>NW_026087048.1:19235518-20435518 GCF_022539395.1 Myiozetetes cayanensis
TCTATTACAGCTGGTTTGTTTTTTTTTTTTAAACCAAAAGTCTGATTTCTTTCTGAACACACTTTGGGGGGGGGGGCTTTCCTTGTTTTCCAGGCTATTCCCAGCACATCCGTGAGCACATCCCTGACCTTGCTGTGCAGCAGAACATGCAGATGGGAAGGCTCTGTGACATCCTGGGTATGTGGCTCCTGCTCTGGCATCATTCACCCTCAGCTGTGAGTAACAGAAAACCCCCCAAGGACTCTTCCTGTGTCCCTGTTAAATATGGGGCACAGAGAGGGAATTTCCCTGCTGGGGTTGTTTGCTCCTGTCCAGGTCGTTCCCAAAAAACCTGCTGCTTCCTCCTGACTCTGGGAGAAGGGGAAGCTGCTGAGTGACCTGCTGAGCACCACAAAGTGTTCAGTGTTCTCCCACATGAGGTAGCTGATTGTGTGAGTGTTCAGCCAGGCTCACAGGGAGAGAAAGATGTGCAAGCCCTTATTTAAACCAATTTTTTTTTTTTACAGCAGCAAATGAGACAAAAAAATCCATTTAAAAGTTTGTTTGTTTGTTTGTTTTTTTGTCTCTTTTAACCAAAGCAGGGAAGGATATTTATAGATCAGTGACCAGCATCACAGGCTCCCTGGAATGACATACTTCACATGATTCATATATATTGCAGTATCATGATTATTTTATAAATGCCATTTAGGAAGTTTGTAACCAAAATATATTAGAGCCAGAAATTTACAGTTGCCTAAAATAATAATGTAATTGCCTTTATATATTATCTAGGCACCAATATTGGGTTTTTTTCCACAGTAGTTTTATTTTTTCTTTTTTAACAAAGGGGATTTTCTGGCCATAAAATGGTAGAAACTTTCACACATTAAACAGGCTTTTTTTTTCTCATGTGTGAACATGAAAATTGGTTCTGCTGTAAATCAGGAAGATACAAAGCAGTGAAATATTAACTAAATTATTAACTAGATCAGATGCTTTACCTGTGCCTGGCAGAGGAGCACTGAGATTGACCATTTTGGTTCTCTTTTTCTTCAGAAAGCCAGAGGATTTCCTTGCTGGTTGGGAGTTAATCTGTCCCTGGAGCCCCACTGTGTCCAAAGGAGACTTGTACCTCTCTTCACAGGGCAGGGCTAAGAGTAGTAAAATGTTGCAGCATTTTATTCCACCAAATTCTCTGCACCTTGTCCATTTTTGACAGTGCATTCAGCATCACAGCCCTCCTTGGCAACTCTTTTGTGCCCTGGCTGGGGGATTTTCAGGCTCCTTGTGCACTGAAATGAGGAAATGCCTAAAAGCAAGAGAGTATTGAACTGGTGAACAGTTCTTTTAATTATTTTTAAGAGTTATCTGCTAATGGACTGGATTACATAAAGAGTGACTGTGGGCTCTGGACCACTTTGAACACTTCAGTTGAGGTTCTGGCCTTACCTTTAATGTGGATTGTTTTCCTGCAGCTCTGTGGCAGAACCAAGTGAATGAATGGGGTCTCTTATTCCTTTACAGCTCAGGCTTTCCTTATCCAATCCCTGCTTTGCTGCTGATTCATTCCCATGGAATAGCAGTTTTCCCTGGCACTTCCCAGGGAATTTGCACAGGAGAACAATGAAGGACTTCCCACTGATTTGGATCCCAATCCTGGAATGCTCTTTGCCACTGTATTCCACTGATGGTACAAGGCCCATCATAGCTCACCTATTAACATGAATATTTCAGCAGAGCAGAGGAGTGAAAATCTTCCAAACCAGCATCCATTAAAGGTTTTCTCACCTCTAAGTGTCTTTCAGCCCGAGCTGTTTGCAGCAGAAGGGCAGATTTCCACACTGTGCTGTTGAACTGCTCTGCACATTCTCGTGCTCAGCACTGGTTATTGATGATTCCCCACCCTGAGCTGTTCTGGGGCCAGCAATAGGAACAGGCCCTGGAAAATCCAGGCAGCATAGGAAATTGCACTTCCACCAGCTTCCTAAAGCTCACTTTTATAATTTACTGCTGTTAATGGGATGTATTTTTAAAGCAGCTCAATTCCCACTGACGTTCACGTGAGTCGGGCAGAGCAAACCCCCGGCAACACTTCCCAAATCCTGCCCCCAGTACGTGCTGCAGATGGAATCCTGACCTGTCTTCAGAGACAAAAGCACTGAAAGCACTAAGATTTGGGAATCAGCCCTCACTTTTATCTCCAGAAGCTGTTGGTGAGGAACGCTCAGCCCGTGTCGGGAACGGAGCTCCCCTCTCTCCAGTAACAAACACCGTGCCCCTTTGTTTCAGATGCCAACGTGGACGTCATCTACATCTGCCCCCTGGCCCTGAGTGAGGAGTTGCTGCACTATTACAGCAGACTGCTGGGGCTGCAGGCAGCTGTCAGGTCTGGGAACCCCCAGGCCAGGGCTGACCTGCGGGCCAGGTTCAGGATTCTCACCCCTGAAGCCATCGACAGCTTCCCCGTGAGTTTGGCTCCTAATTACCACAGCTCGGGGGATGCAGTAAAATTAAATTGGAAATTTTAGGACTTGCAACGCTCTGGTACACATCAGTGAAATATTATTGCGAGTTTAAGGGCTTTACTGATTAGACTACTAGTTAGAGCCTTGCAAATAAATATCCTGGTTTAGCTTTATGGACTTGGTTGAGATAGTCCTATATTGGCTATTTGTGGGCTGCTGTCCCTCCTGACTGTGGGCTTGGGCCTGGGAACTTGATAGATTTATATCTCTAAGCAAATCGTAGCAATAAACCATTCTTATTACTCCAACTTTATCTCTGGGTAGCCCAGCACTCAGTCATTGCTGTGTTTGCACTGTTTCTTGCAATTAAATCTTCTTAAAGAACAGAACTTCAAACGAGGTAGGTGATAATACAGAAATATTGGTTTGGAACAGAACAGAACAATACAGGAATATTAGTTCCAATAATACAGAAATAATGGTTCCAGAATAATAAGTAATAATACAGAAATATTAGTTCCAAACCTGTCAATTCAGGTTTAAATCCATGTGCTGAAACATGATCTAAAAAGAGACCTTTAATTACTGGACACTCTGTACAATGTTTCTAAGAATGCTGCAGTGCAGTGAAGACTTTTTACAGTGTATAGTTTTATATTGTAAATGTTAAATCTGCAGTGTCTTAGCTGGGATTTGACTTCTGTGAAATTTTGTGGCACGTTTAGGGTCTTTGCTTGGAGCCCTGCTGCTGTTTTCAGTGGTTTTTTTCTCTTTTTAAATTGCATTTTAACAATTGTAGCTGTTTTTCTGTGGATACAGAGTTACTCTCCAGTATTAACTATGAAATATTAGTGTATTAGTGGAATATTCTCTCAGGGAAGATGGGCCAGGCCAGGTTTTAGGGGCAGAAGAATCTATTCTCAGAACTGCCCCTTGGTCTCACTACCAGCTTTGGCTGTGCCAGGGTTTGAGCTTTATCACTTCTTTTTAAGGATCTTTCCTCTGGGTTATTTAATTAAAAAGCTTTTCTTGCACTTAATGCATCTAAATTTATATTTAATAAATGCAAGTGTGGCTTGCAGGCCACCTTAGCAGGCTCTTTTTAGGAGCACAAATCACTCTTGTGTGGTTTTCCAGCAGTTTTGGTGAGACTGCTTGGAAGGAAAAGCTGTGGATTCCTTTTGTCCACTTCCAGGGGTTCCTCCATTTCATTTTCCAGCATCGTCCCCATCCAAGTGATGGAATCAAGGTTTATATTTCACTCCCTGTAAAGGAATGTCCAGGGCTTGGAAGGAAAATATTCTGGGTTCTCCAGTCCTGGAAATCCCAAGAAAATCCAGGATTTACAGTATCCTGAAAAGGAATAACCTCCTGACTGAGGCCTAAATTGGATGAAATCTCAGTGGGAAGATGATTTGCTTCTTGTTAGGATTGTGATTTGTTTATGACAGTCCATACAAGTGGATTTCTCTTGCATCATTTTTCCATCCCTCTGTGTCTCTGTCTCAGTGCACCTCTATATTTTTGGGAAGATAATTGGGATATCTGCAGATAGAAAACACTTCTGAGGCTTCACCTGCCATGACCAATGTCCAGTTTAAATTCAGGGGTTATAGGATATGCCATGAGCAGCTCGTTCAGCAACAGATCTTCTTCTTTTTTAGAAGAAATGAAAAATTCCTTCCAAAAAGTTGGAACCCTTGTACTTCAAACAACCACAGAACTACTCCCCTCTCCTGGAGTCCTCTGCAGTTGTTTAGGGTTAGTTGTTGTGGAATGGAAATGCATATCCCCAGTAATTTAACGTGAGCACTGAAAGCTTTGGTAAATCAAAGTGTTTTATTCTCAGAGAATCATTTAAAATACCACTGAACTGTATGTGAAATACATTCCCTGCTATTGAAAAGGGGTGTGTGGGGGGGAATGTTCTTAATTTTATATTGATTTTTAGGAGCTTTAGAGTTAAACCATGCCAGGAGTGTTGCTGAGATGGATCACTATTATCCAAAGGCCACCAGCCTCTCTGCCGACTGACAGAAGGAGAATTCCACCCGGATCAAATAAATACAGATGTGGAGTAATTAGTTCTATTCCCAACGAGGCCATTTCCAGCACACTAAAGATGTGCACGATTATGGAGCCTCACCCCACCAGCTTTTATCAATTTAAACTGCTCGGCTACAGGATGGGTCATAACCCAGCCTGCCGTTAATAACGGATTTATTGTGGGCAGCTGGAGCCACGAGGAGAAACCCCTTTGACGAGGACTGTGCTCTTTCCCCAGCAGCACCACACGTGCCTGGCCACTCAGCTCAAGCACAGTCCCAGGACGGTGCAGATGATCCAGGGGCTCATCCGGAGCAGGGATGCCTACGTGGTGGGGGGCGTTCCCCACGCCGATGAGCTGGCGGTGGCCGACATGCTCGACGTGCCCCTGCTGGGCCCGGGGCCGCAGCTGGCTCAGCTCTACAGCACCAAGTCTGGCACTAAGAGGATTTTTGCCAGTGCTGGTGTGCCAACCCCTCCTGGAGAATGGGACCTCCACAGCAGGGAGCAGGTGAGCAGGGTGTGCCCTGGGGTGCTGATCAGACCTCGATGGGTCTGATCAGATCTCGTGTGAGGTTGGGTTCTTTTGTGCCTCTGACTGACCAATGAAATGCGATCTGCGCCCTAGTCAGGAAGGAGCGCAGTTCCTCTGGGATTCTTTGTGGTGTCTGGAGAATATATTTGTGTTTGGTCCAGTTATCTCAGAGGTTTGTGCTGCTTCAATCCATGGATGAAGTTATGGCCTCAAGGAATTATTTTTACCAGAGACTGGAGGTAGAACAAGGATTTCTGAGAAAATGAAGGGAAAAGATCTTCCACTTCCGCACCCAGCTGTTCAAATTGAGGTTCACTGAGCACCTTTGCAGCTGAGCATCTTTGTACCCAACCTGTCATTGCTGAATTCATTGACCTTGTTGGCACGACCAGCAAGAAAAGAACAAAAAGATCCCTAAACTAAAGTTACAAGGCACAAGATTTTTCTGTGCTGTGTTTCCATATTTATTTTGCAGGCAGTGCCTCAGTATTTTATTCTTGAAGCTGATGTTGCAATTTGCAATGATATGTCTAAGTATGGATGTTTTAAAAAAACACTTTCATGGTGTTGCTACATCTCCTACAGGAAAATAATCATTGCTTCTTCAAGAGGCTTTTCACATTGCTTTGCTTTTTATTAATCACCTTTAACACTGAACAATCTAAGCTACACAAGCACATTGCAACTTCCATAGCAGATGGAATAAATACATGACCAATAACCTGAAAAACAGCTGCTTGATTTATTTGATTCACGTAAATTATTTAACAGGACTTTTGGTTCTTCCTGCAGGGTTGTGGAAGTTTTGCTTCTGTTGTTGCCTTGTATGAAATATTGACATTTTAGGTTAAATAATCAAAGCAAGGTGACACTATGGTAAAGCACAATTCAATTTTCACTTAAAGATAGCTCATAATTCTTTGTGATTGGTACAGTCTTTACAGTATTATTGATCCTTTTCATTACTGTAGGGGAGCCATCAAGAAAAGCACATTTATGTGGCTCTCCAAAGCCACAAATGGAACACATGTAATTGCATTTTAGGTCAATCTTAAAAATCTAAATCTGAAAAAGAAGGAAGCAAAAGCCCCCCAAATTACGAAGTAAAACGTAGAAGGCTGTAGCCAATGCACCAAGATCTGCTCACACTTGTCCCAGGTTCAAAGCCATTTGCAGTTTCTGAGAAGCTAATTGCATCCTGCACCAGCTGGGCAAAAGGCATTTGAAAGCCATTTAAATCTGGGTACATACACAAATAAATAATTAGCATTTTTATAAAGCCTGCCTGGTAACTCCTTCCTACATTTATAACCTTGTAATGCACTCTCCAGCAGGAGAATTTCCCAGCTGTTTCGGCTGGTGGGAAACTCGGGCGCAGTTTTTTTGTCTCCATTTTGCAAATGGTGTCGTCCATCCCCTGTCACAGGCATTTACTGAGCACTTCTGATGATCCAAAACCTCGGATCCTCAGCAGACAAAGGAGCTTTGGGCAGGCAAACCCCTCCCTGCACGACACAGACACTCAACTGCTGCGTGAGGGCCGTGGAGTCTTCACCAAAAACCACCCCAGGTGGTTTGCCCTGCACACCCAAACAGCTGTAACAACACAGGCAGCCCTGAGTAAATGAAACCCTATTTAGCAACTGCAAAATCAACTTTTGAGTCCGGATCTTTGAGAAGTGGGAGCCTGAGGGAGGATTTGATGTTGCCACTTGTGCTGTTGTTGCTCCCCAGGTGATTGGTGCCCTCAGCCGGCTCGTGGTGGACAACGTGGAGGTGCAGCGCTGGGTGCTGAAGATGAATGATGAATGTGGAGGAAATGGCACTGCCTACTGTGATGTGATTTCCCACTTGGAATGCTCCCACTGGCTCCAGAAGGAATGGCAGAGCCACGGCCCTGAGAGGTGGAGTAAGAGCCAGGCACGTGTAAGTAAAGGAGCATCTCTGTCGTTGTGTCAATGGCCCACTGAGGTTCCTCCTCACTTCAATCTCTTCTCTGGGCCTTCATTTTGAGGTAAATGTTGGTTGTTACAATCCAGACTGGCTTGTACAAAGCAATAGGTAACACTTAAATATTCCAAAATATAAATGAACGACAGGCACCCAACTGTGGGACACCTGGTGTGTCAGAACTCTTCATTCCTGGGCAAAAATGTGCACATTGTACACAGTTTTTATCCCAAGTGAGGACACAGACATGAAAACTGTAGATTTATAACCTCAGTCCTACAAACATATCTCTAGCAAATGCTATCAAAAGACAAGATGATGCACTAGGATAGTTTACCATCCATTTTCATCAGAGAAACATAGAAAGTTGGAATTATGCCTCTCTGGTAACTTTTAAAGCTGTCAGTAACTTTCAGCAGTGTGAGACAGAACCCTTGAGGTCTGGAGAGATCATTAAACTCCTGCAAGTTTTGTGGGTGGTTAGGTAAGGGGAGAGATCTGTAAATATTTAACTGAGGGAAACATTACAGCATGAACTCAGGCACTTGTGGATTCCTCAGAATCCACAGGACTGAGAGGCTGGAAGATGATACATTTCAACCTCAGAAAAATCCATATGAAACCAGCCTTCATTAGTTCTGGCATTCAGAGAACTATTTGTAGCTTAAATATTCATTGGTATTTAAATGTGTTAATTTCAATAAGCATTTGATATTTCTGTATATCTTGCCAAATTCATTCCTAATGTAATGGTTTTAAAGCCAGAAGGAATGTATCCAGAAAAATTGTTTAATTTACATAAACTACTCATTATAGCTCTTCTGATTTTTTTAATTCAATCAAAACTGTTTTGAAATTTGGGGTTGATTGAATTATATTGTGCATTAAAATTTCAAATTGTGCTGATTACAGTTCTGCTGCGTTTGACAACTACAAAGTAATTCCACATTATAAAACAGAGTTTATGACAGAAAGCTGAAGGGCTAATTCCTCTGATCTGCTGAAGATCCCTCACTCCCTGCAAGTCAGGCAGGGTAAAGCAGAGCCCTGGAGAGCCATCCCAGTGGGAGCATTGCCTGGGATAGAAAGCTCGTGGTGTATCCAGGTCCTGCTGGATAGGACAGAAGAGAGGACTCACCAGGTCTAGTTCTCTGCTGGTGTAAATTCCCAATGTAAGTGCCATTCCCTGTGTTGGTATTCCTGCTGCTCTGCCTTTTTAAGTCTTTTCTGGCTGAGTGACTCTGCAGAAAGGACTCAGTGATCCCAACCTGTCTTTGGTTTCCTTTATACTTCAGTCTCCTTAAGCTTTGATGCAACCAGGAATCAACCCATTAATCAACCCCTTAAACATAAACCCACATTGGAAGATGGGAATTATATATGGAATAATACATTTCATCTCCTGGAGCCAACAGGAAAGCTTCCAGAAATCCAACCCAGTATCAGAGTGGACTTGGGCAAAGTCTTTCCCAGAGAAGCTGTGGCTGCCCCAGCCCTGGAAGTGTCCAGGGCCAGGCTGGATGAACTGGGAGCAACCTGTGCCAGTGGAAGGTGTTCCTGCCCAGGCAGGGGGTGGGATGAGATGAGCTTTAAGGTCCAACCCAACCCATTCCATGATTCTCTGACTCTAAAGTGCTGCTATTTTGAGCATCTTGAGTGTGTGTGTTCCCATTTTTCTGCCTCCCTGGTTTACCCTCTTCTGTAGCTCAGGAGACCTTTGTGCCAGAACGAATTGCATCTCCCCCAGAGCCTCACCACTGAGAGCAGAGGATTAAAATCCTCCTTTGTTAAGGAACACCACAGTAATGATACACATCTCAACATCAAAGCAGCACTTTGTGAGCACAGGAATGCTTTAATGTCCTGTTGCAGTGGGGAGACCTGTTCCTTTTGATAATGAAGACGTGGTGTCGGCTGCCACACACAGAATGTGCGCTGGCAGGTTATTAAAAAATTCAGCTTCTTGATGAAAGACTGTCCTGCAGGCAAGGAGTACAGTGAAAAGCCTCTCCATTCTGGGAGAATTATTAGAAATGAGAATATGACTGTGAGCACTAAATTATGTTAATACTTACAAATGGCGTCATTTGCATAGCAGTTTCAGACACGATACCCAGATTTTCCTCAGTGGCATGTAGCAGGCAACAGATTAAAAATAATGGACTCTGTGAGTTTGAACTGTGCAAAAATCTATTCCAGCTGAAAATGAAGCTGATTTTAGATTCCTCATTTCAAATAGAACATTGGGCAAAGCCAAGTGCAGGGGCAGGATTATGGATGGATTTCACCTTGTTAACTTAATGCAGCCTCTGAGTTATCTGAACAATTAATTTGCAACTGCATAAAGGGTTGAATTCATAAACTACATGAATGTCTCTGCAAGTCCATCAGCTTACTGTGCACTGCTCCAGTCTGTCAGCACATTAAAAAATGCATCCTGAGGCCCAGAATCCAAGGATATTCGGTATCCAGGGAACTGCTGCCTCCACCAGAGCACGTTTGGCAATTGTGAGGTTGGTTGTGGAGATTTTTTCCAGTGTGGAAAAGAATATCAGGATCTGGCCCTGAGTTCTGTACAAAGAGATCAGTAGGTACTGAGGCTCCTGAGGAGTTTAGTTGTATCCTGTCCTGTGAATGAAAATAGTGAGGAGCAAATCAATTCATTTTTTTACATAAGCACATAAAGTGTTCTTTTGCCATCCTAGAATGATTTTCCAACCTCTCTTCTGTACCAGCTCAAGCTTCACTTAGGCCATGTGTAGCAGCAAAGGTGGTTTTGCTCCTGTAAGAGTAAGTGAATAATATTTTTGGAATATCTAGACAAAGCCATCCATGGGAATTATTAATATCTGCTATTCCAGAGGGTGTAAGGAGCTGGGCATTTTGCTCTTGGTGAGAGTCAGCACTTCAGTTTTGGGGAAATCTCACCTAAACTTGTATGGGCCCTTGGTGGGAGATTATAGAGTCGTGGGAAATGATGAATTGTTGTTGCTGACAGTCTCTGGCTTACAGGGATTCTGAGCTGCCAGTTGTTGAGGCTGGGGGAGTATCTGAGGATTGGATAGGATTGCTCTGGTTTTGGGCTTTCTGGTTATTCTGGATGTTGGGACTCAAACTGTCTCCTCAGACTCCCAGATTCCTGTTCCCTAGTGAGGAATGATTACAGGAAAGACAAGATCACTTCCCTGTTAATGTTGCCTTTTTTCTTCTTTTAAAAATTCCCCTTTTTCATCAAATAATACAGGACTGTGCAGCATTCCATCCTCTTGTATAAATATAGAACTCTAAATAGTAAATCCTTGGATAAATCACTACTGGAATTAATCTTAGAGTTATCTTCTATTACACTGTGACTTCATTAACCACCAGGACCAGCAACGTGATGTGAGTTTATCTGCAGCGAGTCTAAAGATAACAAAGATCATGCTGGAGACAAAAAATACAAAGATTAAGAAGAGCTGAAAATCCAAGACACAGAAAAGCAAGCAACAAATACTCTCTCAATAAGCCATTATAATTGGCCATAGCTCCACAACCCCTTCAAAACTCTGCATTAAGTGTCTGTTATAGAAATAAAAAAGTGATTTAATGTCCTTGGGCAGCCCCTGTTAGAAATGTGAGTGTTTGAATCTCACTCCTCCACTTGAGCCACAGGATTTTGCCTCTGTTTCTTCTTCTTATAAGTTGGTTAATTTACTAAAATGAAGAAATCAAAATCTTTCAAAAATGCAGAAACTCCAACTTTTAGTCTGAGCAAATACTTGGATGCTGTTTGCAGGATTTTGCATTGATTTTTATTGGAAAACAGTAATGCAAAATGCTGAATGTCCCTTTAAAGAAAACATTTTTGCTCAGCTCTTAAAAGTCCCCTAAGAAATAACAGAGAAACTTCAGAATTACTTGGAAACCAGGAATAGTGGGGAGCAGATGATTTCCTGACTGAATGAATTCCATGCATCCAAGAAACCTGAAGCTTCCATCCCACATCCCGTTCCTTTACTGAGTTAAGGAATTCTGAGTGTTTGTTTGCCAGCAGGTGATTCTCAAATCTCTGACGTAAAACAGGTGAGAGGAATAGATAAAATCAGGTGATTCTCAGATCTCTGAGGTAAAATTGGTGATTAAAATAAATGCAATCAGGTGATTAAAATAAATAGAATCAGGTGATTCTCAAATCTGAAATAAAATAGGTGATTGGAATAGAGAGGATCAGGTGATTCTCAAATGTCTGAGGTAAAACTGGGGATTAGAATACATAGAATCAGGTGACTCTCAAATCTCTGAGGTAAAATTGGTGATTGGAATAGAGAGAATCAGGTGATTCTCAAATCTTTGAGGAAAGATGGGTGAGTGGAATAAATAAAATCGGGTGATTATCAAATCTCTGAGATAAAATTGGTGATTAAAATAAACAGAATCAGGTGAATTCTCAAATGTCTGAGGTAAGATAGGTGAGTGGAATTGATAAAATCAGGTGATTCTCAAATGTCTGAGGTAAGATAGGTGAGTGGAATTGATAAAATCAGGTGATTTTCAAATGTTTGAGGTAAAATTGGTGATTGGAATAGAGAGAATCAGGTGAATCTCAAATCTTTGAGGAAAGATAGGTGAATGGAATAGACAAAATCAGGTGATTCTCCAATCTCTGAGGTAGGATAGGTGAGTGGAATCGATAAAATCAGGTGATTCTCAAATGTCTGAGGTAGGATAGGTGAGTGGAATCGATAAAATCGGGTGAATCTCCAATCTCTGAGGTAGGATAGGTGAGTGGAATCGATCAAATCGGGTGAATCTCCAATCTCTGAGGTAGGATAGGTGAGTGGAATCGATCAAACTCAGGCGATTCTCAAACCTGAGGTTCAAGCGAGCCCCGATCGCGCTCCCGACCCGCACCCCTGGGCTCTGCAGCAGTTGGGCTGTGTCCTATTGATTTAATCTGCTCCTAATCAGTACATAAAGCTATGGGCCTGCAGTGTTAATTTTTCATATGCTTACAAAGTACCCTTTGATTTTCTGTCACGCGTTAATTACCGCGTTTTGCCATTAAATAGGAAGCTTTGTGTAAACTAATTACTAGGTAATCATTGTGTACCGCCAGCGTGCTGCTCGTACCTTTTATTTTATCCTAAAAACACACACATCTCGCAGTCTGGAACCACTATACCTTCCAGCCATTAGCTCTCACTAATTCATAGCATTATTGTGGGAAGATTGTAGGAGTTGTAATTGTTGTGGTATCAGTGCTGTTAATTACCGGAGTAAACAGTTGAAATGGTGCCAAGGTCTATTGTACAAGGCAGAGGAAAGGAGGTTTAAATGTTACTTCCACCATCTGGGGACTGGAGGAGAGGCAAATGCTGGAAAACAGCAGTGAGGCAATATCAGAACTCCAGCTCCGGGGTTTGAGGCCATATGGATCCGGAATATTTGGAATCAATTGAATTTAAGTGCCAGTTTGCAGCAATAACAGCGTGGAAGGAGAGGAGAAAGCAAGAGCACTAAAGAAATCTGAAATGTGCTAATGTTGTCGCAGCCAATAAAGTGCCTGCTTGGATTATTTTAAAAATGTTTGTTTTGCTGAAATCCAAAAAAGTAACACATAGGCAACTCTGGGAATAAAAGGAGTGGAAGTGTGTGTTGTTTGTGGAACACAAAGCAGGTTTTTGTCTGACAGTTCCTGTGGCATTACAGCGATCGCCGTTGAATCCCGGGGAAGTGGCTGTGGGGTCTCTGTGCGATGCTTTTCTTCTTTCTGAAATCACATTTTTGGAGTTCACTGGAATCCTTTCTGTAGAAATACAAGCCTTAGAAAGGGGGGCAAGTCACAAAAGGGCACTGCATTTATGGAGGTTAAAACTAAATTAGTTGGGAAAACAATATTAATCTGAGGGCACCAGAGTTGTTTGAGCGTTTGCAGAGATCTCATTAAAATACAGAGAAGATGCCTTCAAATATTACCTTTTTTTTTTTGTGTGTGAGGGTTAACTTCATAATGTCCTGAACTTACAAATGCTGCATTTGAAATAATAACTGTATGATTGTTGTTTTTAAAGAGAGATTTTTGAAGATCGTGATAATTGTTTCCCTTGCTCTGAAGGGAGATGTGGGGAACCTCGAAAATGCAGAAGCTGCACCTCATCCAAGGCACGTTTTTATGCATAAACCAGCAATGCAAGTGGATATTTCGGATCAAAATAGCAAACTAATTATTAAGCTTATACTAATTTCAAATCGATACGCTGCACATAAAATGCAGAGTTATTTGAGAATTCTCAGGCCTTTCAGGATCCTTTTTGTAGCTGATTTTTGGCAGCACGGGCTGCGGTGATTTGATCTTTGATTTCCCTGCCTATATTGTTTCCCAAGCTGAGCGGGGATCTGGGAGCATATTGTGCTGCCTGTTTAGGAGCGTTCCGAGGAAATGGGAAGGATCTCTCGTCCTAAACCATCCTGGTTTATTTATTTTTTATTGGTCTGTTAGCAGATGTTGGAGTAGTTCAGGGCACAATGCAAACATGTGCTTTTTCAATGGATGGTAAATGGGAAAGTGCACAATGAAAGGAGCGATGGGGAGGGGGTTTGGACCAGGGCAGGGGGGTGGGAGGGAGGCTTTGTGGGGTGTTTTGTGTGCGTGTGTGTGGCTGGGGCTGAATTTAGAATTAAAAGAAGCGCTTGATCTTTACATATTGAAATCCTCGGCGTGCGGAGCGACAGCCGAGAAAGCCGCGGCCCCATGTGGCGTGGAAAAAAGGAACAGCAGTTTGAGTGCTGCCAAGTTGAAAGGGAAAGGAGCTCCTTGTTGGGGTGGTCACGGGAAGAGGCCGCTCTGTGCTGCTGGTTTGAAGCGTGGCAGATGTGCCCGAGCCCCACAAAAAACCCCCGGAGCCGGAGCGAGCCCAGGCCCAGCTCGGAGCAGGCGCTCCCAGATCATCCCCGTGAGTTGGGAGCGCTCCTTCCACCCTTCCCTTAGTGGTGGGGTGGCAGCCCCGTGTGCCAGGCAGCTGAAACGGCCCATTAGCTATCAGGGAAAATCGTCTTTGCTCCTTTCGGCAGATGGAGCAAATATTTTACCGAGCAATTTTCCATAGGAAAAGCGTTTGTGCGGCTCGGGAGCGACGGCTCTGTTCTCCTCGCTCTCGATGCTCCCTCTCCCGGCTCGTGCGAGGCAAAATTGGCACTTCTTAATTTTGAAATTTGCAGTTAACAACGAGGTGCCCGGGCTTTAAATCAGGTGGCAAACTTTAAGCAGATAGAGGCTTGTTCAGCGCAGCGCTTCCAAAACCATTTCCGTGTTTAAAAACTTCTCGAATTGTCCTGTAAATTGGCCAGCGTGTACCTCTCTGAATTAGGGGAAAACCATCAAATCGGTTTAATTTGCAAAATAGGAAATCATGGCAGTTATTTGGGCAGTCAGAAGCAGCTGCTGGGCTCTCCCCCATTTGCTGGTGTCACTGAGGATGTCAGAATGAGCTGGGCTGGACCCATTCCCACCGAGGCAGCTGGAATAAGTTATCCCAGCTCCACTGCTCGCAGCAGAAAGGCTTTACTTGTAAATGGTAGGAATTGTCATCGTGCCATCCAAGTGGCATAAATTGCCATGGCTTCATTGACTTCAGCAGAGATGTGGCAGTTTGTATCACTCAGGGTCTCTGCTGGTTTCATTCCTCTCTGGCCCACTCAGCTTTACTTATTTGGAGTTACTTTCTTCACTCTATTTGCTTGCAAGGTCTAAATAACTTGCTTTCAATCTGATTTTTAGCTAAAAAGCCCTGGGTCTCTGTCATGCTTTCTCCTGCTCTGCAGCCTCTTTCTTTCCCCAGGTCTTTTTTCCTATTTCTCAGTGTATTTCTCCTTCCTATTTATTTACTTCTTTTCTCTTCTCAACAGGCTTTTCTTTGCTGCCTGATCTGTCTCCAGCAGTTTTCCTACCAGTGCCTTCAACATCTGCCACATTTGATCCTAATTTTTTGTTGCAACTGCCGTTCTGAGAAAGCCTCTTGAAATTCAGCTTGCAGAAGGGTGAGGAATTATTTTATATTTAGAGGGGAAAAGGTGTATTTTTGGTTTCCTCTTCCGTGCTTGTTCATTGTTGTAAAAAGGTGCAAAACCAATCTGGATAATTTGAAGATTTTTACAAGACAGAAACAGTATTTGGGTTGCTGCTTTTTTACTGGTGCTAAGAAACATCAGCTGAAAGATTTGAACAAATGCTCCCAGTTTCTGTTGGGTCTGGGATCCTGGATTGTTTTGAGCCACGCCAAGAGCTAAAACATTGGTGAGCTCTGCTGGAGATACCTCCAATTGACATGGAATTACCAGCCAAGCACTGCTCCTTTTAAAAGATTTGACTTCACAAGTGATTGTTGGATCCAGGCTTGAATTTGCCTACTAAAACTCCCTATAATCAGGATTTTTTAGCCTTTTTAGAGCTGACAGTTGCAAAAAAACCTCCAACTAGAATTGCAGGTGCTGATCCTTAAAGAGCAGCTCTCTGATTATCCAGGCACTGCTTGTCCAAGGCACTGTCACGTTGGGCTGGAGCTCCCAGGGAGGTTTTTCAGATTTGCTTCCACCTCCATTTGTGATCCTCTAAAATAACTCTGACAGGAGCTACAGCTCAGAATGGTTGCAAAGGAAAGTTGTCCCACTTCACCTGCTCTTGGTTCAGTGTTATTTACACAGGCTTGGTCACAGCATTGGTTTTTGCCATGAGGTTGTGCTGCTTGTTGTGTTGATTTACTGACTAAACCCATTTTTAACCTTTTTTCCTGAGATGTTTGAAGTCAACAACACTTTTTTCTCCTTGTTATATGAGAGGAGCCCACATAGCCCAGACCAGCATTGTTTTCTAAGGCTTTTAAATATTTTTAAGGCATTTTTTTCTCAATTCCATGCGAGGTAAGGACAGGAATTGTCCCCCATTTGTGACTGGACAGGCAGAAAATCCCTTTCCTGGAGTCTCCTGCAGGCTGCAGTCAGGAACAAGGGGTATCCAGGTCTCCTGTACACAGAGTTGATCCCCAATTGCCCAGTTGCCCTGGGAGATTGTGGCTGCCCCATCCCTGGAAGGGTTCAAGGTTGGATGAACTTGGAGCAACCTGGGCTAGTGGAAGGTGTCCCTGCCCATGGCAGGGGGTGAACAGGATGAGCTTTGAGGTCCTTCCAACCCAAACCATCCTGTGATTCTAATCTCACTGGTCCATCCTCCTCATTCTGCCAGATAACTCCCAGTAAGCTGAGTCTGATTTTGTATTTTTGGACACATCACCCCATGACAAAGCCCCTCTCTTCAAACTCGCTGCTCTGCAAAAAGAGCTTTAATGTTTTATTTCCTATTCTTAGCTGGCAGCCAGAAGGTTTTATCCCCTTTCCTCCAGAGCTCCAGATAAAATGGCTGTGGCTCTGCCAGGATCAGAGGAGGGCTGGTCATCTGCTGGAGCACGGGGTGCTGAGGAGAGAGGGTGCCCAACAGAAGCCAAGAGCCCCAGGGGGAGCAGGAGGAGGCTCATGAAGCAGCAGGAAAAGGAGCCTGAAGCAGTGGAGTCAAGGTCCTTGCACTTTATATGCTTTGTGTACTCTGGGATGTTGGGAACAGTAAAAGCAACGTTGCTTTCTGTGTTTAATGGGGTTGGTTTGTGTGTGTGTGTGTGAATAAAGAATTTAAACCCAGGGAAAAAGCTGGTTTAGTTATGGAATGACTCATCAAGTTCTGCCAAGGACAGAGGCACATTTACACTTGGGAATTCGGTGCAGACATTTTACAGAGTGGAGAAGGATATTTATTAAACTAAAGAGTGTTTGGGTTGATCTCAGAGCTTAAGCACAGAACTAGTGCAGCTATTGCTGGCACATGTGACTATTCCAATGTGCTGCCTCAAAATACAGGCAATTCAGAAATTATTGACTGCTGCTATTGATCCCAGGCAGTTACCAAGTCCTTGGCATTTTCACTTGCCAGATCCAATTATTGATATAAATTATAATGCAGGAGCTGCTGTACTGATGGAGGGGGGATTGCCTCTCAGAGAAGGCCACTTTGCAGCAGGAAGGAAGAGGAGTGAGCAGAAAAATTAAAAAAGGCTTCCTGACTGTGGGTAAACAGTAACCACATTTTTTTTTTTTTTTTTTTTTAAAGCCTGTTGGAGGCCTGGTTTTTAATCACCCCACAAGCAGTTTTCATTTCTGTAGTAAAATTGCTTGTGGTTCTATTTAATTTGTTTCTGCAGGAGCTGGCTTTGGTGAGGATCTCCCAGGAGCTGCCGGGCCTTTTAGCACAGCACGTACAGCCAGTCAATGAGAAACGATTCCCTACATGGGAAAAATTCCTCCAAACATTCCTCACTCAAGGTAAATAAGACTGCAAAGTCGCTGGGAAGTGTTATAAGGAGTAATTATACCATATTGGATGCCATATTCTTGTTAATCTCAGGCCCATTTAAATATTTATCTCCTTTTATTTCTCCATTAGGCTTCAAATGTTCATTTACCAATGAATTATAGGCCACTGTTCTATCATTCATATGTCCTAGCCAAGCTTTGAACTTCTGTTAGTCCTGGATTACCTTTCTCACATGATGCTGAATCCATAAGCACCAATTCCTTAATCCTGGGGCTCTCTACTAAAGGCTGGTTGGCAATTCCAGCACAAAGAGAATATTTCATCTATAAATTTCACACAGTTCTTTATCTGTGGAAGAGACAAGAACGAGTCAAAGCTCTGAAAGTGTTTTCAGTTAACACATCTAGTACCAGTTTTATTCCACAGTAGTTCATCCTAACTGAATGAACTGTGGCATCATGTGCAATAAAAAGGGAAATCCAGAATGCCAAGCAGTTTTCTTTGTGACTTTCCTATGGAAAAACCATGCTGGAAGTTGTCATCTGCACACCAAATTCCTCATGGGGATGAGTAATACAGGGCAGACTCTTACCTAAGACCATCCTGTGGATGGAGTTCTCCAAGATGAGTTCACAGCAGGAGACACCAAGAGCCCAACATTGTATTTTCCAGCTGTTCTGGGCCTGGTGTTTAGCTGGGTTCACTCACACTGCCCCAGACCATGTTTCTCCAGTCAGATGTGGGATATGTGCAGTTGGGAAGTGGAACTGGAAAGCCACTGGTTGAACTCCACGGTGCAGTGGTAGATGAGGTGTCTCCTTTCTCCCGCAGGGGATCCACTGGAGCTCTGCTGCTCCCATCCCATTCCTTTCCTTGCTGTATCCCCCTGCAGTGCCTGAGCTCAGGAGGAGCTGGTGCTTCCCTCTGTGCACTCGGAGTTGTGGATTTGCTCCCAGGCTGAAGAGCTGATCCGTGGATCTGTTCCCCCCAGGTGGAGTGATCGAAGCCTTCCCGCTCTCCGGCACTGTCACCAACCTGACGGTGGATCTGCTGATCGAGCCGACAGGGGACATCAGCATCGTGTCCTCTGGGGACCAGCTCCACGCCGAGGGGCCCTTCAGATCCTCTGGGACCACCATCCCGCAGCGCTCCGTGGATCCAGCGCTTCTCAACTCGCTCTGCTGGAAAATTGGGGCCGCCTGCAGGTCCAAAGGGCTGCTTGGCTACCTCTCCGTTGACTTTGTGGCTTTCACCCATCCCCAGACGATGGAGCAGCAGGTGAGTTACTCCACACTGTTCCCTGAGATCATGGAATGTCAGTTTTCCTGTGGAATTCCAACCAGGAGAAAGCTCTGCCCTTTGGAACAAACTGTGTTTCCAAGCTGTGGGGAGTTTGGATGGGAGCGAGCACGTGGGTGTTGTAACAGCAAGGTAACATTTGGGCCTGATGCATTTCCTTTTTCACTCCTCTGATGCTTTTCTTCTACAATCTGCAGTGAGGACCCTCAGTGTTTTGACTGTAAAAGGGAACATCCCTGTATTTAAAGGCTGGGGGGGAAATAGGTGGGTTTTGAGGAGATGGGGTGGCTGTTTGTCCCACCTGTGTGGGGTGAGAACAGGCTCTGAGCACAGGGGTTGTGTTTAAACCCAAGGAGTTACATGTGGTACCTGCTGGCTAAAGCAGTGCTGTGACAATTATAGTCCAGTTTAAGCTCAGAGAAAGCTTAAAATCAGGTTTTTGTAACTGATACCACTGTAGGGTGACTGTGGTGAACCAGAGGATGGAATGATTGTAGAATCTTGGAATGGTTCGGGTTGGAAGGGACCTTTAAGCTCATTTCATTCCACCCCGCTGCCGTGGTGGAACCTTCCACTATCCCAGGTTGCTCCAAGTTCATCCAACCTGGCCTTGGCCACTTCCAGGGCTGGGGCAGCCACAGCTTCTCTGTGCCAGTGCCTCACCACCCTTAGAGTGGTTTGTTGGCTCTGGAATCCAGATCCCAGTTAGATTTGACTCCCAGGATGTGTTTACACAGACATTGTACTGCAGATAAGCCCTATTGGACAACTTCCATGGAAAGTTGCTTTAGAAGGATCAAGGGATGACTTCCCTCACCCACAGAAGTCCATGGAGTTGTGCTAATTGTTTCCCTCCAGCCAGGAGTTCACTGAAACCCAGGAATGCTTCCTAGATTATTCAAGTTATGACATGTCCTGGCATGAACAAGGACATCTTAGATCAGTCAGTGTTTCTTGTGGCCTCTCAGGATTCCTCTCTGCTCTGTCTTGGTTTTCTTCCCTTGGTTCCAGTTGATTCTACCTTACTGTCTCCTATGTTTGTCAGCATGTACCACAACTTTAGCATTATTTAAGCCCAGGTTTTTAAATTTAACTAGATGTAGAGGCAATTAATGAGGCCATCTGTCTTGTGAGAGGGAGATCACACAAAGGATTGTGTTCCTGAAAGCACTATTTTTTTGGCAAACAAGAAATCCTATTAAACTCTCAGAACATTTGCTCACTAATTTCACAAGTGCCCACTTTAATGCAGTAGCTGGAAGGCTCAGATGCATTTCCTGGAAGTACAAGATACTTAGGAATTCTTTCAGAGTGTATTTTATGGAAAATATCGACCTTTGGAGCAGTGGGAGCAAAGGGACTCCATGGGGGATAAGGGACAGTGTGTGTTGTCAGACACAGCTCAATGGGAAGGCAGAGCCTTGGCTGCCATGAGCACCCCAGCAGGATCCAAGGGGCAGAGAAATGCTCTGGAGACTCCACACAATTCCCTGTTTGCCTCAGGAATCCATTCCTCTCTCAGTTAAAAGCATCTGTGCCTTGTTCCCGAGGGAAGGGAGATGGAGACACGCTGTTTTCGAGGGGAAGAAGTGGAGGAGAAGAATTAGGTGCATAATTTGGACTGAATCACTTCTGATTCTCACTCTCTTTTCCCAAATTGATCGTTCAGAGCAAGGCCTTGACCCCTCAGGGTGAAATCCTGCCCAGTGTTGAGTGTCTGCTGCTCAGCCCCCACCTTGTCAAGGAGCCCGTTGGATTGAGTGGGACTGATTGAATGCGTGACCTTCCTCACATCCACAGCTCTGTGGGCACGTAATTTGGAGAAGCAGGGTCCTGAGCCAGCTTTTCCATGGATCTGATGGCTTTTACACAGCCCCAGCCCTTGGCAGGAGCAGTGAGAGAAGGGTGGATGAACAGCTGAGGGTGGAGACGTTCACTCCGTGCCTGAAGGGCTCTCCAGACAGTGGAGCGTTTTTGAGGTGTTATTTTCAAACAAGAGCCACAGGGTTTTCATTAACCATCTCCCAATCTTATATTGAGCAGGATAGAGGAGTTGTAGAGCCCTGGAAGTGAAGTTTTTGGGCAGCACCAGCCCATCCCAGCAGCTGCCACGAGATGGCAGCCGGACAAGGCCCTCCCTGCCAGCGCTGCTGGAATCATCCCTTCTCCTGCAGCTGTTCCAGGCAGGACAGCAGCTCTCTCCTCAGCACCCAGCCTGCATTCACATCTTTCCAACTGACACTTTTACAGGATCACCCCCCCACTTCTTTAAGAGCAGCACGTGGGCTCTTTGCAATAACCCAAACATCAGTACCAGGCACAGAGAAAAAACTGTTAAACTGGGGGAAGGAAAGCTGTAATTTAGGAACTCCCTAAGAATTTATGTTTCCTTCCCTCCTCCAGTTTAGGTGTTAAAGCTGAAGCATTTTCAGGGAAGCTGTAAGGAATTGCAGTGCAGTTGTGGCTGTGTTCACTGGAGATGCTTTGCCGTGAGGTGCAGGCTCTGAGCTGTGCTCTCTGAGGAGCCTCCTTTGGAACAGGAGCACTTCCAGCCTTCACGGTAATTCCTTGGACAAACAGCCAGCAACTCTTGCAGGGTGTATTTCTAACTGATTTTTTTTCCAGTGGAGGCATTCTGGGATGTCCAAACCTGTGCTTTGCTTAGCTTGGCCTAAAACCACTCTTAAGTCAATCGAAAATCTTAACTTACTGACTCTGCCTTTGACCTTTGATTTGTGGTTTGATAACCAAATGTCAGTTCTAGATTTCTCAAGTGAGCTCTGTTCCAGCTGAATTTCTGAACAGAATTGTCCTGAAAATCCCCAAATTTCAGGTGAAAGCTCCTTGTGTTGTGCTCATTTTCCATGCAGTCCTCTCAGGATGTGACTGACAATCATAAATACCTGTGTGCCCTTATTGTATGTCCTCAGAAAATGAGGATGGACTCAATAATCTCTTTGTTAATCTGTAGGATTGTATCATTCTTTACTTAAACTTGACCTTTGCCCAGGCCTTCCTCCAACAGCTCCTTATTTACTGGAGGAGCTGATAATTCAGCTGGTTATCAACTGCCTGACCCTCTCAGGCACTGCTTTATGCACTGTGGAAATATATTCATGACACAGATTAAAAACCCAGCCACAAAACAACCAGAGCTCAGCCTTTTCAAGGCCTTCCAGGAGCTCTGGACACCCATTTTTATCAGTCCAGAGGAAAACCTGTTGCAATCCAATAGATGTTAACAGAAAGCTACACATGAAAGGACAGCTCAGGCCTGGCCCAACTTCCAGCCTTGCTCAGAACTACCAAAAACGTTGTTATTGCCTGATGGTTGTGATTAAACAGAGAGCATTTGTGGCTTCAGGAACTGCAGTGAGACTGGGAAATGGTTCCATGAAAGAATTCAGGCAGCTAGTTACCAATTAGCTCTCATTTGAGCTAAGAAAACGGGGGAAATTATCCCTAAAAATAAAGGCAGTCCCCTTGCCCAGCCCAGCCCCGTGTATTTCCCTTGCCTGGAGCAGCACAAAGGGGATTTAAAGGGTTTTCATGGCAAAAGGGAATCCCCTGCTAGGATAAAGCTGGAATCTTGTGCCATCTGATCCTTCTTCCTTTCTCCCCACCTCAGGGATGTTCTGGGACACATCCAGGGCAGGAAGGGCCATGGCCACAATGTCGTGTTCTCTGACGATCCTGAGCCAGGAAAACAATCCTTGGGGGTGATCCCAGCTGGCACAGGGAAGGGACCATTTGGCTGCTTTTTAAGTTGCAACAGGGGTGGTTTGTCCCCAGGCTCAGGCCTGGGATGGAAGGAGTGGACAGGTGGCTTCCAGCCATGTTTGCCTTCCTCCTGCTCTCCTTCCATTAAACACGCAGGATATCTGGTGATTCGTGCAGGATGGGACCGCAAATGGAGCTCAGGAGGTGTTTAGAGCTCTCCTTTAAGAGTAACAACAACAGGGGAAGGGCTGCAAACCTTCCTTCATCCACCCTGGAGACCCAAGCCCTGAATTTCACAGCCAACAGCATAAGGGTGGTTGGTCTGAAATGATGAAGCCAGAGTATTGGCCCACCTTGAGCCCAGCTTGTCTCCTGCACCTCTGCTTGGGCATCAACAAATCCTCCAAGGTGTGAGTTTTGAGGTCAGGTGTAAGGTCAGGGTCTGGATTAGGAACACCCAGCTCCCTTTGAGCCCAACAGTCCTCAGATATCCGAGATTTCCACGAGTGCCTGGTGCCCTCATGCAGCTCTGCCACCTCCTTCTGGGGGCCAAGTTTCACCTGAGAATCTAAAACCCAGCTCAAACAAGATCAAAGACACACATCACAGACTTGTTGCTAATATTTATAATAATATTTATCAAAATTAACCTGTCACTCCTATAATATGAGTAGTTGGTAACTGTGATTTGACTCGTTGAGAAGGTTGGCACATACTGGAAAAGCACAAATTGAAGGGAAAGTTCCTTCCTATCTTGCAGAAGTGATGATAAACAGTAAATTACTGAAGAAAATTAAACTTTATAATTGGGGAACATTCCCTATTACTAAGCAGAGGCAGCCATTACCATCCTATTTGCATCTGGTAGCGTTGCAGCAGGAAATATTTAAGTTGACAAATAGGATATTTAATACAGCAACAGATCCTTGGCAGTTGGATATTAACAACTGTTACTGGGGTGATTTATTCCCCATTATCCAAAGGGCATTACCATGTGCATATGATTCCCAAATTAACTCCGGTTCTCCAAGAGGCCTTGGCTGCCTGACCCCTTAATATCCTTCTAATGATGCCATTTACCATTCAAGGGCTTAGTCAACTTGTTCACTGGGGGATTTGTTTGAAGGGGTGCTCTGGAGGGCAGCTCTGGGGGTGTGGGAACATTTCTCACCGGCACAGGAGACACAAGGATTTAATTTTTTTTTTTAAGTGGGAAAAACTCACAGGGAAAACCAAGCTCAGGTTATTGGGGCAGAGGAATCTGTGGTGCCTCCTTCTGCTTCCCTCAGCCTTCTAAATCCTGCCTGAAAAATTATTTCTGGAGTTACAGAAGAGCGCTGATTGTTCCCATTGGGAAGGGGTTTGTAGAATCCTGAAATCCTGGAATGGTTTGGGTGGGAAAGGACCTTAAAGCTCATCCCATTCCACTCCCTGCCACGGGCAGAGACACCTTCCAGTATCCCAGATTGCTCCAACCTGGCCTTGGACACTTCCAGGGATCCAGGGGCAGCCCCAGTTTCTCTGGGCAAGCTGTGCCAGGGCCTGCCCACCCTCCCAGCCAGGAATCCCTTCCCAACACCTTCATCACTCCCAGCGCTGCAGCAGGAGGGCAGAAGCAGGAACACCAAGAAAGGCAGAGATGTTCCCCCACAATTGCTGAGTTTTACCCTCCTCTGGAATTCACTCCAATGCACCTCTTTGTTTGGATCAGGTGTGGGCAACAGACCTCGACCTGTGCTACAGTGACCAGCTGGCCCTGACCCAGCTCGTGCTGTTCCTGACAGATGGAAACCTGGATTGTGGCTCCAGCCCCCTGGAAGCACCTCCTGGGTCCCAGGCAGTGAAGAGCCAGCGGATTCAGCGTGAGGGGACAAAACCTGTAAGCAGTGAGATGTTCACAAATCAAATTATTCATGGAAACTACCACTAAGTAACAATCTCTCCTAGATCGCTGTTCTAGAGGAGCTGAATTTGCTCCTCTTGGGTTTTCCAAGGTTAATAAATTAATGGGGTAACATCCCAGTAGAAATGAAAGTTTCTGGGTTTCAGGGTCCCCCTGTTATTCACCCCTGGCACTCAGGAACATTGATTCGTGGTGGTAACTCGCTTTTAAATATTTCAAGTAGCTTTCAAGTTGTAAAAAAAAGTGGTAATTTATATGTTGCAAAGGAAAAGGGTGGAGGTGAAGCACTGCCCTGAGTGGAGGGATAACTTCAAAGCAGTCTAGAAGAAGTCTGAGCAGTGATTTGGGATGGGCAGTTGGAGCACTGAAGTTTTGTACTTGCCTGCACAAACCTGAGGGTGGAACAATCCCATCCTGGAGTGTTCCAGGCCAGGCTGGACGGGGCTTGGAGCAACCTGGATGAGTGGGAGGTGTCCCTGCCCAGGCCAGGGGGTGGGATGGGATGAGCTTTAAGGTCCCTTCCAACCCAAACCATTCCAGGATCCTCCAAAAAGGGAAGGGAGGTGTTTTCTGAGGTCAGAGCAAACCAAACCCGTGTCCCTGTGCACTCCCCAGAGGCACAAAGAGCTGCTGTTTGCCCTGTTCTGACAGGACATTCACAGCTCCCTCCTCCTCATTCCTGGAGGAGGAATAGAGCACCATCCCAAAAATGTCATGGAGCTGTAATTTAGAGGTTAATGAGCTCCTGATCTATTGTTCTCGTCAAGCAACCACTTTGAGTTGGAGAGAAGTAAATTAGATATGATTAGTCCCAGTAGTCCAAGTTTTAGAAATGAAAAGTAATCAAGTAGCAACTTTTTTTAATTAAATTCCATCAGAATTAACATAAATTGTCGTTATATCCTTTATTTTTTTCTTCTTTCTGTGTTTCTGAGATTTTTATCTCCTTAAGAGTTAACTACAAGCCTGCAGTCTCCCAGGAAAACAGGAAAAGAAACAAACCAAGAGACAAATGTTTTTACAGCACATGATCTGTAATGAATGATTAAGTAAAACACTTTGTGTAAAATTATGATGTTAATAATGATTCTGTCCCTTTTAATTTATTAGATATTCTCCATGCTGGTAGGGTTGATTTTGATAAAATGGAGCAGCCCCTGAGTTTGTGTGAGGGTTTTATTTTTAGAACTCCTTCTTTGAAAGAACAAATTTCCTCGATACTGCTGCTCCTGTAATTATGTACAAAACCAATCACTCATTATAGTTAGGATACATTATCTTCTAGACAGATGAGGCTAAATAAGCAACACATTAATAATTCATCCTGCAGTTCATTATGCATGTGTATGCATGCTTTGTAGCTGAAATAAGCACCTCATCAACCTGATGCCAACCCTTAAACAATAGTTCTGTGTTATTGCAGCCACATTCGAGTTTACGCTTGTTAAACTGCTACTTGGATTATTTTATCAAGCATTCATTTATTTGTGGTCCCCCACTGCAGAGAACAGATTTTGGAAGCTCCTTTTTTAAGTTAATGACTTGAGCAATGGGTGTTATTAATTCTCAGAATATTATAAACATGATTAATTTTCAGGCAGAGATGTATTAGATCAGGATTTCAGCTATGTCAACTTAAATGAGTCAGTGTCAAAACAAATATCAGTGGAGAGAAAATGCTGTAAATTACTGATTCAGCACGGAGTGTCCCTGCTCTGAGGGAACAGTCCAGCAGGAAAGCCCTGGGTGAGGAGAGCAGCTCTGCTCAGTGCTTGTGACGTTGCTCAGAGCTGCTGACAGCAACAGCTCCCTGGCCTGAGCACTCTGAAGGGTTTGAACTTGATGCAGCTCTGCCTTTATCCAAGGGGGAATGGCTTCCCACTGCCAGAGGGCAGGGAGAGATGGGACATTGGGAAGGAATTCCTGGCTGGGAGGGTGGGCAGGCCCTGGCACAGGTTGGGCAGAGAAGCTGTGGCTGCCCCTGATCCCTGGGAGTGTCCAAGGCCAGGCTGGACAGGTTTGGAGCACCCTGTGCTGGTGGAAGGTGTCCCTGCCCATGGCAGGGGGTGGCACTGGATTAGCTTTAAGGTCCCTTCAGCACAACCCAGTGTCATTCTGTGATCTCACAGGCTCAGTGACCACTGAAGCTGTGAGAATATCAAAATGTGGTTCACAAGGAGCAATTCTGTAGATCTGATCTGGAATGCAAGGTTTGAGGGATTTACAGGGATTCCAATTTGCTGTATGAAACTGTCTGTGTTCAGTAGACACTGTGATCAGCAGGAATTCCTCCACACTAACATGAGTTCACTGGTAAAGACCCATTTATAGAACCAGAGAATCATGGAACAGTCTGGGTCGGAAGGGACCTTAAAGCTCATCCCATTCCACCCCTGCCATGGGCAGGGACACCTCCCAAGGAACACCTTGGAGCCCAGGTTGCTCCAAGCCCCATCCAACCTGGCCTTGGACACTTCCAGGGATGCAGGGGCAACCTGTGCCAGAGCCTGCCCACCCTCCCAGGGAAGGATTCCTTCCCAATATCCCATCTGAACCTTTCCTCTTGCACCTTGAGGCCATTCCCCCTCATCCTCCCACTCGGTGCCCCTTGTGCCCAGGTAGCTGTTGGTCTGTATGAAGTGACTGGAAATGAGGAACTCTGTGCTTTGTCTGCAGCCTGCCCTGGGCAGCCCCCGCTGTGCAGTGGCCAGCACTCAGCTCAGGCACTCCAACCTGGCAGGGACCTCCTACAGCCTCCTCCTGCAGAGCTGCAAAGCTCGTGGCGTTGGATTTGACCTCCAGGTAGGAACGGGGAAGAACGAGGAAATGGGATATTTGCTCTGCAGAACTGCTCTAGGAAATTCTCACGGGGTACAACCACTCAGAGCCACGGAAATCACAGCGTGGTTAAGGTTGGAAATGAACTTTAGGGGCACCAAGTCCGACCATCAACCCAACACCACCATGTTCAGCACTAATCATGTCCTCATGTGCCACCTCCACAGGATTTTAACACTTCCAGGGTTGGTGACTCCGTCACTTCCCACTGGGCAGGCTGTTCCAGTTCTTCACAACCCTTTCCGTGAAGAATTCTTTCCTGATTATCAGATCTGAATCTGAGATCTGACATCTTCCATGCTGCCACTGTCAGGCTCAGGATGACCCAGAGCTGAGGGTTAATCAGAGTTTGTGTCCCAGGGATATCTGAGGTGAAGGACAGGCTTTAAGAACAAGAAAATAAACACATTTTCTCTGTCCTTAAACTGGTGTGTAAGGCTCGTAGGGCTTAACCTGCCTGTTGAGATAAAAATAAGGGGATAATTTAAAAGATACTTTTGACTGCCTTTAGTGCTTAGGAATAAAAGTACTTGCTGTTGAATAGACTCTGCTGTATTTATTGTATAAATTAGAGCAATAATCCCTTCCACACAATTCCAAACTAACCCTTCTCAGCTTAGTATATACCTAATGCCCCTGTGTAACACATTTATTACAATTACCACTATTTTAGGAATAAATAAAGCAGCTTTTTTTTTTTATTTAACAGGAGAAACAGGGGACAGTTTTTCTCCTGTATGAAGACCAGAAGCGCCACAGACTGGGAATGATGTGAGTAAGGACTGTCCCTTCCCCAGGGTGACAAACAGCTGGATGGGAAGGGAAGGAACAACCTCAACACCCTTGGTTTGGGGTCACCAAGTGTCACCTCCTGCTCTGAGAGGTGTAGGATTGGCCTTTGGGGGAGTTTGAGTTCCATGAGGCAAAGAGGGTGAAGTTTGGGGCCTTTCTGTGTTGATTTCCTCAAGGGCTGAGTGGCACTCAGGGAAGTTCGGAGTTCTTTAGACACGTGGATCTCTCCCAAGAGGTCTAAGAAAGTATGATCTGTAAAATTCTGCTATGCACTGACTGCAAACCCCTCCTCAGAGGGAATTCCTGCCAAAATTGGGCTGTTTGAGTGTTTGAAGGGTGTTTGAGTGAGTGAGGGGCTGAAGGGTCCTGCTCTCAGCCTGCTTTGTATTCCTCTGATGCTGGAGCTGCTCCATTAATGACCTGGAGAACAAAACAGCTTCCTCGAGTGCTGGATGTGCCTGCAAGGGTTGTGGAGGGCAGGAACAGAATTCCAAATGATCTCAACAAATTGAAGGAACAACATGTGGGACACAGAATTAGATTTGGTCAGAAGCAGGTGCAAGAAATTGCATTTAGAGAGGAAGAATGAATGTGAGGAACAAGGAGGTTTTCAGGATCTGAGAGTCAAACTGCCTGCAGGCCACAGAGCCAGGATCCTATGGAAAAAGGTAAACTGTATATCCTGGGAGATGCCAGACGTTATCCTTCCCTTCTGCTGAGAGGCAGGCAGGGAAAATGTTGAGAGTTCCAGAGAGTGTGACTGATAAGGAAAGGCTGAAGGAGGAGGAAGAGGCAGAAGTGGGATCTGCCAGCGATCTCCAAGCCTCTGCAGGAAGGAAAAATGTGGTTTCCACATCTAAGTGTTCCATGGAACCCTCCCAACAGCTGCTGCTGCTGGAAGGTGAACTCCTTCCTTCCTTCCCAGATCCCAGCTATGGAGCCTCTTCCCTCCTGTCCTGGTACTGTCACAGCTCTCCAGGAGCTCATTCAGCTCAGTAACTCAGCAGAAAAGCTCTTTTCTTGGGCCTCTTGCATCACCAGCTTGAGTTGGCAGTTATTAATGCATTCCCAGAATACTCACAAGTGTCTTTGCCCTACATCCTGAGCCCAAATTTGTCTGATTTTCAGTGCAATGTCATGGTCTTAATTTGGAAGTATTTTCAGGAATTCAAGTTAGAGTTTTATAAAACTCTTAATACCTGACACATCTCTGAGAATGCTCCATTTTCTTACAGCAGAGATCTGTTGTCACTTCCAGTGAATGAGGTGCTTTAATTCCCCAGTGTAATTCCCTGTTCCATAAGGTCTGTGTGTGCCACTGGGGAACCCTCAAAACCTGCAGCAATCTAAGAAATGCTGACACTGCTGACATTTCCCTTTCACCAATTCTAGGCTGGAGCAACAGTTCTTCTTAACTATTGTGGGTGTTTAAGATGTTTTGCTCTCTCAGTCCTAACTCAACAGCAGCCTTTTATTTGGAGAAGCTGAAACCTCTCTACCCACTTCTGCTAAGTTGATTAATAAAAATTATTTATGACACAAATCCTTCCTGTCGACAAGTTAAAATGGAGCCTCATCTTTCATATCTCCCTGAAGATTGCCACCTTGTGAGATTGAAAATCCTCATTAAATTCCAGCACCAGGCAGGCACAAATGAGAGGGCGATTGTTTTTAAGCATGTGAAGGGAATCATTGGGAAACTCATTTGTTTGGATATCATTAACAGAACAATCGGAGAGGATCTCCAGGGGGTCCTCCTGACCTTTGCTCGCAATCTCTTCATCATCCATCAAGAAATATCAGCACCTAATATGCAAGGCGAGACCAATTTTAAGGTGAGGTGTTAATTAACTAACGATCCCGGGTAATTTCTGTACAGGGCCTGCAAATACCTCATGCTGGATCATAAACAAGTGCTAAAGCATTCCCTTTTCATCGTCGGTGCCGGGTGTTTTACAGTGTCTGGGTCACTGCAGGCAGCCTCCCACTGAACCTGTTAGTTAAATTTAAGTTTGAAACTTTTGCTTTGAAAAGAGACAAACTCCAGCAGGAAACTATTTGTAATCTAATGCTCCCCAGCGTCCTTTGGAAGAGCAAAGGAGCTGTTGGCACTGCCTCACACGGTTCTGTCACAATTGCCTGCCCGATTTTCAAGGGACACCACCATCAAGGTAAGAATCTGAAATTAGAAACAAACTTCCCAGTTGATAACAGCTCCTGGGATTATTAACACTGATTTCTTTTCAGCAGCAGCCACCACGCACTCAACCCATCAGTTCCCATCCCGCGGTTTCCCAAGTGGATTGCGTTCCCGGTTTTCTCTGCTCTTTGTGCCGCAGGGCGGAGGGGGAAGGAGGACAAAGCCCAGGGGCTGCTCCCCTGGTGTGCCCCTGTCCCCCAGAGCAGCCAGGGAAGCACTGATGAATCCAGCCCCGTGCCCTGAACAGCGCTGCTCACAATGCAGCTGCTCCATCCCGAGCTCCCCACGGGCACTGCCCCTGCTGAGCTGATCCCCTCTCACTCCACAGAACGTGTCAGATCCTGTGTGGGAGCGTTCTGGGAAAGGTTGAGGGGAGAGGGGTTAGAGATTTGTATCTTCAATCACATAATAATAATTTACATCAGTCTTCCCGCTCTGACTAGACTTTCCTCTGACAAGCAGAGTGTGAAATGACAGATTTTTAGGGAAGACATAATTATATTTCACAACGTTACAGAATAAACAACAGCAAAAAAAATCCCTTTTTTCCATGTGAGAGTATGAAAAGAAGCCACCGAAGAAAAATATAAAAGGGAACTTTTCTGCATTGTGAGCTAACATATGTGAAATAAAACACCTGTTAGTTAATTAGAAGCACAATTTGTATTTTTATTTACCTGAGCTTTGTACATATTTACTAATAATTCCCCCAACTGTCCCCAAAGTAACAGTAAATTTAATTGGTGCATCCTGTCCTGTGTAAGTCTCTTTACCTGTTCCAGGCAGGCACTGCCAGCTGGGGCTGCTGGATTTCATTATAATGCCCATTAAATAACTTGTATTCCTTGAATCTCTTGCAGATGGCAATTCAAGATATTGAAGCAATTTTAGGAGTTACAGCAGAAAACAAACTGAAATTGGAAGAAGAGCAACCTTGGGAAGCAGATGCTCTGAAAGAATAGTTAACAGAAAATGTTTTAAGTGCCTGATTCCTTATGCCTCTGGAAGTGCTTCCTCATCTGTAAGAACAGGTTTGGGTTTTTCTTCCTGTGTTGTTGTGTGAAGCAACATTAACTGAGAGAGAACATCTCCATCATTTCTGGCTGTGGTGTTTGGAATGTCCCTTCTTTCCCCAAAAAAAGCCCTGTTGAAGAGCAGGGGGTCATCCTGATGCTCCTCGTGTTGCTGTTGCTGAAGTTCAGTTGTGCTGCTGTTTCCATTATCTACACATTTTTGCAGCAGTTGTTTTATGTTCATTTTCAAATTTTCAAAAACAACAGTAATAGCACTAATTCATCGATAAATCCTGCGAGGACCATTATAATTCCACTTGCACTGTGGTTCCCAGGCTTCCATGACTTCTGCAGGTCTCTCCATCAGACAGATTTTGTTATTTCAGATATTTTTTGTTGCAGTTGCTGTGCACTGTATTAAGGCCAACAGTTACATTTCTAAAATTATCATCAGTATCCCAAGAGAGATCACATTCTGAATTTTCTTATAGAATCTTCTTTTATTATAGCATCTTCTCTGTGGGATGGAGACTATTATCCCAAGCATGGCAAGTGTCTTTGGGATGACTTCCCAAAAACCTCATGGAACACCAGTTTTAAGACAAACACTGACTGGGACCAAGATCAGTGCCCAGTTTTTCCAGTGCTGACTCTTTGATCCCTGAACATCCCACATTATCTTTTGTGTAGCCTTTCTCTCTTCCACTTTGGTCACAGAATTAATTAATTGCAGATGAGAACATTTGCATAAATGCTCATCCCTGCTTCAAATAAAAATCCAAGAGAGTGTTTTTGTTTAATTCTCGGGTTTATTCCTTTTTAATTCATAATCTCAGTCTAGTCTTGGATGTGGATATAGCAGAGCCCACACAGATTTTTCGGAGGTGGAACTGAGCTGGACTCTGAAGGGTTAAGGAAAACCAAGCCTTGATCCAAGCCAGAACAACATAAGGTCTGAGAGGCTCATTAGTTCACTGGCACTTAATAGACTGCAGTGTCCTGGGAGGAAATGAAACCTGCACTTCCTTCTGGCTTTGTTCTGTCCTGACAAAAGAAAACTGTACCTGTTTTTGCAGGAAACAAGTGACCTGAAAGTTCCCGTGGTGAGAGAGATTTCTCAGCACGTGCAAAGTGTGAAATGTATTTGGAGGGGGGGAAAAAAAAAGTTCTTAATTACTATTAACACTTCTGAGCCTTGAGCTGAGGGAAGGATTGAAACTGCTTGACAGTCTCTCACATTCCACTCCCATGCTGTTGGTGCCAAAAATTTAGGGGTTTTAGGAATACAGCAGATAGAAAATGGAATTAAAATCTTTAAAAAAAAAAAAAGGTGATGTCCACAGCTGGAAATGAAGGTGTTCAGCTGACAGCACTTGGTGGATTTTGTGTTGGCAAGAATTGATGTGCTGTGTGTAAAGAGGTTGTTCTTCTGGGAGAGCATCACCTGGAGTTGATGACACTGGAAACTGGGGCTCCTGTTTTAGGTAGTTGGGTTTAAAGCCCTGGATAAAAGATAAAAAAACTGAGACATTCAGCCACGTTTCTACATTTAGAGCGACAACTCTTGAGCACAGAGCAAAAATGCAGTCCTTCAGCACATCCACCCCATTGAAACTCAGGAGAATTTCCCACCTTCCATCCAGGTTAAGGTAACAAATCCCTGGATTTTTAAGAGCAGCCTGGTCCTCAGCATTTCACAGTGATCAGTGAACATCAGCTGAAGTAACATCAGATTAACAGTGGGATGCTGTAGATCTGTGTCTGGATCCTCTGTGTGTCATTGGAGACTGCAAATTTTGTTACAGCACTAAAGATTTAGGCACTGCAATCAGTGACAGCCTTAATTAATGTAATTTAATATATTGTGGCCATGAAATAACTCTTAAGCTGCAACACCTCAGTTCAGCTGTATGGCACACAGTGCCACACTCCAGCTTTTCTAAGCTCACTGTTGCCACTAACAGATAAATATATATAAATAAAGATATTAAAGCTAACTATATGCTCCATTAATTATAGGAAGGTGAACTGGAGTCAAGTTTGTTGCTGGCAATGATGAATAATTACTGGTTCTCCACACATGTAGTACATTAGAGTAAATAAACGGGGCACGTTGTTGGGCAGTAATTGATTAATTAGCAAGTTCATACCAGATAGCTCAGTGGTTTAAGATTGCTGAGTTTGAGATATTGCTTGCAATTATTGAAAGGAAAAACCTGTTTCCATTTCTCAGTTTTCTACCTTTTTTTTTTTTTTGCTTAAATACAATGTTTAATGGTTCAAAACCTTGGCTTTTATTTAGAAAAATGGAATATGGGAATATTTCTCTTTGAGGTGTCTGACACTTGGAACACTTTTTAGGGTGGTATCGTTACAGAGAGTGATTTTAAAATATTTCTCTTTGAAGGGCCCTGACACTTGAAAGAAGGATTTTTTTTTTTTTAGGGTTGTATGACTGTTAATTTTCACTACATAAAATCAACAGAGCTGAATACACTTTCTCCTGAGCGCAGGTGAATCTGGTCCATGCTGCAGGTGCAACACAGAGGTGGTTCTGGCAGCACATCAGTGTCACCAAAACCCCTTCAAAAATGTGGGTGCCCTTTTTTTTTTTTTTGTGATGTTCTCACTGGTTCCTCGGTCCGGGGGGGGCTCAGGGTGACCCTCGCCCGTCTGCTGGGGCAGCGTGTCCGTCACAGAACCAGGGAATCACCGAGGATGGAAAAGCCCTCCCAGCCCATGGATCCCACCTTGTCCCCAGCCCAGAGCACTGAGTGCCATGGCCAGGCCTTCCCTGGACACCTCCAGGGCTGGGCACTCCAAACCTCCCTGGGCAGCCCCTGCCAAGGCCTGACCACCCTTTCCATGAGAAATTCCTGCTGATGTCCAACCTGCCCCTCCCCTGGCCCAGTTTGAGGCCGTTCCCTCTCCTCTTGTCCCTGTTCCCTGGGAGCAGAGCCCGACCCCCTGGATCCCCGCTCCTGTCAGGGACTGCAGAGCCAGAAGGTCCCCCCGAGCCTCCTTTTCCCCGTGCTGAGCTCCCTGAGGCTCTCTCGGTGTCTCCGGGGCCGGGCCGTGCCCTCCCCCGGCGCAGGCGCGGCCGTGCGGGCGGCTCCGCGGGCCCCGCGGGATGCGGGCGGTGCGGAGGCTCCACGAGGCGGCCGTGGCGCTGCTGCTGTGGCGGGGCCCGGGCCCGGCCCGGCCCGCGGCCTCGGAGGTGCTGAGCCAGCACCTGCGGCAGCGCCGCCTGCCCCACTGGACCTCCTTCTGCGTCAAGTACAGCGCGGTGCGCAACGACCAGTTCGGGCTCTCGCACTTCAACTGGCCCGTGGACGGCGCCAATTACCTGGTGCTGCGCACCGGCTGCTTCCCCTTCATCAAGTACCACTGCTCGCGGGCCGCGCCGCAGGACCTGGCGCTGCAGAACGCCTTCTTCACCGCGCTCAAGGTGCTCAACGCCGGTGAGTGCGGCCCGGCCGGGCCCGCGGGGAGGGCAGGGCAGGATCGGGCACGGCCTGAGGGGGAAAGGCGCCCGCGGGGGGGCCGGGACGGCGGCGCTGAGCGGGGAGCTCCGGCCCTTCTCCCTCTCCTCCTTGTCCCCGTCACCTTGTCTCCCTCTTCATTTCTCTCCCCTTGTCCCCCTCTCTTTGCTCTTCTCCCCTGCATTCCATTCTGCAGTCCTCTCCTTGTCCCTTGCTCCCTCTGTCCTTCCCTCCCTTCTCCTTGTCTCTTATTCCTCTCTCCTTGTCCCCTTTCCCTTGTCCCCTTCTCCATGTCCCTTTCCCCCTCTTTCCCCGTCCCCCCTTTGTCCCCCTGCCTGTGCCGGAGGGGCTCCGGGAGTTCAGAGGGACCCCCGGGCGGAGGCCGAGCTGGAAATCGGTCCTGGGGGAGCTGTGACCGAGGTTCGTGTTTCTCTGGCCATTTGTGACAGCGACAAATCCAACGCGACAGCGCTTGGGGTTTAAACGGCTCTCACCTTTAGGAGGGAGCGTTTTCCAGCTGAGAGTCTGGTGCTGGGGGTGAAGGTCTGTCCTCTGAGCGAATGTATCCGCTGAAGCCAAACTCTGGGTCTGGGCTAGTCTGTGCTGCTGGAATATAAATCCTTACAATAAAAATGCTCCATCAGCGCCTCATCGTTAATATAAAAATAGCTATAAATGAGTTTTGAAACACGTTCATTCCAAACTTTGGCTGTGGATGCAATGTTTGTAAATGCTGGCAGTGACAGTGGCGTAACACTTCGTAACTTTGTTGTTTTCGTATTTAATATTTAAAATTTAAATATTTCATATTTAGTTTTTAAAAATCTCCTTCATAAGTCAGCAGTGACTTTTTTCCAAAACATGTCTGCTAGTCTTAATTTCCTGATCTTTCCAAACTGAGCTAGTAAGAAAATACAATCATAGAAAGTGATTTTGTAAATAACAAATTTAAATTTGGGGTTTTTCCTCCTCCATCCAGTCAGACATTTTATCTTTCTCACAGCTCCCTGCATGTAGATTTAAATTATGGCAAAACATGATTAAAAAGTCACCTCATCTCCCTCACAGTCTTGCTTAGGCATTTGGATAAGTTGAAGCACAGTAAATTTGGTGTTTCTGAACCTTCCTGAACTCAGGGCCTAAACCCATCTCCATTTTTCCCTCTGTAATAAATAAAATATTGTCTGTAAGAGATGGGTAACTTGGCAGTGCTAAAAAATGTGTCACTTTTTGTGTATAAACCTTTCTGCCCATTGCAGTTCTCTTGGGGTTGTGTCTGATTTTCCCAAGAGCATGTGTATGTACATATATATATATATAATTGGTAGAAATCAGGCTGTATGCATGACCATGTTTCACTTTTTTCATATCATTATCCTCCCATTTTGTTTTTCTAATAATTCCTGTGTATTCCTGCTTTTCTTTAGCTGTTTCCTGACTCCTGTGTGCTCAATACACAGCAAGGGTGTTTTTTTTAAGAGCTGCATTTGAGTAAAGGCAGAATTATAAAGCAGCTTTTCCAGGGCTGCTTTCCCTCCCGTTTCATTTCGGAGTCATCATTTACTATTAATCTGCAGTTTAATTTTCCCTGCCTTGCTCTCTTTGTGTGTAACATGTTTTTGTTTTTCCTCAGGCATCCCAACTTTACTGTATGGAATTGGCTCCTGGTTCTTTGCCAGTGTCACAGAGACTGTTCAAACGAGTCATGGCCCAGTTACTGTTTATTTCCTAAATAAAGAGGATGAAGGAGCCATGTACTGAACTCAGGCCTTCAAGTCCCTGTTGTTTGGTGATTTCTGCTGCAAATATTTGCTCCCTTTGCCTAAAAAGAACCGAAGGAAACTGTTATTTTCTTACAGTGCATCCTCATATTTAATGTGCTGGTTCAAGAAGCTTCCTGGACTTTTTGGTCATGAGGGATTTATTTCTGCAGAGGTCAGTAAAGTTGCAAAGGTAGAAGCTTTGGGAGAAGAATTAATATTTCTGAGGGTATTTATGGCAGTCACTGACTGGTACTCCTGGACAAAGCTGTGATAATTTAAAGATCGTTTAGCAGATTAGAGAACTGAACTGTAGCCTGTGAACATGAACACACTGACATTTTCAGAATGTCTCTGAAAAGATGAAGCTGCTCAGGTTTACACTCTGACAGGATGTTTTGTTGTCATAGTTGCAACTGTCTCTGAATGAATTTGTGGCACTGACTTTACAGTCACCTGGAAGAGCCTTTGGGGAAAAAAATACCATCCTGAAAATTTAAAAATGGCTGTATCACATTTCTTTAAATGATATTTCAATAAAGCATCTAAAATACATTTGATGTTTGTATCTTTTGCAATTCTTAAACTCTAGGTGTGTTATTATTCTTAATTTTAGTTGCTATTTATAGGTAAGTCACAAAACCTAAGTGATCTAGAAGATTCAGTCCTCTGGGCTAATTTACAAATTACTGATATTTTTAATTAGTACTCTCATTTTTTTGATGCAAATAACTGATTTCTCCAGTTGTAACAGCAAAACTTGCAGGCACATGTAATGACAGAATGACTTCAACTCAATTGGAAACCCGGGCAGAGCAGCAGCTTTTGGGGAGCTATTTGGATAGTGGAAATGTGGAATTATTGGGCATTGATTTCAAACAACAGAAAGACCTGGACAGGATCTGTTCCTGGTGCTTGGTTTTAGTGCCAGCAAACAATGCTGTTGGTTCCAAATCCCACAGCTGGTGACGTAAGTTGGTCGTTCCAGTTTTCAGAGGGAGGAAAATAAATGTAAAATTGGAGGGTGCTGGTTTTGGGGGGTAATCTCTGCTCCTCAGTAGATTATTATCAAGCTTTGACTACAATATCATTTCATTTAAATGCTTTTTTCCTGAATTCCATGGAAGAGTTTCCCACTTAACGAAGCAACACGTGAGCAACGCTGAACCCTCGAATCAGGGAGGTGCTTGCACTGTGTAATTTTGGAGGATGTTCTGGACACAAGGTAACTGTGTCTCCAAGATGAAGAGATGGGATTACCAGAACCCTCATTAATAGTAGAAGATGCTGTTAGCATCTTCCCAGAGCTGCTCTTGCCTGTGAAAGAACTGCAGCTCATAAGTTTAAAGTCAAATACTGCTCATTCATTGCCACGCAGCTCGTCGATACCTGGCTGTAAAGGTTTGGGCTCCACACAGGGTTGATAAAATGGTTTTTAATTACCAGCCCATAAATACAGCTCTTCATGGGAGAGCTGGTGCTGCTCTCACTGCAGCTCGTTTGATTTCTGATAATGGGCACTGCTGACTTTGCTTACCTGGTTTTCAATAACTGCAGGCAACGCCTCCTTGTCCATACAGTGATGGGCCAGGCTCCTTGGAGAACATCTCTGACAAACTACCCTATTGATCCCTGCAATTCTGTGCTGCTCACAGCATTAAATGGGGCCCTGATTTCTTGTTCAATGATCTCACTGTGTAACAATTAAGCAAATGTAATATTTTCTTGTATTACATGGAAATCAATAGACCTCTTGCTCTTACGGAGCTGATCGTGCTAAAGGATGAACTGGAAGATGTCTGAGGGCAGAGTGCAAATATAATATCATTTATTCCTTTCATCGAGGCTTGTGGGGGAGCTCTTCCAGGATTTCAGAGGGAAAATAGGCTCTTTATAAGGGATAATGCTCAAGTTATAATGATTTTCAAGTATGAATATAAACCTGCTTGCTTTTCTTTAAAGGTAAAACACTTCACCTGACTTTCACTCTCTTTTTGCTCTCAGTACAATGCTGCAATGGTTTATCACTTACATGTTTTATATCACTTAGGTTTTGGCTTGAATGCAGGATGGAAATACTGGGGGCCAAGAGGATTCACAGCACCTTGTCCCAGAACTTTCTGGTGGGAATAAATGATCCACAAATGACCCTTCTGCCTTGACAGATTTGCTCTTCCATTTGAAGCAAAGCCCAGTTCGTCTTGCAAGCCTTAATTGTCTCTGCTGTATTCAAGAGTGATGTTTAAATGAGGGAGAGCTGATGTTAAAAAGGCAGAGAGCTTTGTTTCACCTCCCTTAACTACTCCAGAGAGATGAAACCTCAGCCTAAGCCCGGAGGATCAGGTGGCTCCTCCTTGTAGCATCTCTTTAAACAATTCATGACTGTTGGGGGCATCTTAACCTGAAGGAGCTCTTGGTGTTCCACCTCACCCGGGGTCAGGGGGCTCAGGTATCCCAGTTAAACTGTGCTACTGTAAATTAATGGAAAATGTAACTGCTCTGCTGAAAGATCAATGTCCAATAAAGGCTGCACAATCAAATCTTGTTGTGATGATTGAGGCCTTTAATTGCCTCTCCCAGATAAGGTGGTAATCAGCACGGGTGGAGCTGATCTGTGCTCCCGGTTCAATGACATGCTAATGAGAGCAGCCCGGGCAGGAGCTTTAACTACTTCCACTTATTAAATCTTGTGTTTGCTGTGAGAAATGACTTGAGCCCCACGATCGATAAAGCCCAGGTCTTAATTACTATATTTCACTTTTATACCTGTTTTGTATGTTTGACAGATGTTTCTCCACAGACTCTGCAGCTCTAATGAGAGTTTTACCCCAAGAAATGCCCTTTTCTGCTGGTGTCTCCTCCACGTGGTGCTAACACAGAGGTGGGTTTGGTTGTTTGAAAGAAGTTTTGTGACTAGGAATGCAAACGTGGGCCAGGCAGCTGAAGTATTTTGGGATATGACATCACTCCTTGTATCACTGGTTGATGTAATTCTTGCTAAACCTCCAGGTGGACATGAAGTTCTTACCTTTTCTTTCCCACTGTAAATTATTATTGGATTTAGATACTGGCCAGGATTGATATTCCCAAGTGTTTCTGATGAGTACTCTCCTATTATCTCAAAAACCATTTCTCCACTCTTCAGGGACACCTGGAGCCACCTGACCTTGCACTGACTTCAGTAGAAGTTGGATCTGTCCTCAGCTTACCTTTTGTATTGACCTAAATCTCTTTGCAAAGCAGAATTAAAGCTCTCCCTGATGTACATTATTATTGAATAAAATTCAGCTATTTCTTAATAGCTGGATGCCCTCAGGCCTCTGCTTTAAAGCAACTTGGCCTGAAACAAAGGAGAATTTGCTTCATATATTATTTACTTTGGCCATTTAATTTAAATTGCCTTTTGCTGTAGCTCCTTACTCATGTTCACTGCAGAGAGGTAAGTTAATAAATCTGAGACTTGTCTTGATTTCTTTCCCTGGCTCTGGAAACAGATGTCATGTTCCACTTCCTGGGCTGTGTTTTTCAGTTTAAATACACCTAAGGAAAAGTGGCAACTCCAGCATTGCATCGAGGGGATGGAGAATAAAACCTGTCACTGATATAACCCTAATTTGTTTAAAAGATTTATTTCTAGAAAAGAATAAGATGTTGTTTTTGTATTTCAGTCTTTTTAACAGCAAAATACACCCGACTTAGAGTGATTTCAAAAGCAATTGCATCACTTTAGGCACAGTTTATGAGCCCTGCTCTAGTTCATTAGAAAACCAAGGTATGACTTTCAGTGATGTTAATAATCCTAATAGAATTAACACCATAAAACATGATTAAAAACCAAAAAGTTTGATCAAGGAAACTTTCAAGCTTAAAAGGCAGATTTCAAACTTTACCAGCTGATTTTTTTTGAGCAGGATTACGAAGCCAGCCCTGGTTTTACTCTTCCAAGAGGAAATGCCATTAGATCTGATTGTAACGTGCCTGGTGATTCATGGGCCTGCTCGTCCACGTGCTTTGTGAGAGATGAATTATTTAGTAAGAAAAATCACAATAATTTTGTTGTTACTCAAGAATTTATAGGTTGACAGGAAAACAATTATGCAGCCCCTGCAGCTGGTGGGGGACAGAACATCATTAACCACACACAGCCACCTTGGCTCAGTCCAGCTGCTGGAGTTCCATGTGCTGTAATCTGCTTTATTTCAGTGTATCTTCATCCTTTAAAGCAAGAACTAAACATTGACTAATTCAGCCTAAATCAAGTTTACCTTTTTTGGGGGGTTTTTTTCCACTCCAAAAGGAGTTTACTGCGAGGAAGAGCCTTAAAGATCTATTTGAGGCCTGATCCTGCTCCCTGTGAATTGAAAACAAGATCAATTATTATTTCCTGATGTTTGGTTCACAAACACTCCCTTGCCTCTTATTCCAGAGGAACTGCAGAGTGTCTGCAAGGGCTGGTGGGGAGGCAATTTTGGGCAAGTTTTAATGCCAGTTTTAAGGAGTCTTTAATCCATCCATGTATTGATTCAGCTGGAGCACTTGGTGATTCTTTCTAGGAGCTGCCTCTGAGGGAAGGATGTGTTTAGAAAGCCTGGACACTGCTGACCTACTTTTTTCAGGAGCCTGAGGGAGTTCAGTTTGCTGCATTCAGGAGATGTTGGAAGACGTGGGAAGGGGAAAAAAAAAAGGTGGATTTCACCATGATCCATTATTTTATAAACAAGCATTATCTTTTTTAAAATATAGGAAATCGTGGGCTCCTAAAACAACAATCAGGTGCTGTTTTTTCTAGGGAATGAAGAGCTTGGCCTTTGTTATTTTTAATTCCTATCCAGAAGCTGGCACAGGGTGAAGCAGAGAATGATAAACTGAATTCAGTGAACCAAGGACTGGCATATCGATCCTGATTCCTGGAGCCTGTTTTGTGCACTGGATCAAATTCCATGTAAGTGGTACTGGGATACAGCATTCCCAAACATTTCAATAATTAAATGTTGGACGGTGTGACATAGTAAATAGATGTTATTCCTGTGGCAAATTCCAGCAGTGGTGAGGTTAAATTCCCACAGGTGCTGAGCAGGAGCTGTGATGAACATGTTGGATTTTCTGAGTCCATCTTCAGTGTCCTCCCTGTGCCCCCTGCCCTTTTATCCAGGGATCCGAGCCCAGGGCTGGAGGAATTTCGGGTCCTAATTTTGGCTGTGCCCTGTAAATCCTGACAGGGCACTTTCCACCTCTACCAGCCTGATCCACCCCCGAGACTGAGCTCCCACCTCCCTCCAGTAACAGCAAGGAAAACCCAGATCCAGATCCTGGAATATTCAGGAATTCTCCCAGGGGAATTGCTCCTTCCCTCTTCCTTCTGCTGCAGTTCTGGTGGAGGGACTCACAACTCCATTATGTGCTCTCTGTGGCAAAGATAGAAAATGACTCATGTTGGGCACCTTTGCAGTGGGAATTAAACAAGTAATAACTTCTTGCCATACTTTTCTGAGGGCCTTGCAAATTATCCTGCTATCCCCAGCGCTCCTGCGAGATTCCAACCTAATGATTCTCCTGCCCTTCTGCATCAGCTTTTTGCTTTTCCCTGGTAATAAATATTTATTTTCTTGCCTTGGCCACCTCCAGCTCCCCCCTGTCCTGTCCACAGTGCTGGGAAGCAGCAGAGAGCAGCAGCAGACTGCGAGTGGCGCGTCTGGCACCGCTGGACAACATTTCCCCACACAAAAATAAAATCAGAATTTATCCCAGTCCCGGCCTTCACCGTCCTCCTGTAATTAAAGAGCTGATATATTGTTCCTTTGCAGGTTTTGAATGCCCTGGCATTGTGGATACACACTGGAGGCCTAATTATAAATAGGAAATCTATGGGTGTTTCTTGCTGACAGAGTGTCAGCTGGATTTAGTGGGGAAAATCAGCTTAATTATCTTTTAATGTGGGTTTCTAGGAGCCTTCAACCTCCTGTGCCGGAAACTTTTTAAGGGGAGATTCTTGGGGCAGTCAAATACAGGACTTGGAGGATATTTTATGATACATATTTAAAAAAATCATAGATTGTGTTCTTGCAACGCAGATTTTCCCCCCGATGTCGAGGACAAAAATATAAAATTAGATTTTTGGTGACATTCTGTTCTCACAGCAGGAATTCTGCAGGATGATAAAATAAATATCAACTCTTTGTTTCCAATGGTGCCTTTAGAATGAAAATTTCTGATTAAACATAGGTTTTAAAGAAGTCTGGCAAAACCAAAGCTGTGTCAAAAAAACACATGATGGGCTTTAGTTCTTAAGATATAAAACCCCTTCAAGTTTGATTACACAAATCAGAATGGGGGATTAAGGTTATGATTAGCCCTGGAAAATCTACATAATATTTATGCAAATTTGGCAAATTGAGTTGGTTTTCCCCATAGCCTTGTAAATGAAAAAGACATTTTAGAAAAATTGCGAGTCTATAGAAATTCTCTCATTTTGTGTCCTATTCTTTAAAATTTAATCGAAAATGAGTCTGATTGAAATGAACCTGAGTGGAAGGTACACAGGGACTGCAGGTAAAAGGTTCATTTGAACAGAAAGACGGCTGTGTGGGCAGCACCAGTCCCTTAGATACTTAGGAGTTGGGGCTCTATTAATTTTTAGTGTAGGAACTAAATTATAAAGTTATTGAACAGAGAGAGAATTTATCTCTGTTAATGGCCATTGAAAGATCCTTTTTTTTTTTCCTAAAGCTCAAACAAAGTAGAATTCGAATGAGAGGAAGCTTGAAGATGTTTCAAGAATTAAATCAAATATACCTCCCACTCCCCCCCCCCCAAATTGATAATATAACTCAAATAGTCCAGTTTGTCGTAGATGATAATGCGAGAGAGAGTGATAAAATGCGCAGATCAATAGCCCACAATTGAGATTAATGCTGTGCTGTTAATAAAAAGAAGTGGATAGTTCGGAGCTGTGCGGAGGGGAGAGCGTTCCCTGTCACTGGTGTCAGGTGCAAAGCTTGTTCTAAAAGCTGAATAAAGCGTGTCACGGCTCGGGGTTGAGGCGGGGAGGCTGCGGAGCTGTCACAAGATGTTCTTTGCTGCTGTGGGGTGTGAGGGTTCGACAGGGATTCATCTCATCACAAAGATGGGTTGTGTTTTGGACTGGGCCCGTTTCCCCAGCAGCGCTGACAGATGGAAGAGTTGTATCTGGGTATCGGCGAAGGAGGGACTGGGCTGAGAGTTCTGTGATTTGGGAACAGTGATGTTGGTAAAACTTGAACTCCTAACACTGATGTGGGGCTGTGAGGGAACGCAGGGCAGCCCATTCCCCGTCACTCTCCCCGTTTGCTCTGCAGGGACATCGAGGCACAGACGGACACACCGGGCCCCTCACAGAGCCCCGGGATCACCGAGGCTGGGGGAGACTAAAAACCCGGTCCCACCATCACCACCCTGTCCCCTGAGCCACCCCCCTCAGCCACGTCCCCAGGGAACCCTCGGGAACACTTCCCTGGGTGATTTATTCCAGCCCAAACTCGCGCTTGAGGTCCGATGTGTCCGTGTGGGACGGAACAAGCCGGGCAGAGGCCCCAGGGGCTCTCGGGGAGCAGACCCCAACTCCTCGCCGGGGACTCCGCGCTGCTTTGACCGCAATCCCAGCCCGCTTTGTTCTGCCGCCTCAACTGGGCTTTTTTTCCCCGCTCAAACACCAGGAATAACGGGGGTGGAATTACCCCCTGAGCGCTCCCGCTGCCCGGGGCGGTTTCCCGACCTGGCGCCGCCTCCTCGCCGAACATGGCGCCGCCTCCCCTTCCTCCTCCTCCTCCCCTTCCTCCTCCTCCTCCTCCCCCTCCGCACATCCATCCCCTGCTGCCGTTTTGGTTCCGGGGCAGCGGCTCCTTCCTGCGGGCTGGCGGCGCTGGGCCGCGGTGCCCCGGGCGGCCGCAGCATGTGAGCGCCGGGGCGGGGATGCTCTGGCTGCTCTGCGGCCCCTCCCGCGCCATGGACGCCCAGGCGCTCGTCATCCGCATCAAGATCCCCGACGGGGCCGCCGTGGACTGGACCGTGCACTCCGCGCCTCAGCTGCTCTTCAGGGACGTGCTGGTGAGTCCCGGAGCCCCCCCCGCGCTGCCCCGGGGGTGGCGGAGTGGGGGCACAGCGGTGGCCTTGTGGTGTCTGCGCCGGCGGGTTCTGAGGGCAGGGAGGGTGGCTGTGGTGGAAGGGGCAGAAAGCACCGCGTGGAATCCCCTCCCGTGCCCCCGCGGGTCTCGGCAGCCCAGCTCGGCGCCGTGGAACGGTTCGGGTTGGAAGGCTCCTCTGGAGGTCCGACCCGGTGCCCTGGGCAGGGGTGCAGCATCAGGGCATCCCCGCTGGCTGCGGGGGCAAGGCCGGGATTTAGGGCTGTGCTTTGGGAAGGAGCGTTCCCGGCTCGGGCTCGGTGAACCGGCTGGGGCTCCGCCTGCTCCCGGTGCTGCTGCCATCGCCGGGCTGGGGGTGGTTGTGTCTCTGCCCTCAGCCCCTGCCTTGTTTTCCCTCCATCTGCACACCAAGTGCTCAAGGACCCTCTCTTTCCTCAGAGATGGGAGTGGGTGTTTATCCCGTTCTTCAGTGCATCCTTAGCCCAAAGAAATGTCCAGTCCTTGTGTGCAGGGATGCCCTCACATTCCCTCCACAACACGTCCTTGCTGGAGACTCCATGTGCTCCTGTTTCCCTAAAAACAATCCCCCCCTGATCACATGCACGTTTAATTTCTTCTTATTATTATTAATATTGGAGAGAGATTCTGCAGATCTCTGATTTCAAAGTGTTGTATTTTATTGAGAAGACACGTGGCAATTCAGGGCTTGATTTGCTGCAAACCATTTGATGCTGGGCCCGTAGGAGGTTGCACAGGTAACTGGAGCAGGTGGCAAATGTTCCTGGTTTCATTATTCCTAACATTTAGCATTATCCAGGACTTTCTGTGGATGGAGGCGCAGCAGCAGAACTTTTGAGAGATCAGGGAGGGTTTTGAGAGAGGCAGTTTCCCCTTGGTGGTTGCTGTGAGTTTCCTTTGGTTGCACAACAAACCTGGGATGACCCACTCTGCCCTTCAAACAAAGTGGTGCAAACCTGAGTCGGGTTTAATCCACGCTCTGCTTCGTGTTTTCCATTTTTTCCCCCAAATAAAGTGAGATAATCATTGACTGGACCATCCTTTGGCATTCTAGAATTATTGGAACTTTAGGCTTGATTGTATTACTTAAAAATAAGTAGAGAAATTGAGGTCAGTGGAACCTGACAGGACCAAACCCTGCTGATTTTCTTAAAACTCAGTTTCTGTCATTTCACTCGTGTTCAGCAACCATGGAATTGTAGAATGGCTTGGGTTGGAAGGGATCTTGAAGTGCATCTTGTTCCATCCCCCTGCCATGGACAGGGACACCTTCCACCAGCCCAGGTAGCTCCAACCTGGCCTCCTTGGACACTTGCAGGGATGGGGCAGCCACAGCTTCTGTGGGATGCCTATCCCAGTGCTGGGCATCAGGTCAGATTCCTGTTGGTGTTGATAATTTTTAGTTCTCCCCTGTTGGCCTGTGGAGACCTCGAGGGTGTTGGTGGCAGCTGGAAGTGACTGGGAGTGTTGGGTTGCCTGTGGTGAGTCTGGAGGTGATGACATTGCTCACCATCAGTGGGAATCTGGGCTGTGGGGACGAGGGGTGCTGTGACAGTGGGGTTGGACTTGATGATCTCGGAGGTCTCTTCCAACCCGGTTAATTCTATGATTCTATGACAGTGTTCAGCTGTGCAGCACCACCAGGCAATAATTGTCATGTCAAAACCCCTCCCCTGTGGGCTGTGAAGCCTTCAGACCAGAAGGGAGAAGTTTAATAAGGTCTGAACTGTCTCAAGGCCCTCCTCTGTCTGATGGTGTTTCAGGAGGTGCCACCACAATATTAATTTGCCTGGTAACTCCAGGAATTAAACAAAATAGGGCTCCATACATTGAAGAGTGGTAGATCCATCACCACCTGTGGCTGGGGAGGAGGCTGGAGTGTGGTGGGGAGGGCAGGAGTGGGGCTGACCTGGCCCCCTGGTGTCCTGATTGCCCTCAGCTGGCAGGCTCTGCAGAGGGTTTGTGTGTGAGCAACAATTAAAGAGCAGGTGGAGAATTCAGGTGTTCCCTACTGATGGAAATTGAGTGGTGATAACCCGGTCAGAGCCTTGAATTGCCCACATGTCCCTAAACTGAGGGTGCAGGAGTCACAGACACCCCCTTTCCCTCAGCTCCTGCTGTTTGGGGCACAGTCCAGTTCTGGATAATCCCTGTGGGGCTGTGCAGGGCACGGCAGGATCCATCCCATTCCTTGGCCTGTGCTTTGAGGCTACTGATGGGAATATTGGCTTGCCTTCAGCTGCAGAACCAGGTCCCAAAAACACCCCAGCCCTCTGCACTGGAGGGGCCTGGGGCTGGGGGAGCCTTGGATGAGCTGTGTGGTGAGGCTGCTCTTCTGTCTGAGGTAGGTCCCATGGGCTGCTGTGTGTTAAGAAAACCCCTTAAAATTGTCTTGGGAGAACAGCAGGGTTTGATTTTATATTTCCAAGGTGATTTTTGTTAATTTAGCACCCTACAAATGCAGGTGGCCTTCTGAATACAGATGAGTGCAGCCTTGCAGCATTTCAGGCTGGTGTGCAGGAATCTTTCCATCTTCCTTTTTCCACGGAAGAAGCTGTGTAGAGTCACCAAATATCCTGTCCATCCCCAAATATCCCGTCCATAGCCATGGAATAACCAGCTGGAGCCAGGAGCCTGATGTTCAGAGCAGTGCCTGGCACACTTCTTAATTTTCAGCTGCTCCAGTTCTGCCTTTTTGGAGGAGTTTTTGCTGCTCCTGAGCTGTGCAGCAGGGATTCAATCCTGTGATCCCTGGAAGCAGCACCCTGTGCTCTAAATCAGGCACTTTCCTGATTACTTTCCTAAAGTGGGTGCTCAGAGCTGTCCCCCATAATGCCACTTTAAATACCTTCCCTGGATATCTTGCAGACCTGTAAGTTCCCAGTAAATAGATTTATTTTTAAGGCACCACTAAATGAATTACAATAAGCTCATTTTTTTGCCGGGTGGGGCTGTCTGCACTCGTTTGTCCTGTCGCTGGGGTACTTAAGCAGCTCGGTGTTAATTCAGGAGAACTCTGTGTCATACTGAAAGGAAACAAGCTTGGAGTGAAACGTGAGGGCTGTGCTTTCAATATTTCCATTTGGGCAGAGCTTTCCCACTTGGTGCTTCCCAGAGAGCAGATCTGATGGAATTCCCACTGCAGCTGCCCTCGCCTGATTTGGTTCCTCCCCATTGTCAGAGGCTTTTCAGTCCCGTGGGCCAAAATAGGAGCGATCGTGGTTGTAAATTGGGGTGTTTTATTGTTCCTGATCTCTGTTGTGATAGTAGAAAATCCCCCTGCACGTGTAATCCATTGAAATTTGGAGTAATCCTTTAAGCTTGGGTCACCCAGAGGTCTGGGGGGAATGTTTGAGCATGGAAATCTCCTGGAGCTGCTGCAAACACTTTGGTTAAGGCACAATAATGGGGGGATTTCCCTCCCTCCCCTTCCCTGCAAGGCTGCTTTTCTCAGATACCTTGATTTAATGGAATTATTGGAAGCTGAGCAAAGTTGGTTTTGTTTTTGTTTTTGTTTTTGTGGCTGTTGGGAGGGTTTTCTTGTCAGCTGTTTATTTAGTGTAAGAGTTACGGTGGATGATTCACTTACTTGTTAATTATTCATATTAAAGAAGTCTCAACACAGAGAAAAAGTTATTTTAGATGGGAGAGGAAGAGGTCTAAGAATTTTTTACCCCTGTTTCAGTGCCATCACAGCTTTGGGAGTGTTGTTTTCAGACTTTTGGGGCCATCAGAAGTGTCTCTGTCTCAGGGCTGTGCTTACACGCCCATTAAACAGAGTTTTTAAACACCCCAGAACAATTTTTAAATCCTTTTCATGGAAGCATCTGTGTGCCCACATAAGAGTATTTTACAAGTGGCTTAAATCTAAACACAATTAAAGTGTTTTTTCCTGAGGAATTTTTGATGGTTAACTGAATGGGTTTAGGAATAATTAGTTAGTACAGCCTTCTGTTTAGGCAAGACTTTAATTTGTTATTGGGAATAGTGGTTGGCTTTTCACAGAGGACTGACAGACCCTGTGGAAGTATTAAATGGACAAATTTTGTCAGCCTGGCAATGTTTGGGTTTTTTTTTTCCCTCTTTTGCCTCCACAAATTTCCAATTCCATAATTAGGCAAGGTCTACTGCACATCTTTTATCTACAATTAATAGTTTAAATGGCACGTATTGACTTATTTGAGGGTCTGAAACCAAAAGACCACACGAGAAAGTTTTGAGAATTATTATTATTATTATTATTTCCTTTATTCAGCTCTGTGGAAATCTTCAAGCTGCCACTGCTGCTTTCTCCTTTTATTAATTGTGTCTGTTTGATACGGCCCAGAATGTTGAATTTCGTGTTTTTAGATGAAGAAATGGGGACAGCAGAAAGGACAGGGCAGCCATCCCGGGGCTCAGGGGGGTCCAGCACCCCAAGATGCTCCCAGGGAACCTGCTGCAATAAATCTGCTGTTCATTCATTTCTAATCAGCCACTGGCAGTGCAGGGATTGTCTGACATGAGCAATCAGCAGCGGGGAGGGGGGAAAAAACTACGCTGTGAATTTGTGCCGTGCCCTGACGTGACTTACGAGCTTCCCAGGGCTGGCAGCGGCTGCTCCTCGCTGGCTGGGACTGCCTGCTCTGGGAAAAGGCTAAAAAATGGCAAAATCAGCACAAAATCCCTGCTTTGGCTCAGAGCTGTGGAACCTGGGAAGGGCTGGGTGTGTCCGTGAGGAATTGTCGTGCCGTGATGCTCAGGCTTTCACCTCTTTGGGGTCTTGTAACCTTCACCTCTTTGGGGTCTTGTAACCTTCACCTCTTTGGGGTCTTGTAACCTTCACCTCTTTGGGGTCTTTTAACCTGATTTTCTCCCAGGATTTTAACCTGATTCCTCCCCCCCAGCATTTTAATCCATCTGTGGACTTTAGGAGAAGTTTAAATCCCAGTTAAGACTGACAAGGGCTCCAAACTTTGTACCTGGCGTGGAGCTGGCAGGATGTGCAGATGCAGCAGCCGTTGGGTCCCTCCACATTCCTGGGGGGAAAGCAGGAAGAATTCCTTCAGTCTCCCAGCTCCTGTTGTAATTCCTGAGGGAACTGAACCCTGAGCTGCAGGCAGCAGCTTTGGGTCAGGTTGTCTTGTGCTGGACCAGGTTGTTGGGAGCAGGGGAGGAGGAATCAGGATATAAAGAGGCTTTTTAAAGCAAAAAGCCCTTGATAAACCCCTTTTTATGCCTGACATCGATGAGTTAGACGTACATTTTTTGTAACCTGTGGGTGAAATCGATTCTTTGAACTGCCAGCCCAGGCACCACTGGGTTGTTCACAGTTCTGGGGGAGTTACCTGGGAGGAAAAGAGTTCTCCTCGAGGGGAATTGGAGAGTGACTGCTACAGATTTGTGTTGTACACTAAAAGTTCCCAATTCTGGGGCGGTGCTGAGTAGGTTTGACCTCTCCTTCCTGCAGCTGGGGGGGTGATGAGGATGATTTACTCAAAACCAGGCTTTTCCCATTTGATCCGTGACCGGTTCTTCTTCCCGTTTCAGGATGTCATCGGTCAAGTTCTGCCAGATGCAACCACCACAGCCTTTGAGTGTGAGTATGACCTGGAGAAACCACCTGCTCTGTCCCACTGCAGGGCTGCCAGGCTGTAAATAAAGGATTTGTTCCGTGGTACAGTTAAATATTTATGCCTTTCTGCGAGTTTCATAACGGCGCAAAGCCAGGCAATATTTTATTATTTAATCACCCCTCCAGTGAGCAGATTGCCACAAAGTAGCTTTAATTACCAGCCTGACCTTCCCGTGCTCTGACTCCTCGGTGCAATTCTATTGCTCAAATTAAATGAAAAGTATAAACTACCTGTAGGTCTGAGCTGAACGTTTTAATCCTCTCAGTGAGGGTGTCGGTGCAGGTTCAGCCTCCTGTCTGTTCTTTGAGCCCTGTTTATTCTTATTTTCTGAGGGATTCCCAGGGGGGATTGTCCTGTCTGGAGAGAAGGAAGCTGCAAAGGGGAGTCAAAACTCTGTGTCTCAAGATACTGAGCTGGGCTTTTCTTCCAAGTGGAGAAGACTCCTGTTATTCCTTTTTAATTTTTATTGTATTTTTTTCCTGTAATAGAGATGAAATGGAGGGGATTTCAGGAGCTGGAGGGGATTAAAGTGTTCTGTGAGTGAGGTGGTGATGCTGAGGCTGACAGAGCAGGTACAACACTGGGCCTTGCATTTTTATTAGCATTTCTTCTCTTTTTAGAGCTTTATGGACAATTCTGTCCAGAAATAATCAGAGGGAATATTGTTCTATGGTCCTTCAAGTACTGTTTATCTTGCTTTTCATATCAGTGTGTTTTCCCCTCCTGAAACACCAGAAAACTAAGACTGGAGATAAGTTTTGTTCCTATCCCCACGACATTTCTCCTGCTCTGCTTTTCAACACAAGACTTCCTGCAGAGACCTGAGCAAAACCAGGCTCCAGACCTTGCCACTTCTGTTCATTTTTATTCGCTAATTTTTTTTCCGCATCACCCATCAGCTGTGGTTGAACTTCACGCCCCAGCAGCGGTCTCTGCACTCGGGGCAGTAGCCCATATTAATGGCACCACGTGTGGAACTTCCCTGGAAATACTGATTTCCTCGTGCCTCCCAACAGCTGCTTCTGTGCTTTCCCTTCATGTCTCTAGTCTGTCATTTACATCTGCACAGAGCCATTTCCCCTGCCATTTAACTGGCATCTAAAATATGTTATGGATATTGATGCCTGATTTTGGTGGGTTTTTTGTATTGTTTTGTTTTTTCTGGGGACTTTTTCCATCTCCAGTGCCTGGATTTTACCAGCTTAAGCTTCCTTCTCAGCTGCTTCAGCTGGGGATAATTCCCCTCCAGCACAGGCTTCCCTGCTCTCTGTTTGGTGGTTGTTCTCCCAGTGTCCCACCTGGGGCTGCTTCTCCTGAGGGGCCTGGCTGGGATTTCACCCCCCAATCCCACGTCCCTCCCAACACGTGGCCTGTTCTGATCCCTCCCTCCAGACCCTGCCATTCCGTGGGTTTGTGACGCGCTGCAGATTTGGGGAAGATTGCTTGATGATGTTTCTTTGCCATCTGCTGCGCTGTCAGATGTCTTGGGAGGGTTCCTGCCTCCATTTGAAGTGGCATTAACAAAACCCAGCCAGGACTGAGGATTCTTTTTTTTTAATTTTTGGAGGGGTTCTACTTTTGCTTCCCTGATGTGCTGGAAGATCCAGGGGCCTGGAAACCTTCCTGAGCCCAGGGAGTGTTTGGGCTGTGCCCACTTTGATGCCATGGTGGGGTGGCAGAGCAGCTCTGCACAGGGACAGCAGGGATTTCCTGCTGCTTTTGCTCTTTGATTATTTTCATAGTCAGCTTTTTTAGTGCCAGTTAGCATTTTATATCTTTCCATCCATCTATTTCTCCTCTTTGTACAACCATCAGGAATTTTGCAGCTCTGAGAACACTGGAGTTAATTTCCCCATCATAATGTGGGGTTTTTCTCAGCATTTTGCCGGAGTTTCCCCCTTTTCTTTTCTTTTTTTTCTTTTTGCTGGTCCCAGCTCAGCCTGTTCCCTCCCACTAAGCCTTTTATCCATATATCCCCCCCTCTCTGTCCTAAATTTCCCCTCTCTCTGCTCTCCCTCTGGTCCTTGCTGTCGGTGTGGGGTGTTTGTTGTGTTCCCTATTCCAGCAGCTGCTTTTCCAGCCCTTCCCACTCTGTTACCCTCTGGGATTTGGGTTGGGGCCAGGTAGCAGTTTGGCAGCTCCTCCTCCTTTCTGCCCCAGATGTTTCCAGGCAGGGAATATTTCATTTTCAACTCCCTGACTCTTCCTGATCTTTCCATCATTCATGGAATTCCATCATCATCATCTGCTCCCCCTGGTGAGGAGTTTTGAACAGCCTGGCAGTGCACCAGTTAAATTTCCATGAGAAAAGGGCTCTGCTAGGACACATCTCTGCTCTCCAGTTCCTTTCCCAGCTTCCACACTTCCAGCATCTCTTCCACTATGTTTTTGGGGTGCAGTTCTGAGGGTTTTATGCTTTACTCTTTTTCATGGAAGCCTCAGAATTTCCCTGCGAGGTTCTCAGAGGCAGAATGGACAAACTCCTTCTCTCCCCCAGTTGTGATGTGTTGGCTCTGATCTCTTCCCTGATCCTTGTGCATAACTGGGAGCAGGAGGGAATTTCCATCCACAATGGCAATTTTTATGCTCATGTAACACATATTAATAATGATGGATGGGGCAGAGGTGTGGGGGGAACCTCCTGCAGGGGACTTCAGGTGGGGTTGGCAGTGAGACCAGGAGGCTTTAGTGGGAGGAAAGCAATTCTATTTTTAATTTTCTTTTAGTTTCTGGGAATTCATAGGATCTTGGAGTGGTTTGGGTTGGAAGGGACTCTGAAGATTGTCTCGTTCCACCCCTGCCATGGGCAGGGACACCTTCCACCAGCCCAGGTTGCCCCAAGCTGGCTTTGGCCACTTCCAGGGCTCCAGGGGCAGCCACAATTTTTCTGGGCAACCTACAGTGACAATGAATTCCAGTGGAACTGCCCAAACTCACTTTACTTACCTTAAACACACTCCAGCTTCACCCTTCTGTTTGCTGTGTCGAAGGAACCCCTGGCTGGGTGTCGGTGAGGGCTCAGAGCAGGTGGAAGGTGCTCACCATCTGGGTAGGTTCTGGCACTAAAAGAACTGTTCACCCCGAGGTAACGAGCACTGTGCTTGAAGCAGACTTTTAGTTTTTGTTAATTGATGTTTGGAGTCATTATAGGTTGCTGTTTCGGTACCACGTCACTCCTGCAGTCTGCTTTGACATTGCTCGTTTTTATTTGCTTCTGAAAGTCCAGATAGAAACCTTAAATATTAACAATAATTAAATTAAAAATACTAAGAATATCCTCCTTGCCTTGTTGATGTGTGTGATGCATTTCCCTGGCAGATGAAGATGAGGATGGGGATCGGATCACTGTCAGAAGCGATGAGGAGATGAAGGCCATGCTGTCCTATGTAGGTACAGTATAAAAAACGCTGATTTTTCCCCATGTTTATCACTTTTTTCGGTGTATTTTTCCTTGTATCAGCATTAACAGAGGCTGCAGTTTGCACTGGACAATATCCCTGCATTAAGTCCAGAGTTTAATATTCCTGGATTAAATGTAGGTGTTTAAAAAAACTGTATCACATGAGATACATGGACATGCTTGACTTTAAAAAAAAAAAAAGAGACACTTGTACACTTACTGATCATATCATAAACATTAAGAATAATGCATCTTAATGACTTTTGCATTAGGTATAGTGCAGGCTAAATGGACTATCAATTTCTTGTATTTTTTATGCAGTACTTAAAGTAACGGCTCATTAAAAATGAACCCCTGGGCTCTAAAAATTTTTCAAAATCTACTTTCATCTGGAGACTGTTTCACCCCTCCTAACAGAGGAGTTTCATTGTAGCTGCAGGCTCAATATTCATGGAGGATTTAAAGCTGTATTTTCTGGTTTTTTAATAGGAGAGATGTGTGTCTGTGTGTGCCTTTATATAGGTGGGGGTGTGCAAAATCTGCCTGGCTACCTATAAATAAATATCAAATCTGTCTGCAGGAATAGTGTGCAGTTACTTATGGAAACTAAACAATTCGAGAGTAGCTTCAGTGTGTCTTTCATGCTGCAGATTTAAGTGGAAAAATGTGATTTAACTCCTTTTTTTGCTCAAATGAAATGGATAAGCGAGAAGGTGACCAATGGTGTTTTCTCCCTGGGCCAGGTGGGCTACCAGGGATTTGTAAATGTTGTTTAACTTGGAGCCTGTCAGCACCAAGCCGTGTTTGGTACCACCCATAGGTGGTTTTGGGGGGACTTCATGGAATCCTGGAATGGTTTGGGTTGGAGGGATCTTAAAGACCATCCTGTACCATGGGCAGGGACACCTTCCACTAGTCCAGGTTGCTCCAACCTGGCCTTGGACACTTCCAGGGATGCAGGGGCAGCCACAGCTTCTCTGGGCAACCTGTGCCAGGGCCTGCCCACCCTCCCAGCCAGGAATTCCTTCCCAATATCCCATCTGTCCCTGCCCTCTGGCAGTGGGAAGCCATTCCCTGTGTCCTGTCCCTCCATCCCTTGTCCCCAGTCCCTCTCCAGCTCTCCTGGAGCCCCTTTAGGCCCTGCAAGGGGCTCTCAGGTCTCCCTGGAGCCTTCCCTTCTCCAGGTGACCCCCCCCAGCTCTCCCAGCCTGGCTCCAGAGCAGGGGGATCCAGCCCTGGGAGCAGCTCCGGGGCCTCCTCTGGATCAGCTCCACATCCTCCTGCTTTTGGATCCCAGAGCTGGACACAGCAGATCACTGGTGATGCTTCCCCCCTAGAATTCCTTATATTTCTCTATTTCCCTTCTAAAATCTCAGCCATTCTTGCTGTAAAAGTGGCAAACTTGACTTTTCCTGGCACGGTCTGCAGATTAATCACGCCTTGCTAAGGTCATGTTTTTGCTATGCTTCCAAGCTCACTGTTAAAGTTTCAGTACATTAGAGTTATGATTGCTCAACTCTCTGCTTCCCCTTCAGAATTATGGGATGGCTGTAAATGGCTTCTTTCTGCTTCAGCAGCTTTTTCTCCTCTGAAAATGTTTCCCTTCAGTTTTAAACTGGTTCTTTTACTGGAGGGTTGCATCGAGGGTTTAGGTTCCTCACTTCCTGTGGGCTTCATTTGGGGATGTGTTCACAAGAAAACAAATGTTCTTAGCCTAGAAAATGAATTAACCTTGGAGAATATAGTGGGGAAGGAAAACACTCATTTTTGAGTGTTTTGAGCCCTTCAAGGAATATTTGGAGGATTGGACAGCTGGGAATATTTCTGTGTATTTTAACAGGGTGCATTTTGATGTTCTCCAAAATGGAGGTGTTTTCCTTCAGTTTAAGAACAAAAAACCAATTCCCTGAGCTCAGAGATCTCTTCCATGCCACTCTGACCAGGGAGATCTTTGGAATCCCACGAGTTCTTTGGAATCCCATGGTGGATGAGAACCATGCCCAGCCTCCCCTCCTCAGGTCCTTTGCTTTCCTAACTTGGCAGGCAGTTATTTCAGGCAGTTCTGGGGTTATTTTTGAGTGAGCACAAATGCTTTGGAGTAGGCAAATAGTGGGGGGGGAGGGGGGAATTAAAATGATTTCTGCCTTGTGCCTTGCAGTTAATTAAAGACAGGGCTGGAGCAGCAGTGGGGTTGCACTGGCCTCTTGTCTTGTAGCACTATAAAAAGGCAGTAATTTTTTTGACAGCCACTGATTGGAAAGTTGCTTGCAGCTTTCTCAAAGCAAGGGGTACATGCTCTGGATCAATAACTGGCAAATTTCCCATTAAAAAGAATACCTGAACAATGTTCCAAATAGCCACTGGCATCTTAATTTTCCATGGAAACCTCAAATGCTCGTGTGTGGAGGACAAGTCATTTTCAGACAATTTTTCCAGACTACTTGTTAACAGTTATTGCTGTCCCAAAAGGTTGACAGCTTACATGATTGATATTTCATTTACTTGTCATCACTGGTGAGTAATGGAGAGGGCCAGGGGTTTTCTCTCTCTCTGCCCCTCTATTTTTTTTTTTTGTTTGATAGGAAACAGTCTCATGTCTGTTTATTTTAGTTTATTATTCCAGAGAGTATGTCATATATGTTTGTGCTTCAGGTCACAGAATGCCACTCGTGAATGGTCATTAAAAGGTTTGTTTTTATTAAGCAGTTTTGGAGCAGGAGGTTCTTTCCCAGCTCCATAACTTTGAGGTGCTGGGACCACATTTTTCTGAAGGGACAGGAGGACATGGGGGAGCATTTGACATGTTGTTCATGGCCCTCCTAATGAAAAATAAGTTCCTGGGGTCGTTGTGACCCCTGGGGAAGCTCTTGATCGTTTCACAAGGGGGGGGAATTCTTAAACTTTTGTCTCTTTGAAGTTGCACCAGCAAAAATTCGTGTTTTAAGGGAAACCATCAGTGTGAGGGGAATATCTGTGTTTGATTCCACGGAGACTTGGGGCTTTTTTTTCCCTTGTTGACACCCATCCTTGCCAGTTTGAATTGTATCACACAGGGCTGGCAACAGTGACGTGCTGAATTCTTAGACCACACTGGGCTGGTGAGAATGAGGATGAAAGCCAGAGGAGCCACAGGGATTTCTGCCATGGAGAGCTGGCCCACAGCCAGCAGGTTCCCTTCAGAGGTGTTCAGGGATTGCAAAAGAAACCTTCTTTGTGATGTGCTTTCAGCATTTAAGACGGTGCTGACGGGAGTTGTGCAGGTTGGAGATGGGAAATTCCCAAGCCGGGTCTGTCTCCTGCCCTGGGACTGTCTGTTTGTGGGGTTAAATGGCCTGGCTGGTGAGTTCACCCCATCCTCAGCAGTGAGGGACAATTAAAAGAGGCTGAGGAGGATTTCAGTTTGCTTAATCCAAAGGTTTATTTCTTCACTTAGAGCCACTCCTCACCCTCGGGCTCCCTGTCCCACATTACTTCTTTCGTGTCTTCGTGGAATCCTGGGGTGGTTTGGATTGGGAGGGGCCTTAAAGACCATCCAGTTCCACCCCTGCCATGGGCAGGGACACCTTCCACTAGCACAGGTTGCTCCAACCTGGCCTTGGACACTTCCAGGGATCCAGGGGCAGCCACAGCTTCTCTGGGCAACCTGTGCCAGGGCCTGCCCACCCTCCCAGCCAGGAATTTCTTCCAATCTCCCATCTAACCCTGCCCTCTGGCAGTGGGAAGCCATTCCCTGTGTCCTGTCCCTCCATGCCTTGTCCCCAGTCCCTCTCCAGCTCTCCTGGAGCCCCTTTAGGCCCTGCAAGGGGCTCTCAGGTCTCCCTGGATCCTTCTCTTCTCCAGGTGAACAATCCCAGAGCAGAGGGGCTCTTGGATCATCTCAGTGGCCCAAGTGTCTTCTTGGGTTTTGACGTTCTCAGATCCTTTTCCATCCCTTTTCGCCCATTCTGAGCCTTTCTGTGTCACTGAACATTCCCCCACAGGTCACTTCCAGGATTCCCAGGGGTCGGGATGTCTGCAGGGGTTTTCTGTCCCCTCTGTGCATTAAATCTGTCCCTTGAGGGTTCACCCGTGGATCTCTGCCTGTGTGGGATGTGACCCCAGCTGCCCTGAGGGGGCAAATTCTTGGACAGTTTCCATACCCCTTGGTTAAGTTCCTCTGTCCCACTTACTGTGGAACACCACAGATGGTGAGAAACCATCTCAGGGCTGATTTGCACCGCGGCAATTAAAAAATAAATAAAAATACATTGAACGAAACAATCCAGAAGTGCTTTTACTGCTCATACATTACTGAGTCATCTCTTTCTTTAATCTCTTTGCAGTATTACTCCACTGTAATGGAGCAGCAAGTAAATGGACAGTTGATAGAGCCCCTCCAGATCTATCCACGAGGTAATGCTGAACAAATTCTAATCAACAACGATGATAACTGCTGATGAACCAGTTCACTGGTACGGTTTTTTTGGGGAGGTTTAAATGCACACAACGTGATGTTTACCTCTTAATTTGGATAGGAGAATTCATTGTTGTGGGGAGTGGAGAGAAAACTGCATTTATTGCATATAAAATAGCTGATTTCCCGGAGTAAATTAGACTAACGAGATTCAGTTTGCACAGTACAGATTTAAGTACATTTAAAGAACTCATTGGTGAGGGTTCTGCGTGTATTCAAAGCAGATGAATAACTGAAGTTCGGGATGCTTATGTAAATTGGGCTTTTTTTTTTTTTTTTTTAAGATGTTTTAATGTCATTAATCAGCCTGACAGACTTGGGGGATGTCACTGTCACCGCTCATTTGGAAAGTGGGAACGTGTCTGTCACAGGAGCTCCATCCACCACACGTTTTATCTGAGATCTGGGCGTTCAGCAGCAATATCAAAATGTTCACCAGTGCTTTAATAGTTCTCCTGAACAGGGCAAGATGTAATCAATTCTGTGGACTGAGGCAATTAAAAAAATAGGTCATCTACAACCTGCACACAAATCCGTAGGCAGCTCGTTAGGTTTTTTGGGAATGAACTGAAATAATGGTTTAAAAAAAAAAAAGCCCAGTGCATTACATAATCCCACTGATTCATTCAGATCTCAGTAGCCAGGCTTGGAATCTCTGCCTCTTTTTTAATTGACGGAACTTGAGATGGTTTTAAATTCTCCAAGTAAATCTCCCAGCAATAAATTAATTGAAATAATTAAAAATTAAACTCACTTAACTGGTATTATACAAATAATCATACTATGAGGCTCCCAATTAAACATTCTAGACTTCCATTACTTACAACTCTCTGAAGTTTGAATTGGGCAATTAAACCAACAGGCTCCTCAAACACGTGCTAATCAGGTCTCCAAAGGAGGCTGGGTTTCCTGGTAGTTCAGTGTGATCCCGTGGAAAAGAGATGGGAATTCCAGGGGAATAGAGGATTATGGGTTTATGGCTCAGGAGCTGATTTTGAGGGGCCTCCCAGATGTTTGAGCTGCAGGACTGCAGAGCCAGCAGCACTGAGATGTGTCCTCCTGAGAGCAGTGGGAGAGGGAAGTGATCTCCTGCCTCTTCCCAGGCTGAGATTCTGGAATCCTGGAATGGTTTGGGGTTGAAGGAGCCTTAAGGACCATCCTGTCCCACCCCCTGGTGCTCCAAGCCCCATCCAACCTGGCCTTGGACACTTCCAGGGATCCAGGAGCAGCCACAGCTTCTCTGCCCAACCTGTGCCAGGGCCTGCCCACCCTCCCAGCCAGGAATTCCTTCCCAATCTCCCATCTCTCCCTGCCCTCTGGCAGTGGGAAGCCATTCCCTGTGTCCTGTCCCTCCATGCCTTGTCCCCAGTCCCTCTCCAGCTCTCCTGGAGCCCCTTTAGGCCCTGCAAGGGGCTCTCAGCTCTCCCTGGAGCCTTCTCTTGTAGCTTGGAAAAGCTGATGTAGTGGATGATCCTTGGAGGTTGGGAATGCTTGTTGGAAATAGGAGGCAGTTACATCTATTTCCTTTTTAATCAAACAGCTGAAGGGAGTTGTGGCAGGGGGTGCTGGCACAGCTTGGAGTTTAAAGGGATGTTTTGTGATACCAAATCAGGTTAAACTTGCTCGATTCTCCTTTTGGGTCATTCCTGAAGAACCAGCTGAGTAGATTCTTATTCCTACTGCTGTCTCCTTCCTCTGCCTGCTTTGCCTCCAGGGATAATCCTCTTTGGTTGCTCAGATTCAGAATTCACCCCGTGCTGCTCTGGGTGTGATCCCCCCACATTCCCTCCCCATTTTCACCATGGGCTCAGCTCCCTGAGTATTTCCCTGTTTCCACTTTAAATTGCTTCAGAGCTGAGTTCCACCTTTCCAAATCACCTCCTTAAAACATCTCTCCTTTCTAGGTTAGGGCTTTAAAGCCCAGACCTCCTCCCAGTTCTGCTGCTGCTCTGAAATATTGAACAAAATGTGCTTTCCTGCCTTTTTTTTTCTTTTCCCCCCTGTCTTCTTGTCCTGCCTCTCTAATGAACATCCCAAATTTTGTTGGCACAAGCACTTTCCTTCCCTGCCCTTTTGGCCGTGTCTCTCCACGTTCAGCACTTTAAAGCCCCGTCAGGAACGTGCAGCTTTTCTACCTGTGATTTAAAGTTCTCCCTTCTAAGAGCTTTCTTTGCAAGTCCTTTGACTCCTTTTCCCTTTCTGCCCCTCTTCCTTCTGAGGAAGCCTCAGGCAGCTCCCAAAAACTCTTTATCTTCCCTAAAAATCCTGCCAGGAGTAAATGTCCACGTGCCATCCTGGGTTACCTGGGCTGTGCTTTATTCATTTCGTAATTTAAAGGTCTTCAAGGGGAAAAATTGCTATTTTGTCTATTATTTAATAAGTACCTTGTGGCTGTTTAGGTAACAAGAGCCAGAATTCTTTTTTTATATTGAAAATAAACCTCTGTTTGTGATATACATTAACAAGAGTATATGTGTGTACATACACATCTATCTATCTTTATCTATTTATATCTATCTTTATCTATTTATATCTATATCTGTTTATATCTGTCTATACCTATTTATATCTGTCTATATATCTATTTATATCTATATTTATATCTATATCTGTCTGTATTCATATCTCCATATATGTCTCTCTATATCTCTCTCTCTTTATCTATATTTTTATCTATATTTTTATCTATAAATATCTATATTTATAGATATATCTCCTCTATCTGTGTTTTTATATATATATATATATATCCCATTTGTGGAATACAAGCTGAATATCCCATTCAAAAAAAAATAAATATATATATTTATGTAATAAAAATAGTATTCTTTTAACACCACGTCCAAAATGTCAAATTTAATCTATTGGAAAAATAGAACGTGCCTATGTATATTTATAATTTGGGGTTTTCTGATTGTTGGTGTGGGTTTTTTTTAATGCCCAGAGTATCATAATATTTGCCCCTCTTTAAGATGCACGTGGTAATTTCTTCTGTCATTGAAAGGCACATGGCCTGGCCCTAAGTGATGTGTTTAATAACTATCATCTGTGTCCTTCTGCCTAATAAATAGTTCTGCTTCCTGCTGTCAAAGAGGGGAGTGAGAGGCACGTGCAGCAGAGAGAGAGAGAGAGAAAAATCAAATTCCTGCCTCCTCACACCATCAATCAGCAGTGACAGCCCCTTTAACACCCCATTTGGAGGGCAGGCAGCTCTCAGATGGGAACTGGCTGGAACTGGGAGCCTTTGTGGACACAAACCCGGCCCAGAGTGGAGAGCAGGGAGAGGTTGTGGTGCAGAGAGCTGAGGAGGATCCTTCCTGCCCCGTCCTGGCCGAGCTGGGGGCATTTCCCAGGCGGTGTTTGCTGCTTTGAGGCTTCTCTGCCATCGCCCCTGACACGTTTATACCACGTTTGAGGCAAAGTGCAGCTGACAACGTGACTGATTCCTGACGTGTGGCAGCTGATTCCTCTAAAACACGGCTTGCAAATATTGCTGTTCAATGCCAGGCAAAAAAAAAAAACCAAAACAAAACCCCCCAGCGTGTGAAAATACAGTGACACAAGATTTTAATTTGAATTACAAAAAGATTCTCATCAGTTTAAGCCACTAGTTCTCTCCTTTTTTTTTTTTTTTTTTTAAGATGTGTTTTAAGCAGAAATTAGAATTTCTATTACATGGTGTCAGAAAAGCTCTTAGCATTTATAAATGCTCACTCCTGCAAGTTAAAAAATCCTGGTTGGTAATTCCCACTCTGGGTCTTGCGAGGCACTTTTCAATCATTTCTCTCTGCTAATTTTGGTGTCACCCTCATTTCTTTTGAAAAGATTCATTTTGAGCAAATTTGTAAATGGCCCTGATGTGTTCTACAATTGAGTCAATTACTGTTTCAGCCTGCAAACCTCCTGGGAAACGGAACATACATGGCCTGAAGGTACGAATTTCAATAATTGTTTCAGCAAACTTAGATGGATTTGTAATGCTGTGTTCCACTTATTGAAATGTCAAATAAAACTGCACTTTCTTGAGCTCTGACAAGCAGATTTTTTTATTATTGTTATTATTTTTTAATTTTTTTTTTTTTGGTGAGGGTGGGAGAAGGATTTATCTGCTGAGCGTTGTGCTATCTGTATATATCTATATTACAGAGAGATACATATTTTTTTAATTAAAATGGAGCTGCCTTTCTTTTAGTTTTTAATCTCTGTGAATCAGGTTCCTAAATTTCAATTGTCAGTTTATCAACTAATGCTATTTGTGTATATATATATACATATATCTGTATATACACTATATATATATTATATATGCATATATATAGTTTTATTAGAATGGAACTGCCTTTCTTTTTGTTTTTAACCTCTATTAATCAGGTTCCTAAATTTCATTAGTCACTTTATGAACCAATGCTATCACTGTGTGTATGTGTATATATGTGTATGTGTGCATATACACTATATATAAATATAGTTTTATTAAAATAGGACCGCCTTTCTTTTTGTTTTTCACCTCTGTTCATCAGGTTCCTTAATTTTAATAGTCACTTTATCAACTCATACCTGCCACTACATCAAAGCTTTAACCCCCCCTCATATTCATTTGATTTCAGTCATTTAAAAACCCCCCCCACGTTCATTTGATTTTTTGAGTGGGGAAGGCACCGCAACGAAATTATTTGAGGGTTTGGATTCCTCCAGCTCTGCTTCTTGCTTGTGTCACCATGGGTAGGAGGCTCCAAGTGCACGAAATGACTGCTTAGTTTTTAAACTGAGCACAAAAGATGGATTTCTCACCTCTCTCCCGCGCTGTTGAAGGTGGGAAGGTTTTGCAGCCCAGGAGTTGTGGAGCCTGCTAACCTACATACAGACCCCAACCATCGGCGTGCCTGGCAACAGCTAATTAACCTTCCTAGTGAAATGAGAAATTCGTGGCAAATTACAGGTTAATTAGAATAGTGTCCTCTGAACGCAGTGACTGATAAGGATCCTTTCCCTGCCTGCAGGTAAATACTCGAGCAGGGGCTGCCAACAACAGCGGCTCCGCCGATTCCCTCCCCAGCAATAGGTAAGAGCCAGCTCCTGCTTTGTGTCCCTGCTTTTACTGCACCAGAATGGACCCTGCTGGGTGGTTGTTGCCAGCAGTGGCACTGTTGGTGGATAAGTTTTTGCACCGGTGCTGAGGTGGGGAAGGTGAACTGCCTGCGTTCGTGCCTGCGGTGGCTCCACAAGAATTGCCTTCTGAAAAAAAAACCAAGCATTTTCTGGCTGTTTCAGGTGGTTCTGTCCTTATAAAACCTTGAGATACTGTTTGGGGTTAAATAATTATTATTAATAATTAGTTCATCTAATGGCAGGGTTTGTACGTTTATGTCTTCGTTGCTTGATCTCGTTCCAGGATCCTTTGCTTTTAAAATACCCTGTTCTTAGCTTTGCAATAATAAATAACCCAAATAATAAACCTCCCTGGGTTTATTTACAGCTTAGGTGCCCTATTTCATACAGTTTCAGCAAAGTTTTGAAGTCCATCTCCCTTATTTTTCTTTTTACATCCCAGTCTTAATTTGAAAACCCATGTTAAGGTCTTAAAATGCAAGAGAACTTGTTCTCTTTTTTTTCCCTAGAGATTTGACTTTTAAATGCTGGAGCATAAACTCCCTTTTATTACACCAAGTCATTCTTCTCAATACTAATGTTAAAAGGAACAAACAAAAACTTGTGTGTTCTTGAAAAAAGCAATAAGGAAAGCCTGGCTCCGTGTTCTCGATACCAGAGCATATTTGAACCGTGGGAATAGAGACCTCTGGAGGCCCCTTTCAACCTAAATTATTCTATTATTCTAATAAGCATGTAATATTGCATTTATCTGTGCATCAGCATCTGCTGCCTTGGCTCTCTGAGAGCATTTTGTAAAATCAAAGGAGATTAATTGCCAGAGGTAGATGAACATCACCAAAGACACAGTCGGGCTGCATTTGATGGGTGAATTTTGGGTGTGTGTTCTGTGAACACCCCAGCGTGGTGGGGCAATCCCAAAATCGCTCTTCTCCCTGTGGGAATGATGGGATGTGGGTGCCCACTGATGTGGGTTCCACTCCCCTCCAGCAGCAGGGAGCTCTGCCCCGCTGGCAACCCCACCCCAGCACCCCAAAAACCCGTTGGGTGCTCCATTTTAGTGGCTTTGCTAATTGGGGAGCTAAAAAAAGCCAGCCCGGTGTGCCCCCTCCCCTGGGGAAGGGTTTGCTCCCTGTTTTAGTGGATAATCCAACCCCAAACTCCCTAAAGGAGCTCAACCCGAATGGCTTTGACCCGCTCTGAACTAAATAAAGCTGTTTTCTGTGCTGGGGCTTTCAGCACTGCCTCCACTTTGAGCTCCTTCTTCAAGTGCAGTGAAAAGGAAGCTTCTGGAAGCTTCTTGTCACCTTATTTGGTGGTTAATTGCCATTCCTTTTCCCAGCCCTTCGGCACTCTCCGAGTTTTGTTTTTGAAGTAATTGAAAGTCTCTCTTTGTTTCATGTTCACAAATTGTTAGTCATGAAAGATGACAAGATCAACTTATGTTTCCTTGGAAAACTTAATTTTTCTTTAAAGTAGTCGTGGGAACAAGAGGCCTATTAAAGAACAAAGCCACCAAATATGAAATCTGTGTTTTCACTGTTCCTGTTAATAATGATCTGTGATCAAGACACGTGCACAGGCCTTTCAAGAATATATTATTTTGTACTTTCTTTTTTTTTTTTTTTTTTAAACTTCAGTAATAAGAGCAGAATGTCCCTTTGAGATGAAGTTTGGTTTTTGCAGACATTTTGCTGCCCAGGCAGTTTGTTGTGTTGAAGGGACAAGGAACAGAGTTTGTCAGGAGAGGAGGTGAAAAGCAGCCTTTGGTGAGTGGGTGGAAGGAGTTTGAAGCCACTGATGGTTTATCCTACAGAACTCCCCAAGCTGAGAGTTGTGGCTTGTTAAAGTTCTCCTAGCAGAGAAGACTGAGTTGTTTTGTGTAAGATCATTGACGTGGGAGTGGATTCTTCCTGAAAAAGCACAGGGAGTGCAGCAGGTTGTCCTGGAATGGAGAGCTGGGCTCATCTCAGGGGTTTAGACCCATCCCTGAGGTGCCTAAATCAGGAATTTTGCTGTCCTGCTCACCGTGCTCTGGTCTGCAGTCAGCTGAGGCGAGTGGGGCAAAGCCTTCTGCTGCAGGAATTGTTGAGGAATAAGCCCTTAAGGAGCTGTAAACCAAGATATGGCACCTGAAAACTGGATGGGAGCCTTGTTCTTCTGTTGTTTTCTGAACCACCTGATATGCCAGAGTGTCTTCCTTTCATTTTACTGATGAACAATGGGCTGTGTCTCAGAGGCTGGTACAGTCAGGTTGTCTGAACCAGCCAGTTTGTGAAGGTGAAAATCTTGGTCTGATGGAGTGAAACAACCCAGCCATTAAAAACAATCGCCTCTCCTTTTTATTTCAGCTTGAAAAAGTCTTCTGCAGAGCTGAAGAAAATACTTGCCAATGGCCAGGTAGGTGCTTTGGATGGAGCCTTTGCTGCCTGGATCTGCAGTGATTGGCACAGCACAAACAGGGGCAGAGATGTTTGCTGCTCATTTAGCTGTGGTGGGTTCTTTTAACACGGGGCTGGAGGCACCATGAAATCCTCCATCGTATGAATGAGTTGTGTGGCCCGATTTACTTTGATTGGCAGAGCAATTTGCTGCCCATTTCTCAAAATGTGCTAATCAGATTTAGCTGCAAATGGATGGGGGCCCCTCACACGTGTTGTGCTTCCACCACCGTTCCAGGGGAGGAAGTTAATCAGTTTTGAATAACTGAGTCAGCTGCTCACTTAGAACGACCTTCCTGCTTTCTAGGGCAGAAGACACCTGAATATTTAACAGGGTTTTACAGGGAACTGCTCTGGGATCACTTCAGAATCATGGAATGGTTTTGGTTGGAAGGGACCTTAAAGCTCATCCAGTGCCACCCCCTGCCATGGGCAGGGACACCTCCCACTGTCCCAGGTTGCTCCAAGCGCCGTCCAACCTGGCCTTGGACACTTCCAGAGATCCAGGGGCATCCACAGCTTCTCTGCCCAACCTGTGCCAGGGCCTGCCCACCCTTCCAGCCAGGAATTCCTTCCCAATATCCCATCTAACCTTGCCCTCCTTCAGCTTTAGGCTGCTCTGCCACTTTATGTGATGTTCAGTTAATGGATGAACTTGCTTTTAAAGGTCTTCTCCAACCTAAACTATTCTGATGGTTCTATGTTGTAACTTCTTTATAAAAAGCAAAAAAACCCAACCAGTAAACCCAGAAAACCCCCCAAAAGCTGTAGACAACTGTCTTGTTCCTTTCCCTTCCTGCTCCAGGCATTCAGCTCCCGGCCCTCCAAAGTGAAAGGTTTGATGTAACAACCGATGGACGAGTGGACGATCAGCACAATTATTTTGCACTTGTTTTGGGCAGGCTTGTAATGACACTAAACATACCCTGTTAAATTAAACCACCCTCAGAGAAGCCCAGATCCTTCAGCAGCAGCATAAATATGTTTGAATGTTTGTCACAGAGAGCCCTTTGCAGCCTCGGAGGCCGGTGCCTGTCGTGGGCTCAGACTTGCCTATTAGGCTCTATTGACTGAGACATCTGTGTCACTGCAAATAAAAGACTCTTATTGATTTTCTTAACTGCTGTTCACTTCCCCTCCATGTTTCCAAGGCTGAAATCTTAATTATCTCAGATGCCTATTCAGTGCCTTCACACAGTGACCTCTCCGAGCCTCATTGGCATTTCAGCAATCGAGGAGTTGTCGTTGAGCGTGGCAGGAAGGGAAGGGCTGAGCTTGGCGTGTCCTTCGGCCTCACCTGGAGCACTGAGGGGGGAAACAGATGAAGGACCCCCTCAAAAACAGGATTTGGACACCCCAGTGCCACTGAATCCCGGGAGTGCAGCTTGGAGGTGTGGTTTTGAGCTTGCCAGCATCCCTTTCTGTCCGGGTTTTCAGTCTGATGTTCCCTCACGTTCAGGTTTAGTTTGGTGTTCACGCATTCCCACCAGGTGGATTTGCTCGTCTTTCAAAATTGAGAGCCAAACAATGACCTGAAATTCTGGCAGCGCTCACTCATTTTTTTTCCCAAGGTGGAATTGTTGAATGTGAGTGAAAGCCTCCTTCTTGTGAAGGGCTGAATTTGGGCACTTTACGTGTTCAGAACAATAAAAACGAGTGGTTTGTGTGCCCTGCAGTGGATTTGCAGATTTCTCCCCTGTGGTTTGGAATTTTAGAAGGGTATAAAGGAACCAGACTTCTTGTTATGATTTTAAAAATTTTATTTAAACCCATTAAAAAAGAAATAAAATAATTAAGTTTTAATACTACTTTTTATTCGCCCTGGTAGGAGTAAATCTGCTTTCTCTTGAGAGCAAATGATTTTGGTTGTGTTCTGCAAAATTTGGTCCCAGACCCATGGCTGGAGCTGGGTTTCCAGTAGTAACTTTTAAGTTTTCCTCCTTTTGGGGGATTAAGTCACACTTATCATTACTTAAATATGGCCTGGCTTATTAGTTTTGATTATTTTTTGGCAGTTTCTGCTTTCAGGCATCCCTAATGATATTCCTCTAGTAGTTTCCATTTAGGTTTAATAAGGAATTCATATTAATCATTAAAAGAAGGGGACATGATTCTTCAAGATAATCAAATATTGACAGGTTAGAAATAGCTTTCTGCCTGGGTTCATTGATATAGGTGATGTGATATAAATATTTATTTCTTTTCTGTCACTCAGAGTAAATGCCACCAATTGATTCAGCATTGATATAGTGTCAACAGTTCATAAGAAACATTTGACTGGCTCGTGTTTTCCGATTAGTCTCCGCTCTATAAAGTGGGATTTACTAAATCTCCTCAATTGTCTGCTCATGGAGTGTGACTGCTTGCTGAATCCATGATTGCTTCCATTTGGGAAGCAAAGGTGCGGCCCCAGCACTGTGGCAGCCCCTCCAGATCAAATAAGGATTAATTGGGCATTTTGCTTTTAATGATTTACAGGAGGCAGGCGCTGATTTCTGCCCAGCCCGGCAGGTCCAAGCCTGGGATGTTTTGTTTGCTGCTCCATAATTGAAGCTTTGCTTTTGCACCAATTCCCTTCATCTCAGCAGCCAATCCAAGTTGGGTTTGCAGCTTTTAATATTCCAGTCCTTCCTGGGGAGCTCACTGTTATTATGTTGGTGTTTTATGGTGGGGAATCCGGTTTTCCCAGGTAAAATAAATAAATCAGCCCGTGGTTTTTTGGCATCTTTACTGGAGCCAGTAAATCCCACCTTGCCTGTCCGTCGGGTGCCGACAGACGTTCCCTCCACCCCAGTATTCCTGGTTTTCCCTGGGTTCTGGTTGCTCTTTGTGCTGGGTTATCACCAGGCTCAATCCTCAGGGGATGGAGCTGCTCCCATCCCCATCTTTTAGGGAATGACGAGGTGAAAATGCTCCCTTTTCCCAGGGGGCAAAAAGCGGGAGAGAAGAGGCAACGCCTCGTCTCCAATTCAGCTCAATTTGTTGTTCATAATTCGTGTAACCACCAAAAACTCTTCTTTTTCACCCCCAAGAAGGGAAGATATGAGTTTCCTCGTGGCTTTGTGGGTTCATTGGGTTTCTCTTCAGAGTTATCTTGAGGAGAACATTTCTGGGGATGCAGGAGAAACGTTGGCTGTTGCCTCCGAGACCGGAGAACTCCAGTCTTGCAGCTTGGAAGAGCAGATCTCCTTAAATTAACTGTGATTTAAAGAGTCTGCAGCCTGAAAGAAATTATTTCCAGTGCAAGGGATCCACTGGAGTTTCTTCACGTGTTTTAAATCCCACCCATGAGTGGTTGTTCCCCGTGAGGTGTCTCTTCCCCCTCTTTATTTGCATTTTCTGGTGGATGCAAAAAGCAGGAGAGCTTTTGGTGATGAGGTAAATGTTGGTTTTCATCATAAACCTTGATATTTGAGTGGGCCATTTCATCCCCTCTTGGATACCTGGCCAAGGTTTGACTACAAATAGGTAAGAAAAGAGAGGCAGCTTCTACTTTGAGGTATTTTGAGTTTTTTCAGGACTCAGGTTTTACCATCACTGGAAGAAATGTGCAGTATTTCCTGTGAGAAACCATGGTTTTTGTTCAGGCAGTGAAAGAAAAGGACACAAATTTTGGATCAATCACTTCTGTTCTTAAAGCTTATTTTAAATGAATCAAATGTTCCATTTTCTGCTTTTAAGACATGCTGAGTATTGACTCTTCAGGACATTTCACCTGGTTGTCATCACTTGTGTTCACACACAAGAATGACAGTCTTTAAGCAGCCAGGCCAACTCCTGTCAAATATTCAACTTGGTGTCCCATAAATTGCAAATTTAAAAGACCTTTTAAAAGTTGGGTTCGTCCAAACATTTACTACTTAAAATTATCAGGCAATGAGGGAGTCCTTTTGGAATAGAAAATGCTTTTAATCCAGAAGTTATTCTGATTAGAAGGTTTATTTTAAAGTACAGACATGCATTGCAAGAATGTCTTTGAGTGAGTTTTTTAAACAGGTGCAAAATCAGTAGAACTGAAGTTGTGCAGGGGAAGGCTGAGCTGTAGTTTTACATTTGAATTGATCCTTCAGTACAATAAATTTTTATAAAAGCATTGCCAGAAAGGTCCCAAATTCCAGATTTGCAATTTCCAGTGTTTGTATCAGGCTCCTGCTTGGATTTCTGAGGATCTCATTGTGTCTGGACAGTTGTCCCAGTGAACAGAAAGGTTGAGACAAATAATTAGTTGTGTATTTCAAGGAAAAATATTTTTATTGCACTTCATGACTTGGTTTTTTTTTTTCCCAAAGATGTCTTTTAGTTAAAAGGGGTGTAAATGGTGCTCTGTGAAACAACCTGCTGGCAGAACTGTCACTCCATGAGCATCCCTGATGCTGATTCCAGAATAAATCATAAACTTTTGCAGCCACCCTTAAGCTGACAGTTTTCTGTTGGGTTGTTTCCATTCACCTCCAACTTTGGCTTTGCTTATGTGCTGTTCTGGAGACCCTTTTCCTATCAGTAGCTGTGACCTGACCCTCTTGAGCTATATTATATCATTCCATTTTGACACCTTTTATCAAACTTTAATGAAATGACCCAGGCAAACAAATTGTCATTAAACTTTCCATCACTTTGTCCCTTGGTATCGTCCTTTATAAATTGGACAGCAAATGTTGTATTGATCTTCTCGTTCTTGCAGCTGAACTTGAAATGACCCAGACTGCTTGTTGTTTATGGCCTAGAGTTGCTTTTCCTTGACATTTCCATCCACAGCATGACATCTCTTTTGTTTTTCTTTCTTTCTTGTGGAGATGAATGAACAAGACATACGGTATCGAGACATCCTCGGTCATGGCAATGGAGGCACAGTCTACAAGTGAGTGGGGATTTCACTTCAAATCTTTTTTAAAAAATGGGGATTTAACAGCTCTTTTTATTTCCAACCCTTGGTGTTCGTGTCGAGGTGCAGGTGGGCTGTTGCTCCTCTGCAGGCAAGGTGGTAAAATAAGTCCTTAACCTGAACTTTGAAATTATTCTCTGATATATTTACAAATCGTCTGCTCCTGGGTGCTGGGAGGGCTGGGGGCATTTTGATTGTCTTTTTAATACTTAGCTTTGAATCCCCTCTGGGTGAGGAGTTAATGGTTCCCAAGTGGAACTTGGAATGTCCCGAAATCCAGGATTTCCAGTGCCATTGTTCCTGCTGGCTCACCATGCCCTCACTGGGAATGACACCGGTGGGATGGGGTGACACCAGAATTCCTCACCCCCCTGCTGTTCTGGCAGTGACTTTCCCTCCCTCCTGAGCAGCTTCACACCCAGGCTGATGGATGGATTAAATGATAAACTCCCCCAAATTTTGGTAGTGGAGCTTTAATACCCTGCAGCCAGTATTAATTTGAATATTGTAAAGATTATAATAACACAGATAGAGTTTTCTCGACAGGAAAGTCTTTTCTCATGCATAGTGCAAAGTTTAAACTACATAATGTAATATCTGGTACTTAATAGTCTGCAGTGGTGTATGAAAAATATTCCACTGGGAATTAAGAAATCCATACTTTATAAGAAAGCCCTGAGGGAGTAATAAAGGTTTCCTCCAGAGAGCTATTTACCATATACAGTAACCCAGCATCCCATTAGGGTTTTGTTTATACCTTAGACATTTTAACTTTGAGATTAACATTTTTTTTTCCCCTAAAATGTTTTAAAAGTTATGGTGCATTTAGTTTAGTTTCTAATTGGCTGCCAACGTTGCAGAAGGTTTAATGGAAATGGACTTCCAAAAGCTTAAAGGAGCGAATCCAGCCTTGGAATGGACTCTGAAAATCAGATGAGAATTGTGGGTGGAATGTGGTTCAGAAATCTTATAGAGAGTTGTGTTGGAGAAAGATATTCCTAGACCAAGAAACTTGAGGAATTGGTATTATTTTCTTACTTTTTATAATAGATATGAGAGAGAATGTTGGGCTCTCTGCTCCAGGGAATTGTTTGTATGTGTGAGTGTTTTACACATAGTCATGGAATTCTGGAATGGTTTGGGGTTGGAAAGGGCCTTAAAGCTCATCCCATCCCACCCCCTGCCACGGCAGGGACACCTTCCATTATCCCAGGCTACTCCAATCCCTGTCCAGCCTGGCCTTGGACACTCCCAGGGATCCAGGGGCAGCCACAGCTTCTCCGGGCACCCTGTGCCAGGGCCTGCCCACCCTCCCATCCAGGAATTTCTTCCCAATGTCCCATCTATCCCTGCCCTCTGGCAGTGGGAAGCCATTCCCTGTGTCCTGTCCCTCCATGCCTTGTCCCCCATCCCTCTCCAGCTCTCCTGGAGCCCCTTTAGGCCCTGGAAGGGGCTCTCAGGTGTCCCTGGATCCTTCCCTTCTCCAGGTGAGCATTCCCAGCTCTCCCAGAGCCGAGGGGCTCCAGCCCTGGGGCAGAACTTCCCACCTTGGAGCAATCCCCCCTTCCTGAGGGGGAGATCATCTCCACCAGCGCAAGCCAAGAAGGACTTGCCAAGTGGAATACTTACAGGTAGCTGCATTGCACTGGTCATACATAGCAGCCCACATACATTTTATTCCAGTAAATCAATGAACATTTGTCAGGTGAAATTAATTGCAGAGGTTTGGCCGTTTCCCCCTCGTGCTGGTGGAGAGGAGAGCCCGTGCGGGTTATTGATCTGCAGCTGAAGAACGAGCCTGTCCGCACCCTCCCCTCTCTGCTCCCTTTCCTTCCCAGCTCTTTATCCTAACTCAGATCCATTATGGCAATGATATATTCCCAGCATCCAGCAAACAAGGCAGCAAAAATCCTCAGCCTCCCTCGGCCGTGTGAATTAACCACTATTGGAAGAGTTTATGGAGATGGAATTATTGATCACTTTTCATCCCGCCCCTGGCTCCGGGGACGGGAAGGTGGCTTCGTTCTCCTCGCCAGACGTTATGTTTAGTTAGGAAATGGATTTCATTTCTTTGGGTTCTTTACAGCTTTATTGCTGGGAGAAGAGGTATCTTAGCTTTATTTTTATGACAGTATAATTATACTTTAGAAATACACTTGATTACTGCGTGTAGCAAAATTGTTCCAGTATATTGGCTCGGCCAATATTGCTATACAAACAACTTTTCAGTCAATTGAGTCTGGTAAAAAAATCAATACTTTATAGCAATATTTCTAGGGAGAACTTGCTGAATCTAAATGTTTTTTTTTTTTTCTTCCTGTTCTAAAAAGAAGGGATTTTATAGTTGTTTGACGTCCTTATTTTGCCCCCTACCTTTTGCTGTGCTGTTTTCTTAATTAAGGAACGATAAAAATTCTGAAGTTAGATATGGCAAAACCAGTTAATTAGCCTTGCTTTTTGATTGGTTGCATATTCCAAAATGTGGGGAAAATATATAAAACAACCCCAAACTGTGTGTTAATGCACAATCAGAAAGCAGGAATTCTTCCCCTGGTGCTCAGTGGGCAACGTGTGCCCTGTCTTGGGTGAAGCTTGTCAAGAAAAGGGTGAGAGCTGCTCTTTGCCAGTTGTTGTAGGTAGTTTGTGTCATTAACTGTGATTTCCACTGTTTGTGTGGTATTTAAGTGCAATTCTATGAATTTTTTGCACTCAAATGGCAGCTGTTTTGTAGGAGCTGATGGGGTGGGGAATGCACAGCTCGAGCTGCTCCACAGCAGAAGAAAACATCTGTATGGCAGGACATCTATTGGATTGGCTTAAATTGCTTTTTTGGGAGAAATCATTCACTGGGCAGTCCAAAAGACACGTGAAGGATGTGCTTTGTGCTGCATCTTTGAGCTCCATCCCTGGCTGCAGAGCTCTCAGGGGCTGCTGGGAGGAGATCTGTCCTCATGCCTTCAGTGAGGAAAGGTTCATGCTTTGGTTTGCAGTGTGATGCACACCCTGCCAGCCAGGCTCAGGAGTAGCTACTTTAAATTATTTAGACCTAAAACCCTTAGTTGTGTATACTTTGAACTTAAATATTACGAAGTGTAGAGGTATTGATCTCTGGCAAATTATTTCTCTGTCAGATCTCTCTCACGTGGTATATCAAAACACTGTTTCCTTCCTTTAAAAAGGAATATTTGTCTCTTATTTCATGTTTTTTAGTTCTTGCTTTGCAGTTGTAGCTCAGGAGAAGTGGGATGTTCCAGCAGCTCTGTTTAATCCCTACTGTGTGCCTGGGGTTTATTTTAAATGGGAGCTGTGGATGGTTTGGAGCTCTTTGGGTTCTGTTGGAGGAGCCTCCAGCAGCAGGAGAACATAACAGTCTGTACACAGAAATAAACATAAAGGCCCAATGATGCCCTAATTAATTTGTGAGTTGCCAGGATCTTCTGGGAGAGAGGGAAGAAAAAGGGGGAATGGCTTCCCATCTTCCAAAATGCAGTTTAAGCAGAAGGCTTCACTTTGAGTTGAGTAATTGGGAGGGAAGTGGCTGTTGATGATGTACCACCCTAAGAACGGGGAGAAATGTGGAAAACTCAATTTGCTGGAGCAATTGACTGGAGCAATTGTGCAGTTTGGGTGAGTCGTGTGCTCCAGCAGCTGCCTGCTCCTTCATTCCCTATCCCAGGCCACCTTGGGGTGCCCCATTAGCACATGGGATGTTGCTGTGCCTGGCACAGGCTGCACTCTGTGCCTTGGGAGAGGGGATCGTGGGTGCTCTGAGGTGGGCAGGGACGGGCACTGTCAGATCTGGAGCCGGGAAGTGGAGCAGGAGGTTTGTGTGTGTTTGGCAGGAAGGGGGGTGGAAGGGATGGAGCTCCCTGATGGGATAGCTGCAGGTTGTTGTTGCCTTGAGGAGCTTTGACTCGGCAAGGGTTGCTCCTGCTGGTTTATCCCATGGATTCCAGTGCAGGACAGTGGTGCTGTGAAAGGGAGATTGTTTTTAAGAGCAGTGACTGTAATGCACCTCTGATGTTGTGGGAGGCCAATCTGAATCTTAGTGCAGCTGTTCCTCTCCTCTGCTCTTTCCTTTCTGGTTTTCCATATGGATATCACAGGATCCTGGAATGCTTTGGGTTGGAAGGGACCTTAAAAACCATCCAGTTCACCCCCTCTCACGGGCAGGGACACCTCCCACCAGCCCAGGTTGTTCCAACCTGGCCTTGGACACTTCCAGGGATCCAGGGGCAGCCACAGCTTCTCTGCCCAACCTGTGCCAGGGCCTGCCCACCCTCCCAGCCAGGAATTCCTTCCCAATCTCCCATCTCTCCCTGCCCTCTGGCAGTGGGAAGCCATTCCCTGTGTGCTGTCCCTCCATGCCTTGTCCCCAGTCCCTTTCCTGGAGCCCCTTTAGGCCCTGCAAGGGGCTCTCAGGTGTCCCTGAGCCTTCTCCAAAACATGTGGAACACAAGGTCAATCATTTGCCCCGTTTAAATGCTTGGATTCCCAGATTATTTCGGCCCCTTGGCAGGGTAGGTTGGTGTGACCCCTGCACATGGCCCAGGGTAAATAACTGCAGGCGGGGAGACCCCAGAGCAGTGACAGGAGCAGGGGCAGAGCCCATCCCTGCAGGTTCCCAGGCCTGACCCACGTGGCTTCACCAGTGGGTGATTTCCAGGGGAGGTTTTCCCTGGAACAACCTCTTACCCACAGTGCTTGTCCCAGCCTGGTGCTGGACCCAGAAGGAAGGGAGCAGAGGCAGGTGCAGTGTTTGGTTGGCATTAAAAACACACCTTCAGCCTTTGGAAGTCTGAGAATTGCACCTCCCTGAATCCTCGTGCTGCAGTGGTGGAGGCATTTCCCTTTGTTTCCTTTCCCAGCCTGCATCCATTTGCTGTTTCCCTTGCTCTGTTTTATTTTTAGTCACACTAAAAAGCACTGGAACAGTAATAACTGATTAAGTTAGAAATCCCCCACCGAGTTTCACCTCTTCCCACTGTGGTTTAAACAAGACTGACCAGTGGCTGCTGGTCACTTGTTCCCTTTGACCCCAACCATTGCTCTCCTGCCTCATAAAATCTGTTATGCACAAAAGTGCATAAAATGAAGATAAAGTACCTCCTTCAAGTCTGACAAAACCCATTCCTCTGCAGAATGGGAGCTGCAGTGAAAGTAAATAAATGAATGGACAGCAATCACAGCCTAGTTGATGAAACTGTTCAATTAAAGCACAGGCATTTACATGGTGTAATTTCCCTAAATTGCCAATGAGCCCCTTTAGACACAACCAGTGTTCAAATTGATTTCAGCATTGATTTTGGCTGAAGCTGATAAATTTCTGCTTGTTAGTTAAAGTAATTTTGCAGAAGACTTTGTAGTGTGGTATTGAAGTGTTCATTTAGCTGATGGTTAAAAGAGGAGTTATTTACAGAGGGTTCTACTGTTGGGCTGAGATGGGACAATTCCCCGGTCATCTTTTTACTTTTAATTTTTAAGCTTCAGTATCCAATCAATACGTTATTGAAACTGATTAAAATGTATCCAGCCAGCTGCCTGTGGCTGTTTAATTAGAAACTGGATGATTCTTAAATTAAACTTGGTTGGGTTGGGTTGTGCTGTGTGCCCATAGATTGGAAGATTAAGCAAACAGCAACCCTGGAAATGGGAGTTTGTTCCCAGTGAGGGGCTGGGGGTGAGCTTAGAACTGTGGAATTGTTCAGGTTGGAAAAGATCTTTAAGACTGAAGGATCAGACAGTAGTTTGGGTTGGAAGGGACCTTGAAGCTCATCTCATTCCATGGGGAGGGACACCTTCCACTGTCCCAGGCTGCTCCAAGCCCCATCCAACCTGGCCTTGGACACTTCCAGGGATCCAGGGGCAGCCACAGCTTCTCTGCCCAACCTGTGCCAGGGCCTGCCCACCCTCCCAGCCAGGAATTCCTTCCCAATCTCCCATCTCTCCCTCCCCTCTGGCAGTGGGAAGCCATTCCCTGTGTTCTGTCCTTCCATGCCTTGTCCCCAGTCCCTCTCCAGCTCTCCTGGAGCCCCTTTAGGCCCTGGAAGGGGCTCTCAGGTGTCCCCAAAGCTTTCTGCAGGCTGAACAACCCCTCATGTTGGCATCTAAATTGCTGTCACCAAGGAGTGTGATGAACTTCTTGGCTCACTCTCCTGCTTCTGCCAAATTTCCTCCTGGAGCTGGGATGGATTTACTCCGGATCTGCTGTGGTGGGGAACCCCTGGCTGTGTCAGGGAGCTCGTGGCTACTCTGCTGTCCTTTGTCCTTGCAGCCAGTTTGAAGCAGCTGAAATCTGAGTGGTCCCCTGGTACAGCCTGTCCTGGTATTGCTGGCACCACCTCGAGCAGTCAGGGCTGAGCTCTCACCTTTATTCTGCCTGTGCAGGTCCCCTTAAGGAACAGGGAATGAATTGCAGTGGGATGAGTACAAGGAGAAAGGCTTGTAATCCAGGTTTCAAAGGTTAACCCTGAGTGCTTGGCTGCAGGAGGGAAGGAGGACTCATTTAAGTGGGAACAGATGGAAATAGTAGCAGGTTAGAGCATAAAGAGGTGAGGGATCATTGCTGTGCTCGGGCTTGGGTTGGAGCTCATTCCCGGAGCTGGGGTAAGTGAGAGGTTGCTGCTCAACATTCTCCTCCTGCAGCCTCCAGTGCCAGTTTTACTCTTTCTAAAAAGTTTAAAATTTAGACACAAGTATTTGCTGGTTGTTTTCTACTTCAGCACCAAATCATTTTGCAGTCAGTACTCAAGCATCTGCCCTGGGGTTTCAGATGGAGGGGAGGTTGGCGTAGATTGTGCTTTGAACCGGCACAGCCCCCATAAAAGCTCCTTTTTACAACTGCTGTGCACTCTGGATTTCCTGGTTTAACAGCCAGAGAGTCAGGCTAATGTGTTTGCTATTGCAGGAGGCAGCAACTGGCAAAGTGGTGATTTCCTAGGAACAATCTGAATCCGTGTCTTTCGATGGCCACGGGAGGACACGGCACTGCTGTCGTTAGAGCCTGACCGGGAGCACGGAGAACGTGGCAATGGCGGGGAAAAAAGAGGGGGAAAAGGGAAAAATGGGCCAGTAAAGCAAACGTGGGGGTGATTTGCTGTGTGTGGGTTGCAGCTGGTGGCTGGCACGCCCTGCTGCAGGGGGAGCACTGGGGGTTGTGTTGCTCCTGCAGGACACTGACACAGCGTTTTGCTCTCAGTTATTTCTCCCAGGGCAGGAAAGTGGCCAGTTTGCCTCAGTGTGTGCCCTCACGTCTGAAGGTGCTGCTTTGCTGCAAGCACAGCTCTCTCTGTTCACTTCTGAGCTCAGATGAGGAGTTTAAAACTTCTCTTTTTCTGTAAGGAAATGCTGTGCCTGGTTCCCAAATATCTGTGTGTGCTGTTGGTGCTGAGTGGAGGGGGATGTCTGGAGGTTTTGCAGTTACTCAGTGCAGTTCTGTGAGCAGATGATGCAAACATGGGCAGAGGGGATGGTCTCTGCCATCCTTTTGGAGTGGAATGGTGTCCTGCTGTCCTTACCAAACGTGTGCAGTGAGGGCACACCGACATGTGGAGCAGAAGGAAACGTGGCAGAGAAAGGAGCCAAAATATTCACCTGTGTTTTTACTTTGTGGCCTGAGTTTGCCACCTTGGGAGGTTCAGCTGGACATGAGGAGAGGAAGATGCTGCTGGAACAGGGCATGGGAGAGGCAGGGAATGTCCATCCTGGGGCTGTCAGCAAAGAGCTGGACAAAGCCGTGGCTGAGCTCATCCCCTGTTCAGGAGGGAGGGTGGATTAAGTCATGAGAAACCATAATTTCATCTGCTAAAGCAACACCAAGAGCTTCTGTGAGCCAGTAGAGCTACAGCAGCTCTGGGTTTGTGGCATTCACAGAATGCTGGAATGGTTTGTGTGGGAAGGGAACTTAAAGTCCATCGTGCTCCATGGGCAGGGACACCTTCCACTATCCCAGGTTGCTCCAAGCCCCATCCAGCCTGGCCTTGGACACTCCCAGGGATCCAGGGGCAGCCACAGCTTCTCTGCCCAACCTGTACCAGGGCCTGCCCACCCTCCCAGCCAGGAATTCCTTCCCAATCTCCCATCTCTCCCTGCCCTCTGGCAGTGGGAAGCCATTCCCTGTGTCCTGTCCCTCCATCCCCTTTTCCAAAATCCCTGCTGACATCAGCCATGAGTTTCCCTGGGCTGGAGGGGGATGTTTCATCCCTGCAGCCTCAGTGCTGTCAGTCCATCATTTTGTCACATTTGCTGAGGTTGGTCATATTTCTGGGAAGGGAAGGGACTGACTCATTGGCACAGCACACAGGTCATGGCTTTCCCTTGAATCGTTTAGTCTTGCCAAGGAATATCTTATTGATTAGAAATTGTTTCCATGGCTGTTGGGGAGGGGGGGAATAGAGGGATATATCCTGGTGGCTGGAGTGAGCAGATGGGGAGCAGGATCCTGCTCCAGCCTCCTCCAGTGCTTTTTCTGCATCAGCATGAGGGAATAATTGTAAGGAATTTTGGTTTCTAGGTAGGGAATACATTTATTTTGAGTTTTAATGGAATAGTAAACTCGGTTTGTAGTAAAAAGTTATTGTGTATGGTGGGAAAAGCTGGGGGGTCTTTGCATGCTCTGTGCTTGTGGTGTGACCATTGTGAAGTCACTCAAATGTGGGCAAATGCTCTGCAGCTAAAAATTAGGGAACAAATAGAAAATTGCTGTTTCTCTTGGGTGTCTGTGTGTTGAACCTGAAGTCAGTTCTTTGCTTGCCCTGCAAGGAATGATCCCACAATCACAGCATCCTGGGCTTTCTTTAGGTAAAATTCCTCCCAGGGAGGATATAGAATTGTTGAGAGAGGGAGAAATTTGTTGATTGCCATCTGAGCTGTTGATGAACAATCTTGTGTGTGTTCTCTCTGGTCGGGTTTGTTTTCCTTCTGAGCTGAGTGAGAAGAAACTCCTCATATGCAGTGTATGAAGATTTTAGCATTAAATATCAGGATGGTTGAGGTTTGAGCCATCTGGCATTTCCTCCTTCTTGCTTTTCTTTACCTCAGGAAGAAAACAAAGTGCATTTCAGTTCCCTTTTTCTCCCCTCTCTTTTTTAAACCTGAATCCAGCTACTTCTGATGCTTTCAGTTCTTAATTTGCTTTCCTGTGGAAACACATCTTGTGTGGGGTGAGGGGGGAGATGCTGAGGAGTTGACAGTTCCCCCAAAGCCCTATTCTAGTTTTCCCTGCTATTGATTTTGATTTTCTGGGACACGAGGGATGCTCATTCCATACTCTGTGGTCCATCACGAGTTTCTCTGGCTTAGCTGGAGGGCTTTGTTCAGTCAGTGCTTGCTCACACACCCTATTTCTTATTTATTCCCCAAAATAACCCAGTTTTTGGCCACAGCACCTACCTGAGGGACTCTCTGCACTCCCAGAGGGGGGAAGACAAAGTTGTGCTGAAGGATTTGGCTCCTGAGTGTCCCTTCAGGGCTCGGAATGTCTGGGGAGAGGGTTGATAGCAAGGTTAATAAAATCTCTGACACAGCCGTGCCAGTCCTGCTTGGAAGCTGCTCGTTGGATGTGGGGGCTGGGAATAATCAGCTCCAGTGGGAATGGGGAGGAAGGGGTTTCCATTTCTGCTCCCCAGTGGGAATGTTTGAGCCTGGGCTGTCCCCACACATCGTGTGACAGCGCTGGGACAAGCCCTGTGTGTGCACAGGGACAACTTACCCCAGGGAAGCTTCCCAGGCCAGCTTGGACTCAACTTCTCCCAATTTTTTTCCTCCTCTTTTCCACTCTTTTTTTTTTGAAACTCATGCACTGTTTTCTACCCCACTGCCTCTGTTGGTGGAATATTTTTGTTTTCCTGAGGAGGTCTGAAAGTTGCTGCTTTCTTTCCTCCATCCTCCCTGAAAATATCTTCTTTCTTTTATGAGACCTGTAAAAACTTTGTTAGGGGAGTTACCAGTCTGAGTTATTGAAAACTTGGTTTTAATTCAACAGCAGCTCCTGTTCACTTTGTAGCTGTCATTGCTGATCAGTTAAAGATACATATTTATATCTATATCTCTGTTTTTATATAGAGATTTTATCTGTAACTTTTTGCAGATGCCCTTTTTGCAGTCAGACTTTGGGGAATTTGAAAAGAATTCATTGTCTTTTAAGACTGGGATCCCAAAAGGTATCCCTGAACTTTGCCCCTTTTTTTTAATGGCTTTAGTCATTATCCTCAGCCTCAACAATGCTCTGCCTACAACAGCTAAGAACTGCCTCTTTTTAAATAAAATAAATTTTTTTAAAATAGTTCAGTGCAGAATATTGGAGTTACAGTTTCTTCACATGCAGAAATTGGGCACCAACTGAATTTCCTGTTGCTGTTGTGTTAATTTTCCTACTATTTTAGTAAATACTATGTCATTATCTTAAAATGTATATTTAAATTATTTTTATTATGGGAGGAAGTTGTTGTGGTGATTATTAATCTCATAAAGTGTCTATAAATTTGCATTTAAACTAATAAAACATCAAATTTGTGGTAGGTACAATCCCCCCACTAACCTGAGTGGGATTGGGATCGGGCTCTGCATAAGAATATATTCCTTTATTTGTAGCAATGTTTGGAGCTTGCCATCCGTGGTGTTTGTAAAATTCCTGCAAAACTGAAGTAGCTTTTCTCTATTTTTAATATTTGGCGCTGGCATCAAGTATTCAAAATTGCTTTTTAATCCTCTGGTTGCAGAATTTGGCTCTCTCTGAGGTGTCTCCGATTTCCCCTTAACAACAGATGATTTACAGCCACCTATTCTCAGTCACCTCTTACAGCTTTTTACTGGAACATGTGAGATTTTTAAGCAAACCGAAACCAAACCCCACCAAACAAAGAGCAGGAGAAGGGATTTGTTTCCTCAGAGCTGGTTTGTCGAGGGATTAAATTTTGCCAACCCCGAAACGATGTTTTCCTTGAATATTTCTCATTTCCAGGCATTTCATTTCTGCTCTTTATGTTTGTTTTTGAGCAGCTCTGCAGCGATTTAGCAACTGTTTTCCCTCCTCTTTAACATCCACTTCACTGAAACTCATCCCCAGCAAGAGTTGTTGCTGTTGCAGCTGTTTTTTTTAGGCATTTTCCTGCCTGTCCTGGAAGATTTTTAAATGTGTTCACTGGAATTTTCCAAGTTGCTGAGGAACCTTTAGAATTTTGCTCCTTTTCTTCCTGTTATTCCACAGTGATGAATTTGTTCGCTTGCTTTTGGAGGTGGCACCGAAATCTGGGAGAGTTGATCCTTGAGATGAGACTTTTAGGATGTGGATATTGGTTTAATCTCCTCACAGACATCCATAAATTTCCTCAGGGGTGTGGGATGCACCAAAATCGTGGGTTTCTCCCTGCTGTGCACGTTATTCCATGGGATATTTTTTTAGTGCGTCCTTCAAAAGCTTCATAAAAGGTACAGAATCTTCAGGCCCTTCTTGCTGCTGACTGGAACCAAAACGATCAACCCCAACTTCCAGTTCTACTTAATATCCAACAAAACCCCCTTTTCCCTCCCCACTCAGTGGGACAGGTAATTACTGTAGCAACTACAGCCTCGTTTGAAGGGTTGGCTGTTAATTAAAACACTGCAGAGGTGTAGGGTTGTCTTTTGGTGTAACCAAAGCTCCCGTTCCAGCTTCATTAATCACTCTGCAGTTCTTGTGCTGGGGAAGGGCAGGACAGTGGAGATGCCCGGAGTAAACAAATTCCCGGCCCCATGGCCTTTCCGAGCCATCCGCGGGCCTGGTGTCCCTTTTGTGATCCAATTCCCAGCCGTAATTAAATGTTAAATTGGTGCTGTCAGTGCTCTGTAAACCAACCCAGGTATCTGCCCTCTGCTGGAAACTCAACCCAAACCTCCACGGATGAATTGGCGTGCATCATAATTAAATCATCGAGTCTCCCCTTTTCATTCTCCTGGAAACGGGAGATGCCTCCCATGGAAAAAGGCTCAGCTTTCCTGGCAGCCTCATTAAGTTGCCCAACTGGCCCGTGTGGGCCCTGCTCAGCCAGCAGATGTTGGGCATCTCCTCTCAACCTGTTCCTGCTCCTCTGTTTTGCCTCTCCTGATTCGTCCCTACTTGCAGCGAGTTCATGGATTCATGGATTATTCATCCGCCTCCTGCTCTGCCAGAGCTCCCACGGATGATCCTCCTTCCCGTGCTGATATTAAATCACACTGATTTTATTTATTTATTTATTTATGTATTAAACTCCTGTTTGTTCCTAAAAGCTGATGCCACGTAAATGCTCTTTCCAGGAGTTATTAAATTAAGGGGAAGTTTTGAGAAACTTCCGAGCTATTAACGGGAATTATAGGAGCGCTCGGGGTTATAAATAAGATTAAACAACAACTTCCCCCTGTCTGGGTGTGATTTTTGCATGAAAAAACCCGACCATTAAAGCTTTTCTTCTTCAGTAATAATTGCTAGAGGTATGGAGTGGTGAAATATTGCAATTCTTTAAAGTTAGTGCCACATGTATGACATCGTGGAGTGTGGTGCCATAAATCAGTATGAGACAGTAAAACTAGTGAAGAGGAAAACCTTTAATGGTTTTGTTTTTATGCAAAATTACATTGGATTTTGAATAGGGTTTGTTGTTTTTTTTTTTCACCTGCTTTTATTTTCTTACTTGTTCATGGGTAGGAGTAGGCAGGGCATTGTTAAATAGCCAACTGTAAATGTTTGTCCACAAGAAATTAGGACAAACTGCTGTTGAAATACTCTGGAAAATTATTTTGGGGTCCCTGTGAACATTAACAATAATTCTTTCTAACTTTGTGTGGCAACACTGATCTTAAATAGCAACACAGGAATTTATTTTTGCTGATTATTCTCTGGGGGTATTTATCTGATGATAAAGAATTGGTCATAACCTCTTTTAATTCCCTTGAGTGTTTATATTCAAGTGTCTCACTGTCTGCCCACTGAAAACACCCACAGGACTGGCAGATTTGGGAGATAAACCTTATTTTCCGTGGAAATTCTGAATAATGGTTATTTCCTAATTGATTTCATTGAAAGAAAATGGGCAAGGGGATAAATTCCAGGTTGCACTCCAAGATTTAAGGTTGGGCTTGATGATCTTGGAGGTCTTTTCCAACCTGAATGATCCTGAGATTCTGTGAAATTCCCATTTAAAGTCTGATATTCTTGTGTATCAAAATCTTCAATGTGTTTATTTTATGTCAAACATGCAGATGCAAACCCTGATAAATATTTAATTGTAAAAATACATCCTTTTAATCACTTGTTTTCCCCACTTTTCCATGAGAAATGCTGCATAAAATCAGCTTCCCATAAAACATCTGAGCTCCAGGTCGTGTTTCTGTGAAATCAGATGCACAAATGTATAGAGGGAGTTGTATGTGATCTAAAATGATTTCATTGTCTTGAATTTTTATTTTATTTATTGAGTTATTTAAAATTAATTTCATGTTTTTTCCCCTCACACAGGGCATACCATGTCCGCAGTGGAAAAATACTGGCAGTAAAGGTAAGAAATTCCAGCAATTTTCTTTTCTGTCCAGTCTTTCCTGACCTTCCTTCTGATGGTGGGATCTCAGTTTGGTTAATTGTATTAAAATCCACATTGTTTATGCAGGAAAACCTCCATTTTAGTCGTTCCAAATGAGCACAGATGCCCAAAATCCAGGTTTTTTTCCTGCAGGGAAAAGCTCTTCCTGGGTCTGGGCTTGTGTGGGGAAGCTGCTTTTCCCTGGTCCCTTCTCCAGTGCTTCCTCAAATGAGTTTTCCAGGCCTGGGGATGCCCTGGGAAGCTGCCTGGAGAGGAGGTGGAGCAGCAGGAAATCCAGGGAATTCCCCCAGGCAGGAAGGGCAGCGAGTTCAACCTTTGCAAGGTTAATTGAAATCACCTCCCCGTGGCAAAAACAAACCACCTTTTTTCAGCAGTTTCACCTCCTTTTTCCCTTCGAGTCCATGGGTTTGGGTATTCCTGGTGGATAATGAGCATCCTGGAGATTTGGGAAACGGGGTTTTCTTGTAGGTTCTGCTCCTGCTGGGCCTGTCACTGTCAATTATGTTTTATTTGGTGTGATTTCTGAGAGGTATTAAATCTATACATGGGTTATAAATATATATAGTTTCAATATATACAATATATATGTTATAAATATAATATAAATAATATATCATATAACATATATATGTGTTATAAATATATATAGTTAATAAAATAAGCTCATGAGCTGGAGAGAAACCTGCTCTGATGGTGATTGTGTCAAGTTGCTATTGAAAAAATTACCCAAATACTTTATATATAGAGAGAGATTTATTTGTATATTATATATATATTTATATATTACATATAACTGTATATTATATGTGTTTTATATAATTTACATTATATATAGTTTATAATATATTATACATTATATATATTATATATATAATTATAATTGTATATAATTTGATAAAGTAATTCCTTAAATTACTTCTATCTTGGCTTAACCAGCAGTAAAAGAGGATGATAATTCCAACTGCTTGGAATGATCATCACATGGATCCAGTGTTTTGACAGAGGATTCCCAGGATAGGAGCACCACTGGGTGGGTCTGTGAAAGCAGAATTCTGCACTGTTGGGACTTTTTTTAAAATGATAATAGAAGGGGTTGATAGGAGAGGATAACATTCCAAGAACCTGTTGATTGAAATGCTTTCAGCAGGTGGATGATCTCACAAATCCATCAGACAGGAAAACAAACAAACAGAACACACAACACCTCTGTTGTGGACCAAACTAAGTATTTTGTGTGGAGGATTTAATGGCTTTTCCAAAGGTAACTTTCTCCCAATTGAAGGGTAAAATCCAGGTGAAGAGCATTTTTGCTTCCCCTGCTCCGAACCCGGCATTTCAATGGACCATTTGATTAATCATTTGTGCACTGCCTGTGACACTCCCGAATTTCCTCGCAGTTGTACGTACTGTAAAAGACAATTATGTCACCACAGATTAAAGAAGGGAATTAAAGCAGAATAGCAGCTTAATTTGACCTGTGATTTGGCTCTGGTTCCCTTCAGTGCAGCGTGTGCCACTCCAGCAAATAGCTGAAGTCATCCATGACAGCTTGTGATGAATTGCTGTATTTATACTGTATATTTTAATAGCCTCACACTAATTTAAATTGAGCACGGAGTAAATTATAATTCAGTCACTTGACTGCTTGTATTTAACTTGACAACTCATCCTTATTTGTCCTGGAGGTGTAGTGGGGAGCAGAGGCAATGTGCTCAGGTGCTCCTCGGGAAGATTAACCCTTTGCTCTGGGAAGGGGGAGTTCACCTGCAGTCTGAGCGAGCAAAGGGAGCTCAAAATGGGGACATTTGGGCAAAAACTTGATGGGGAAGAGGGAGCTTGATGAGGAACATCATGGATTCCACAAGATCCACGATGTTCCTCCAGCCTTGACATCAGCCACACGTGTTCAGGTGGAAGAAAACACTTCTGTACAGCACAGAGTGAGACTCTGATCTCTCCTAATTTATTTTGGGGTGACACATCCTTGCCATTCCTCTGGATGTGCATTGCCTGTGGTGTTCTGACCCACCTGGAAGTTGGGAAGCTCTTTTTTTCCAGGTTATCCTCACTATTAGAATGTAATTAGAATTAAAGCAGATCAGCCCAGGACCTTTCCTCGGGCCAGGGCCTGGCTGATGGGGTGTCAAGGATGGATTTGGTGCTGATCATGCCAACCAGTCCTTGCTGGGGTCAGGGAGGCCTTTTACCATGGACAACTCAGAGAAATGTCTCACTGGGAGTAGAATTTAGTGAGATAAAACTTGAATTCTATGCTATTGACAAGGGGAAATTCTGGTGATATTCAATGAACAGAACTAATGGCATCCCAGCCAAATATTTTCAAGTTTTTTCCACACTGGAAAAAAAAAGAAAAAAAGGTAAGTGAATATTGTTGGCAAATGATTATTGATCTGGACAAGTGTGTTAAAGGTTTCTTGGCAGCCCTGTATTACACTTACAATTTACTTTAGTGGCAGCTTTTATAAATAAGCCCAAAGCAAACTCTGCATAGAAGCAGGTTATTGGTTTTTCTTGCAGACAGATTTCGGTGCTGCAAAACGTGTTTGGAAATGGGCTCCCAGAGTTCTGGGCTGTCAGCAGAATATTCAGCCTGGGATATCTGCTCTGCTAATTCTGCAGATTGACTGAATTCTGCTTCCCTTCAGCTTAAAATATGAAACTGGGAAACACTGTGGGGGTGGAGCCTGGGCCTGGTTTAAGGCGTTGGGAGTCCAGTTTGGTTTGTGAAGTTGTGCTCAATAATTGAGTGTGCAAGGATCATGGCAGTGAATTGTTTGTTAAATTGGACTTTCAGTGCCTTTTTAAGAGGATCTGTCCTGAAAATCCTGAGAATTTACAACTCCAGGCAGCTCAGCCCACTTGGGCTCCAATGCTTGGTGTTTTAGCCCAGGATTATCAGCCCATCCTTTCATTTCCTTCCTTTGCTCGTTGCTCATTAAAATCTTCTCTCCCCTGTTCCTCTCTTTCCTTTTCTCACATCAGGAGAATTAATGTGTGGATCTTCAGTTGCTTGTTTTGAATCCTCCTTGTACTTTTTGTGGCAACTCTGATCATATCTCTGTGTTCTCGTGTTTTAGGTCATCCCCTTAGATATAACACTGGAACTCCAGAAGCAGATCATGTCAGAGTTAGAAATTCTTTATAAGGTATATATACAAGTTTTTTATAATTTTCATCACTCCTTCTTTCGTTTTCTTGCAGCAAATTTTCAAACAGAACTTCTCTCTTTTTTCTTTCTTTTCCCAGTGTGACTCATCGTATATCATAGGATTTTATGGTGCTTTTTTTGTAGAAAACAGGATTTCATTGTGTACAGAGTTCATGGATGGTGAGTTGTGTATTTAGTTTGCTTTTGATTGCTAAGAATTTAAATGGGAAAATTATATGAAGACGTGCTTTTGTAGAATGGAGTGGTAGGACTGGAAAATGGGAAGTGTTAATAACTTTGCAGGGAGTTAAAAAACCAGGACAGGGGATTGGGATTGTGCTGAATTCTCCACGAAATGCTGCATTTTCCCCGTGTGTAACTTGCTTTTATTGAAAATGTAAATAGAAGAGAAATAAATGCTGCCTTAATTTGTGGGTTGATATTGGAGCCTTCCTTCCAATCTGTCCTCGCTGGCAAAACAGCTGTTCCTCACTCCCAGTGTTTTGATAGCCAAAACAGATTTTCTTTTAAAGAAATCTATTAACCCAATGTCCTGTGTGTTTGCAGTGGAAATAGTCTCTTAATTGCGAGCCAAGGAGTTATTTTCCAGCACAGCTGTTTGCCAGCTCTGTGCTGACTTTCTTTTTGAGTCTCCTCCCGTTCCTCCCCACGTGAACCCTCGGACCGAGAGCGACCCCGTCCCCCCAGCCCGACCTCACTGTTGGTGCAGAGCTGTGGCAGCTCTTGGCTTGGGAACCTTGGGAATTCTTGGAGAAAAGGCAGGGAAAACCCACAGAGAACAGCAATCCATAATCCTTGCTGGTCTGAATGAGTGAGTTCTGAGAGCATCTCGTGGCAGATGCTGTCCCTGCGTGTCTCGTGCTCGAGAAGCCTCTTCACAGCTTCCAGCTCTTCCCATCACCAGCAACGGGCTGTTCCTCTCTCCAGGATTTTCTTAGGAGCCAGCATTTTATGCCCCACCCAGGTTTTTCACCAAGGTTCACTTAAGCTGGGAATAAAGGGGGGAGAGATCTCACCCATCATTTCCTGCCACAGAGCCTTCCCTCCCCGGGAAAAATTCCCCAAGCCAAACGTGTGCCATCAAACGGCACTGAGCAGCTTCTTTCTTTTCTGGATAAAGCCCTTTAGGGTTTTATGGTGCATTTTGTTCCCTCCCTGTTCAAATGGACTGTTGTTACTGTTATTTCTCCCTTTTTACACTCCCTGCCTCCAGCCCAGTGGTTGCTGCACCCTGTTTCCAAGCAGGATGAGAATCTCTCAGATTTTTTTGTCTTTGAAAACAGTGTTTTAGTCCAAAATCAAAGCCCCCAAGTCAAATTCTTTGCTGTTCTGCTGCTGGGTGACTGTTTGCCCTTTCTCTGCTCTCCCCTGCAGTTCCACTCAGACTTACAAGCCTGTGTAAAGCTGTAGTTACACACAGTGAGGAACCATCTGCTCGTGCCAAAACGAGCATCTGCCTGGAGTTCGTCCTTTCTCTCCCTTCACAGAATATTCTGAGCTGGAAGGGACCCACAAGGATCCTCTAATTCAGATATATATTGAAATGTTATGGACAGAAGTGCTTGCAGGTCTGAATTCTTGCTTGAAAATATATTTCAGCTTTTAGGGTCTGCATCCCTCAGGATGGTGCATCAGTTCCTTGGAATTCTCCTGGACATGACCTGCTCTGCCTCATGTTGTGCTCTCCCTCTGGCAGAAAGTCCCAGCAATCAGTTAAAGGAAGAACAAAATGCAAATAAATGGACCTTGCCTTTTCATTTCCCCTCATCCTCAGCCCTTTAATTTCCATGCAAAGGATGCAGGTAAAGAGAAGGAAAAAAAGTGCTCTCTCATCCTGCAGATGAGCAGCTTTAACCTTGTCAAATTTTTAGCCCTTTTGTCTGTCCTAGGCCAGTTAATATTTTTTGAAGCCACATCCTATGACCCTGGGCCACATCACAGGCATTTCCTTTATGGATGACCTGGGTACAGGTGGATCTGAGTCCTTTTGGGGAGGCACACGTGGCTAAAGGACCGTTTTGGTGCTTCCCTGGCACCTCCAAGCAGGAAAAAGCCGAGGAGCTCCAGGTCTTGGAGCTATCAAAGCACTGAGGATGAAGTGACCTGGATCACCCTCCCACCAACTGGTTTTAAAGAGCAGCAGAGAAGTGAAATGAGGCCTTTTAGTCTTTGCCCTTTTATATTTGTGATAAAGTTGACGCTCTAAATAGAGCTGGTGAAATGCCCTCTTGCCTTTTATTTATGTTGTTGCCTCTTTTCCTTGGGAGTGCTGAACACCTGCTAAATTCCCCAGGAAAACAGCTTATCAGGCTGTCCCTGCATCTCTGGCATCATTGGATTTGGAAAAGTTGTCCCCTGCAGGATTCTTTCTCCATGGAAGGATGGCAGATTTCCCCCTTGGTTTGTTATAAAACAGCTTTTATTAATTTTTCCAGCAGCACCACCTTTAGTGCCAGGTCTGAGAGCCAGGCTGAGCAGCTTGGGGGGTTAAAACAGGACTTTTTTGGGGGGTGCAAAATCTAAGGATGGGGTGTCAGGGTGAAAAGGAACCAGCAGCCTTGTGTTTTGCTCTTATTTCCCTTCAAGAGCACTCGGATTTCCTTTTTAAACTGGGATTTGTTATAATCCACGGGCAATACAAGCTGGAAAGTTAAATTTAGGGAATGAATGGTGGTTTGGATGACCTGGAATCAGAGCAGCATTAGTGAAGACAAACAAACAGACTATTTCTGACAGTACAGGTGAGGAGGAGGAAAACCACCCACCACCACCACCAACCCCAGGTATTAGAATGACAATTATACCATAATTCTGATTTATTCCATAATTGAGGCTGAAGACTGGAATAAGGACCTTGTGACTTCTTTGAATTGCAGCATTTTGGGACAAACAGGGTTTATTTTTGAAAACTGAATCAAGTATTTTTTTTTCCATTCTACTTGGAGATGTTTAATTCTCAATTTTCAGTTTACTTTCTTGCCCAAGAGTTTGTGTTTTACCCCAGGGACAGGGTAAAAGAGAAGGGAGAAAATGCTTCCCAATCCCTTGGGAATGTCTGTAGGGCTGTTAAGTTAAAGGGAATGGGGCTTCTTGATGTCTCCATGAATGTGTGATGCTGGAAGGACAAGTTATCCCAGATACCGGATTGTGTCCCATACTGGAATTTACTGGAGTTTGACCTGCTTGCCTTGAAGGTTCTTTCATTTTCAGACATCAACCAGAAACCCTCCCTGGTTTGATACCTGGAGAAAGCAGCTTGAATTATGTATATAATGATCATATTGGGTATCCTGGAATGTTAGCACCGGGTTCTGGGAACACAAGGATTGGGACACTCTGGAATTTGAAGTCGACTGTTGCTTTTTGGGATGATTTGGTTATTCCCAAGGAGTTTCTCCCAGCCTGGTGGTTTTGGAGTTCTCCAGTTTGGATGTTCTGACCTGTGATGGGAGCTTTCCTGATCTTTTTTAACTTGTGTTTGGAGCATTAAAGGGGGGAAAAGAGCCCCGAGAGCCGTTTCATGTGTTTATTCAGAATTTGGGGGATTTTTTTAAGGTCACTTATTTCTGACACAGTTATTGTTCTATCACTGACGGTGTTTTTATTAATAACCAAGGCCTAGAAAACCCTTAGGGCTTCAAATCTAGGGCAGTGTTTCGTTTTGCATTACCTGAGCACGTGTTGTTTGTCCCTGCAGGGGGTTCTTTGGATGTTTATAGAAAAATTCCAGAGCACGTCCTGGGAAGGATAGCAGTGGCTGTAAGTACTTGGAGTTCTTTTTTATCTCTCAGTTTTGGGTTGTGCATTTACCTCACCCTTGATTTGAGTGCTCACATGAGCCCTTGGGGCACTGAGGTCTCTCCAGAATCCGTGTCCTTCTGTGAAAGGGAAGGTCCTTCCTCTCTCCTGTGCTCAGGGACTTTGGGATTAAGGAAAACTTCCTTTGAATGACTGTGATGGTCATTCACCCACCACAATGACCAACACAAGGCTTGCTGGAGGGTCATGAGATAATTGGAGGGATGGAGCAGTTCTCCTGGGAGGAAAGGCTGGGAGAGCTGGGAATGCTCACCTGGAGAAGAGAAGGATCCAGGGAGACCTGAGAGCCCCTTGCAGGGCCTAAAGGGGCTCCAGGAGAGCTGGAGAGGGACTGGGGACAAGGGATGGAGGGACAGGACACAGGGAATGGCTTCCCACTGCCAGAGGGCAGGGAGAGATGGGAGATTGGGAAGGAATTCCTGGCTGGGAGGGTGGGGAGGGGCTGGGATGGAATTCCCAGAGAAGGTGAGGCTGCCTCTGGATCCCTGGGAGTGTCCAAGGCCAGGTTGGATGGGGCTTGGAGCAGCCTGGGCTGGTGGAAGGTGTCCCTGCCCGTGGCAGGGGATGGGATGAGATGGGCTTTAAATTCCCTTCCCACACAAACCATTCCAGGATTCCATGATATGATTCTATATAAAAGAATGTGATCAACTGTAGTGGGATGAAAAGCTGAATTTCCTGGAAATCTGTGGTGACATTTCTTCCCATCAACCCTCACCGGATGGAGCAGGGTCACATAAAGAGGACAGTCCTCTTAATCACCTTAATTTCCCTTTTAAGCCCTTCTGTTCTTTAGGGTGCCTTTCAGGTGGATCCAGGAGCCCTGCTGGGGATCCCTTGTCTGCTGAGGGGTCATTTCCATTCTAACTGTCCTCAGTCTCTACAAAGTGACTCAGTTTTCCTTCCCAGGCTGAAGAATCAAGTTGGTTCCTGTTACCAAAATGCAAGGGCAGGACGTGTTTTCTGTGTTCTCCTGTGCCAAATGAGGAGGGTGAGGTTTTTATTTGGCCCAAGCCAGGCCTGGGGACAGGCTGTTCTCTCACCTCTTCATCTTCTGGATGAAGAGCTAATAGGAGTCATTTTAGGGCAGATGAGCAGGGAGATGGTTTGGGATCCAGGAAGAATTCCCAGTCCCCAATATCTGCTCAGTTTGGCCTCGAGGTGTTGATCCTTAAAGCACCTGGTTAGCCCATCCCTGTGGCTCAGCAGCTAAAAATTCACCAGCCATGACTGAAAACTCAAATTACAGAACAACAACAACAACAAAATTAAAAAAAATTCATCATTTTGCAGAGCTGAGCACAGGGTGAATGACCAATGTCTCAGTGGATCTCACAGGGGAGAGAGAGACTGCTAAACAATTGCTAAATATAAGGAATACTTTGATAACTTAAGCAGTTTAAAGCATAACAAAGTTATTCTATCATGTGCCATTTAATTAAGTGCTGGGTTTTCACATTCATTATACATCAACCTGACAATTTAAATCCTTTAATCCAACACAGGCAGCTATTTAGTCTCTGTTCATTGTAATTCACAGCTCTCCTTTCCTCTTAATTTGTGTGGCCTGCCCAGGGTGATGAACACCCTCCTCTGATGCTGGTTCCTCTCAGTAGCTTCAAATCTGCTCATTATATACCTGGCAGTTTCTCCTGGAATTTGAATGCTTTTCACCTCCAGTTCAGAGGGAAAACGTTTCATCTCTCCTTCCCCACGAGGGAGAAGCTGCTCACGGTGTCCTCATGTCCCTGGTGCCAAGGAATATGTGTCATCTGAAAGTTTAATAATACTGGGATGGGCCTTCAAGCATTCCTCCAGCTGCTTATTCCCTAGTTTCCTTCTCTCACCTGGTGTTGTGTGTTTAACACATCCACCCCAACTCACCTTATCATTTCCTTGCTTTCTGTTTTTGTCTCCCCATCCTTGGCATTCCACAGGTGTTCTCTTCCAATTTTTTACCCTTCTCCATAACGGTGCAGCTTCAGCCCCATCTTTAATGTCTCCCTCTCTGTGTTTTTGTTGCTCACCTGCAGGGTGACCTCGTTAGCAGGGTGGTAGTTAGTGAGCCTGGCTCCCTGACACGGGCACTGAGCTGAGCTTTAACTCGGGCTGGTTGTTTGATTTGTTGGTTTTCCCATGCAGGGGGGTCAGGGAAGGGGGGAACAAAGGAGCAGGTGCTTCAGAGGAGGAACTCACCCCTTCCTCCTGCTCCCCAGAACAGAAGGCGTGTGCTGAGGCCGAACCAGCCCTGGCAGCTCCTCTGCTCCGGTGCTGGATTCTCCTCAGCTGGCACGGGGGAATTGTTGGAAGGAGGCAGCCAAAGCCTTTGTTTTTGCCAGGATCTCTCCGTGGCTCCTTTAAACCTTCCCAGACCTGCCTGTTGGTACCTGATGTTTCAGCAGAGCCCATTTTTTTGGGGGGTTGGGGCACTTTTTTGCCAAGTCCTGCACACAGACACCGTAATCCCCCCCTGAACAGCTTGGGAAGATTAGCCAGAGCCTGGAGGATTTCTGCTCACTGCTGAGGATGGGGGTGTCAAACAAAAGCTGGATGGATTTTTGTGGACAAAACCTGGAGCTTCCAGAGTGTCTCTTTCTTTTCCAGTGCGTGTTTTCTCTTGCACCATGGACAGAGTGGTTTGTCTTTTATCCTCCCGAGGCACGTACAGTGCATTAATCTACTGAAGCTGCTTGATAACACGTGTGACCTGCACATCTGCTAATTGGGAAACCCTCCTGTTATGTTTGTAGGAGGTTTTAAGTGAAACCATTTCCAGAGGGATGTGATGCAGGCCCATGTTGATGTTTAGCAGCACCCCCCGAGCTCCTCTCGCTCCCACCTGAGGGTTGCAGTGGTTGGGTGATCTCTGGAGCCAGGCTGGGAGAGCTGGGAGGTTCACCTGGAGAAGAGAAGGCTCCAGGGAGACCTGATTGTCCCTTGCAGGGCCTAAAGGGGCTCCAGGAGAGCTGGAGAGGGACTGGGGACAAGGGATGGAGGGACAGGACACAGGGAATGGCTTCCACTGCCAGAGGGCAGGGAGAGATGGGAGATTGGGATGGAGATCATCCAGTTCCAAACCACCTCCCGTGGGCAGGGACACCTCCCACTAGCACAGGTTGCTCCAGCCTGGCCTTGGACACTCCCAGGGATCCAGGGGCAGCCACAGCTTCTCTGGGCAACCTGTGCCAGGGCCTGCCCACCCTCACAGCCAGCAATTCCTTGCCAATCTCCCATCTCTCCCTGCCCTCTGGCACTGGGAAACCATTCCCTGTGTCCTGTCACTCCAGGCCCTTGGAAATTGTCTCTCTCCATCTTTCCTGAATGCCCCTTCAGGTCCTGGAAGGCCACCCTTAGGTCACCCTGAAGCTTCTCCTGGCTGACCATTCCCAACTCCCCCAGCCTTTCCTTTGGGAGAGCTGGAGGGATCTCTGCCTTCATCATAACATTCCTCCTGGGTTTTTTTGTGCCTGTGAGAAGGGGAAATCTCTCTTCCTCCTCGTGTTCTCGATTTGTGTGAAGGCCTGGTGTGTTTTCTGAGGGCAAACGTGCCTTGGGAAGCCCAGAGTGGTGTGGTGGTGGCTCCAAAAATCCCTTCTCCCTTCGCTTGCCACTTCACACATTTATTTTCCCCTCCATTTGTGAGGCAGTGACATTGTGCTCTGTATTTTGAGTGCTAATGTTGATTGAAGTTCTCCCTGAAAGGATGTGCACTTGAACTGTCAGGAGAGTGAGTGATTGACAGCAGGTGGAAGTACTTTTTGTGTCAAGGCTTTGTCAAGTCATTGTTGTAAAACCTGCTTTACTGAATACCAATAATTCCTGCCAGAGCTTCCATCAAAAGATTCTCTCTCCCAGCACCATTTTAGAATAATATTTAATACTTGAGAGCCCTTCCCTAATAGGCAGATGTAAGGGAAGTGAATAACTGTGTGGTACACGAGGTGAGTCCATTTGGGGGGCTCCTGGGAGTATATTTACAGCCCAGGATAAAGGGAAAAACTCCTTTTATTCCTTTATACTCTGATGCTGAGAGAGTCTGAAGGGAGAGTTTGTTTAATACCAGGTCTTACCCAGCACATGTTCCATAAGAAAGATATTTAATAACTCACAGCTGTTGATTTTTTCTTTTTTTTTCCTATGATTTCTTGCTTTGAAATAAATAATTTTCTAATGGTTTTAAAGCTTTTCAATAGTCTCAATAAATTTATAGTAATCAAAGAACTTAATATTCTGAAAATCACCTTGGCCATTGGAGGAAGGCTAAAATGTTTCATCTCCTTGATTTATTTTTGCATCAATATTTTTAAATTATTATTATTTATATTATTATTAATAATAATATTGTCAAAATGCTGCGTGAATGGAATTCCCATGTTTTGCTTGTCACAGAGTCATGGAATCAGAGAATCATTAAGGTTGGAAAAGACATTTAAGACCAAGTCCAACCCTTTTGAAAGGCTTGAGGTGAACGTGGTCACACCTGTGGCCAGGAGATGGTTGGCTTTGGCTGAGTTTAACTGAGGAATTGCCACCTGGAGCAAATTTATTTGGGATCCACCATCGTGATTTGCTTTACAAAAGAGATTCTGATCCCACTGATGTCATTTTTAATTACAGAATGAATTTTAAGAGAGTTTCTAATCCAATAGGAAGGGAGGAAATTACTCTGCTCTCTGCTTTCACTCTCTATCATATTTTTAGCACTTCTGTAACACAAATAACTTCATTTTGGCCTGCTCAGCCAGTGAAAAGGATGGAATTGTTTTGACTGCAAAACTCAGACAAATTTACCAGTGTCAGAAATGGTTTAATTGTTCTGGGGGTGCACGAGGAGGGTCCCAGGGAAGTGAATTAAATGTCACCTCAGAGATGGAAAGGGGATAAAATAGATTTTCTCGCTGAGAAGGCAGGGCTGGGTTGGGGGAAGGAGAGCAGGGGCAGGAATGTTTGTTGAACATTGCACTGGAACAAACCCAGGTTATTCAGTTTGGTTTTCGCAGTTTTGGTGGTGGAAGGAGGAAATTCTGGAATAGCAGGGCGAGGTCTGCCCCAGTTCTTCTCTTTTAGGGCTCCCAGTTGTATTTTTTGGGGGTGATGGGAGAGAATGAGGTTTGTGTTTGGTTCCAAGATGAGTAATGTGAAGAATGAGAGAATTTATACAGTTCAGGGAGAAATATCCTGGCATTTACATCAAGTAATTAAAAGCATGGAGAGGGAAGGAAAAGGTGCAAGATGCACCCAATGGAAGGAAAAGAAGAGAGGATGAAATGCAAAAGAGAATTGGAGATTTTATTGTTCCCTGGGATTTAATTTCACTGAGTTGCTTCCATTGCAGGAAAACCAATCATTACACCCTTTTTGTCTTTCCTGACTTTGAACACCCCAGCAAAGACACAGGAACTCAAAATACACGGAATTGCCTGAAGGGATTCAGTAGAAACTCAACTGGCTTCAACTTACAGACCCTGGGAAGAAGAATTGGTGTGTTCTGGAAGAACCTAGGGCAGGTTTTTAGCAGGTTTTTAGATTCACCTGCTCCTGGAATGCTTTGCCAGGGATGTGTGTTTGGTGTCCCCTTTTCCTGGTGCTGGCTCTGTTCTTCATTAGAGGTTGGGTCTCTCCTTACATGAGATGTGCAGTTTTTCTCACCAGGAATCTCTTAATACCTGATGGTTTGTTGGTTTTTTTTCTCTTTTAATTTCAGGTTGTGAAAGGCCTGACCTATTTATGGAGTCTAAAGATTCTGCACAGGGGTGAGTAACAGATGTTTGCTGGTTTTCAATGAAAAATTGTATTCTGATACTACTGTATAAAGTATAATACATATGCAAGATACCTTTTACAAATATATAAAAATATATAGAAAATTTAATGTAGAATAATATTCTTATAGTATTCATTTTAATAACATCTTCTACAAAGACACTTGACCATATTAACATCTGGTTTGTGATGCAGAATGAATTTTAATCATTAACCTCACACATTCCCTGGTAAAATATTTTTACTGCTCTTTATTGCCCTCCCTCCTCCCCTACAAAGGAAAAGACTGAAGAGAGAAATGAATTTATTTATGGAGATTTAGAGGCTTAGGGTTACAAACAGTTCCCCAGTGGAAAAATCAGGTGTTTGACTAGTATTGAAAATAGAAGATAGATTTTTTTTAATGTACTTCAGGAATCTCATGTGACTGCCACAAGATCTCTAAAATTCTGACCCCCCCTGTCCCTCAGAATGGTCATCAAGAGTTAAAGGAACTTTAATCCTGCTTGGACATAAACCATTTTGGGGTTTTGGTGTTTGTTCTACTTCCTGAAGTTAATTTGTTTTGGTTTGGTTTGGTTTTTTAAACTTCTCTTTTATTTTTTTGCTTTTTAATCTCGTTACATTTTGTTAAAATGGTAAATTCACTCACATGTACTAAAACTTGCAAAATCAGGGTCAGTTCTGGAAAGAGTCTTTAAAGAACAAAGGAGCCACTTCCCCCTGCACCACCCCCCAAAAAAAAATAGAAGAAGGAGAAACTCATTACATTTATAATGTTTCTGAAGTGTCTGAAGGGAACTGCTCTGGTTGCTAATGTTGTACCAATCCTGTTTAATTTACCCCATCTGCTCACCCAGCCCGGGTGCTCAGGCAGGGGGTGCAGAACTCGGGATTGAGGGAGAAGTGGGAGGGGAGGCAGGGAGGGAATGGGAAATTCCAGACCAGGTAGGTGAGACCGGCCCTGCTGGGCTTTGGGAGGGGCTGAGGAGCTGATGGGCTGGGTCAGGTGTCCTGCTGTGAGCAGTGGAATGGTTTGGGTTGGAAGGGACCTTAAAGCTCATCCCATCCCACCCCTGCTGTGGGCAGGGACACCTTCCACTAGCACAGCTTGCTCCAACCTGGCCTTGGACACTCCCAGGGATCCAGGGGCAGCCACAGCTGCTCTGGGCAACCTCTGCCCACCCTCCCAGGGTCAGGACCTGGCTGCAGTTCCTCCTTTCCCCTTCCCAGGGGATTGCTCTGAATTTGGGAGTGCAGCCTGTCCTGGGTGGGAGAAGGAGGGCTGTGGTCACAGAGTGAGTAGGGATCAGCTAAGGACCTGGCTTTTGTAAAGCTGTGAATCATTTATGTTGGAAAAGGCACTGGACATCGAGTCCAACCATTCCCCAGCACGGCCAAGGCCACCACTGACCCATGTCCCCAAGTGCCACATGCACAGGGCTTTTAAATCCCTCAGGAATGGTGACTCCACCACCTCCATGGGCAGCCTGTTCCAAGGCTGGACAGTGCTTTTCCACAAGAATTTTTTCCTAATATCCAACCTGAGCCTCCCCTGGCACAATTTAAGGCCATTCCCTGTCCCCCTTTTGTCCCCCAGATCAGGGGGTTGCTGGTGGACCTGCCCCTGGGTTGTCACTTGGTTAAAAGAACAGAAATAACCCAGAGTTCACAACCAGACACAGGTTACCAAGGAGGCTTCATTTCTGTGAGGGTTGAAACAATCCCCCTACTACCCTGAACGTTGCCAGATGCAGAGATTGATCAGCTCCATCCCCTCTCAGTGAGAGGAGGAACAATCTGCTGCTGGAGCTGCCACAGCAATTCCAGAATAAATAGGAGACAAAAGGTACCAGGAACATCCATGGCTGGGGCTGGCTCTGAGTTAGGCTACACAGTTATTGCCACACTTTTAACACCCAAAAAGAATGAAGATGTGGAATTTTTCTCTTTAATCTTCCTGCCCACCTTCTGATTGTGATTTGGAGAGGACGTCGTGGAGCATAAATATTATAACTGTAGCATTTCCCTGTCGTGCTGCTGTGAAACTGGAACCTGGCTCTGATTTTTGCTTTGCCAGTAGAACAGACTCTCCCCTCCTGCCTGGGTTTCCTTGCCTTGATTGAGGAGCAGCTCTGGGGCTTTGATGGATTGTGTTTGCCCCTTGCTCTGGTCTGAAGCAAAGCACAGAAACTGTTTTTTTCCTCACACTTCAGATTTTTCTGGCCTTGCCCTGTTGCTGCATTGAGCAAGGTGAGGACGGCACTGAGGGGATAGTGAGCATTCCAGGTTCAGCATTCCCCCAAGGATTGCTTCCCAGTGTTATTTACCCATTCCCAGGATACAGAAAGGGGGTGAGTGCTTAAAGATGAGGGCAGGGAGATGCAGTGCAGGGAAGGGGTTTATTTCTCCAGATGATTTCCTTCGGCTGCCTCCTGGTTTTAATGCTCAGGGGTAAAGGAGGAGATGCTGAACTCTGAATTTTTTGGTTTCCCAGGTAGAGCAGAGCAGGACATGGATGCAGGATCCCAAATTTCCACGGTGGTTTTTAAGGCAGGGCTGAAGCAAAGCTGAGCGAGGCAGCTCCGGGACTGGAGGGGGGGGATTAAAGCAAAGCAAACAAACAATGAGCAAGTCTTTTATTGCAGATCAGACATTGCAGCAAATATTACAGCTTCACTTCAAAACAAACCTCGCAACTAATGAGGTGATAGCCGTGCATATTAATAAACACAACTGCAGTCATAGCCATCACACCCACATCAAACATAAACATGAGATTAACACCTCCACCACTTCTTTGGAAGATGTGAGAATGTCCCAATGATAAGTGTGCTCTTTTCCCCAGAGGATGAGAAGTAGAAATGGAAGGGTAATGAGAAATTAACTTAGATTTAAAACAGAATTAGCAATTAAACAAGTCTAATCATGTACAAAGTCAAAGTTTGTATAAAGACAAACCAAAATCTGTTAAGTTCAAGAATAAGTATAGACCGTGTGCATTTTATCTGCTGTGTTTTCCTCTGTTCACACCTTCTTATTGAAGGAAAGGTATGAAATAAATGTTACCCACTTGTGTTTAATTGTACTGATCTGGATTTGTGTGCGTGGCTGTTTGGGCACTGGGGGTGTGTGTATATATATATTTATATATAAATATATATATTTTTATATATTGCATGGTTGGAGCACCTTGGCTTCTGGTTAGATTTTATAATAGGGTAGGACTAGGTTTTAAATTTGTGCTAATTTTGGAACTGTTTAGTGGTCTGTAATCTGTGAGGTGGGTTGAGCAGGGCTGAGGGTCTGGAGATCTCCTGGACTGTCGGTTGGTTTGTGGCAAAAGGGAGGTTTGTGCATCACTCTTTTTATCCCAGGATGTTAAAAAAAACCCAGGATCTGCCAATCCTCTTTGTCCTGGCATAATCTGCTGGAGCTGGGGGGTACTGGGTGGACAGGGGTGTTCTCATCTTCTCCCCAGTAGCTGCTCTTTGCTGAGGATTTCACCAGGAATGTCCAGAGCACCATATTTGAGTCTCCTTCTCCCCTTTGTTTTTTTTACCTCTGTGAGAAATAATCAGCATTAGGGCCACATTTAATGAGGCACAGCCCCAAATCCAGGGGTGTGTATATGAAATTATGAACCTGCTCTAGTGGAAGGTGTCCCTGCCCAGGGCAGTGGGGGAACAAAATGAGCTTTAAGATCCCTTCCAACCCAAACCATTCCAGGATTCTGCTATTCTATGCAAATATTTATGCCTGTATGTACAGCTAAACACATGCATGGCCACTCATGGACCACTTAAGGCTTATTTAAAAAAAAATAATCCTGGCCTCTGCAGAACCGTGCTGATGTCTTCCTTGAACTTGGCATGTTGAGGTTTTCTATTTTTAAAAGACAGGAAAAGTCAAGAGACAGCTTTTAAACAATCTCAGGGTTGTTTGTTGGTTGTTTTGTTTTTCTCCCCACACAATCATGTGTCTGTTTGCTTTTCAACAACACAAATGAGTGAAATGTTTGGTGTTGAAAAAGCTGAACCTCTGACAGTTCTGTTTACTGGTAAGTAAGAGCTTGGAGGTCCCTTTTATTTGCAGAGAGGTGAAACTACTTAGGCAGCTCCATCAGGAGGAGAACTTGTTCATCCTCTATAATGATGCTTCATAGAAATCATTTGTATTAAGCAAGCCCTGGTAATGGGAGCATAATGACCCCTTTTGGCTCTTGTTTAAATTCTTTCACTTCCAAACACTAATATTAATCACAAGCAGATGGTGCAGAACATTATTTATGCACATTTGTTTCCCAAACCCCAAAAATATTTAACCCATTAACTGAAGTGGTTTATGAAACCAAAGGCTAATTTGCTGATTAGGTGATTTTTTTTTTTTCTCCTCACTTTCAACATGAGATATTTTGTCACTTCCTTTTCTTTTTTTGAGGAAACCATGGGGATTCATAGCAAATATTTGGTTAAATTTAATTTCTGCTGGCAGGACAGGTTGGGTTTGCTCTCACAGAGCTCATTTGGCTGTTTTGCTCTGTGTGATCCCTGGACTCTGGAGTCTTCCCATCCTTTAAGAGGCCAACTGCTCATCTTTTTTTTTGTTTTGTTTTGTTTTCTTCTAGGATTTTCTTTTCTTTTGAGCTTTGTTTGTGAAAAGGATTTCAGGATCAAGCAAAGCTTAATGAGTGACAGGTGTTTATTCAGTTGTATCAGCTTCCTGCCACATCCCTGCAGGAGCAGGGAAGGGAGATGGGGTCTTCAGATGCCCTGAGGTGGGAGCTGGGCAGGCCTGGGGGCACAGGGGACAGATGTGCCCTGGTGGTTTCCTCTGCTGGGTCGTGTCAGGAGGACAGGGATTTATGGGCTGGACTTGGAGAACTTTGAATTGCAGAATCCCAGACTGGTTTGGGTTGGAAGAGACCTGGAAGTTCATCCCATCCCACCCCCTACCACGGGCAGGGACACCTTCCACTGTCCCAGGCTGCTCCAACCTGGCCTTGGACACTCCCAGGGATCCAGGGGCAGCCACAGCTTCTCTGGGCAACCTGTGCCAGGGCCTGCCCACCCTCCCAGCCAGCAATTCCTTCCCAATCTCCCATCTCTCCCTGCCCTCTGGCAGTGGGAAGCCATTCCCTGTGTCCTCTCACTGCAGGCTCTTGTCCAATCGGTTATTAATTATTTTTGTTACAATTTTTGTTGCAATTAGTGTTTACACTGTGCTATAACCCCACTGTTCCCAGTGCCTGTGCTGTGAACAGCTGGATGTGGGGGAGCAGTGTCGGGGTGTCTGTGGGTGCAGCAGCCCCTGCCGCTCCGTTCCTTCCCACTCCACACGGTCCCTGGGCCGAGGTGGCTCCACTGGCTCCATATTTTTAGAAAGGAGGTTAAACAGGATTACTGTGCACCTTGATGTTCTGCTCAGCATTCAGGGGAGAGCTGCTGATTGTACTCGGCACGTCTGCTTGGATTTAGCAAAGTCACTCAGCACCAGAGGGGGTAAAACTCCATCAGAAATGCAGCACATGGATGGAATTCCTAAAGCTGGAGATGGGGATGAGTGAACTGAGGGTTTGGATGTTGTCACATGATGGAGATGCTCCTGACTGATTTTTTTTTTTAGGGAGAAATTAGAGCATGTACCCCCTCACTTAGAATGTACAGATCTACTTAAGGTATATAAGGTACTTTTTAAAAGTGGATTTTTAGCTCAAATATAAGAAAGCTTTTAATCAGCTCCTTAATTGAGGTTATACATTTCTGCATTACAGAGACAAATTAAACAGGCTACTGTGCTACCAGAAAACAGCTGCTAAACCAAAGCAAACTTAATGATAAACAAAATTAGGTGCTTTTCTAGTTGGGTTTCATCCATCTGCACCCAACGAGTGCTCACTTTTAAAGAAGGCACAAGTACAAGCTATTGCTTTTAATCCATTTTGACAGAAGAAAGCAGTGATTAGGCAAAGCCACTGTGCTCTAATCTTCCCAAGTTTAAGCCAGGCCATAACATGCACATTCTGCTTCCCAACTGGCATCCCAGGAACAGGAAAGATGCTCAATGTTGATTTTACAGTTGGAAGCAGAAATGGAGCAACTTCTTTTGGCATCAGAGGGGCTCAGCATTAAGATCTTTGCACTGCCAGTCTGGTTTTATGATGCACATTGATGGTTTGTCTGCTGCAACAGGGTTAGTTCATCATTTGAAGGCTTTGCTGGCAGTTTACCCCTGAAAAAACTCTGAAACCCCGAGATTGGAGCCTTTTTGTGCCATAAAAGCCCCAGAGGTGGAAGCCAGTGTGCACAGGGCAGAGGTGTGGGATCAATCCCTGTCTAAATGTTATCCCTGTGGAATTCCATCTTCTTTTTCCAGGCTGATTTTCCAGCTGGTCAGAATCCCTGTGAATTTTAGGTGCTGCCCTTCAATGCTCTTGTCACCTCTTCCCCCTTGGTGCCACCTGCAGATTTAATAACAGTGATGCATAATGTCATCTGTGTCACACCATGTGATATCATCTATGTAGAGATGATGTATAATTTATATATTTCTAGAGATGATGTATAATATATATCTTTATATATATATAAATCCATATAAAATGTCATCTGTGCTGCCGACTTAGGAACCAAGGGTTTGAAATTTGCACTTGAAATACCCATTTGTAATATTTCCTGTTAAAAATCTGCCATGCCAATCTTCCTGATGCTCTCCTGTGTATTTGGGGCTGTCCTGTGCAGGGTCAGGATGGCAGCTGGATTTCAGTGATCCTTGTGGGGTCCCTTCAGAGCGAGGAGATGCAGTTCTGGGATGTATTTTAGGCTGTAACATTCTGTGATGGTTTGATATGATATGTTTATTATGTAGGATCATGGAGATAATGCAGTTTTGTCCCCCCCCCCCCAGATGTGAAGCCCTCCAATATGCTGGTGAACACCCGGGGCCAGGTGAAGCTCTGTGACTTCGGGGTCAGCACTCAGGTAATTCCCCCTTTGGATCTGTCCCCGCTGCCTTTGCAGTCTCCAAATCACCTGGCTCAGACAGGCAGCCCCCACGAGCTCCTCTCTGCTGGGACAGCCCTATTCAGCTGGAATCTCTGGGCGACTTTTGCTTCATCTGAATATGATTGTTCATTGTTTAATGACAGTAAAAACTGCTGATATTGTAATTACTACTTACGAATAGCAAACTTCATTGATATGCAGCTTTGATCTGAAAGCTTTTTGGCCAGACAAAAGGGAGGGCAGAGCGAGGGCCGTGTCTGGGGAGCCCAACTGGCCCACAATAAAAATTAATATTGGGCCTAACAATGGTGGTGGGCTTTTACAATGTGCAGCACAAATTTTAATTAATTTCCATTTTGGGCCTCCCTGGAGAACTTCTCTGCTAGTGACCCATGAGCTTGCTGGGATGTTGATTTGAATTTCAGCACCTTTCCTCTCAGCCAAACACAGGGACCAAAGAGAAGGTCAGCCTTGTATTATGGGTTGTCAGGGGCTGTTGTCCCTCCAGCGTATTTAGTGCTGGTTGCATTCAAGTGATGAATTGTGGCTTTATTCACATCTTGAGCCAGCTGACTGAAAAATGAGTGTGCTCAATCCTACTTCAAATTGACTTTTTATATCAGACTAGTTTGGGGTACTAAAGCCATAAGCATCCTGTTTAACAGAATTGTTTAAGGTTATCTGCCATAAACTGTAATGCAGTGCTTGTTTAAATTGGAATCCTCATTCCCAACCAAGGCGAGATTTAATCATTTTTAATGCCTTGGCAGATAAATTTGTTCCCTTTTACATAATTTTTCGTTGATTTATAGGAATGATGATTGTAGGTTAAATGAGGAATAATTGCCCATTTTATTTCCACATTATCTTTATATTGTTCTAACAGCCTGTTTTGTCTGATAGCTGGTGAATTCTATAGCCAAGACGTATGTTGGAACAAATGCTTACATGGCGGTAAGTGGATTTCTGCAGGAATAACATTTAAAGGGAAGGGTTTGCTCTCTGTGTAACACAGGATATATTCCCAATCAATCCCCCAAATCCATCTCTCCCCGTCCCAGTGTCCTCATTTTGGGTGACAGCTCCATCCTTTGCCCAGTAGGGAAGAGAAATATTGGGAGAAGGGTTTCTTTTTTGTGTGTTTTTAGCTGATTTAACTGCCTTGGAACAACTGGGAACAAAGGGAAGAGCCAGTTGGATGATCAGAAAACAGCTTTCCACTCGTAGCTCGTGGCTCTTTGCACATCCACAAGCTATCCACGTTTTGGGAATGCTGCTCCCAGCCTGGAGTTCAGCCAAGCATTTGAACCTGTGCAGAGGTTTTGGGTACCTGAACACCCTGTGGTGGGAGATGGAGGGAGGTTTCCCATGGGAATGTGAAGCTGAAATCATTAGGATTAATAATATCAGGGCATTAAATTGCGTGTTGTGGAGTGTTCAGATCACAGGAGTGAGTCATCGGTGTTTTCACTTCTTATTGTAAATTTTGGTCACAGTTTTTGTGAACAGGAGGCCAATTCTGCTTTATTTCTGTACATTAAAGCAGAAATTCCCAGCATTTTCAGATCACAGGAGGACATGGCTGAAGATACATCATTTGGGGGAAGGCAGAGGGTGAAAGATCTGGTTTTAAACTTGCCAGCTGGCCTGAGGTTCTCCTGTCAGGGAGATTAACACAGGGACAAGGACCAGGGTGAAAGGAAACCACACCAACTGGTGTGGATTTGATTAATTTTAATTCCCCATCTAAGATGTGAAAACGTCACTGCTTCAGTTTAAAGCACTCTGTTAACCTGTCTTATTTTTTAGCCGTTGAAATTCCTTGAGCAAACCGCTAATGCCATAATATTAACGATGGAAAAAAAAATAAAAATCAGTGTTCTGCTTGTTCAAAAAAAAAAAAAATTACAAACGGTACAAAGTGGTCGGTGCTTGTGTTTTTTCAAACCTCAGAAAAGAGGAGAGAGAAATCCGTGACCTTTAATCGCTTGCAGGTATTTTTTTCTGACTTTCTTGTAAGAAGAAAGCGGCACCAGGTGCCCATTTATTTGCTAAGTGCTTTTCTACTCAAGGTATACTCATTATGTGGCTTCTGAAACGCTCATGTCACCATCCTAGAAAGACTTGGGCTGTCCTGTGTCATCAGAAAAACGGGTTAAGAAAGAAAAGGCATAAAAAAGAACCAGAACGTAAAGATTCAGACAAAGAAACAGCTTCAAATTAATCAACTTTTCCAACTCAGCTGTTACTTTAGGCTGGTCTTAAGCAGGTCTGAGAATTAAATTGTATTATGCTTTTAGTGTACAAACCAAGATTACAGTTCTCTTTCCCAGGTGTACATTAAATAAATTGCTTTTTTTTGCCTTCTTTGCTTATGGATGAATGGGATGCCTTCAGCTGTTAATTGTAAGGGAGAAGTTAAGGCTAAAATGTGTTTGATCTGATCTGCTGGGGTTTGGCTTCCTGATTGAGTCGTTTGGTGTCATCAAATTTATAGTCAGGTGGTCCAAAACTGATGGAGGTCCTCAGCTTTGGTTCACCTACTTGGCAGACTGTCAGTGAATTTGTTAAAAAAGGTGAGGTTTGGTTTGAAATAACCAGGCAAAAAAAAAAGGAAAAAAAAGGTTCTTGATTGAGAAATTAAAATTTCCCACCAAAATACAATTTCTGTGAAATCATTTTGTCACTGCTTTGTCTAGAAAAAAAAGCTTGGATGAAAAAAATAACCAGTTTTTAAGAGAAAATCCTTCGGGCTGTGTATTCATAGGACCATTCCCTGGGTCACACCCTTTGCTTTATGCATGTTATCCCTATTTTCCTCTTCTTTTCCATACTCTTTGTTTAAATGTGCCACTGATTTGCTTGCCCTTTTCATCTGGGAATCCATCATTCCTCCAGAGAAGTTGCTGTTTAAACTCGAGCTGTTACAAAGGAATTATAAACTGTTTAATATTGCCCAGTGTGGATTTTAAATCTGATTTGGTGGCTCAGGAAAGGTCTAAAAAAAATTGAGTGGGTGGCCCAGCTTAGTCCATACCAAAAGCAGATATATCTGTCTCTGGACATTTTTTTGGCTACAAAACTGTATCTTTATGAGGATATTTAGTACAAAATGATGCTTAAAAATCTAATTCCTATGATGCCCATTTTAAACCTTTCCGAGCTATGTTGACCTGGGCTAATTTTGCTTAAAAACTTTAAAAAAATAAGATTTTTTTTGTCACTTATAAGTGAGATTTGGACAAAGGGATGTTGTTGCAGTGGAATGCTGGGGTGTTTTTTGGGTTTAGCAGCTGGGGGAGGGTTTTCCTTACGGGTGGTTTTTACTTAACATTCAACGCCGCGATAAAAGCTCCTGACCTGGGATTAGCAGCTCTGAGTCAACATCCCCAAACACATTGGACTGGCACTAATTTGGGAGTTTGTTTTGCTAAAAAAAGCTCTCTGGATTATTAAAGGCTAAAAATACAGGCAGTGCTTTGTAGGTGGCTGGGTTAGGCAGGTGCATTAACAGCACAGTGGGGAGAGGAGTCTCGGGGAGCCTTTTATTGTCACATTTCATGCTGTACTTGACCTTGGAAATGCTGAAATTGTAGCTCTCAAGTCAAAACCAGCAGTTATATTTTACAGCCTTCTATTTCATGAGGCATTAAACCTGCTGTTAATAGTTTGGAGCGAGGTCTTTGGTGTTTTGTTTTGTGGTTTTTTTTTCCTGCAGGTCAAAACCAAAATTAAGAAGTGTCTAAAATAGCACTGCCCACGTGTGACTTGGGTGGTTCTTTGGGCTTCAAAAGCTTGGCTTCTGAAACCAAGGGGTTTCAAAAGTAGTTGTTCCCCAACCCCTTGGCTCCACATGAGGAGGGTTTCCCTTGCTGTGGTGCCTGGGCTTTGGGATGGATGGACAAACCGTGGGATTCTCTCAACTTCACCTTGCATTCCTTGGCTTTTTTCCGTGGATGAAAAGGTCCAAACACAAATGCCAAGGCTGACCTGGCAAGGTGCAGAGCAGTGGATGGACACAGGTTTTCCTGAGGAGTGGGTTTGCTCTCTGGGAGGTTTGCTGGGGGAGGTTTTTGGTGACTTCTTGGTAGTTTTTGGTGCTACAGCTGAACCCTCCGACTTTCACAGGAGGGGCAGCTCCAACCTCTGCTCTGTGTGAGCAGGGACAGCCCCCAGGGAATGGCTGGAGCTGTGCCAGGGCAGGCTCAGGTGGGATCTCAGGACAAGGTTCTTCCCCCAGAGGGTGGTTGGCACTGGACAGGCTCCCCAGGGCAGTGGGCACAGCCCCCAGAGCCCAAGGAGTGTTTGGACAACGCTCTGAGGGACAAGGTTGGGGTGTCCTCTTGGACTCTGTGATCCTTGTGAGTCCCTTCCAACTCAGGATATTCCACGACTCTGTGATTTTTTTTTTTTTATTTCCAATGGATTTGCTTGCCCTGGACTGGATTTTGTGCAACATTCTCTTTGTTTGCAAGGCTCAAGAAGGGCTTTCCTTCCATCTCTTTGCAGCCCGAGCGGATTTCAGGGGAGCAGTACGGAATTCACTCGGATGTTTGGAGCCTGGGGATTTCCTTCATGGAGGTATGACAGTGTCTCATTGCCACATGCATGTCTTGAGAATCACATTAACACTGAAATATTTTAATGGAACCTTTGCCTGTACTTTGTATATTTATGTGCTCTTAACCCTCGCTGAATTTGGGCTGTATTTAGAATGGATTTGTTCTTTTGAGCTCTTAAACCCTCCACTAAAACTCCCAAATAAAGAGCAGGAAGTAGGGCCTGATGCAGAGATGCCTCTGCATCCTCTCAGCACCTCAGGGACTGGAAATGGTGCTATTTCTGTGCTGCATCTTCACAGGCCAGGCCAGAGTGGGTGATTATTCGGGTTAAAGCAGCGTTTTGCAGATTGGAATTCGGAGCTGGTTAATGGCCTTGCAAAATCTTGGCAGAAATATTTGCAGGAGGGTTTGAGCCTCTACCCTGTGTGATTAAATAAAGTGTTTGGATTTAAGTGTCCACAAGGGCTTTTAGAAAGATTTCTCACAAGCAGAGCTTCCAGCTGGAGAAAAAAAAATCTATGAAAATGAAGCCGTTCGAAGGGAATGTGGCTGTAAATTGTGCTGTTTGAGGGGGGTTGGAAAGAGACGATATTTAAAGGTGCCTCCCAATCCAAACCAGTCTGGGATTCTCAGTGCAGCCATCCACACTTGGTGCAGGTTTGGGCAGAGCAAGGTCGGTTTTGATTCAGGAAAAAGGTGGGTTTTTTTCAGCTTGAGGTGTTTTAAAACGTAAATTTTTGTATAAACAGATTATTGTTTGTAGGAAGGATAATGCAGAGGGTGTAACTTGAGGAGAAAGACCTGTGCTGTGATCAGTAAAATGAGATCTGGTGTAAACTGGACTGGGAGAAGGGACTGGTGGCTCTGGTCTGGTGGTGACAGGAGGTCACGTAGCCCCTCTGTTCTGCCTTTGAGTGGCCACAAACCAGCTGGAACCCCCTGGAGCCTCGAGCAGCAAGCCCTCAGAAGAGTTCTGCAGCTCAAGGACAGTCCCATGAGGGAAATTCCCCCTGCTTGAAGCACTTGTTTCATCCTTTAAGGACATTCCTTCAAACCATGGATGACTTGCACCATTTTTCTTGCCCAGCCTGACAGAGGCATTTATGATTAACCAGCAAATGTGAGTGCCCTTCCCTTCTCTTCTGGAATAATGTAATATAATTGTCATTAAGGTAAAGCTGAGTATACCTTTGGGTGAAGTGCAATTGATTTTTTTTTTTAGCAGGAGATGAGGTAGAAGTTAAATAAGCTTAAGATTTCGCCTTTTGTAGCCCCAAAAATTAACTATTGTTACGTTTTCCAGCAGTAAATTCCTTGCCAAACCCCTTTTAACCAAAATGAAGGTGGTTAATGCTGAATCATTGCATTCAGGTGTTGTAAATCTTTCCCAGGCTCTGACTGGAGCCAACTCTAGCAATGACACACTTTAACTTGTCACAGGGGAGACAGGTCTCTTCATTTGTTTTACTGCAAATTTTCCTGGTTTGTGATGCTGGAGAGCCCTCACTCATGGTTTTGGGAGAGAGGCAGAGCGCAGGCACACACTCTGTAAATTAATTTAGCCAAAAAAGGGCTAAAATTGTTTTACATGGAGGTCTAAAAGTGTCTGACATGAACAACTAATTGTGGTGTTCTTCCTCATTTGTGGGGATATAAATATAGGACTTTTCTGTGTGAGCATTTCCTAGTTCCTTTGCTGAATAAAAGAAGTATTTTGATGTGCAGCAGCAATTCAGTGATCCACCAGGTGGACCAAGTCATCTGGAGTTCAGTTCAGGGTTATTTGTAGATAACCTGGCTGGGGATTAATTCCATTCATGGGATGAATTTTGCCAACGTCAGGAAAATCCCATTGCATTTGCATTTCCTCTCCTGTTTTACACCTTCTCAACTGTATTTCTCCCTGACTTTCCATAAATGTCTTCTGGATCAGATGTCCAGAAAGCAATTTGGGCCTGTTAATTGGTGTGTCATCTGCTCCTCCGAGCCCTCTCCCGGCACGGCCGCTGCTGTCTGGAAGTGCTTTGAGTGATGTGTTAAATGATGAAAGCAAGGACAGAGGCTCAGAAAAAACGTCTTCACAAAGGTGAAGAAGGTGCTCAGAGAGCCACACAAGGTCACTGTCATTAAAGTGACACTGTATTGACACGGGGATTGGGAGTGGGGACACCCGGGCTGGGGCTGATGGAGCTGTTAGAAAGGGAAGCCGCTGTTTGCTGGAGGATTTCAAATCATCTCCACTCAGGAGGGTGATACTCAACCCTGCAACTCGGTGTTAGCACAGTGGGAGCATGGGAATTCAAAAGGAATGGCTGGTGGGATCAAGTCAGCACAAATGACTCGTGCTGGAGTATGAGAATACGAAATCAGCAGTAAATCTTCTCATTTTCTTTAAGATTCTTCTGAGCCTTTGAAGCACCTCGAGTTTCTTGGCTGCAAAGCTTTGGGTAATGGGAAGTGCAGCTGTTGTTGTGAAGGTTAAGGAAACTGCCCCCAAAAAACTTGTTAGGAGAGTGTGGAAAGTATTAAATGTGAGTCCTGCCTGAGCTTTGGGAGATGGGGAACAGTCACATTCCCCTTGAAGTAAGAAGTGTCTGAGGGTGCCCAGTCTTCCCTTTATAAATAAAAAAGTAAAAAATTAAACTAAAATAGAAGAAGAAATGCTACCAGCTTTATTATTATTATATATCATATATATCATATATATGATGTGATAATACGTGTAATATTATTATTATCTCCATTATCACTGCTTCCTTTCTTTGAGTGTGCATTTCTTCCCTCAGGATTTTTCTGGAAGTGCATGAAACTCAACACAGGCTCTGTAAAGCTGTTTGGAAGTGTTTCCTCACAAATAGTTGGTGTGTTTCCATGAGGTTCTTCGATGTTTTTATTTAAGTGCTCTCGGCTTGACAAAGCAAGTTCAATTTAAACCAATGCCACTGCTGTCACTACACTGAACACTGTGTCAGCATTTTCATTTATAAAAGCTGTTTTTCAAGGGTTTATAACTCAGTCATAAAGCACAGCCAGGCTGCCTGGGCTGAGGCTGAGTGTGTGTGTGTGGCCACAGCCCATTCCCTCTCTCCAAGAGCCGTGTCCTGCACAGGAGGATAAATTAAATTGCCCAATATTTCTTGTTCCTCTCCACTCTGACTCTGCTCCTGCCTTGCGTGGCTGCTCTCCACAAGTGGACTTTAAAACATCCAGGGCAGGGTAAAATACACCTGGGTGGGGTTAATACCAGTATCAAGGTTGGACTGGGCTGGTGGGAGGTGTCCCTGCCCGTGGCAGGGGTGGGATGGGATGAGCTTTAAGGTCCCTCCCAACCCACTCTGGGATTCTTTGCCAGGGCTCATTTTATGCACAGGCAGAATTGATTTTATATTGAAATGCAGAAAGTGAGAGCACTTTGCTTATGCCCCAAAACTAAGTGAGTTTTGGCAGGAGAATATGGAGCTCACCTGCTTGGCTGATGATGCCTTTTTTACTCCTCCTTTTTGTGTCACATCCTGGGCTCTGCTTCCCACTCTCCTCTGCTGGGAAAAACAGCTGCTTCCTTGTGTTTCAGCCTCCTTGGAAAGTTAAATTTTCTTGCAGAGGTTCTCTCTGTTCCCTCCTTCAGGGACAAGGAGTTTGGGCATCAGTTTTAACATCAGTTCAATATTAGTTCTTAATACTCCCAAATTAAGTCTTTGGTTACCAGGGCTCTTGTTAACTGGATGTTTGCAAGAGCTTTCAAGGGTTGTTAGAAACATTTTAAGCAGTCATAGGGCAGATTTTCAGCATTCCCACACACAGGAACACCGGGATTTATCCAACAGACAGGCCTTACATCATTATTTCAGGCACGCACGTCTTCTGAGGGTGGTTAACCCTCACTGCTCCCACTGGCAGTGTTGTGGAGCCTCAGACTCTTCATCCCACTTGGGTTGGGAGCACAGAGGGGGCTGGAGAATCACAGAATGACAGAATGTGCCGAGCTGGAAGGGACCCACAAGGATCATCGAGCCCAACAAAGGCAAGGAGGAGCAAGATGTTTGAAGAGGGTGCTCCAGGAGAAGAAGCTCTGCTTGAAGATGGTTCTCTAAAAGCACTTCAACCTTTAAGATGTTTTAAGTGCATAAAACTGGTGTCAAGACTCATGTACCAGCTGATCAAGGAGGGGAGGCTTCAGATCTGTTTCTAAGGAGTCTAAAATACGTGATCAATCAGGTATCGTCGGCTTTGAGGGGATAATGGTTCAAGGTCAAGATTGTGAGCTGATCTGAGGGAGGTTCTGCAGAGCACAGTTTGTCTTCTGCAGGATTTCACTCACCTGTGGGTGTTGTGGTTGGTCTTTCCTCGTTTTACCCCCTTCCCTAAAGAACAGGTGGAGTTGTTGCCTGGGGACAGGGTGTGGTGCTGGAACCGGCTGTGTTGTGTTAATGGTTGGACTTGATGCTCTTGGAGGTCCTTTCCAGCATAAGGAATTCTGGGATAGGGGGTGCAGGGGAGAATCTGAAACCCAAAGCTCGGTGCCTTTCGTGTGCTGGGCCTAAGCTGCTTTGTTTTGCTGGTTTAAGCTGGAGAAACTGGGCAAGGCCTTGCCAAGGGGGAGCTGCTGGTGCTGGAAGAGCCGGTGGGAACAGCTCATGGCAGAAGGCCCTTTTTGTGTTTGGTTTCCTGAAGTTTGGCTGAGAGCAGAGTCGTGCCTCGAGCTGCCTCGGACTGTGGATCATCACACAGGTGGGACTGCAAATACTGGGCATGTTTCCTTTAGGATTAAGAAAAGCAAGGATATAAAAAGCTCTTTTTTTGTTTGTTTGTGGGGTTTTTTGCAGTGAGCCTCACCTTGTTGCTGTCAGGCGTTGAGGACCGTAGTGGTGTGATGTTTGTGACTTGGTGGCTTCTTGGGTGCTTTGCTCAGCCCTGGGACGTGCAGGATCTGCTCAACAGCTGAAATCCGTATCGAGGAATATTTCCGTAGTTTCAGCCGTTCTGTGCAGAATGAGGCACCTCAGAAACTCATTCTTAGCAGAAAGCTGGCCTATATTTTTATTATTTCGGCCTATATTTTTCTCTTTCCCCCTCCCCCTTGAGCTGTTTGGGGTGGTTTGTCCAAGCAGTGCCCGTTGGCTCTGGTTCCTCCTCTCCACCTCCAGCCAGCAGCGGGATGAGGAGAACGATGTCCAGCCACCCCACCAACGTGGAATGAGGAGCGAAGGGCCCAGTGCCTGAGGGTTGGGTCATGAATTAATAATTGCTGTGTGGTGGGGAAGTTGCCTGGCAGAGCGCTATCAATCACCCAGTGACCAGAACTCGCAGTAATTAGTGTATTTTATGGGCCTTTGCTTCAGTGACTCGGAAGCACATATGCTCCACTCCCAGCTAAACTTAGCCACAGTAATATTCCAGGATGATTTATCCGCTTGCTGCTCTGGGATGTAACCCTATATTAGGTGAAGCCCGTGAACTAAGCTGCAATAAAGTGGAAGTTTAGGTACAGTTTGTGTGGGTTGAGACCTCCATGGATCATGTTGCCCAGCAATTGCTCTTCGGCCGCTGCGGGCGGGCAGATAAATAATCCAGTTCTGTGCCTGGGCAGATGAAGGGACAGCTGAGGGATAACATCAGCTGTGGGGGGTTTGGAACAGGTATTATGGGTAGGATTGTAGGGTTGTGTAATTGTCTAATCGATGGCACAGTACATTACATAGATAATATTTATATATTTGTATTTATGTGAGGGTGGAAAGGCCCTGGCACAGGTTGCCCAGAGAAGCTGTGGCTGTCCCTGGATCCCTGGAAGTGTCCAAGGCCAGGTTGGGTGAGCCTGGAGCAACTTGGAATAGTGGGAGGTGTCCCTGCCCATGGCAGGATGGATTAGAAGACCTTTAAAAGGCCCCTTCCAACCCAAACCGTTCCAGGATTCTGGGATTGTGTGTAATGCAGATTATTGTTCCCTATTCTTACACTGTGTAATACAGCTGTTTCTACTTTTAAAAAGTCAAAAATTTAGGAAGTTGCCAGTCAAATCCACCTTCTCCCATCATTTAAGTGCCTTGCAGTGGCAGGTGGACCCTCGTGCCAGCAGAGATGGAGAGCAGCTAAAGTTAAGCTGCATTTCCACCAGCACAACCAAATTTCCTGTTTTTTTTTTTCCCTTGAAATACTGAATTTAAAATCCAGCAAACAAACAAGCGGGGAGCCTCTCCTCTCAAACAAGTGATCAAATCAACCTTTATGGCCCATTTGTGGAAATTTTGCACCTGACAATCTCCCAGCTGGCCCTCAAAAGCCCACGTGCCACCTTTGTCCCTCTGGAAAAGGCTCTGCTATTCTCAGCCTCACCTTTGAAGCTGCAGCAGTAAAAGCCTGCTAATATTGAGGATTTGTGGCCAGGCAGAAGTGTGCAATTTAATCATGATTGTCTGCAGCCTTTAGTTTGCAGTGCATTTGCTATAGCTCATATTTAAAAGAAGGCAAAGTGAAACTAATTATCTTTAATTAAGGCGAATTAGGCTTTGATTTTTAATATATTTTTTGCAGAGAGAGAGAAAAAAGAGAGAGAGAGATCTCCAACTCATCTGCTCCAGCCAAGGAATGTCCCAAAGGTTATTAGGGCATATTTCTGGTGGGCCTGGTGGTGTCAGTAATAACCTTCCTCCTCGTGGTCCTCGCCACCACCAGCAAATGTCACTTCATCAGTCTCCCTTTCCCGGCTCCTGCCCCTCCGCAGGGGTCGCAGATTCCACAAGTTATCAGCTAATGGCCTTATACATTAAAAATTGAAGCTTTCCCCACTCCCAGGCCTTGCAAGGCTTTGTTCTTAAGCCCCAGACACTTCGGAGTGCAGCTGCAAACTATAGGCAGAAGATTAAATTAATTTGTAACTCTTTTTTTTTTTTTTTTTTTTCCTCTCTCCTTTTTTTTCCTGGCCTGCATTACTAAATCCTGCACATTTAATTGAAACCCTACTTCAAGATGCTTTGTGTTCCTGCTCCTCTTTGTTGGCAGTTTAACCTCAGAAGCACTTTAAACGCTGGTAAATTGCTGTTATATCCTTTTGGATTCCTTTTTTTTTTTCCCCCTTTATTTTTTTTTTTTTTTTTTTTAAACTCTGCAATAAGAGGACAGGGAAATTGATATTAGAAGGGAAGAAAAATCTTCCCGTAGTTTTTTGAGGTATTTAATAATTTATTAAGGTCCATACCCTGCAGAGTTTCAGGTGATTTTGAGCCCATCTATCGAGGAATGTATAAATTGATGCCTTGGAATGGAATTTCACCGAGGGAATTTTATGTTATCCAGTAGTTAAGTCTGATTTTTAAAGTTTCCCGTGTCTGGATGTTCCGAAGTGGCGGCTGCTTTTCCATAAAACGGGGGTTTAACTGCAGTGCACAATCTAAATGCAAAATCCTTGGATGGAAATTTAATTGTGGAAAATGTGCACGAGGTAATTAAGAACAAATTTTAGAACATTCCAGCCTATAAAGCCCCTCCTTCAGCTCCATCACTTGGCGATATGGGAAGTGCTTATTTTCAATTTGCAGTTATGCTGAGAAACATGGAATGTGTCTAAATTAAGAATAAAAGCATCCCGTGCTTTCCAGTGGAACTGTAAATTAAAAAACAACTTGCACAACATCCACAATCATCTAAGTGGGAAACTTTATTGCCTGAGCATCCTAAAAATGTGTTTTGCACTTCCTTCCCTCAGACACTTTGCAAACAGGGTACAGAGCGAGCTGTTGGAATTTTATTCACAATGTACAGCAGGCAAGGAGGATCTCTGTATTTCCCCTTTCCAGTTCCAGAATGGGAAATTGCAGTATTTCAACAAGTCATTTTAATTTTGTGATCGCTTTTCTGCACATTAAATGTGCCTGAGAACAGGTTTCAGTTGTTTTCCAGCCCTGCTTGTGGGAGCTCATTGCAGAGGCTTTATGGTTCTTTTTGCTTTCCTCCTTTTCTTATGTGGGATAAACACATCATCATTTGGGATTTTGATTTTTTTTTTTTTTTAAATTTTAACTGATGTCAAAATTTGATAGTTTGACATAAATCAGCATCCAAGCACGCTGTTATTTCATAATCTGGGGTTATTTCTCAGTTTGTCAAGTGCTGGGTTAAAATGTGATGATCCATCCATCCACCCTCTGTCCAAGTCTGGGGGAGGCTCCTTCTCACTGAGCACCTGCAGTGGTTTCGAGTGCTCTCATTTTAAGAGCTACTTTTGTGTTTAAGAAAGGAATTCCTTTAAAAACACACACACAGAGCCCCAAAAACCCCTCCATGTAGCTGCTCCCAAGTGAAATGGGGTGGGAAGGGGTTATTGTGGAATGTTTCTTGCAGATTAATCTGATTCTCATTCCTATCTCCACACCATCCTGCCCTTGCAATTCCCTGGGCCTTTGGGAAACGATGGTTTTTACTGTTCTTGTGTAGTGGGAATGAAACCACAGCATCATTTGGGTTGGGAAAGACCTCCAAGATCACCAAATCCAACCGTTTGGGAGGAATCCCTAGGGAAGTGGGAACCAGCTCCTTGAAGTTCAACCATTCCCTCATCTCCAGAGCGCCATAAAACGCTGATCAGTTCCCAAACCCAACTGGTGTGAGTGGAAATATTATATTTTTGTGATGATACCTTAAAAAAACCAGCAAGTCCTGGAGTTTCATCACGTGAACGCAGAGCAGAGAAGTTTTGGGCAGTGTGTTAGTTTGGAAGTTTATGTTTTTTTCTTTCCTACACTGGGCTTGTGCCTCCTGTGTTTGTATGACTTGCTTGGACACGTGACAGAGTTTGTAAATCCCTTTAGTGAAGCTCTAATCTGTTTGTTTTGGGGGATTTTTTTTTCTTTCCTTCAACTATGACACTGTTTATAAATCTAAGTCTACGTACAGAGGTCACTGGTTGGCTGAACTTAAACCATTTTCCTTAGTAAATTTAATTAAGAAAATACAGTGCAACTCATAAGCAAATGAGTTTTTTCCTAGTTTTAAAGCAAACCACCCTCTCGAGTGCTGATTGCCTCGCTCGACCCCTGGTGATACAGAAACAGGCAAAATTAAAAAGGACATTAAAGCTTCATTAAATCTGAAACACATTTAGTACAGTGACATATCTGCAGGCTATTTCGGGGAAGATTACAGACTCTTTGCTAAGTTTCTTAATTTATAATACCTTGACAATCTTGCAGGGAGGAAACAAGTCTGGGGAGACGAATCGAGGGATGGTTCAGGGGATGCAGAACTGGCTCCTCAGTCCAGGAGCAGCTTCACAGAGAAAACTGTTCCCTTTAAACAACCCCAAAAAAAACTTGTTGCTGGTGCATTTTGGATCCTTCCAAGCTCATTTATCCTCCCTGTACTTACATCTGGCAGGAAACTCCTCTCTCCCCAGTTATTCTGCTGCCTTTGGAGCCCCTGCCCCAAAGGTGTGGTGTGGTCAGGGAGAGGGATCATGGGTGGGAATGGGAATGCTGAGTCTGGAGTCACCTTGGAGGGTTTTTTCTGCTTTACTGACATTTTCAGAATGATGCTCTGTGCATACAACCATCATCATCTTCTTCTTTTGCAGTAGGATAACTCTTACATTCCCTTACTGTTCTTGAGCCAGGAGTTCTTGGATAACTCAGGGCTTACTCTACTTCTGTTCATGGAAAAATGCTGGGCATTTATAGTTTTATTTCTAGGCATTCATAATTTTATTTCTAGGCATTTATAGTTTTATTTCTAGACATTTATAATTTTATTTCTAGGCATTTATAGGTCATTGCAGCAGCAGGGCTTTTTAGGACCTCAGGCAGCTGCTTGGAACATAAGGATGGTCCTCCCAAAAGAAGAGAAGATGATAAAGGGCATGTTTTAGTAACTCCTGGTTTATAAGACTGAGTGTAACAGAGAATTTAGGGTCTCTGCTTAACTCTTAGCAGCATTTTTCAGAGCCTGCCATGAGGGTGACCCGAGTGACTTTTCTGAGATGAGGATGATCATGGAATTCCAGGATGGTTTGGGTTGGAAGGTTCAAGATCATCTTGTTCTGCCTGTGGGCAGGGACACCTTCCACTATCCCAGGTTGCTCCAAGCCCTGTCCAACCTGGCCTTGGACACTTCCAGGGATCCAGGGGCAGCCACAGCTTCTCTGGGCAGCCTGTGCCAAGATCTCACCATCCTCAGCCAACAATTCCTTCCCAATATCCCATCTATCCCTGCCCTCTGGCAGTGGGAAGCCAAAATAGTAGCCAAAATAACTTAAACTACTTCCATTTTGCTGAAATTGTTTCCAGGGTTCGGATATCTGGTGGGAGAACCTGTCTAGTACAAAGAATTTCTCTTGGAGAAATTTTTATGAGCTGTAGGATGTTGTTTACACAATCTAAACAAGAATATTGGGTTTGGGACTACTCTGGAAGGCATTCATTGACTTACTCAACAGCAGGGGCAAGAAATGCCGTTGGTACCATGGGCAGTCAGAAGGAGACGTGGAGGAGAGACGAGGTGTCTGTTTGTGGGTGCCGTGGTCTCCCTGCAGATCCCACCCTGGGTCTGACACCAACAGGCACACAAAGCTGAGCTCTGTAACCCAGATTTTACCCTGAGCCAGTTAAGGAAGGCCTCTGGAGTTGGTGCTGCTCCACAATCCCTGCTCTCTGCAGATGATTATCAGCAAAGGGCAGTGGTGTTGAGAGGCTGAACTGGTTTCATTTCCAGTGCTGGGGAACTTGGGCATCAAACAGAGTCTGCCAAAAGGGTTTGGGAAGCTCAGAAACCCTGGGTGGAGCCAGGGGTGAACGATCCATTCTAAATACAGCTCTTTGTGTGCTGGCACAATCCCTTCCACTGCCATTTCCCAATTTACACAATGGGAAGAGTTGAGTACTTTTCTCTCTGTAAGGAAATGTGCCCTCCATGCAAATCTCTATAACTAGACAAATATTATTTCCTTTCCCAGCTTGCTCTTGGGAGGTTTCCATATCCTCAGGTAAGATTGTTCATTACTGCTGTTTGCCACTGTGACATTCATTCCTATGTATGAAGGTGCAGAGAGCAATTGTGAACATTTGAGCCACATACAAATAAATCTGTCCTGTTAAATTGAAAAGTGGGATCTGGAAGGAGTCATTTAGAAGTCTCTATTGATTCTTTTTTTTTTTTTTTTTCCTTTTCAAACTCGACGTTTTCTTTCCCTGGAGACAGTGAAAATTATGATGATGTTAATGATGGTTTTGGTGTGGGATTAAAAAATAATCCTGTGTATGCAACAGCACCTTTATTTAAGCAGAAAGGTGGATCTGCTCCTCTTTATTATAACTTAATTTTTAATTCCAATTTTGAGTGATGGCACAATGTTCTAAAATCTCCTCAAAAATGTACTGTGAATGGGACACTTAAGGGAGCTCTGGATTTTCCCATTTAAGAGGACTTAAAATTAGTATTTTATTTAGATACTGGCATTTTTCTGACTCTCCACCTGAAGTTGGTGGTTAAACTCTTTCCATCTCCAGTGGCAAAGGTTGGGCTGATGCTGAGCCCCGAACCACCATGGAATATTTTACTCTGTCTGCTTGAAAAACCGTGAAACTCTGAACAAAACAACCACTCCAGAACTGGGTCTGATGATTACTTTAAATTCTTGAGATGGATGTTAGAATTCACAGTAACAAACTGCTCGGCAGTTCCTCAAATTATTCTTTCCTGGGAGAGAGGGAGGGAGGGGGAAAAAGTGAAGCATCCAGGGACTAAAATGAATTATTTGGATGTGGGTTTGATGTTTTCATATGTTTTATGGAGACTGTTTTCTGCATCTTGGTCTGTACAGATCCCAGTGCCTGGAGGCAATGTCTGATTTAAAGGTGGTGTTGGTCTGTGCTCTTTAAGCATCTATTAACTTGCTATTATTATGCAAATAACTGTTGTAATACACATACTAATTTATGCATGGTTAGATTATGCAGATGCCTCACAAACATGGTTATTGAATAATAGGCTGGGACTCATTCTCTCTCCCATTTTTATAAGCTGTTTTAAGCCAATTCTCCTGACGCTTTTTTTTTTTTAGGGGCTTGGGAAGGTTTAGCGTGTGTGGAAACACTCTTGGTTTTTCGCCTCCTCATCTCCTCTGGAAAATGTTTTGCTGCCACGATTAATAGAGCATCCTTTGCATATTTTATCTCTGGTTTAAACCTACCTTTTGAAGGGAGGGTTGAAAGGGAAGCTCTTGTGTTGCAAAGTCCTCCCTGCGTTGGGGAACTCACCGAGGGGCTCGACGTCCGTGTGCTTTATGACCTTAAAATCAAAAAAGTGATGTGGGGGATAATTTCAGATCACCCTGTGGAAGTGGCAGAGCAGGGGGAGGGAAGCTGGAGCCTGGATATTCCATCCGATTTGGGCAAAAATTCCTCCCTGAACTGGGAGCAAACCATGATTGCAAGTTTAAGATGCTTTTTTTTGCTGTTCTAATTAAAAAACGGAGCGGGTTTGTAAAAGAATATTTGGCAAGTCAGTAGCCCATGAAATTGTGTATATTTTTTTAATGTAAAACAGTTGAGGAGGTGAAACTTGAAAATGTGGCTATTAAGCTTTTCGAGCAACTGCTTTTCAGGGGGATTTTTATGGGAAGAATATGAATTTTAGGCATGTGCTTACTAAGGTGGACACGAGAACCCTTAGAAACCTTCTCTGACTAGGGGGGTAAATAACTGGGGTTTTTTAATGTCCAAATATGCATTTATTCCCCCAATAAAGGCCTGATTCTGCAGTCACTTCATAATTCCCCCTCACTTCAGTGGGCTCATTCAAGGAATGAGGTTAATCAGGGACTGAGGTTGATCATATGTGCAGTTCCAGATTTATCCCTAAACGAGTTGGAAGTTGCTCCCCTCTGTAAATGGGGAGTGTGGCCACGTGCAGAGAACACCTGAAATTTCCTGCAGCTGCAAAAAAATATGTTTGGGGGTTTTTTTTGTGGTTTTTTTTTTCCTTTATTCTCAGTTTTTAAGACACAGACAAATGATGTGTGTAAATTCAGTTTAAATGAATAAGATTTATAGGGGGAAGGAATTGTTGCAGTGTGGAAATTCAGGATCTTGCAAAGGCTAAAGGGGGATTGGTTTATTTTCTGGCCTTCAGTAGGATATTTTAATGGTAGAAGTAAAATATTTTAATGGTAGAACTTCCCACTTCTCATTTTCCACGTCTTTTATGAGTGTTTGCCTTACGAGTGTTTATTTTGCTGACGCTTATTCACCACACGTTCATTTAATCTCCACAATTAAGTTTATTTTGAAAGCATTTAAGGGTGCAAACAACTATTCCTGTCAGAAAAGTTGCTTATGGGTGTGTTTAGAGTTAATATCTAATTATTAACTCTAATTATAATTTTTTTAGTCTCAATATACAGAATATAACCCCCATAATCAGTGTTTGAGTGTGATGTGAGCAAGGAGATAACAAACAGTGATGATCAGAACAGACTTTTCCACCCTAAAAACTTTGCACAGGAAACTTTAATCCTTAAAATATAGCAAATATCTAATTTTTATGTGGGTTTCATTGTTCTGTTGGTGGTTTTCCTGGCATGGCCATGATGTAAAGCTCCCTTTTGGAAGTGTTTTCTGCTCATAGGATTTTCTGTAGGTACAAACTTCAGTGTTTAAGGGCATAATTCACCCCTTGATTTATTTGACTAACTATTAAAAGTAATGGGAATGGTGCCTGTGCTCACCCCCACACACAAATACTCTTGAATAAAGTTATTTTTGATATAAACATTTAAAAAAAAGAAAGGAAACCCCAGTTGCTGGTCCATAGTCCATCCAGCTTTTTGGGGATCCACAGAAGGCACGTAGGGAAACTAAGTTTGAATTTCTTTTAAAAGTTCAACCTTAATTTATGTGATTTTGATTTTACACCAAGAACTGAAAATTAAAGAAAAAAAAATACACCAAAAGGTGTCACATCATATATTTAATTAAATTTGAGGTTGGAACCCCAAAGATCTGAACAGTCCTGTAGCTTCCAATTCCATGGCTTGGATAAAAGCAGGATGGGGACAATGACTTGGTTAATGATAGTGCAGTTTAGGAGGGAGGAAAAGCATTGCCCACTAAATATTCTCGGCTTGTTGTCCAACTTCATACAGAGCAGGATGTTAAAAGGAGCCACATCCATTAGGGAAATATTCCAGAGGAACAGGCAGGATTTAATCAGCTGGAGGGTCACACCACTGTACTTAAGAGACTTTTGCATTTGGAGAAATGCAATTCCAGGCTTGGCTCCATAAATGGGATAAAAATGACCTGGAGTTGTTTGTTGTTGTTGGGTTTTGTGTTGTTTTTTTTTTTTTAAAGAAATAGCACCAAAATATAAATCTGTTCCCCATTCCACCCTCTCTCATCCCACTGCTCCCCTTCCCATCCCATTCCACCCTCTCCCATCCCACTGCTCCCCTTTCCCATTGTGCTGCTCCACTTTCCCAGCCCACTTCTCCCATTCCCATCCCAGTGCTCCCCCTTTCCTATCCCACTGCTCTCTTTCCCACCGCTTCCCTTTTCCCTCTGCTCCCCTTTTCCCACTGCTCCCCTTTCCCATTCCACCCCTTCCCATCCCTCTGCTCGCTCTTTTCCCATCTCTCTGCTGCCCTTTTCCATCCCACTGCTCCCCCTTCCCATTCCACTGCTCCCCCTTCCCATCCCACTGCTCCCTGCTTTCATCCCCCTTTCCCATCCCACTGCATCCCTTTCCCTCTGCTCCCCTTTTCCAATCCCTCTGCTCCCCTTTTCCCATCCCTCTGCTCCCCTCTTTTCCAATCCCTCTGCTCCCCTTTTCCCATCCCTCTGCTCCCCTTTTCCCATCCCTCTGCTCCCCTTTTCCCATCCCTCTGCTCCCCTTTTCCTGTCCCTCTGCTCCCCTCTCCACCCGCTCCCCATCCCACATCTCCCCCCCAAATCTGAGCAAACACTGCCCCTGGTATTGTAAAGCTTTGAATGTTTTCACACCCCATTAATTTATTACTTCTCTTTCCTCATCTTTAAATTTTTTTCTCCCTCTTTTTTTTTTTCTTCCTTTTCCCGTATCCCTTTTTTTTTTGCTGTTTTTTTGTGGGTTTTTTTTTTTTGTTAAATTCCGACTCCCCGCTGCTACAGCGATTTTCATCTTGTTGTTAATTTTCCCTGCTCCATATGGAGCTCCAGACATTTCACCTGGAGGCTGTACTAGATTTTGCTGTAGCGATCGCACTTCCGGAGGCCAAAACTGTCATTTAAGGATCCCGGTGCATCTGTCTCCGCCAGGCTTTTCCTTTGCTTTTTTTTTTTTATTATTTTTTTTTTCCCTGGCATCGGGAGAGTGTGAATAACAAATTGGATGCACCTGAGATTCGGATGATTAGTGTGTTTTCCGAAGCCTGGGCGACTTGTAAGCAGATCGCTGTAGGGATGGGGAGGGCTAAAGAGCCACCCCGGGTGAATCCCCGCTCGCACCTCCCATCCCGGAGCGTCCCGGCAGCCGGAACGCCGAGAGAGCCACCGAATATTTCATCCTGCCTTGTCATTGATTAGAAAAAGAGCCTTTAATTTCATTTCACCCCATGTTGTGATTAATTTGCATTCTTTGTCAGAAGTTAATGGAGTTTTTTATGGTTCGCTCTGAAATCCTTGAAGACATCGGAGTTGATCTGATGTTTATACAACCGCCAGCGGAATTTCTGCCTGTGATTGATGGGGAGCTTGATGTTATTCCAAACGGCTTTTTAAGCTGTTTTTAAGAATTATTTGAATAAAATGCAAGCAAGATATTGTTATAACGAGCAAGATTATCTGTTAAAAATCTGTTTCAAATAAAGAACATGATAAGTGGCGAGGGGGCGGGGAGGAAAGAAAAAGAGATCAGAAAGACAGGAGAAATGATGGGCACGGGGGATGATGTTTGTTAAAATACGTTGGCCAGGGATTCAAAAGAAGTTATTTCAAAATACCACAGACCTCCGTTTAAGGGCCTTTTTTTAATAGGCAGAGTTTATTTTTACAGCAGGAGAAATAATGGGAATAAATCAGGGAAGAATTTACTTAGAGTTGGATTTTCCTTTGGATTTTTTTTTTTTTTACTCTGAGCTTTTTCCCCTTCCTTTTCCCAGCACTGGAACTGAGAGAGACAAATCCTGGTAGTTCCACAATATGATGGCATATCACTCGAGGAAGAGGGATCCTTAAATCCCACTGCAAAGGAAACAGGAGTGGCTGGCAGGGAATTTTTACAGCCCAGGAAAGCGGGCGCTGTGGATTTGCCGCTGCTTTTGCTTCCTAAGAAAATAAAACAGGGCAGGGAAAAAAAAAAAAATCCACAGTGTGTGTGAGAGAGAGAGAGAGAGAAAGGCTTTTTGCTCCTCCTGGCAGGGAAAGGTTTGGGCTTTTCCCACATCCCAGCGTTTCAAAAGCAGCGGAGAGACAATGCCGAATATTCCGGGTGTGCTGGGCCGGATCCTCAGCTGGAGCAAATCCTTCCCGTGGCTCCAGCCAGGACACAGCCCCTTTTTCCAGCAGGAAAACACCTTGACTTTTTTATTTTTTTATTATTATTATTATTATTATTTATTTCTGCTCCCAAAGCTGAGGGGTTTTTTTTTTGCAAGGTTTTCTTTTCCTCCTTCCATCAGCAGATGGTGATTTCTGCACGTAGCATTTAATTGGAGGTCCGAGGGCTCCTGTGCCGGAGCTTCCCTGGAAAAACATTCATTTTCCTTTGCTGCATCTTTGCTAAATAATTGCCTTGCCTCTAAATGAAGTTGCTGCTTTCTGATCCCTGTATTAACACGGTGTGAGGTTCTTTTTGTTCTCTGTAATCCATACTATTGACCACGTTTGGCCTGGTTGCATTTCAATGGAAGCAGCTTGTCAAGGCAAAAAATGTTTACTTTAAGTTGGGATGTAAAAGAACCATTTTTTACTGCTGTGGGTTTTTGGTTTTTTTCGGTTTTTTGTTTTTTCCAATTGACAGAAACATCCTTTAAGCATTCATTTATTTTAGGGGGATAAATTGAGGCTGGGTTGCAGCATTTTTCCCAGGCAGAAAGAAATGTTTTGTCTTCCAGATCTGTCATTACATCGAACCATTTAAAAGACATTAAACACTGTTCAAATGCTAATGCCAAAATAGTGAATTAAATTGTTGTATAATATCCTAAATATGATAGATCTGTGCAAGTCTTCTTGCTTTTATAGTATATTCCAGAAACCACTGACGATATTTGAAGCCAGCTGCTGTTATTTGAAACGTTTCCTAATTTCTTAACATAAGTTTTATATGAATCATTCCTGATAATATACTTCAGATACATTTTCCTTTATTATATTATTATTTTTTTTCTCCTTAGAATTAAGGTTGAACTTAAAACTTGATTAGAAACTTGCTGTAAAATTTGAATTCAGTTTTGGTTTTTCCAGAGGTGTTTTCATGTTTGAAAACTGGAGAGATTTTAGGAAAGTTAAAAAAAAAAAACCAAACCTGTTTGGAATCTGAAGCGTAAAGGGAAATTTTTTATTTATTTACTTTATTCTTCCTGTCTGATTTTTTTTTTAATGTAAAATTGATGTTTGAATAATGTGGTCAAGTGTGGAAATGTAGGTAACTGGTAAACCCTGATTTTAGACTATGTTTTAATATGATCTGTGTGTGTTTTAAGAGTGGATTGTCAGCTTGGAATCCTGAAAGACTGACGTGTTTGGTTTTTTTTTTTCTCTCTAATTCTAAGGATTCCCTCCCAACCCAAACCATTCTGGACTTCTTTGAAATACTGACATTTCTTCAGTGATATTTTTACAAATATTTAAGGATTTTCTGTGTGAGTTGGTGCTTCTGTGGAATGGGAGGTGTTCCTGGAGTGCTTGGAGGGAACCATCTCTCCCAGTTTTGGTTCCTGCAGTGGATGTCGATGAATGGGAACTGAAACCTGGGAGAAGAGCTCTCAGTGAGTGGATGGGTTTGTGTGGCTGGTGAACCATCAGCAAATATTGGGTTTACTGAAGGTTTATCATCATCCTGGAATGGTTTGGGTTGGAAGGGACCTTGAAAACGATCTTGTTCCACCCCTGCCATGGGCAGGGACACCTCCCACTGTCCCAGGTTGCTCCAGCCTGGCCTTGGACACTTGCAGGGATGGGGCAGCCACAGGAACAGGCTGTCTTGGCTGGGATGAGGAGCAGATGTGGTTCCTCCCGAGTCCCCCAGGAGCTGGAGGTGACCAGACAAGGCTGCAGCAGCTCTGTGCTCCATCTGCCTGTTCCTGCCCACGGGGGCAGCTGTGGGAGTCACAAGTGACTGGTGCTGAGGAGCAGCAGCGCCTGCTCCTGGGGGTCTCTGGGGTTGGGGGCACTGCTGGAGGTGGGCACAGCAGTGCCAGTGTCTGCTCTGCCTGCAGGGACTGCTGGTTCCCTCTGCCAGGGGCTCAGGGTTGTGTTCAGCAGGACTTGTAGGAGCACACGTGGCCACCTCTTCTTCTGCAGGGTGGGGTTTACTCAGAATGCTGAGGAGCCTTAAAGCCTGGAGTAAGAGGGAATGATTTTGAGGTCCAAGTCCCCTCCAAAGCACCCAATCTTCTGCCAGGGCTGTGAAACCTTGGCTTTAATTCATGAGAGATCATAATGTGAGCTGCTGTGGGCAGTGCAGGGACAGGAGGGGGTGGTCACTGCACAGTGTGGTGCCTCAGCCCACTCAGCACCTCGGTTTGCTTGGAAAACTCCACTCACGTGCCCAAATTGTTACTGCTTTGGGTTATTTCCTTCCAGCTGTCCCTGGGATTGTCTCATCTGCAGCGACCACCGTTGATTTTGCAGCTCCTCCCGAGGAAGCTCAGGGTTTTTCCAGGTGGATAGGGAAGTGTCAGACTTCAGCAATCGACATTTTACCTGTTTCTTTGCGAGCCAGAAGGGACCTGCAGGGCTGTGTGGAGGAGGAGGGACAATCCTGATGGATATTCATCTGCTGCTCTTCAACCCTCCTGGTATTAGGTGTTTCCTTAGATGATTTATTCCTCTGCTGGATTATTGGAAAGGTTTTCCTTGCTGCAGGGAATAGTGGTAGTTGTGTGTGGAAAGAAGATGGAGAAGAGATGCAGGGTTGCTGGTTATGCTTTTGTCTTTGGTCTGAAGATCCTGGTTCTTTTGGGCTCTCAGGATTTCTGGCTGTTGTGGTTTTATTTTGATCTTCCCCAGCTGTCCCACAGCTCCCTGGGGATGCCCAGGCTGAGGCACAGAGGGGAAGGATAACCTTGTGTGATTCAAGCCTGTTCCTCCTCCCTGGACGTCCCACTGTGGTGTTTGTCCTTTTGGTTTTTGGGGATTTGGATTCACTGATCCTTGTGGGACCTCAGGAGATTGTATGATTGAATCCCTGCCGAGTTGGGATCAGTTTTCCAGGTTCTCCTGGTGTTCCTCTCCATTATCGTGGTTGGCATTTTGTTAAACTCAATAAACAAGGGTGACATGAAGCAAGAGCTGGTTAAAACTAAACCCCATCCCTTTATTTGGTTTCTGGTTGACCACCCTTTGTTCTGCTTATTCCTTTTTTGTGATGCCTGGGACGAGGTCTAGGCCCGTGGGTCAGTGGGGGACTGGTTGGACTCGGTGATCTTAGAGATCTTTTCCAACCTGAATGATTCTCTGATTCCAAGATCTTTAACAGCAGTTTGCTAAATTTACTGGTTTTCCAAAGACTTGCTTGTCCCACCTTCCTGCTGACAGAGGAATGTGTTGTCAGGAGCATCCTGGAGCTGCTCCAGGGTAGTAGTTGTTGTTGGTCGTAGTCATTGTTGGTAGTACTTATTGTTGGTCCTACTTATTGTTACCTCAATCCTTCCAACAGTGGGGAGTTTTTCATCCCCACTTTGCTGAATTGTGTTTCTAAACTCTGGTAAAGAGATTTCTCTGGCAAGTGGCTGCAGTTCAATGGTGGATGAAATAATCTCTTTATATAAATTTGTTTGCAGACCTCGGGGAAAACCAAAATAATATAATTGTAAGAATATATTTAATATTAAGGTCGTTGTGAATTGTCTATTTTTTTTTATTATTGTTTTGAAATAATTTTCATTCTTTGTGTGTGTGTGTTTCGTGGCACTGGTTGAAGTTTGCCACGTGCAAAATCCATGGATTGGGATGGGGAGGGTGTTGTTTGGAATGTCAGGAGTAGATTAGGGGGGTCAGCCTCACTGGTTTGGTGCTTTGGCTTCTTGCAGAAGTAGAACCAATTGCAATCTTGCAAGAATTTGTAAAATATATCTGAAAATCGTGTTTTAATTCCAAAGGAAGAGTCAAACCCATGGTGGTGGAGACCACATGGAAATCAGCACATTTACATGTTCCTCTTCCTTTTATATCAGGGCAGAGACAAAGCATTTGTCAGGAGGAGACAGTGGTTGTGGTTTCTGCTCTTCCTTAAAACTACACCCTCGTTTGTACAGATTAAAAATAAGTCCTATCTACTTTTAAAATCCACAGTTTCCTGGAGTAGGAAAAGGAATGTGAAGCCTCCCTTAAAAACCATAACTGTATGATTTGTTGGTATATGGATTTTTCTATTAAGAAAGAAATACCAGGAGCTTGAAAAGCAGTATATATGTAAAGAGAAAATTTGTTAACTGATATGGGAAGATCTAACCCTGGGTCACCTGCAAATCTCTCAAACAAGAGCTCCAGGGCAAGTCCTAATTCCAGAGAGTAAAAGGGAAAATTAAAGCTGTAGCTGGTGACTCCTCCCAGTTACCCGGGGTGGATTCATTTGAGTTTCTGTGATTGTGCCGGTGAATGGGATGGGAAGGGGATGGTAGAGAGGTCTCCTCAGCCACTTCCCGGCCAGAGGATCTCCATGGAGACAGAAACACAACCTGATGGGCTGTCAGAAGTTGCTTTTCATAACCAGAGGCGTTCATTAAATGGGAGATGAAGCAGGAGACAAACTTGGGCATTTTGAACCAAGCTTGGCAAAAATGCCTTTTGGAGGGTGTGCTTTGTGGAGTGGTTTATCCAGGTACCACTGACACTCCACGGGCTGAGAAACAGGCTGGGAATGGGACGGATTTATTGACCTTTGGGGCTTATTGGCTTTGGGGCTGCGGCCGCTGCGCTTGGATCCCTCAAGATGAACTTCTCATCTCCCAGCAGCACCTGCAAACCCAACAGCTGGGGAAGGAGAGAAAGGAGAAAACAGGTTATGATGAGTACTTTTAGACCAGTTTTTAATGTTCAATAAAACTGGGCTGCCTCCCTTTCTCCTGAACTGTGGGCAAAAAGGAGAGGCGCCGACTGTAAAGTTGTCGGCGGCCGGGTTTGGTTTATGGTTTCCGAAGCTGCCCGATAATGGGAGCTCGGAAAAAGGTAAACAACAGAGTTTTAACAGTGAAAAATATGCCTAATATAAACACAGCAAAGTTCATCGCTGCTCCCCAACTTGAAAAATACGGCTGGAAGGTCGCATTTGCTCGTGGAGTTGAGGGAGGAGCAGAGCGTGGCCTCACAAGCAATATATCTGAGGCAGGGGAAAGAGGTAATACGTCTAAGTGGGGAGTCTCGGTGGCATTGCAGAGAGGAGAGCTCAGGAGCTTTATTTAATTGAGAAAATGAATCAATTACAATGATGTTGCATCATCAAATGCAAGGGAAATAGCAGATATGTCGTTACATCGGGTAACAGTGTTAAAAAGTAATTGAGTGTCTTAAGCATTTTGAATCAATTCCAGGTACTGGCACAGCCACCTTAATGCAAAATTTATGAAGATGATCTCCAAATAATCTGTGGCTCTCAGAACTGGTGTAATAAAGGCTGGGGAGGGGGTGGTGTGAGCAGGGACACGGCTGGGCCCGGCTCCGGCCGAGGGTTCCCGTGTCACAAATCCACCACTTGCATTGGTGCTGCTCTGTCTTCCACGAGGAGCACTGAGTGCTTTTATTAGAAATGATATTTTAAATCTTGCTCTGAAATTGGATGTAATCATACCCGTGTTGGGGCCACTCTGGGTGACCCCACCTCTATTCCTTTTTGTGACAAGACCTATTTTTCCTGTAAGGAAATGTGAGTGATGCTCTGTTTGGATAAAAATCTCAGTCGCCTCTTCGTGTGCATTAGTGTAAAGAAGCTCCAAATCATCCCTGTTGAATAAGCTGAGTCTATTTTGTCATTTAACATCTGGAAGGCAAGGAGGAAAAAAAGGCTTTTTATAGCCACGAAATATTTTGCTTATTAGCAATAATGTAAAGCAGCAAATTTGTTCTGTTGAGTCGTGATAGATAGAGATTAACCATTAAAAAATATAACAAGCTGCTTTTGTGGAGGTATTATTTTATTTTCTTCCTTGGAAAAAATAGAATTATCCTCAGAAACTTTGTGTGCTGCTGATACACTAAGAAAAGATTCCATGAGCTTAACACCAGCTCTTTTCTTGGTGCTGGTTTTCCCCCTCTGTGTTGGATTTTGCTGCTCAGGTGTTGCTGGAGGATCCTGGGTGCTGGGGGAGAGCACTTCCAAACTGGTGGCAGCTCAACAGCATCCCTCATCCTGGCACTGGCCAGTGGGAATGAGAGATGGAAGTGGGGTTGGAAAGGAAGCGGGGTTGGAAAACAACATTTTCACCCAGGACCGAGTTCTGTTTGCGTTGGGTTGGCAGCAACTTTGTGTCTGGTGAGGAAAAAGAGGTGATTAATTATCCACCCCCGTCAGGAATGGTGTGCACAGAGAAACTCTGGGAAGAGCAGCGTCCCGAAATCCAGGCGGACGTTCCTGCTCTGGGCTTTGTGTTCCGTTCTTTGGGCTGGGATTGTGCCTTTGTTTGGGTTTGGGCTCAGGAGGAGCTCTGCCAGAGTGGGTCAGGGCACTCTGTGGCTCTGTGGAATCAGTAGAAGGGTCTGGTGTTACAGTCAATGAATTTCACAACAAAATGGATGAATTAATAAATTCAGAAGGGCTCAGAGACGGCCAAGAAAAGTCTTCCCCCTTTGCTGTTTAAAACAATACAAAGTTCCTCAAACTTCCTCGTGATGTTCTGCTTGGAACTGAAGGAAAACTGGGTTGGAACAGATCAGAAACTTGGGGAAAAGCGGAGTATTAAAGGCTTTCCTGAGCAGCAGTAGATACTTCAACCACATAATTAAAGTTTTCTTCACAAAAAAGGGATTGTGAGCAGAGCCTGGCAGTAATCCAAAATTCTAATTTCTGACTATGATTTAATTTCAATTTTAAATAAATCGGTTTTTAATTTAAAAAGAGTGAGCTTCATAACATTAGCAATGATTGCAACATTAAGCCCAGTGTTCACAATCTAGCAATATAAAACATTATTTATATCTGAATCGTAAACAGCCTTTTGAAATGGATTATGGTTTTTCTTCCTATTCTAATACAACCTGGAGGGTACTAAAAAGTGTTGTGTGAAATTAACATTCTGCTGACTTTCGCCTATAAATGAGAAGCGAGCTATTAACATTTGTGTATTTTCATTATGTAAATTGTGTTAACACATGCCCACAAATTGCCACCAGCGATGCAATAATTTTCTCTCAGTGATCATAATGTGTCCAAGTGAGTCATTTTGATTATGACATGCTAATTACATATTGTCTTTTTTCAGATTCAGAAAAACCAGGGATCTTTAATGGTAAGCTTTATGAGTTCAGAAAAAAATTCACTTTTCTTTTTCCTGATGGCTGCTTCCTCTGCATGCTTGAATGCCTTGTTTTAAACTTAGCAAATTGCATTTTGAGGAAAATGCAAACCTTTAACTGCCTGTATTAGATTAGGTACCATTAGAAATAATAGAACATCCTGAGCATCAATGTTTTTATAAGAGTTTGCTGCCGTTGATTAATCTTGCTATATTTTATTGCATTAATGATTTTTTCTTTCCACTCCACTGTAAAGATATTGCATATAGGCTAATACTTTTCCCCTCTCTCCTTGCCATTGCAGCCTCTCCAGTTATTGCAGTGCATTGTTGATGAGGTGAGTCGTCGTCTTATGTGCTTTCACTCCTAAAGTCATTCCTAATGGACTGGAAAGCTTATATTTTGTTTCCTAATGAAGCACAATGCCCGACATCCTCCGAGCACGAGTTGCCTTGTGCTGCTTGGAGCTCTCAAACATGCACTGGCCTTGTCCCACTTTGTGCTGGTTTTCTGCTCTGAATGTTGAGCTTTTTCACAGACTGGGGTCTCTCCCAGACCAGGCCTTGGAGCTGTTGAGGTCCTTCAGCCTCAGCTTTGGTGTGTGAGTTGTTCCTCAGCTTCGCCAGTGAGTTGGAACAGAGACATTCAGGTCTTTAACAGGGGTGATTTAAGGCAAAAAAAAGGGGTTTTTAACAAGGAGAGAAAAGTGATGTGTAAGCAGGAGAGTGTCACCTAATCCTTTTTGTTCAGTCAGGAGGGCAGAATGTGTCATCCAGCTACTTCCACCCTGTCCCACATGTTTGTTGAGCTTCATGTGAGCCAAGTGCTCAGTCTTGGTTGTGTCTCCATCTCCTTGTCTGAGCTGCTCACCTGCAGTGAGTCCTTTTATTAGAGAATGACTTCGGGGCTCAGCTAAACTTCTTCTTTCCAAAACTGACGTTTGGGCTTTGAGTGATGCACTCAAATTCAAATGAACAAGTATCCTTTGTGTCAAGGAAAGTTCTCCCAGCTCCTTGCCCTGGCTCTTTATGGTGTTCTGGTTCTTTGGGTGCTTTTGAGGCAATTCTGGTTCTTCAATCTTTTCCATCCGTTGTTATTCCTGTTACACACACCTTTGAGGTGTGGAAATGCCCCAGCAAAGGGCCTTCTCCATCCTCAGGAAGGTCAGGTAAAGATGCTGATATTTTACCTGTGTTTTCCTGCTTTTCAGTGGGTACTTGTGCCTCAATCTGAGCTGTTCTAAATCACAGCCCTGAAGAGCTCATATTATGGTAGATTGCAGTTGGACTTGATGATCTTCGGGGTCTTTTCCAACCTAAGGGACCTTCTGGCAGCTTTCACATCTTGTCCTCAGGATTAGAGTTGCTCCAGTCTTCTCAGAAAAACATTAACTAAGGAACTTTGTGCAGCCTTTAAACATCCGAGTGCCGAGTTAACTTCAGCATTAGCATTTGGAGATGTATTTTAGTTTATTTTGTGTTCCCCAGCTCACCACAGAACCATCCGTCTCCTGAGCTGGTGGTTCAGGATGTGCTCTGTGTGTGTGGGCACATTAAGGCTCCAGGTGACAGAGCACAGCTCAGCTGAGAGTTCTTTAAGTGCCACTGGCTTTGTTTTGAACACACTCGGTGTCGAAATGCAACTCGCCCTCCATACCATTTAGATCCCGGGGGAAGAGCAGAATGGATGGGCTCTGTGGTGTGGTTTGCTCTGTGTGTATTGTTAGGAGGTCATTTAATAAGATCTATAATGTTTAGGTGGTGGCTGCCACACCTGGAAGTGCAAATTCTTGGCCTGCCGGTGTCACGGAGCACGTTTTGTATTAAGGGCTTTTCTGAGCCAGCTCGGGGGTAGTGCTGACTTTAACAGCTCTTCCTGCCTTGTGTACACAGACTTTAAAGCCAAATGTGTTTAACTTGTGACTATTCTGGGTTTTTGTCCTTCTGTAAGAAGGGGACTGGCAGGAGGACCTGCTTATGGGGCTAAAACTCTTCTACACGAGGACCTGCTGAGGGGGGAAGTCTCTGTGCTCTTGATACTGCTGAGCTCTTGTTGCCACCAGGGGTGTTAAGGATTAGAAATGCTCAGTGTTGTAAGACTGATTATTTTGGGTCAAATATTGCCCTTGGCTCTGAGGAGGTCCTAAAACTCACAGGAGGAGCAGGGCCCCTCTCCTGCTTCGCTCCAGGAAGCCCCAGACGCTGGTGCAGAATTCCCCACCTGCCCTGGTGATGATCAGAGCAGCAGGGGATGATCTGTAGGTGGCCTTTTCCAAACAGATGGGGCACAGCAGTGCTGCCATCGTGGCAGGGCTCGTGGGTGAGCCCCAGTGTCACGGGATAAGGGAGGAGCAGATCTGCCAGGGTGGATCAAGCTGCCTCAAGAACCTCCAGTCTCCGTGTGGCTTCGTGCCACGGTGGTGATTTGGAGGAATTGTTGCAAAGTTGAAAACTGGGTGGGTTTTTTTTCAAGTCCTTTAACATTTATTTTGTTTGTTTGTGGTATATATTAGTAGTTCTCCTGTGAGGGAGAATGATTTGAATTTTTGGCTCCTAAAGTGATGAACCAGCTCTGTGGAAGAGAGCATTTCTTGAACTTGGGTCTTACCCCAGTCCTTCCCCCTGGACCCAGCTAAAAACTCCAGAGCCTGACACAGGAGGACCTAGAAATGGTTTAAAATGATGAACTGGGTGAGCTTTAAGGTCCCTTCCGACCCAAACCATCCTGGATTCTGTGATTTGTCAATGACTGAACTAGTTAAGAGGTTGTTTCTCTATTCCTTACGGGTCTTTGACTTGTAAGATGGCACAATATGCAATGAAAACTGTCTGTGGGAGTTTTTAGATGTTCTGCATAGTGAGATTTTTGGAGCTGGTTTGAAACTCTCAGTGAAATACAGGAGACACGGCGGGTCACTTTGGCAGCTTAAAAAAAAGTCTGTTTGTCCATTTTCTAGGACCCAGATTTACTTCCAGAAATTCTGCAGGACAAATAGGTGATTTGAGGAGCAGGAGAATTGAACAAAAAAACCCTCAGGCACAGGGGTTCTTCTCAAATCACAGCAAACCGTGCCTGATGTTTGGTGGTGTTAAATGGTGTTATCGGGCTGTTAATGACATCGGTTCTGGGATTATTTTTTAATGGCAGAATTAGTGTTGGAGCTTTGTGTGAATAGGGAACACGCCTGCCAGAACCTTTATTTTTTAACATGTGGTGACTTATAGTGAGATCTGATCCAGCTACAAATAAGACACGCTCATTTAAGCAAGTCCTAATTGGAGCAGCATCTCCCACCATGACAAGATTCCCGCTCCTGGTCCAAAGATGAGGATACACTCGTCGGTAATGGAGTTCATCCTGCCACAGCCAGCAATAAAGGCAGGCTGCTGTTATTTGGGAGCTGAGAGCCATTTAATATTCCAGCACTCAGCTGAGTTTGCCTCCAACTCCAGGAAATGCTGCCTGGGAAGCGCTGAGCAGCGCAGATGATTCCCGTTGGGAAGGACGCGCGTCGCTTGCCGCGCGTGCAGCCTTTCCAGAACGCTCCTACGTGGAGGAGATTGGAGTCAGGCTGGAAGCAGGAGCTGCTGCCTGGCTTGGGAGATGTCCTAGATGTTGTCCTGTGTGTCATGGTCATGCAGCCAGAGAATTTGCCATGAAGCAGGATTGTGCTTCCCAAGCACGAGGGGCAGTTTCGGGAAATGGTGAAAAGTTTTTGTCTCGGAATCTGTTCCAGATGATCGTTTGGAAATACAAAGCACAGAGTCCCAGGAGCAGCTGAGGGAGCTGGGGGGGGCTCAGCCTGGAGAAAAGGAGGCTCAGGGGGGACCTTCTGGCTCTGCAATCCCTGACAGGAGGGGGGAGCCGGGGAGGGTTGGGCTCTGCTCCCAGGGAACAGGGACAGGAGGAGAGGGAACGGCCTCCAGCTGTGCCAGGAGAGGCTCAGGTTGGACATTAGGAGGAATTTTTTCCCAGGAAAGGTAATTAGACATTGGAAGGGGCTGCCAGGGCAGGGGGGAGTCCCCACCCCTGAAGGTGTTCAAAAACCTGTGGATGGGCACTTGGGAACAAGGTTAGGTGGTGAGTTGGCAGCTGGAGTTGCTGATCTTAAAGGTCTTTGTCATTCATTTTGGTTTCAGAGCTACCATGGTTTGTCTCACTGCAGAGGTGATTTCGTTGTTGCTTTTGGTTTGTTTGCTTTTAATTGTACTGAATTAAGGGAAAAAAGAACTTGATTTTTGTCTGTCAGTTTTAGTTATTGGAGTGTTTGGACAGTGTTCTCAGGGGCAGGGTGGGATTGTTGGGGTGTCCTGTGCAGGGCCAGGAGTGGGACTCTGATCCTGATGGGTCCCTTCCAACTCAGGATGTTCCATGATTCCATGATTGAATTATTCCAATTGCATTAGGAGCTCGGGGAGGAAAGACTTCCAAGAGCAAATCCCTTTTCTTGCAAATAGGAGGCAGCATTGCAAAACCTGCCTGTTCTAACAAGTCAGGCAGAAATTGAGAAGAAAAATTAATTAGTTGTCCTCACAAATCCTTACCCTGATAGCTTCATGAGTAAGTAGAGAGAAGCTTTCCATGAGTTTCTTGAGCATTTCTGTTAAGTGCCCCCACAGAGATACTCGGTCTCACAAGACTGCAGTTTAATCTAGCTCAAGGACTTTCCAAACTCCACAAATCAAAGACCTCTTTTTTTTTTTTCTTTTTGTCTCTTTTTAAGTCCTTACTCTAGAAACGTTCAGCAGCTTCAGTTAAGGCTGGTGGGGTGTTAAGGGTGAGCTGTGAAGCATTTCAGTGGCAATATATTTTCCAGTTTTCCTCTGGAAAGAATTAACTTGATACATGTATTTTGTAGAGTTGTTTCTGTTGGGTTTTTTTTACATGGTTAAATATATCCCTCCATTTATTGCTATGGCACAGCCTTAAAAATTCACAGGATGTTCAGCTTGATCAAATAACACGATGAGTGTTTCCTCTGGAGTCCTGAATTCCTTAACCTTCTGCATCAGTGCTACATTTTGCTCTTGCTATAAATGAAGTAAAAAACTCCAAAGGCTCAGAACGAAGCAAGATGTGATTTTTTTTTTTTTTTGCTTTAGGAATTTTGAAGGTGCTGATTTAAATGTTGATTTAAGCCTGAAAATTTGTGGAGTTTGGAAGATTTCCATAGGATATACACACATATCTCTGTGTGTGTGTGTGTGTGTGTGTTCCAAATCCATCATAATTTGTCCTGTGTAAGTTGGTTTAGGGTATAGTTTTATGGAGACAGAAACTGTGACCTTACTAGTGTATGAGATTCAGGGACTTATATAGGAACAAGGTAAAACCACAGGTAGGAATTGCTGAATAATTACCTTTAGACCAACCTGAGCAAGAACCTTCCCAAGAGGGCAAGCTCATTTAATGGTTCCTAAAACTCAATCTTGTGGATGTCAATGGTCATGCTTGATTATTTGCAGCGGTGTTTTATGAAAAAGCAATAAAAATGCATCGGGAGGGTAGAGAGGAAGGAAGGGAACAACAAATGGCTTCGGTTTTTGCCGGGGTCCCCTCGGTGTGCGCAGGTAGAGGCCGCGTTTCACGCTGCGGTGCCTCGGCTGCTTGAGATGTGTTTGAGATGTGTGTCTACCCAAACACTGCCGTGCTCTGCTGCCTTATGATCGACCAGAGACCGGCAAGGGGAGGCAGAAATTCCTGCGTTTGTTTTAGAGAAAAAGCAATTACAGTTCCAGTTAAAGGATTAACCTGTTTTCCCAGCTTATTGCCGGGCCCTTCGGAGAGCCCCAGCAGCAGGCGAGGGGGAGAAAATGCCTCGTCCTGCACCCTGGATTGCTCCTGATCTTAATTACACTCCTCCACTTCTTCCCTCCCCTCTTCTGGCCTCTCAAAAATAGCCCCCAGTAGCAAAATCTGCAGGAGTAACAACCAAACAGCCCCAAGAACCCCCTGGCTTGTTTAACCGGGAGTGTCCGCTCCGCGCGTGTTCCCAACCAGCGGAGGTCGCTGATATTTCCAGGAACTTTGGGAGCTGAGAGAATTGCTGGTCCTCACGTGATTTGGGGTGTTAAAGGTAGGCTGAGTGTTTTGGTGGATAAAACGCTGGCCTTTCGACCTTGGTTCCCATCCAGCTGGAGATCTGGAAATAAATGAGTGTTGCTGCTGCCGCTCGGATCCCGGCGGACAAAACTTCACACCAAAATGCCCCCTCGTATCATTTGTCACGTTTGGCACCTGCTACTAAGAAAAGAGCAAGAAGTGACCTGGTGCTGAGGTGTAATCATCCCTCACCTTCCTGCTGGGGGTGGGAGCAGGACGGGGACAGACCCAGAAAGGCTTTCAAGTCAGGGCCCTCTGAGCCACCTCCAGCCAGCGCCGGCTTCTGCCAACTTGTTATTTGTTGGAAATCACCTGCCATTAGCTTTGTGCAAAGGCTTTGAAGTAGATTGGCTGGAAAGTCAGAAATGGATTTTTTTGTTGTTGTTTTTTATATATATATATTCTAGGAATGCTGTGGAAGAAAGTTGTTCTTAGTCAGAAATGGATTTTATATCTATATAAAAAATCCAGAAGAGTCGTCCTCGTGTGAATAAATCTGAAGTTAGAAGTGGATTTTATTTATATGTAAAATCCTGGAATGTTGTCCTAGTAGGAGTAAATCTAAAGTCAGAAGTAAATGATAGATAGATAGATAGATAGACAGACAGACAGATGGACAAATAAAATCTTTTTTTAGGAATGCTGTGGAAGAAAGTTGTTCTTGTAGGAGTAAATCTGAAGTCAGAAGTGGGGTTTATATATATATATATATATAAAGTCAGGAAAGTTGTCCTAGTAGGAGTAAATCTGAAGTCAGAAATAGATTTTATTTATTTATTTGTTTGTTTGTTTAGATAGATAGATAGATAGATAAATATTATAGATAGGTAAAATCTTTTGTTAAGAATGTGGTGGAAGAAAGATGTCCTTGTAGGATCAAACCTGAACATGTCCAGTATTGTCATGTGCTGGTCTCGTTGTAACCACATTTATTACCTGTAATGGCACCTGGCAGCATTTCTGGTGCATCTAAAACCTGTTTATCTAAAGTGAAAAAAATCACTGTTTGGCCACAAGGTAAAATAGAGCTCCTATAGAAAAGGGAATATATTTTGTGAAAGCTTGAGTAGAAGAGAAGCTGGAGTGCATAAAAATTCTTTAATCCCGGAGATTTTGTGGGCTGAAGTGCTAAGCCAGAAATGCTCTGTGAGGCACAGACATTATTTATTAAATAGTGCCATTTCAGCATCAATGGAGGAGCTGCAGAATAGGAGTATGTGCCCAGAGGAGATGATAATTCCAAAGGCAGGGAGTGCTGGGGAGGCCCAGAGGAGAGAGGAGCTGGAGTTTGGTTTGCTGGGTTCTGGTAACTTCCCTCCTGTGGCCCTGGAGCCACAGGACCATGGCAGCTCCTTCTGCACCAGCGCTGCAGAACAGCAGGAGCTGTGGGGAGTGGGGAAATTTAACCCTTCACAGACAGGGAGCCGGCACAGGACGGGGAATAAAACCTGTTTGCACCCTGACCCACTGGGAATTCTCAGCTTGGGTGCCCTCAGAGTTCTTCCAGGATTGTGTTGGTGACGCTCGTCCGTCATCCCCTGTGTTTGCTCTCCCTGAGCAGTGGCAGAGATGCTGGAAACAAAATCGTGTCCAACAAACCCACAAAGATGGATCAGGCACCTTCCCCCTCTTTTCTGTCCAGCTGGGAGGTTTAGCAGGATAAATTCTGGCCTTGAAGGAGGAGGGAGGAGGGACGTGGGTTTTTAGCTGGGGGCTTTGCCGTGCCCACCCTGAAGGTTTTAGGGAGAAAGCTGAATTTGCTGATTTTCCTGTTAATAGGGAGGTTCTGGGCATCGTCCTTCTGAAAGGAGAATGTGAGAGATCTCAGCCTTCCAGTTGTTTTGAGAAAATATTTCACTCTCAAGAAATGACGTGTTGGGGGTAAGACCCCTGAAGGTGTGTGAGGCCTGGGATCTTCGGGTGTAAATTGGCAGACCCCCCAAATTTCATGGACATGGGAATGTTTTCCAAAAAATAAGCAGCTCTGTTGAATCTGCTTGTTGAGTTAATCCATGTAAACCTTCAAACTGGACAGAAAAAAGGGGGAAGGTGCCTTATCCATGTTTATTTGTGTGTTTGCTGGACATTATTTATCTCTGGAGCTTCAGCAGCATCTCTGCCTCTTGGGCAGAGCAAACAGAGCAGGAGACATTTCAAACAGTAGCTTTGAGGAGTAGGTGAGGGTAGTGCTTGGATCTGTAATTCAGGCTCTTATTGCAAAGGTTCCAAAGGATTAGTTTGGCTTCTGGACACACTCTTAGGTGATTCACTCTTCCTTTGTTCAGGAAAAAAAAAACGAAGCTACAGATCCTAATGTTATTGCTGCCTTCAAAAGAGAGGGATTTGGGAGGGATCGCTCAGTATTCTCATTCTCAGGTCTTCATTTAGATAATGTGGCTTCCCCTGACTCCGTGGAAGTCAATAAGGTTTATCCCAGAGCCTGGGCACTCTATAAATTAAATATTAGGGGCAGTGTTTGAAGTTTAAAGCCCTCCCTCCTCCTGCTGGCTCAGATTTTCTGCCGCTGTGCATTTTCCTTTCTGCCTGAGCACCTTGCTGACAAGTGCTAATAACAAAATGCCAGGAGAGGGTCCAGTTGGAGTTACCACACATTAAACATTCTGAACTTGTCCTTTTGCTCATAGATTGTGCATAATTAATAATTAAACGGTTTCAGTTGTAATGGGTTGACCTCCTTGAACTGTTCATTATTCACAAGGCAAAGGCATCACTCAAACTTTTTTTTCCTCCTGCCCTTCCCCGGTCTGGCTCTGTGTGCACAGTTGGGCTGGTTTGGAGAAAGCAGAGGCTGATCTTGTCTTCTGCTGCAGCAGATCCCAGTTATGGAAATATTGCCTGGATCCTTAGGGAAGCTTGGGAATTATGTTACATTGCTCCCTTGCACCTCTTTGCATCTTTACTACCATTTTAGCATCGTCCCCAGTATCGAGGTCTTCATGATACTGGTCAGAAGATACAGCAGTTAATGAGAATGGAAGAACCATTTCTCAGTTAAAATTGAGTACATCTATTCTTCTCTTCCTTAAAATCTTGGGGTTTTACTTTCTTTCCCTCTATAGTGTGATTTCAGGGGGCAGGTGGTGAAAACAGGGCAGGTCACGAGGGTGCAGCTGGACATTCCCTGTGGTTACATCAAATGTGACTTGTATTGCTTGGTAGAGAGATGTAGCTTTGCTTTGTTTCCTTATATTCCCATCTCTTTGAGTGTCAGACAACATCTGGGGAACCTCAGGATACAGTGCAGGATGTATTTGCAGATCGTGATACTTGGGCAACCTGGTCTAGTGGGAGGTGTCCCCGAGATTCAGCCTTGACCTTCTTAAACCTCCCAAAAGGCTTTCAGCTTTTCAGACAAATATCCAATAAAATTGAGTGTGCCCAGTCTGAAATCCTTGGGATTAAAGCATTTTGCTTCCATACTGAGATCCAGCATGTGTTCATGTCCACCCTTCCATGCACAATCTCCTCCTGAGCTCCCGAGAGCAAACCAGCCGAGGCACGGCCGTGGCCAACAGGGCTGCAGTAGCCCAGCATGGGGTGGAAATACCTGCACTGAACAGAAAAATGTGCCCCAAATAAAGGAGGAAAACGGGATTGAACATTTACTTTCACCCAGGTGTTAGGCAGGAGCCCCTTGTCTCTGTCTGTGCTGCAGGACAGGAGCTGTGTGGTCCAGGGTTTTGTGCTGATGTTGGAGCTGCTTCTCCTCATGCCTGCGTGAGCCCATAGGGTTTGGATAACCGGAGCAGGATGCTGGTGGCTTCAGAGCAGCTCAGCAGCTTCTCCTCCCCTCTCATAATGAGGTTTCACTCGATTATGGGGCCTTCATCTCCTGTGAATGCAGAAATTATCACCTCCCAAATGAGTGTGAAGTTCCAGCTGCCCATCCCGGTGCCCACCACGGCTCGAGCCGAGCTGGCAGCCCCTTCACAGGATGTTTGGCTTGGAACGAGCCCCTGACTTGCATTTTACTTAAAATAACCAGCAGGGATAGATGGCTGGGCAGAGCCAGCTCCCTGGGGAATGGGCTCCCACAGACTGTGATAGGTGCCCAGAGTATTTCCCACCTCTCCTGCCTTGGGTCCATCCCAGTGGCTTCAGGTGGGAGCCCAGGAGGGCTGAGCTGGGCAGGAGAAAAGGGTGGTGGGGAGAGGCAAAGCCTGCCGGGCCCCACATGAGCAAGGCTGGCAATTTCTGTATTAATCTGGATAATTTCGTTCTTTGAAGTGGAGAAAGTTTAATTGCACTGCTGATTTCCTTGTGTTCCCTTCCACTCTCCAGCAGCACAAACCCTCCTCTATTGCTGTCATTTCTAAGTTTGGAAACAATAACCTCTCCCTCACCCGGTCTGAGTTCAAAGAGAATTTGGGCATGTTCTATCAAACAGCTCCTTGTATTTAATAGAAGTCTTTGAAAATTGTACAGCAATTTTGGCTTCTCCTTTTCCTCCTCAGTTACTTTTGATTGAATCGTATTTTCCAGCAGTTTCCAATTGTTCGAATTGGAAACAAAGCCTTAATAAGAGTTCTAGTTAATTTTCTGTCTTGTAATTACCGATCTCATTTTTCTGATAATTGGCCACAGCAATTATATGTATATTTACTAATCACATAGGAGGCTCTGCAGTCGTGTCTATCCTGCCACCATTGATAATGGCACACACATTGCAGAGGTGCTTTTATCATCTTCTTTTTTCCACTACATCAAAGCTATTTCCTCGCCTTCCCCATAATGAATACATGCATGCATTTGACACAGTTGTGTGCTAGAGAAATTGTTTGGCTCCCACCAAATGCTGCACGCTCCGAGTTTCTTGCCTGCAGCGCTGGAAGGTTGTATGTAATGATATATTGCTCATCCAAATGGCCAAAGCACTCCAAAGCACAGTGAGATTAAAATAAGTCATTCCTTTGTTAATTTAAATAGGTGCATGTATCATACTTTGCAGGGTACTTTGTGGAGGGATGTCAGGGAGGGAAAAAGACGCCGAAAGGTATTTTTAATAGCAAATGAGAATAGATGAGAATGGAGTCATTTGCAGCTGCGTGTTTTATGTGGCTCTCTTGTTCCAACTGTAGGTCTAATGAGATGACACTGTTAAAGTACTCTGCAGTGTAATTTCATTACATCCTGAGCTGTTACACTATAAACACAGTGGAGCTCTCTGTCATTCTTGGAAAAACTCCTAAATTCGTAAAGCCCTTCTTTGCAAATGGTGCTGTTGTTTGTTCCCTGTTTGGAAGCTTTTTTTCTTTTGGTTTTTTTCGCCCTCTTATGCTCTTAATTTTTTTTTTTTCTTTCCTAAATACTGGGTGGTTGTTTTCTACCACTAGCCTGGTAAATTTTTTGCTTCTAAAAATTCTTCTGCCTTTTAAATCCTGCCCAGACAGCATATGAGGACAGGCTCTAAAATGAATAAGTGTAAATAAACATGAGTGTAAATAAATAGCGAATGTAGGGAAAGAAACAAAGGTCAACACAAGAATAATTTCACAGCTCTTTGTTAATTACAAGACCATTTGTGTGTTACTTAAATAATCATTAATTTCTCATTTACACTTTCCCTACCTTCCTTTTTACCCTGTGGCTATCATTGTCCTTTTTTCACCTCCCCTCAGTGTCTTTCCACATGTTTTTACCCATTGTGTAATACTCATTAGTTGAAATTCAGTGTTTTATAACACGTTCTCCGAAGGATTTGTACCTTTCTCTCTCAAATTCTCGGTGTGAAACGGGGGCTTTGTGGTTATTATTCCTCGGGGCGGGTTTTTTTCTGTGTGTTTTGTTGTTTGCTGGTTTTTGTTTGGTTTTGTTTTTTTCTTTGGTTTGTTGTCGCCGTTTTATCGCTCTCCTAAAAAAAAAAAAATAAATAAATTCTCTTTTTTTGCCTCCTTGTTCCGCTGCAATCCCAGGAATCGCCGGTCCTTCCAGCCGGGGAGTTCTCGGAGCCATTTGTACACTTCATCACTCAATGGTGAGCTCGGTTTGCAAACATGCCATGCCCTGGATGTAAATGATACATGTCATTAACTCCGCAGCTCCCCGAGACCTTATGGCTTTCCTTGCCTCCTCTCCCAGAGAACAGGGACTTGGGGGCCTTGGGCAGATGGGGCAGCAAAGCTGAGCAAACTGTTTAAATTATGTAAACGTTATTTACACAAAGGGTCGTAAAAGTACTTACAAGGGGGTTATTTTTATTTTTTGTTTTGGTTTTGTTTCGTTTTTTGTTGTTTTTTTTTTTATCCCCTGTTTTAATAAACCCTGCCCTGAATGTGGGTGCTGAGGCTCCCAAGAATTCATCGGGGGGTGGGGGAAAGACTCAGCAAAAACCTCATTTATAATGCCATCAGTCAGTGCTTTTAAAAATGTTCCTTGTAAAATTGCCTCGATATTTAAGAAGGCAAGAGGCCTTGATGAATTCATTGGCTTCTCAGTAAGTAATTTTTACTGAGAGTCGTGGTTTAAAACACACCACTGGGTATATTTTCTGTCCTTAAAACTGAATAGTTCATTGAGAACCTTTTAAATTAAAGGAGAATTGGGGAGAGGAGGAGGTTGTAGAATAAAGAATACGGTTCTTGAGTGACTAGAGGATACAAATCCTGAGGGTAAGACATCCAAAAGAAGCAAAGTGAAGGGAAAAATCCCTTTTGAGCTGTCACACTGCCCTGAGAAGAAAACAAATAGAGGGCAGGCATTTATGTACAGCAGTAAGCTTGAATTTTGGTAAAAAGAGGATGTGTTTGAGGGAGAAGGATCTTTTCTGTGACCATGCACACCCAGGGCTGGATGCTCAGCTGTGCTGAATGAGATGGAGCCATCCTGGTGTGTGGGAGAGGGAATCCTGCTCCAGGGTTGTGTCCTGCTCCAGGAATGTGTCCTGCTCCAGGGCTGTGTCCTGTTGGATGTCCTGTTGGATGTGTCCTGCTCCAGGGCTGTGTCCTGCTCCAGGGCTGTGTCCTGTTGGATGTGTCCTGTTGGATGTGTCCTGCTCCAGGGCTGTGTCCCCCTCCAAGCCCCCCCACAGAGCTGTGGGTTGGGCTCTGCACATTTTGGGTTTTCTGTCACGTGTCAGGGCCACTGCAGCGAGAGTGACCCATTAACACTGAATTTTGACCGGATAATACAGGAGAAGGCACCTCTCAGGCCTGTAACAAATCCAGGCACAAAAAGCAGTCTGATGATCGGTTAATTAAAGGAACTAAATAATTAAAGTTTGTGTAACAGAGGCCTCAGTTTTCAGTAGTTTCAGCTTACAAAGGCCGGGGCAGTTGGGAGGGTTCTGCAGCACAACCGCTGTGTGTGGAGCTCCACGTTCTGATCCTCCCCCAAAAAACTGATGACAGACTGGTTTAAAAAAAAAAAAAGAGGCAGAGGGAGGGATAACCTGTGTTAAAATTTCCACAGATGTCAACCTGAAGCATAACTGATGGTGGTTAATAGCCTTGTTTTCCCTGGGGATGCAGCTACTTTGGACTGTCAGATTAAACTGCTACCTCAGACAGCTTGTGGTACTTGATTATTTGAGGGGCTTGTAGTGATTCAGAAGGTAAATTGTGTCCTTAATATCTCCAATTTACAGCACAAATCATCCAGTGTTTTATATATAATGTTATATTAGCTGTGCTTTGCAGTGGGAGGAATTACTGCTTATAAAAAGCAAGTAATATGGGAGTATATATTATTTAAGCAATCAGTTCCTAAATAACCATGAGAGATGTCAGGAGTGAGCAGCATCCCAGACTTTATGCCAGTTATGCCATAAACCCTGGCTGCTTGGATTGAATCCAATTAGTCAGTAGGCAGCTCCTGATGGTCACCTCTGTGCCACGTTATTGTGTTCCCTCATGCAGCTCAGCACAGCCTTCAGGAGCTAATTGCACCTGTTGCATGGAAAACTAGGACTGTTTGGATGAGAAACATGATCTTATAAACAGGTTAATGCTGGGTAATGAACTATCACCCTGCAGGGTAATGGAAATAAATGGGGAAAAATGAAGGTGGAAACCCCAGGGTATTGCGTGTGCTCCTGAAGCTGTTCAGCGGTGGAGTTGGATCTCCCACCTGTTTGGATAATTCTTTGTGTCATAATCCCCAGAAAAATGGGAAATCAGCTCTCCCCGTGCCTTCTGAGCTGTCTGGATTGCAGTGATCCCTGTATTTATACACTTTCCATGGTTACAAACATCTTGCATCCCACAGGGGAAGGCTGGGAGGGAGGGAAAAATCCATATATACGTTTTGGCCGGTCTTCCATCAGCACCTGAGAACGTTAAAAGAATACATTGAATTTCACTCTGTGATAAAAGAGATACAAAAAATAACTCAATATTTAAACCTGTAGAAAAAATGAGCAGTTGCTTTTATTTTGTCTTTATTGTGTTTTATGACACAGCATGAAGAAGCAGCCAAAGGAAAGACCAGCACCTGAAGATTTAATGGTAAGTGAAAACTCAATATCTATCTGTGTGACTGCTTTTTATTCATTTGTATAGAAGTGTATCCATTTTTTCCTGCGTTTTTCAGTATGTACAGATTTAAATCTAAACCCTTCCTGGCTGGTGCAGCAGTTCCATGTTTACAGAGAGCACTCAAACCAAAGGTGGAATTATGATTCCACTGAAGCTGTTGGGTGTTTTGCTGTTCACTTGTGATTTGGGGAGCTCACAGAGAACTTTCACAGCCAGTATCAAGTTTCAGTCAAAACCATTTTGATGCTCAATACCGGTTTTTTTTATTTTCAGTTTGTATGTCCAGGGATTAGAGCTTAATGTAGGTCACTCTTTGTCAGCACTTGCCATCTTAACCTTTCAAAATGTGAAGATTGAAAACAGAGGCTATGGTCAAAATAGTGCATTTTAATTAAATGCAGGAGCTGCTGTTTTCCCTTAGACTCATGTGAAATGGAATTGTATTGGCTGCAGGAGATTGAGTTAATATTTGGCTGTGCTCTGTCCATGGGAGGGTTCTCAGTGTTGGAATCTGAGCTCTTTTTTTCTGGCAATTGTCATTTTTTCAGGGAGGCAATAACAGGCTACCTGCTCTCAACCTGGTCCCTTGTGGCTGTGCATTTAGGGCTGTTTTGACTGTTCTTAAGCAGCTAGAAAAACACCATATCAAGCAATTACTACAAATATTTACAGCAATTTATATTGTAGCTAAGAGTCATAATCCCCTCTGACTCACATCAAATGCCTTTGATTTTTAAATGTCATTACTTTCCTTCGTATGCTGCTTCCCGTGCCTTGGAGCCTTATGGAAAACCATCATTTTTTCTGGGGATGAAGTATCTGGGAATAATTTTAGCTTAGGAATACTTTGCAGGAATAGTTCTAATGGATTTTAGCAAGATGAAGACACTGGTGCATCCTCTCATTTGGTGCTTCCACGCTGGGAGCTGCAAGTAGAATAAACAAGTGTTTGTATTGCAGCTCTTCTCTAGTTAAAGGCTAATCTCTGAAGATGCCCTGGGGCAGGTATCTCACAATCCTGGTCTCAGCTGACATCCTGGTTAGGAAAGTATTTAACTGTGAATGTAATTTTAAGGGTATTGACTTCACCAGATCCACGTTTGCACTCAGGTACCTGCTCAGAGACCTCTGGAAAATGAGGCTTCCACTTTCTCAGGGCCCCTCCACTTCGGGGTGCTGGCTCCTACCAAGGCCTCACCCTGCCTGGTTTTGTCTTTTTTTTTTTTTTTATTAACTTTTGCTGGTTGGGAGATTCTTGCAGTTAGTCACATCTGAGAAAACTTGGAGCAGGTTCTGGAGGTGTAGGCACATTTACCTCGTGCGCTGTTCTGCCATGGCTGGGTGGCTCAGCCATTAAAACAATGGAATGGGCTTTCATAAAACCTCGATCTGTTCCTAAATGCACGTTCGGGTGATGCAATCGGCCTGCCACTTATAAATAAAACATCTGCAGATCCACACACCCCCAGAAGTATATATGTATGTTTGGAAGCAATAACACCACTCCAGGGTGTAGAGCCATAAAACTGAGGCCAGAGGGTGAGTGCCTGCAGTACCAGGGAAGTGCACAGATTTATCTTTACCACTACATGCCCTGGAGTGTGCTGGTCCCCTTTTTAAGGAGGTGTTTTGTAAAATAATTTTGAAATTCCAGCAGCTCTAGAAGAGGGAAAAAAATAATTTTTAAAAAAAAAAAGGGGTTCTACTTTTTAAACAAAATCTTTTGTTTAATGCATTTCCCTGTGCTGCTTGCTATTCAGTGATAAAGGAACTTGTAACAACCAGTAGTAAAATATGAGGGAAAGTGCTGGTGAAATGAAGCAGTGACCCAGTCCTTGCCTGCAGGACCCTCATCACTGCCCTAAATTCCCTTCTCCAGCCTCATGGGCTCCCAGCACCCAGTGCTTTCCATCCCACGCTCACTGTTAGCTCAGGAGTTGCTCACCAGTCAAACCATTTACGTTCCTGCCCTTTCCCAGTCTTTTTTTATTTATAAAACTCTTATGCATATGTACATTAGCAGGATGTGTCTTTAATGCACAGATAAACACAGCCTATCTGTATATATGTGTACATAAATTAATTTATATACATCAATTTATTTTTTAAATTTATTAATTTATGTATTGATGAATAATCAGGGCCAGATAATTAAGAAACAGGGCCAGAAGAAAAGCTGTTCAACATCACAAAATCATTTAGTTTGGAAAAGACCTCCCAAGATTGACCTGTCACCCCCTTGTCACCCGGACCAGAGCAGTGAATGCCACATCCAGTCATTCCTTGAACACAAAATATCCTCTGAATTCTAGAATTTCTCACCACAACATCCTTCTGTTTCCTTGTCATCCATCCCTGAAACCTCCATGTGATTCTGGTGGATAAGAAGCAGTGGACAGAGTGGTGTAAATACTGGAGGATGTTTGGAGTGGGCAGAGTGATGCAGATACTGTCAGTGAAATCCTGGATCTTCAAGGTCAGCTGATCACTGACTTAAATTAGGGCAGGATTCCCCCTTGTTCATTGAGTTTTGGGTTTGTTTGGTTTTTTTATTTATTTAAAAGCAATGTAGCAGCAAGGATAAAAGGTGTAACATGTAATCATCATCAGCTCCAACCAAACCTTCCTCCCCTACGGGCTCCAACCATCCTGCAAGTCACTATTTTGTAACCAATTTAGTATAATTAAAGACTGAAAGCAAAGTGAAGGGAGCAGAACATCAATCTTTTCCTGCTCTCCTGATAATCAGGGAATTGTTAAATGCATTTTGAAGAGCTGCCTGACAATACCTGGAGTGCCAGAGTGGCAACCCCAGCAGAACCACAGGGTTGGATTTCCCCTCTCTGGCATAGAAGTCCTTTTCTTATAAAAGTCACAATTTTGTCAGAAAATAGGGCCAAAGCCGAGGCTGTGGGAAATTCCTTCAGAAAGGAATCCATGTGCAGGATGAACACCAGCTTTCCATAAGAGCTGGCCCAGGTTGGGTTCCTGTGTTGGTTTATTTTACTATTTGTTTGTTCACTCACTGGCCTTTCCCTCCATGGACTCATCCCCAAAACAAGGTGTCACGTTGTTTTCTCTGTATATACACAATCAACTCATTGTTTCAAAGTATTTCAAATTAACAGACTTGTTCCACAGGAGTGAGAAAAAAATTTCACCGAGTCCATCCAGGGAAAGGAGCAATCTTTAGAGTTTACCAGTGGTTGTTCTAAACCTACTCTAAAGTTATTCTAACGTGCTGCTCTTTATGTCCAGTCTGTTCCCTCTTAAGAGAAGGGCATAGAGTCAATTAAATTGAATATATTCCTGTATTAGCACAGGGAAGGTTGCACAACATCTCAACCTGTTCCTCTCTCTTCTCTCCTCTTCCAACACAAAAATCTCAGCAATTCTTCTGTATAAAGACATTTTTTTCACCGTGAACTTCCATTTCTTGGTGTAAAACATGGAGTTTTCTGGCATCCCAGGCCCAGAATGTGTGTGTTTTAGCAGTGGTGATGTGGCTGCCTGGTGAGGTTTAAACTCCAGGGTGGCATCCAGGGGCTGGGCTGGCTCAGGAGCTGGGATGTCACTGTATTTACGGTGTTTTCCCGAAGCTTTCCATTCTAAGCTCTATTTAATGGAATCTATGCATAGTAAGTAATCAGGTCAGAGAGAAGCAACATCCCCTGTTTGAGATCAATCGCTGGCTAATACTTTATCTAGGCCACTTTATTATCTCATGCTGATTCCATTCCCATTCTCCTCCTCCTTTGTAGCGTGCACTTCAGCTGTGGTAAAAGTACGGATCACATACATATTAAAAACATATACCCATTCTATCTGTATGTAAATGTGGGAGGCACAGCTGGATATTGCAGGAGTTTGATTTACTAATAGTTATTATCTGTTCTAGCTGTTCAGAGGCAAAGAGAGTCGCAGAAAACAAGCTAGCGCAGAAATTGCCTTTATGATATCCCTGCCCTGCTCTGGTAATTGTTTAAAATCTCTTCTTTAGCTGCAAGCTTGGCCCTTTCCTTTGCAGATTGTACATGATTTTCAGAATTGGGGAAGTCTCTCGGTGAGGTGGGTTTATTTTTGTCAGTGCAGCATCGAATTTGATCGTGCTACATCTGGCTATTTCAACAAGGAATTCTCTTGGAGATACCAAAAGTCGGGGATGTGACTCTTCTTCCATTCTGCTGTGCCGTGGAGGCAGAAAAGTACAGTCTTTAGGATGCTGCTTGGATTTCTCGAGGAAAGATTGGGCTGAGAAAGGCAAAGCTGTAGGCCAAGGGTGCAGTCACCTCCTGCTCTTGGTTACTTCTGCACGGATCTAAGAATTTTTGTTCAAGTCTCCAAATTTTAAACACAACTATGAGCTTTTCTCCTTTTTCAAATTGAAATTACTTGTGCTTTTTACATTGGTGTTGTGTTAATTTAGAAGTTTGTGTGATAATTTTACATCATCTGTGTCAAAACCTGCTGGAAAACATTCTTTTTTAAGTATTATTATTTTAATGCCTAATGCAATTTTGATGTTTCCCATTCCTGTGCATCCAGCAATCCCTCTCTCCATTCCAAGGAATAGCTTTAGACCAGGTACCCTGATCTTATTAGCTGTAATGGGAGTTTTTTAACATAAATGCTTTGTGTATTTAAATGTGTTAAGATACATGTCAAGATCTTACAGATCCTCAAAAATGGGTTTGGCTCCCTGTTCCTCCATCTCAAACAAGTGCAGGAAATTAAAGTATTTTAAGTTGCTATATTTTAATTAGTTGTGTTCTAGAGGGTCTGGACAGTAGCACTTCTCACCAGGTAGGGCTAAAAATGTTTGCAGTTTCTTGTGTTAAACCCTTGGTTTTAGCTCTCAGGAACTACTTTTGTGGTTTAAACAAACAAATGGAGGATCAGCATAATCCTGCCTAGATTTTCATATAAACCTTCAGAATAAAGCAAATAAAATACTGGAGTAAAAGGTGTAGTGGCAGTGGCATCACCGAGGAGCTGAGATGGCTGCACAGGTTGGGGTTTCTGGTGGGGTTTGGTGACTTTTGGGATAGACCAAAGGGCTGTTGCACTTTGCTTTACCCAAACACACCCCATAAATCAGGTGAAATCAGCTCGACAGATAAACGTGTGCTGTCTGCACCTGTCCAGGTGTTTATGCATCGTTGTTGGATCACAGTGAGCCGAGAATTTTCCCTCTTTGGGCTCCTTTTTTTTATTTCCTGAGCCGGTGCAGGATCTATCAGTGATGATTTGTCCAGCACAAGCTTGTCCATGTTTGGACCTGTGATGGATGGCTCTGTTTGCAGACATTTAGGCTCTCCTCTGTCACAACGATCCCAGTTATTCACTCTGTGACAAGGAGAAATTCTGACAGACACCAAACACGTGCCAGATGTGAAGGAAAGGGCTCTCTCCTGAGTTCCCAAGGCAAAAAGTACAGAGCCAAGTTTTAGCTGTTGTAAATATAGGATCATTTAGGTTGGAAAAGGCTTTTGAGATCATAGAGTTCAACCATTAAATATATATGATAAATATTAAACTGTGCCTTCGGTCTATCAATTCAGACATACAGTGAACAAGGAGTTCTGGATCAAATCCTGGATTCTTGGAAAGCAATGTCAAAATTTATATTGACTTCATTGATGCAAGGATTTCACACCAGGGCTCAGGATGCTCCTGTCACTGTGTGTTCATTATTTTCATTGCTCAAGGGAGATTAAGAGGAAAATGTATGAATTCTTTCAGGTGGCAGCATTGCTCCAGCTGTTCCCCACTGAGCTGAAATTGGGAAAGGTGTGGCAGGGATCTTTCCCCTTTATCTTTCCAAAAAAAGAGGGGAAAAAAGCCATCTCTGTCCTTAGGGATATGAGGTTTTTTTGTCACTTGAGAAATCAGCTCTTGAAATGGAGAGATACATCCTATCAGTGTCACTAAATCCAGCAATTACAGAGGACTGAGATGGTGACGAGGTTAAGTGGGAGTGGTGGTGTCTCCATTCCCTGCCTTCTGCACACCCCTTGCTCGTGGGATCACCAAATTTTTACAGCAGACATGAACATGTGACTTTCTCTTTCTAACATGCCCTAAAGCTGCACAGTATTCTGGCACTTCCCAGTGAAATGTGAAAAGGAGTAACTTGGGTTGGCTTGAAGAAGTGTTGAAAATCTGAGGAAATTGGACAAAAACAAATTGGCAACAGCTTAGAGTGATACAGTTAATATTTTTGGTTACTTGAGTCTCCTGGGCTTTGCAGTTTAATTTGAGCAAATGTTTCATTTGGCACTTCTGGTTGTTCCCCAGTTCTCCAGGCACAGGGACAAATATTTACATCTCACTCATTTTGGTAGCGGAATTGCAAATCTTTCAATTACTGTATGTTGAGAAGTTGTGCATTTGCCTTGTTGATGTTTTTTTTTTGTCAGCTGTCTTCCTTACGTATTTATTTTAAAATATATACATAAATAAATCTGTTAACAGTTCCAAAGTAAGAGCCATATCTTTAATTCCCAGCATGTTGTCCTTTCCATTCATTCCAAATTCGTCAAGGAATTTGCTCCGAGAGGCAACTGTTGAAATCTAGGTAGGATTTGTGTAATGAAATCGGTATTTTCAATGTATTCAGACCCTCTGCATAGATGAAAAAGGCTGGTGCCTGTGCAGTCCCAGCTACTCGTGGGTCTCTAGTCCGATTAGCACCTCAGGACACTCCTGCAGTATTAAATAAGAGTAATAATTGCCTATGAATAAGCAGAGTATAAAGCCGGAGATAGAGATATGGCTTCTTAGTGACCTGTGTGCATTATGCCTCAAATCCCTTAATCAGATTTGTGCCGCTTGATTCTTCCACCCGCAGAAAATTCAGCTGGAGGATCAGGGCCTAAAGTAGTAAAAAATCAATTAATGCTACTTTCTAATTTGTGCGCCCGACAAAAAGAAAACCCCGCACACAAACAGGGGACATTTTCCTCCTGAAGAGGGCTGCGCTGAAGGATTTTTTTAATTGGATTTTCATTGTGATTGACAGCGTTTGATTATGACAGTAACTTTATTTGGCTGGACTGTTGGAGCCCCCTCGTTGGGGGGTGGGGTGGGTTTTGTTGTTGGTTTTGGTTTGTTTTGTTTTGTTTTGTTTTTTTTCTTCCCATCAAAGCTCCCTTTTCTCCCTGGAATTCCCTCCGGAGCAGCGGTGCCTGTGAAAGAGCCTTTTAGCACCTTTGTTGCCGCCATCCCTGGTGACGATTGGGCCCAGCTGGTCGCGGGTCGGAAAACGCGCCTCTCACAAAGAGCTCGAGCATCTCCCTCCTCTCAATAATTTTAAGAGCCCCGGAAACCTGTTGAGGATTAGAAGTAGCTTTAGATGTGAAATGAGTGTTAAGTATTAGTAATCGGGAGATTAGGGCCCCGGGGACAACGGGAGATAAACAACCGCAATTAAGGCAAATCTGCCAGAGTAAACAAAATTGAGCAGAAACAGATGCCCTCGCCATTTTGGGGGATTGATTGGAGGGCACCGAGGAATCGATTTTTGTCTTGTTTACACTTCCAAACCCCCGTGATAAACTGGGAGGCTAAATATTTCATAGCGCCTGATTTTAGTTAATTTTTCTCGGCGCCTCACGGTGACCAGGCCCGGGCTCGCTCAGCCTTCACAGGGAGCAGCTAATTGCCTATGAAGGGCCCCTGTGTTTAAATGGGCTTGACAGGAATTTAAATTTTGTTTCAATCAACCTCTGTGCTCACAGCCTGCTCCAGTTTCTAATTTTTAAATTAAACATGATTCCCCCCCTCCCCTCCTCTATTTTTTTTTGGGTTGTTTGAAGCCGCGGCCTCCCCTCCGGAGCCGGCTGCTGGCGCTCCCACCCGGGGCGGCTGCGGCAGCTCGGGAATGCGCCGCTTTATCCAGCCTGTAATTCCAAAACACAGCGAGCAGCAGCCGTGGAAAAGTTCATTGTCCCATAAATGTGCATCTGCCTGCTCGGATTTAATGGGAAAGGCTGGGACAAACACTCTGCTGGTGTAAAGCGGGGCTGGGGAGAGCCGGGTTGGCACCGGGGAAAGGCGCCCGGTGGGGTTAAAATACAGCTCCGAGAATGGGAATGGTGTTCGTGGCCTCTGCCGTTTGTTCAGTGACCTTGGTGGAGATTCAGAGGAGTTTTTTGGTTTTTTTCCCCAAGCCAACTAGTGGTGATATATTTTGCCTTCTGTGTGTGTTTTCAGTGCGTTCATTCCGATGTGGGGTCATACCTGAGCTTCCTTCACTCCTCAGACGAGGGGACTTGGCAGCACGTTCATCTTGATCATTTAATGCTTTATTTAGTCCCTTCACAAAGCCTGGCAGACACAGGGATGTTGTTTTCGCTTGTGCCACAGAATGCAGGATGATCATACGGGTACTTTTAAGAACAACGTGTTCATTTGCAGAAACTTCATCACAAAACCACTAGCGAAGTATGGGCTGTTTCATTCTCCCTTTTTTGCTTCCAGCCACGTAATTTTCTGGGGTTTTTTTGGTTTTGTTAATTGTTGTTGTGTATGTGTGACTGTGTGTGTACACACACACAGCGTTTTCTACTCCAAGCTTTGGGTGAAAATCATTTAGGAGATTGTTTCAGTTTACTTCAGTTTAGTAATTTGCTTTGTAATTATTTTTTCCTGTCAGGAGAAACCAGTGTCTCAAAACTTGGAGAAAACAACTGTTTTCTTGCCCAGTCCAGGGGAACATTTAGTCCCTATTTGAAGGAAATACTGTAGCAGCTTTTTATTTTTGCTGTATCAGCTTTTAATTCCTGATGAGCTCTGCCGTGGATGAGACTATTCCTGTGCTCTCGTGAGCTGAGGACACTTCTGCAGGTGCCTCTCCATCAGCATTAGAGTTCAGGTCAGTGTGCCTTTCTGGTGTGAATCCCCTGCTCTCTCAGAGCCCCTGCTCTTTCATTCTCATCACAGGCAAGTCTTGAAGCTCATGAATTGAATTGATTTCAAATGAACCCACAGCAGAAGATGTGCTCCAGGCACACACCTAATGAGCTCCAGCTACTGATGGGCACTGGGTCCGCACACCAGACCGGGGCTGCTCCAAAGTGAAACCTCTTCCATCCCTGAAACGTTGCACCAACCATTTCCCTCAGCAGATCTGCTCCTGCTGTCGACAGCTTGCTAATGTTGACATACTCCATCAGCCTTGGGCCACTCTCCCCATTCCTCTTCTCCAGCTCTTTCTTAACCTCAGCGGCACTTGCAGGAGTAAAACTCCAATTATATTTCGGTTGCTTTGGTTTTTTTTAAGAGTCATAACAGAACAAAGTACCTTTGCTGGGAGCTGGCTGGTTCTCCTTAGCTGAGCACCACGAGGAGTGCCAGGGACAGTTATCGATTTAACAGCAAATATCAAAAGCAAAACTGCTGTGGAAAGAACGATCTGCAGATGGGCAAATAGGCTCCTCTGTGCCACAGCCAAACCCAGAAGTCTGTAGGAAATTCAAGACTGGTACATGGCATGGGAAGGGAACAAATAGCAGCCCCATCCATGGATGCATCGGGAGGTCCTGCAGTAAGAGGGGGTTGACGTCAGGTCCGTGCTGGGGAGTGGAGCTGCTCTGATTCCTGCTGATCTGAGCTGGAAAATTCCTTCTTGACCCTTTGATGGTGAGTTGCCAGCTGGACACACCAGGGATCTCTTAGGTCTGCTTTTGGGGCCACCAGCCATCCAAAACTTCAGAAGAAGGTTGGAAAAAAGCACTTGAATCATAATAGAAGGATTTGTATTGCTGTTTAAAAACGTGAGTTCGGGGGGACAGTTGCTCTTCAGTTTAAGGTGTTGAGGTTTAAGTTAAGCTGTTCTTCCTCTTGGTCCATCCATTAGGCCTGGGGACTCTTGCTATTTGAAGGCAAATTCTGTGAGTTGCAGGAGAGTTTTGGTGCCTCAACAAAACTAAACCAGCTGAAAATCCCTTGCAATTGACTTCATCGTGTAAACAGGAAAAGTGCTTTGGTAAAAGTTAATCTACAAATAGATAAATAATAAGGAAAAAAAACCCTACAAAAAGAATCCTTAAAAAAAAAAAAAGGAAAGAAATATAGCTCCAAGGCTTCAGTGCTTAGTTGTGTTATCCATTTATCTTTGTTTGATATGGTTTGTATCATCTTTTCACTGTCTTGCATGTCATCAGAGAGATAAAATCATTACTGTGCTAATCTAGGTAGCCATAGTTCTAAGGCTGACCTAGGCTAATCTGCCTTTGCGATTTCAAGAACTATGTTTGACTCCTCTGAAAGTAACCTTAAATTGTAGTCTTGTAAGAATTCCAGAGCTGTATCCTTCACTCCTTCTCCTAATGAGGTTATGACCAAATGCTCATTATAATTGCTTTAGACTCCTTTTAATTTTCAAGCTTATTAATCATAAGAAGAGTTATTTAAAATTGCATAAATTAATCTTAGATTAAAAGCCCATCAAAGCCTCGAAACAATTAAGAATAAGTAGGATTTCCCTGGGGCAGCAAGTTTTATTTTAATAGTGTAGTCAGGTGGATATCAGAACATTGAAGTATGGTAGTGATTAATGTATGCAAAATTTAAATGAGAGTTTTTAAATGGCAAATCTAAATCACATATTGACCTAACTGTAGGCTTTAACTGCATTGTCTGTCATATATTTAAACTGTTTAGTAATCAACATTTTAATTACAGTGTATGTTAGGGAGGCCAACAAACAAAACTCCCCACGTCCCGACATTCCACGTGCAGCTGTTTAGCAGGCCGGGCTCTGCTCTTGGCTGTGAGGAGTGAGGAGAGAGCAGGAACTCCAAGGAGACTGGTGATGCTTAATTTTCCTTATGGATGTGTTCTCGTTCCTGCATCATCTCCAGAAAACACCACCTGGAGATGGCCAGGTTGGACAGGCTTGGGCTGGTGGAAGGTGTGGAACTGGATGAGCTTTAAACCTCCTTCCAACCCAAACCATTCCAAGATTCTGTGGTGCAACTTTCCAGCCCTCTGTGCCACCTTCACCCTTCTCTAGGCACATCAGTCCTCTCTGCTCCCCAGGCTGGCAGGAGCTGCAGGTGATGTCCTTGTGAGGGGGGGAAATTCTGTGAAAGCATTAAATTCTGGGTGCTTTTTCTTGTGCCCCTGGGGGTCCCTGTGCCCTCAGCCCTCCTGTGCCACCCACAGCTTCTGCAGCTCCCACAGACCTGTCAGAGCACCTCTGGAAAAGCTTCAGGGTGACCTGATTGTGGCCTTCCAGCGCCTGAAAGGAGCCTGCAAGAAAGATGGAGGGAGACTATTTGCAAGGACCTGGAGTGACAGGATAAGGGGGAACGGCTTCAGACTGACACAGGGTAAGTTTAGATCAGATATTGGGAAGGAATTCCTCTCTGGGAGGGTGGGCAGGCCCTGGCACAGGTTGCCCAGAGAAGCTGTGGCTGCCCCTGGATCCCTGGAAGTGTCCAAGGCCAGGTTGGACAGGGTTGGAGCAACCCTGGGCTGGTGGAAGGTGTCCCTGCCCATGGCAGGGAGTGGGATGGGATGAACTTTAAGGTCCCTCCCAACCCAGGCCGTTCCATGCTTCTGTGATTCCATGCTTCTGGCCCCTACTGTGGGGGATTTCAGTCCAGCAGCAGGCTGAGAACAGGCCCTGGGGATGCTGAATCCTCACCACGCACAGTGAGAGGCAGTCCTTGCCCTCAATAGTCGCTGTTCTGAGGACAGGAACCAGGAGACAGAACTGGGCCAGTAAACACTCAGTCCCAGATCAAACACAGCCCTGCAAGTACCCAGAAAAGCAGCTCTTTTAGGGTTAAACCTGCAATGCCATCACTGCAGGTGCCACAAGGAAGAGACAAGGAGGCTTCAGCTGACCTTGCTGCAGCCTTGGGACACTGGGGAGACGCTTTCTAGACACACTGAGCCTCCCAGGCCCTGCTGTTTCGAGCACTTCAGGTGCTCACACTTCTCTTTGCAGGGTAAAAAAAAAAAGCCATCCTAAAATTGCAGAAGAAAAGCAAGAGCTGGAGCAGCCAGATCACACTGAGCAGTGTCCTGGAGCAGCCAGATCACACTGAGCAGTGTCCTGGAGCAACCAGATCACACTGAGCAGTGTCCTTCCTTTCCCCCCAGGTATGTTCTGTGCCTCCGTGGATTAACGGGTGTTCAGCCCTCAGATTTTCTGCCCCACTCGAGCCTGAGGAGCTGCCTGGAGCATCCCCTGAGGATGCTCTGACACCTCCTGTGCCTGTGAATTAACAATGTTTTGGGAGTATTGGCCTGAGGATTCCTCGCTGCTATTCCTGGCTGTGGGAGCCGAAGTCGGCCGCGTGGAGAGCGAGCTCAGATAATTAGAGCAGCATTTAGTGTGGCTTGTCCTTGGAGGCAGGAGCTCTAGATGTGAAATCCTCCTCCTCTTCTGGAGGCTGGGGTAGAGGGATAAGATCCTACACGTGCTGAGGTCACTGGAGTGGACCACGGGGTCAGTTCAGGGTTGTTTGGGTTACTCAGCACTTCCCAGGTGTCCTGGGAAGCTGGTTCAGCTGCAGAGCTGAGCATGGTGTTTGTCCTGTTGGAGGTTTGACTTGTCTTCCCCACTAAACGTGTGAACGGACAAGAACTTCCCCTCGAGTATGTGCCCTCAGTAATTATAAGAGCTATAAATAGCTTGGACACCTCAGGGAATTGGGAGAACTGATTGGGATGGTCACTGGGTATGCTGTTGGACAGCCAAGGGGGAATTTTTTGGGATTGTAGGGCTCCTCCTGCCAGCTAGAGGTGAGCTGCCAGCCAGGCTTTGCTGATGTAATGTTTATACTGTGGCTTTCCTTTGAACAGAGCACCTGCAGTGGGGGAAAGCAGGAACATCCCAGCTGATCCAGGAGCATGAGGGATGTCCTGGTTTGGTTGTGTTGTCAGTGCTGACAGGGCTGGGGTTCTGAGGGGCAGTGCCCAGGTGGCAAACTCGGCTCCCACGTGTCCAACGGGGCCGTGCAGGGCTGGGTCAGAGGATGCTCTTCCCAAGTCTCAGCTCCTGCTGCCAGGGAGGCCTTACCGGTGTCACTGGGGATTAGGGAGTGGGAGCAGGTTTCCAGTCTTCATTTTTTTCCAGATAGGTCCCATGTTTATGCAGGAAAAGCTCAAGTGTTGCTGCATCTGCTGCACCACCGAGACACTCCGTGCAGCAAAGCAGCCACCTCTAACATCACCAAATAAACTACTGCGTTTTCCTCAGCCCCCCCCACTTTAAAAAACGGCATCAGAATTGCATGTTAAGCAGCCAGTGAGCTTCCCTTAGAGCAGCCTGTAGCCAGCAGTAATATTTATTTTCTCTATTTGTTTTAAGCCTGTGAAGACTGTGGTTTGCTCCACACTGTCCTGATGGAGCCCTGACCAGCGAGCGTGCAATGCCCCCAGCCCTAATGTGCCATTAATGATAGGTTAATGTACAGTATAATGTTTTTTGGACTATGGGTTCATTACACTTCTGAGTGCAAGGTCCTTCTGCAGAGCGCCCAAGGTCCCATTGCATTATATCATGCAATAAAAATACCCTTTTCATATCACAGGCTAATAAACTGTATTTGAAATGCTGTCTGAGGGCACCGCCGTTGTCTTGATAGGCTGGCTGCAACAGTTGGGATCTTTCTGTTGTGGTTTTTGTCAGGCTGGGTTCAAATTTTTGGAAGGAGATGCAGGATTTGTCTGTGCTGCTTTGGAATAAATGGAACTGCTCAGGCTGGGAGGGTTCCCCTAAAAGAAAAGGTTAGAAGGATGGCACCAGTGCAGTGCTGCTTCTTTCCCAACGTTCCTTGCATAAGGATGAGGTATTTTCTTGTTACTTCTAATTTTCTGCTCTCCCCAGTCAATCTCTCACTGGCCCAGGGGAAAAAAATACAAGGAGATGGTGTTGAGGGTTAGGTGTGGGTGCACTGTCAGGAAAAAAAGGGCAATGTCACTGAACACCATTTGGGATTCAGGTTCTTGTCCGCTCCTCATCCTCTCACATTCTGGGCCCCAGGAAGCACCACCCTGGCACCATTCCAGGTTGGTATCTGCCTATTTTGAGGACCTTTAAACCAGTCTCCCAACAAACACTCCAGTCCCTTGTGCCTGGAAAGTGCTCTGGAATCCCAGGAGCGTTGCTTAAGGGGTGTTATTTGTGCTCTGCCTGTCCTTTGGCAACATTCAGGAGCCTCAGTGTTGGTCTGAACCTCCTTGGTGCTCTCCAGGCACACACATTTTATGGCCAGTGACAAAGGAACCTGTTTATGGGAGGGATTCTCCTGGATTCTTCCCTGGATTTGTGGATGAGAGGCAGTTTAGGCTGTTACATGTGCTTTAGACCAAAGAGCTGGAGGGATTCAGGTAGCTCAGAGTTGGGAATTTCATCTCCCTGGGACAATTCATCCACCTGGACAGTTCATCCACTGTGGGCCCTTGGTGCTGGGAAATGCCCCTGGATCTGCAGTCCTGCCAGGGTTGCCAGGTAAAGTCTGTTGCTCTAAACTCTGGGTGGGTTTTTAACAGAAACCAAGATTTCTCAGGCCAGAGGAGAAGGCCACGAAAGCAAATTGCTGAATTTTAAGGGTAGGTAAAATTATGGAACTTTTACCCTTGAATAATGGCCATTTAATTGAGTGGGCTAAATGATTGATGGTTGGTGAGCAATGAGTTTGAATTCCCAGGGCTGTGTGTTCAGGGGGGCACTGCCCTTTTAATTTCATGTCAGATATTTAAATCACTTCCATCACCCTGGGAGAGGAGCTCCCCTTTAAAGAGTTAACCTGGCTGGGGGGACACTGCAGCTCGAGCCCTGTACCCTTTATCAAGAGAACCAGATGAGACAAGTTCATTTAAAAAGCCTGGTTTGTCATTGTTTATCTCATTTTCGGGGTTGACACACGAAATTAGGCTGGCTGACACTCACTCCAGGGCTATCCCTGGCCCTGTCCTGCCTGACCTTTCCAGCTCCAAGCTGATGTGCCTCGGGAATCTCAGTGCATCCAAAGCCCAGGGAGAGGCAAACCAGTACCTGCCCAGTAAGGGAAACCACTTCAGATAGTTCCACACTGAGACCTGGTTGTTGAGACTGAGCTTTTCAGCAAGTGGAATAAATTTCCTTTTGTTGACTCTTGTAGTAGCATTTTCAGAATGAAAATTCCTGAGAAAAATTACCATGGCTGAAAATTGTGGTCTGATATAATTTGTATCTCCTGGTTCTGATGTTCTTGGCCACCCAGCGCTGAATTGTTGGGGTTTTGTGACCTGCTCCCAGAATCACTGAACAGTAACTTACATTTTTAGTGGTGGGTGGATTGAAGTGCTCCTCCATATCCCTTAAAGGTGGCATTACAAACCAGCACGGTGTGAACACACACTGGAAAGGCCACAGAAGAATAAAATCAGGAAGAAATTAAACGAGCCAAAATTTCCAATCAGCTAAATAAGTGAGTTAAAAATCGCCAAAAGAGCAATTAACGATAATCTCTTTCGTTTACAAAGCAGAACAAACCAACCCCAGAACTTCAGCTCAAAAATGAGAAACTTTTGCATCACGTTTGGCAGCACATTTGTCATTTCTCTGTGGCAGCTCTGGCTGCATTCCTCCTTGATGGGTTTGACTTTTGATTCCTGGTCATTTCCCTGAGACATTTTTGGGTGCTGAGCCAACCTCTGGAGTTTGTGCCACGTTTTCCCTCCCAGTGTTGCTGTGAACAGGCCAAGGGCAGGGTTGATGGACCCCTGCCTTACCCACAGCTCCAGGGTGGGTTTGATATGTTTGATATGTTTTGATATCCCAGTTTGATGTGTGTTTTATTGCAGTTGCAGGGGTGAGTGCAGGCTGGATGCTGGTGGGTGGGGGCAGGTTTTAGAAGCAGCAAAGTGGGTTTGGAAGTAGATTTTGGCACAGGCCACCCAGGAACCACTTGGGAGCTCCTTGTTTTTGGTGCCTGATCTGGACATGCTGCTTGGTTGTCCACCAAGAGCTGCAGAGATGGGTCCTCCTGACACTGAATTTGTAGCTTTGGTGGAAATCTCCCATTCCCTATTTAAAAACAAACAAAATCTCCAAAAACACCCCTCAAATGGGACACAAAACCAACCACCAGGTTCTGAAAAACCATCCTCTAGTAAAACCATCCCCCTCAGCCTGAGAAAAAGCCTCACTGGAGCAGCACAGTCCAAAAACAAGGGAAATCCAAGGAGTGGTTTCAAGTTAAACTTAACCCTGAGGAGAACAGTGCGTAAACCCCGGGTTTCCTTGGAATATCCTCACAAAACAAAGCAGACAGGGGGACCAGCGTGGCCAGCTGATGTCCCCAGCCTTGCAGGGCTGCAATTTCCCTGGGCACTGTTGTGAGGAGCTGAAGTGCAGGGATATCCCGGCTGTGAGATGGCTTTGGCTGCGGGGGGTCTCTCCATCGTAAAGGAGATTCATGGGAGAAGGGACTGGCTGTAATAGCTGCCTTTAATTGCCCCAATGCATCTGCTCTTCCTTGCCTGTGCCTCCTGATTGTTTTTTCCTGGTTCTCTCCAGTGTCCTTGGCTGTTTTGTTTAAGAGGCAAAACGGCTCCTTCTAGGCTGTCCTGCTTATAATAAGCATTTACTTTATTCCTGCACCTTTTTCACCCAAAAATACCCCAAGTGCTGGGCAAAAACACACTTGTACTGGGGTTTTTTTGCAGCACCATTTATTCCCTTTTTAACCATGAGGCTGCTGGAAATTCAGCAGCTTTGTGAAGGTCACACTGGAAAATATGTGGCAGCTTGGGAATCAAACACCAGGACTGCTGTCCCTGGTTTTCCCTGCCATGCCCTCTCCTGAATTGTTTCCTTAGGTAAGAGCCAAGTAAAATCAGCAATATTTCACACTGAATTCCTGTAAAGCAGTGAAACTCAAACATACTTGGGATTTTTGGAGCAGGAGCAAAAAGAAAAGAGGATTCTGCCTTCCTGCTGTTAGACATGCAAGTCCAAAGCTGAGGGTTTTTAGTAGCCAGGTGTTGGGAGGAAAAAGACATTGGCCATATGCTCGGTGCCTGGAGCATCTGTGTACTTAAATGCATCATTTTAGGATCATCCATCTTCTCCTGGGAGCACTGAGCTCTCTGCTGCCATCCCTGCGCTCCCAGACGGGCTCTGGAACCCCTGGATCTGTCCTTCCTCCTCAGTGGGGCATCTCCCAGGCACTGACTGGCACCTTCCACCAGCCCAGGGTGCTCCAAGCCCCGTCCAACCTGTCCTTGGGCACTCCCAGGGATCCAGGGGCAGCCACAGCTTCTCTGGGCAACCTGTGCCAGGGCCTGCCCACCCTCCCAGGGAGGAATTCCTTCCCAATCTCCCATCTCTGCCTGCCCTCTGGCACTGGGAAGCCATTCCCTGTGTCCTGTCCCTCCTTGTCCCTCGGAGCCCTTTAGGCACTGGAAGGTCAAAACACAGGGAAGGTGCACAGGGAATTGGTTTTTTTAGATTAAAGGTTTTTTTACCAGGATATCATTTTCCCAAAACATTGTTTAGCAGTTGCACAGCCTGGAAGGCCATCCCAGAAAGGAGCTAAAGGGTCTAAACACGATGAGCTGATGGAACAGGAAAATAACCAGCCAGTATTTCCAAGGAGTGCTGGGCTAAGGCCTCCAGGAGGGGTCTGGGCTCTCCCCCACGTGAACAGTGCCCGTGGATAACACAGATCCCAGAGGAAGTTTCACCGCTGGTTTCTTGCATTTTTATGGCTGTAACCATGGAGTTTTTCAATGTTGGGGTGGGGTTTTTTTCCCAGAAAGGTGGTGTTTCTCGTGGCTGACTCTGCCTGTCCCCCCTTTGCAGGGCCACCCCTTCATCGTGCAGTACAACGACGGCAACGCCGAGGTGGTGTCCATGTGGGTGTGCAGGATGCTGGAGGAGCGCCGGGCCACCCAGGGAGCACCGTGAGCTGGGAGGGGCATCCCAGGAATCCAGAGCTCCCCCTGGGCCAGGAGCACCATCCCCACGCTTCCGACTCGCCGTTTCTCCGGATCGTATTTCCCAAAAAAAAAATGTTTTCCAGGAGTGCCAGCAAAACCCATCAGGGGGTTTCGTTGCTGCCTTTCCCTCACCGCCACCCTAAGGAATCTTCTTCCCACCTTTCTTTTGCTGCTGAGCAATTTTACAGATTATCTTCAGTTATACTGCCCACAGCCTTGAAGCAAGTATTTTATAATCTCTATTTTTTTGGTTATTGAATGTACTGGATATTTCCTGACTCCAGAGTATTTTTTAACTGTGGCTCTCGCACAGATGACACGCCGAGTGTTCAGAGGAACCCTGAGGAGGTGGTGGCTGTCTCTGAGTGCAGAAAGCCACAAAATACTGGGTTGAAATGTAAAACAAAAGCAAACAAACAGAAAAAGAGAAGTGTCTGGGCTTGCCCAGGTGAGGGGTTGCCCTTCCAGGGGGCATTCAGGTGGATCAGCACTCATAAATGACCGGGAATGCCTCTCCCTGCTGCAGGTCAGGTTTGCTGGGAGAGCCAAGCAGGGAAGAGAACACAGAACTGAAGAGCATCCATGGTCAGGCTCTGCAGGCTGGGCCCTCAGTCAGAAAGGTTTTGCTGAGGTGGAAAAGGTGAGGAGAGAGGACAGTGCTCAGCTCTGGAGCCAGGCTGGGAGAGCTGGGGGGTTCACCTGGAGAAGAGAAGGATCCAGGGAGACCTGAGAGCCCCTTGCAGGGCCTAAAGGGACTCCAGGAGAGCTGGAGAGGGACTGGGGACAAGGGATGGAGGGACAGGACACAGAATGACACAGGGAATGACAGAATCCCAGAGGGCAGGGTTAGGTGGGATATTGGGAAGGAATTCCTGGCTGGGAGGGTGGGCAGGCCCTGGCACAGGTTGCCCAGAGAAGCTGTGGCTGCCCCTGGATTCCTGGAGAGTGTCCAAGGCCAGGTGGGAGCAACCTGGGTTAGTGGAAGGTGTCCCTGGGGGGGAACAAGATGAGCTTCAAGAGCTCTTCCAACCCAACCATTCCATGATTCCCTAATTCCTGCCCAGGGAGCAGGTGCCGTGGGAGAGCAGCTCCAGCCGCAGGGATCTGCAGGGAGCAGCAGCACAGGGGGGGCAGTCCTGCCCCAGGGAGCCAAGGGCCACAGCTCAGGCTTGGCAGCATCCCATGGGATTGTGGGGACAAAGAGATGGCACAGAGGGTCCCTCATGGCCAGGGAACAGGCTGCAGGTTTTCCTGATTGTCAGAGCAGCTCGTGGCTTGCTTGGAAGCCTCTTGCCTTCCTCAGCTCCACCTTGAGCCCTGATTTCATCCCTCGGAGTCGCTGCAGTGAGGGGTGGGTGCAGCTGGGTCAGGCACAGGCTCCCAGGTTTGCTGTTACAGGAAAGGGCAATGATTGCAATGTCCCTGGTCTCTGTTCCTGGCTCCTGCAATTTCTGGGGACGTTTCCACAACAGACCGAGCAGAGATTGAACCAGCCCTTGTTCAAGATGCTTATTAAAAGGAAAAACAAAACACAGACAAGATGTGAGAGGCAGGTTTGGGGTGAGCGACTTGGGTGGGAGGAGGTTGGGGCTTTGTTTGCTTGTCTTTGCATTAGAAATAAACTTTTGCTAAAAAAAAATAAATAAAAAGGCTCAGGTAGTTTATTTTATACCAGCAGGTTAACCCCCCCCCCCCAATTCAATGAAACATTCCTCCTGAACCGCTGCAAATCCTAAATGTTACTCTGGAAGCAGCCTGGGAAAGACTTTGTTTCCTTCCTTGGAGGGATCATTTGTCTTCTTTTGAAGTGCAGGGGTTGCAGGCATGAACTTATAGACTAAAGTTTGTCTTAATTGCTCTGATGTCACAACCTCGCTGGCAGATAACAGTGCAGTGAATGAGTCCACAGCCCCCATCCCTCCAGGTCCTTTTTCTAAAGTGAGACAAATCTCCTCCCTGTGAGCCAACCAGAGGATGGGCAGCTCTCCCATTTATTTATCCCTAACAGTTTGCATTAGCTCTCCCTGGATAAAAAGTCTCTCCTGAGTTTAGTTTAAAAGGCAGCAAACCCAAGGCTTTTCCTCTCCCTTTCCCTGGCAGGGAGGGGACGATGTCACCCTGATACTCCCTGTGGGATTCCAGCTGGTGGAGATGGGGAAAATTCACATGTATGAACCTCGGTGGTTCATCAGGGTAATGAGTCAGGCACATCCTGCATTCCAAAGGCAGAGGGGCAGTCTTGGTTTTCCAAATAGCTCTGGGGGAAGGGGGACTGCGAGGGGTCCTCGACCTGTCCCTCTCTCTTGGTTTAAGGCCTGTGGAGCAGGGATGGCAGTGTGATGGTGTTAATAACTGAGCAATCACGAGGAACAGCTCTTGGGAGCTTCATTTGATCCCCTGGCTACCCGAGAGCAAACAGGAGGACTGAATCTGGGAGTGGTGCAGGTGTTTTCCTGCCTCACCGAGCTGTGTGGCCCTGCAGGGAAAGTTTGCCTGGAGGCGTCACTGGAGGAGGGATGGACCACAGGACACCCCTGTTTCTGACGTGGGGGCAGTGTCTGAAGCAAAACCTGGGAATCTGGGGGTCTGCTGGGGAAAAAATCCTGCAGGGAGCAAAATCCATGGGAGAAACCCCTCTCTGTGGTGTCAGAGGGATTTGGCTGTGGGTGGGGAGGGGCAGTGGCACTGGAGCAGGAACATCCTTCACTCTCTGGCTCTGACTGTGCTCCCTCTGCCCAGAGCTGCCTCTGGGGACAACCCAGGGCATCACAGCCAGCCCCTCGGGACCTGCACCTGGAAACCCCCCATGGAGCTGCAGCCTTGGCTGCTGAGGGAGAGGAGGAGGAGGAAGGTCAGGAGTCTGTACAGGTCATGGCTCTGCTCTGGGGGAGCTTCCCAGCACAGAGGGAGAAGCTGTTGGTGACCTGTCCTTGCCCAGCTGCCACGGGCTGGGCCACTCAGGGAACGGGGCAGACACATCCCAGGTGTCCCCAGTTCTTTGGGAGCTGCGGGAGAACCAGCTGTGACCTCTCAGCCCCTCCCAGGAGTGCTCAGGGGACCCTGGAGCCGTGTGAGGGTATTTTTGGGTGATTCCTGCCCCATACAGCCTCATCCCTGTCCTGTGGAGAGCCAGGTAGGAACTGCCTGAAACCCCAAACGCTGCAGCTGGGTGGGCACAGTGTCCCTGTGGTGGGAGCCAGGCCTGGGGGGCTCTAGGGAGGGAGGGGGAGCTGGAGCTCATTGAACAATGGAGAGGTCCCGAGGCACAGCAGTTATTTAGGATAACTCATTTTCAGCATTCCCTGGGGGATCCTCCCAGGCTGGGGGGGCTCACAGGCACCCTGGGGCAGAAGTCTGGAGGGATGGGAGGGCTGAACTTGCTGCCTCATCCTGCTCCCCCAGCTCACCAGCACTGCACTGCCTGCCCTGGGAAAGCCTAATGGGGGAAAATAAATTAAAAAAACCTCGCTAAGTGTATTATTTGGCCACACTGAATAAAAAGATTTTCGTGCAACCTGCTTTAGAGGAAGGTGTCCCTGCCCACGGAGGTGGGGTTGGAACGAGGCGAGCTTTAAGGTCCCTTCCAACGCAAAGAATTCCAGGATTCTGTGATCCCGTGCCTTTCCCGTCGGGAAGCTGCAGCGGGAGAGCTGCGGCTGCCGAGGAGCTGCGCTGACCCGGGGCTGTGTTACCTTCAGGAGAGGGTACGTCCATAAACCACACGTGTGCACTAAGGACAGGATTTATGGATTGAGCCTTACTGGCTCCGGCAGCGGCGGCTGCCGCCCGGTCCCCCCCGGCGGCTGCTCCCGCCGCCCGGTCCTGCGGTGGAAGTTCAAGGTTTATCCGAGCCGGGAGCCCGGGAGATGTTTAATGGCAAATGGATGTCTGGGGCTTTTACAGGCGGGAGGAGGAAAACTTCCCTGCAGCCGAGGCAAAGCTGCCAGGCCCTGGCGCAGGTGAGTGCGGGTCCATCCCGGGGGCCTGGCACGGCACGGGCACAGGGAATCGCTGCCCCGGGCTCCTCCCGCTCCAGCCCCGCGGAGCCGCCCGGTTTTCACCTGATCAATAAAGTCGTGTCTATCGATCCCGCCCGCTGCGTTCGCTCCTCCGCGGCCCTCCTGCCCGGGGAAATTCGGGAGATTTCGAGCCGCGGGGATGCAAAGGGAGGGTTGGCGTGGTCAGGAAAGTGAGGGGCAGCGCTGCCGTGGGGGGGTCAGGGACAGGGGACAAGGTGGGAGCGGCTGGAGGGGCTGGAGAGTGGGGGAGCTCAGGCACATCAAGGGGTGCACTTTGGGGAGAGCCTGGGGCGGGGGGACGGCCAGGGTGGATGTTGTGGGGTGCACAGAGGGAGGAAACGCGGTGGGAGAGCTGGGGTGCACAGACTGGGGGTGCACGGTGGCAGAGATGGTGAGCACAGAGGGGTTGCATTGAGGGGCCAGGTGTGCACACCCTGAGCACCACGAAGGGGCCCTGGGGGCACCCAGAGGACCCCGCAGACTCCCGGGGGGTCGCACGGCAGGCGCTCCGGAGGGTCCCGATCCTCGTCCCCGCTTGCCCGTCCCTCCCCGCCCCGCGGGGGCTCCGCACGCCGGGTCAGGCGAAGTGTGCCCGGCCAGCAGAGCCACCGCCCGCTCCCTTTGTCAATGTCCAGTAATTAAAATGTCACCGTTTAATTTTCAGGCCTCTCGGAGCAATCTTTTCCTAATAAAGAGTCCAATCGAAACGCTCCTTCCCCCGCCTCGGCGGGAAGGGCCGCGGAAGAGGCTGCGGAGGCCCAGAGCCGCCGCGGATCGATGGAGAGAAGCCCGGATTGATCGGCCTCTAAAATTAAATTTATTGGGGTCATGGTTTTATATGGTGCTGATACAACTGTTAAATGGGGAACATTCATTTCCAATAGGAGGCGTTTATTAAACTTCCACTGAATTAGACCGCCGTGATTTATGTGGCAATCTCGGCTCAGCCCTCCAGGAGCGCGGGGCCTTCCGCGCCCGCCACGCGTGATTATTTATTTATACACCCGTGACACGGCTCCCTAAGTTTTAACCTAAATTATCCACCGGCTTCGCCTGCCAGCGGCACCGGCCCGGGGAGCAGGGAAGGATGGGGGGTCCTGTCGGGGCGCAGCGCCCTCCCCGCCGGCCGCGGCCCCTCCGCGCCCCCCGGCCCCGGGAGGGTCCCCGGGGGGGTCCCCGGTTTGGGGGGGCGGCGGCGCCCGCAAACGTCCCGGCTCTCGCGTGCGGCGATCGTTGAGCGTTAATTAGAAATTCATTACAATTAAAAGCCGCGCGCACACGCCTTAATTACATCTGATTTTTAATTCCGAATCCGTGTTTACACAGTAAGCGAGACGTACCTCCTGATTATCCCCAATACTCTTTATACTGTACTAATTATGTAAATTAAACCTAATTAACTGACAAAAACTGCAGTCAATTCAACTGTTAAAAGATACGGCGGCTGCGAGGAGCGGGGCGCCGGCGGGGAGCGCGGCGGGGCCGGGGTCGGGCCGGGGGCCGCTCCCGCCTCGGGGCTCCGTGGCACGGTCGGGGCGAGCCGGGGGCCGGTTCTGCCGCCCCGGGCACCGGCGGAGCTCTGCGGGCACCGGGGCAGCCGCACGGCCCGGGGAGGGCACGGCGGGGCAGCGCCGGAGTCCCCCGGAGCCCCCCAGACCCCGATGTGCCGCCGCGGGAGCGGCCCCGGGAGCGGCGGGTACCGGCTCGGTCCGTGCCCGCTCCCGGTGCCCCGCAGCCCTCTCGGAGCCCCGCAGCCCGGCGTGGCCCCGCAGCCGGTTCCGCAGCCCCTGCGGGTGCCGAACACCGTGGGATCGCCCGAACCGCGGCGGCGAGGGGGCAGCGGGGCTCGACCCGGAGCGGGCGCGTCTCACCGCGCTCCTGCCTCCGTATGGCCGGAGAACAGGGGGATGGGGGGGATAAATAATTAAAAGGTGAGGAATAATTACCGGCTCGGGTTGCGATCGTTGCGGGAAGGCCGCGCCGCAAGGCCCGGCCGGCAGCGCCCGCTCCTCGTCCCCCACGACGGGGCGGCCCGGGGGGAGCGGCGGCCGCTGTCCCGCGTGGGAGCGCGGACCGGGGGTCGCTGCCGCCGCGGAGGAGGTGGGGGGCTCCGCACCCGCGTTTCGCTCCGCGCCGGCTCCGCCGCGTGCTCCCGGTGCCGCTGGTGATGGTGGGGAAGGGCTGGCGGGGGGGGCACACACCAAAGTGATGGCTGGGGGCTATCCGCGCCGTTATTAACTTCTGTTTGATCAGTGTAATTGCGCCGATCGCGGCCGGACGCGATGATTAATTACAGTTTAATTAACGTGGCCGTGACGAGTGCCGCATGCGGGAACCCAACCCGGGCAGCGATGCGGCTGGAGGCCCCCGCCACACCGGCAGGACCTGCGGACACCGTGTCCCCCCGCCGCTCCGGGTCCGCCGGTCCTGCCGGCGTGGCGTGAGCCCCCGTGGGGAACGAAAAACACGAGCTCGCCCCCTTCTGCCCTCTCCTGCCGGCGATTTCGTTGCCTCCCGATGTCCCCCCCTCGTCTCCGGTACCGCTCCCGCACCCGCGCCCCGCAGCGGAGCGCGCATCCCGGCCGGGAGAAGGATGCGCGGCAGCAGCGCATCCCCGATTTCGATGGGGTCCCTCCGCCACTCCCTCCGGGCTCCTCTTTTCGTTACCGCCCGCTCCCCCCTCAAACTTTCAACGAGCACCGCTCCCCCCGGGGTGTCCGCACGGCGGGAGGGGGATGCGGGGGGGGCGCGGAGCGGCGCGGAGCCCCACGCAGGTGCGGCGCGGGGCTGATCCCCGCTCTTACCTCGGGCAGCCCGGGCGGGTCCCCGCTCGGTGGCGGCCCCCACGCCCCCGCTCCCTCCCCGTTCACGCCGTGCCTTAAAGCCGCGCCGTGATTGACTGGAGCGCATCGGTGATTGACGGCGGCGGGGTCCCGGAGGCCGTTAATGTAAATATGCTGGTGCTAAGTGGGTGTGTCTTCCCGTTATTTTAGCTGTCACCGGATCAATGTGCAGCGTCTCCAAGTACGGATCCGGATCCTCCCTCGGTGGCGCGGCTGGTCACTCGCTCTTGTTGCATCTGTGCCGGGCGGACGCGGCGGCGGGGCGGGCGGCGGCCCCGCGGCGTCGGTGAAGGGCGCGCCCGCTGCCCGCCCGCCCCGCGCCCCGGAGGCTCCGCTGCCCCCGGGAACGGGCTCGGCGCGGACGGGGCCCCCCCGGCCGATGGCGGCCCCGGCGCCGGGCTGCGGCCCCTAGTCCCGAGCAGAGCCGGCACGTCCAGCAGCTCCGCGGCGCGGTGAGTGCGGGCGGGCGGCGGGCGCAGGGGAGGGGAGCGATGGTGGGGAGGGGGGGCGGAAAGCGGGGCGCGTTTTCGGGAGTCGCTCCCCGTTATTTTGTGTAATTACCACGGAAGCGGCTTAACCACCGGGAGCCCTCCCCGCTAAGCCAATTTGCCTGGCTCGCCGCTGCCCTTCTGCTACGTGCGGCGGGTGCTGCCCGCCCCGGCCCCTAATCCGCCCGCGCCTAATCGCCTGCCGGGGACACGACAAAGGGGCTCCGGGGCACCGCGCCCGCGGGCACCGAGCGCCAAGTTTGGGCCCGCCCGGTCCGGCCCGGGGCTCGGCCCCTCCGACCCCGCCGCCGCGGGACGCGCCGCCCGCATCCTCCGGAGCCTTTCGTTGGAGCCCGCCCGGGGCTCGCCGCGGCCCGGCACGGCCCGGCGAGCCGGCACAAAGGGAAGGCAAGGCAAGGCACGGCACCTCCCGGGGACTCGGGGAGGAAGGAAGCGGGGGCGGTGACCCACCAGGACGTCCTTGCCCCGGGCTCCCGGGGCCGGGTACGGCGGCGCTCGGTACCGGCGGCCGCGGCGCGGGGGATGCGCTCCGGCCCCGCCAGACCCCTCGGCCGGGGAGGGTCCCGGGGCAGCGCCCGGGGGGCTCTGGGCCGGTAGCGCCGAGTGAGGATCGGCGGGGCCGCGGAGCGAGGATCGGCCGGGCCTCGGAGCGGGGCCCCGGGAGCGCCTCTAACCCGCGCCTTTAACCTGAGCCTTTCCCCGATTTTGTTTTGCAGGGGCGTTTTGGGGGGGAATGGAGGCGATCGCCAGTCAGATGGGAAATGGGAGAGATGCAAGCTCCTCCCCAAATTCAAAGCAAGAGCTGCAGCCGTACCAGGGCTCCAATACCCTCAAGCCCAACCAAGTGGGTGAGACCTCCCTGTACGGCGTGCCCATCGTCTCCCTGGTGATCGACGGGCAGGAGCGGTTGTGCCTGGCGCAGATCTCCAACACGCTGCTCAAGAACTACAGCTACAATGAGATCCACAACCGGCGGGTGGCCCTGGGCATCACCTGCGTGCAGTGCACGCCGGTGCAGCTGGAGATCCTGCGGCGGGCCGGGGCCATGCCCATCTCCTCCCGCCGCTGCGGCATGATCACCAAGCGGGAGGCGGAGCGGCTCTGCAAGTCCTTCCTGGGCGAGAACCGGCCCCCTAAACTGCCGGATAACTTCGCCTTCGACGTGGTGCACGAGTGCGCCTGGGGCTCCCGGGGCAGCTTCATCCCGGCCCGCTACAACAGCTCCCGCGCCAAGTGCATCAAGTGCAGCTACTGCAGCATGTACTTCTCCCCCAACAAGTTCATCTTCCACTCCCACCGCACCCCGGACTCCAAGTACACCCAGCCCGACGCCGCCAACTTCAACTCCTGGCGCCGCCACCTCAAGCTCAGCGACAAGACGGCCACGGAGGAGCTGTCGCACGCCTGGGAGGATGTCAAGGCCATGTTCAACGGCGGCACCCGCAAGCGGACCTTCTCCCTGCAAGGGGCGGCCGCCGGCGGGCCCGGGGCCGGCTCCCCCGCCGCCAAGGCGGCCCTGCACCCGCCGCCACCCGCGGGCCCCGAGCTGGCCCCGGCGCACAAGAGCCTGCGGTGCAGCGGGCAGGAGGCTGCGGGGGAGCGCGGGGCGCTGGGGCTCGGCGGGGCGCACGGCGGGGCCGCGGGCGCGCACGGCGGGGCGGGCGCGGTGCGCAGCTACCCGGTGATCCCGGTGCCCAGCAAGGGCTTCGGGATGCTGCAGAAGCTGCCGCCGCCGCTCTTCCCCCACCCCTACGGCTTCCCCGCCGCCGCGTTCGGACTGTGCCCCAAGAAGCAGGAGGAGGCGCTGGGCGGCGCGGGGGGCGGCGAGGCGGGCAAGGGCGGCGCGCTGCCCCCCGGCATGTTCTGGGGACCCCCGCACCCGCACCCGCACCAGCCGGCACAGCCGCCGCACCAGCCCGGCGCCGCCAAGGACAGCGGCGTGTACCCCTCGTTCCCGGTGTTCTGGCCGGCCGCAGGCAGCCTGCCCGTGCCGCCCTACCCCGCGCAGAGCCCGGCCAAGGCGGCCGCCACCGCCGTGGTGGTGGCGGCGGCGGCAGCGGCGGCGGCGGCGGCGGCCGAGCCTGCGGGGCTGGCGGGGCGGCACGGGGAGCTGGAGGGCTCCGAGCCCTCGGGCAGCGGCAGGAGCAGCGCCACCCCCCAGGAGGGCGCGGGGGCGGAGGGCGAGCGCTGTCCCAGCGCCCTGTCGCGGGCGGCGGGCGAGGAGGAGCGCTCCGGGGACGAGGCGCTGCTCGCCCCGCTGCCGCTGCCCAGGAAGGGCAGTTACCTGTCCGCCTTCCGCCCGGTGGTGAAGGACGCCGAGAGCATCGCCAAGCTCTACGGCACCCGCGAGGCGTTCGGCGGCGCCGGGCCCCGCGGCCCCGGGTACCTCTCCCCGGACTTCCTCAGCGAGGGCAGCTCCAGCTACCGCTCGCTGTCCCCCGGCGGGGACACGGCCGAGGAGCCCGAGGTGGACGTAGAGTCCAACCGCTTCCCGGAGGACGAGGAGGAGGAATCCGCCGCTGTCCCCGCCGCCGCCGTCCCCGCCGAGGGCCGGGAGCCGCCGCCGCCGCGGCTGCTGGCGGGGCCCGAGGAGCCGCCGCCCGCCGGGGCCGACGGGCCCGAGGAGAAGACGGGCGAGATGCCCGCGGAGTGCGGCTCGGCCCCCGACGGCAGCCCCGAGAGGAGCAGCAGCAGCAGCGGCGCCTACGAGGTGCGGGGCCGGGAGGGACCTGCCCTCGGGGGTCTCCGCGGGGCCGGCCCGGGGGCCCTGACTCGCTCTTTTGTAGATGTTCGCGCCGGAGAGGGGGGAGCCCCTGCAGCCGCTGAAAGCCGCCGCGTCCCTGGGAGCCCCCGCCGCCTTCCTCTGCACCCCCGAGGCCAAGGGTAACGCGGGCCGGGGGCGGGCGGACGGGGCGCTCCGAGGGCGCGGCCCCGGGGGCGGCCCCCGCCGGCGGCTCAGCCCCGGGGGAGCCCCCGGGTCGCCGCTTTCGTTTGGGGGGATTTCGGGAGTAAAGCGAAACAAACGGTTCCCGGGCGGGGGTCGGGGGTGGAGCCCCCCCGGGCCCGGCGATGCCGCCGTGGCCGCGGCCGGTGCAGCGGGGATGGGCTGAGAGGGCCAAGCTCCTGCCCACAAGCTACTTTCCAACAGCAAAGCGATTAGGATGTCCTCTAAGAAGGTTTTAACGAGGGCTTTGTCCGTAATTATGTAATTAAGGATATATCAGGACCATACTTTCATTGCTTATGGTTGAAAATCGGTTTATTAACTTTAAGAGCAAGATAAAGAAGACAATCACTCCGCGGCAGAGGATTTAGAGACCAGAAAATCCTATCAGGACCAAAGGAATGTCTCTCATCCCAGCCCTGTAAATACCGACAGAGGTAAGCCCCGCTCCGCGCTCCCCCGCGGGGCGATCCGAGGCCCCTCCGCGGGCGATGCGGGGTCCGCGGAGCCCCCCCCGGCGGGGCTGACGGCGCTTTGCCCCCCCTCGCAGGCGAGGAAGGCCTCGCCATGGATGTCACCGGGACGCAGCTGGTGGAGAAGGACATCGAAAACTTGGCCCGAGGTGAGGCGGGGGTGCGGAGAGAGGGGTGCGGGGGTCGGAGCCCTGACGGGGCGGGATGGGGGGGTCTGGCGGCACCCCCCGGCCTCTCCCCGCGGCTCGAGGTATTTGTGTTTTGTGCAGGAGTGATTAACTCCTGTGATTAATGTAACGTAATGCGATTAGCACCGCGCTGAGCCGCCTCCAGATGGAAAAGTGCGGGCTCCCCTCAACCCCGCCGTGTATTTTTAAACAGATGAGTTACAAAAACTGGTCCTGGAGCAAATGGAACTTAGGAAAAAGCTGGAGAGGGACTTCCAGAGCCTGAAAGGTACCGCTGACCCGTCCCCCGCGCGTCCCCCGCCCCGGCCGGGGAGCGGGCCCCGCACCGGGAGCGGTGCTGACCCCCCGTCCCGCAGATAACTTCCAGGACCAGATGAAGCGGGAACTGGCGTACCGGGAAGAGATGGTGCAGCAGCTGCAGATCGTCCGAGGTAAGGCCTGGCCGAGCCCATCCGCCCATCAGGACTTTTATTTTTTTATCTCCTTTTATCTTCTTTATTTCTTTCCTTTTTTTTTTTCCTTTCTCCTTTTTTCCTTTCTCTCTCTCTCTCTCTTTTTTTTTTTTTTTTTTTTTAAAATATCTATCCTTTCGTGCCCTCCAATTCGTCTCGGCATTTCCAGCCGCCCCGCAAAACGGCTGCGAGGCATCATTACACGGCAGCGAATGAACCTTCCCTCTCGCAGTAATTTCCACACGGGCTAAATTAAAAACCCGAGGCGTAAAATTACCTGGGCGCAGCCGCGAAGCCGTGCCCGACTTTGCACCCATTGCGTGCCCCCTCCGTTCCCTCCCTCTTTTTCCCCCCTTCGCGCTGCGGTGCCCTCGGGCCCAGCGCATCCCCGACGGGGCGGCCGCGCTCGGATTTGCCCCGGGCGCGGTGTGATGCTCCCCCCATCCCAGACACGCTGTGCAACGAGCTGGACCAGGAGAGGAAAGCGCGCTACGCCATCCAGCAGAAGTTGAAAGGTACCGCGGTGGGACGGGGAGGGGGGGAACACAGACGGCTCAGGGGGAACGCGGGGGGCTGACGGTTCCATCCCTTTGCAGAGGCTCACGACGCGCTGCATCACTTCTCCTGCAAAATGCTGACCCCGCGGCACTGCACGGGGAACTGCTCCTTCAAGCCGCCGCTGCTGCCCCAGTGACCACCCCCCGGCCCCCTCCCCCCGAAGCCATGCGGGCACAGCCCACACAAGCCATTTCCACGAGGAGACACTTGTACATAGAGGACTCGGAGCCCGGCTTTCCTCGGACTGGCAATACGGCGGGGGCGGCCCCGGGCCGGCCGGGGGAGCCGGGCCCTTCCCGCGCCCCCACCCCCGCTCCGCCTCCCCCTCCCTCCCTGTGTGTCCGCTTCTTCCACCCTCGTCCAGACTGGAAACAAAAGTGGCTATGTGCAATGGATATAAATGTACTGTGATTCTCTTGGTACAGTATTTGTCGGATTTTTATTTATTTATGATGTATATTTATCCCCCACCACCACCCCCTCCCCGCCCCGGACCCCCTCCTTTATCCCCCTCCTTGTAAATTCTGGATGTAACGGCACTTTAACGGGCGGACCCGCGACTCCGGAGGCAGAACATCGCTCGCCCGCTCTGGGGACAGACCCCTCTGTACGTGATTTTGGTTCTTTAATAAAAACAGACTTTAAGAAGCCGCCTGGTGCGTGGGGCTGGCCCGGGGGGCGGGTTGTTCCCTCCCCTCCCGGGGGCGGGGTGGGCTCGCATGGCCCCAGCGGCCGCCCTGGGGGTCTGCGCTGCCCCCCGGTACCGGGGCTCTGAACTTGGGGGGGCTGCGAAGCTTCCCCGATCCCTCCTCCTCCTCGCCGCAGCCGGGAGCTCATTAATGCCCATTTATATGCTCGTTTCACACATGAAGGTATCCCATTAATGAGCTCCGAGAGCGGGCGCCAAGTGCGCGCACACCTATTACCCCGAAATACCTGTTTTCAGCACAGAATTAACCTCGCGCCGCAGCGGGATCGGGAACGGGACAGGGACAGGGAGCGGGGAGGCCGCACCGGGGTCCTGGGGAGCTCCGGGGTGGAAGGGACCGGGCGGGACTCGCCCCGGGAGCTGCGGGAGGGATGCACCGTGATCCCTCTGCGGAGGCCGGGATCGGGGAAAAGGATGTGGGGACAGCGAGCATCCAGGGGATCCGCAGCATCCCGGGATCCGCAGCATCCCGGAGACCGGGATCAGAGCTAGGGGAGAGGGTGGAAGGGGAGGATCACCCGGGGGGCTGCGCGGTGCCCACCCCGGCGGGGTCTCTGAGCGCGAAGCGGTCCCGGGAGCGCCGTGCGGGGATGAGCCGGTAATTGGTTTGCGGGGCTCGTCGGGCCGTTCCGCGGCCTGCGCCGCCACCGCGTGGGCGCAGCCGGAGGTGCAGCCTCCCCCCATCCTCCCTTCATCATTCCCGGCCCCGGGATCAGCTGTGCCGGAGCAGGAGCAGAGAATCCCACCTATCACCTGGGGGGGAGGAAGCCCATCCCAGCCCGGCCATGTGGACATGGTTGGCTGGGATGAAGGTTAAAAACCCGTGGGGTGGGAGTACAAATGATTTTTTTGGGACTCTCTTTGTTTTTCTGAGCTTCAGACAAAGTTCCTTTGGCTTCTTTGCCCCACCCCTGGAAGTGTCCAAGGCCAGGCTGGACAGAGTTTGGAGCAACCTGGGCTAGTGGAAGGTGTCCCTGCCCACAGCAGGGGTGGAACAAGGCGGCCTTAAGGGTCCCTTCCAAACCATTCCAGGATTTTCTGCTTTGAACACAGATATCCTGCACTGTGTGAGCTGAAGGAGGTGTCTGAGGGGAAGCAGTGGAGCTGGTGGCATCTCTCATGCAGGTAAGAGCTTGGGAAGGGGGATCACTTAACTGGGAAGTGGAATTGATGTGTAAATGAGGGAGCAGAATCAAGCTGTCCAAACCAAGAGGTGGTCACCTGAGGGGAATGAAACAGTTGGAGCCCTTTGGCTGGGTCACTGCTGGCACCTCACGGGCTGGGGGTGACCCTGGGGAGGGACCCCAGAGGGGCCTGGCCTGGGTCCCTGGGTGCCTGCCCAGCCCTGCTGTGCCCACCTGCCCGGGCACACCCCGTGTGTGGCAGCAGCGCCCACAAACACGGGCACAAAAATGAACTATGGTGCTGTATTAATATTTTCACACTACTTAGCTCTCATTAAAATGTACTTTGCAGAATTTAATATGCGACTTCAAATGACACAATGTATTAAGTGCTTAATATACTAGAAATTATGAAACTATTATAGTCTAAGTAATATGAAATAATTAGAGTGAATTAAACTTCACCGGCAGAATGAGGGAAAGGCTTCAAATTTTTTATTTTTTCCTTTTTTTTCTTTTGGTCTCAAAATAGTTGAATGCAGTAACAGCCCCTGAAAACAAACAACCAGAGTTAGGATTTTTAAATAATTAAAGCAGGGAGAAGCTTGGAGTGTCTGTATTTGAGTCTGTGATGCATTTGGCAGTGGGGAAGCAGAAGGTCTGTTTGCAGCAGCTGATGGAGTTGTTCTTTCAGGCCAGTGGCAGAGCAGCTCCGAGGAGCTGCTCACCAGACCTGCAGCCTGGCCAAGGCTCGGCCCCATATGCTGTTTCCCTCTTGTGCACAAGGCTGGTTGTTTGGAGCCGAGCAGACGTGGTGGCTCTTGGTGACAGAGAGGGTTCCTCGTGGCCTGTGAGCTGGGAGTCCCCTCAGCAGAGCAGGTCCCCTCCTAACGGGGGTGCCAACAGCAGAGACCCCCTGTTAAAACCACGGGATGTGGCCTCTGGCTCTGGGAAGGGATTTGAGCCATGGTGTGGATATTGGGGCTGAATTTCAGGGGTGAATTTCAGGGGCTTTTCTGGCAGGAGGGGATCCCCCTGGAGGGTGGGTGGTCTGCAGCGAGACGCAAAGCACCTGGTTGAGCTGCCAGGCTCGGGCAAGGGGTTTGCCCTGCGGTGTGGGAGGAGGGGACTGCGTGGGACTGCACTGCTCTGGCACCCACTGGACACGGAGCAGGGCAGGGACCTGCTCTCTGTGTGTCACTGGCCCCAAACCTGGGAGGGCAGCTCTGAAGGGGGTTCTGTCCAGCAGCAGCGCGGTGGAATTCAGAGGATGCCATGAATGAGGGGAGATTTGGGGTAGATGTTAGGAAGGAATTGCTGGCTGTGAGGGTGGGCAGGCCCTGGCACAGGGTGCCCAGAGAAGCTGGGGCTGCCCCTGCATCCCTGAAGTGTCCAAGGCCAGGCTGGACGGGGCTTGGAGCAACCTGGGCTGGTGGAAGGTGTCCCTGCCCATGGCAGGGGTGGGACGGGATGAGCTCCAGGGTCCTTTCCAGCGCCCTCCCTGATTCCATGGTGACACCAGGAGGTGGCGTTCCCAGCGCCGCTCTGCTCCGCGCTGCTCCCGGAGTTTGGCTGGTTTTGAACTGAGGTTTTGTGCTACTTCCATGGAAACTACCAAAACTGCCCCTTGGGAATGCGCGTCTGAGCCGGGGGAGGGAAGAACAGACAGCTCAGCCTGGTCCGTGGGCTTATCCCAGCCCGGGGCAGGACGTGGCATTTACCCTCACGAGGTCCCTGTCCCACTCTCTCTGGGACAGCCCCGTCCTCCCCAGTACGGGCTGCTCCTCCCAGCGGGTGTCCCATCATCCAGGTGGACAATAAGGACAACATTGATCCCGAGGGATAGCTGCCAGCTGGACCTTGTGCCTGGGCACAGCCTTTGCTCCTGGCAGTCTGGCCAGTTTTCCTACTATTCCACTTACCCAGCGTGTATCTCCCTGGGCTGGCTCCGAGGATACCATGGAAGTTGTGCCAAAGGCCCTGCTAAAGCCAAGGCAAATAAACTCCTTGGTTTCCCCTCCTCCACAGGGCCCTTTCATCCCAGAGGGCACCCAGGAACGATTTGTGCCTGGAGAACCTGCACTGGCTGTTCCCAGTCACCATCATCTTGGCCTCCTGGGAGTGCATTCCAGCAGGATTTGCTCCATCACCTTCCCAGGGCGATGCTGGAGAGGCCAAATGTTCTGCCCTGGCCACTCTGGTTCCTCCTCCTCTCCCAGACCAAAACTGGGAGTCACATTTGATTTTTCCCAGTCACCAGCACTGCTGAGACCTTTTGGGGATGATCCAGTGGCCCCCCAGTGACTCTGGCAGGTCCCTTGGGTGCTGTCCACCCAGCACCACGGACGTCTGTTTGTCCAGGGGGCCAAAGTGGACCTGAAATGTTCAGGTGAGACCAAAATGTGCTGTGAGCTGCTGGCTGCCTTGCCCCAGCAAACCCAAAAAAGCTTTTTCTCTGGGAAAAAAATCCCAGCTATTTCAGGATGTGTCTGGCTGTAAGGGCTGGGGATGAGGTGTGTGTTTGGTCCTTGCCTGGCTGGAGGTTCCTCCTGCCTTCATCTCCTGTGTTTTTGGGAAAGCAATTTAATCTGAGCAGTGTTGTGTCTGGCTGGTGTCCTCTGGGTTGAAATGCAGTGTTTTAGGGACAAGTGTGAACAGGACAGGGAGGAGCTGTGTGTGAGCAGGATGAAGTGTCCACATGTGAGGAGATGTGGGTTTAGTTAAATGGATTGAATTTTGGGTGCAAACAAGACTTTGTGCTGTGTGGACAAGAGAAGGGCGTGCACCGGGCAGCTCTGCCTCTCTTACAAAACCATTTATTCCCATGTAACAAAGTGAACCCTGTGGTTCTCCTGGAAACTTAAAACACATTTTCCTTTTTTTTTTCTCTTTTTTTTTTTCCTTCTTAAAAGCTGAAAATTCTTTGCTTTGATCTCCTTTCTGACTCTTAATGAAGCTGTGGGATCTGCCTCCCCTCATCGTGCCTGTTGTTCTCGCTCTGCTTTGCTGCCCAGCCCTGTCAGAGGCAGTGCTGGGATGGGCCCTCCTCTCTCTTCTCCCAAATATTTCACACCTCCTGACACCAGCCCAGCTTCAAAGCCCACAGCAAACACGGAGGGCCCACTGAAGGCCAGGCTTCCACTGCAGTCTGTCAGAGCTGAGCATTACACGTCCAAAGGTGGAATTTGACACTAACAGATGAATTCTCACTGTTTTTCCACGGAGGAATTGCGCTGCTGTTGCCACAGTGCAGGTGGATTAACTGGGGAGGGGGTGGCTGAGGGGGACTGATGCCTGTGCTGGAGGTTTCCATTCATCCAGTGTTGGAAGCAGCCATGGGATGATGGGGTCCCCAAGAACCTCGCCCTGAAAATTTGGCTGCCCAGAGCCACTTGTGCTGTGCTGTAATTAAACTGATTGGCAGGCTGGGAAGGGGGCAGTGCCCAGGGCTGGCACAGGGAGCTGCAGCAGTGCTGCTCCCTCTCTGCTCGTTGCCAGCCCCACGCAGGGTCTGGAGGACCCCAAGGCCTGCCCATCCCCGTCCCCAGCGTGTCTTGGGGGTGGGTTCCTCATCCCAAACTGCCACTGGTGAGCTCTGAGTGACTGTGCCAGCCAGGACACACAGTCCCAGAGTGGGTCAGGTTGGAAGGGACCCCTGGAGGTCACCCAGTCCAACCTCCCTGCCCCAGCAGGGTCCCCAGGAGCAGTCACTCGGGCTTGTCTTCTGAATATCCCCAGGGAGGGTGACCCCACACCCCCTCTGGGCAGCCTGTTCTGGTGCTCAGTCACCCTCACAGTAAAAACCTTCTTCCCAATGTCCAGGGGGAACTTCCTGTGCCTCAGTTTGTGCCTGCTGCCTCCTGTCCTCTTGCTGGGCACCACCGAGAAGGTTCTGGCTCCTTCCTCTTGGCACCTTCCCTTCAGATACTTCGACATTGATTGGAGGTCTTATCTTAGTTTGCATCTTACTTGATCTTATTTTGGAGACCTCTTCTCCAGGCTAAGCAGGCCCAGCTCCCTCATCCCCCCCTCCTCAGAGGGATGCTCCAGTTCTCCCCACTGCTGCTGGATTTGCTCCGGGAGCTTTGCGTCTGTCTTGTCCCGAGGAGCCCAGCACTGGACACCATCCCAGGGGAGGCCCCACCAGGTCTGGGTAGAAGCCAGGATCACCTCCCTGACCTGCTGACGAGGGCAGGCAGTGCTGCAGGACTTTTGGGAGAGGACAGCAGCACCTTTTTGGGAAGCCTTTGCCCGGCTGTGCTACCCCAGCTCTGGAAGCAAGAGCAGCCTTCGGCTGGGAGGGCCATTAATGTCACCTTTCCACAAGTGCTGTGCTCACAGAGGGACCTGCCAAGTGTAGCACGTTTTAATTTGCTCTTTTCCCAAGCATTCCTGGGTTTATGGCTCGGCTCAGCCTGGATCCAGCGCTCTGTGCAGACAGAAAGCTCCCTCCAGAGGGTCACTCCACACCACAGCCTCTGAGGGCTCCCTCGAGGGCACTGATGTGCTGTTTCCTGGAAAGCATCTGCCTAAGCAGGGGGTTTATGGTGGGTTTTGCAGAAAGCTGAGCTTTGGCAGCTGGCAGGGACGTTTGTCTGTGTGGTGGTTGTGTCTGACAGGCTTCTGGCTCAGCACAGGTTTGTTGCTCTGCCCTCTGCTTTAAATGCTTAGTTGTTGTCAGGTGGTATGGTCTTGGGAACATGTCAATTGTGTAAAAATGAAAGAGAGAGGAAGGGGGGAAAATGCATTTTGAGTGATGCCTGCACCACGTTGAGAAGCACATTTGCAGTTTCTTTACCATCTGTAGCAACTTGTCCAAAGCAAACATTACCAGTCAGTCCAGCTTTGGCTGCATAATTGCCATAAACCATTGCAAGGGCATCCAGAATAGCACAGCCCTGGAACTACTTCTAGGATTAGGTCCTACTCCCTTGAAAAATAAACCTTGGCAAAGAGCTCCGTTCTCCCTAATAAAAATTCCATTTTCACAGCTCTAATCAAGTTTTCCAGAGCTCTGGTCCAAATTAGAAACTGCTCACAGAATATCTGACCCAGGAGAACAAGATGGAGCTTTTCATTTAAAGCAGTACCAGGCTGGAAATTTCCAAAGTTGCCGGTGGGTCACCTGTGGCAAAGCTGGGGAGTGTGTCCCAACAAATCCATCCCTTCCACGGCAAAGCTCCCGGTCCCTGCTCAGGGGTGGAAGAGTCTCCTTTGGAGGATTCTTCCAGAAATGGTATCTCTCTTCATAGCCAGGCTGGGAGAGCTGGGGGGGGGTCAGATGCAGAAGAGAAGGATCCAGGGAGACCTGAGAGCCCCTTCCAGGGCCTAAAGGGGCTCCAGGAGAGCTGGAGAGGGACTGGGGACAAGGGATGGAGGGACAGGACACAGGGAATGGCTTCAAACTGCCAGAGGGCAGGGATAGATGGGATATTGAGAAGGAATTCTTGGCTGGGAGGGTGGAGAGGACCTGGTACAGGATGCCCAGAGAAGCTGTGGCTGCCCCTGGATCCCTGGAAGTGTCCAAGGTCAGGTTGGACAGGGTTTGGAGCAACCTGTGCTAGTGGAAGGTGTCCCTGCCCATGGCAGGGGGTGGGAAGGGGATGGACTTTAAGGGCCCTCCCAACCCAAACCATTCCATGAACTTGGCCATCCAAGTGACAGCAGAGTCTGGAGCAGAAAGGAGGAAGCCCCAGCCACAGTTCATCTCTCAGGCTGGCTGGGCTGAAAGATGCTCAGAACCATAAAAACCCCAGGCAGGATCGTTTCTTAAACGCTCACGTGGGCTCCTAATTGTGGAAACATGTTGGATTATGTGATACCATGGGGTTATATAACACCTTTTATGAAACTCTTGGCACGAAAACAATGCATAAAAATAACAGATGTGGCAAATCACAACCATGTTCGGGAATCTTTCTGCAGTTCAGCTTAGTGAAAACAATAGACTCGGTTTAAATGGGGAGGTTTGGTTTTTTTTCCTCCAAAACAATGTCTTAGGGCAAAGAAGTGTTGGACAGAATAAAAAGGCTGAAAGTGCAAAAGGGGTTTCCCCTAAAGAAGTCTGGAGGTGGTTGAGGGCTCCAGGGTAGCAAGGGGTGTGAGAGGGGGTGGAGATGACCCTCCCTACCTTCAGGGAGACTTTCCTTCTAAGCCAGGCAAGGGAAAAGTGGTCCTGAGGCGTGTCCCGAGGGAATGATGGTGAACCAGCATCCTGAGCGAGGACCAAGTGTGCAGTTGTCCTTCTAGGACCATCACGCTGCAAATGTGGCACCTGGGGACGTGGTTGAGATGGGCCTGGCAGTGATGGTTGGACTCAATCTTAGAGGGCTTTTCCAACCTTAGTTATTCCAGGATCACCTCTGCAAACCCCGAGGGGTGCCCGAGGTGAACTGGGAGTGCAGGAGGGGCTCAGCAGGGTGGGTGTGTGACTGCACCCAGCCTTTCCCCATCCCAGGAGTTTTCCCAGATGGGTTTGCAGCGCTCCACAGGAGAGGTCCTGGGTGTCAGGAATGTGGCTTTCCCATGCTTTTGTGAAGCTGTGCCGCTGATAAGAGGCCCCTCAGAGCCTGTAATCGGAGCAGGATCTGCCCGAGAGTGAAGGCGCCGTGACTGCCCCGGTGGATAACGAGGAACAGGCTCCAATTAAACACCAGTTCCTCCCGTTTGTTGTGGTACACGGTGTCCTGAGCACCCAAAACCAGACCCAGGGCTTTAAACCGTGAGGCAGTGCTGGAATAAGGAATTGGATCTGGCTGGGAGCTGTGTGGGTTTTTAATCTCCTTCCTGGCTATCAGCCTTTGTGCAGTCCATTTCTACTTTGGCACAAGCCCTGGCTCCAGTTGGCATTTGGGACCATCCCGGTATGACAGGGCTTCCCAGAACTGAATTTGGCCTCCAGTCTGCTCTATTATGTCCCATTAATTCATAATTCATTGTGTGAGAGAGCCCAGATGTGAGCTCAGGACCGGCCGCTCTGGAGCCGTTTGGCCAAGAGGTGCCAATTATTTCTTGGTGTCATCTGAAGGAATTTTGGTTCCCAGATGGGAGAAAACTGCAGGACATCTTCAACAGAAAAGGGAAAACCAGGACTAATGGCCTTCCTTTATTAGTGGAGAAAAGAAAGATATTTTAGCTAAAGGCTTCCAACTTAAAAAAAAAAAAGGGAAATTTCAAGTGAAAGAGAGAACTTACTGTTTGGAAAGAGTCTGCAGGGTGGAGACATTGAACTGAAAGGGTCTTGTGTAACTTTGCTTTTTAGGTCTAAGACTAAATTCCCTCATTTATTCCTTTGCTTTACCACAGGGAGATGGCAGAGGAATGCTAAGGAAGAGACTGATTTTTGGGCTAGCTGGAAGCATGTGGCATCTTCCAGGATCGGCCCCAGACACTTCTGTCTCTAATTTTTGTCCAGACAGCTGATATTTCATAGCTCTTCCCATCCTCCAAGTCCTCTGTAAGTGTTAAGTATTTTTGCATCCAGCAAATGGAACAATAACGGAGGACTTAATTTTCCCATCTGTCAACTAGTCCTGAACAAATTGTACGTCTTTCTCTTTAGAGTGAAATCTCAGCTAAATTAAAAGCTTTAGTGTTCATTTTCATGTAACAGAGGTTCTGAAAGAAATTCTGTCATCACATTTCTGCCTGAGTTTATTTATTTATTTATTTATTTTTAACATATTACAAATCACAGAAGCCTCGTTTTTGTAATTTGGTGATGGTGGCTCTTTCTTAGGTATCCAAGCTTGGCTTGTGCTGCCTCAAAGTTATGTACCTCATGTTGAAACCAGAATTGTCATGGAATCAGGGAATGGTTTGGGTGGGAAGGGACCTTGAGGCCCATCTCGTTCCACCCCCTGCCATGGGCAGGGACACCTCCCATCAGCCCAGGTTGCTCCAACCTGGCCTTGGACACTTCCAGGGATCCAGTGGCAGCCACAGCTTCTCTGGGCAAACTGTGCCAGGGCCTCCCCACCCTCCCAGCCAGGAATTCTTTCCCAATATCCCACCTAACCTTGCCCTCTGGCAGTTTGAAGCCATTCCCTGTGTCCTGTCACTTCAAGTCCCTCTCCAGCTCTCTTGGAGCCTCTTTGGCCACTGGAAGGTGCTCTCAGTTCTCCCAGGACCCTTCTTTTCTCCAGGCTAAATTTTTGAGGAAAAATGCTGTCTATGAAGGAGGGTTAGTGGTGTTGGTACAGGAAAGCTCAGGGGCTTTGGAGAGATTTCTGTGCTGCTGCAAAGCTCGAGGGCCACGAGCAGGTGGTGATGCCATGGGCTCCATCCTGCTCTGCTGAGGATGCTGAGCACAGGCTGGGCTTTGCTGCTCCCCAGACAGTGTTTGGGAGAATTCTGTTTGTCTTGGGCTTGACCTTCCAAGGCCACTCTGAGTTTGGCTGGCTCCTGTGCGTGTGGGAGGTGCTGACACATTCCAAACCATCTCGGTGGGCTCTGGAGCTGCAGGACGTGTTGGCTCTCGGTGATTTGTTGACTCTGGGCAGGCCATGGCAGCTCCAGGCTGGGTGGTGCTGCTCTCTTTGCCCTCTCAACCCTGGATCTGCAGCAGGGGGTAACACAGGAGGTGCCTTGGGTGCAGATATCCCCTTGTCTTCCCCGTCCTTGCTTCCTCGTAGTAGATGTTGTCCGTCCTCACGTCATCCTCCCCCAGCATCACCCATCTGGCAGGCTCAGATAAGGGCTGAGAGGGCAGATAAGAAGCTCTTTCCCTTCTCCTCCCTCATCTGGAGCGCCAGTAAATGGTGAGGCTCCACTTCCACAGTCCCACTTTTAAACCCATGGGAAAGTGGCACCCAAAGGCAACAGGTCACACCTCCCCCCTTGGTCTCTGGAATGAAGATTTGTCAATGCAAATCTGGGGTGAAAGAAGGGAAATAACAACAAAAACCCAACTTAGAGCTGGGTTCCCCTTCTCCTCAGCACCCCATTGGGTCTCTCAAACCACCCTTGAAGTTCCAGGGTAGGTTTACCTTAAGCAAAACTGTGTTATGTGATGTGGCAAAGACACACCCTAAAAGAGACAGGTAGGAATTTGGCTCTGGAGCTGTTTTCATTGGAAAACAAAAGGGTTTCTGTGACAGTCTGGAACAAGTGCCAGTGAAAGGGTATGAACTCTTTGCAGACTGTGGTAGCTGCAGAATATTGCTCACAAGGTTCCTACAAGTCATCAGGAGCTTTTCCCACCCCTCTTAATGAGGCAGCTTGAGTGCAATGAGGTGACGTGGTCCAGTAAACGGAGAAAACAGGGCAAAAATGCAACTTTTACTTGATGTCTGCCAGCTCCTCCCTCAGCAATGCAATCCTAGAGGGGCATCCATGGATGCAGCAACGCATCCACAGCAGGACTTTCACGAGCAGAGTCCCAGGAAGCTGTGGCAGGGCTCCAGCAGGAATCCTCTGGGCTTTACAGAGGGATAGATAGAAATCCTGCTGGGATTTCTGCTGCTGTACCAAGGAGGTGTGAGAACTTCCCCACCACAGCAGCGATAACGAGGCAGGAGAGGATGCAAAGAGGCTGGTTCAGGTGCTCCCTGCTCCGAGCTTCCGTGCTGGAAGCTGCCACAGCAGCAGTTCCAGCTGTGGGATCCACGGCACGAGCTTTGGAGCAGGTCAGGTTCAAGTGCTTTTGCTGGGCTGTGCTGGCTCGTGCTGCAGAGGGGATAAATTATGATGTCAAAACAGGGAGATTTTGTCACACACCCATCTCCCCCTCTGGGGTCGAGGTTCTGCTCTGTAGCTCAGAAAGCCATTAGTGCAGTGGAAAGCACATGGCCAAGAAGGGGCAGAGAAAAGTCTGGTGTGTGTTTGGGTCAGAGCTGCAGACAAAAGGCTCTTTGTGCTCAGAGCTGACAATGACAAATAAAGAGGAACCTGTTGATCTGGGAGAGAAATGGAGGATTATGAAAAGATCACATGGGGAGAAAAAAGACCTTGGCTGTTTGTCTGGGTCTCTGCTGTCCTTAAAATGCTTTCTGTGGCCTCGGCGTTATTTGTTAATGCAAAGATTGTCTCCTGCTCGTGGGTGCCTTTCCCTAACCTGCAAAATGCTATCTGTGCCTGAAGATGCTGCCCCCAGATCAGAGAGGTGATACACTCTCAGCTGGGTCCTTGCCATGTGTGAGGTGCTGTGATTATAACAAATGTCTGCAAATCCCTCAGAGCACCAGAAACACCAAACGCTAAAAAAGAGTGTCTATCCAGCCACGATCATAAATACAGGACACAAAGGGAACCCACTAGCAAAACGCCTATAATTCAACAAAGTTCCTGGAAGGAGCCCAAAAGCTATGTCTAATGCTAATAATAAGCATATTTCCCAAAGGTACCATTTGATTTCTATCCAAAACTAAACATATTTGAAGCTCTGCCTGGCCGTCGTTGTATAGTAGATTAACTGGGGCAGTTTAATGTGTGACTAACTTCATAAAGCCTTCAGCCAGCTCTGAAGGAACAGCAACAGTCTTGACAAGGCTGGGCTACAAAACACTTCACAGATAACGTGGTGCTTTTTCACAGCAAGTCTGGAAAAAAAAATAGAGCAGGGCTTTGGTTTCGTGGCACATCTGGCAAGTGCACAGCTCTGATCGGTGTGCAGAGAACAGGCTGAACAGAAATATTTATACTGAGCATCGATGGGCTGCCTAAAATGACCTCCAGAGTGTATGCAGTGCACCATAGATTTTTAAAAAATCTATTACAGCCCATTATGTTCTGGAATGGATCCGAGTCCATCAGCGTGGGCAGTGCCAGCGAGTCTCTGCTGCAGTGAAGGAGACCTATGGAAACGTGTTTAATTCAGAGTAAAGCGGGGGGGTGTGGGGGGAAATAACAACAGAATGCTTTTCCTCTGGTTTTATTTATCTTTACGGCTGAAGAGCCTGAGCCGGGGAAGGTGAGTGGGAAATGAAACACAAAGGGAAAGGTCCCTCGCTGTTCTTTAAGCACTGGTCTGAAATCAATGCACATAATGCACTTGGAAGGGCTCTCTCATTTACTGGTTTTCAGTAAATTGCTGGGCTGTGCTTCCCAGTGATAATGTGATAGTCGTGGCTGTGCCAGGAAGAATATACTTTAAAAAAAAACAAAAACAAAAAACCAAAACAAAACCAAAGAAGGGAGCAATTCCCTGCAAGCAGCATTTGGACAGTTTAGTCTGGGCTGCCCTGAGTTCTGCACGTTAACCAAGAAATCCCCAGGCTGCTGCCTATCTCTCCAGGAGGAACAGAGCGTGGCCTGGCTCTCTGGAGTTTGTTCCAAAGACACAACAAACCACTTTTAAGCAAAATATCCTCCTGCAGAGAGAGGGAGGGTTGGAGTCCCCAGCCCTGGAGGAGTCCAGGGAAGGCCTGGCTGTGACACTCAGTGCTCAGGGATGGGGACAAGGTGGGGATGGGGCACAGGGGGGATCCATGGGCTGGGAGGGCTTTTCCAACCTCAGTGATCCTGGGATTCCTCCTCTCCAGGCATTTTCCAACCACTGCTCTTCCTTCCTTTGCCATCCTCATTTTCCCCCCAGTAGTGGGTGATGAGCTCCCAGTGACTGCTGGATTAGGCTTAGGGTCCAATTATCCTCACTAAAAGTATAAACTAATAATTCCTAGTTCAAAGGGGGTTTGCTATGGACAGCCCCACCAGGGATTTAGTGCTTGATACTGGAGTTGGTGTTTAGGTTTTCTTTTAATAATATTTTTTAACTGGAGGCAGCTCTATTTATATATGCTCTGGAAGGGTAATTTTATGGGTAAATATAATCTTTATTAATATTTTCTTTGTTAATTCATTGATGTTAGTAAAGAGCTTTGAAGATGAAAGCGCTGTATGCAATAAATATTAACATTATTCCAACTTATTTTAATGTTGCCAGCATTCCAGCTCCATCATCTTTCATCCAAGAATCTCAAAGTGCTTTCCAAATGTTAATTAATTTCCTCTCAACAGTCCAGGGAGATACCTATTATTATCTTCATTTCACAAAGGAGTCATTCTGAGTGCATTTTACCCCATGACTTGGTCAAAAATCAGGTAATATGGCAGGAGTTTATTTGGGACGGAGCCAAAAATCCCTGCCTCCCGTTCTCCCATCCTTGCTGCTGGACAACATTCCCTTCCTGGGAGTGGGGTGTGACACTCACAGTGCTTTCATCAGCTGCTTTTATTGGTTGCTCTTAAAAGAAAAAAATAGACTCTGATAAAATGCCCCACCCAGGGACAGGAGGGGAAACGAAACCCTTCAGAATCAGGATGTTCACAGCTATGAGGAGATGAATTTTCAGCATTTTTTTGATGTTTGGGAGTAAATCTTAATGGGATGCTGGTTTAGAGTCCTACTGTAGAGTCAGAATCTTATAATCCTTACTTTAAGGAGTACTAAAATAGAAGCATTTTCTCGAATGCTGCACATCTGAGGAAATGCTGTGGTGGAGAGCACAGGTGAGCACAAAAGATCAACCTTCTGCAGCTGAAATGTCTCCTAAAACGCTCTTCCCAAACCAGAGGGTGAGTTACTGATGAGACAAGAAGAGCATTTAGAGCCAGGGTGACTCCAGCAGTCCATGAGAACAATGCAAAGTTCAAAAATAGCACTATTGACTGGTGGAAAAACAACACACATATAATTTTCAGGTAATTACGACAGTATAATTAGCTGTGCTGTTCTCATATGAGCCATCTGAAATGAACTCTGCCTGCTGCTGGAGCTCAGCCTTATTCCCAGCCTTCCCAGGACTGCAGAGATTCTTTAGGAAGAGTGATGAGGTAAAAAGGGAAGATGTGAGTATTTTACAGCGGGTGCCACGCTGGTGCCAGAGAGCACAGCCTTGTGCTGGGGCTTCATCCACCTCCACTCTTTAGGCAAGATGAGACCCAAAGAGCTGGGAGAGATGAGCATAATCTACTCCTGTAAATCCAGGAATTCCATGTGTGGTCCATAATGGAAACTGTGGGACAGGGAGGAGGAAAGAGACTCAAACTGTGACAGGTGTGACTGATGCCCTGTGCAAAATCGATATAAATTAGGATTGTATGGAAAATATTAGTATTTTACATGCACTGTGAGAGCGAGGGAATGGGGAGAATAACATGTAACTTAACTCTCAGTCAAAGCTCTGGAAAATTTAGCACCTTGGTTATTTTTATTTGCCCCAGGCTTTGCTTATTAAGAATTATTTCGTATCTGAAGAAACCAACTTCAACACTGGGACGTTGCAGTCTTACCAAAAAAATCGCTTTTAATTGGAATGAGAGACTTTACCCCAGTGCAGACCTGGGTTTGTTGATGCTGTAGGTCTGTACAGGGTAATTAAAAGCCTGCCTCGCCTCTGTGATGATATTTTGGAAATAAATGTAGCTTTCTGTAGTTTTCTGCCCTCGTGTTCGAACAGTTCTCGGCCAGTTTGAAGCTGCTGAAGGATGTGATGCTCTAGGTTTGGACATGGCCCTCTCAGCTCCCTGTGGAGCAGTCACGTCCTGCTGCAGTTGTTTTTTACTCCTTGTTCTTTTACTACATCCACACATTATGAAAATGGGTGCTAATGACAAAAAAAAAATGCCAATTGTGATTCATGGAAATGGAATTTTGTTGACCAAAATTGTGGATTTAACTCGGCCAAAGGAAATGCTTTTACAACTGTAGATGAATATCTCAGGAATGGTCATTTCTTTGGAGAGAAAAACAATTTCAGTTTTAATTAAAAAAAAAAAAAGGATGATGATGTAAAAGAAAAGCGAATAGAGGTACAGACAGAACTAGATCTACTAAACAGTGGCAGTAAAAGGTCCAGAAATTAATTTTAGGTGACTGAAATTAAAGTAGAGTGGATGCAAGGCCAGGAGGGTGCTTGTTTCAGCACAGAACCAGTCCCCCATGACATAAATCTCTTCCTGGAATCCTGGAATGGTTTGGGTTGGAAGGGACCTTAAAGCTCATCTTGTTCCACACATGATCCAGGGATAGTGGGGTGGGAAGGATGAAGAAATAGTTTTGAAGAATGGGCTGATTGTTGTGCCCAGGACTATTGTCTTGCAGCTGCGAGGTTTTGTGGAGCAGTGGAGGACAGAGGGAGCGGAGCTTGCCTTGGAATGTGGAATTCCAGGCAGGGAATACAATCTGCAGGGCATTCAAAAATCGAGGAGTGCAGTTAAAGTCTTGTTAGATTAATAAAAAATGGCAATGGGGGGGCAGAGTTTGTTCCGTGGCCACGGCAGGCTTTGGGTGCTCGGGGTTGGAAATGAGAACAGAAATGAGGGAAGTTGATCCCGGGAAGTGAAAAAACAGGAAATACGAAATGCAGCTGGCATGTGTCACCCCATGACGCTGTGCATGGCATTCAGGGTTGGAATAACTCCCTCACATGTGCTTTCCGTGTTGTTAGACCAGGAGATCTAAGGATATATAACACTGACATGAGCAAAATGGTCCGCTATTGTCCCTAATTTAGGGGTTTGGGTGATTAACTCCCCCCCTCAGGGAATTCAGATAAGTCAGGCAGCAAAGCTGTGATGAAACTTTCTTTTCTAAGTAAGTAGCAGCCCTTGTTTGGGCCAAATCTGCGAGCTGATGGTAACCTAATATGATATAATTGAATGTAATATTGCTCTTGGATGTGGATTTAGGGGGAGGTGTGTGCTCCAGCCAAGTCCCAGTCACTCAGCAGGAACTCGCTCCACAGCATCGTGAGCACTGCCACGTATGTTGCTTATAAAAAATGGACTTATTTTATCAGACAGATTTGCTACTCCATTTTCTACTCATGCAGCCAAGGAATTTTCACTACAATGTACCTTCTGTGGCTTCTTTTTGTCCCTCAGAAAAAGTTACTTCAGTGACACATCTAAATGTTTTTTATGTCTCTGACAACCTCAGATTTCAGTGGCTTGGTTGTGTTTTCTATCGAGAAACAGGAATTGACAATCTATCATTAAATAAGTTGTGTTTGGGATCAAAAATGCCAACCAGTACTTTTGAGCAGAGAGTTAAGTTTGGACTATTAGACAAAGAGGGGAAATTCTTGGAGACTCGGACTAATGAAAACAATATGCTGGTAGAAAAATTGCATATCTGTTTTAAAAATGTTATTGTGGCTGAACATGGTTTTAAGCAAGTGAGTTATGTGACATGATCCATTTTTTGACAAGTTACAGAATGGGAAATTAGAAGAAATAAGGGTGGGAGATAGAGTCTCGAGCCATTTATTCTACTGAGATATGGCCAAAAGGGGGAAATGAACTTCTGGAAATTGGGAACTGAAAATATCAAAATTCTGAATGGTTGAGGAAAATATTGTTCTTTAGTCTTCTCTAAAAGATCAAAAGAAAAAATATTGGAGCTTTAGCTCAGAAAGGGGACAACTGGAAGACTATTGGGGGTATTTTTACCTACTCCAGTTGCACCCTAGGTGTGTCCTTTTTAAATTAAGACAGAACCCTGACAGATCTGAGTGTTGCCATCACAGCCAGAGCTGCAACAGCTTGGGAGCACCTTTGAAAATCACTTGTGTTGACAAAGTCTTTTCTTGGCAATAAACCATCATCTGAGACTCAGGAGCAGAGAGGAACAAAATTTCATTACATGTAAATAATAGTCTAAATATAGAAGCACAGATTGTTTTTCTCATTAAGTTCCTTCTTCATACTAAAGCATATCCTGCTTTTAAAAACAAGTGACTATTAGAAAGTCCAAACTGAAGAATAAGGGGCCTGCATGAGCTTTGTCTGTACAAAACCCTGACAAGTATTTAGGGTGAAGCATTTTAAACCAAATTTTCGGTACCCTCTGTTTTAGTTCGCTTCCTTATTTTAATGGAGCTGAAAACATTCTCAGCCTGCTTTATTTAAAGCCAGTTTTGAAAGAGGACACTGTGGTTTATGGCCATGTGTCAAGTTTGATAGTGCTATGCCATGATTTAGCAAAACACTTCAAGCACATGTCCACATCCCACTGAATTTGGTAGGAAGTGAAGAAGCAGAGGAAAAACTGTTTGCTGTGCAGCAAGCAGCCTCATTCAGGGGAAAAAAAAAGTAATTGAAATCAAAAAGGATTTGTCTTCATACAATTAGAGACCGTTTCTGCCAAATTCCTGGAACGAGACACAAACTCATCGATCCCGTTAGATCCTGATTATTAAAGAGACTGAATCATTTCAGATGAAGGGTTCCAAACTGGGCTGCTTCAGACCACTGAAATAGATGGGCTAATTATGGGACCCGTGGGCGTTCTGGGGAGTCAGCTGACTTTTATTTTTTTTAGATATCTTGCCGAGCACCCTGCCCCCTCCCCAAACCAGCCTCTGATAAGTCTTCATTACACGCAGGATTAAGCTGGAGTATCAGAGTGTCACTTATCAGCCTCTTCTAATTGCTCCTCATTTCCTGAATGCTTCGTTTGATATGCTGAACGGAAAAGAAATCCACGAGAACAGTGGATATTTGGATATCTGCAATAAAAATGGCCTGGAGATGAGAGAGGGGTCGCAGCTAGGAGTCACCAGGATTTGTTGTCTACGGTCTGGAGACCAAGCTGGAGAATATTTCTGGGAGAAATGCTTGGAAATGGAATGTTTGGAAGGAGATGGGAGTTGTTCTCTTTGGTCAGAGAATCAGGACTTCATATATATATATATACACACACGTATTCATTCATATATATTCTTATGAATAAAGAGGATGGTATCAAAAACCTACTTACTAGAAAGACATTTCACACCACTCTCCCATTCTCCCCTCAATGCAAACTACCTAATTTTAAATCGTGGGTAACTCCTCAGGTCATATGGGATAAATTATAACTCAGTAATAACCAGGAGTGGTAATCTCCTTACCACAAACACACTTTAATCTGTGGAGTGGATATATTAATGTTTGGTTTTGTTTTTTTTTTTTATTTCTGTCTTGCAATGCACATAATCTAAGTGCTTTCTGAATGTAGAGTGGGGGTTTATGGAAGTTATGGAAAAGTAGGAAATTTTGTCTCTTTTTCTCTTCTCTGCACCAAGGTGAAGGCCAAGTGAAGAGTCTCATGGTGATCTGTATTTATAGAGCAACACATAGGTAAAAATAACATGAATGAAGCCAAAGTGACTTGAATATTCGTATTTAATCTGCCCAATTCACAACTGATGCTGTCATCTTGCCAGCCAGCAACTTTGATATATATTTTCCCCTCCGTATTACCTGGTCTGCTGTTGGAATAACCCACATTTTACTCGAAATTGACATGAAACGGTCAAGTTTGCATCTCAAGGCTCTGCTCCGGTTCCTCAGGCCTCCCAAGAACACCTGTATTGCTGTTCCTCGGTAAGAGGAAAAACCCGGGCAAGCTCGTGATGATTCCCTGAACTTTTCTGCAGAAACCCAGGGGAATAAAACTTATTATTTATGAAACTCATCATTTCCCGCTTGGTGCAGATCAGGAGCCTGAGGGTTCCACACCGCCGCTGAGGGACCCCAGCCCCGTCCCGTGCTGCTCCACTCCTAAACTACTTAAACCCGCCGATTAAGTAGCAGGAATCAAGAGTCGCAAATCCCAAATTTAATCAACTTTATTTATTACTACCGCGACGCGCATCCACCGCTCCCCTCTGGTGCTCCGGAGGGTCCCGGGGCTCGGGTCCCTCAGGGGGGCGCGGGTCCCTCAGGGAGCGCCGCCCGCTCCCCTCACGGAGCGACCCGCGGGGGCCGCGCTGGAAAAGGGGGGAAACTTTGCGGGCAGGGCGGCGGCGACAACACGGTGCCAGCGGGGCGGCTCGGGGAGCCCCGCGAAGGGACCGGGGGTGAGGACCGAGGGTCTCTGCCGAGGGGAGCGGGGCGGGACCCCCGCCCGAGGAGGAGGCACAAAATGGCGCCGCGATTCAAACGCTGCGCGCCGGGAGCGGGCGGGGCGGCGGGAGGGGGGGGGCGGTGTCCCGGCGGGGTTCACTGCGCCTGCGCGCGGCCTCGCAAGATGGCGGACAGTGCGGAACTAAAGGTAAAGCGCAGCTCGGGGTCCCCCCGCGGAGCCGCTGCGGCCGCGGCTGGGACGGGACGGGCTGGGCTGGGCCGGGGCGGCCGCGGGTCCCGGCGGGGCGGGCGCGGCGGGGCAGCCGCGGGCAGCGGGGGCGGAGGGACGGGGAGAGCGCCGGCGGGCGGCGCGGCGCGGAGCTGCCTGCCTTCCCCTGGCCGCCCCCTTCGCCGGCCGCGCTCCGCCGGGGCAGCGCGCCCGGCCCCGCTCCGCGCCCGCCGGGTCGGACCGCGCCGGGCGGGCTGCGCGGGCAGGGGCGGCGGCCCCGCCGGGCTCCCGGGGGGTGCCGGCCGTGGGCAGCGCCGCCGCTTGCCGGGGCGGGGGAAGGAGCCCTCGGGCTCCCCGCGAAGTTTGCGGGGAGTGCGGCGGTGACAGCGCGGGCACCGCGCCGGGCGGCCCCGCTCGCCGCCCGCCCCGCGGGATGCGGCGCGTCACGGGCAGGGCTGGAGGAGTTCGGCGGGGCTGAGCTGGCGCCGGTCCCTGTCACCCTGCGGAACGCGTGGAAAAGGGGCGCCGCTGGGGCTCCCCCGGTGCGGCCCGCGGGGGGTTCGGGGGGCTCGGCACGGGGAGCGGCCCCCGCCAGCATCGCCTTCCACCCCTCGGCCCCCCCCGGGCCTTGGGGAAGTCGCCACGCACTTTGCAATAATCACTTCAGTTACCCAGCAGGGATTTTGAGGAACTGTCGTAGCGGGCGGCGGGGCATCCGCTCTGGACACACGCCCAAAAATCCAAGGAAAAGCGCCCCCCACTCCCCCTCCAAAAAACCCAACTTTGCCGTGGCTTCGGTGCCGGGCGTGGGGCTGCAAACCCTGCCCTGCACGGCCGGCAGCGCGGGGAAAGTTTGGGAGTTTCGTCGCAGTTGCCACAGGGTCGTTGTTCAGCAGGAGGGCTCCTGCCTCCCGCTCCGGAGTTAATGCAGCGAAAGGCACAAATCAGGTGTACGTTAAATCGGTAAAATCAGAAGTGTGTTAAAAGTGCAGCAAAGTGCAGAATATGTGAGGTATGACTACGGAAATACTTTGGTTTTCCCTGGAGACTCAGCAGGTCTCGGTTTTCTGTGTATCAAAGGTAATGTGCACTTTCATTTTGAGATGCTTAAGGAGCTGTCAGAAGGTAAAGAATTGTAAACCCTTGAGTGTGTCCAACTTCAGGATCTTCTTTAAATCCTCTCGTGGCCTTAGTTTTTCTGGGTGTTTTCAGACCATATTGTGTTGCTTGAGCTGTGTTGTCCTGAAGTCCTTCTTCTTTTCAAAATGTGCTTCCCACGTAACGAGATAAAAGGTCGGGAAGCGATTCCAGCGGTTTAAGTTTTGTTAATTTAAGCGTGGCAGATGGAATAATGTGTTTTAGTAACCAGCTCTGAGGGGTTTGGGTGCACAGCAGCCAGGTGGGGTGGGTTTATGTGATGCCTTTATTAGCAGCCCTCACTGAAGTGGAGTTAAAAGAGATGAGAGATAAGGAATAAGGTTATTTTTTTGGGGGATGTGTTAAGATGACAGGACGGTGGGCAAGGGACAGGGCTGAAAGGCAGGATTTGGCTGTGCAAATCGACAGTTTATTGATCTTGGGAGCTTTGAAACCTGAAGCCTGTGGTCCATCAGGCTGGGGGGGCCTGTCCTTTTCTCTTCCTCTGCAGCTTCACAGGTGGATCTTTCACAGACCTGATTCTGTGTCTGCTCATCATCCCAGACCTCTTTTCTTGATCCCTCCCTAAAACTTATTGAGAATCACTAGAAAGAAATCAGAATTTTTAAAAATTAATTCTTCCTAAAGTGCAGTTGCTGCCTTGGGAATTTGGAGAGTGAATGCCCAGCTGACTATTTTATTTTCATTTTCACTTTTCTGCTCAGGGTAGTGGCACTTGCAGACTGACAGTGAAGGATCCCGCTGCATTCTGTGAAAACTTGGGTTTTTCCTCTAGTTTTGGGGGCTTGGCATAAGAAAAAATACTTACTTCATGAATTTATGCTTGGAAGACTTTGGTCTCCAAAACTTTTTTTTTACAAGGACAAAAAAGGTGTGTGGGTGGGTCCTTCTGTGTCAGGAAGGAGAGGGGAAGACAAGGGGGCCCGAAATTCCTGCTTTGGGCCGGAGCTGTCCCAGGGTGGTTTTCCAGGAGCAGCACAGCTCAGTGATGAGGTCCTGGATGAGGGGAGTGCTCCTGGGAAGAACGGGGCTAATGGAAAGCTGTGACATCGGGCCTGGGGGCAGTGGGTGTTTTCTGAGCAGGAGTAAATCCCCAGAAAACTTTTAAAATTCTTTCTTTGCAAGTGGAAAGGTACCTAAGGGAGGGTTTGTGATTGAGACTCTGCTGTTTGAAGGATGACCAGTGAATTCCTTTAATTATTTTCATTTTCTTAGGTAAAAACCTTTTCTGTTTCTCCTCCGATTAATTAGCAAATGGCATCGATTTCAGCTTTAGTGACCTTTAAAAACTAAAATCAAATCTGATAGTTGTGCAGTGACTCGCTTGCCTTGCCAGAAAAAGTTTGTCAGGAAGACTTAGAAAAGTTTCTAAAACTTTTTTGCCTTCCCATGTGAAGACCTGTGGGTGACACTGCCCGTGTAAATTGGGGAACGGGATGTGATGGTGTTGCCAAAGGCAAATGAAAGGTCCTGCTCCCTTCAGAAGAACAGTGGTCGGTCTTACTTGCCATAACTTTTCCTGGAGCTTTAAATTGTGAAACAGCCTCTTTTTTGTAATGTATTATCTCACCATAATCAAGGATATTTCAGTCTTTCGCCCCATTTGGGACTGTTTGTCCTATTGGAAAAAAAAAAAATAATCAGATAAGATCAAACACACTCTGCAGATCCCAGAGTTGTGAGGTTCCTGAATTCTTTGGTACTCTGGAAGGGCTGGATAAATTGAACCAGTATGTTTTCATTTCTGCTGCTGAAATAAGGTAACTGGAAAGTCTGTGGAGTTCTCCATAACTCCATAGGCTGAGGCATATGTGAATTTTCCTGATCTTAATTACTATTCCTGTATAATTGCACACAGACTCTAATTTATCTCAAGGTAAGCTATTTAAAGCTCTTTCTAATTGGAAGGAGTATACTTGAGTGATTAAATCTTTCCTTCAATATTTCTTACATCTCTTTAAATTGGTTATTAGATTGTTGTGATCTTTGCCTTCCACTCAAGTCCTTTGGAAATCATTACACAGTTTGCAATAATCAATTCAATTATACATGGATCAAAGAAGGAAAAAGAAAAGCTTATGTTCGAGTATTGTCATTCTTGATACTGTCCTAAGGAGCTGGTTTGGAAAGCACATGCTGGGAGGTTTTCTCCTTTGTTCTCTCTCCTTTTAAGAAAGTGCCTTTGGGGATTGAAGAGATCCCTGGTGTGTTTCTTGTTAGACACAATTTATACTTTAAAAAAAAAAAAAAAAGTGAGCCAAGAGTTTGAATGAAAATTCATAAAAGCGTTTCCACACAATGGGGAGGAAAACAAACCAGTCAGAAATACCCAGTTGGGAAATGCCCCTCCCCTAAATGCGGGGAGGCAGCTTTTGAGGGGGACAGGTTGGTGGCACAGCTCTCAGGTGGGGGTGACAGCAGTGACAAGTGGATCTCTGGAATGGCATCCCCAATGCTAATAGGCATAATCTACCTATTTCGGTGTTCAATTAGAATTTTACTCCTCTGTATTACAGTTTTACTCCTCTGTATTACGAGCTATTTTTGCTTAATCCTTTTATAAGTTGCTGTGGTTGGTTGTTTCTGTGATTAAAGTAAATATAATCTACTTTTCATTGTTATCTGAGTCCCTGGATTAGGGTGGTTTCACGCTGTAATTTAGCGTGTGGCAGCACCGTTGTATTTTTAACTGTCTTTTGGTCCAGGTATCACAGTTTTGAGCCTTCGGTCTTTGCCACTGGGATTGCAGATACCAGAGGAATAACATTGGCAGCTGTGCATCACCACTTAACTGTCAGAGCCCCAATCCATAACCCTTCTTTATGGCCAATAAAACCCAGATTGCCTGTTGTGCACACGGAAATGCAGTGTCAGTGCACTTGTGCAGAAACCCTCCCCAGCACCGGGGCCACCCTGGAGGCATCTGTGCTTCTGGGCAGGGGAAATTCTCCTTTGATGCCACCTGGGAGAAGGGACGAAGGGGTAAGAACCATGCCCACCCTCCTGGATATTTGTATTGGGTTTTACAGTTCATTTTCCTTTTGCTTTAGAAGTTACAGGGCTGAGAAGGTTGGAGGCAGGTAGAAGATGCATCTTTAGCTTTATTCCATGAGAAGAGTGTTCCCCTCAGGAGGGTGGGTGCTCAGGACTCGGTGTCTGCCTGAAGCACACAAGACAAATAGTTAAAAGCATCCCGTGGAACGGGGTGTGGACAGTTCAGATACCTTCAGATATTGAAGTTATTTATAGGGATGCAGCCACTGCTCTGGTTTCAGTGGTTTATGGCCTGACCTGCCTTCACACAGGGCACAGAGATAAGTGCAGACCTGTCACTAATGTCTCTGGCACGGAGGATTGGAGTTCCTGTAATCTGTTCTCAGAGAAGTCAACGTCTCATCATTTCCCTCTTTAGGGCCATTACAGAGAAAACCAAAGCAGAACTTCCACACACTTGAGACTTGAGTGCTCCCTGTAATTGTTCTGAGATACCCCCAGCCCTCTCCCACCCTGTGAGTGCCTCCCTGCTGCCTTCCTCTGGAGCACCTCCTGGAATCCCTGCTTGTCCCAGCGCTCAGAGAGTGTGAGCTGGTGGCTCCACCAGCGTGGCCTTCCCTGGGCTCTGCTGATACTGAATTTGAAGCAACAGTCCCTTGGCTGCTGTGAATCGACGTTTTGAAAGGGTTACTTTTTGGATCACTCGAATCCCATTGGATTTATGGCTGGGAAATGGATTGGGTCTCTTGTGACTTTTCTCTTCTTGGTGTTTGACCCTTCGGCTGCACAAGGAGAGAATTCCACCCACGGTCCTGAGGTGGCCTCAGAACTGCCTGGTTACTTCTGCTGCTGATCTTCCCCTGTACAAACTGCTTTGCTGAAGGATGTTGCAGGTGCCCTTCTAGTGGAAAGCTCAGCTTTGTCACCCTCCATAAAAAGCAGTCAAAGCCTTCTGACAGCCAGGCTTTCAGGGAAGGATGAAAACATGGCTTTTCATGTACAAAACTGGTCAGTAAATACCTTGTGCATCTCGTGCAGCCCAGCTGCTTCAGCCTGTGCTGTCCCCCTTCACCTCTGGTCACAGAGTTGTGCCTGCAAGAATCACAGAGAAATGTTTCTGCTGTTCTTGAGGGGGAGAAAAGGGGAAATGCACAGTTTGGGGGGCTCCTGGGACACGTGGTTGGGCAGCTGGAGTTTGGAACCCCCTTGACGAAGCTCAGGTATCGATTGGCTCGTTGCTCTGTCACTCTTCCAGCTCTGTGTAGACCAGTAAATGCCAGGAGTGCTGGTTTGGGCTTTTTAAAGTGAAAATGATTGGATTTTATGATGCAGAAATTGCACATAGTACCTTCAGTAGTAATCTGTTCATGAAAACAAATGCCATTCTTAAAAGTAGGTTTTTTTTTTGCTAGGGAGGAGGGGTGAGGAGGAGAAGGGAGCTTACCAAGAGTGCTTATTTCTGTAATTTTGCTCAGTGCTGTCAAAGCCATTTTGAACATGTAGTCACTGCTATAAAATGTGGCTATTTGAAAGCAAATTAAAAACTTTAGGGCTACAGGAAAAACTCAGAGGTATTAAACCCTTGAGAATATCTGGAGTTGAGGATGGAGCCAGGAGATGTCAGTTTTACCTGGCTTTGTTCTGATCTTCCAAATGTTCAGTGGCAGCCAGAGCCACATTAAAACAGGTAACAGTGCATTATTCTGCCTGTGCTGTGCCACAGACCCTTGGATTGTCATTTCTTCTCTCCCTGTTTTGCTGAGGCTCCTGGGGCTGGTGCAGCTGCATTGATCCAGGAGTTTGTCAGCAATTTGCTTGATCTTGTTCTCCTTTTGGGATCAGGGATGGCTGTGGATGTCTCTGTTCCCTTGGCAAACACAAGGAATAGAGGAGTGCTCCGAGCTTTGTGTCCCAGGGCAGAGCAGGAGCGAGCAGAGGGTGGGTGTTATGGGCTTGTCTGGGACATGTGAAACAAAGAAATGAAAAGCCAGCACACAATGAGACCAGGGGGCAACCTCAGCTTGACCTTTATGTCTGTAGGAGATGATATACAAGAGATTTATATAGGAAGTGGCACGATAATTAATGGAGGAGCAAAAGGAGCCTTTTAAAGCCGTGGCTTGGTAAGAATGGAGCCCTGGGCTGTGCAGCAGAGCAGAGGCTCTGTGGGCATGTGAAAGTTTATTCAGCACTGGGGACGGGGAGGGAAGTGCTGGTCACTCCATGTGCATCACTGAACAGGGATCTGGGTGAGCTTCCCTGCCTTTGTTTAGGAAATGGGAACGAGACCTTGTGGGTGAGCTCTGCCTCCTCCTGCCAGCCCTGCCTGGGCTGGGGGAACGCTCCAGGTGCCACTTTCCATCCTAGAAGGGTATCTGACAGTGGGAGAGGAAGGGAGAGTGTCAGTCTCTCCCTGCTTCGAGGCTGACACACAGCCAGCAGCTTTTCCATGGTAAACTGAGCTGCATCCCTGTACCTCTGGAGATATTTTCTTCCCTGTGCCCTGTTTATGGTGTGTCCTAAGAATGCTTTTCATGCTCAGTTCTTCAAACCAGAGTTCAGTAGGACTCTCCTGTTTGCAGTTCTTGGTGTCACATTCAGTTTGACACCTACTTGCTTCCTGGATCCTGACCACAGATCATTTGGTAATTTTGGCTGGAAGGGAGCGTGGGAAATCTCCACACTCCGAGCTCCTGCTGGAAGCAGGATCAGCTGTGAGGTCAGAACAGGTTACTCAGGACTTTATCCAGTCTGGTGTGTGAAACCTCTGAGGATGGAGATGACACCACCCCCGTGGGCAACCTCTTCACTGCTGAACTGTTCTCATGATGCAAACAGGGTTGTGTCGTTGGTCTTTTTTCATATCCCCCTTCAACCTCTTATTTCATCTCATACCTCTTGTCTCACATCCCTCTGCTGTGTGCTGGTGTGAAGGTCGTGGCTCTGTGTCCTTGATGACCTCCTTTACACCCTGGAAGGTTGCCATGAGGCTCCTCCAGAGCCTCCTCTTGTGCAGGCTGCAGCAGCCCAGTTCCCCCAGCCTCTTGCTGTACCTCACACCTTTGGCAAGAAGATACCAACAGCTTCTTTAGGAATGGCATTTGGGCCGATGATTCCCTGAGGTTTTACTCCTGAGGGTTTCTGTTAGTGGAGGTGTTTTTGGAAATCCTTAATAGCCTCAGCCATGTGCATGAGCAGTTCCTGTGACTGTCCACTGATAAGGTGGAAATTGCTTCAAAAAACGGAATTTCAGAAGCAGTGAACCTTCTGAGAGGAGAAGGTGACAGGCAGCAGGTGGGCAGCTCCTCACCAGGAGGCTCCATGGGATTCTTGTCCATTTTGGAAAGTGAGATACCAACCTCTCCCACTCGTTCCTCCCCTCCCATTAAATACATGCTTATAAAGCAGATGGAAAACTGAGCTCAGTCTCCTTCTTGCTTGGCTGCAGCACCTGAAGATGCAGCTTTGTGGCCACAGCCATTGGAGTGTGCAAAGACTGATAAATGTCCTCAGGAATTTGTGTTGGGCAGCAGTTAAGTCATAACCTGTGGGCAGAGCTGAGATTAGACACCTAGTTTTTTCTAAGCTGGGTAAAAACCAGGTCTCTGTTCTGCTCTTGGTCCTTGGAAGAGCATCTCCCCTTGTTTGCTGTGTGAGCAGGTGAGAGACTTTCACTGTCCAGCCATGTGAGAAATTTACTGTAGAGATTCTGATGAGAATCTTCAGAGTTGGAACTTCTTGTTCACCTTCATTTGCTGCCTTTCTGCAGGATGCTCCCCCTGCCCTCCTGGTAGAGCAGGGCCTGGACTTCATAAAGCTGCTCTGTTCAGCTTTCCTACTGAAAAATGATTCATAAGCATGAAAAATAGAATATGGATGGTTTGTTTGGCTCTTTAGCATAAATGCAGCTCCCTGTTAAATTTTTAGAAAAGCAGAAGCCAAATACAGTAGGGATAATGTGTTTGGGTAAGGTAAAATCTGTAATCCAGACTGCAGGAGTGTGTTGTAAAAAGTTGTGTGGATGAGAATGTTTTCTGATACATTCATCCCTCATATTGTTTCTCGAGACTCCCCTGACAAAATGATCTCACTTTTATGCAGATGTTGTATCTTGTGTCCCCAGTGCAAAATCAGAGCCTTTGCAGCAGTCCAAGTATTTGTGTAGATTCTCAGCTTGTTGGAAAAGCTGTTGGAGCAGCTCTGCCCAGGCTGTGGATGGAGCTGTGAGTGCACCTATAAATGTGCAGCTCCAGGATGGAGAATGTGGGACACGAACCGGGCTGCTCTTTTTGGTGGGTTCCGTGTTGATTTAACGGTGTCTCGTCTGTGAGTCTGCTGAGGCCCCTCCGTGGCAGGGCTGCAGATCATTTTCAGTCAGGACTGTTGTTGGTTTGGATTGCAAGGATTTTAGATAATATTTTTCTAAAGGGTGCACACCCAGCTCTTCATTCAGTTCATTTCTGCTCTTACCTCTTCGGTGTTAAAATTTGACTCTTGTCGTTGAGAAGGAACGTTTTTATTCGAGGTTCTTGACGATGTCACTTGGGTTTCTGAGGAAATGGCTAAAAATAAAGGTGTTATAAACGGATTCTTCAGAATGTCAAAGTAGCTGTAGTGGTTCAGACCAAGGGTCCATCCCTGGTACAGCTTCCAGAAAGGAGTGAGGAGGAAAAGCAACAACAGGGCGAAGTGTGGGGAGTAACTGTCACCTCCCTGCAACAGTCCCCTGGTCTGCAGCCACTTTGAGCTCAGTCCTCTGGATCCAAAGGGGTTACCAGCTGGATGAGCCACAAGAAATCTATTTTCCAAGTGCCTGTCCAGATTTCTCTTGAACCTTTACAAACCTGTTTTGTTCACAGTGTTTAGGGAGGGATTTTTGTGCTGCTCTTTGCTGAGTGAGGACCTTGCTGGTTTTCCTTTGAGCCTGGTTCCATCCAGCTTCATCTCCGGCTCACTGTTGTGTCGTGGAGGAGGCTGAAAAGTTGATCCCTGTCCACTCTCCTTGTTCTGCCATGGTTTTATGGATTGTATCATGTTTGTCCCCATGTCTTCCATTTTTAGGTTGGAAAATCTTAGCTTTTGCTGTTTCTTCATTAGGGAAATCCTGGTGGACTTGTGCCTTCCTTCTGTGAACATTTCCACTTCTAATGTGTGTGTGTGTGTATGTGTTTATATATATATAATTTTTTTAAGATGAGGCCCCCAAAAGCAATGCACTTGGAGATCTGGGGGGAGCAGGGATTTATAGTGTGTAATGATTTCTTCTCTGCTCTCTGTTCCCTTCCTGATGATTTCCCCCAGCGATTGCTGTGTTTGCTGCTGAGCCTGTGTTTCCAGAGGTGTGTTTATCCTGGGCCCAGGAGTTGCCCCAGGGTGGCAAAGGTCACCAGAGCCATCCCTGTGTGTGGAAGGCTGGGTTTGGCTGCTCAGCTTTTCCCAGAGGCATCACTTGAGTTGTGTTCATTGAGCAGCTCCATCTCTGAGGTTTCCCACTTTTCCTCCCTCCTTCCACCAGGTCCCACCATCAGCAGCTTTGTCATCCCGCTGCTCCCTTGGTTTCCTGGGATGTCAAGGAGCAGGTTAAGCTGTGCCAGCCCAGACCTGCACACATGACCTTCCTTGTTGTTTGCTCTGGGAACAGCTCAGCCACACTGGGAGCAGAACTTTGAAAAGCAGCTGGGGATCCATGGCCTGTTTGGTGTTTTGGAGAAGTTGTTCTGCTGTCAGAACTCGTGTGTGCAGCCTGGGTGTGCAGACTGCCTTGGACCTCTGCTGGGCCCTCGCTTTTAAACACAGGGAGGACTCTGAGGCGGTGCCAAGCTGTTTTAAGGGGAAGCAGGGATGTGTTGGGACTTGTTTCCTATCTCCAGTTAACTAGAAAACTTTTGTGAAATGTGCCTTTGTTTCTTGTAGAGTTTGGTAAAGGGCTTGAGCTAAATTAAGAGTTGATTAATTGCATTGACTCCTTCATTGCTTGGGCTCTGATGTCTTCAAGCCTTTATTTTTATTGCCACCCCAATACTACTGTTGTTTGCTTTTGACACAGAGGCTGAGCAGTGTTGTGAAGCAACATCCACACCTGGAAGTGGAAGCTGTCTGTTGTTACCTAGTGAGAATTCAGGAGGCACAAAGGTGAAGACTCTTCACACTGAAGTTCTAGGCTGAACCCCAGGAAATGCTTTGTTTTGTTGTGAGCCCCTAAATAATCCCCCCAGCCCTGTGCCTTTGGCCTGTGTAGGTAACAAGGACAGGCAGAGCATAAATTCATGAACATGTGAGAGTCATTCAGAGGACATTAATGAGCTGCCAAAGGCTTGTGTATATGCAAATTCCTATTCAGGGTGGGATTTGGATGAGTGCATTAATGAGGTGGGGCAAGAGTTTGGGCAGTAAAGATGAAAAGGAGCAGTGACTGGAGCAGCATCCTCCCTCTGCCCGGAGAGTGGGGGGGAATCGGGGGGAGGCAGCCCATGGAAGGCTTGGAAAAGTGAGGGAGTGGTATATGAGCAGTCAGTGCTGCTACTCTCTCTTCCTCGGGATTACCGTGGAAGTTTGAACTTTACTACCAAAGTTTTCTTGGGCAGCTCCTCCAGTCCTGGCTGTTCTTGTGGCTGAAGCCAAGTTAAACCCAATGTCGTTCTTGGAGTTTACTTGCAATGGTTTTCATGTATTTTAAATCATAGGTGTGGCTGCAACTTGGCTTATAAACCCCCTCATTCCATCAAGCAGTTTGTTTCCAGGCAGGGCAGGGGTTATTGTGGGAGCAGTGAATTGAATTCAGTCTTACTCTGAGTATAAGAAAAATTGTGTCTGAAGGATGAGGTGTCTGAAGGGGAGGGGCACAGGGTGTCAGGTTGGGGGCACTGGGAAAAGAAATATCCCTCTTCCCACTGAGCAAGTGTCTTTAGTATCTGTCCTGAACGTGTGCCAGAGTGACTGGGAAAATGGGGAAATAAGCTTTGTCTGTGCTATGTGTGGGCCAGGAAAATATTGCATAGGGAATATATATATAGCTCTCTACCTCACTGCATGCTTGAGCCTATAGGTAACACTGCAGCTCATACATAGAAAATGCAGTTTTCTGGCATGGACAAGCTGTGGAAGATGGAAGGACAGAGCAGCCTGAATTCTGAGGGGTTTGGATCAGCTTTGTCCGGGGTTTAGGCCTTGCCTGAGGTGCATCTTCCCAGTCCGCCTCTGGCTGCACGTTGTCATTTGGAACTGTTTTCTTTCTCCTCATTGAGAGCTGAAGAAAAGCAGGAAGGTCTGCTTCCTCCCCCATTATTCTGTCATCTTTTTGCATTTCTCCATGGTGGGAAGAGCCCCGTGGTTGTGGGAGATACGAAACACTGCACTTCCTGCTCTCCCTTTCTTTGTGCCGGTGCCTCCGTTCGGCGCCTTCCCAGGATTCGCATTCAGGCCGTGCCCCGCTGCTCTCCTTCCAAGCTGTGCTGGTACTTGGAACGAAATCCAAGTGATTCCTGACAGTCTCACTGATTCTTTACCGCCGGGAGCAGCAGCCAGAGAAGTCATCCGTGTCTCATTAAGGGCCTGACCCAGGATCCTGGATCCGCCTGGCTGGGAACGGGGCTGAGCTCGCCCTGACATGGGAGCTTTTCACTGGCACAAGAACTCCTGACTGCCAGCACTTCCACCTGCACTGGCATGGGCACCTCAGGAGCTGCTGTCATCCAGCTGCTGGTTAATAATAACACGGATTCTGGCGCTTTAAAACTGACCTGTGTCAATATGGGATGTAAATGTTAATTCTGGGGCAGGTGGTGTGGCTCTTGGGGATGGTCCTGTGTAGGCTTAGGGGAATAATATTCTGGGAATAAATCATTCCAGAGTCCTGCAAACATGGGAATGCTGTTTCTTGGTGCTGGTGCCTAAGAACCTGTTGGTTCATGGGGAGATGCTTCTGTAAAATAGAAAGGGGCAGTAATTCTTCTTACACCAACTGAATGGTGGAAGACCAGATGTGCAGACTCTTTATTTACCTATGTGAAAAATGGAATATAAAAAGAAAATTTCTTATTGTTTAAGCTTTTAATTTATCTTGATGACTTACTTGAAAGGACTTAGGACTACTTAAAGAGAAGTGTGTACTTTGTTTTCCTGCTGTAATTTCTACACATGGCTTTGAAGACCTTATGAAACAGAGATGCTGTGCAGAATGATTAGCTTTTCCTTTATTTTTTAGTTGTTTGTTGTTTTTTTTTTTAAAGACTGTGCAGATGCCAGTCTGATTGCTTGATTGAATGTGGTTTTTTTCAGCTTATTGACACAGTGGGGATTTTTGGCTCCATTGCTTATTTCTGTGATAATTAAGACTAATTGTTAGTAGTAATAAATTATAATTCTCTGTGGACCAGTATTAGAAGGGAATGGGATATTTGGCCAGTGTATTTCATAGGTGTTTGTTGTCAGCAGATTTATTTCCTTTGGAAAAGGATATCTTTAAATGATAAATTATTATCTCCTATACCTGCTGTTTTGTCTCCTGATTTTCCGTTCTCCCATCCTTCCTCCTTTCCTCCCTCCCCAGTTTTGTTCTAGATGTTATGAGCAATTATTGGAGGCTTTTCTCTGTGGTTCCAGATAAAAGCCCAACCAAACATTCTGGTGCATCCTGTGAGATGGCCCTGAGTTACAACCAGTTCACAAAGCCTGGGAATTTCTTTCTCAGAAGGGAATTTTGCTTCCAAGTCTAAAAGAAAACATTATTTTTTATCCCATGTCATTTGAGTTTAAATTTTATTTATTTTTTTTTTTTAAAGACTGTGCAGATGCCAGTCTGATTGCTTGATTGAATGTGGTTTTTTTCAGCTTATTGACACAGTGGGGATTTTTGGCTCCATTGCTTATTTCTGTGATAATTAAGACTAATTGTTAGTAGTAATAAATTATAATTCTCTGTGGACCAGTATTAGAAGGGAATGGGATATTTGGCCAGTGTATTTCATAGGTGTTTGTTGTCAGCAGATTTATTTCCTTTGGAAAAGGATATCTTTAAATGATAAATTATTATCTCCTATACCTGCTGTTTTGTCTCCAGATTTTCCGTTCTCCCATCCTTCCTCCTTTCCTCCCTCCCCAGTTTTGTTCTAGATGTTATGAGCAATTATTGGAGGCTTTTCTCTGTTCCTGTGGTTCCAGATAAAAGCCCAACCAAACATTCTGGTGCATCCTGTGAGATGGCCCTGAGTTACAACCAGTTCACAAAGCCTGGGAATTTCTTTCTCAGAAGGGAATTTTGCTTCCAAGTCTAAAAGAAAACATTATTTTTTATCCCATGTCATTTGAGTTTAAATTTTATTTATTTTTTTTTAAAGTGTGAATGGTGAGCTGATAATTCCAGTTTTCCCTCTCTTGGGGCATCAACACAGGGATTGGTTACTTTTCAGGGAAATGAGATTCAATTATGTACTGGTTTCACCCTGCTGTTCAGTACTTTACAAGGCAGGATCCAAATTTAATATGATTCTTAATTAAAACTTTTTGAGATACCAGAATAATAGTCAGGGATGATGTAATCTGTCTCCTGTGCTGCATCCTAGAAAATGGGACAAATGAGGGGAAGAAAAAGGTGATGGTTTGGATGTATTTGACTGTGTGATCTCATGTTCTGAAGTGTTATCTCATTTGGAGCTAATTAATAGCAAAGTTTTAGTGCTTAACTAACTCTTTAGCACTGGGGTGGTAACTTAATGCACGTGGGGAATAGATCCCTTTGCAAGAAATAAAGATTTTTTTTTTCTTTAAATCTTGGAGGAAAAGATGCCTGTGTTATGGCAATAATTTGTTGAAATCAAGTGGTGCTGCAGTTGAGTAACACATGCAAAACACTCATGTCTGTCTGTTGGTGCAGCAGGGATTGAAAATCCCTGCGTGGAGGAATGCAGGTCTTGCTGCTGAGAGGCTCTGGAAGCTGCTCCTGGAAGCCTCTTTATCCATGTTGCAATGCAAGTACATTCATGGAATTCCAGGTACATTCTTCTCCAGCTTTTCCTGCAAAATTGAGTTACAAAGGCTACATGCAGGTTTTTGAGATGATGGGAAAGCAACTGCAGCTTCTTTCTCTGATGTTCTGCTGAAAGGTGATGGCTGGCAGGATCCTCATTTTACAGATTCTCTATCTGTAAATCCCAGATCACTCAGTTTATGTTGCAATTTAATTTTGTGTTAGGTTTGTATTTTAAAACATACCTTTTGTTTGTTTTAAATTGCTGAGGGAGGGGAAATAAATGTGCCTTTGTGACGTCCTGTGTGGCTTTCAGAAGCTGAGACCTCCTGGTCCTCTATCTTCTTTCTTGTTTTATGCAAAGACTATTCCTGGGTGCTGTGTAAGTTGTTATATTTTGGGGGTTGTCAGATTCTAACAGGACAGGGTGTGTTTAGAAGCTCTTTTAACTGTGTCTGTGCCTGGCTGGGACTCCACTGCAGCTTCTTCCACAGGCACTGGCTCTTCTGTCATCCACAAGGGCTTAGTTCAGGGTAAGAACATGTTAATAAGAAGTAAATGTGTATGGCAGTGACCCCCTTCCCAGAGAGCTGAAAATAATCGTGCTCCCTCTTAGCCTTAGGTGGGAGCTGCTTGCTCTTTGAGAGGCTCCTTGTTTTGTAGCCAGAGATTGTCTAAACTGCTCTTTCTGCTCAACGACTTGTCCTAGAAATGCTGCTCTGGGAAAATGATTCCCCTCTGCGAGGGAAATACTCCAGGGACAATGAAGTTTGAGCGTGGCTGAAAAAACCTGGAGTCTCCACGAGCAGAGATGGAGATGACTACTGTGTCAGCAACCTTCTTTAATCCCAGGGTGATGATCTGGCTTACCTGCTGGGGAGAGTCTCCCGAGCACGGTGAAACTTTGGTTATGGATTAAGATAAACTGCCTTTGCTGTCAATCAGACGCTGTTTAGACCCAACTTCAGGCTTGGCAGACTCTCCCCAGCAAATCCCCCCTGCAGTTTGAGCTGCCCCAGTGGCTCTGCCCCCGCAGTGGGAACCTGCAGCCAGGGCACAGCGTGGGGTTTAAACCAGAACATCTCACGGGTTCCAGCGTTCAGGCCCCCAATTGGCATTTTGGGGGTGTGGGCACACAGTCTGGCTGAATCTCCCTTCCAGAGGCAGGGAAAGGGGTGGGATGGAGGTCTCAAAGGGCGATTCCCTGCACTAATACTGCAGGGTCTATGTGTCAGTGCTTTCAGAAGGTATTTCCCACAGCAGAGTACCACGGGCATCTGCCAAAAGCATAAGAGAACCTTTAAGACTTGGGGATTATATGAAAAATTCCAACCTCTGCCTGTTGTTTGCAGCAGCCAGGTCAGTGGGCTGGAGCTGTCTTTCTGTTTGCTTTTGCAGTATCCTGCAGTCACTCTTCACCGAGCTTTGGTACTTTTGGCACTGTGGGTTTTCTTGAAAGCAGTGACAGAGGTCTCTTAACAACTTGGTGGTGTCACTGGCGTGGGATTAGATGGAGGGCTCTGGAATTCAGAGCTTAAATTTATTAGGATTAAATTTATTTATTGTTTGGGTATGAGCATTGCTCTGACCTTCCTAAAACTTACTGAATTTGGGGGCAGTCAGGTTTTAGCAGCACAACAGATACAAGGGACTGGTATTTGCCAAAGGCAGGTAAGAAAATGTTCCTTGGACGAGTTTCCTGTGGAATTCCGATTTCAGGGGTTGTGATACAGTTGGTAAGTGGTTACATGAGTTGAATACAGAAGGACTTTGGTGGGAAAAGACAGGAGCTCCTGCCCAGAAGCTTCAGACTGAGCTAAAAAACCCTGCGGTTTCTTTGGGATTTCTTCCCTGACAGAGATTTTTAGTGTTGGCAGGGACTGGAATGTGAGAATCCTAGAACCACTGAGGCTGGAAAAGAGCTCCATCAGCCGAGGGTCATAACGTTTATATGAACAGATACACAACCATTAATTCCATGGAAATACTTTGTTTGTGAGCAGGCAAAGGTAAATAACCCCGGATGGCTCCAGCTTGGGGGTGATTTTGGGGCTGGAATGCATTACTTGGTGCAAATCATGAATACAGAGCTTGAGCTTAAGGAAGCCCAGGTCGATGGAGACACCACCAGCAGGTCAGTCCGGGCTGTTTTGGCATTTCCAGTAGCAGGACCTCATTTTGCTGACTCATTCTTCATGGTTTTAAATCTGTTTTCATTGCCAGCTGGACCAGTGTGTGGATTTGCTCATCCAACTGCAACACGTTCTTTATGATACACCGTGTCAACAGAGAGAGGTTCCTTTGATTAAGAAATCCTTGCCCTTACATGTGTAATAAAAGGCAAATGATATTTGTACCTGCTCCTTTAGTGCTGCCCTGCTTTCCCAGCGCCTCGCAGGTGCCGCTCTCGGAGACAGATGAGTTTTGCAGTAGGAAAACCAGCAGGCTCCTTGAAGGCTGGGGGGTGGTGCCTGTTTGTGACTGTCCCGCTGTGCTTTTGCCTCCCCTCTGGTTTGAATTACAGGCCCTTCAGCCCCGAGGGTGTTTTGGTTGCCTTGGACAAACGCAGGAAGTCTCAGCCTGTCATCGGGGCTCCCTGAGCTTCCAGGAATTGGTTGTTTCGCTCTCTCTTGCAGGGTTTTGGGAGGCTGATTGCAGTTTTTATGGTTCAGCCTCCACGGCTTCCTTGTGGGAGTCTTGCAGGTAGAATTTAGGAGCTGGGCAATGTGACTTTGTAAAAGATGGGAATGTTTTGACCTTCAGGATTTCCTGTTTTCCCAAACCTCCAATGCCAGGAGTTTATTCTGTGTAGGTGCAGAGAGCTCCCCCAGCTCAGGTACAGCTTCCTCCTCTGGAAAACTGATTCCAGGGATGAAAAAGGCTCTTCATCCACGCAGGAGCTGTATTTTTACAGCTGGGAGTTGGAGGTTTACTGAGATCAATTCAGAACCGTTTCCATTCTCATCTAATGCTTCCTCCTTGCTTTTATTAGAAATAAGAACAATTTTGATTTTTTTTTTTTTTTTTTTTACCTGTCTTTTGGAAGTGCATTGTGGAATTCCTGGAATAGCAGTTTCCTTTTTTTTTCATGAGGGGGAAATTTCCATTTGTGTTGCCCTGCACCCAGGAAGGAATTTACTGTTCTCTTCTGTAATAATGACTCTTAATTACTAAAAGATCACTAATCACTATGTTTCTAATAACAGAAATTTACTGTCACTCTTAAATTATTGTTTATAAATGAGCAACCTCCCATTGAGTTTCTTCTTTTTCCTTTTACTTACTCTCTTCTTCCATCTTTTGGCTGGTATCTGAGTGATTTTTACTTTTTTTCTTTTCCTTTTCATTTTTTCCCCTTTAGCTTCCCTGTAAATGGCTGGAGAATTGGGGAGGACCTGTTGTATTGCTTTAGGCACTGAGTGCGGTGTGGTACCAAGCCAGATGCTTCTTGTTGTGCTGGCAGATTTTCTGAATGTGTTTTGGAGCTTATTCACAGCTTCCAGTTCTCATAAACATCCAGAAATAACTTAGATTCTCCAGGTAGATCGTGGGGCTGGTTAGTGGGGGTGGAGAAATACCCTTTCTAAGAACTCATCAAGCTGTTGGAGCTCTTGGTACTGCCACAGGTGGATGGAAAGGGCTTTGAAACCATCATCTTGTGCATCACACTGTGAACACTGCCCAATTTATTACAAAAAATAATAAATACTGACTGCTGCCTGGCTTTTCCCTCTCAGACAAGTCCCTCCCTTCAGAAAACGGGAGGAAGGGTGCAGGTCACTGTGGGTGGTGTTGGATCTCACAGATAGCCTGTACCTGATCCTTTCTGGAGCAGCAGGACTTGCAGCTCATCTTCCTGCACTTCCAGCCAGTGGTGAAGCCTGTGTGTATTTTCCAGTGCAGAAATGAAGTTCCCTGTCTGAATCCTGCTCTTTAGTGCCCATCCCTGAATCCCAGGCACAGAGTTAGCAAAGGAATTTCTTGCCCAGAGGCAATAACACTTATATTTTTAATGTTTAAACTTAATTCTCAGCCTTCCTAGGTCAGTGAGACAAGATCCAGTTCCTGAGAGCAATTTTCTTGGCTCTGACCTGATGGACTTCTCCAGTCAGGAATCTGCCCAGCCTGGACATCTTTCCTTGGTGGTTGGAACAATGGAACTGAAAAGAGATTTCATCTCTGCTGTTGTCCTTGTAGAGAAAACCAAAGTGAATGATTCTTACCTCAAAACAATTTTCACATCTTTAAGCTTTTAAGTGGAAGAGCTGATGGTAGAACATCCCTTTCCTGTGGATGAAGAGAAGTAGGGGAATGATGATGTTTTATGGCAGTGGAATGCCCAGCTGGCCTGGGGAAGGATGGGATGGATGGAGTGTGGTCTCAGGCCTTGGGTGAGGGAACATTGGAGGGGGAGCATGGATAAGGATCCAGCAATCCCATGACTAATTCCTTTAGCAGAGAACACGTGTTGGAGTTGTGTTGTCGAGCAGGAAATGTCAGCTGTGTGTTTGTAGATGAGAGTTGCCTTCTACACCCCGGGAGGGTGTTTACACAAAACAGAAAGTCGCTGCTAACCTGAGATAAGTCGGGTTTTTGTGAGGCTTGTTCATCTCTTCTACGCTTTGAAGGATCTTCCCACTGTCCTCACCCTCTCTTTGGATTTTGGGTATTCCCTGGGTGTGACAGGTACCAAAAAGCACAACATGAACAGAACACCTCGTGTGTTCAGTGCTGGGATTTGTTGCACCTGGAACTGCTTTGCTCTCTGTGTTTCTCACACCCCATCTGGGTAAATGGCAAAGAGCTCAACCTTTTTGCAGCTCAATGGCATCAGTTTTTGTGCACTAGTGATGTTTGTAGGATCAGGTATTTACTATTTACCATAACTGGAATTGCAGTGTGCAAGATGATCCCGCAGTCAGTCCTTGGGAACTGGGTACATCCTTTTATTTCTCTTTAATTCAGCTTTTCATTGTTGTTTTGTTACTTTATTTCCTGTAGGAAAGCAGGCTCCAAACATTTTGCCAATTCTGACAGGCAGCCAGAGGTGGGGGCAGTTACTGCACTGTGGGTGTTTGCTGTTGTTGGGGTCACACTCTTCGGGGTGGGTTTTGTCCCTGTGATCTCTTTGCTCAACTCCTTCAGGCAGCAAGGAAGAAAAGCGAGATTTCCTGAAGCAAAAGGCTTTGTGTCTTTGCCCTTCAGCTTTGCTGCTGCAACTAAGCCAGCAAGGGGTTGGAATTGTGATGAGGTGAGATGTGACAGGGAAAAAAAAAAAATAGAAGTTGCAGGTTTTTGAGGTGTTTTGTGCGTTGGGTTCGTGTCCCTGCTGGAATTACCCTGCCTGTTCCAGGATTAGGGTACCAGTGTGCCATGGGACAGGGGCACTTCTGGTAGGGCTGGGCTGTGTCCTCAAATAAAACCACTGTGTTGGAGGAGGGCAGAGGAATTTTCCCATTCATGTTGCAGCAACCTGTGAGATTTTTCCCTATTTTCTCAGGCTCTGCTTCCCAGCGCCACTGATGGACACGATCCACTGGTACAGCCCTGTGGAAGTGTGCGTGTGTGGGGATTGTTTTAAGGCATTTCCTCTTTATTTTTATATATTTTCTCTTTATTATATTCATTGCCTCTCCTTATTTAAACCACTGCCTCTCTTTATTTTGCCTCTCTCTGTATTTTATATTTCTCTTTATTCCATTTCTGATGAGGCAGAAAGGTTTACTGTTGAGTCTGGAGCTGTAATAAACCCGCCAGGCTTTAGTGCTGGTTTTTCAGGGGTGGATTTTGTAGTGCCCTGAACATTGCAAACAAAATTGTTCTTGTCTCCTCTGTCAGGAATGTGCCGGGGTGGGGAAGATGTGGGGGATTTTGTTTGTTTTGGTCTGGGAGTCTGGACCCTGCTTTCTGTAGGCTCATTTCTAACCTGCCTTTACCTTAAAAATGGAAAACATCCAACCTGTAGCAGGAGCTTCACTGTTGGCTCAGTTATTTCTTAATCCTCTGTGTTTTTTGCAAGCTGGGCCTTTGAGTTTATCACAAAACAAGAACAGAGTGAAGCTCTGAGAGGTTCTGGCTGCTCAGGAAGTGACTTTTAATGGTGGTGGCATTAAACCCTTCAGCTGTAACTACTCATTCTGTTGAAGAAATGTTTGTAAAGCGTTATAAATAGTGGTTTTGCCATGTTTCAAATCTATTTGTTTCACTTTCGGCTGTCAACACTTCAGACTGTAATGAAATGCCTTATTCTTGTAAGAAATCTCAATTTCTTCAGCTACCTCGTCTGTTCTCGTTAGGAGCTCGGTGACAGTCCCGTAGTTTAAAAGTGTGAAGAAAGTTCTCAGGGTATTCAGGCTGAAAAATGAATTCCTGTTCCATCCAAAGGCTCTGTGGAAGTCTGCAAGGAAGGCTTATCTGGGATTGGCAGCAAAGTTCCCAAGCTCTGGGGCTGTGGTTCAGCAGAGCAGAACTGTGGCAAGTTTGAGTTCAGTCTGGTTGGGTGCAAACCTCATTAAATACGTGAATCAGCATAATGTAGGGCTTTGCAGTGATGGGGTTTCAATGGAGAGAAATCCTCCAAGGAGACCTACAACGTCTCTTGCAGGTGCTGGGGGTCTGAGGGATTGATGGGAGTTTTGGGGTGGTTTTGCTAAAACTAAGGATGCCACACTTTTTAATACTGGCACTTCAGGTTTAACAATTAACGTGAAAAAAAATTAATGTGTGTGAATGCTTTGCCCAGTGTGAAGGACTAGAGAGGACGGGAGCATTTGGACTCGAGTTCAGAGGCTGCAAATGCAAGTTCTGGTTTGGTTCTTTGGCCTCAGTGGCTGGGGAATTGCAGAAGCCTCATGTGCTGGACTGGTTTAGTCCCAGTGATATCCATCAAGAATTACTTTGAGTCTGATCTTTTGGGATTGACTGAATACTCAGGGTATGAGTAAGGATTTTGTCAGGGGTATTTAATGGTTCTGTACAGACTGCCAGTTGTGGCAATGGATTCTGGGCATTTCACTGCCTTGGGATTTCTTGGGAATCCGAAATTCTGCAGGACTGTGATGATGAACAAGCCACTGCCAAGCACTGAGCTGAGTTTTTAGGTAGAAACCAGGTTCAGTGGTGGCTTTGGTGGCTCCTGGGTGCCCAGCAGGTGCTCACAGGGGATTCTGGGCTTCCCTGCTTTAAAGCAAAGTGTTTCTCTGGGTTCCTGAAGAAGTGGAACGCTTGACAAGTCCTACCAGTTTGATTCATACTGGGAGACAGTAAATGACTGTGTAAATGATGATGTTAATTAACAGAAGGCACAGCCCAGCTCCCCCATCCCCAACAGGACACACAGCTCTGAGGTGAGAAGGAAGGAAATGGAATCAGAAGAGGTTTCCTTTAACCCAGGAACGATGATAGGGGATTGCACATAAATTGGATTATAATTTCTCTCTCTTTTGAACATCAGCCATTCACCTCCTTTCCTTTGAACCTGTGGGGATTAGTTCTGCATGGCAGAAAGGGAGGGGAGGGCTGGGAAGGGAGGTGTTCCAGAGTTAAGGACTGGCACAGCTTGGATGTTGTCAGTGTATAACTTCCTTTACATCCAACTAGAGGAATCAGAACTTTTCAACATTATTAGATGCTTGAGGGACAGGAATTGAGAAATAATTACATTTATTGTAAATGTAGTTATTTACATTTACATGTACAGCTTTATTTTTTTACTGGCAACTTGTCCTTTTCTCAGTGCTTTTTCCCTCCAGCATTGCTGTCCTTCAGGAATGGAAGTCCCTTTAAATTGCTGTTTAAAATAGTTATTTGTGTGAGCAAGTCCTGGTTTGCATTGTACTGGAGATAACCAGTGGGGTTAGAGCAGTGGCACTGTATGATAGAGCAGCTGGGTGGGCACTTGGTGTCCAGCCTGGACCAACCCCCACAGTGTTCTACCTGTTTTGATACAGTTCCTGCTTGGGCAGGTTGAAGTTTGAAGTCAGGTGTGAGGGCTGACCAACCTCAGGTTTTTATGGACTGTGTGCACAGTTCCCCTGGGAACCAGCCGGGCTGTTACAGGGTTTATATGGGAAAAGGACTCGGTTGGTTTGCTGCGTGTGGGTTTTCTTCTGAGCTTTAGGACCGTGCCAGACACAGGGTTTGCTGGTGGAGCTGCTAAAAGGGCGAATAAAGCAGAAATTGGGAGTTTCTTTGAACAGTGTGTTGTAAGAGGTGAAAGTAGCCACTGACACAGGCGGTGCTTCCCGAGCTGTTAAAAACTTTGCTGGGATTACCCCCCTTTCTGCTGTTGCTGTGTGAGATGCTGTAACCCCAGTGCTGACTCTTCTGTGTTGTTCCCTTGAAGCAAATGGTTATGAGCCTTCGAGTTTCGGAACTTCAGGTGCTGCTGGGCTACGCGGGGAGGAACAAGCACGGCCGCAAACACGAACTGCTCACGAAAGCCCTGCACCTGCTCAAGGCCGGCTGCAGCCCCGCCGTGCAGATGAAAATCAAAGAACTCTACCGGAGGAGGTTCCCCCAGAAAATCATGACCCCAGCAGACCTGTCCATCCCCAGCGTGCACTCGAGCTCCATGCCGGCCACGCTGTCTCCATCCACCATTCCACAGCTCGGCTACGACGGCCACCCCGCCACGTCCCCGCTGCTCCCCGTCTCCCTGCTGGGACCCAAACACGAACTGGAACTGCCCCACCTCGCGTCCGCCCTGCACCCCGTGCACCCCGACATCAAACTGCAGAAACTGCCCTTCTACGACCTGCTGGACGAGCTCATCAAACCCACCAGCCTCGGTAAGGACCCCGCGCACCCCGCTCGAGACTCTGTGTGTGAACACACCGGGAATATCGGGGGGATTCATGTGTATTACAGGGGATATATTAGATTATACATTACAGATTGCATTGCAGGTGTTCTATAGACTGTGTTATAGATAATATATATTACAGAGGTCATAATATAGACTATATTTTGTAATATATATTATATAGACTATTATAGACTATTTTATATATATTATATATTATATAGACTACAATAAGATATTATATGGACTGTATATTATATTTAATAATATATATTATATGGACTTATAATTCATTATATATGTATATATATGATATATGATATATATGTATATATATCATATATATCAATATAATATATGATATATATTATATTATATCTATTATAATATTATATATAATACATTTAATTATATATATTTTAAAGTTTTGAAGTGTATATACTTTTTCAAGTTTTGGAGTATGTATATAGATATATATTTAAGTTTTGAAGCATATATTTTTTTTAAAGTTTTGAAGCATATATATATATTTTAAAGCTTTGAAGCATATATATATATTTTAAAGCTTTGAAGCATATATGTTTTTTTAAAGTTTTGAAGTGTATATATTTTTTTAAAGTTTTGAAGCATATATATACTTTTTTTTTAAGTTTTGAAGTGCATATTTGTACTTTTTTCAAGTTTTGAGGTATATATATACTCTTTTTACGTATACCAACCTAGGTAAGAAAACATTGTAAAAACACTTGAATATATACAAATATGTTTTAAGTTTTGAAGTATATATATACTTTATCAAAGTTTTGAAGTGTATGTATAATTTTTTTGAACTTCTGAAGGATGCATATATATTTTTTGAAGTCTAATGGACAAATTGGCCTGCTAATGCAGTAAGTGGTTAAATATTGCATCACAGCAGTGTTTAGAGAATTGCTATTTTTGGTAACTTTTGGAACAGATTGTTCTACATGGAGAGACATCTTACGTAACACTCATTACTTGCTTTAGCCGAGCCACTAAATATGCTTTAAACATCCGTTATATTGGAGGGGGGAGTTCCACAAGAACTTAAAAAAAAAAGAAAAAAGCCGGTCTGCTTTCAGTAGCTCTTACAAACCATAGACCTCCATTATTAAAAACCCCAAACTAACCAAAACTGCCCCCAAACCCATCAAGCCTAGAAAATCTCATCCGTGCTGGGAAGGAATTCCAGGCTGGATCCGTTACAGCCTGCACATGTGAATTTGGGGAGACTCGCGGTTCTTTTACCACCAGTTGTGGCTCCTTCTCTTGCAGCAGGATTTTGTATTAAGGTATAAATCACTTGTGTGGCTGCTGAGAAGGAGCTGGCGCTTCCAGAGCTTGATGTGATGTAAGGATGTGTGATTTTTGTGGCTCTCCCTGTAGCACTTTGCAGGGTGGTTAACTTTCAATACCCCAAAATACTGCTTTGAATACGCCGGCCCTGTTGATTTCTGGAGGGTTTCTGCTCGTGTGGTGGAACCTTCTGCTGTCTGAAACCCTGGCAAGCACTCAGTGCTGGGAGGAGGAGGAGGAGATTGGTGAGAGGAGATACGGGGAGATGGTGGGTGAGTGAGAAAAAAAGAAAAAAAAAAGCCCTTTGCAGAAGAAATCCCTTGTAAACAAAACCCCAGCAGGTGCTTCCCAGTGCCAGCCTGCAGAGCCGTGGGGATGTGGGAGTGGGGATGGAGTCTGTGGAGTTGGATCTCGCACAGTCGCTCGTGTGTTCTGTTGTAACTGAGACACCGAGGGTAAAACAGATGGTTTTGGGTAATCTCATCTTCTGGTTCAGGTATTCTTTTCAGAGGTGTTCTGTGTCTATTTAACTTTAATCTAAAAGCCTAATTGATTAATAAGCATTCCAGGCAATGCTGGTGGTACAAGATGATTAGGTACTCAGTATGTGCCTTGTCACTTTTACATTATAAATACTTAAAAATAATGCTCTAATTTCCAGAAGACATTCCAATGCAGGAATTATGGAGTGCATTTATTCCTAGATGTGGTAAGAGCACTTTGCTGTCAGCTCAGTGTCTGACAAGGCAGCCCCAAATGGAGGGATCAGGATTCAAGCTCTGCCATGTCTCGTCTTCAGGAGCTGATGTACAGTGGGATGTTCAGCCTTTTGTGGACTCTGCCAGGGTAAGAAGGTGGAAGTGGGTGAAATTCCAAGCAGATGCCTTTGTAAGGAGTTTCTGTCCCTTCTGTTAACTTTAGGGTGCATTTGGGGTTTTTATGGCAGTTCAGGCTGCAGATATCTTTGTTTTTCTGAAATAATAAGATTAAAAAGCTTTTTTCCTTGTGCATGTGGGGGAAGAGGGAGCTTCAGTGTCCATGCATGTCATGGAATGGTTTAGGTTGGGAGGGAACCTAAAGATATCCAGTGTCACCCTCTGCCATGGGCAGGGACACCTTCCACTAGCCCAGGTTGCTCCAAGCCCCATCCAGCCTGGCCTTGGACACTTCCAGGGATCCAGGGGCAGCCACAGCTGCTCTGGGCAACCTGTGCCAGGGCCTGCCCACCCTGCTCAGCAGACTTGGATTACTTGTCTCCATTTGTACAGTTACTGATGCTCTTCCTACAAAGTCCTAAATGATTCATTGAATATTTGCCCCAGATGGTTTGGGGATCCTTCTCACTGCTGCCCACGGTGTGGGTTTCCTCAGATGTCCAGGTTCTGTGGCCGCTGGTGCGTTTTCCAACGGCAGATCCATGCTGGAAGCACTCAGAACTTCTCCCTGGCATTTAGCCAGTGTTTCAGCATCTCCTCCTGGCCTTTTCCCATCAGATTACTCATGGGACAGGCATAAGGAACTTTTGAATTTGCTGTTTCCCTCCCCCACAAGAAGGAACTGATGACCTGATGGGGAGTTTTGAATAAACCCTGAAATCTGTGAGCTTAAAATGGAACCTACTGGAAGAGAAAAAAAATCATGTGAGAAAGAGAAAGAATTAGTGTGATTTGAGGATATTTAGAGCCTTCTGAAATGACAGTCACTACATAAAACTGGGCAAAGCACATCTTTGGATGGCATTGTCCCTGCTCTTTCCCAAGTCAACAGCTGGGAAGGTTTGCTGCAGTAGTCTTGTGTCCCGTGGAGAACTGATTATTAATTTGAAAAGCAATAATTTGGTGAAGCCTCAGGGCAGGGAGTTGCTCAGCAGGGCACTTGAAGATGCATTCTGTACCCAAATACTTTAGGTAGGTGGGTAGTACACAACTTATGTGAATAACAGATAAGAAAATTAAATGTGCTAACTCTTATTTTTAATGCTGAGAACAAAGGGAGGAAATAGATGTTGCCTTCTTACACTTGCTTCCTCAAAATGTAGCTCTGGACTGGGATTAAAATGGATGTGCTGGGATTCATGGCACTGGGGGAATGCAGGGATTTATCCACCTGCACCCTTCTCACCAGGATCTTTCCTTGGGCATGCCTGGCTGAATCCCAGACTCATTTAGGTTGGAAAAGATCTGTGAGATCATCAGGTCCACCCTGTGCCTGATCCCCACCTTGTCCCCCAGCCCAGAGCTCTGAGTGCCACAGACCAGGCCTTCCTTGGACATTGTTGGTGGGAGACAAAGAGGTATTTGTTCATTTTCAGTGGAGCTGTTGAATTTGATCCACGTTTTATTAGTCATCCTCAGTGCCAAATTGAGAAAGCATCTCGAGTGGATGGGTTTGTGTCCCAGCCAAGTGGGAAAAAGCTCTGTGTGCTGGGCAGGGATGGGGGGGTGGATGTGCCCTGAGTGCTCGTGGGCACTCTGAGCACTCTGCCCGTGGTTAACCAGGGTTTGAAGGGAGTCTGAGGCTTTTTCAGTTTGGAGGAAAAGCTGCCCAGTTAGGCCTGGATGGAATGTATGAGAATTGCCTTGTTACTGTGATTCGCTGTTGTTTGTCTGATAGGAACTCCTTTAAAGAGGAGAATTTTGATTGTTGGTTTCTCAAGTGAAGCTGCAGCTTTCACTTATTTTTCCCCCGTTTCCAGCAACCCCCCCTTCCTCCCCCCCCCAGTGCACAGACTCTGCTAATTGGTTGTTTTTTAAGCATTTTCTAAAAGTAACTCCCAAGAGATAAGATCTCTGTTGTGTGGTGAAATGTGTTTGCTGTGAGATGAGTAAGGAGGACCAGAATTTGCCAGATTATTATGGAAAGGACATGAGATAGTTAAACAACATCTTAAAAATGCCTCCTCTTCCAGGAAATGTCATTCCTAATTGCTTTAGCTGTGTAGTTGTTCCAAAAAACATTTTAACTGGCTTAGGGGTCTTTACTTACCTGTAAGGGGAAATTACCCTTTTCTGTTCAGTTTAAAGGATTAAAGATGCTGTGGACTATCCTCCTCTTTTAAAGGCTCTCCAGATGCCATAGGGATGATCATCCTAATTTATTTGCTCCGCTTCAGCTTTCAGTGGTGTGGACACAACACTGAAACCTGGATCTGGGCAACAGAATTAGGAGGAGACAAATACCCATCAGTGTTTTTTATATCCACCATGTTCCCAGACTCCACCGTGGAAGGAGCTTCCAGTACCTCTACTGAGCCTTCTCTTGATTGAGGGCCTAGTTTAGTGTGTTTATTGGGGGACTCTCCTAGCAGGATTTCTCAGAGCAGTGGAGTTTTGCCCCTGGTGCCTCCAGGATCGATTCCGTGCTCTCTGAGGAGCCTCTGAGCGCTCCTGGCTGACTTGGCCGTGCTGCCTTTTTGGAGACACATCTTGCAGCCGAGCTGACTGAGATCTTCAGGGTGACTGTAGTTCAAGGTACAGCCATTAAACAATTAAACAATTCAGGGCACTAGAAATCTGGGTTGGAAAGGCTGCAAGTTTTGCTTGGCAAGTGTTTCTCCCTTTCATATATCAGCGAGCTGATCTTTTGCTCTGTGCAATTGGTATTATGGTTTATATGAAAGTCACGCTTTTACTGTCTTCTGTGTTTATTATTTTTTTAAATGTACTTTGTGGGAGGAAGTTCAACAAAACACTATTTTCTAAGCTCAGGCTTGAGCTTTCTGACTTCCGGCCCTGCAGCTTTTAATTGTGCAAGAAGAGGGTGAAATATTAGCTCTGCCTTGTTCCTGTGCTGGAGCTCAACTAGAATTACAGAGCACTTGGGTTTCTTTTTTTGGCTGTATTTGCATACAGTGTGTGCCTCAGGTTCACGTATAGAGAATCTTTCCATGGGCAAGAGTCTTGTTTCTTTTAAGTCTGAGCGAGCTGTAACCAACTGTGGCTGCTGTGCTGCAGAAGAAGGAGGATAATTTATTAGGCTCACTTCAGCTGGTTGCTCAATCTCCTCATGCGGAGAACTGAGATCACCGAAATTCCGGGACCTGACAGGATATGGATGTTTTCAGACACCGCTGCTCTGGTGTGAATGGATTTAGGAAGCCACTTGGCTTTCACAGGATCATGGAATATGCTGCTATGGAAGGGACCCATCAGGATGGTGGAGTCCAACTCCTGGCTCTGCACAGGACACCCTGAAATCCCACCCTGTGCCTGGAGCGATGTCCAAACGCTCCCTGAGCTCTGGCAGCCTTGACCACTGCCCTGGGGAGCCTGTTCAGTGCCCAGCCACCCTCTGGGGGAAGAACCTTTCCCTGAGATCCAACCTAAACCTCCCCTTACTCAACTTCATCCAAGGTGAAATCAGGATGTCTTTTTTGATAATTGATAATTTGATAAGGAGTTGGACTCGATGAGCCTCGTGGGTCCCTCCCAACTCAGGATATTCCACAGTTCTAATGAAAGCTTTTAGCAGAAGGAATTACCCCAGACCCCGTGGTTGACTCAAGGCATGTGATAATCCACTAATTAAGCCTCACAGTGCTGCTCACACCACACAGGAGAGGCAGCTCTGCTATTGCCATAGGTAGGTTTTAAGATTTCCACTTATCCCCGAGATGCTGAGGTCCCTCAGTAGTTGCTGGAAATGCTGCTGGGACTTGGAAGTCTTTAAGAGATACTTTGACCTCCCCTGATGATAAAACCAAGTATGGCTTGTGCTAACCCCGGTGAAGAGCTTATTAGGGACTCTGTTGCCTGAACTTTAAACTGAATTTTTTGCCTTTTCTGTCAGGTTTATGAAACTTGCTGCTTTGTTTTTGAGAGAAGAACTCCTCTTAACAGCAGGATCCCCTGTGCAGGGACCTGGCAGTGCTGCCTTCTTTGTGCTGCTGCTTTGGAGTGTTTAAGAGTTGGTGCTCTTAGGAAGAAACTAAAATATTCAGGCCTGAATGGCAGCATTTGAGAGCTGGGACATGTATTTAGGTGTGTAAAGTGACCGAATTTGAGCAAGGAGGATCCAGTGATGTTCCTTGCCTCTGGCACAGTGATGGAACAGATGTACCCTGGAGATGTGTGGGCTCAGGAGGGGAGAGCTGGGGTGGGTGGGTGGGTGTTGATCCCACAGAGCTGGGTTGGGAGGGTGGGGAATTCTGGCACGGATTGGCATGAAATTGTCCCTCAGTCCTCGCTGCAGGTCTTCAGAAATGCTCCAATACATGACTGACTGAAAAAATAATCAAACATAAATGTCAGTCCAATTGCACAGAGTTTCCAGCTGATCTATTCTGTTTGTACAACATATCAGAGAGACTTTTAAAATACATAATATTTATGGATTAATTGTAGCCCTTGGAGTATTTCCAGGCTATTTTCATATATATATTTAGGCACTATTTCAAATAAGCTCCTTCACATCTCTTTACTCCCTGCCTTTCCCACCCCCAGTGTGGCTCTGCCTGTTCCTCCTGAGGATTAACTGTGAGTTGGACAGAATCTAAAGATGATTTGAAGTGATAAGTGCAGCAGCTGATAAATGCCCAGAGCCTGGGTTCAGCTTTTCCTGTGTTCTCAGGTGAAGAACGTGGCAGTGTCACTTGAGGGTGTTTGTGAGCGCAGTTGGGACCCGTGGAAGTGGGTTAAGGGCTCATCACCACTGCCAGGGCAAGAAGGGCTCGTGTGTTTACTGAAGTGCTTCTCCTCAAGTAGCTTTGAAGTGTTTTGAAATGTTAAGGTTGTGCAGCATCTCTTGTGGTAAGTGATGGAAATGGAGGGAAATGGCCGAGATGAGACGGAGCCGGAATGTGGGATTGCTCCCGGGGCTGGAGAGGCTGAGCTGCTCGAGGAGTCTGTGGCTTGTGCAGGGCATGCTCTTGGATGTTGGGGTGGGGTGTCAGGCCTGCTTTGGCTCTGGTGATGAGTGAGAGGCTTTTCCAGCCTTCCAGGGCACAGGGTGGCTCCAAGCAGGGGTCCGGCCCGATCCCGGCTGCGGGAAGTGGAGGGAGTGGTGGGTGGTGGTTTGCAAGGCCCTACTGCTGCTTCCAGAAGATGACAGAGGTTGTGGTTAAAGGACAGGAAGTGTTGATGTGTAAACACTTGGTTACCCAGGAACATCAGAAACTGAGGTGGGTTTAAAGGCCTGCTGGTGCATCCCCAGGTGCAGATCCCCCACGGAGGTGGGTCCTCTCAGTGCTTCTGTCCCACTTGGATTCTGCTTGAATCAAGTCATTCCAGCACAGACACAGCATTGGATCCCACCTGCAAACAGCAGCATTGGATCCCACCTGCAAACAGCAGCTGGATAAATGACCCCTGGTCAGGAGGGATCCAGGAGGCTCCGGGATGAGGAGCTGTGGGTCTGTGGTGTTGGGTTATGGATTTCCTGCCTCCTGCTGCCGTGGAACAGGATCCAAAGCCTGCCTGGATTTTCCCATTTGCAAAGCTGTTTTCTGGGCCTTAATCTAAACACAGGAATTTTGGTCTGGGTTGGAGGCAGCGATTGAATTTTCAGGAGCGATATTTGAAGGAGGATTGAACAGAAATGGATACAAAGAAAAAGCAAGATGCCTAAAAATGAGGTATTTTATCTGTCTGGGGAAGAAAAGCAAGAACTGGAGAATCAGGGAATATGCTGAGTTGGAAGGGACCCACAAGGATCACGCAGTCCAACTCCTGGCCCCAACAATCCCACCCTGTCCCTGAGAGCATTGTCCAAACACTTCTTGGGGCCATGAGCACTTCCATGGGGAGCCTGTTCTGGTACCCAAACACCCTCTGGATGAAGAACCTTTTCCTAATAATCCAACCTAAACCTCCTCTGGCACAGCTCCAGCTGTTCCCTCAGATCCTTGTGAGGAAGTTGTAGACAGATATTATACATAAATATATATATATATAAAATATATATGTGTTGGGTTGACGTCTACAATATTTAGATTTCTGGTTAATGTTATTAATGAAATTTAAATGTAGTTAATCCAAACTCTGCAGTGTATTAAGTTAGTGAATAACCAATTAGGCATCTCTTGTTTATCTTACAGCATGCAGCAAAAATTTGCTCTAGTCCTCATACTGTTATTTAACAGAACTGTTTTTGCCTTTGGAAGTAAACACACTGCTATTGGAAATCATTGGGAATGGGCCAGCTGAGTGATAGCTCAGGTAATAATTGTGGTGTAAAGTGCAAGTTTAATTTTAGTCCAGGTCTCTCTCTGTATTAGGAGGTAAAATATTCCCTTCAGCATTTAATAAGCTGCACTTGGTGATGATTTATGGAAAGATTAACCTCGGTGTGTTGGTCAGGCTGCTGTTGCATCAGGAGGCATCTCCACCTCAGCAAGGGGATATCAGGAGATTCATTAACGATTTCAAGGTGGCTGTTCCTGAATGGGAGTTGAGAGAGAGTGGCTTTTTCTCAAGACAGCAAGAGGTATTTTGCTGCAGAAAGATTGTGTGGCTATTTTTAGCCCTGGGTACTGGTGAGGTGGAACAGAATATTTTTAGAGCTGTAGAAAATGCAGCCACTCAAGCTGGGTTCCTTTTTTTCACTCTAGTGCTGGAGGGGTTTTCCAAAATAAAGAATAAAATTGGTAGGAAATGTCTTTTATGTACCATTATTACTTATATAAGTGATATATAGATTATGTATATATACGTATATTTATTTATGTAGGATTTTAAGTGTTTTGGACACTTATAATGGTGATACTGCCATATTTTAAACCCATATTAATTATATATAAACTAAATATAGATTATATACAGCAATTACATTATTAATTATATATTCTATATATTAACTGCATTGTAATTAAAATATATTAAAATATATTAAAATAGTTTTCCCCTCAGATTTTGAAAACTTTACTTATGTGAAATGTTTTAAGAAAGCTCCACAGCCAGGAAGGCAGAATTGGGCCCCTCTCAGTTAATATCCACCAATCCCATATTCTCTTTGGATCATGACTTGATGGAAAGCACGGAATAATTCAGGAATGGTGAACTGGTAAAAGAAGAGCTTGGAAGGAGAAACTCTGTAATGTTTTTGCAGCATTTTAGGCATTTTGGAGTGTGTTTTACTAATTCTTGGGGCCTGCAGAGGCAGCAGAGCTGAGCCTGTGCTGGTCCTTGGTGTCTGTACAGGTTTAGAAGAAAACATGGATTTCCTGCATTGCCTTCCCTGGATTTAGGGTGGATGGATGCAGAATGAGGAAACACTCCCCCCTCCAAACCAGTGAGATCCCAGCCAGATGAGCCGTGGATTTCATACGTGTCTGAAACTGTTCCTGCTGACACTCACTGAATGACACAATTCTGCTGGAAAAGCTTTGTGTTACACTCTCAAAACGTGCCCCTTCAGATTTCTGAACGATCCAGGGAGGTTTTGAGCAGCAAGCTAAAGTGATGCTCCTGCTTCATGTATGTCTTTGAAATTACGGCCCTTTTCTTCTTTATATTGAAATTAAATTAATACAAGTGCCTTAGACATCCCTCCTTTCTCAACTTGCAGAGGAGACATGGCCTGTCAACCTCTTAACTCACCCTCCCAGCTCTGCTCCATTCAGACAGGGCTAAAGAAAAGGTTATAATATCTAATAATTCATAGTTATGGGAAAAAACTCAACCCCAGCCCTCCAAAAAACATTCCTGGCGTCTTTCTTAAGAATGTCCATGTTAATTCTGTTGTCCTGGCTTGATTTCAGCTTTATTAGATTATAAAGTCTATTTTAATCCACTTGGTTTTCGATTGCAGAGCTATTTTTACCTTTCTGTTGTAAAATAATCATAGTTGTTTGCAGGGCCTGGTTGTGTTTCTGGCCCCCAAAATGGTTTTCTCGTATGAAATTGTATATTTGCATAGTTCTGGTTTTAATCAGACTCCAGAACTTCAAAAATAAAGGATGAGCTTGACTTGCCAGGGCCTGTTTGGTGTTGTGATATACCAGCTGGATTAATAGAAACCTGTCAGCTTTTCTGTGCCTAAATTCCACATTTCCAACGTCTCTTCCTTGGAAAAATCTCAAGTCCTTGGGAATAGAGGAAGTTTCAGTCATAGATAAGCTTGGAATCTTTGTGTTTAATGGTCAAACTGCTAAATTAGCCCTGTTTAATGTGGTTGGTGGAAATTTTCATGCATCGTTTGTAGGGTAAGCACATCTAGAGGGGTATAAAAAGAAGCTAAAGGAGAAGATTAGAGAAAACCACAAAGATAAACCATATTTCATCTTCCTTTTAGATGCAGCTCCACAGTTGTAGCTCCACCTGCAAGGGGGGCAGGGTTGTATCCTGGGAGCAGCTGAAGGGCCTGGCCACGACTGTGTGGTGGTTTAGAGTGAGGTGGTTCTTGTCCTGGTCAGTCTGGCAAGAGTTTTGCAGTATTTGATTGGCTTTTGGAGCATCTTTGCCTAATTAACAAGGTTTTTTTCTGCCTCCTTTGCAATTTGGCCCCACTGCTCTGGGAGTCTCAGGGTTGCTGGTGCACAAAAACAGCGTCTGGAGAATGTGGAGTGTGGGTTGGTGCTGGTTTGGAGGAACATCCCATCACTGGGACCATTGATCAGCAGCTCGTGGATTTTACTCACAGTCAGTGAGACAAGGGCATAATTTTGGTCACTGCTATTTGACATCTTGGCTAATTAAGGTTTAAAAGAACGGAGCATTAGTGAAATGTTCAGCAGCCTTTAATTAAAGGTGTTGGAGTTGACAGCAAAAGTTCACAAAAAACCTTCCAGAACTTTTCTAATAAAGCCAAAACCGACAATTTGTGGGGTAAAGCAGATAATCCATGGGTGGAAAATAAACCAGGCAGATAAAAGGATGTAACACTAGGGAATAATACCTGGAATTCCTTCAGCTCTGCAGAGCTTTAGCCTTGCTGATTCAGCTTTTGTCGATGACAATGTGTAATTCTGACTTTTCCATTGATAACTAAAAATAGGTGTAAAACTGTATTGGAAACCAAATGTTCAAGCAGCTTTTCATTGTTCATTGTACACTTTGTGTTTCTGTTTCCTGCAAACTCTCACATTTTGCTGCCATGGCTGGTTGAGAGGAAATGGATGGATATCAAAATATAACGAGTTATAGAAATAATTTATGGTTTTTAAAAGGTTTCCTGTTGGCTGGTATTGTCCCAGAAGTTTGTTACCTGTTCCTGCCCATCCAGCTTTGGAGCAGCTGATCATAATATCTATTGATACCTGTAATATATAAAATATATTCTCTATAATTATTGTTACCTATTGCATAATGTAATGAGTGTACAGATTGTAGCACTGCCATGCAAGAAAGATAGAAATGCAGATTTGGGGAGATTGCTGCTGTTAATATTTGTACTCACTCAGTGTCTTTGCTATTGTTGGTTCCAGCCCACCACATGCTGCTTTGAACAGAATATCTGGAGTCTCCCCCTGAAGTTCTCACTCATCTGTCACTCAGGGCTGAGTCAGGAAGTGCATTATAGTAAACCAAAACCTGGTCCATTTCTCCAGTGTTTAATGCACAGTGTCTTTATTCATGGCCTTATACAATTATTAAGAGTAATGGAATTGAGTGAAAAGCTACTTTAACTTGCACTTCAATGTGTGTGTTGGTGAGAGTGTGGAACAGTTCTCTGGGGAGATGCTTCTTCCTTTTAATTTATTTTTTAAAAACCATTTTCAGTACCAGTGTGTAACACTCTATACCTGCAGCCCTGGGAAGGGATTTGTTTTAGATAAAAGCACTATTTTGGAGATATTTAACACGACTTTGATTTTCAGCAGGAGCATTAACTCTTGAGCAGTGTTTGTTTTGTTCTGGGACACTATGAAGGGCTTTAAAAGCAGATTTTATAGTTGCATATCTCCCGAGTTCTTGCCATATTACATATATTTTAGTGCATTTAACTCCATAAAATACCTTCCTGAAATGGGAGAGGTTGCATGTGTTGTGCTTCAGTCCCTCTGTGAACTTTTACAGGCTGATCCACGATCTTGGATGCTCAAGGAAATAAAACAGTGATGGACGAGAACTCCTAAGAATTCATTTAATATCAGAGAACATTTGACATTAAGCTGCTGATAAAGGTTTCAAGCTGATTTGCCTCAGCTTTGCCATTACCTGTATCACTATTTTAATCTATGTTTTCCTTTAATCACTTTTTCGACGTACATTTTATCTCCGTGCAGTTTGCTCGTTGTATTTTTATTTACAGCAGGGTTTAAGCGGCGACTCGCCGGCTCCGAAGCCGTTCACAGGAGCAGATGTGTGGCTGTAAAAAATGAGTGTGTGTGCAGAGAGGGTTCAGTGAGAGGAGATGGCTCTGTGAATGGTTCCCCGGGCAGGTTTTGAAGTTGCTCTCTGTTCTCTTGCAGCCTCAGACAATAGTCAGCGATTTCGAGAAACCTGCTTTGCGTTTGCACTGACGCCACAACAAGTGCAGCAAATCAGCAGTTCCATGTGAGTGGGGTCATTTCCAGAGAAAAGAATTTTAAAGCAGGAACTTTTAGCACCCCACCCCTTTAATTTTGAGCTGGGAGGTGTGTGCAGTGCTCAGGGAAGGGGAGTTCTGTTCCCCTTTCCATGTAAACTGATGGGGAGCAGGAGGACGAGGAGGGGAAGATTAAACTCCACCACTTTTGGGGTGTTTTTGGGGGGTTTCCCTTGTGTGAAGTTCTGTGCAGGTACAGAACTCTGCTTCCTGCAGCCCTTCCTTGCCACCAGCCAGATCCTTTCTCAAGTTCTGTGTTTATTCACTATAAAGATGGGATTTTACAGTGACCTATCCGAATTTTCTTTATAGTGTACAGAAAAAAAAAAAAAAAAGGAAGTGGTAGAGGTCAGATGAGGATGTAATTGATTTATTTACCTTGAAGAATAAAAACTGTACCTTTGAATGTATCCTGAGAGTGGTGGTTTGACTGACCAGAGGCAGCAAAATGTGGTACACACCATATAAACACCATATAAAAGGGTGTTTTACATACACTGAACTTAGGGCAAACTCTGGAGGGATCTATATTGTAATGTTGATGACTCTCCCGTGAAAACAGTGTTTTAACCTGTGTTCTGTTGTTTCTAGGGATATTTCTGGGACCAAATGTGACTTCACAGTACAGGTCCAGCTAAGGTATGTGTGTTGCTGCCTGTTCTCCGTGCTGCTGGCTTTTCAGATGTATCAGCAGGTCAGGCATTCCAGGGTGGAGAAGAGCCTCATCCTGGTTGATTTTCTTGTTATAGATTGTGTGAGTCCTCCTTCCTGTAACTCCACTGGCAGATTCCATGTGCCTGGGCCCTCAAAATCTCCAGGCAGGGAGGGGTTTTTTTCCTGGCAGAGCTGTCAGGCACAGAATTCCATGGACATGGCAACCCAAGGGCTGTTTCTCTTTAGGTTACACTTTGGGAATCACCAGGCTGGGTCTTAACCTGCTGGTTATTTTAGAGGTTTTTACAAGTTTATCATAATTTGATGAAATCCTGTGTGTCAGCAAGTAGCTGTACCCTGATGGGATGGGACAGGTCCCCTGGAACAAATCCAGTGGAGCTGAGAGGCTCCTGGTCCTTGGCCTATTGTCCATTATCCTGGCCCAGGACAGGGAAGGGTGTGTCCTGCCTTGGATCCAGCAGCAAAGAAGCCTGTTTGAACTTCAGTAAATAAATTAAACTGCCTGAACTCAGAGATCTGCCACAGGCCTGAGGGTTCCACGGCTGTGCCTCAACAGCTGCCTGGAGGCAGGACAGGGGAAGAGACTTCACTTTTGTCCTTTGTGAAACTTTGGGCTTGTGTCAAGAGGTCTGGAGAAAAGGCAGAAGAGAAACTGGGATGAGCTGCCTTGTGTAGCAGCAACCTGCCTGTGTGAATGAGTCAGTCAGTGGGAGGCACTCAGGGAGTCTGAGGGGGGAACCCAGAGCCATCTTGAACCACTGTAATTTTGGGGGGCTTTCCTGCTCAGTGATGTGTGCAGATAATTTGAGGGCTGTGTTTAGCAAGACCTGTCGTGCTTTCATTGCTCAGTGGAAAACAAATTCCTTCTGTCTATCACTTTAAAAGTGAAAGATGATGGAAGCTCTTTGCTTTTAGGTTTTGTTTATCAGAAACCAGTTGTCCACAAGAAGATCACTTCCCACCCAATCTGTGTGTGAAAGTAAATGGGAAACCATGCAGCCTTCCAGTAAGTAAGATGTTCTTTGATACACCTTTTTGGGTAGCACCACTAGGAATTGGCTGGCAAAAATTAGCCTGAAAATTTATCCTGACCTTTGTTTTCACATTCTGGAGTGTTTGAGTGACTAGAAAAGATTGAGTAGATTGTTTCTTAGGAGGAGCTGAATTTCCAAAAGCCATGGCAGTACATTTTTGTGTTTGACAAACACCGGTGACAGTCCTGGGGCAGCGCAGGGGTTGGAGCGGGCAGTGTTGGCCAGGCAGGTTCAGTAGCACTGCTGAGAGGGGCCTTTTAATATTCCATGGGCAAGGATTTTATATTTCTCTGTGAGGAGAAAGAGCTTCTAAAACACCTGATACTCTGTCTGATGCCTGTCTCTGGTGGAATCAAAGCAGGATCCTGGCTCGGGTGGGATGCAGCTCGGGCAGGGTTGTGGTGAGGAGAAGACAAAACCAGTCTTGATTTTTTTTTGTGTGTGTGTGTCTGAGAGATGAAATGCTTTGATTTCCAGGGCTACCTTCCACCAACCAAAAACGGTGTTGAACCAAAGCGCCCCAGCAGACCAATCAACATTACCTCACTCGTCAGGTTGTCCACGACGGTACCAAACACAATCGTTGTCTCCTGGACGGCGGAGATTGGGAGGGTAAGTGGCTGCTCAGGCCTCGGGAGTTGGTGCTTTGAAAGATGTGAGAGATAAGCAGGTTTAATTGTGCAGAAAACCCTCGGTGCAGCAGCACTGGACTGTTCCTTCTTTTGATGGAATTTTGATGGCAGGAGATAGGACGTGCTCCCTTAGATCAGTGCGCTGACGTTGTGTGGTGTGAGCTCTCCCTCTTCACCCCCCACCCACCTTTGTGACTCACTGAGGGCTCAGATAACGAGATCGAGACATCCCATAAGATTTTTGTTTGTTGATTTGGCCAAACTTCAGACTTCAAGCTCTTCCTGACTTCAGGGACTTGACAAACCTTATCTTGGCTTTGGCTTGTAACCAGCACGTGACATTCAGGACAGAGTGGCCCTTGAGAGCTGTGAGCAGGGACACAAAGCATCACAGCCCAGCAGGTTTCATTTGCCTTTTTACATTTCTCTTCCCACAACTGCCATTCTTCTGTTTCATATTTAAAAACTCGTGGTTTTATCACTTTTTTTGTGTGTCTGTGGGCAGGACGTTACAGCTGGTGTTATAAAATTGCTGATGTTCCACTGGACCAATTAAATCTGGAACATGCTGCAAAAAGTGACTTCAGTAAATGAGTCCATGAATTAGTGAAGTGCTTTCAGTGCTGGCACCAAACCTGCTGGATGGGCATTACAGGGGCACCGTGTGCTGGTGCCACTGCAGCCATTCTGTTGTTAGAAGTGCCGAGAATTGTCCTGAGGTGAAACTTTGTCCAAGAATTTGTCAGTGTGCAAAGCCCAGGATTCCTGAACCAGCCTGGAAAAAATGCTTACAGCCCAATCCTGCACAATGGGCAGCTATGAAACAGCACCAGGGGATTTCAGGAGGGAGTTCTTGTGGGGCAGAAAACAATCTCCATCCAGGTTGTGGAATAAATGATGGCTGGAAGATTCTTTTGAAGAAAAAAAAAAAAAATCTTCTTTTCTCTCATGAGAGCTGCAGGTATCAGAATTTAAGAGTGAACCTGCCTTGGTTCACACTGCAAGTGGATGGATCCTGATATTGCTCTGAGTGCTTAGGAATATCAGGGAGGATTTAGGGAGGAGAAGTGCCCTGGAGTCTGAGTTAGTCTCCTGTGGTCTAACTGGTTCTCAGACTTCACAGATATTTCAGTTATAAAGAACATACTGGGTAACTTTCCATGAACATGAGATGCCAGAAGTGCTCAAATCCAGGCTGGAGCAACCTGGTCCAGTGGCAGGGGATGGAATGGGATGAGTTTTAAGGCTCCTTCCAACCCAACCCATCCTGTGATTTTATGAGACACAGTCCTAAAGTGATTCTTCAAGAGTTAAATGTGAGGAATTACTTTATTTCTGGCTATGCCCATGTAATACAATATTTGGATTCCCCTCTTCCCCTCACCTCAAGAGTCTCTTGCGTGTCCCAGCTGGTGCTCTCTACCTTTCTTGGAGTCATCTCTGGGATTTTTACCCAATCTGTTTCAAGAGCCTTCTGGAGCAGCTGCCTTGGGCGAGTTCCTGCCTTTGTAGATTCAAGCTGTCGGTAAATAATTTCACAGCGTTAATTAGCATTTTTCTAACTTCTATACTAATTGAGGCATTAAACAAACAAGTTAAAGGCAGTAGTGGTTTTTAACGATGTGAGAAGCAGTCATTGTAAGAATAAAATATTTAAAATGTGGTGTTTCTGATGCTATTTCAGTTTGAGTAATTTTGTGGTGAGATATATTACTGAAACCCCGCCTTTGCATGCTGGTGGCATCCTAAACAAAAGATAGTAGATGTCACAATTGTATGGGGTTTTTTTTTGTGAAAACACTTGTGGCAGTTGCTGGGTGGAAGCCTTTTATTTTTCAATTTAAACTGTATAAATGGAGCTACAGGTTTAGCCATTAATGTTTATATCAAAATAATTGCTGTACCCTGATGTGAGAACATGAGAGTTGTCCTTTCCATTTTGGGGTGTTCCTGATGAATGCACAGTGTTTTTAGAAAGACATTTACAACCTGCCTTTTTAGAAGCTTACAGGAAAAATCAGAGCTTCAGAAATGCCAGGCCGTGGTTTGAACTCGATGCCAGGAAGAGCTCGGCCCTCCAGGGGAGGGGGGCCTGGCAGAGTTGGACTTCTGCATCCAACCTGCTTGGATGCCCAAGTATTGGCAGAAAGGAGCATCCAGGGCCTTTCCCTGGCATTGATAAGGAAAATGGGCAGGGTGAGCTCTGCTGGGGCGGGTGGGGAAGTGACCCAAGCTCCTGGGAGGGGAAGGACAGGACGTGGGAGCGGTGACTTCTTGGGCTGGTTCTCCAGAGCACGTTTTGAAAACAAAGTAAGTTTTACTAGTAAAAAAAAAATACAAAACCAAAAAACTAAAAGTTCTGATAATATTTGACCTGACAGCTTCCCTTAAATCCATTGACACAGGGCAGTACCTCACATCATCCCTGTAAAACTAAATGCACTGACACAGGGTAATGTAAAATTACCCTGCTGAAAGGGGCTGCGTGTCCTAAATGAGATGTAGAACTTCCAGAAGTGTCCTAAATGCTGTTTTAATAGCTTGGTTTGCAGTTCAGTCTCAGTAAAGCATCAAGTCACTTGTGATGCATCCCAAACTCCAGCCCTGGGAACTTCCTGGTCTGCAAACTTTGCCATCTCGAGTCTGGTAGAAACACAGAACAAGTGGTATAAAATAGAAGCTGTCTTGTGGTGCCAGCAGTGTTTGCCCTGATGCTCTGCTGTGTTCCCAGAACTATTCCATGGCAGTGTACCTGGTGAAGCAGTTGTCCTCCACGGTGCTCCTGCAGAGGTTGCGAGCGAAGGGAATTCGGAACCCGGATCACTCCAGAGCCCTGAGTGAGTGTGTCTGATGTGCTGCTTGTTTAACAGGGAAAACAGCTTCTTGAAGGGACATTTCAGACAGGACTGTGCTGCCCGAGGTTTGGACTTCCTACAGTTCCCTGGGTTTTGGGAATCTGATAGTGGTGTTCTTTGTATTCAGTTCCAATTCAAAGACTCAGAGGCCTTTGTTTGGATTAGGAGCCGGTCCAGGAACCCTGTTGACACTGGGAAGGGAAAAATGCAAGAGAATCTCTTTCAGTTCAGCCATACTGGCTTTGTTTCTTCAGAATGGAACAACTGTATTTCTACAGTTAACTGGTAATTCAGCACCTCAGGCCGAACTGAAGGCCTGACACTGAACCTGGTGCCGAGGAGGAAAGGATTCATCAGCACAGTGTTTGTTCCTCTGGCACAGGGTTTGCAGCGAGCCTGGAGGGAGAGTGTCCAGCACAACCCTCCTCCCAACCCCCTCCAGACTGGAGTGGGAGATTTGCTGCCTTATTGTTTTCTCTGACAACAACATGTTGGTCTAAGTTTGTGTAATAGAAACGAAAGCAAAAACTGCTGCGTGTTTGTTTTTCAGGGAGAGGGCGAAAATACCAACACCTGATCCCTGTTCTTACTTTAATGCTCACATAACGTGTTTTACACAGCACAAGAAAGAAACCAGTCCAGCAGTAAATGCTCCATAGTGCTGGGCATTACCTTGTGCTAATGCAGTTTGATTTAAAGGCACAAAAATCCAGAGAGTTTCCAGGTGGCTGCCCCTCTGTGTGTACAAGGTGAGAATGAGGGTGCAGGGCTAGCTCAGAGCAGGAAAAAATGGGGCTAATTTGTTCATTTAAACACTGACTGCTTATAAAACTTGTAAGTAAAACTAGAGGATGGGGAGGAGTGAAAGGCTCTAGAGATGAAAGGCTCTAATATTTCACTGCAGTTATTTAAAACTCAGATTTTGCCAGAGTGTTTCTGATTCCCTATTTCTCCATTGGCTTTCCAGTTTTAAATCACAGGATTGCCTGATGAGCATTTTGGGGGTTTACAGTGGTCCTTGGGAACCTGAGAGTTGTTAACACATTCATTTCATGTGCTTGAAGGTGGAAGTGAAATCAGTGTGGCCCATCTTGCTGGTGCATTTTAACTAATGGTCAAGTGCCAAGTTGCCTGTAAATGAGAAAAGCCATCTCTGTATAAGTACATTTTCTAAGGATCTTGGTTTAAGATGAGCTTTTCTGCTTTTCACTTTCTTAAATCCTGTTGTTTCTGGGCTTTCCAGAGAGTCATTTCTGGTTTTGTGACTTATGTGAGTCTGGAACAACAGTCAGACTCTGGCTTCCAGTAGAAACTTTAGCACGTGGTTTCAGTCTTGTTTTATTTCTTTATCATCCAATTTATGCTTCAAATTAACATAAAATCAATCTTTTCTTCTTTCAAATAATAGTTAAAGAGAAGCTGACTGCTGACCCAGACAGTGAAATAGCAACAACAAGCTTAAGAGTGTCTCTTCTGTGTCCAGTAAGTCTTTATTTATTCCCTCCAAACTGATTCTGATTAAAATGTGGCTGTTCTGGGATGTGTGTGGGAGAGGTTACCTCGTGTTTACCTGGTTTAACTTTGTGGGGATAGAAAATTATCCATCACTGTGCTTTAAAAGCATGTGATACACCCCTGAGGAACCAAGTGTTCCATTAGCTTGGAGATGTTATTCAAAATATATGTAAGCATACATTTAAATCTGTCATTTAAATCTGGTTAAATCTCATCACCTGAGTGTGAAGTTTGGGGCTCTGATTTGATAAAACCCCTCTCAGGGGTAGGGTGGGGAAACCTGACTGTTAAAAGCAGCTCTTCAGGCAGTCCCTGCAGTCAGAGTATTGAGCATCTTGTATCTGAAATCGATTTTGTGTTAAATACTTTGAGTATTCAATAATCTTCAGCTAAAAATAAAGCAGTTTCCTAGAGATTGTTCAAAGAAAATTTGTTTTATTCCAAATTTGAATTGGGAGAAATAGTTCCAGAGAAGGTGGAAGTGGCACAGACAACCTCTTTCTTGATCTACTAAAAATTATTTTACCAAGTGGGTGCAGTGGTTTGTGCCTGGGTTTATGTTACCAGTGGTAGAATGCACAATATTAACATGATGTGCACTTTTTTGGGACTTGTTTCTGGTGCAGTGCTCCAGAATACTTGCTCTGTGTATTGACTGGCATAATCTCTTTATTGCAGTATAACTTTTTAACCTCTTCTCAAGATTAAGGATACATCTGTTTCCTGGTCTGGCTCAATCTGCTCGAGCTGGGCACGAAATTCTCCGTTTTAAAATCTAAATAAGAAAACTGACTTTATTCTTGCAAAACTGAAGCTTATTTCTCCAGTTATTTAATATGTTCTTCAAGATAAACTTTTAGAGGTGTGAGTTTTGCCTCATAAAAAGCACAATTAACATCGTGGTTACTTTTTAAATGTGTTTTATGTTCTTATAAATCTTTAAATGGGGTATTGTCATGATCTTCAGACTTTCTCCATATCAAGCATTGATTCTGACTTAGGAAGATAAGGAATTTATAAGGAAGGTAAAATTAATCTGTAGGAAAGATTTCTTGCAGAAATACAGGTTTTTACTTCAGGTGTATTTGATTTGTCCAAGTGTTGGTTTATAGATCATTCTGGGGGTTTCTGTTTGTCCTCGTTGCCTCCAGTCTGATAAAAGCTCTTCTGCAGTGCTTTTAGGTGCATTTTTTCCTCTGGATGCTGTTCAGGTGGGTTGGGATTAGAGCAGGAATATCCCCTACAATATTCCCTTTAGGACTGCAGGTTTGGCAGAGCCTAAAGATGCCAAATTCTCTTTTGCTCTCGGAGTTCTGCCAGGGGCAAAGCAACAAAACAGCATCAGACAGTAGGATGTGACTCTTCAGAATTCCCACCTTGGCCAGAATTTGCTCTTTAAAATTTACTCTTTTTGTGATGTGACATACAAAAACAATGTCTACAGCAGATTATTCTGAGTGTATTTGTCATTTTAATGCCTACAAAACAGCTACACTTGACTTTTTCCAGTGTATTCTTTATTCAGTGCTGCCTGATTTTACTGTAGCTCTTGGAATAACCCATCACAGGTTCACTGGGACAGAGATTGAGCCTTTCAGCCTGTGGACAGAAATGTTTTACCTTGATCCAGGCTGTGCTCAGGTCTGACTGTGATTTCATTTACAGCCTCCGTGTTCTTACTTGATAATTCATAAGCATTTGGCTCAGGGAGAATTTTTTGTTTGTCTCGATTTTTGTGGTTGTTTTTTTACAGCTTGAACGCTCTGAAAACACACCCTGAAAATGCTGATTTGGTCTCCAGGAGCAGGATGAAAAATCAGGGAATGAGGGGAATGATGTTCCTTCAGCTCTGGGAGTGTGGGGGTGCCGCTCTCCCCTCTGCTGGGTGGGATTTTATACCCAGTAAAATAACTGGGGGTGCTGGGTTTAGTCTCTCTAACCTTTCTTTTGCCCTCAGAACAGCACAGAGGAGGAGCTTCCTGGGAATTTGTTTTGGATTGCTCCTGAGCTTTTTATAGCACAGAGGCCTCTGAGACCAGGGAGGGAAAACTGCCCTTAACTGCTGCCTGGATCCATCCAGGATACAGCAAAGGGGCTGCTCTGAGCCTGCATTTCAGGAAGACACTTGAATTCATGTTCTCTTCTTTTTTTTTTTCCCCCTGGAAGTACAAATAAATAAATCCCAGGCTCTGCAGCCGGAGCAAATATTTAACTGAGCAGAAATTCCAAATGTAGCCTTTTACTGGGGGTTTTGCAGCTTTGTTTACAAATCCTGAGCTCCTGCTCTGGGGGTTTTTGAGAATAGAGCCGGTTTCAGATAGAAGTGTTTTGTGTGCTTGGAAAAGGAATTAATGCAGCGTTTCTTTGGCTGCCAGGAGGCAGGAATCAAACAGCCACAGTGCTGGGAATCACAGGGTTCCCAAAGTTGGGATGCACCCCTCCTTTTAGGACCTTTTTGTGGCAGAGCTGATCCAGGGATTTGATGCCAGAAATGGGAAAGGAGCATCAGCTTGTTAACACTGAATATGCTGATTTTTGGTTAAATTTAACTGCTCCTGAGAAATCAGGGGTTCAGGTTTTATGCCAAAACCTGGGGAAAACGTTCCTGGTTTCAACCTGCTTTTTCCCCCCCAGGAGATGGGTATTTATTTCTTTCCTGCAGCACTTGTCTCTCACCTTCCTGGTTTTTATTTGGAGCCACAGAGAACCCTCCAGGTTTTCTCTCCTTACTCGTGGTGCTCCCTGAGCTGGGAGCCTCACTGTGCCCAAAAGACAAATGAGCCATTGACCCACCATCTGGGAGCTCAGAATTCCTGACAGACATGGATCAGAGGGGCCTTGCTGTGCTGGGGCTTGGTTATGGGATGGAAATAACGTGCTTGGTCATGGATTTTGGGGGAGGGGGTGCCAAACACATGGCACAAAAAGCACCTCCTGCCGTGGGCTGAGGCTCTGCCACCACTCCTGGGGCTCCCCTGGGAATTCTGTGCCCCCCTCCCATCTGCTGGGGAGTCTGGGACGGTGACTGGAGAGCCAGAGGGAGGGAAAAGAAGGGAGATCCTGCAGCTGCACTGGGTTTACTGGGAATGGGGTGGAGAGATTTCTGCTCAGGGGGAATAAAAAAATATGCCAGCATCATGGAGGAAGTGGTGGCCTGTGAGTGGAGCCTTTGTTCTTGAGATTGTGTTGAGTTTGGGGATATTGGGAGATTGGTGCCATCCTGTGGCATCCCTCTTGTACTGCTCAGGATCAGCCTGGCCACGGGGCTGGGCTGAGCCAGGCCTGGAACCAGTTCTGCTCCCACCCACTGCTTTTAGCCAAATAGGGATCACTTCAAACTCCTCAGTATAAACAGTTCTTAGTAAATAATTGGTTTGTTGGTTTTTTAATGTGGGAAAAGCCTTGTTTAGACATTCCTGCCTCTTACCTTTAGTGTGGTCAGTCCAAGCCCCTCCTAAACTGCAGTGTAAGCACTTGGCCACAAAACAACTGCTTGGGGTTTGTGAGGAGAGGGAAGCTTATTTCAGATTAATATGAAGTGCTTTTCACTGTCTAATCAGTTTGGCATTCAGTGTAATGATACTTTAGTGATAAAATACTAAAGAAGAAGAATTCTTTCTGTGGTCCCTCCAAGGACATTGGTATGTTCCAGGTGCTCAGTGAGCCCTGTGTTTTGTTTCAGGAATATGGCAGGTTGTATTCTTAGTTTCCTTGATCAAATATACTTTAAAATATGTTTTGATTCACTTTTGTGCCATTTTAAACCTACAGGAATGAGGCAGCAGTGACCATGCCATGTATTTTAATCAAACCTCAGAGTTGTGGGAGTTTTCTGGAGTAAAACTCAACCTGTCCCTTTTCAGACAGAAAAGCCCTGATGGTTCATTTAATGCCAAAACAACATAATTTTGTTTTAATCTTGGTTTTCTTTTTTTGTTTCCCTTGCAGCTTGGTAAGATGCGTCTGACCATCCCCTGCAGGGCCCTCACCTGCTCCCACCTGCAGTGCTTTGATGCCACTCTGTATATTCAGATGAACGAGAAGAAACCAACCTGGGTGTGCCCTGTGTGTGACAAGAAGGCTCCCTATGAACACCTCATTATTGATGGGTAAGTGAAGCCTGAAGCAGATCAAGGGTGTTCCTCACACTCTCTGCTCGTTGTCCACGGTCAGGGCTCTGAATTCCTGGTGGTCTGGTTGGGATCTGTTTTAACTCACCACATTATTTAATTTCCCTGCTGTTGGTGAAGAATTAATGACCAGGCACCTCTTCATTCAGCGTTCTGGAAGAACTGTGCTCATCAAACTAGTAAATTTAGTAATAATGAAAGGTATTCCTTCCAATCCTGGCTAAATCTTTGTAGCTATCCTGCCTAAAATGGCTTTTTTTTCCCCCCATGTTCTATGGTGTTGAATTCCTGGGTGAAAACAGCCCATGTTGTATATTCTTTTAATGGAGCAACAGCACAAACCTGGTATTTTTTAATAGCAGACACCTTAGAGCAAATAAATCCTGCCACCCTTCCAAATCCATGTACAATTCCATGTACAATTTCACACTTGGGGAGTTGCCATCTGTACAAAGTGACACAGAGATTGATCCCCTGGTACTGCCTCCTTGCAAAGCATTAAAAAAAATAAGTAAATCCAGGGTTGGTCTGTGCCAAGTGTGTATTCCTGGGTTTGCATTTGAATTTCTTAGATAAGAATCTTTTTTTCAAAGTGTGATAAAGGAAGAGAGCAAGTTGAGGCTTCTGAGGATACCTCAGAATGTTTGACTGCAGAAAAAAAAAACCACCAAAAAAGCCAAAACAAACAAACAAAACCCTCAAAAGCAAAACTAGAAATCCTGAAAGGAACAGAACCCCAGAAAAACACCTCATAAATGATTTGAGCCTTTTTTAGGGATTATGTGCTTCATTTTGGGGAGCTGAAGGTCACTCAGGTGTCCTCTTTATGGCCTTGAAGAGCCACTCAGGGCTGCCCAGGCTGCTTTGGATTCCTGGATCCTGAGATTTCCAGGTCCTCTGCTTTGGATCCAAGAGCTCTGGGGTTCCTTGGTGGAGGTTTCTGCCTAAAATAGTAAACCCAAAAAGTAGCAATAATTAACCCAACACATTTTCCTTATTTCTTCTTGTGTTGCCAGGTGCAGATGTTGGAGATTAGCTGGTCTAATTAGAGCATCCCAAAGAGAAGGTTATTGCTAGAAAATGTTTCAGTCTGGGAAAGAGGGAACTGTCTCTTTCCTGCAGAACCACAGGAGTAGTCCTGGTCCAAAGCTGGAATTCCCACTGGGAGTGATGTGGTGCCAGGATCCCAAAGTTTTAGGAGGTGCCGGTAGGAGAAGAGGCTGCAAGTTCAGATTCCCAAGCTCAGCATTGGTTAGGAAGTTTCAGGAAATACAAGTCCCTAAATTCTCAGCTGTATGGAGTCCTTTAAAGATGGGCTTCCCCAGTTAAGTACTGGCAAAGGTAAATATGGGTGAGGAGGAGATTTTTTTAAATCCTGGTTCACATCCGTCCCCTGGCTTGGGAGAAGGAGAGTTCTGTGTCACGGGCTCTGCAGGATTCCACTCCCAGTGCTTTGAAAGAAATGTGCACATTTTTCTCTTGGATAATACTTGAATTTTTCCCACTGTCCCTTTTTGTCAAGGAAGCAGATGAGAGAAAGGCAGAGCAGCGAAAGCTTTTGGTTTAACACTAATTGAGACTTGTACTGACTAATAAGGGTATTGGAGGAGAAAAAAGGAATTGAGCTCTTTTTGAGGGCTGATGTCAAAATGTTTTTGATGGCCAGGTTGTTCATGGAAATCCTGAAGTTTTGTACAGATTGTGATGAAATTCAGTTTAAGGAGGATGGATCCTGGGCTCCCATGAGATCCAAGAAGGAGGTGCAGGAGGTGACAGCGTCTTACAACGGCGTGGATGGTGAGTCATGTTTGGGGGGTGTGGACTGAACTTCCTACAGTGGGAACCCCTGAGTGTTGATGGTCCTTTAACTTCTCAAAATGCTCGGTTTTAAATGTGTTTTTGTAGCTTTAATGATCATTTGTGACTACAAGTACTTGAGAAATACCTATTTGGGCTTTTAAGTTACCAACATTGTGTAATTTTGTTGTCTTGAGTTACAGCTTTATAATAAAACTGTGATGTTCTGGTTGTGGTGCTGGTTTAAGCTGCAGCTTTTCCTGTTGACTTGCTTTGTATAGGATGCATAAGCTCTTCCATGGAACATCAGGTGTCTTCTCACCAACAGTCAAATAAAAATAAGAAAGTGGAAGTGATCGATTTGACCATCGACAGCTCATCAGATGAGGAGGAGGAGGAACCTTCTGCCAAGAGGAGCTGTCCTTCCATATCTCCAGCATCACCATTAAACAATAAGGGGTGAGGATAAAACAGGCCAGTGCAGAGAGAATCTGCTGATGGTGGACAGAAGTCATAAATTTTAAAATAAATTGCATCTAGAAAGTTCTGTATTTGGGTTATATCCTCACTTAGTAGCTCAGAGCACATGGGTTTGCTCTCAGCTCACAAGGCCCAAGATTGGAATCACCACTCTGAGTTGTTAAGTGTGCCACACAAGGAAGTATTTCAGTTGTATTTGTGCAAATGGTGTAAAATGGGGCAAAAAATTGTGGCTTCGAAGTCTGGTTTGTGCAAGTCTGGGAATGCTTTTGTTCCCCAGGGAAAAGGAAAAGCAGCACATTTGGGGAGAGCAAGGAGAAGCAGGGTGTGGTGTGGGAGGGTGTGGGCTTTGCCACAACCTGGTCACACCTAAGCAGCCAGGCTGGAAATAGCTCCTTGTTTACATAAATATCCAGGGATCAACACCCAGCCTAAACCAGAGGGATCCTGTGGTTGCAGTGATTCCTCCTCCAGGAGTGAGAATGACTCAGTGACCACTTAAAACTGCTCAGGACCTTTCTTTAATGTCCTCATTTGCTGATTACCTTGCAGAGTGTCAATGCTTGGTGTTGTTACACTGATTCCTGGGGGGGTTTGGGTCCAGGATTCCTTTAGGATTGTCTGGTTCTGTCTGAGAGTCCTCACTTTCTACTCTTTGAGACTGAACTTTCCTTTTAATTTTGCTGCATTTCAACTATCTTGGACTGAATTAACCTTCCTGATAAAACACTGAGGAGAAAGCCTGGGGAACATGTGTTGCTCATGTCTCTTCCAGTTCCCTACCAGGATCCATTGAGGTGCATTTGTGAAGCTTTGGAATTTAACAGGGGAGCTGTTGCACACCTTTCACCAAGTTCTTAATGCATTTTGAATTATGGAGTTAAAATGGGAAAATTCAGATTTAAATGGGAGAATTTGAAAATAAGCATCCCCTGCATGGGATAACAAGAAAGCCAAGACTCTTCTGTGTTTGTAACAAGCCTTTGTTCCTTGCAGCATTTTGAATTTACCCCATCAAGCATCTCCTGTGTCAAGAACACCAAGCCTTCCTGCTGTTGACACCAGCTACATCAACACATCACTTATCCAGGACTACAGGCATCCATTCCACATGACACCAATGCCTTATGACTTGCAAGGTGAGCTTCTGACTCTGCACCTATAAATGCAGCTCTCCAAGCAGTAATAACTATTGTAAAGGAAAAAAAAATAATAGGTTAATATCTCTGGTAGTGAAAAAACCCTGAAGTGTCATCAATATTATGCTGGTTTTATTTCAAAATTAATGGTGAAGAAACGAGGAGTTTTGAGAAGCTTAATTTTTATTTTTTGTCTCTTCACAGGTTTAGATTTCTTCCCTTTCCTGTCAGGAGACAATCAGGTAAGTCAAGGAAAATCAAGTCCTGTGGCAAACATTCTTTTCCAAGCAGGACTTGCTGGCCTGGCCGTGTAGGAGCAGATTTATGCTGTAGGTGTGCAATCAGGGAGGCTGCAGCTTTATTTTTGTACACAAGCTGTGACCAAACACAGGTGAGGGATAAGGCACAACCAAAATTAAACAGTTTGGTATCCAGCTCAGCAGCCAGTTTTTATTGTGGGATGACCCTGAAGGTGCAGTAGCACCTCCTTAATTTTCCAGCCCTGAGGTCCCACCTCTGGGACTCTGGACAGTCCTGCTTGGTCACTTCTCCTCTGAGGAAAGAAGGGGCTGGGGTGTCTTTACCTGCCCTTCCTGCAGTGCTAAGCAGGAAAATGGCACTAAATCCAGAGGGATTCTTTCAAATCCTAATGAAGAGCAGAGCCTGCACTGCAGAATTTGGATTTAGGAACATTCACTAAAACACAGATAAGTGAATTACTCTGCAACAAGTCAGTGCTGCAGTGATTGTGCCAGTGCAGAAATGGTGAGGAGCAAGGCTGAGCAGCCTCAGTGTTCCATAAAGAGCAGCATTACCCCACAGAAAAGTTGGATTTAAAACCTGATTCCTGATAGCTCAAGCTCTTGCCTTTCAGGGGCTGCCCCAGAGGGAATAACCTGGGAGAGCCCTGGCTCCATCCCATGGGAATAAACTGTCTTTAAAGCATTTTTCACAGAGTGCCTTCCTCACCAGCGCAGAGCTGCCCCAGCTGGGGTTGATCTCTGACTTCTGAGGGGATGGCACAATATTTTTTTGAATTTTGGGGAGTTTTGCCACCAGGGAGTTCTTTGCAGAGGTGAAACAGGGCTGCTGCTTCCCCTTCCTTCAGGACTGTGGCCAGTCCTGCTCCCTTGGTAGTGTTTGATCTTACCAACACCAGTATTTCCAATTCCTTTTGGAGTTCTGAAGGCAGTTTTGAAATTCTGAAGGCAGTTTTGAAATTCTGAAGGCAGTTTTGAAATTCCTGAGGCAGTTTTAGGATTCTGAAGGCAGTTTTAGGGTTCTGAAGGCAGTTTTGAAATTCTGAAGGCAGTTGTAGGGTTCTGAAGGCAGTTGTAGGATTCTGAAGGCAGTTGTAGGATTCTGAAGGCAGTTGTAGAATTCTGAAGGCAGTTGTAGGGTTCTGAAGCCAGTTCTAGGATTCTGAAGCCAGTTCTAGGATTCTGAAGCCACTTTCTCTCGGCTTCAGACTCGCGGGGCCGCAGAGCTAAAAATCCGCTGCGTCGCTCCCCTTGCTGAAAACCCTGTGAAACCCCCAATCCACCAGAGCTTTAGCTTGACAAACCCCTTCACCTTGTGCTGCTCTGAATCCAAGCTGTCTGTGTCTGAAGTTTAACTTGTTGTTTTTCCCCCCAGCATTACAACACCTCCCTCCTTGCCGCCGCAGCCGCGGCGGTTTCCGCGTCCGATGATCAAGAACTTTTACACTCCCGTTTTTTCCCCTACACTTCATCCCAGATGTTTCTCGATCAGCTCAATGCAGGAGGAAGCAGTTCCCTGCCAGCCACAAATGGTAGCAATAGTGGCAGTAACAGCAGTCTTGTTTCCTCCAACAGCCTGCGAGAGAATCATGGGCATCCCGTTGCAAGTAGGAGCAGCACGGACACGGCGTCAATCTTTGGTATCATACCAGACATTATCTCATTGGACTGATCCTTTTGGACAGAGGAAAATCTTTGTGCTTGGTTTTACTTTATGTTAGAAACATAAAACAGAGTTTGTTTTGGTTTTGTTTGTTGGTTTGTTGGTTTTGTTTTTTTTTTCCTTTTGTTTTCGTTTTTTTTTTTCTTCTTTTTTTTTTTTTCCTTTTTTAGGGGGAAAAAAAAAATTTACGTGTACAGAGAACAAAAGTATATTTTCAGTTTTACTTTTGTATATAAACCTAAGATGGCCTCACTGGTAAAAATAAGAAAAAAAAAAAAAACACAAAACAACAAAAAAATAGCAAAAACAAGGAGCTTCAGTTAATTTTTATGGATGCTGAAGATTTTACACCTGTGCATTTGTCATGTGAGTTTCTTTTTCTTTTTTTCCCCTCTACTTTGGACACAAATGGCATTATTTTCTTCACAGTTAACATAACCAGGAAAGGAGCTGAACTTCTGAAGTTCAATCTTGGGAGAGGTTTTTTTCTCCTCTTGGAGACATTTCCCTTTGGTGGTGGAATCTAATTCTTCCATCCCTTGTTTAGTGCAGATTTTATTATCCTTAAAGCAGAGTAGACCCTGCTCTGCTTCCCCTCTGTTTGCAGGACAGAGCCTTTGAGGAGTGGGTTTGGTTTTCTAGGAGTTTTTTGCCATCTCTGTGTGACCCTTTATTCAGACAGCGTGTGAATTCCACCCTTCAGTCAAGCACGTGGCAGGTTCATCAGGACAGGACTCCAGGGAAAGGCAGGACCCTGAGCCAGGGAGGGTTGGGTTGGATCTCAGCAGAAGGTTTTCCATCCCAAGGGTGGTTGAGCACCAGAACAGGCTCCCCAGGGTGTGGTCACAGCTCCAGGCCCGTTCAAGGACTGTGTCAACAACACTCCCAGGCACAGGGTGGGATTTTGGGGTGTTCAGGGCAGGGCCAGGAGTTGAACTCCATGATCCTAATGGGTCCCTTCCAACTCAGTGTTTTCCATGGTTCAGTTATTCCTGAGGGCCAGACTCAGCCAAATCCCAGGCTGAGGAATTCCTTGGCTCTGCTCCTGGGGGACATTTTTATAGAATCCAGCCCCAAACCCACACACCGACACATTGGACTGGAGGGGTTTGTTTCTGAGAACTTCCTATCAAATCCCATTCCAGTAACTTTAAGATCTTAATCAGCAAAATACTGAGCATGTGCCAGTTTGAAATCTGTGCAGCTGCTTGTGCTTTCACCTCAGCCATGCCTGTAGCTACGGCCTTGGGAACCGGGGCCCACCTTGTTCCCTCTGGAAAAACCTCCTTTTAGCTGCAGTAGATCCGAAATTTCTGCTTCCAAGTGAACTTGTCAGCTGAATACAAGGAGAAAATCCAACTCCCAGCACACTCTTGCATGGTTTGTGCAGCTGATAATGCTCTGGGTCTGCTGAGTTCCCACTCATCCCGATGAATATTCAGTGTTCAGTGTGAGTCTGAAACCAAAACCCAACCCAGGCAACCACCCACCTGGATCCCACGTGCTCCCTACCCAAGTCTTTTAGGGAAGTGGCTTTCGAAATCCAGTTTTCTCTCTTTGGCCTTGGAATTCTGTTGCTTTCCCAGATTTTTCAGTTGAACTTGGAGCCATATTTACTTCCTGGTTTCTTTTATCTTTTTTTTTTTTCTTTCTTTCTTTTTTTTTTGTTTTGGGGAGTTGTGCATGACATAGGAAAACCTTTTTTTAGAACTGATGGTTCATTTGGTCATTTGATCTGTTCTTCTTAAAAGAGTGACAAATGTGTAAATAGCTGGAATGCAGTTTTTCAGGAGATTCTTTAAAGTCAGAGAAAGGGGAGGAGAAGGAAGTGATTCTCTTGTGTCCCAAAGTCCACGTCAGAGAGAGTTAATATTTCCTCTGGTGTGAAAAATATTTTTATAACTGGTTGAAAGTGCAGGTAACAAGTTTATCAGGAAAGAGAGTTAAGGAATACTAAAATTAGCAGATTCTTGTCTGGAATTTTTCATGTCCAAAACTGTTGATTGCAGCTCTTTGCTTGGAGCATTGACAAGGGCCACCTTTTGCCTATGAAGTCGTCTCAAAAATCTTGCATTGAATTTAAAAAAAAAAAAAAAAAAAAGGAAAAAAAAAGAAAAAAGATTTTAAAAAAAAACAAAGGAAAAAAAGAAAAAAAATCTTTAATCCAAGTAGCATTAGGTATTGCTGTATGATCAGTCGTATGGTTATTTGAAAGGTTCACATGATGTGGCATCAAAATCGTTTTTAGTGTTTTTACAGCATCCCTCTGCCACTAAATAGTTGACTTGAATTTTGCAAAACAAATGTTTGTGTTTATATGTATATGTGTGTGTATATATGTATTTATAGATCCGTGTGTGTGAGTTCAAAGTGAGTTAAATAGTTTTTCCCATGCATGTGTATTTCATACATATCTGGCTGATATATATATTTCACCATACACCAATTTTATAATTTATTAAATGTCAGTTAAAAAAAAAAATAAATAAAAGGATAGAAAATGGGAAATACTTATTTTTTAAACAGTCTGATTTTGAAGTGATTAAACCTACACTAGGAATATTATCTCATACCTTGTAGTCATGGATACTAACCTGGTAACTTCAGAGCATATTTGCTATGATCTTTGTAACTCTGGAGTGTGGCTGCCCTGGGTGTTCCAGGAGTGTGTCCCAGGCTCTGGAACTCCGGGAATCCGGGAGAGCCCACGGCTGCTTTTCCGACGCTGGTGGCGACGCTCCCATTGACTGTGTTGTTACAGACGACCTGAAGAGCAGCTTGTGTTCACTTTTTTTGGTATTAAAATCTTGTTGTCACATCTCGACTGACACGTGGGAGTGTGTGGTATCCCGGGATGAGGTGACTGATGCCGGGCTTTGGGAAGGTGAGGTCGGCCGACGGCGTCTTCCAGTCCCTGCCCCTGCCGGGGGAGGCTCTCAGTCCACCGCTGGCATTTTTAACCTCATTGCTCTGCAAAGAAGGGCCAGCAACAATCTCCAGTCCTCCTTTGTGGTATTATCCATGTGCTTTGTGAGTATTCCTGTGTCGTGCCCGGGTGTTCCCTGGAGCTGGGTAATTCTCTGTGCCTCTGACCACGGTGAACGTTGCTTGGTAGAAGTCTCGGTCTGAGTTCTCCACCATTCCCTGCAAACTTCACTCCAAAACTGTCTCCTTTAGGTCACAAGTCCTGGCTTGTGCTCCTGCTCCCTCCCTGCAGATGGCAGTTGCTGTGATCCTTAGGATAGCGGTCCCTTATCCCCAGATCCTTCCCTGAGAGGAGCGGGATGTGCAGGCGTGTTCCGGAGAGCTCCGTGTGTGTCCGTGCACCCGCAGCTCCTGCAGGAGCAGGGTGGCTTTGAGCCACTCCTGCCCCCTTTAGAAGGTAAAAACCCACATTAATCCATCCCTTAAAAACTTCCCAGCACTTCCTTAGGGATGGAACAGCAATCCCAGGCTTCCCCCTCCTCTCCATGGTGAGGATTCCATAACCCTTTCAAGGATGGGATGGCTGATGGCTTTTCCTTGGACTCTGGTGGACCTGCCTCCCAAAGCAGAGCTGAGGACTGTGAGGAGAACGTTTGGAAAATTAATTTTTATTGCAGTTTAACATTTCAGGGTTTTAAGCACATTTTAAATAGAAAAGATTTTGGGTTTATCAGTGTAACTTTTTTTTTTTTTTTTTAAACAGAACTTAGATTTCTAACAAGGGAAAATTGCTGGTGGTCCCCGAAAGTGCTGCTGTTAATTGTTTTAATTAACAAAGGGAAAAAAATTGTATATAAGCAGAATATTAAAAATTATCATTAATTCCATGAATTTAAACCTGTCATTCATTGCCTTAAGACTTTTCTCCTAGTTTCCATACTTTGGCATGCCAAACCAGTAAATGGCTTTTAAAAATGTATAGTAGACCAATGTCAGTTTGTATAAAAGTACCAAGTGAAAATATTTATTATATGCATTGGAAAAAAAAACCTGGTTTACCTATTGAATGTTACCTGTTTCTGTAGAAATCTTTAGATGTAATAAAAAGCATTCAGTTATGTTGTGTTTCCTGAGGGGGGGAAAAAGGGAGGGAGGGGGCAGAGGGTGATCCCTGTGGTTCTTTTGGACCTGGAATGCTTTGCTTTTAGTTGTTTGTGGCTTGGGGTGTCTCACTCTTGTCCCTCCGAGCTCTGCCAGCCCTGCTTTGTTCTCAGAGTGCGTCCGATGGGATTCCTCTTTGCCAGCTTTCCTTTGGGAATGTTTTTCCCCACCCCAGCCTGTTGGGATGCAGCTGCATTCTGGAGTAATCCAGAGGGATTGGGAGCTGAGCAGTCCCGTGACATCCAGGCTTTTCCAGGGGTGTGTGAAAGGATTTGTCACCGCTGTCCTGGGCAGGGGGAGGAATGAGGGGAGTGACTGGATCAGGTGGAGTTTGGCTGTTGGTGCTGTCAGTGAGCCCCTGCTGGGATGGGCTGGTGATGCTCACTGAGGGCTGTGCTGTGTCCTGGTGCTTGTGGAGCCGAGTTTTGGAGAGCTCTGGAGGCAGGGCATGACCCCCAGGGTGTGGGAAAGCTGCAGTGCCAGGTACGTGGGGGTTTGTCCCAACACCGGGATTAACTGAGGGGTGGGAACAGTTAACCAGGGAATTCCCATCTGCTGTTGTTTAACCTGCTCTTGGTTTTCCAGGGAATCTCACCTCTCATCCACTGTGTGCTGCTTTTCTGGGTGTTGCTCAAGTGCTGCTTGTAACAGTATTTAGAGAAATGGGCTTTTCCTGCTTTATTTTCTATCCCTGGAGTAGGAAGAGCTAATTAAGGCCTAAGGTGTGTGTCGGTTTTCCAGGGAGCAAAGTTCATTTCCCCTTGGAGTGTGACCTGCTCAGAGCTGGGACGTGTCAGGATCCAAGTCTGAGCTTCCTGGGTTAGTCTGGGACTGCTGTGAGATCACAGGGACCTGCACCTGGATCAGGGGGTGGCAGAACCAAGTGGCAGAACCTGCTGCTTTTTACCTGCAGGACTGGAAGATCCTGGATCTCCTTCCTTTCCTTGCACAGCACTTGGCTTGTCATGTAACCTCTTGTGCTTTTCCCCCCCTATGTAATATTCCAGGAGTATAATCCCTGTTTTACCCTTACAGAGACACTGATTTGGAAGGTTGAGATTTGCTCATACTTTGGGGGTTTTTTTCAGTTTCTAAGCAGGTTTGTGCCCGTTTCACCCTGGGTGATGCTGCTGCAGCTTTGTGTGATGTTCCTGGGTGGTGTTCTGGGATAAATGAATCGTGGAATGGTTGGGATTGGAAGGGATCAAAAAGATCATCTCATTCCAACCCCCTGCCATGGGCAGGGACACCTTCCACTGTCCCAGGTTGCTCCAGCCTGGCCTTGGACACTTCCAGGGATGCAGGGGCAGCCACAGCTTCTCTGGGCAACCTGTGCCAGGGCCTGCCCACCCTCCCAGCCAGCAATTCCTTCCTAATCCATTGGATCTGCTGTGCCACGATTGGATTGTTGATTATTTCACAGAGCAAAGAGTGAGGAGATTGAGGATTAAAAAGGGAGGAGGGAGAGGAAGGGGCTCCTGGAGGCAGAAGCCACATCAGGTTTGTAGGAACAGGGGCTCTTCCAGAGGGTTTTCCAGGTTGCTGCTCGTGCCCTGCCTGTGCAAAGCTGATCTCTGTGCAGTTTTCCAGCTGGCTCCAGAGAGAACCTGCTGAGTGTTCTCCTGAGTCCCAGATACCCTTTATGGATCTCACCGAGGCTGCTGAGACAGAGGTGGAATAAGATCAATAGTAACTGCTGCGGGTCCAATGGTTTTAATCAGCCTGAAGTCAGAGAGCTGGGGAGGTTTTTGCTGGTGTAGGGAAGCTGAGTTTTCCTGGGCCCTGTTTTCCCTGCCAGGCTGTCTCTGGGAGCGTGTCCTTGGCACCCAGCCCGGAATGTGGGCACTGAGCACGTGATGGAGATGTTGACTTGGAGCACCGGGAGACCTTCCCCACAGCTCACCAATTCTGCCACAACCCCTGCACTTTCATGCATTTGTTAAATAAGAGTTGTTTTTTTAAAGCACGTCGGGTGTTGCAGGGGGGAATTGTTACACTGGGTTTATTTGAATAACTCACGCTTTGTGACACCAGAAATGAGGTGGGACCCTGTGTAAGTTAAAGCACTGCTATGAAGGCAAAATAAGGCTTTTTAAGGGCAAGTGATCCGAAAGTCCAAGTAGGAAAAACTGAAGTAAAAAACCAAACTTTCAGGTCCTGCTTCAGCCTCTCCTGTTGAATTTCAGTAGTCGGCCGTGGGGAGGCAAATGATGCGAACGAATTCGTCGTATTTTATTGTTCCATTCGGCCCAATGTTGGCTTCTTTCAGCAGGTCATCGACTGAGGAAGAGCAAAAAGGAAGAGGTAAGTCTGACTGGCATTTATTTGGGGTGTCCTGATCTTCCAAAGGAAGAGCAGCAAGGCAGGGGTTGGGTTTTCAGGCATTTTTATCAGAAATAATAATTTCTGGGATTGGGGTGGGGGGTGTGCCAGCCAGGTGAGAGTTTTAAACTAGTGTTATTAACACTGATTTTGAATTCCATGTCTAACTTTCCAGAGCAGAGTAGTCCATCTCTTTGAGTTCCATATGGAAAAGCCTCACAAATTCAGTCTAAATCAGCTTTTTGGTAAGAATTGGTTGATTTGACTTGAATTGCAAACCTGTCCCTGTTCAAATCCTGCCATGGGCAGGGACACCTTCCACCAGCCCAGGTTGCTCCAAACCCCGTCCAACCTGGCCTTGGACACTTCCAGGGATCCAGGGGCAGCCACAGCTTGTCTGGGCAACCTGTGCCAGTGCAAAGAAGGTCTTGATCATCTTCACCTTCCAATTCCTTCCTCTTGTGCCCCTTGGAGGCAAATTTCTGACAAACTGGACAGGTTTGGGGTGTTACAAGTTTTTTACTTTCCCGTCTCCTGCTGGCACAGGCCCTTCCCCATCCCAGGTGTGACTGCAGAGGAAAATCAGGGAATAAGAAGATGGGGAGGGTCTGATCCATGTCTGAATTGCAAAATACCTTCCTCCTCAGAAAGCTTCTCCCCCAGCCTGGTGAGCTTTGCCCTCAGCTCTGCCACAGAGATGACTCCTCTCCTCTGCCTGTCGATCATGGCCAGCGCTGTCAGGATTTCCCTCTCGGGCTCCTCCTGCTTCATCTGCCTGTACATGATGTTCAGGAAGGTGGAGAAATCCAGCTCTGCATTCCTGTCTGCAGAAGGAAGAGGAGGTTCTTCAGGAATGGCTCAGTTTCGTGGTGTGTATTCAGAATTAAGCATCCCCCTCCTCTTCCCCCCAGTTCCCCTTCCTGGGCTTTCTTTTCCCTTTTGCTGCCCCTGGTCTGGATCAGGTTGGGCCACTACTGGGGCCTTTCTGTCCTAAGCTGGGGCTTTCTCCTGTCTTAAAATCCCATTTCTAGCTTTGCTAAACTTGTGCTCTGAACTTGCACCCAGAACTTTGAACCCACCCCACCTTATCTCATAATTCATCCTTAGTCTTTGTGATTTAAATTTATTCCCCCATATCTGCAGAGAAGTATCTTTCTGTGCTTTTTCACTCTGCTGGTTGGACTGGACAGTTTCCCATTCTCAAAATCCCCATCCATATGTTTGTCTCCCACTGTTTTGGAAGATTTTGGGGGGTTTTGATGTCACTGTTTTGATCCATGGGCTGGATTATGTTCAATTAGCACATCACCACATGCTAAAATAAACAGGGTTTGGTGACTGGCTCTTGGTTGTGCTGGTTCACCAGGGAGTGGATGTTACTCCTGGGCTCCAGGCAGCCTCCTGAACCCCCCCAAAAATGAATTTTTCCAACCCTAATCCGCGTTTTTTGGCTGCCCCTGCCCTGTGCTCACCGATCCTGTGCAGGTGGAGGTGTCTCTGCACCTCTCCCGGGGTCGGGCTGGCTCCCAGGCACCTCATCACTGCCAGCAGGTCCGAGGCCTTTATCTTCCCTTTTTGTTTCTTGTCATACAGGGAAAAACATTCCTTGAACTCTAATTAAAAACCAAAACTCGGTTAGGCCGGGTAGGATCACACTGAGCTGCTCCCGCTGCCTGGCTGGCCCTGGCAGGATTCCAGCAGGGATACGGTGTCGGCTCCGGGTGTCTCCTTGCGGGGAGGGGGATGGACAGCGGGGCAGGACCCCGGGGAAAGAGCCAAGGGCAATTAAACCCCGGGCTCGGGGACGGCCGAGCTAATTGGGGTCCTTCAGCCCAACGGGGGGGGATGCTGGAAGTGGGGCCAGGCTTTCGAAGCTGGAGGATGTTGTTTAAAAAAGGGCTTTTCTCTGCCTTCCTGGGGGCGGGAGAGGGGGGTGAAAAGGCTGGGGGTGCTGGGGGTGGAGGGTGCCGGCTCTGCAGCATCTCCCTCTCCCCTTCCCCCTCGAGCCCGGGCTTCCCAGTTTCCCAGTAACAAAGCCAGGCTGGGAGCTGACCTAGATAAGGCTGCTCCCATTCCCTTCTCCTCGTCAGGCTCAACACTGACAGCGAGTTGTGCTGCCCAGGGAACATCAGCCTGTTCTGGTGCCACCCCCCTCCTCATCCTCTGTGCCCCCAGCCCTCCCCGCAGGGTGTGTGGGGTGCCAGGGCCCCTGGGTGCCCGTGGGTGCCCCGTGGGTGCCCCTGGGTGTCCCCTGGGTGCCCGTGGGTGCCCCTGGGTGCCGTGGCCTCCCCTGCCCTGGCGCCTCCTCCCTCCAATCCCGCAGAGCTGCTGAGCCCCAGGGCCCTGCAGATTAACAGATTTGCAATAATACTCTTATTTCAGCTTTTCCTCTGCCGTTCCCGGAGCAAACCCAGTCCCAGGCCGGGCTCCCCTTTCCCAGGGAAGCCGCAGTGCCTCACAGTGGGAATTTGTACCCCCTGCACCCCCTAATTCCTCCTCCTCCTCCCTTGCTGCCATCACACCTCAAACCTCCAGAACTGCAAAGGGGCACCTGGAATATCCCCTGATCCCTGACCCCTGATGTGTTCCTAGGACTGGTTACTCTCTGCTGGTCCCTGTGCAACCCCGCGTGAGGTCTGTGGGTGCTTTTAGGGGGCCCCAAACAAGAAAACCTGTGGGAATTTTCCTGTTTCCAGAGCAAACAGATCCCTGGAGAGCTGGGAGGAGGCCAAGGAGGGGGAGCACAAGCCCAGAATGAGCCTCTTTGGGGGAAATGCCATTTTTATATCTATAAACACCGATTTGTTAAGCTGATCTTGCTCATTAAAACCCCCGACGAGAACAGAACGGTACGTACCATTAATTTGATCCTGGGACAGAAACTTTGCCTGGAGAGGGAAGGGGGAGAAAAGAGACAAAAAAAAAAAAAACCCAATCAGCTTTAAAATCTGGCTGAGGGGAGCAGAGGGAGGGATTTGTGCGGGCTGAAGCGCTGCACTCACCATGATTTTGGGGCCGATCCGGGTGTTGTCGCTGCCCGTCGGGCTCGGAGGCGGCGGCTGCCACTTTTCTCCTCGATTAAAGGGCTAAAGTCCTGCAGCCCCGGGGTGGAGGCGGCCCGGCTGTAATAAATACCCGCTGCTATGGCTACGAGACCTGATCCCTGCCTGGATCCCTCTGCAGGCGCCGCTCCTGCTCTCCCTCCAGCGGGAAAAAGGGCTCTGCCCACCCTGCCCCAAGGCCAGGACCCCTCCCGGGGGGTTTGGGGGGTGGTCACCCCCCAGAGCTGCACACCTTGGTGCTGGGACTGGCTGGGGAAGGGAGAGGGGGACTTCCAGCTCTGCAGGGCACTGCCGGGGGGTTGTGGGCACAAAAAAGGGGTCGTTCAGGTGGGCACCGCTGGTGATGTCCCTGTGCCCTCCCGGGGAATGGGGGGGTCGGGTCTGGATGTGCCCCTTAAACTCAGCAGAGCTGGGATGTTGCAAACAGGCTGAGAAGGGGTATTTGAGGTGGTTTAAGAGCTCTTTACTCTCTGAATTTTTATTTTTTAGCATTTAAGGACGAGCATGGGGTGAAGCAGCTGGTGCCAGGCCCAAGGACAAGATATTTAGTGACCATTGTAACATGGACTGGACCCTTCCCAGGGCAGAGCCTGCTCTGTCACAGTGACACACCCAAGGCCCTGAACTGTGGAGGGGGGAAGATTCTCCCCTCCAAGGGAAGAACGTGAGTCACTCAGCTGTTACCAAATGTTTTTATTCTGTTTTGCTGGAAGCTTTTTTGTGCCACTTGGGCTGTGTCACCCAGGGCTCTGACACAAATGGGACAGGCCTGAACCAGCCAGGGATGTGGCTGGAGCTGCAGGAGCTCCATCCCCTGGGGCTGGAGCAGGAGCTGCTGCTGGTGATGCTCAGGGATCTCCCCCTCCCTGATGCTCAGGTTGGGTTGTTTGTGGGGAATTGGCCCCTCCTGCACCAGGTCTGAGCTCCAGAGTGAGGGTTTGACCCTGGGAGAGGCAGAGCCACCTGCAGATCCTGGGCAGGGCAGCTCAGCCCCTTCCTGGCACGTTTGCCCATCTGGGAGCAGCGTGGGAGGAGCGGATTCATCTCCCTGTGCCAACAGACTTCCTGGCACACCACTCCCCTTGCAGGCTGGGCTGCTCTGTGGGGTGACAGTGGTGCTGTGGGGGCTCACCACGGGCTGGGATGCTGCCCCTGCTCTGATACAGGAGGGATCTGGTGCTGTCCCATAAGTCCAGCATGGACCTGAGCTGTGGAATTGTGAGGAAGACACCCCAACCCCAACCCTGCCTTTGAAGAGCTACATTGAACCCCTTTTTTTTGGGAGGGTGAATCCCCCCTCCCCAGCCAGGTCCAGTTATCACACACCACCCCCTGCAGCCAAGGTTGGTCAGGAATTTATTGGAAATACATTAAATCTACATTAGAAAAACTAGAATTTTTTTCTTCTTCTTCTTTTCAAATCACTCTAAAATATCAAAACTTATAAACTTTCCTTTGCTGCGTGGAGGTTGTTCATGTGCAGGGTGTAAAACGCCCAGGGCTCAGGGATATAAATCACTCCAGGGTATTTCTTCCTGAGAATTTTGTCATTCCACAGCCAGGCCACCCAGCCAGCGATGAGGAGCAGGGTGATGATGAAGGAGTAGAAGAGGAAGAGCCCGTTGCTGTCCAGGACAAGTCCCTTCCTTTTTTGGTGCATCACTAAAGCCATCATGGCAAAGAAAGTGAAGATGTAGAGGATGAAGATCTGCCCCTCTGTCACCAGGTACCTGCAGAGGTCAAAGTCCTGTTAGTGATGCCAGGAGGGAGGTCTGAGGGAGGGCAGCACTCGCAGCCTTAGGGATGAGCATCTCCCCTTTTCCCTGCTCCACATCCCCACAGAGCTGCTCCTGCCGCCTGCCTGGGTTTTGTGACTCTCCTTAGGGATTTAACACCTGGGCTTTGGGAAGAGCAGGGATAAAGGAATGTCCCAACATCCAGAGGCCGAAGGGGCTGCGAATTTCAACGAGATTTAATTTGATTTTCCAGCCCTGCAGAGCGGAAGCTGCAGCAAGTGCTGCCCTGGGGGACAGAGAACTCTGCCTGGGGCATTCCCTGGGGCATTCCCTGGGATATTCCCTCTTCATCCCTGCCCATCCCTCATGGCCAGAAGCCTCTTACCAGTAGTAGAGGCTGCTGGGGCCCATCAGGAGCAGGGCAGCCACTGGCATCCTGCTCTCCTCCGCCACAGGGGTGAAGCAGCCCGTGAAATATATGAACAGGATCAGGAAAAAAGGGATGTACCTGCATAGAGAAACAACTCCCATCAGTGGGATGACCCTGGGGAGCGTTTAAGCCCCTCCTAAATCCAAACCAAGCACGGGGGCAGTTCCTGTGCTGAGCCTGGGAATTCATTTGGTGGAAGAGCAGAAGTGGAATCTCTTGCTCTGGGATTCCTGCTGTGTCCACAGGGCTGGTGGTGCCTGCTGAGGGGCTGTTCCTGTCCTGGCTGCTCCCAGTGCCCCTGCAGGTAATGAGAATTCCCAGTCTCGGGCAGGAAAAGCCCAATTTGGCTGATTAGGGCTCAAGTGCTCCTTGAACAATTCCCTTTGTTCCATTCCCAGGCTCTGAGAGCCTCGTGGGGTGTCCCAGCTGAGCTGCAGGAAAGCAGGATGTGCACCAGGATTTCAATAACCCCACAGAGCCCCTTTTTTTTTTTTTTTTAATTTAGAAGAATGGGATTTTTTTTTGCTTCACAGCACTCAAGGAACAGCAAATAAACCAGGGAAGCCTGATGGGGAGAGATTTCCCTCTGCTCTGAGCAATCCCAGGATTATCTGGCAGCAGGTAAAGGGACAGAAAGGCCTCCCTGGGGTCTCTGGGTTGGGGTGCTTGGGGGTCAAACCCCCGAGGAGCCCAAAGGGGGGTGGTCTGTCCACCTGGACATCCTGGGGAAGGATGAGCTGTTCCCTTTGCCTGCCCAGCAACTGCCACATCCCAGAAATACCCCTGAGAGAGGGATAAAGTGGGATTTTCCAAGGGTGAGCTCCCCTGTAATCACCCTGGCCACGAGAACATTATCCCCAGCCAGCTCTCATCAGCTGCACTCTGGGTTCTGTTCCACACTCACCACATGGAATGACCCAAATATTCGTCATAGTAGTAGAGCAGCTCAAAGGAATCAATCTGCAACACAACACAGGGAGGGATTTAGCAGGGACAGAGGGACGGGGGCCGTGAAATCAGAACAGGCAGTTCATGTATTTCATATTTCATTCCTGCAAAACTCATCCTCTCTGCCAACACCCACGAAGTGTGTTATAAATCCTCCTTACCAGTGTCTCTGGCTTGAGGTTCTTGATGATGGGGTTCTCCCTGACAGACAGGTGGTGCTGGTACCCGCTGAAGATCAGGCGGTGGTTCACCGAGTCCCCCACCAGGTGGATGCTGGCCCCCATCACAAACGTGATGATGCTCACGTAGATCATGGACCTGGGCAGGGTCTTGGGGGACCTCTCGATGAGCTGAAACCACAGGGGGAGTGTTGGACAGCGAGGAGGCACCAGCAGGGACACCCCAGTTCTGCCCTGTCCGTGCCCTGGTGCCTCTGGCAGAGCACCCCGAGCAGCTTCTCCCCCAGGAACGAGCAAAGGTGATCAGTGGGAAGCCAAAAGGCAGCGGTTTTCTCGGGCTCAGGAGCAGATCTCCAAGGCTGGCTGTGCCCTCCAGTGGCAGGGAGAGCCTCCAGCACACTCAGCTCAGCACACACCTCCCTCCCCTGCCTGAGAGACTTCAGAATTCCCCACTGGATCATTTTCCAAGGGCTCTTGTTGAACTGTTTGTTGTTGTTTTTGTTTTGTTTTTTTTTTTTTACCAGACTCTCCTCCCTGTGCATTTTCCTCTGAGGAATAAGCTGTGTTTAAGCCCATTTCTGGAAATATCTGATCCCCAGCAAAAACCAGTTGAGGCAACTTTTTGGGCAGCAGTTTCAGTGCTGAGCTCTCCCCGAGCCATCCCCAGGCCTGTGGAGGCCACGTGGGGCTGACTCAGAGTCTGGGCAAGCTCCTGCAGGCCTGGCTGGCCACAGGGAGCAGGAGCTCTGGGAAGGAGCTCCACGCTCAGCCTGCAGGGCAGGGAACACCTGGAAAGGCAAATCCCAGCTCCAGTGGCTCAGGCTCTGGAGGAGACACCAAGTGTGGGGCAGCATCATCCCAGTGCCAGGATCAGCCAGGGCCACCTCCACCTCCCCCTCCCCGCTGCCAAATCAGCTTTGCAGCCCTCCCCAAACAGGGAAAAGCTCCTTATTTGTATTTAATTTTGAGGCTTAACTTTCCCTTTCCCTGTAACTGCTGCACGAACGTCACAGGAGTCACAGAGGACAAGGAGAGCACAAGGTCCAGGAGGGCCCTGGTCTGATGGGAAAGGTCCAGGAGAGCCCTGGTCTGATGGGAAAGGTCCAGGAGGGCTCTGGTCTGATGGGAAAGGACAGTGGGACACGTCCTTGGAGGGCACACAGCAAAGGAGGCACACCCTGAATAACAAGTGGAATTTTTCTGTGCTGCCAGGGAAGTCCAAGACAGCAAATTTTACCCTGATGAGCCCCCAGCCTGCAAAAATCAGCTCTGAGGGGTCACACTGAACCTCAGAGCTTTCACATTCAAAGAACAGGCTCCCCAATGTTCCTTTTTTGGCTAAACCAGCATTTACAATTTCACAGACAGACTCAGGAGAGAGAGATTGAGAGAATCATTTACATCTTAGGACATAATTCAATTTCTAGCTAATGAAGGTTAAAATATATTTCTAATTGCTTCCTCATATCTTCTGGCTGCTAAGTATTTATATTTAATAATTTCTAATGACCCCACAGTCTTTAACCTCCTAAATGGTTTCTGTGATCCAGTGGTTGGCAGCTGGAGCAAGATAAATTCCAGCTAAAGACACAACTCTAACGTTGGAGAGCAAGTGTAATTAAACTCTGAGCAATTTAGAAAATGTACTGTAGTTGCAGCTGTCTCACAAGGTCTTTTAAGTCAAGGATGGATGTTGTCTTAAAAATATGCTTTGGGGAGAGGGGCTCTGACCCCTCCTGGAACCAGAATTCCTGGGGGAAGTGATTTGCTTTGTCTGTGCAGGAATTTGAGGAGCACTGAGGTGGTCACTGCTTTGCTCTTTAAAAAGTGCCATCACAAATTCTTCCTGGAGGGGCAAACTTTAACCTACAGCAGGACTGGGAATCTGGGAAAACCAACCATCCCAGAAAAAATCCTGACCTTTACAAAACTGCATTTTTTGGCCCTGTTTTTACAATAGTAAGGAAAGTTTCCCACCTTTCCCACCCCCCCCCTTCCCCAGGGTTACCTTTAGCAGAAGAAATGGTGTGATAACATTGTAAGCCATGTGGAAATAATCTCCAGCACTCGGTTTGTTCAGAGGGAACCACTCCAGAGGAAGGATTATCTGAGGACAGGGGGGAAAAGAAGCACATCAGCATCTCCTCACAGCCCCACCACCAGGTGAAAGACAGGGAGGGAGAAAATCTTGGGAATGCTGCTGGTTTTTAATGGTCATTTGACTTCAGGGAGCTGTCAGTAACCAGGCTGGGCAGCTCTTCTCGCAGTGAATATCCCAAAAAGCCCAGCTGGAAGGGGGTGCTCAGTGCACAGCTCAGGGTTCACTATCGGTGCCTGTGGGGCCAAGGAAGGAATTTGGGAATGCTGCAGCAGTGGATCTCCCTTAACCCTCTGCCACGTCCAGGTGGAGGAATGTCTAGTGGAATATTCCATTTGAGGGGAATGGCCACCTGTGTCCTGCTCCAGCTGGAGAGCAGGAGCTCCAGGCTCTGGAGATACAGGCAAGGCAGGGGAAGAGCAGCAGGAACCTCCCCAGTCCCTTCTGTTATGGAAACATGATGTTGTGGGATAGATAACGTGGAACAGCCTCCCCAGGTCCCTCCTGTTGTGAAAACATTAAGCTGTGGGAGAGATGACACAGAGCAAGTTCCCCAGGAGACCTTCCCCAGGACCCTCGATCCCACTTGCACCAGGACATCCCCGGGATGCTCTGGGGAACAGCTCCCTTTGGAGCAGGACACAGCCCAGGGGGACCATCCCCCCCCCCAGGAAAGTGGAGGCCTGTGCCCCCCCGGCTCACCATGGCGATGGGGCGCCCGAAGTCCAGCACCCAGTTCTGCAGAGTGAAGTAGAACCACAGGTCCAGGTGGAACGGGGACGTCTTGAAGGTGTCCTCGCCCTTCACTGCCCCGTGCCTGGAGGGACAGAGGGACGGGGTCAGCCTGAGCCCCTCCATCCCCACACCGATCCTGCGCTTCCCTGGCTGCCAGAGCATCACCAGGCTTTGGGATCTCTGGAGTAACAAAGTTGAGCAGGAGGAGGCAGGACGGGAAGGCCAAAAGCTGTTACTGTTGCTGGCCCATCCCTGTGGGAAGACTCTTCCTGGCCGAGAAGCGGCACAAAATCAAGGTGAAAAGTGCTGAATTAAGTGCAACTATTTTTAACTCTTACATGACAAAGCAAAATCCCAACTCCCACGGCACCCAATGCAGCAATTCCTGGTGGTATTCCAGCACCGGGCTGCTGTGGATGCACTATCACCTTCATCTCCCGCTCTGAAGATCCTCCTCTGCCTCTGCAGAGCGAGGCCTCATCCAACCCTGCTGAAGTCCTTCCATGAAATGACCCTCCAGCACCTCTGGACCGTCACCTCCCCACGGGAAAAGGGGAGGAATCGCTCTCCTGGTGCCGAGACCGGAACGGCACCACCCGGATCAGCCTCGAGCTTGTGCCACCTGAGCCCACGGTCCAGAGTGGGAAAGGTGTCCCTGTCCACGGCAGGGGCGTGGGACGAGATGATCTTTAAGGTCCCTTCCAGCCCAAACCACGCCGTGATGATTCCATGAAAGCCGGTGGATGGAGGATGAGGATGGTGGTACCCAGGATGAGCCGCTGTGCCCTGGAGGAGCTGGGAATGCTGCGGCTCCCTGGAAAAGGCTTCCCAGGTAAGCCAGGGTGCCCTGGGCAAGGCTGAAGAGGGGAATCCTACCCGAGGCTGGGGGATCCCGACCCTCCGGGATGGCCGGGATGCCCTGAACCCCCGCAGCATCCCGGCCGGGGCGGTGGGATCCGGGATGGGGCTGGATGGCGCTGGGGCGTCCTGGGGGGCTCGGAGATGGATAACCCGGGGTGATCGCATGGAGGGGGGGAGGACCCCAGGGATGTGGGAGGGTTTTTCCCGTTCCCAAACCCGTCCCCAGTCTCACCTGCCCGGGAAGAGCGTCCCGGCGGGCGGGGGGGAGCCCGGGGCCGCGGCCGGGAACGGCCTGCGCCGCGCCGAGCCCTGCATGAGCCCGGCCCGGGGGGTGCGGGAGCCGGCGGCGGTGCCAGCCCCGCTGCCCGAGCCCGTCCCGCTCCCAGCCCGGCCGGGCCGAGCGGCGGCTGCGCGGGGGCGGCCCCGGCACCGCCCCGACGGGGCGGGCTCCGCTGCGCTCCGCGGCTCTATCGCCCTCCCCGGGGCCGCGGGGCCATGTGCGGTGCTTCGGGAGGCGGCGAAAGGAGCGGGGCGATGTTTAACCCCTTATTTGATGGGTTATTAGATGCTCCGCGGCTCTGCCCGCCCTCCCCGGGGCCGCGGGGCCATGTGCGATGGTTCGGGAGGCGGCGAAAGGAACTGGGCGATGTTTAACCCCTTATTTGATGGGTGGGTGCCAGGCTCGGGGCGCTGATGGGCCCAGCCCCCAGAGCGGGCTCCGAGGTGGGAAAAGGCTGGCAGGGAGTAGCAGCTCGTTCCGTGCCACCAGCGCATCCCTCTCAGCCCGAGGTCTGATGGAAGTGAGGGGATGGAGCTCAGCGTGGGCATGGCTTGGATTTGCCACGGGCAAATCCCTGCCTGTGTCCCCACTTCGCTGTGTCCCTCAGGGAATAAAGCAAACGGGCAGGATTAGCCTGGTAGGCCATGGGATGTGGATTCCACGCTCTGTTCCCTCTTCCCAGTTTTGACTGGATAAATGCCACCAGGCTGGGATGACGCAGGGGCTCTGGGAGTGTGAGGCAGGGAAGGATTTGCTCCCTTTGGGACTAAGTTTGTACTCCCTGGGATTTGGACTTTGGGGTCTAAATGGGGGGTGCATCCACACCTGAAACAAGCAGAGTTCAGGTACAGCTTAAGGAGAGCAGGCATTTAATGGGCAAAGTGGGTTTGTAGAATTCCAGAACGGTTTGGGTTGGAAGGGACCTTGAAGATCATCCAGGTCCACCCCATTCCACTATCCCATGTTGCTCTAGCCTGGCCTTGGACACTTCCAGGGATCCAGGGGCAGCCACTGCTTCTCTGGGCAAGCTGTGCCAGGGCCTGCCCACCCTCCCAGGGAAGAAGGTTTGATGCACTGGAGCCCTTTGGCTTTTGCTCCTGGGCAGCTCCAGGACTCTGGGGTGGGCACGGAGGAGCTCAGGGATCACACAGGCTCTGGCACCCCTGGGATGGGCTCTGGGCTGGGAGCATTTTGTGACCACACTGGCATGTCCTGCCTCTGTTCCCTGGGGTGTGCTCAGCTGGGTGGTGACTGGGGCAGTCACTGGGGAGAATTCCTTTCACAGAGAGTCGTGAGGAGCGCAGGGAGCTGGACCCAGCGGAGCTGCTGAGGCTCCCAGGAGCTGCAGAGCAGAGATCTCGGACTCTCTGCTCAGAGGTGCTTCCTCAAGGGCTCCTCTCCACATCATTCCTGCTCACTCAGAGTGGCACCCGGAGAGAAATATCCTTGAGAAGTGGAGGAGCTCACTGAGGTAACAGAGATGAATTCCACTTAATCTTACTCTGAACCCTTCTTGTCCCGCTGTGCCTGACACATGTTCGTGGCTCTGAGGAGCTGACCCTCCTTGACTGGACAGCCCTGGCTGTGTCCCCTTGGCTCTCCAGAGGCTCTGCCAGCCCCCCCTGCTGCCATCCATAATGCACAGCCCACACAGAGCACCAGCTCGGGTTGCAAGGCTTTGAATTAACTATTAATAGGGCTGAGAGCGGATCCCCCCGAGCACAAAGGCCCGGCAGACGGTGCTCGGGGTGGGATCAGCTCACTGCCCGTCTCGAGTGGCTGCTCCTGGCCTGGGCACCTCCCAGGGGTGTGGGGAGAGGAGCTGGCAGAGGCCAGGAGAGGCCCTGGTTAAGCTGATATGGCACACTGAGGCTGGGGATGGCATCCCCAAGGCCAAGAAGGTCCTGTGTGTGCCAAGGCTTGGTGGGGCTGAGGCGATGGGAGCTGCTGGTCCTGTCCTGAAAACAAACAGTGAAGTGAACCAGAGGAAAGCAGTCCCAGCCCAGCCCAACCCAACCTGCCCACCTCAGCTGAACCAGTCCAGCCCAACTGAACCCAGTCCAACCAACCCATCCCAACTGAACCCGGCCCAGCCAGCCCAACCCGGCCCAGCTGAGCTCAGCCCAGTCTAACCCATCCAGTCCAACCAACCCATCCCAGCTGAACCCAGCACAACCCAGCCCAGTCCAACCAACTGAATCCAACTGAACCAGATCCAACCCAACCCAACCCAGTCCGACCAACTCATCCCAACTGAACCCAGCCCAACCCTACCCAGCCCAACTGAACCAGCACCAGCCCAGCTCAGCTGAACCCAGCCCAAGCAAACCAGGGCCAGCCTGGGGCCAGTCTGAGCATGGAGGGCAGGGATGGGCAGCCCCAGGGCCGGGTGGGCAGCACTGCAGGTTCTGGGGAGGGAACAGAGCTCAGCCTGGAGAAAAGGAGGCTCAGGGGGGACCTTTTGGCTCCCTGACAGGAGGGGGGATCCAGGGGGGTTGGGCTCTGCTCCCAGGGAACAGGAACAGGAGGAGAGGGAACGGCCTCCGACTGTGCCAGGGGAGGGGCAGGTTGGACATGAGGAGGAATTTAACCCTGGAGAGGGTGGTCAGGCCTTGGCAGGGGCTGCCCAGGGAGGTTTGGAGTGCCCAGCCCTGGAGGTGTCCAGGGCAGGCCTGGAGTGGCACTCAGAGCTCTGGGCTGGGGACAAGGTGGGGATGGGCACAGGGTGGACTTGGAGGTCTTTTCGAAGCAAACCCGATTCTACAGTGGCAGCGTGGATTAAAAGTCGAGGGGGCAACACGTGCGGATCAATAGCTGTGTGTAATTCTGCTTTATCGATCGCTGTGGCGCTTGGGGACGTGGGTTGGTGTGATGGCCTTGGCAGTGCTGGGGCAGCAGCTGGACTGGATGGTCTGGGGGGGCTTTTACAAGCCAGATGATTCTGTGACTCTGTGACTCTTTAAATCTGTGGTTCTTTAACTCCGTGTCTCCGTATTTCCGTGATTTTTAACCCCGTGGCTCCGCAGTGCCGCGCCGGCCCCGCCGCGGCCCGGAACGCGCAGTCCGAGGCGCGGTTGCCGGTCGGGGCCGGGCGCCGCTTCCCGTTTCCGCCGCGCTGCGGGGCGGGCGGGGCGGCCGCGGGGCCCGGGCGGGGAGCGGGCCCCGAGCGCGGAGCGGGCCCGGGAGTCCCGGCAGTGTCTGCGGCCATCCCGGCGCTCCCGGGGTTCGCGGCCATCCCGGCGGTTCGCGTCCCGCCGGGGCTGGCGCGGCGCGGGGCGCGGGGGGCCCCGGGGCGGCCGCATGTGCGGCCCTTGGGGCGGCGCAGGACGGAGCGGGCCGGGGAGCCCCGGGGCGGGCGGCGGGGCCGCGCGGGGGCCCAGGCGGCCATGGAGGGGCTGGCGGGGTACGTGTACAAGGCGGCCAGCGAGGGCAGGGTGCTCACCTTGGCCGCGCTGCTGCTCAACCGCTCCGAGAGCGACATCAAGTACCTGCTGGGCTACGTGAGCCAGCACGGCGGGCAGCGCTCCACGCCGCTCATCATCGCCGCCAGGAACGGCCACGCCAAGGTGGTGCGGCTGCTGCTCGAGCACTACCGCGTGCAGACACAGCAGACCGGCACCGTCCGCTTCGACGGGTACGTACCGGCCTCGGGAACGCGCCGGGAATGCGCTGGGAATGCACGGGGAATGCACTGGGAATGCACGGGGAATGCACTGGGAACCACCAGGCACAGAGCAGGAATACACCGGGAATGCACCGGGAACGGGAACACACCGAAAATGCACCGGGCACACACCAGGAACACACTGGGAATGCATTGGGAATGCACTGGGAACCACCAGGAACGCACTGGGAACCACCAGGGACACACTGGGAATACACTGGGAGTGCACTGGCAACCACCAGGCACAGAGCAGGAATACACCGGGAACGCACCGGGAACGGGAACACACCGAAAATGCACCGGGCACACACCAGGAACACACTGGGAATGCACTGGGAACCACCAGGAACACACTGGGAATGCATTGGGAATGCACTGGGAACCACCAGGCACAGAGCAGGAATACACCGGGAAAGGGAACACAGTGGGAATACACCGAAAATGCACCGGGCACACACCAGGAACACACTGGGAATACGCTGGGAATGCACTGGGAACACACCAGGAACACACTGGGAATACATTGGGAATGCACTGGGAACCACCAGGAACACACTGGGAATACACTGGGAGTGCACTGGGAACCACCAGGCACAGAGCAGGAATACACCGGGAACGCACTGAGAGCGTACAGGGAACACATCAGGAACACACTGGAAGCACGCTGGGAACGGGCACAGGCACTGGGCAGACACGGGGCACACACCGGGAAGGGGCCCGGGGGGCCCAGCAGACACGCCACGGGTGGGGGTCGTGGGTGGGTCATTGGGAGGTGCCTGTGCCCACCCTGGGGTGCCGGCGAGCCCCTCCTGTGCGCTGGGTACAGCTGTGCCAAGGGGCAGTGCCCGGCAGCCGGCACGGCCAGCCCTGCCCTGGGCACCACTGGAAAGTGTCACCGGGGCAGGGAGGGCACTGTCCCGCTCTGCTCTGCCCTGGGGCGGCCTCACCTGCAATTTTGGGGCAGTCTGGGGGGACACAGTGTAAGGAAGGTATTGAGCCTTTAGAGAGGGTCCAGTGGAGGTGGTGAAGGGTCTTGAGAGGCGGCTGAGGGCACTGGGTGTGTTCAGCTGGAGAAGAGGAGACTGAGGGGGGATCTCAGCAATGCTTGTAAATATCTCCAGTGGCTAAAACCAAAACTAAACCACATCAAGTTCCACCTCCACATGAGGAAGAACTTCCCTTGGAGGGTGGCAGAGCACTGGGAGGGCATGGAGCCTCCCTCCCTGGAGACATTCCAAACCCACCTGTTCCCAGGTCACCTGCTCTGGGTGATCCTGCCTTGGCAATGGGTTGGGATGGATGATCTCCAGAGGTTCCAGCTGCTCTGGGATTCTGTGGTTAAAATGCTTGTGTGGTTGGAGATCCCACCTGATGCTTTGTGAGCCAGAAATGCCTTTGCTCTTCTGGAATTCCCCACCTGAAGCCAGGACAGGATGACGTTCCCCACAGCCCCGTGTTCTCTCTTGCTGAGCTAAAATGGCCTTTCTGTGACATTGTTTGGCGCTGCAGGTGACAGCAGGCATTGGGTTGGGGCAGGGTGGTGCTTGGACACCTGGAGCTGGATCAGGGTTAACCTGGAGCTGGATCAGGGCTGGATCAGGGTGGTACCTGCACACCGGGACCCACCCCTTTGTTTACCCAGATCGAAGGGTTTTCAGTGTCCAGCCCAGACATCCCAAGCAACATCCCTTCCTCACTGCTGGTAGCCATCATATGGGATGGCCAGGAGGAGAATGTGACATTTTAGGGTGGGAAGGGAGGGACGAGGGTGCCAGGCCCTCAGCTGGGACCCACCAGGACAGAGGTGGGGATGTCCAGGTCCCCAGGTGCTGTGGTGCCGTGGCATGAGGGAGGAGGAGCGTTGTTTTTAATACCTTCCAGAGTGCTCATCAAGCTCTCACCTTCCTGTCAGCGTCAGACGTGAGGCTGAGTAATGGAGAAGGTGTCTGGAAGAGCTTCAGGAGCTGCAGGTGGCTGGCACAGGGAGAGGAGCTCAGGGCAGACACCGAGCGAGGGTCCCCGCTGGGCTCTTGCGTCTGCTCCAGCTTGAGTTACACCTGAGCAGCTCCACCTGGCCCAGGAGAGCCTGGCTCAGTCCTTGCACAGGGAATGAAGCAGGAGGAACCCACTTCCCTGGGTGGTTTGTTTTTCTTTTTTTTCTTCCTTTTCCCTGATTCCAGCCCTTGTTTTTTCCAAGCAGGAGAATTCCTGGGCTGAAGTTTGCCCCAAATCCCGCTGAAGGAAGGGAGGGCTGCTGCTGACAGGCAGCAGATGCTGTGCTGCTGAATTTGTGCCTCCCTGGGGTGGTGATGCGGTGCCAGAGCCTCTGCCTGGCGCAGATTAAAGGAGGTGTTGTCTGAGGCACAGTGGGTGCAGTGGCAGAGGAGGAGGGCCATGTGATCCCGCGGGAATGTCGGGCCTCAGATAAGGTGGCACAGCAGCTCCCCGTGTTGGGGCTCCAGCTTTTCACTTGGAGCCACAGTGCACCAGCAAATTACCTCGTGTTCATTAGCAAATCCTATCCCCTGCTTTCCTGGTTTAATGTAGAAGTATTTTAATGGGATTATTTACTAAATAAGGAATTTTGCACTGTGAGTTCCCTCTGCAGGCCAGAGAGCTCTTGCACAGCCTCTGCAGTGTTGTCTGGAGGTGCTGGTTTACAAACAGCCACAGCCATTCCTGGGGAGCTCTGAGAGCTTCACCAAATGATAAAAATCACTGTTAAAGTGAAAATTAACCCAGTGCCTTACAAAATTTTAACTCTGGGTAACGTGACTGGGCATATGGAACTATTTGTCCCTCCTCGGTGATTTGGGACAGTGCCTTGAGCATTTATTAACTGTGCTGTGAATGCTGCCTGCTTTTCTACATTTGAATCCTACTTCAAAACCCAGGGAATGGGAAGGGCATCACCCTTTATGTTTGGAGTTACACTGTGCTGGGCTGGGGAGTGAAGACAGTGACCTGTCCCCTCATTTCCCGGGGCCAGCGAGGCCACGATGTGACGCAGCTCTCCTGAACTTCTGCTTTTTAAGTTTTATTCTCTTCCTGGAGTTCCATTTGTGTAACTGCTGGGCTGGTTTAAGGCACAGGCTCTGGAATAAGGAGGAGCAGTGGAAGCAGTGGCAGTTTTGCAACTCAGGGAGAGAGAAGAGGGAAGTGATAAGACATTTTGAAGCCAGCTTTGCTGCCAGGGCCGGTGTTTGTGTGTCTGTACCGTTGTTCATGTCTGTGTGTGGTTTTTTATGTCAATACATCCATTTTAAGTTTTCTGTTGTTCTTTAATGTCTCAGTTTGTGGCCCAAGGCATCAAAGTGATAATTTTTGTAACTCTCCTTCCCAATTCTTGTAACTCTTCTTCCCAGATCTCCCCAGGCCGAGGGCTGGCGCTTGTAGGTGGCACCTTCAGAGCAGCCTGGGAAGTCCTAGTGGAAATGTGACCACATCCCTCGGCTGCTTTGAAGCTTCACCTTCCAGCGCTCCTTCCCTGGGGAGGTCTGGGTGCTCAGTCCCATTCTTTGCCCTTGAGTTACTTCGGGTCCAGGTGGGACGGCTGTAAAATGCGTGTCACCGGCTGGGTGCGTGCCCGCCCGCGGGATGGGCTGCCCTGCTTTGGGGAGGGCACCGTTCTAACCGCCTGTCCTCGCCTTTGCAGCTTTGTCATCGATGGCGCCACGGCGCTGTGGTGCGCGGCGGGCGCCGGCCACTTCGAGGTGGTGAAGCTGCTGGTGAGCCACGGCGCCAACGTGAACCACACCACGGTGACCAACTCCACCCCGCTGCGCGCCGCCTGCTTCGACGGCAGGCTGGACATCGTCAAGTACCTGGTGGAGAACAACGCCAACATCAGCATCGCCAACAAGTACGACAACACCTGCCTGATGATCGCGGCCTACAAGGGCCACACGGACGTGGTGCGGTACCTGCTGGAGCAGCGCGCCGACCCCAACGCCAAGGCCCACTGCGGCGCCACCGCCCTGCACTTCGCGGCCGAGGCCGGGCACCTGGAGATCGTCCGGGAGCTGGTCAAGTGGAAGGCGGCCATGATGGTCAACGGCCACGGGATGACCCCGCTCAAGGTGGCCGCCGAGAGCTGCAAGGCCGACGTGGTGGAGCTGCTGCTGGCCCACGCCGACTGCGACAGGAGGAGCAGGATCGAGGCGCTGGAGCTCCTGGGCGCCTCGTTCGCCAACGACAGAGAGAACTATGATATATTGAAGACTTACCACTATTTATATTTAGCCATGCTGGAGAGGTACCGGGACAGCGAGAGCGTCATCGAGAAAGAGGTTCTTCCCCAGATCGAGGCCTACGGGAACAGGACTGAGTGCAGGACCCCTCAGGAATTAGAGTCCATCAGGCAGGACAGAGATGCCCTACACATGGAAGGCCTCATTGTGCGCGAGAGAATTCTGGGCTCGGACAATATCGACGTTTCTCACCCCATCATTTACCGGGGGGCGGTTTACGCGGATAACATGGAGTTTGAGCAGTGCATCAAGCTGTGGCTCCATGCCTTGCACCTAAGGCAGAAGGGCAACAGGAACACCCATAAGGACCTCCTGAGGTTCGCTCAGGTCTTCTCCCAGATGATCCACTTGAACGAGCCCGTCAAGGCCAAGGACATCGAGAGCGTCCTGCGGTGCAGCGTCCTGGAGATAGAACAGGGCATGTCCCGCATCAAAACCACGCAGGACTCCGACATCCACACGGCCGTGGACAACTACGAGTGCAACATCTTCACCTTCCTCTACCTGGTCTGCATCTCCACCAAGACCCAGTGCAGCGAGGAGGACCAGTCGCGCATCAACAAGCAGATCTACAACCTGATCCACCTGGACCCCCGCACGCGGGACGGCTCCAGCCTGCTGCACCACGCCGTCAACTCGGGCACGCCGGTGGACGACTTCCACACCAACGACGTGTGCAGCTTCCCCAACGCCCTGGTCACCAAGCTGCTGCTGGACTGCGGGGCCGACGTCAACGCCGTGGACAACGAGGGCAACAGCCCCCTGCACATCATCGTCCAGTACCACCGGCCCATCAGCGACTTCTTGACGTTGCACTCCATCATCATCAGCCTGGTGGAGGCCGGTGCCCACACGGACATGACCAACAAGCAGAAGAAAACCCCTCTGGATAAAAGCACGACCGGGGTGTCCGAAATACTCCTTAAAACTCAAATGAAGCTGAGTCTCAAGTGCCTGGCTGCCCGCGCCGTGCGGATCTACAACATCAGCTACCAAAACCAGATCCCCAGGACTCTGGAGGAGTTTGTCAAGTTCCACTAGGCCGTGTCCAACCTTTCGTGGTGGTGCTACCCCGGGACAACACCAGACAGCGGAATACACGCGTGTACATGAAGTTGTTTTGTTCCATTCCTTTGCTTTTGGGTTCCTCTGGATTCAGTCTGCAGCCTCGGTTCTCGTGCAGATCTTTGGAAAAGAGGGGGGGTGGAGAGAAAAAAAAAAAAAAAAAAAGAAAAAGCCACATCATTTTCCTGTAGTCGAATCTGATGTTTTGAGATTTTGGTCGTTTCTTTTGATTGAAAGAAAGATTTTATAAACAAAATGAAAAGAATCCCCATGTAACTCGTGTAGAATGTTTTTGTTCCCAGCCCACATCTCCACTCGCCATTTGCAGATTTTAAAAACTCCTTGGAGCGAGGTGGGAAAGAAAAATTGCAAATTCTGTGGTAGTTGGTTGAAAGTGAAGTCTCAACACCCAGAGCAGCTCAGTGCTCTCATACCTCACCATCTCTTTATGCCTTTCAGTTCATGCTGAAGATGTTGGTAACGTTTTAAAGTTTCATTTCATTCTGAATTAAATTTTGAACGGCAGTTATCAACAGCTACAGACCTGGGGGATGCTCTGTTAGGAAATACAGGTTTAAATTCAGCTCTGACATGCTTTTCTAATGGTAGTTGATGCATCAAGCTCTTCATTTACTCTTACTGCAGTAAGCATTGAGTAACTTTTGAACTAAAAGCTTGCACACTGACCGAAAACACCCGGAATCATCGTTTCTTTTTCTCTAGCTGCGTTGCTCATTATATACAGATCATGCATGGATACCTAGAAAATGGATGGGGTATTTGTGTTTGTGTGTGTCCCAACATTTCAAAATGCTTTAAACTCGTTTTCTGTTTGTCTTTTCAATGATCAACACAGCACCTTTTTTTTTTTCTTTTTTTTTTTTTTTTTCTGACTGGGAGTACGTCCAGCTGCACTCTCGGATTCCAAACGCTGTACCTTCCTAACGGAGCAGTCTGTGTCGCCAAAGAGAGTCTTCCTTGAGACTGGCTTTTCCAAGGAGCGTGGAGAGTCTGTGCCTCCCTGAATTGGACTTGAGGATTTTTTCGTGGGTTTTTACTCCTTTCATTAGGGAAAAAAAAAAATCTCTATTATAAACACTGATTTTTACAAAATTGCCCTATCATAAAAGTCTTTTATGATAAGCAACTGATTGTACAATGACGCTGTTGCTCGAGAACGTGCTTCTCCTTGGTGGAAGTTGCAGATGCTCCGGCAGTAAAATGTCACTTGTTTTGACAGGCTACTGAAAACTCTGGTTCTTTTAAACGCAGCTTTTTAACTGTCAGACGATGAAAGAATGTTCTGTAGGGTCTTTTTTTAAACAAACAATCTGGGTAGAAACTTTGAGGCGAGATTTGGGCACACGTTTCTATTTGTATTACAAAGAAATAAACATTGAATGTGGAATCAGCTGGGAGCTCTTCATTTTCGTCTGGTGGGGGGAGTGCTGGGGGTTGTGGCTCAGAGGGAAAAGCTTTAGGAGCAGGTTTAGGACAGGGTGTGCAGAGAAACTGTGGCTGCCCCATGCCTGGAAGTGATGATTGGATGGGGCTTGGAGATACCAGGGCTGGTGGAAGATGCCATTTTTCTGGGCTGCAGCAAAGTCCATCACAGCCCAGCACCTTCCCTCTCCTGAGTCTGGAATTTTCTTTTCCAAGCATTAAAAGCTGAGGGATTGCCCTTGCTCTTCGTGGCAGTTATTTTAGCCCCAGATACAACTCCTTGCACCCCCCCAGGTGCTCCTTTTCCTGGGGAAAGCAGCGCAGGGAGGGAGTGACGTCCCCTCTGCCGGGAGGGGGAGGATTTATTTTATGTTATTTATGGATCTGGGAGCTGCTCTGGGAGAGCGGATTGGCCTTTAAAAATAACCCCAGCTCAGCTGAGCGCGGCCCACGCTGGGCAGGGGCTGAGAGCAGGGGCTGTGCAGAGAGATCCGGGCCTGTCTGTGTAGGCAGAGGCTGTTTGACAGGCACAGACACTCACAAACATATATGTATGTGCACACAGGTGTACAGAACACACACAAACACGTATGGATGTACAGACAGGTGTACAGACACACACAATAACACATATGTATGTACACACAGGTGTACATAATGCACACAATAACACGTATGTATGTACAGACAGGTGTACATAACACACTAACACGTATGGATGTACACACAGGTGTACAGACACACACAAACACATGTATGAACACAGGTGTACAGACACACACAATAACACATCTGTATTTACAGACAGGTGTACAGACACACAATAACACGTGTGCATGAACACACAGGTGTACAGACAAACACGTGTGTATGAATGCACAGGTGTACAGAACACACACGTGTGCACAGATGTAAACATGTACATGTATACACCTATATACACAGGTATGTACACACATGTATAACACATGCACATATATGGGTGTATATACACATATTTAAACACACATTTACATACAAAATATAAATACATATATGTACATATACGTGTACACACATATATCCACGTATATATATGCACTTTATATGTACATATACATATATATATACACACACATATGAATATGTGCACATATATGTACACACACACACAGAGTGATCCCAGCACAGCATCCCCAGTGGCCACTGGGAGGCTGGAAATGCTCTGGCTCACACAAACACACAGACAGACAGCCACAGATGCGAACTGCCACACAGATAGATACATATATATATAAAATAAATAACGAAAAATGAAATAATAAATTTATATACGTGTAAACGCACGTGGACAAACCCTCAATTTGATGCACCAAATTGCCTGTGAGCATGGTTTCCCAGGAGATTTATATACATATATACACACACATATATATTTACCTATAATATATTTAAACATTTTATATATGCAATTCATAATATATATTTTAATATAAAATATATTAATATATATTTTAGATATAAATTATATATGTATATTATAAATAAATATATAACATAAAATATATATGAATATAATTATACATAATAAATATATAAAATTATATATATTTCTATATATCTCATACATATTATCTAGTTATGTAAATATATAGACTTTATATATAAATTATACATGTATATTATAAACTGTATATAATATATATAATATATGTATAATATATTTTTATATATTATATATACAAATAATATATATATTTTATAGATGAAAATAATAATATATATTTGTATATTATATTTCTATGTGAATTATATATGTATATTATAAAGTATATATTTTAAATACATAACTTTATATAAATAATATATAATGATTATAATAATACATAATAAATATATAAATATATAAAAAAATAAAATATATAAAAGCTATATGAATTTCTGTATAATACATATCTATATATATTACCTAGTTACATAAATATGTAGATTTTTCTATAGATATAAATTATATGTATATTATAAACTATAATATATATTTATGATTATTATGATTTTATATATGTTATTCATAATATATATTTTTATTATATAATATATAACATATATAGATTTTTATAGACATACAATTATACAATTATATAGAATAAATATATAACTATATAAATCTTGTCTATCTCGCATTGGCCTTTTAAGCAAGCGTGGGTTGAGCCCTTCTCAAATCTTCGTTCCCAAAGCCCAACCAGGATGAAGATGATAATCTATATCTCATATATATTACCTAGTTATATAAAGATATAGATTTTCTATATATATATGAATTCTACATGTATATTATAAACTCTATAATTAATATATATTATATATACATTTAAATAGATTTTCTATATGTAATTAATAATATATATTTATATATTTTATATATATTTAGATTTTATATAAATATGTATATTACAAATCATATAGAATAAATATATAACTTTATATAAATAATATATAGTTAATCTAATAAGTAATACATAATAAATATATAAAATAAAATCTATAAAATTATATGTATTTCTATATTATATATCTGATATCTATTACCTAGTTATAGAAATATATAGATTTTCTATATATATATAAATTATACATGTATATTATAAACTATTATATATTATATTATATATTTATCTATAATATTTTAAAAAATTTTATATATGTAATTGATAATATATTTATATATTTAATATTTTATATTTATATTTTCTATATTTCTATATAAATTATATATGTATATTTAAAATTATATCGATTAAATATATATATATATATAGATAATATGTGGTGAATATATATATGTATATAATAATGCATAATAAATACATAAAATAAAACATATAAAAATTATATCTATTTCTATATAATATATATCCCATATATAATATCTAGTTATAGAAATATATAGATTTTCTCTACATATAAATTATACATGTATATTCTTAACTGTATATAATTTACATATGTAATATATATTTATCCATATTTAGATAGATTTTATATATGTAATTCATAATATATCTTTATATAAAAGTTATATGTATTTCTGTATATCTCATATATATTATCTGGTTATAGAAATATATAGATTTTCTATACATATATAAATTATACATGTATATTCTAAACTGTCTGGAATATATATAATATATATTTATCTATAATATATTGAGATTTATACATGTATAAATTATATATACATAATATATGTATATGTAATAGATTTTTATATATAATATAATATATATAGAAAATCTATATATAAATTATATGTGTGTTATAAATGATATAGATTAAACATATAACTTCATATAAATAATATATAATGAATATAATAATTATATATTAATATATAAATATATATTCTATATATATAATATATAAATATAAATATATTTCTATATAATATCTATCTCAACATGACTTGTCTATCTCGCATTGGCCTTTTTATTCATCAGAGTGCTCGTAGCAAGCGTGGGTAGAGCCCTTCTCAAATCTTCATTCACAAAGCCCAGCCAGGATGATGATGATAACATATATATATCTCATATATATTACCTAGTTATATAACTTTTCTCTCTCTATATATGAATTCTACATGTATATTATAAACTCTATAATTTTTATATATAATATATATTTCTATTTAAATAGATTTTCTATTTCTAATTAATAATATATATTTCGATATATTTTATATATAATATATATGTATATTATAAATTATATTGATTAAATATATATAACTCTATAAATAATATATGATGAATATAATAGGTATATAATAATACATAATAAATACATTAAATAAAATATAAAAATTATATCTATTTCTATATAATATATATCTCATATATGTTATCTTGTTATAGAAATATATAGATTTTCTATATATATAGAAATTATACATGTATATTATTAACTGTATATAATTTATATATATATTTATCTATAGTCTCTTTAAATATATTTTATATATGTAATTCAGAATATAATATATAATATAATATATATTTCTATTTAAATAGATTTTCTATATGTAATTGATAATATAAATATAAATCATATAGAATAAATATATAACTTTATATAAGTGATATATAATGAATATAATATGTATTACATAATAAATATATAAAATAAAATCTATAAAAGTTATATGTATTTCTGTATAACATATATATCATATATATGTATGTCTGTATTATATATCTCATATCTATTACCTAGTTATAGTAATATAGAGATTTTCTATATATTACATGTATATTATAAACTGTCTATTATATAGATATTATATTAATTTATCTATAGTATATTTAAATAAATTTTATATATGTAATTCAAAACATATTTATATATTTTATATTACATATATAAATGTATATATGTATATATAAATTATGTATGTATATTAAAAATTATATTGATTAAATATATATAACTATATAAATAATATATGATGAATATAATAGGTATATAACAATACCTAATAAATACATCAAATAAAAAAATTATATCTATTTCTATATAATATATATCCCATATATAATATCCAGTTATAGAAATACATAGATTTTCTATTTATATAAATTATACATGTATTCTCAAATCTTCGTTCACGAAACCTAGTCATGATGATTATTGTATATAATTTATAAATAATATAATTTTCTCTATATTTAGATAGATTTTATATATGTAAATCAGAATATATATTTATATATTATATAAACAAATCATTATAAATTATATATGTGTATAATAAATTATATAAATAAATATATAACCATATAAATAATATATAATGAATAAAATAATATATAATAAATATATAAAATAAAAGATATAAAAGTTATATGTATTTCTGTATATCTCATATATATTATCTCATTATAGAAATATATAGATTTTCTATACATATATAAATTATACATGTATATTATAAACTGTCTGGAATATATATAATATATTTTTATCAACAATATATTTACATTAATATATGTAGTATATACTTATCTATATTTGTATATATAATATATAATATATAATTCATAATATATATTTATATATTTTTATATATATTATATATAATATATAGTGAAAATCTATATATAAATTATATAAGTTATATAGATTAAACATTTAACTTTATATATATAATAAATAATGAATTTAATAAGTATATAAAAATTATATGTATTTCTGTATAATATCTATCTCAACAGGACTTGTCTATCTGTCATTGGGCCTTTTATCCATCAGAGTGCTTGTAGCAAGCGTGGGTAGAGTCCTTCTCAAATCTTCAAATTCATGAAGCCCAACCATGATGATGACGATAATATATGTCTCATATATATTACCTAGTTATATAAATATATAGATTTTCTATATATATTTGAGTTATACATGTATATTATAAACTCTATAATTTATATATATTATATATATTTAAATAGATTTTCTATATGTAATTCATAATATATATTTTTATATATTTTATATATAATATATTTAGATTTTCTATATCATAAACTATGTGTATTATAAATTATATAGAATAAATATATAACTATATATAAGTAATTTAATAAATTATACATGTAAATTGTATATGAATATTATAAATTATATCGAATAAATATATATAACTATAAAAATAATACATAATGAATATAATAGGTATAAAATAATACATAATAAATAAATAAAAAAATATATAAATATATATTTCTATAAAATATATATCTCATATCTATTATCTAGTTATAGAAATATATAGATTTTCTATATATATAAATTGTATATTATTAACTGTATATAATTTATATATATAATATATATTTATAGTCTACTTAAATAGATTTCCTATAGTAATTCAGAATATTTACTTATATAATATATATAATATATCTTTATAAATTATATATGCATATTATAAATTTTATATATATATAACTATATTAATAATATGTAATGAATATAAGTATATAATAACAAATAATAAATATGTAAAATAAAAGATATAAAAGTTATATGTATTTCTGTATAATATATATCTCATATATATTATCTGTTATAGAAAGACATAGATTTTCTATACATATATAAATTATACATTTATATTATAAACTGTCTGGAATATATATAATATATATTTATCTATAATATATTTAGATTTATATAGATTTTCTATATATATATAAATTATGCATGTATATTATAAACTGTCTATTATGTATATTATATATATTTATGTCTAATATATTTAAATAGATTTTATATACGTATGTCATAATATATATTCAGATATTATATATCATATATATTTTTAAATTATATATGCACATTATAAATCATATAGATAATATATAATTTTATATAAATAATATAAAATTAATATAAGTATATAATAATACATAATAAATAAATAAAATAAAATATATAAAAGTTATATGTATTTCTGTTTGATATTTATCTCATATATATTATCTGGTTATAGAAATATATAGATTTTCTATATATATATAAATTATGCATGTATATTGTAAGCTGTCTGGAATCTATATAATATATTTATCTATAATATATTTAGATTTATATATGTATTTCATAATATATATTTATATATATTTTATATATATAATATATAATATATATAGAAAATCTATATATAAATTATTATATGTATGTTATAAATTATGTAGATTAAATATATAACGTTATATAAATAATGTATAATGAAGTAATAATACATGATAAATATATAAAATAAAATATATAAAAGTTATATGTATTTCTGTATAATATATATCTCACATATATCTATATATATAGATTTTCTCTTTCTAAATTATACAGTTATATTATAATCTGTATATAATTTATATATGAAATATATATTTACCCATAAATAACTTATACGAATATGTAATGAATGTAATAAATGTGTAATTAAACTATATAATAAATATATTAATGATTTGAATAGTATCAACACTCACTATATTATTAATATTTTATAATTATAAAAATATAATAAATATTTATTTTCATGCATAAATTTAATATGAAAATTATATTTGTGATATATATTATATGTTATCTATTTATATAGATTTTCTATATATAAATTATATATAATATATATCAAAAGAGATAATGAATTTAATAGATATATACAATAGAATATATAAATATTTTTAGTAATCTGCTGCAGCTCTTGGAATCCATGCTCACAGTCGATTTGGTGCATGAGATTGAGGGTGTGTGCTTGTGTTTATATATATATTTATTATTGTATTGTTAGGGTTTTATATGTTTATATTTATATATATATATGTATAACACACCCAGGTATAGATAAAATATAGGTATATATATTTAAATGTATATTTTATACACACCTACATAAATATAAATGGGATCCTGCCTCTTCCTTGCTGACCTTTTCCTTGGTGTCCCAGGTATCCCAAGCCTGGGCAGGAGGGAAGGCGGGAGTGTGTGGGATTCACCAGGACTGAGGTGCTGCCCCTGCTCCCTACAGTGGGATTTGGGATCTCCAGGGTATCCCTGCACCCCTGCTGGGCCACCCACACCCCAGCCAGCCAAAAACCCTGCACGAAGAGTTCCCAGCAATGAAAAATCTCATTTTGGGTTTTTTTTGCCCCCATTTTATACCAAATTTAGGGCTGATTGTGCAGCAAATCTTCCCCTGGGCTCACAAAGGTGCAGCCCTGGTTGCTCATCCCAGTTGAGAGCATCCCCTTGAAATCAGGCAGGAAAAACCTCCCATCCCATAATAAATCAGTCGTGGGAAGAGGTCAGAGCCCCATCCTCCTACCCTAAATCCCAGAGGGATCAGAGCTCCCCCCTCCTACCCAGCCAGTTGGCACAGAAGGGGAACAGAGCCTGGGTGGTTTTAAAATACTTTATTTTTAATCCTTAAAAAATACCAGGACGACATTTAACAACCTTCGTTCCACATCCCGCATGACGTCTTGCTTTCTTTTTTTCCACCCATAAAATTAACATTAGCATAAATAATTCTGGGATGCACAAGGAGCACGCTGCTGCCCAACAGCACCATCAGCTGCTTTTGGGGGACCCCAGGTATGTACAGGTATGATACACGTGAGGGCCCTCCTGGCCACGAGCTCTCCCAAACTGCTCCCTTGGGAGAAAATCCATCAAACTGCTTTGAATTCCCTTTTTTTTTTTTTTTTTTTTTTTTTAATAGTTTTTATTTTATTTTTTCCCTCCTTCGACAGGTAAATATTTGTAGAATAATTATGTACAGCTGGACACCGGAGATTTGCATTAAGGTGCTTTCACTCGCTATCGTTTCATTCAGTGCATTCAGAAGGCGGCAAATTAAAATCTCCACCTTAATTACTCCTGTCAACGAAGGCAGTTTGAGAGCCGTGGCCAGCAAAGCCCAGGGAATGCTGCAGCCCCGCCACAGGAATGAGCAATCCTCGTTTGTTTTGTTTCTTTTTTTAATGGATATTGTTATTGTAAAGAGTTTTGCAGCCCCGTGGTTTGTCCCAGCCCACGGGACACGTCGCTGTGGTGGCCCCTCATCGCCTGTGTCGCTGCCACCTCGCTGCAGACCCAGCCCGAAGCTCCTCTTGGGGTGGATTTTTGGGCGTGTTTAAGGGTGTTTTTTTGGCTTTTGGACCGGTTCAGGTGATGTCACACGAAGGGGTGTTCTCTCCTCTCGGTGCAAACCCAAGCTCAGCACCCAAATCCCTCGGGATGGAGGTGACCTCCTGCTCCGGAGCTGGCGAGGGGCCGGGAGGGGGCACAGGGGGCTCCTGGCCCCGGCAGTGTCATTCCAGCCCCATGGAATTCTGCTCCTGCTCCGCCGCTCTCCTGCGGTTCCCGCTCTTAAAAAATCCCAGCTGTGGGGAGGAAAGAGAAACAAAACCCCCCTGTTATCTCAGGGCATTGCTGGGAAGAGTTTCTCCTTTAAGGGGGTACCTCCAGGGGGTTTAGAACCTGGATATAGAAAATATGGAAGAGGAAAGAGGTTGGAGGAGCTTTTGGTGATTCCTGGTGGTGCTGAGGCGCTCGGGGGGTGTGGGCATGGAGCTGTGGGGCGAAGGGGTCTGTCCATGCACAGGGGTCTCCACTGAGCCCCCAAAACACGTGGCTTAGGGGCTGCTCACCTTCCAGAGAGCGAGGACGAGCAGGGCCAGGAGGAGGAGACCTCCTAAGGTGCTCCCCAGGATGATCCAGATGGGGATCTGTGACTCCTCGGGCTTGGAGATCTCAAATGTGATCTGTGAGGAGAGAGCACCAAAGGTGATCCGTGAGGAGAGAGCACCAGTGGTGATCTGTGAGGAGATAACACCAAAGGTGATCTGTGAGGAGACAACACCAAATGTGATCTGTCAGAGCCACAACTGCACCAAGTTTCTCCAGGCTCTGCAGAGCTCAGTGCTTGGTGTGTGTCACTCCAGCCCTTCTGCCAACCACAGTGCTTTTCTGGGATCAGAGCAGGGTGTTGGAGTATCCCAAAGCTCCGGATCCCTGTGTGCCCATCCCACGGGGGCTCACCTGGCGGCTGGGATCCTCCTCCCGGAAGATGAAGGGGCTCCCGAAGCGTCGCTGGAGAGCGGCGTTCGTGGTGAGCTTCAGTGACTTGAACTTCAGCTGCACAAAGAGGTGCTGGAGATGAGCAGAGGACCCACCACCCCCGTGGGTGCCCCCCCCTCCCCATGGCTCTGCATCCCTCAGGAACGCCGTGGGCACATCCGCGGGGCAGGAGGATGCAGGTCAAGCAAAGAGTGTGGCTGAATGACAGCAAAAAGGACTTTTAAAATGAGTTAAGTTTGGATTAATTAATTATGAGATTAAATTCCAGCCATGTGGGATGCTGGATGCACACACCAATGGAATATGTGGGCTTTGGAAACAAAAATCACCCCACACGTCCGGGCTCAATGGGAGGGAAGAAATCGTGGGACAGGAAAAAACAGGCATTTTTGGGGTGTGAGGGCTCCTTTGGGGGATTTCTCCTCTAAATCCACATGCCCACTTACTGCTTTCAGAGACTTCATCCACAGATTGCCACGCAAGTGCAAGTTCATCTCCTCGTTGGGGGCTAATTTCACGTGGCAGTCGATGGAAACCACGTCGGAGTTGCTGTGGTTCTGTGGGGGGAGAGGTTTGTGGGGAAAAACCCTCTGGGATCCACCCCTGGCACACTGAGGGGAGTGAGAACCAGATGCCAGTGGAGGGACCTTGTGCCCGTGCTCCCCTGTGGCCGTGGGGCATCCCTGTTCCAGGGTTTTCCCTCATTTTGGGGGCAGCCCAGACCCAGGATCCGGGATCAGCCCCATGGGGTGTGTACCAGGTGAGGGGTGCGGGTCAGGTCCTCCTCAGCCGGGGTCCTCCTGTAGTCAGTGGTGTTCCCCCAGAGGCTGCAGGTTGTGTTCTCCTGTGGGAGAAGCCCAGGCGTGGGCACAGGGACCACGGCAGCCACACTCCCCCAAAATCCACCCACAAGCACCCATCCCTGTGCTGGGCTCCTTCCATGGGCTCAGGATGCTCTGGGATCTGCTCCCAGCCCTCACACCCCTCCCATGCTCACTGCAGCCAGGAGTTCACCCCAGGCACAGCTTCCCAGACCCTCAGGAATCCACTGCACACCGGAGGGAGGTTGAGTTCGGAGAAATATTTGGACTAAACCCTTTGGCCACTGCCATTTTCCACCTTTGCAGCCAAGAGAATGCAGAAAGGGAGGGGCCCGGGCGGGAGCCAAGGCTGTGCATGCAGGTGCTGCAAAAGAGACAGACCATGGCACTCCTCCACCCCCATCCCCGTGCAGGAGGGACCCTGAACTGGGGTGCAATCCCACCCTACCTGGTCCAGCAGGAAGTCAGTGAGGAGCAGGAGGCGATTGCCTGCCCGGGTGGCCACGGGGACGGTGATCCTGATGGTCACCCCCTCCACGGGGAAGAAGCCCAGGTTCTGCAGCTGGGAGGGGAGAGGACAGGGATGTGACTGTGGCACATCCCACCTCCGGGGTGGCGCTGGGGGGGTCCCTCAGCCGGTTGGAGCCCCTCCTCATCCTCACCTTGAAGGTGCAGTGGAAGGGGGGGCCGATGCTGTCGTATCTCTCCAGGGAGCTGTTGGACCTGACCTCGTAGTAGTCCAGGCTCGATGTCCTGTTGTCACAAGGGGTGACAAGTCGTGAGCTGGGCTTGGAATGAAGCGTCCCAGCACTCCCAGCCCCTCCCCAGGCAGGGCTCGAGGTCCTCCTGGCTCCATTTCAGATGGAAATCAGCACCTGACTCCCCCTCGTGCAAAAAACCCCAGGGATTTTAATGCTCCTGCAGGACTTTCCCTTTCTTTGCAGGATTTTCTCGCCTTTTTAATAAAACAGAGACATCCAAGGCCCTGGCAGGGTGTCTGAGTGTCATGTGTGAGTCAGAGGAGGTAAATCAATCTCTGGTTTGCAGCTGGAGAGGAGGGGAAGGAGCCAGGAGCATCCAAAGGGTCCTGTGGGATCCCATCCAGGAGCACCTGCGATGGGACATGTGCTCACCCATGTCATGGCATGGGACACATGGCCCCAAATCCCCACATTCTCTGCAGTTATTCCCCCTTTTTTCACCCCAAGGTTCCCAAATTTGATATATTTTTTTGGTTGTTCTTTCCCTCCAAGTTTTCCCTTGGAGGAGAATGATTCTGGTATTTGTTAAGAGGAGAATCCCCTCGCTCCCCATAAATCCTGAGTGTTAAAGTGGTTTTATTTTCAGTGCCTTAGGCTAAAAAAAACTCCATAAATACAAAATGACTGAAGGTCTCAAAAATCTCCTCAGGATGACAGCAAGCAGTGCCAGGAAATGTGCTTCTGGGGTCCATGATTTTTCCTATCATCAGGTTAATAGATTATTTGTGCCTTCACCCCTCACTCTCCCAGACTTGAGTTACTGGTGATTCCACACACATCCCTCAGCTGAGCTTCTCTCCCGTGGCTTTAGTGGGATGGCAAATGGCCCAGACACTGGAAACACCTGTTATGGACATTATTACCTACAAGAAGTAAATTTTTTTCCCCTTAAAAAATTGCCCTCACACCTCTTCATTAACACTTGTGCCTGTGAATGTGGTGAGAGCACACACTGGTGATTTTTATAAGGGATGGCCCGGATTTTATGGGCCCTTCAGCCCCCGTTTTTAAAGAGATTCCCCAAATTAAAGCTGGGTTTGCACTGGGCTGTGTTTGAATCCAGCTCCCACTTGGTTTTCCCAAGGGTTTTCCTTGCGGTCTGGGACCTCCCAGGAGCTGCAGCCCCTTCCCAAACACACACCTGGTGAAGAGCAGGTCGGCCTCGTACTTCAGGTGGAAATTGAGGTGGGCAAAGTTGTCCTCCTTGGTGCTCTCCTTCTCCTCACTGTCACTGGAACAGCAGCAGGGCCAGAGGGGGTGAGGCAGGAGCCTGATGCCCTCTGATATTTTTTGGGGGGGTCATAGGAAGGGAAAGGGCTGAACTTCTGCTTTTTGGTCAAAGCGTAAAGATAAAGCAATTTTGTTCTGTGATTTTTTTAATCCATCTACATAAAAGGCTGGAGAGAGGTGTCACACCCAGCAGCCTCTACGTGGTGCAGGTGAGTCCCCCTCTGCTCTAATAACTGATGAAAATTAAAAAAAAAATATTAATCTGTAATGAAATTTCACTTTCCTGTTGGAAATCTCTCCCTGTGCAGGAAGGGTGAGGAAGGAGAATTTTGAGATATTTTTTCCTGGGAAATCTTTGCAGTGTGAGGGTGGATGAGAAAGGAACCCTGGCTGGAGATTCAGCAGAGCCTGGCAGTGACTGCACAGCCTCACACACATGGGAAAATGATGGGTATAAATATAAAGATAAATAAAACCAGCCTGATTTGTGAGCACGGGGATGGAAATCAGGTTCCCTTGTGGGTATTCCCTGGGTGAAGCCTCCAGGTTGCTCCAGGATGCTCCATCCCTGCAAGTGTCCAAGGCCAGGCTGGACAGGGCTTGGAGCAACCTGGACTGGTGGAAGGTGTCCCTGCCCATGGCAGGGGATGGGATGGGATGAGCTCTAAGGTCCCTTCCAACCCAAACCATTCCAGGATTCCATGATCCCGTTGCCCCCACAAAGATGTTCAAGGGAGAAAGCCACCACTGACCTGCTGGCAATCATGTAGATCTCCATGTTCTCCAAGAAAACCGACTTGCTGAACTCAAAATCCAGGCGAAAAGCTACCTGTGGAGTGGGAAACAGAGTGGGGAAAACACGAGGGGGAAAAACATCCCCCAGGAGGGATGAGGGACTCTGGGTTAGAGCATCGCCACGATGCTGCCGGGTTGGAGCAGAGCCTTTCCAAGGACAGAGGAGGATTTACAGGATTTATTCCAGCCCCTCATGCTGCATTTTTCCCCCCTGAGGCTGGAGAAGGGAGCAGTTCCCCTTTGGAAGGGGATTCCTCCCGGGGAGCGGCAGTGAGAGGCCGCTGCGCTCGCTCCATCTGCGGCCCGGGGGAGGCAGCTGAGAGAGCCAACAACAATAAAATGTGATAAATGTCACATCTGCAGCCTGTGGCAATGACCTCAAACTGTCTGGGACAGCACAGCTGACTATAATATTAAAGCTCCTGCTGCTCTGGGGCCAAATTTCCATTTCCAGCTTGTCTTTGCTTTGGCAGGACCTGCAGTACCTGGTGCCACGCAGATGCATTCCCAGCCCCCCGAGGTCATGGGGAGCTGGGCTGGGGCTCCTCGGGCAGCCACAGGCATCTGAGAGGGCTTTTTTGGGAGCTTGAAAGCCGAGTGAGGTGCCTGGAGCTCATTCATCATCATCAGCCTTCTGACAAGGAAAAGCTTCAGATGGATACAGGAGCTGGGGAGATTTTATCTCCACATCACTCTTGTGTTGGCCACTCTTCCCACGAGGGTGCAGGGTGAGATTTCACATGGATGCCCAGTGGCTGCATCTCCTCACTTTTCCTTCCCCCTTTATTGCTGCATTTAATGCTTGCAAAGGGCTTTTTGTCTTATAAAAATGATGCTCACAGGACCTGAGCTCATCCTGAGTGCTGGGAACTACTGGGAGCTGTGGTTCAGGGGGTACCACCAGCCCAAAGGGGCTTGGACAGGCTCAGAGCAGGCTCCAGAGCCACCTCAGGGCGAGGAAAACCTCTCAGGCAGGGAAGGTTGACAGCTTGCTCCTCATCCCCATGGAGCTCAGGGAAGTCACCATCAGTGGTTTGAAGCCAACATTAAATCGCTGCAAAGGCCTGGAGTCCAATTCTGTGACCTGCAGGAGCTGGGTTTGACTCTGGGGCTCTCCCAGCACCAAGGCAGCATCTCAACCACTTCTAGCATACCTTTCCAACTCCAACAACAGGTGGAGAAAGAGAAGAAACCAAATCTTTGCCTTTTAAAGTCCTGTTCAAAGCTGCCCAGCCCAGCAGATGGATGGGTGCGACCCCATGGTCACGCTGGGGGCAGAGGGCTCCTGTCCCACGGGTGAAGCCTCAGCTGGGCAGGAGGGACATCTTTACCTTGGCCTTGGCTCTGAAGAAGGGGTAGCTGACGTTGCACACTCTCTTGTTGGGGTGCCTGTCGTCAGCCGTGCAGTCGATGTTGACGTCGGTGTCGTCCTAAAATGGGACACAAAGTGCCCGTGAGGTTGGAATGAGCCCCTTGGCCACCTCATCCTGAGAGCAGGAAACACACCCATGGGGCTCAAAGTGGGCTTGACCTTTGGGAGAAACAACCAACCAGCCAACAAACCCACCAGGCAAAAAAACCAACAAAATAACAGTCGTGAATGAAGGAACAGGACAACCAACCCCCCCCAGAAAAACAACCTCCCAATCCACCCCGCTTGCTGCAGGCTGGGAATCCTTCCCACAGATTCCTTGACATTCCTGGAGAGGGGCATTTCTAGCAAACAACTTCCAGCCTTCTGATTTAAATCCTCTTTATGAATTGAGTGGATGAGCAGTGAATGAATGAACCCGCCTGTTCTTGGCACTGGAATCAGGAAGGAGATTTTCCCGTGATGAGGAGTCCCCAGGGAGCACCAAGGGATAACAGGAGCTCATTTTCTGCATGGCCATCAGCTAAACCATGGTGTTTAATTTCCTCACCTCAACAATTACATTCCTGCTGCTGGAACACCTTCCATGTCTCCAGCTCCCTGCAAAGCCCAATCCCAGGTGGAATGGGAAGGGATGGGATGGGACACCAACCCTGCTCTGCCTCCTCTGCAGCCCTGCAAGAGGCTGTAGCCTGGCTGTGAGCAGCTGTCCACCCTCACCATGAGACAAAGAGCTATTCCAGCTTTTACCCCTGCCTTAGACCCCTCAAGGGTCTCAGTTTGAGCTGCTGCCACCGGACAAGTCCTGCCAGGAGCAGAAACATCCCAGTCCTTGAGAGCCCCCAGCAGGAGCCTGGAGCTTCCTCCCACTCCCCTGCTGAGATTATGGACTTCTTAGGGCCACAGCTACTTATTACTTACCTTACACCCATCCCCTGGAGTTGGCAGTATGCTGATTTCTGAGGAGCAGCAGCCAGGCCCCCTTTAGCAGTGACACTTCCATAACCAGCTGCAAATATTTCCTACCCCCACTCCTGCTCAAGGCCTTCTGTCACCCACCACTGGTAGGGCTTCCCCCCCTCACTTAATCTGCAGTAAAGCCCTCAAAAAATGCATTTTTCTTCTTTTGTGGGCAGCGTGCCCCACAATTTTCCCTTGGCAAGGCCTGGAGGAAAACAGAGGCAGGAGATGGGATCTGTGGTGGGGATGAAGTCATTGGGGGGATGAGGGAGGGCTCAGCAGCATCAGCACATTTCCCAAACCTCGCTGGGAAAAGGGAGGAGTCACGTGGAGATCAAGAGAGTGGTGGGGGTGAAATTTTGAGGAGGGGGGGAGTGGATGGGCCACAGGGGGCTCATCCAGGGGACAACCGTAGAGAGGTGGCATCACCCTGAGCTGTGACCACACTCCCACCATCAGCCCTTACTTCCAGGAGATACATCTCAGCTGTAAAACTCCCCCCTTGACAGGAACTTGGCCACGGGTGGGGAGTATTTTTAAACTACCAGAGTAGAAAAATAAAGAGGGGAAATAATTTCATCTGCCTCCGACCTTCTTTCAGGCTCTTAAAAACCCCTGCGTTTCCAAAATAAAGAGCTGGAAGGGCTGGAAGTGCTTAGAGACGAAGCCCATAAACATGCCTGATTTATGAGGGATGGAGACACTTTTTTGGGCTCTGCTTTGGGACGCGGCTTCCTCCTCCGGCTGGGATCGGGAGCGTCCCCGAAGAGGCCCGGCTGTTCCCGGGGGAGCCTCACCTTGGGGATGAGGCTGGCGAGCTGCAGGTTCCTGGAGAAGGAGATGTTGAGGACGGTGCTGTAGGCGTTCTCCCCGCGGTTCTCCAGCGTGGCCTCCACCGCCACCCTCCTCCTGCTGCTCTCCAGCACGAACACGGAGCCGTCGAAGGACAGGCTGAAGGCCGAGCATTCCGGGGGGCCCCTCCGGAGCACCCGCCGGCAGAACTCCCTGAAACAGGGGGGGAAATTCCCGGGGTGTTGAAGCCCACAGTGCGTGGGAATCCTCCCCGGCTCTCCCTCTGTCCCGATGGGCTGCTATGGAAGGAGGAATCAAATTCCTCCCGCTGTCCAGTGTTTTGCTTGCTGGGATTTTGGGCTGATGGGGTGGAGCTTCGTCAGGCATCACCAGGAGGGCTCAGGACAGATGGGATGCAAGGAAGGCAGATCCCATGCCATCAGCAAAGGTGGCTCCAAGCCCCATCCAACCTTGGACACTCCCAGAGGTGCAGGGACAGCCACAGCTTCTTTGGTAAAACTGTGCCAGGGCCTCCCCACCCTCCCAGCCAGGAGTTCCTTCCCAATATCCCATCTAACCAACCCTCCTCGTCCTGTCCTTCCAGGCCTTTGTAAATAGTCCCTCTCCAGCTCTCCTGGAGCCCACTTAGGAAGGGGCTCTCAGGTCTCCCTGGATTCTTCTCTTCTCCAGGTGAGCCCCCCCAGCTCTCCCAGCCTGGCTCCAGAGCAGAGGGGCTCCAGCCCTGGGAGCAGCTCCGGGCCCTCCTCTGGACTCACCAAATAACCTTTAAAAAACCAAAACTCCTTTAAAAAACCAAAAAACCTTTAAAAGCTCTTCAGCCAACGAGCTGTGCTGTGCAATTATTTCCTGTGCGTGAGTCAAGCCTGTAATTGCCAGGTGGGTAATGCCAGCCTAGCATTTATTCCCCCCCTGTTATTTACTGATTTGTCTCCCTGGGACTCATCACCATGGCACCAAATATTAGTTGTTTTGTGGGTTCCCTGGAAAAACACTGATTCATTCCAGACAGGGAGCAGGCAGAGGCTCAGAGAGCTGCTGGAGCACCTCGTGGAGGGGCTGGATGAACCTCGTGGTGGTGCTGGGTGAAGCACCAGCTGCAATGTCAGAATTTAGGGAACATGGGCTGGGGATGGATTTTTGGAGCCTCCCCCAGTTTGTGATACTGGTTGGAGGGTGTTCTGGGTGAGCTACTCACATGGCACTGGGGACATCACTCCTGGCATCCAGGACCAGGTCAGGGACACAGTGCTCGTCCTCATTGCACCCATTCCAGAAAGGGACCTGAGGGGGACAATGGGAGCAGCTCAGGGACCATTTGTGCCCCAGGCTGGGGACACAGGCGGTGACACCAGGCTGCAGCAGTGCCCAACCCACCCTGTCACAGGACAAAGGTTACACCCAGAGATCCATCTGCTGAGCAGGTGCCTGATAAAAGGTCCCCTAGGAGGTGGGTGCTGCACCTACCGAGACCCTGAGGGAGGTGGGCCACCCATCATCCAGCATGGGGCCATGCTCCGGGTGCTCCAGCTCGTAGTCGATGGAGAACGTCACCGGCTTCACGTAGTCCGCCGTGTCCTGTGGGTGGGAAGGGCCAGTGAGGAGGACAGGGCTGCTCTCGGGGAGGGGCAGCACCACAGGGTGTCCCCTCAAGGGGGGACAGGTCTGTCCTGCAGCCCCAGCCGGTAAGGAAGCTCCAGGAGCTCCCCAGGCCTGCAGAGATGCTCCGGGGTGAGACGCTTCTTGGGCTTAAATCACAAGCTCCGTCTCGAGCTCCAGCCTCAAACTTCCCAGAAGTTCAGTGCAGTTCAGGCCAGGGCTTGGGGCCAGGCCAGTCTGGCAGCTCGGTCCTGCCTGGCCTCCACAATATTCTCATCATTCCCTGGGAATGTTTGCCTTTGGCCAGGTTTGTGCATCAGCTGCTCCCCGCGAGCGAGGCAGAGGGTTCTGCCAGCTCTGCACCCAGGGGTGGGACCCTGCTGGTTGGAGGGTGCACAGGGTGAGCCCAGCAGGGACTGGCATGGAGGCACTCAGTTCCTGATGGAAACAAGGAGAGTTCTGGAGCAGGAGGACCAGCCTGCTCCAGGGATCAGGAGTGCACGCCCTCCCCGAGGGCACGGCCCGTGGATCAGAGCACACACAAGCTGGGCCTGAATGAAGTCAGTGCCTGGGGACCCAGCAGCTGCCACGTGCTGGCAGCTCCATCCCTGACCACATCAAGCCCAGCGGGAAGCGACCCAGGCTGCGGGATGACGCTCACTCCCAGCCCCGAGAAACCTTCGAGGCTCCAGCAACAACACCCCGGCTCATCCCCGCACAGAGCACCCTCAGCAGGGCTGGCTGGGGAGGAGACCCCCGCCTGGAGCTCCCACAGACTCACCAGGACGTGGAAGGGGAGGCTCTGGCAGCGCTCCTGCCCAGCCGGCAGCACCAGTGCCCTCTGAGCCGGCCGCTCGCCGCCCTCGTCCAGGTGAGCCCTCGGCGTGTAGCGTCGTTCATCCAGCGTGGTGTTGAAGCGCAGCCCTGCGGGGACAGCGGGGTTCAGGGGGGCTCAGGGGGGCTCAGGGCTCACACACCAAAACATCCCCTCCGAGGGTGTGCTCCTGAGCCCTGGGAGCAGCCTGGTAAGGAGCACACTGAGGGGAATCCGGGAGCATCGGGCTGTGGCCAGCTCTGCCTGTGTCTGACGGACATTCCTGTGGGGCAGAGCAGCTGCTCTGCAGGAGGAGCTTTAGGAAGGCATCGTGGCATTGACTGCCGGACACTGCTTCGAATCGGGGCAGGAGACACAATTATTTGCTCCCATGGATTCACATGGAGGCCTGGAGCTGTTCTGGGGGTATCCTACCCCACCATGCTCCTGGCCTGGATGCTTTATGGAGATCATTTGCTTCCTGCACTGCTGGTGGAAAGAGACTGAAGATTCCCAACCCAGTTCCAAGCAGGGTGGCATTTCACAGAAGCACAGAATCCCAGAATGGTTTGGGTTGAAAGCACCTCAAAATGCATCGCATTCCACCCTCAGGGACACCCTCCACTAGCCCAGGTTGCTCCAAGCCCCATCCAACCCATTCTTGGACACTTTCAGGGATGGGACAGCCACAGCTTCTCTGGGCAACCTGTGCCAGGGCCTCCCCACATTCACAGCCAAGAATACCTTCCCAATATCCCATCCAATCCTTTTGTCCTGTCCCTCCATGCCTTGTCCCCAGTCCCTCTCCAGTTCTCCTGGAGCCCCTTTAGGCCCTGGAAGGGGCTCTCAGGTCTCCCTGGATCCTTCTCTTCTCCAGGTGAACCCCCCCCAGCTCTCCCAGCCTGGCTCCAGAGCAGAGGGGCTCCCACTACACCAGTGTGATGTAAAACATGGATAAGGAAGGAGCCACCATCAGCCCCATCCATGGGGTGGCTCTTCCGGGTGGAAACAAGTGTAAAATCAAATAAATAAAGACAACCCCACTCAGATTTTTACCCTGCAGGAGGAAAACACTGGCTTGGGCAGTACAAAACAAAACTCCTGCTCGGGGGGGATGGGAGTTTTTCCTTTGGCTTTGCTCAGTTCCTGGTTTTCCTATGACAGGGGATGAGTTGCTCTCACTTCCCCCGCTCCGCTGAGTCACCGGGAAGCATCCGGGGGGAGACTCGGGGTCACAGCAGCCCAGAGATTCCCTGGGATGAGGGAAAACACGCACATGTGGTCGGCAGCTGTGTCCTGCTGCTGCAGGGGGAGGAGGGATGGGTTCTGGGGGATGTGGGCTAGGCACGGCCCCTCCTGCCCTGCCTGTGGTGACACCCCTGTCACACATCCCATGGCTCAGGGGAATAGGGGAGGGAAGGGGTTAAACACAGGGATGGGTTATCCTTGGGGTGTTCCTTGGCAGAGCCACCATCCCTGCTGCCTCAGCCTGGTCAGGGACAAATTAGTGGGTGGAAAGGGATGTGGCAGGTGGTGTCCAAACACTCCTGGAGGACCCTCAGATGAGCTCAGTTGGTCGTGGTGGGTAATAATGCCTGACCTTGGCATTATTCCCACCACGGCCGAGGGTTTGATCCCACTCAGTTAAGTGTTGGACTTGGTGATCCTTGTGGGTCCCTCCCAACCCAGAATGTTCTGTGGAATCTGTGTGGGATGTGCTCTGCTCCACACACACCAGTGCCTTGAATCACAGACTCACAGGATCACCTGGGCTGGAAAAGACCTCTGAGATCCTCGAGTCCAACCTCCGACCCAACCCCACCTTGTCACCCAGACCATGGCACCGAGAGCCACATCCAGACCCTCCTGAAACACCTCCAGGGACAGTGACTCCACCACCCACCCCGAGCAGCCCCTTCCAGCATCCAGAATAGTTTCCCTCAGCAGGCTCCGGGTGCTGCCTTGGGGCTGGAGACCTTCCCAAGGCGTGGAGGGGGTGGTGCCCTGGGACAGCCGTGCCCTTACCCACGCTGGCCGTCTGGAAGTGGGCCGAGAGGAAGAGGGCGGTGAAGCAGACGGAGGCCGACATGCAGGTGGCGTCCTTCCCGTTCCTCTTGCAGTCCTTGGTGAAGATGTTGATCTTGGAGGGCTCGAAGCGGATGCTGGCGTTGATCTGGACCACGCTGCGGGACCTGTGGGACTGCAGCAGGTTGAGGGATGAGCTGTGGGGCGTCATCCTCGCCCTACAAGTCCCCCACACCTCCAGGTTTGCACTTTTCACACCTTTTTGTGCTTTTGCCCAATGCCAGGAAGGTGCTGAGGAGGAGCAAAGGCCCTTTGTGGGCACACAGCACCCCAGGGTGGCCCATCTCAGCTGGGCACAGCCACCCTCTGTCTCAACAGCTTCAAGGGACTTTCCAAACACCAATCAATGCTTGAAAATATTCAATTCTTATTATAAAATAAGACCAGAGGGAGCCTGGGCAAATCACCACCAATCAATTGGCTGGTTGGAAACTCCTGGAGAATGATGAACTCCTGGAGATGATGAAATGCAGTGCAAAAAAAAAACCAAAACAAACCCTCTGGCATCTTTGCAGGGCCCTACAGGTTGGAAATCCCACAGCCTCAGAGCAAAAATTGAAATCCCACAGCCCCTCCCACCAGACAGGTGGTCATTACTCTGGAGAGAAGGGTCAGACTGTTGGGAAATCAGCTCTGCCTTGAACAGTATGAGAACACTGAGTGAGGTTTGGGCAGGGGGTGCCCAGGGGGGCCCAGCTCACCACAGCAGCACCGCGTTCCCCAGCGAGCCCACGGCCAAGTCCACGAGCCCGTCCTCGTTCAGGTCCAGCTGCCCGTGGATGCTGCACCCAAAATACATCAGGCCTGGAGCGAGGTCAGCAGCTGCAATCCTCTGAAAAGGAATGGGCACAGTCCAGGCTGCAACCTCCCTTCCTGCCAAGGGGCTGCCATGCCAACCTCCACCAGGCTACCGGAGAATCCAAGGGATTGCACCAACTCTAAACTCCCAGAGAATTGGAGAATTTCTCTTTGGAGGCACCATCCAGAGATTTCTGCTGAATTCACTCTGTGTATTTACTGTCTCTCACAAGTGTGAGAAATGAGTAAATAGCAATAAATTCTTTCTTTATGTATTTATTTATAATTAATAAATAAATCTATAGCAATCCCTTGCACCAAGTGCTGAGCATCACCTCGAATTTCAAGCATGTTTTCCATACTTTATAGAGTCATGGGATAATCCAGGTTGGAAAAGCCCTTTAAGGTTGCTGAGTCCAACCATTTCCTCAGCACTGCCAACCACTAACACGTGTTCCCAGGTGCCACATCCACAGGGATGGTGACTCCACCACTGCCCTGGGAAGCCGCTTCCAGGGCTTGAATTCCAGTGCTTTGTCTTGGATGTCTCAGAAGAGGAAATCTCTGGCCACAATAATTAACAATTCAATGCTGCTCCTGCTCTATCAGTCCTTAAAATGGGCATAAACGACAGAAAGGACCAGGACGAGGGAAGCACCTGCTTGTACTTCTTGAGGATGGTCTCTTGGAAGCCCAGGAAGATGTAAATGGCTCCCTGGTGCTCGTCCTCCAGGGGTGCCCCCACCACCAGGTCGTTGTAGGTGTCCTGGTTGAGGTCGGGCACGGCGGCGATGCAGGAGCCGAAGCGCGAGTTCTGGTAACTCTGCAGGTCCACCAGGGCTCCACCGGGAACAAAGCGGTTCTGCCGGGCCAGCCAGAGAGAAAAGGGAGCAAAACAACCCCAAAAACCATCAGCAGCAGCCTGGAAAGAGGAGGAGCCCCTCAAAGATGCATTAATTAATCAATGTGGCAGTGACATTAACCAACGTGGCAGCGATTTCACCGAGGAAGGAGGGGAGAGCACTGCTGGGGCTGTGGGAATTCCTGTGGGACACCTCCCCAGGCAGGGGTGAGCCCCTGAACCCCACACCAGCCCCGTGTCTGCTTTGCCTTCCTTTTGGAACATCCTACATAAATAATGGCCTCAGATGTGTGGTTTGGGGACGGGGACTCCACTGCTTGGGGGTTGGGCTCTGCACCCTTGGATGGAGAACACGACCTGCTCACTGCCTGGGGACCCCCAGAGCCTCATGGGTTTGCCTCAGAAACCGGATTTTGAGTGAGATTTGAGGGTGGCAGGAAAGCTGGTCCTGCCCCAGTGCACCAGGGAAGGGGACAGGGGTGGCACATGTCCCGTCCCCGTGGCAGAGAGACCCACCTTGCCTCTCCCCAGAGCCCCATGCCCTGGGTGCCCTTGGAGGGAACGGGTTTGTGGGAGGTACAGTGGATGGAGATGTTTCTCCAGAGGGACACCACGTTGCAGAGACCCTGTTTTGAGCCCTGTTGGGGCTGGGAGCAGCAGGACCTCACTTTGCACCTCCCGCACCACCACCCGGGATGTCTGATGGGAGCTGGCGGGTGGGGTGGCACAAGGGGACACAGCTGCTATCACAGTGCCCCAAATCCCTGTCCCCTGTCCCAAATCACCCCCTGGTGCTGCCACGTACCTCCTGCAGGGTGTAGACATAGACCTTGCCCCTCTCCCTGCCCTCGCTGAAGTACATGGGGGCTCCCACCAGCAGCACGTCGGTGACGCCGTCGCCGTTGACGTCGAGGGAGTTGATCTCGCTGCCGTAGTAGGAACCGATCTGCAGGAGACAGGAGAGGGTGGGAGCGATGCCACCCCCCCTCGTGGGGACATCCCAAGCCCTGCCCCTGCTCCAGCCCCACAGTTTGGAGCCGTGGGTGCAGTGACACCCTCAGCTGTTGGGACAGTTCGCAAAATGAAGGGTTGATTTTTCCGGGGGAGATAAAATCAGTGCAGCATTCCTGGCAGGCATTACCTGCTCTCCTTTCAGGGCCTGGTGGATGGTGAGGTTCCTGTTGCTGTGCATGCTGAAGAGGATGACCTTCCCCGTGTGGTTGAACCTGGGAGCTCCCGCCACGTAAATCCGCTCGTGCTTGGTGGAAACGACGGAGGAGACGGTGTAACCTGCAAGGGGGGTGGGCACGGCGTGAGAATTCCCAGCTCCTGCTCCCAGGGCCTGCTTTCCATCAGCCCCCAGCTGGTGACACAGCTCTGGCCGCTCCCCAGAGCGGGAAGCTTGGAAAGGCAGATTTTTCCATGGCTTTGGGTCCCCTGCTCAGGTGCTGCCAGGCCTCGGGCAGCACTGCTGTGCCAGGAGTTCTGGCACTGCCTGGAAAAACCCCGTGTAAATCCCTCTTTCATCGAAGGTGAATCCAACTCCTGGACTTTAAAGTGTTTCATTTCATGGCTCACATCAAGTCAAACAGCAGTGGGGTGCTGGGGGCAGGAAAGGGCTTTGCTGATGCAAAATCCTGGTTTTCAACCCCAGCTCCAGGTTTCTGAACCTTCACGCTCAGTTTTAAATGCTGCTTAAATTATTAGAAGTGAAACAGGTTGCCCAGAGAAGCTGTGGCTGCCCCTGGATCCCTGGAAGTGTCCCAGGCCAGGCTGGATGGGGCTTGGAGCAACCTGGGCTGGTGGAAGGTGGCCCTGGCCATGGATCCTTCCAGATCCCTTCCAACCCAAGCCATTCCAGGATTCTATGAAACTCAAAGCTTGACCAGCCATGAAACTGGATGGGATCACCTGGAATCACATCCAGTTGAATTTTGAGTATCCTCAGGGATTATTGGGGTTTACAGACCCCTTTTCCTGGTCACAGGCCTTACCTGGGGTCCCTGTTTCCCTAAATATTCCCCTTTTTGGTGGATACTCCGAAGCCAAACATCAGCTCTGAAATCCCCAGGTGCTGATACACCAGCATTTCCTTAATATTCCCAGATTTCTCACTCCAACTGGTGGGAAAGACAGAGCCCAGCTGAGCTGCCCCACACTGCCATGGGCATCCCTGGAAGACAACTGGGACCCCCAGCCGAGCCTGGGGGACACTCTGCTGTCACCCCACGGATGTCCAGGGGCAGTTTGTGATCCCAGGGAAGGGCCCTGATGTGCTGGCAGGTGACCCCCCAGCACCCCACCCTGCAGGGCAGCCACATCTCTGCAGAGAGCCTTCCTTTTCCCAGCCAGGCTGATATTTTTACTCCAGCCACACATGGAACGGATTAACCCAGCAGGTATTTCCTCCCTAGGCATGAAATTCCATCTCTGCTTTTAAAACATTCCAGGAAGCTCTGTGGATGACCCGGGCTGGCTCTGGCTCAGCTGTCCCTGAATTTAAATCCCTTTTGTGCTGCTCACCAGGCTGGGAGCGGGGCTCTTCCCAGGTGAGGATGCTCCTGGGCTGCATCCCAGAGCCCTCACACCCATGGGATGCAGGCACAGAGCCACTCTGTCATTAGTCACCTCAGGAATATGTTGCTCTTCCCATCATTAAGCACAAAATCCTGAATTCCCCCCCAGCAGCTCTTTCACTGTTCTTACCTAAATACGCCCCGTGATTCTTCAGCTCCTCGGGGAACTCCTGGAGATAAGATTCCCTCAGGGGAATGACCTTCCCACTGCTGGTTTCCTTCAGGACAGCTCCATTCCAGTCGTAGGCTCCCACTGCCCCCAGGAGGATCCCGTCCTGTGGGAGGGCAGGGGGAGCTTGAGGGGATTTCTTGCCAGGTGGAGGTGATTTCCCCCCCTCCCTTCCCCTCCAGACCAGGAAAACCATTCCTAAAGCACACCTGGAGGTTTTCAGACCTGCTGGAATGACGCTTCAACCCCAGTTACAGATTTTCAGGCTGCTTTTCCTCCCTAGGAAAAGCCCTGGACAGAATTCCCTGCTGGCTTTTCTCTGGGCCCTGCCAGAACCTTTGGGGTGGGGGGGCTGAGCATCCCCCTGCACTGCCAAGTGCCTTCCTCCACATCCCAGCATGTCCTTCCCAAGAATTTGTGGCATCAGGAGGAGCAGCTTATGCCTCACATGAGTGATTGAACATCACAATTATTAATCTGCCCCAAATCCCCATCTCCCAGCTGCAGAGGGTGGTGACAACCAGCACAAGGCAGGAGGAACAAAACCCCACATTTACTCTCTTACTTCCACAACGTGTGAGGAAAATCCAGTCTGGGACATTTCCAGGCCAAAGGAGATCTCATTCTTGTTGGTTCCTTAAAAAAAAAAACCAAAAGGGAATTTGTGTTTAATGGGTAGTTTTGTTTCCTGAGGGGGGGTGTCTTTGGTGAGTTGGGGTGGGATGAACACAAAGGAGCTCAACTGACACAAATCCCAATCACAGAACCATGGAATGGTTTGGGTTGGAAGGGACCTTAAAACTCATCCAGTGCCACCCTCTGCCATGGGCAGGGACACCTTCCTCTGGCTCAGGTAGTGACCTTCCACTTTTTCTTCATAATTGCAACTGGGAGAAGCTTCTCATCCAGGGAAATTCTTCCACAGGGAAGCACCAGGCTGGCTGGACTGGCAAACTGGTGGAGAGTTTGGCAAACTGGTCAAACTGGTTTGACCCAAATTCCCCCAACCCCAAGATGTTTAATTTCCAGTGCAAGCCCCCCATCTTCTGCTTCAACTGTTCATGCCAGGCTGCACTTTTCCCATGAAATTCAGACAAATTTAGTTTTGGAGACAGACAAACTTGTCACAAGGCAGACTGAGCTGACATTTGGAACAGAAATATTTCCTGGTATTTAATTTCAGCCAATAAACCAGAAACCCCAACGTTATTCCCATATTTCCAAGGTTTGCCATAAATGCCAAAGCCACCACAGCTGCCGTGCCCAGAATGAGGGGTGTCCTTTGGAGGAGAAGGGATCTGTGCTCCTGACACTCCAGGGATGCAAACCACTCAAAATAAAGATATTTCTTTATATGTGAAGCCATTCCCAGTATGATTGGAGGTTCTGCATTGAACAGATCTTGGGGAACCCCCGATGGGACTCCTTCAAATTCAGCACAGAGAAGATGAACAGCACATTTGCAGCCTGGCTTGGCTGGGAGGTGTCAGGGAGGAGCACCACTCACCTTCCAAGCTAAATATCCTCTCTCCCAGAGCATCCACAATGTCCTTGAGTGCTGCTTCATCCGTGACATTGAAGAAGTGTTTGTCGTCGGGGTCGCTCGCTATGAATTTGATCTCGTTCAAAAAGGCTTCGGGGTTGATTCCTCTTCTGTTGTAATAACCCAGGACCTGGGTGGGGGTAGAAATCCAGGGCTCAGGGGTTTTCATGGAATCATCAGCCCCAGGATGGTTTGGGCTGGGAGGGACCTTATATCTCATCTTGTTCCACACTCTGGCGTGGGCAGGGACACCTCAGGAACAGGGGTCTGTAAGCCCTGATAATCCCTGGAGATACTCAAAATCCTATTGGAATTTTGACTGATTCCAGGTGATCCCATCCGGTTTCATGGTTGGCCATACTTTGAGTTTCACAGAACCCTGGAATGGTTTGGGTTGGAAGGGATCTTAAAGCTCATCCAGTCCCACCCCTGCCATGGGCAGGGACACCTTCCACCAGTCCCAGGTAGCTCCAAACCCCGTCCAGCCTGGCCTTGGACACTTCCAGGGATCCAGGGGCAGCCACAGCTGCAATTTTCACATGATGGATAGAACCATCCCCAAAGCCCCTGAGCGGTGGCCACATGGAAGGATTCCCCATCCTTGACATCTGATACCCGTCCCGTTGTGGGGCCAAACCCTGGAGCTGCTGCAGTTCCTCCAGGCTGGACACCCCTCTGAATCCAGAGCTGAGCATCCCATCCCCCTGCAGAAGCAGCACCAGCCACAGGGATCCCTGGGAACACACTGGGAGAGGTTGTGTTGGGGCTCACGGGGCACCCCCTGTGTGGTTTTTGGGGCCTCTCCCTGCCCAGCTGTGCCCCCACTCACCGCCACCGCGTATCTGGTGACATTGTCCTTCTCGCTGTCCTCGATCACCTTCTCCAGGTCTGGGCTGTCGTGGGACTCTCCATCTGTGATGACAATCATTACTCTCTTTGCCCCTTTCCGGCCACCTTTCTGAAACGCTTCCGAGCTGCAAGTGAAGAGACGCCCTGGGCTGCTCAGCCCTGCCAGGAGGGTCGTGGTGCCAGCCCTGCCCACCTGCAACCCCCTCCCAGCTAGGGCAGGGCCATCAGCAAATGTTTTAGGATGCTAAAAGAGGATTTTTCCGTGGGTGGAGGTGGTTTCTCGCAGGAGAGGGGCCTCAATTCGTCAAAACTGGGCAGCAGGAGGTGCCCTCAGGTTGTGCCAGGGGAGGTTTAGGTTGGGTATTATGGAAAATTGCTTCACCCAAAGGGTGGTCAGACACTGGCACAACTGCCCAGGGCAGTGGTGGAGTCCCCATCCCTGCAGGGGCTTAACAGGCATGTGGATGTGGCACCTGGGGATGTGCAATTTGCAGCAGGAATAACTGGTTGGGATGTGGCAAAAAAAAAGCAGGAGCAGGGACTTGCCCCTGACAAGGGAGGAGATGGAGCTGTGGGTCATGGCTGCAACAAGTTCTGGGCTACCCTACAGTGCCTGGGGGTTGGGAGAGCTCTGCTCTGTGTGCTTTCAGAAAGGGGATCCAATTCCAGAGTCTGCCTCTGCTCCCTCCTTCAGCTCCAGCTCCCACTGGAGGCGGAGCAGTTTTATGGAGCATCATTTTTAAAGCCTTAATTGAGGACCAAACCCCTCTGCAAGAGCATTTTTAGCCTGGTGGCATCACCCACTTTCTAAGCAGCGAGGAACAGCGAAGGCAGGGGGAGGGAAGGCAAAGAAATGGTGATTTCAAGGCTGTGGAAGAGGAAGGGGAGAGGTTTTTACCGAGCAAACTCTATCCCATAGGCTGTCCTGGTCTCTGTGCCTCCCCTCTGCTCTATGTGACTGGCAGCTGCCACCACGTCTTTTACAGACCTGTAGTCATTTAAATGAAACTCATGGACAACATCTTCTCCATACTGAACAACTCCGACCTGGGGATTAAGGGAATATCACAAAGGATGCCAACAACCCCCCCCACAACGAGCTTTGTCAACCACACACCACCATCACCATTAAAATTCCTTCTTTCTGTCCCCATTCACCCCAGTTTTCACTCTCTGGGACCACTAAAAATGCTCAGTTTTATTTCTCTCACCCCTACCCTGCTCTGAAGGTTTGGGGGGATGTCCCAATGTGGACCCACAGCATCTCTGGTGGGACCAAACTGGGGTTATTTGTGCAAATTGTTGGAGATACCCCTGCCCAAATCCCAGCCCAAATCCCTGCCTAAATCCCAGCCCAAATGAGCCCACAATTGCTAACAGGGAGAGCATGGAGAGCTCTTCCCAGATGGAACATGCTGCCTGTATTCCCACGGGGTTGTGCCCGTTGGGATGTGAGGTGTGATCTCTCACTTAGGGACATCAGTGTGAGAATTAAATCCAGGGAATGAGTTAACCCCCCATATTTTGTGCCAAATCAGGCCACATTTCCAGGAAAGGGACACTGAGAAGGCCCACGAGCAGGGCTGGGGGGCTCTGTGTGACATGGGGGGACACACAGGTTGTGCAGGGGCTTACTTGGATCTGGCCGGGACCGATATAGAACTTTTTCAAGATGTTTATCAGGAAGTGCTGCACTTCAACCCAGGGGTAGATGCTGTTGGATCCATCCAGAACGATGATGATGTCCATGTAGGTCTGGCATCCTGTGGAAAATGCAGGGTATTACTGAGACACCTCAGTGGTGCTTGTGAAGGGGAGATTTACGGCTTCGCTCCCAGCCAGGTGCTTGCTCTGATGATTTATTTGAAAATAAAGCTGATTTCAATCACTCAGAAAGAGCCCTGGGCTCCAGCAAGGTGGAGAGAAGCCACAAGAATCCTCTCTGCTGGGCAAAATGGGATCACTTTCTAAGAATAACACTCAGTGGCATCTTTCCTGATTCAGATTCGGGGCTTTTATCCGGTCTAACAGAATTCCACACTTCAAAGAGCAGCGGGATCCGGCCCCTGCTCTCCCCACAGACCGTGCCTTGCTCCTGAGTCACTGCTCAGCCCTGCCTGCTCTCCCAGCCAGCACCACTCGGGCATTTCCTCCCTTCCCACTAAATCCTCAGTGAGGAGGCAGCCAAAAAAACCCCAGTGAGGACCCCAGGGCTCGGCTGTGCAGCACGAGCCATGAAGGATTAAGGCAGCAGAGCGGTTTCCAGTGGGGAAAATTGCTCAGCATCGTCTCTGTTTTGCTTACATTTTATAACATCCCTTGGAAAAGGGGCAGAAAAGCAGATGAAGCTGAATTTCCCAGTGACAGATATTTGCCAGCTGCTTTTTTTCAGGGCTTTCACGGGTTAGAGCACCAACAGATTTGAGTCACCCACCCATGGGTCACTCCATCCCTGTGGTCCTCAGCTGGGTGTCACCATCCCAATCCCAGTCTCACCCTGGCAGCCAGGGAAAGGAGCTGACCCCCTGCATCCCACTTACTACATGATAACAGCCTCTAAACCTCCCTAAAATCCCAATTATCCTTTGCAGAAGGGCTAAAACACCTCCTGGCCATGAAGGGGGAAGTGACACTGAGAGTTTGGTGGTGGGCTCTGCCTCTACTGCCTTGCTCACCCCAAAGTCCCATTTTCCCAAGCCCCTCTCTCTTCCATGGGAATTAATCCACACCAGAGGGGTGATGGAGGTTGGGAATCAAATCCTGTGCCCAGCTGGGAAAAGGAGCTTCCAGGAGCACTGTCAGGGCTTCTGCAATTCCTGCCACCCTCAGGAAAGGCAGGGAGCTTTCTCAAGACCTCAAAAATAAAGTCACGTCTCCCAGTGTCCAAATTCGGGCCAACTCCTTTCTCTTCCAGTCAATGAGAGCTTTGTTTTGTGTGGCCAAGTCCGAATTCTTTCCCTATTTTGCCTTCTGATAAAATATTCTGGATACTTTTATCCCTGGCTTTGGAAGAAAAAGGTATCTTTTTGTCTTCCCTGGGTGTCAGTCAGGAGGGAAATGTTTCCCAGATGTCTGTGGACGTGACCCCCTCGGAATCACTTCCCTGCAGCCACTTCCTCCGCTCTCCTGCCTGGCTCGAGCACTGGCACGGTTTGTTTTCTGCCTGGCACCGGAGGGATGAGGGAGCAGAGGCTCCCTCTGCCCCCAGAGCCGGGCTCAGGGCTCAGGGCACGGGGTTCTCACTCTGCAGAGCCGGAGCCACCGTCTTGGAGAACCTGAAGTTGGAGTTGACGCGGGAGCACATGCCGGTGGTGTAGTAGGAGCTCCCGCACTCGTGGGACCAGAGGGGGCTGCAGGCCTGGGGAAACATTGGCAGGGGTTAGAATGGCACTTCATCACTGATGGGTTGTCCCCTCCTTCAGCATCTTTGTCCCCATAGGAGGTGATTTTTTTGGAACTCTTTGGTGCATGAAATGTGGAATCTTGGGATGGAGGGGTCCTTAAAGCCCATCAGTCCCACCCATGCCATGGGCAGGGACAGCTTCCAGCAGCCCATGCTGCTCCAAACCCTGTCCAACCTGGTCTTGGATATGTCCAGGGATGGGGAGTCCACAAATATATATATATATATATAAAATATATATATATATCTGTGTGTGTATATGTGTGTGCATATATATGTTTATATATATATGTGTAGGTATATTTATATTTGTATAAATAATAGAATATATGTAACTCATAAAAATTATATGTCACATATAAATATATAAAAATCTAAACCTAAAGGTACTAATATATTTACATAAATATATATGAATATAAAATACATAAAGATATGAGTTCTATATTCTATTACAAATATAAATATATATTTCTATTTATATATAATAGGATATACCCAATTCATATATAATATATAAATATATATTGAATAAATATATTTAAATATATGAATTGTACATTCTATCATGCATATATATACTTCTATTTATATATAATAGGATATACCCAATTCATATATTATTGGATATACATATATTAAAATATATATTTAATATAATATATATAATGTATATTATATATATTGTATTATATATATTTAATAGATACATATATAGAGAGATACTAATTCTATATTCTATTATGTATATGAATATATATTTATATATATTTCTATATATAAAAAGATATATACAATTCATATATAATATAAAATATATATTGAATATATAAATATATATAAATATATGGACTGTATATTCTATCATGCATTTATATATATTTCTATTTATATATAATAGTATATACAAAATTTATATATTATATATATTTATCTATAATAGAACACATATAATTAATACATAAAATGCTATATATACACACATATATGTAAGATAGAATCATGGAATATCCTGAGTTGGAAGGGAACTACAAGGATCAGTAAAGATCAACTCCTTATTTTTATATAGAGAGATATATATATAAATATATATATATATATATAAAATATAGACATATAAACAGAGAGGAGCACCCTGCTGCCTGTCCATGCTGACATACACACACCCCACAGCAATCCCCCTCCCAGGCTGCCCCAAGGCCCCCAGTCCCTCACCAGAAAGCTGTTGTCCCTGGGGTTGGTGGCCAGACTGAGCCCCAGGCGCATGTTGTCCTTCCTCTCGGAGACGTTGGAGAGCGTCACCCGGCCTGGGGAGAGAGGAGCTGGTCAGGGACAACCCTGCAGAGAGCTCAGGCAGAAACCCCTGTGAGGGGCTCAGTCTCCTCCTGGACTGCCAGGCCAGCAGGTGTTGAGTGGCTGATCCATCTGCCAGAGCCCAGGAGATGGGAATGGCCCCAGGGCAGCCCCGTGTCCCTGTTCCTCCAGTGTCACTGAGCTGGGACCCAAACGCTGCCCCATCCAGCCATTCCTCTGCCCAGAGCTCTGGGACAAGCAGGTCCTCCCAATCCAGGGCTGCCCCTTTGCTGCTTTGCCTGAAAAGTAAACTGGGAATCATGGAAACGTGGAATGTTTGGATTGGAATCACCTCAAAACCCATCTCATTGCACCCCCAGGGACACCTCCCACTATTCCAGGTTGTTCCAGCCTGGCCTTGGACACTTCCAGGGATCCAGGGGCAGCCACAGCTTCTCTGGTCAACTGTGCCAGGGCCTCATTCCCCTCACAGCCAACAATTCCTTCCCAATATCCCACCTAACCCTGCCCTCTGGCAGTGGGAAGCCATTCCCTGTGTCCTGTCCCTCCAGGCCCTTGTCCAAAGGAAAAAAGAAGGAGGAAATCAGGCAATTAATGGTAAAACTGGGGCTTGGTTTCATTGCTTGTGGCCTTTGCAAGTCTTTTAGAATCACGAAATTATTTGGGTTGGAAAAGGCCTTCGAGACCATCCACCAGCCCAACCATCCCACAGCACTGCCAAGGTCACCACTCACCCACGTCCCCAGGTGCCACATCCACGGGGCTTTTAAATCCCCCCAGGAATGGGGACTCCACCACTGCCCTGGGTGGCTGTGCCAGGGCTGGACAACCTTTTTCTTTGAAGAAATGTTTCCTAATATCCAACCCAAACCTCCCCTGGTGGAACCAGAGGCTGTTTCCTCTCGCTGAGGTTTGAACCGACCCCAGATCTCCAACCTGGAGCTTGAAGGAGCTCAGCCTGAAGCTGAGCAGGTTCCAACCACCCCTTGTTTGTCCCTGGGGACCAGCTGCAGCTCTGGCTTCCATCTGAACCCCCTGAGCTTGATTCAACACAGATCTGCAGCAAATCCTAGAAAAAAAAGGGGCTTTATCCCATGTCCTGAGTCCTTCAGGATCCTGGCTGTCAGTGCAGCCACCCCACTGGATGTGACACCTTGGGATCACAGCTCTCCATGGGCACCAGGATGTTCCTGCTCCTGCTGCCACCTCAGGGAGGGAGGACAAGGGCAGATCCCTGCTCCCACATCACCTCCAGCTTGGCATCCCCTCAGGGCAGCTCCCATCTGGTTCCACTCAGAAGGCCCCAGTGGACTGTGCTCACTAGACAAGTTGATTTGGAACAAAACAAAATAGGATGTGCTCATGGAGCTGGTCTTGTCATTTGGAGCTCCCTCCCAGTGGAAAAAAAAAGAGATTGCTTTTTAGCAGGATTCAAATTCACACACACACGAGATTTGTTTCCTAGAAGAGTCTCGGTGTTGTCATCCCAAATAATGAAAACAAAAAGGAGAAAAGAAAACAATGGTTAAAAAAGAAATATTTGGAGCCAATCAATCAAATGTTGCAGATGATTCAAAGTTCCCCCTCTCTTATCAGATCTGGTAGAAACCCAGGACAGTTGAGATTCATAATGATGAAAAATAAAGTGAGAGCAGCAGCTGCTCCAGCTGCTCCAGTGTTAAAAACCCCAGATCTTGCCCCAAACCTCAGTGAAGCTCCTCGGGACCATGAGAAAGTTCCTGGCTCTCACATTCCCTGCTGAGACAGGGATGTGCCTGTGGGGTGTCCCAGTCTGGGCAGAAAAGGGGACTTGTCTGCTCCGACTCGGGGACGGCACATCCCAAAATCCTGACATTTGCCTTTGGTGCTGGACCAGCCCGGGAAACCCCGGGGAAGGTCTTGCTTGCTCCACCCAGGGAGGTGGGATTGGGATATCAGCAGGACTGGAGCACCCCCAGGGCCTCTCCTGCTGCAGCAGCACTGCTGGGGCCCAGGGGTGGTGTGGCTGGGTGACAATTCCCAAAACACCACAGGGCCAGGCTGGGTCCTGGGAACAAAACTTGCCTGTGCCCAGGGAACCATCTGAGATGGGCACATTGTCCAAGCATCCCTGGGGAGGGAATACAGATACTTGTGGGACCATTATCCATTGAAAAGTTTATCCTGATCATGTAATAAACCAGTGTAAGCTATATTAAATAATTAACATTTTTTACTCTATTCCAATTTGCTCATTTTTGCCCTGACACTGCCTAAAGCTCAGCACCAGGAACAACGTGAACTCCCAAAATAATTCCTTAACCAAAAATCCTCCCCAAAACACTCAGACCTCGCACTTTTAGGGCAACACAACCAGGTCTATCTTTGCAGACCAAGCCCCAAACCCCTGACAAAAATCACCCCACGATTTTTGAGCACGTGAAGGACCCCCTGGGGCTGTACCTAGGTTGAGTTTGGTGCAGTTGCTGTGGCTGTCGCTGGTCACTGGACACTTGTAGACATCTCCAGTCTTCTGCTGGCCGTTGGTCTCGTAGGGAGCTCCCACCACCAGCCTGGGGAAAGAGGGGTCTGTCAGTGCCCAGAGGGTGAGAAAACCCCCTGGGAAAAAGGGATCCCCCAGCCCAAATCCCCTGCTCGTGGTTTGGGGGGTGTCAGCAGGGTGAGGGTCCCTTCCTGGGGGACACTGAGGTTCCCCCATCCTGGCTCAGTGCAAGCACCATTTCCCCTTCCCATGGGAACAGGCAGGAATAAGCTGGAGCTCTGGAATTAATGCCCATCCCCTGGAACGGGGCTGAACAGATGCCTGGAAGGGAGTGAGGCCTCCAAAACCACCTGGAAGCACAGGAAGGAGCAGGGACCCCCATCAGCAGCTCATGGCCAGCACCAAACCCCTCAGCATCCCCTGAGGTGTCCCCCTGGGCACCGGCCCTGGGTAGGGGGGACACATCATCCCCTCTCACTGCTGATCACAGAGGAGCCTTCCCATGGAACCAGGAATGGTTTGGGGTGGAAGGGACCTCAAGGATCATCTCGTCCCACCCCCTGCCACGGGCAGGGACACCTCCCACCTCATACCAAGAGTGCCTTCAGGACAGGGATGTGTCCAAAGTCCTGCCCAACAGAACCCAGAGGAGCTGGGAGAGCACTTACAGCCACTCACAGCGGGACCCACAAGGAACTTTCCCCACCAAAAAGCTGACAAAGGGAATTTGCTCTGACCTGGGGTTGTTAAAAAGAGCCCAGAGCCAAACATCTGGATCTCCAGGGGTAGGTGAGGACACTGGGCATTAATCTGCTCTTTAAAATAAGAGCTGATAAAAATCCATGCACCCACCAAAGACACAGGTCTCTAGTCTGGGCGTATCTGGGACATCACAAACATTTTCCTCACTTTTTCTTCTTCTGGACCTGACCACAAAACCAGCAGAGCAAAGGAGGAAGGGAGCAGGACCTGAGGAATTTGCCCATTCCTTCCAGGCTGGTTCAAAAATACCCAGAACCACGAGTTATTGGCATCTTCTGCTCCAAATGTGTCGGCCCAAAATAAATCTGATTTTTTTTCCTTTGCTTTCAAAATCCTATCTGTGGATTCAACTGTCCGAGTGTGGATCTCCAGATAAAACAGGACCTCTTTTGTTCCACACAGCCCTTCCCAGCAGCTGGCAAAGCCACTGGCCCAGCACAGATGTTCCCTGTTAGACCAGAAATGGTCATTTTTTTTCTTCAGTGTTGCCTCTACAAAGACACTAAACACTCATTCTTTTATTCCATCACTATGAAAGGGAATTGCTCACCAAAGGAAAAGCTCCAAAATCCACGGATTCTCATGGAAACACTTCCTGTCTTACAGCCCTGGTGTTAACGAGGGGATTAATTGCAGCAGGGCAGTGTCCATCTGGAGCTGTCAGCATCCAGAACCCTGGGGAAGTCTGGAACCTTCTCCCAGGAGTTTGCTCGTGTCCCTCAGCCTCTGTCCCACCATCAGTGTCCAATGCTGGTGGCCAGAGAGGAGGGGGAAGGTGGAAGATGAAGAAGGGTGTGGGAGGGGGAGAGAAAAAGACCTTGAAGGCCTAAAGGGATAAAGGTCGAGACCCCTCAGAGAGTGATGTTCTCACTGTGGAATTCTTCATTCCCGAAGAATTTAACAGAAATGGGATTTAACATGAACTTCTGGAAGGAAAGCTGCAGGAAATCCCATCAGAGGCTTTCCCATTAGTTAATATTCACAGATTAATGTTGTCACACCACCCCATAACAAACATTCCTGCACACCACTGGTTAGAGGGTGGAAGGGTCCCTTACAACAAAGATGGTGCTGAGGACAACCCACCCATCCCCCAAATCTCCAGTTCTGTCAGGCCTGGGAGCTCAAAGGGAACCCAAATATTTCCAGCCTGTGCCATGAAGGCAAAGGGGCCGTGGACTCACGAAACCGGAATTCTCGTCTCCCCAAGACAATGGCATTGTTTCCCTTTTTGGTTCAACTGGAATGATTCATTAGCTGAGGCTGTCAAACCCTCATGGAAACTTGGCAGCCTGGGAAAAGGCTTTTCCAGCTGTTTGGAAGGTGCTGCTGCAGGGATGCTGCTCCACTCACCAGCTCCAGCCTCTGCCTGTACTGGGTGGTTTGCAGCCCTGTGCTTTAAATGGGGTTTTTTTCCTTAAAAAGAAATAAAACCCCCATCCCAAGTGCCCCAAATAACCCAAAATACTGGAATGACCCAGATCACCCAAATAACCCAAATCACCCCAATATCCCAAATCACACCCCACTAACCCAAAATACTCAAATAAGCCAGATCACCCAAAATCAACCCAATAACCCAAAATATTCAAATAACCCAGATCACCCAAAATCAACCCAATAACCCAAAATACTCAAATAAGCCAGATCACTCAAAGCACCCAAATCACCCAGATAATCCAGATCACTCAAATAATCCAAATCACCCAGACAACCCAAATATCCCAAATCAACCAAATATCCCAAATCACCCAAAGAACCCAGATCACCCAAACCATCCAGATCACCCAAATAACCCAAAATACTCAAATACTCCAGATCATCCAAAGCACCCAAACCATCCAGATCACCCAAATAATCCACATCATCCAAATAACCCCAAATCACTCAAATCACCCAAAATACTCAAAACACCCAAATAACCTAAAACACCCAGATTACCTCAACAATCAAAACCATCTGGAGCATCCTGCTGCAGCAGGGAGCCATTCCTCATTCCATCCCAGCTCTCCCCCTCCCCACACCCCCCTCACACCCTTGGGTGATCCCAAACCTCCCCCTGGCGCTCCCTGGGACTTTACAACGAGCCCTCCTGGCTCTGCAAGGAGCCCTCACGTCACGCCTTGGCTCGGACAAGAAGCTTTAAAAGCAAACCAGAAGCAAACAAGCCCTCCCTCGCCTTCCTTTTCATGCCCTGCTCTTGGGGAAAACAAAAGGGAAAAAAATAAAAAGAGGGATTAAGTGGGAAAAGCACAGACTGCTCACAGCAACATGTCTGAGCACATATTTTTAACTTTCATCCCGGGGAAAATATGAAAAGAGGGAAACCAGGCTGTTGGTGGAAATACCAGAGGATCTCAAGTGCTTTGTGCTGGGTCCTGCTTGTCCTGCCAGGGCTGGGAATGGCATGGATGGCTGTGTCCATTGGTGCAGGCTCACAGCAAACAGGGAATCAGGGAATCATGGAATGGTTTGGGTTGGAAGGGACCTTAAATCCCATCCAGTCCCACCCCCTGCCACGGGCAGGGACACCTCCCACCAGCCCAGGTTGCTCCAAGCCCCGTCCAACCTGGCCTGGAACATTCCAGGGATGGGGCAGCCACAGCTTCTCTGGATAAAATTGATGTGCCAGGATCAATTTGCATCTTTTTGCACCTTTTTTAAATGACTTTGTTACACATGCACAGATTAAAATCACAGACATTCAGGACTGTTGAGTTATTGGGGTACTTTTTAACTCTCAGTGTCAAAACCTTTCCTGGTGGAATTCCCTGTGTCACAGCCATTCATTCACATCACTTACCTTGGTACTGAACCTGACAAATTAGCTTTGGCTGGATCCTACCTCCTGGAAAAACATCCTCCCCTGATTTGAAGGCAGCTTTTGAAGGCATCCCGATGGAGAAGCCAAATTGTCCAGCACTTTCCCCTGTATTCACCAGCACCTTCACCTGGATGGAGCTCAGACCCTCACTCCAGGTCCTCCAGAGACCCCAGAGCTTTTTGCATCCAGCAAATTCCTGATTTTTGAAGGGAATGACCCCTTTGGCTCCGCTCACGCCCTGGGTGTGCTGTGGGGAGGTTGCAAAGCTCATTTTGAGCCTGAAGGTATTTTGATTAAATGAAAAGACCTCAGGAGAGGAAGGTATGTCTGGAGATGAGGGAATGTGGGGATCAGGGAGGAACGCAGGAGCCACTCTGCTTTTCACAGGACTTTTCAATCAGTGGGACACTTAATCTCCTGCGAGGCAAATTCACTTGCAGTTAATTTATTCAAGATGGAACTGGATGAAGAAGTGATTAAGGAGGTTCAGGAAAGAGAGAGTTCAGCTGTGGAAAACTTTAAGTGAGATTGGAGCGCCTTGGAGGGACTGGGACAGAGGGATGGACTTCCAAATGTTTTCCTCCACACTGGTCAGGGTGGAAAAACACCAACAGTGGGAGTCCAGGGAGAGGCAGAAATGGTGGAGGAGTCCACAAGGTGGAGGATCTGGGACCTGAAAATGAGTCCTGAGTTTTCCAGCAGCTTCTGGGCAGCCTCCAGCTAATCATTTGATCAATCTGAGGTTATTTTTCTGGGTTTTAAGCCACCTGAAGAGCACAGGCATCATGAGATGGCTCTGCTGGTGCTGAGGATCCCACCGGCCGCTCCGGCCAGTTCTGCTCACCACGAGCACAGAAAACTCGTGTACTGGTGACCCAGGGCCACCAGAGAACCACTCGTGGCACCAGCAGCTGTGGCTGAGAGCTGGGCAACCTCCAACAGGTCTCAGAGAGGGAGTTTGGGTTGGTGGTTGTTGCTTTATCAAACCAGGTCCTTCCCTCGGCAGTGCCCGACGTCCCTCAGGCCGCTCTGGGATGGATCTTCTCCAGCACCACCTCTGGGCTGACTCACAGCCAGACAGCCATCATTTACTGGTGGGTTTAGGGGATGCAAGATGGGTTTTACCCACTGAATACCTGGTAAACCATCCCTTGGCAGAAGCATTCGCTGTGGAGCCATCAGAGCTTCCCTCTCGCTCCCAAGTCTCCCTGTGCTCTCCAAACTGCCCCAGTTAATCCACAGCCTGCAAAGTACAGAGCACAGAGCTCCATCCCCGTACCTGGTGAGTTTTAGGGGATTTATTTCCCCCCCAAAAAATCAGTAAATCCTCGTTTTGAAGTTTGGGTCCCACTGACCCTGCAGCGCCCCAGCTCTAAGCCCTGGGCACGAGCTTTGTCCCCACCCCTGTCCCCTCCACGTGCCACCAACATCCACAAGCACCCTGGGCCGTTGCTTTTTGAAGGCTGCTCGGTGTTTTCTGCCCTTTCTGACAAAGCCTCTCATTACAAAGCCCAAGCCCAGCACGGCCGGCGCTCCCACGGCTGCTCCTCCCGCCATGGCCGGCCGGGAACGCCGGTCCCAATTACCCAGCAAAGCCCTCCATCCCCCCCCACGGGGCAGCCACGTCACAGGAACAGCCCTGAGGGACAGGACAGGGGACAGGCAGGGTCAGGGCCCTGCACGTGGCTGTATAAATGACACAATTGTCCCAAAGTCCCCGTCATGGCCCTAAAATAGCGGCTGATGGGCGGGCTGCGAGGCATGCTGAGGAACTCGCTGTGGTCAGCACTGAAGGGACTTTCCTAGTTCTCCTGGTGTCATTTTTCCCCTTTTCCTCCTGGATGCTGCATCAGGGAGGTGTTTACAGCCCTTCTTGGCTGGGCCACGAAGCCGCTGGGTGCTCTCCGAGGGCTGCTCCTGTCCCTGGGGGATCCCTGCCTTCCCTCTGGGGGTTTCCTGAGCAAACTGTGGCTCCAATTCTCACCAGGGGGATCTTGCTCTTTCCCCCAGTCACCCCTTAGCACCACCAAGCAGTGTTTAGGGGGTTCCCCCACCCCTCTGCTTCTGGAGGCACCGCTGGGCACCAGCTCCGAAAACACTGCCCAGAAAAGTCATTGATGCCCCAATCCCTGGGAGTGCCCAAGGCCAGGCTGGAGTCACCTGGCCTGTGGAAGGTGTCCCTGCCCTCAGCAGAGTGGGTGGAACGAGACGAGCTTTAAGGTCCCTTCCAACCCAACCCATTCCATGATTTTCTTGAAAACAAGGCCAAAAATGGGCCAATTCCTGCAGGCAGGAGGTGGGCACCCTGTGCCTGCAGCCCGTGGAGGGAGGCAGAGGGAGCAGACAGTATCCATGATCCCCACGCTGCAGGAATGCTCTGCAGTCCCGTCCCCTCTCACCAAAATAATCCGAGCGCTGGGGCAGCGGCCAAACCACAGGAGAATTCCAGCCAAGAAAGCCTCTCTCAGTAGTAGGGAAACAGCAAACCCTGTAACTGTTTTTCCAGATCAGCACAATTATAGCTTGAAATCCGCCAGGCAGATTCTGCCCTCCCTTCTCCCCCTCCTTCTCCCCTTGGCCGGGCTCGGACTGGGAACGTCACGTCTGTGCCTGGAGCAGCTGCAGGGCTGGGGGTCGGGGCTGCCCCTCTCCAGGAACCCTTGGGAAGGGGGGAAAGTTCAGGGGGGCTCAAAAGATGATTTTTGGGGGGTTTAGGGGGGTAAACCCTTCACTGGGGTTTCAGAGCTGCAAAGTGGGGCTGGGACAGCACAGGACACAAGCTCGGGATGGGCAGGGAGCTCGGGAGCATCCCAACCACTCGACCCCCAGATCTGAAGCCCAGAGGGACCCACTGTATTTATTATTTCTACAGCTTCTGAGGGCTAATGGATGTTTATTCCCAGGGCTTTCCTTCCACAGCCAGTTCTTCTCGAGCTCCATTTTTTGCATAGCTGGGAACCCTCAATGCACAGCCACTGGCTGGTCCTGGCACTCACGTGGAGCATCCCAGATGCTGCCATTGCCCTGTGGAGACACAACCAACCCCCTGGACCCCCTTTCCCTCTCCTACTCCTGTCCTGGGATGTCTGGTGGCAATGGGAAGCTGAGGGCAGTGGTTGGAGTGTCCTCCCACGCACGTGTGAGAGGAGGGAATTGTCCTTCCTTAGGGAATGACACAGCTCCTGCTCATGGCATGACAGGGAGCAACCAAGACAAACAAAACTGGAAGGAGATGAAAGATAGAGGGAATTTTTTTCCCTCTTCCCCCTGCTCTTGGACCCCAGATTTGATGTGATTCCAGTTTGTGTTGGCCACAAACATCCCTGAGCACCGTGAGAAGAGCACCCGTGGGAGCTTCCACAGGGACACACATCCCATGGGAGTTTGTGGAAACACTTTGCATGTTTGAACACACTTATTTTAGCCCCAAAAAAACCGTCCATCCACAGCAACAAACCCGCCTGGATTTGATTCACACCTTAAACCCCCCAAAATGGCCCAAACCAGAGCAGGAGCTGGGGCAGAGGAGCAGCACTAAGTCAGCTCACCCCTTCAGGTCAACACCACAATCGCCTCTCTCCTCACAGCAACTCCCTAAAACTCCTTCCAGCTCCTTTTGCCCCAAACCAGCAGCCCAGGGAGCTTCCATTCCCCCCAGGATGCTCAGATCCCACAATTCCAGGTACCAGGAGGCTCTAGGGCTGGGCAGCCACAGCCCAAGTGTTGCTGCACAAAGCCCTGGGGCACTTCAGGATGAGCTCCAGTAACCTGTTGTCATCTTTTCCATTCACATACTCGCAGAAGGCACCTCCAGCTTAATGAAGAAGAGAGAGAAGGTGTTGAGAGGGAGCTTTGAAAGCCACTCTCTGCTCTGGAAGGCACTGGAGAAAACTCACCCCCCAAACCCACCAGCTTTTCGAGCACTGTATATCCAAGTGGATTTTTTCCTCCCCCTAGAGTTTAATAATCTGAATTCTTTCCTCATGGATTTTCCACTATCTGGGCTGGAATTACAGCCCTCACGTGCAAATGATCTGGGTCGTTCTGCAAAAGCTTCAAGAAAGGGAAAAACTCATTAAAAAGATACCTGGAGAATATTATCTCTAAATTTATATACACCTAAATATGCCTTTACACACACATGTATATGTATTTTTAATATATATATATATCTATAAGCTGCTTTGAAACCCCTTCTAAACCCACCCACAGCAGCCAAAAGCAGCATTAAGAGGCTCAGACTGAAGGAGAGGTGCCAAAGTCCTCGGATTCCACGCCTGGAATTTGGCAGCCGGGTCCGCGCACGTCGCTGGAAGCGCACGAGCCCCTGAGATACCCATCGAGCTCCTCTGTGCTCTCCTGTGCCCCTCTGGACTCTGCTGAACTCCCCTGGGATGGGATTGAAACCTGGCTCCTGCTTTCCCAGCCACTGGGGTTTTCATCTTTCCATCTGCACCGCTCCTGGCAGCTCCTGGGCTCAGCCCCGTCGTTATCCCGCTTGTCCCTGCTTTGTTCCGGAGGTTTTTGGGTCTGGAGCTGCTCCCTCACTTCTCCTTCAGCCAGGGGGAGTCACGGTGGCCTCGTTTTTTAACGGTGCCCACACCTGTCACAGACACTGTGTGCTGCACAGCTGCAGATGGGGATGATGCTGGGTTTGTGTGTGTATTTACACCCTCCTGCTCTGCAGGGAAAGGTGGTGTTTTCATGCAGAGCAACCAAAACCAGAGGAAAGGAGACCTGTGTCCTGCCTGATGTTGGCAGGAGAAATGGGAGAACAGACAAAATAAGCCAGGGCTGCTCTTTGCTCCAGTGTCCTGCTGGGAAAAGCGAGGATTTTTATCCCCTTTCACTGATCTCCAGCCCTTGACCACTCTATCAGTGGTGGTGGCAGCTCCAAGGTGTGAGAAGAAGCATAAGAGACTCCTAATGGCACAGGAATTGGAGTCCCCCTGCTGGGATGATGGATTAAACAGCACCTACAGATGCAGCTGGGCTGGAAATATTCCCCAAAATGGGTGTTTTCCACCGATCTCCCTCAGAGAGCTCCCTCTGGGCAGAAATCTCTGCGGGCACTGAACACTCAAGGGGTTCCCTGCTGCTGGTGTTCCCAGGGAAAGCAGACCCTGAGGGGTGGGAGGGAATTGCACAGGATCCCTCATAAATCCTGGGATGGTTTGGGTGGGAAGGGACTTTAAAGCTCATCCCATCCCACCCCCTGCCATGGGCAGGGACACCTCCCACCAGCCCAGGTTGCTCCAAGCCCCGTCCAACCTGGCCTGGGACACACCCAGGGATTTGGCTGTTTAGGATGAAATGAGATATGGAAAAGGGATGTTCTCCAGAAGAAGAGGCAGGAGGAATGTGGTGGCAGAGACACTTGGTTCCTGTTCCTTATCTGCTTCCGAGAACCACGATCCCTGAACATCCTCTCATCCCGACCTGGCAGGACCTCTGGAGCCTCTTGCAGGAGCCAGAGCAAATACCACCAAATGTTTTGGGGTTTTGGATCCCTTCCTGATGGAAAATATTTCACATTTTGTTCGTTTTGCACACGAGGAGCTCCTGGGCCCCAAAGCATCAGAGTGCCCTGGAGAGCACAAACCCATCCCGCCTTCCCAGACACCCCATGGAGCAGCTGAGGGATGGAGATACCACCCTCCCTTAGGAATCAGGCACATGGAGACACCCAGATGTGCTCCAGCACTGCAAGGAGGGAGATGAGGATGGAAGACCTTCAGGTCAGGAAGAGGAACATCCTCTGCAACATCAGCTCCTCGCCCAGGTCTCCAGCACAGGACCTTGCAGGGATTTGTTTCATTTACTGGAACGGCTCCACAGCCGTGTTTATGCTCCAGTGACTCTGGCCATCAGCTGCCTAAAATTCTTTCACCCCCAAAAAGCATTTATTTGGGTAAATATCCACATTCTCAAGCAAAGAAAAGGTGGAGGGCTCTGCCCCATCCGGATGTTTCTGGATTCCTAAGGGTAAGCTGGGTTGGGAAACAGTCCCATAGCACAGGTTCATGGACAGGGAGGAGGAAGAAGATCCCAAGAGGCCTCCTGGTCCCTGGCAGGGCTCTCTGGGAGCACCAGAGCCCCCCCAGCCCTGGGGCTGCAGCATCAGCATCACCCTCTTAATGGGATGCAAAATTCCATCTGGGAAAACCACACGGTCCTTGCAGCAAACAGAGCCAGCAGAGAGAGGGACCACAACTGGCCCCAAAATTCCTGCACATGGAAACAGCAGCTCAGCTTGAGGACACAGGAGGACATCCAGCCCCAGACACCAGCACAGGCACAATGGGTTTGATTCCTGAATTCCAGGAGCATCCACGTGCATTAATTCTGTGTTTTCCTGCTGCCTCGAGCCTGGCTGTCACCCACCCTGGGACAGATCCCACAGAAATGGGGGTGCAGGGAATTTCATGGGCTCTGAAGCTGCCCTGCTCCCCACAGCATCCAGCTGTGCTGCTGGAGAGCCCCCGGGGGCTCTGCCAACATCTGGGCAGGGTCTCCCCGTGGGGATCAGCCCTGGCAAGCAGCAAAACCCCCCTCAAAACCCAAAGCTGGAGCAGGGCCCACCCAAGGCTCATCTCACGTTCCTGATGGACACAGGCAGGGCTGAGCACTTCTGCAGACCAGGCTCTGATGGAAACTCCAGGAAATGGGATGGCCCCCACCCAAAACCCAGGTGGGTTTCCAGCAGTGCCGGAGTCCAAGGGGCTCCAAGGACCGAGGAACCTGCCTGGAGCAAAGCCCTGTGCAGGGGAGGCAAATGGGCAGGAGCCAGGACAGCCCCCCTCCGTGCACAACCCGACCAAAATATCCCCTTATCCCCTCCCAAAACTCCGCCTCTGGAAAGGCAAAGGGTTTCTGGGCTCTGCTTCCCTCAGCACCACCACGAGCAAATCTCAGTCTCCCCGGAGCCACAGCACTCCCCACCCCAAAGCAGGGGTCAGATGGAGCAGGAGGAGACAGGCAGAGTGTTGGGAGGGTTGTTTTGGCTTCCCCCTGCCCAGAGCTCACTCACCATTTCTGGCCCCCGATGTCGTGCTGCTGCACCGTGTAGCCAAAATAGGCTTCCTTGGAGCCAGCGATGATCCTGGGCCTCCTGGTGTCGATGTTGAAGGTGTCACTGAGCCCTGGGAGAGAGCAGAGGGGTCCTGTCAGCCAAGGGCTGGGCTGGGAGCAGAAAACACCCCTTGGCTGTGGCCACACACGGACCAGCTCACCCCGAGGGGTCTCCACCCATGGAGAGGTTCAGACTCTGGCACACAGCCCTGGCAGCCTGGACCAGGTGACCTTCAGAGGTGCCTCCAACCCCAGCCATCCCTGCTCCCCCAGGTCATATAACATGCCCCAGGATGGTCCCTGCATGAGCCAGGGGTGCTTTGACCCCCTGTGGCACAGCATTCCCACACCACCACAAGGACAGGAGGCTGCAAGACCCAAAACACGTCAGACCCTCCTCACCTGGGGCCACCCAGCACTCCTGTGCCCATCCCTGAGCTCCCAGGGAGTTTCCAGCCTCAAGGTTAGAGCTTTAAGCAGGATCATTCAGGGTTTAGAGGCCACAGCTGCACAAGCCCTTCCCCACCCACCTGCAAAGCTCATCCACCAGCTCATCCTGATGCAAAAGGGGACCAGCTGGAGCCAGGGTGGGCATGGGGAGGAGAAAGGAAAGCATCTTCCTCCTCTCTGACACATCCTGGCTCTTCATTCCCACTTGGACAGAAAGGAGCTGCTGGGTGATTCATGCAAATAAAAGATCCTTCTTAAGAAGGGCTGCGACAGCAACAGAAGGCTCGTGGCTGGTATTTACAGGGGCATAAAGGAGCTGCCAATAGGAGAGGTTGGGAATGCTGCTCCCAGGCTGAACAATCCAGGATGGAGAGTGTTTTGCTAGGTAGGAATGTCAGGGATAAAGCTGATTTTTGCAGGCACAGGAGCAGATCTGCAGCTTTGGCTCCGTGGGGAGGGAGCGGAGCAGCCCGGCCAAGGAGGGCTGAGGTGAAGCAGCAAATCAAAATTTCTTTCTGATCCTACAAAAAGAAACTCTAGAAAGCAGGGATCAAAAAAAAATACCCCAAAAAAAAAGAAAGAAAAAGGAGACAGACATGAGAGCCAGCATATTTTGTGGTGCACTGACCTCATTTAACACTACAAAACAAATTAAAACCTCCTCTGAGTAACTGATACCCGAGGGAGAAACACAGAGTGGGACTGGGCAGCAGAGGAGCGATGGGCAAGGGGGGCTGGAGCACCCTGGGCTGTCACTGCTGCCACCAGAGAGACCCTGGATCTGGCTGGAAAATCCATGGGAAGAGGGGGGTTTTAGGGAGGGGGTTTTGCATTCCCAGCAGGTTCAGTTCCAGGCTGTGCAGAAGCACCTCGGGTGCAGAGCGAGGGTCAGAGAGGATGTGATGGATTTCCATCTGATTTATTTTTGCATTATTTTGCACTGCAGAGGGTTTGGGGAGTTGGGAGCACTGGGATAAGTTGGGGAATCCCATCCCATGGCTCCTTGGTTTAGGACCACATCGTGGAGCTGCAGTAAAAGGCAGCCAGGCCATGGAAAACAACACAAACCCTCAAATAAACAGCAGAAATATTTCATGAAGTGGGAAATCTCTGAGCTGGTGGGAGAGCTGTGAGGGACACCCCAATCACAGCAGGTAGCAGGCACTGGGGAAGGGGATGAGGCTGGAAAAGCAGAAAGATCTGGGAGCAGAAGTCTCCAGGCTGGCAGAGGGGAGGAATGTCCAAACCCCGACGGACGTGGGTGCACTCGAGGCACAGAGAACCAAAACAAAGAGCAGAGAGTGTTTGATCTGGCTCCAGCTCATGGGAGCTTGAGCAGGGGCTGTCAAGGACATTCAGCAACCCCAAAGAGCCCAGGCTCATTTTCTTGTCAGGAGTGACATCACTGTCAGCAAGAAGTGACCAAAAGCCACATGTTTTGCTTGTGAGGCCGCCAAGGCAGGAAGCCTCAAATTCCTCCTTTCCGAACTCGGAGCTTCTGTCGGCTCCAAACTTTTGATTCCTGTCAGGTCGAATATCGAAAAGAGAAGAAAATCAGACGCATTTGGGAAACAATGATGGGAATAAAAGCCACCTTTGCTGCCAGAAAGGATAAAAATAAGTCCTCCCTGTAAGGGAAACCTCTGGGAGGGGGATGGTCGGTCCCGGTGCCATCGTCCTGCCTGGATCCTTAGGCAGGCAGTGGGATCCAGAGCTGGAAAGGGGACTCTGGAAAGGGGACTCTGGAAAGGTGCCTGGCAGCACTGGTGGTGCCCTGAGCCTGTTTTTACTTCCATGAGAAGTTTGAGGCTCTATTTTGCTTCCTTTGCTCCAGAGCTTTCTGATTCCAGGAGCTGCGAGCCAGGCACCGGAGCTGCCGGAAGAGTTTCCCTGTTTTTATTTGACTGGGAGGGAAATGCAGGCAGTGTTTTTAACTGAATCATGCAAATCCAGCCCTTTTCATTCACCTCCAGCACTGTCCCAGCTCGGGATGGAGCTCCTGGAGAGAGGCTGAGCCGACACGGAGCAGTGACGCTTGGGAGAAGATCCCAACGTGCCCATCCCATGGGATTCTGTGTCATAGGTATGGGGCACTCCAGGGGACCCAGGGAAAAGGCTGTGAATGGGACACGAGAGGAGCACGTGCCACGCCAGGCTCTTGCTTCCCTGCAGGGATGAGCCAGCTGCTCCCTGGAGGAGCCTGGGAGGGCATGGCAGAGGGAGAGCTCCCATCTGCCAGGAACCTGCAGCGTGCCGGGGCCAGGCAGCTCCGGCTGCCACCTCAAAACCGGCCCTGCCGCTCTCAATCCCATCTCCTCTCCTCACTCAAGCCCAGAAGGAGTGGGCAGCGGGTCCATGGATGTGATCCCTGCATCCTCAGCATCCCTGGGGATGCCACTGGTGACCCAGCACTGGGCTGGGCTCCTGTGATTCCTCCCCATCCCCATCCCCATCCCCATCCCCATCCCCATCCCCATCCCCATCCCCATCCCCATCCCCATCCCCATGTGGGATTTGGTGGCACCAGGTGCTCCTTTGCATCCCATCACTTGTTCTTTTCCTAGGACTGAAATATTTGGCTGACCAAGGAAATCTTTAAGCTCGATAAGGGACATTGAGGCAAAAGCTGCAAGAAGGAGCAGGAGGGGCCACGTGTCCTGGTGCTTCCCTCTGGCTTTAATTCCCAGGAATCCCTCTGTGCCAGATGAGATGCTGACAGCACCCAGCTCCTCTCCATGTGCCTATCTCAAAGCCAGCATTTGTCATCAGCTATTAGGAAACAGCCCAGGCTTTTGGTGGCTGCTGCAGCAGGGGATGAGGAGCCAGGGAATGCTGAGGATGAACAGAGGGATCAGTCATTCCCGGCTCGTGTGTCGTAACATTCCTGCTCAGCCACAGAACCTCTGACAAACAGCTCCGGGGCTGCAGCCACACAAGCACCTTGTGCTTCCAGAATTCCAGCTTTCTGGGCCCCCCAAAAGTGGGGAGGAGCTGTTTGATGGCCACGTTTTGCAGCCCTGAGGAACGTGGGGATTGCTCATTTGTGATAACGCCAATCAGGAGTAAATAGCAGCAGGTCTTCCACTGCCCCTTTCCCAGGAAAATGCCAGGAAAGCCACAGGTTATTCTCAAATAAACATCTGGGGGAGGATATTTATTGGATCTTTCCAGGTCAAGCCTTGGCCAGTGGATGGACAATGGGGAGGAGGGGGGTCCCACTCAGCTGCACTGCTGGGGCTGTGCAGTCACCCAAAATTGTCTCCACCATCAGAGCCTGGGCTGGAGGGTCCTCAGGAACCCACCTGGCCAATCCCAAAGGTGCCACGCGGAGCCAGCACGATGGTTTTGCCATTTGGTGACCCTTGGGAGAGGGCAGGATGGCACTGCCTTCTCTGGGAACCCCAACTGGAGAGGGCAAACTGCTGCGTGCGTGGTGGGACCCACGGACACCTCAGCACAGCCCCCCTGGAGCCTTCGGGAAGTCCTGACCCACCAACACCCCGTGTGGGTGCCCAGCAGGGCACCACTGTGGGCACAAAACCTCACGGGCTGAAACCCCCACAGGCAGAAACCCCTGGGTACCAAAACCACCACGGGCAGAAACATCCAAGGGTAGAAACCCTCCAGGATGGAAACATCCATGGGCAGAACCCCCTGGATACAGAACCCCCCGTGGGTAAATCCAGTGCTAGGCAGGATTCCCGCCCAGCCAGGGCAGGGCAGAGCTGCCCATGTGCCACAAACCCGAGTTCCTCCTGCAGAGCCCACCCTTTGTGTCTGAGCAGCGTCTCCCCGGGGTGAGGGGTTTTCACCCCACGGGCCGCGTCCCCGCCGTGGGCAGGGCAGGGCTGTGCCCTCCACGCAGGCAGCCCCACGCTGGCCACAGGCAGGGCACACATGGTCCCCATTAACCGAGCAAAGCAGCTCCGCCGCCGCTGCTTGAAAGGATCCGCCACCAGAGAGGGGGAAAAAAAAGCAAAGCAGCCATAAAAAAAAAAAAACCAACCAGCCTGGCGTGCGTTTCCACCAGGATGTTTGGGAATGCTTGGCTGGGGGAGGCGTGAGCCCGTGGCCGCGCTCCTGGTTTGGGGAAAGGCTTTTTATCCCCCCGCTTTCAGCCCAGTTTGGCAGCTCCGAGCCCGGCTGCGGGCGGGAGGGTGGCAGATGGGATTGAAAAGAGGAATTACCGGTGCTGGGACGCTTTCCTGCAAGAAGAGAGCCCGAGCGAGCCGGCAAGGAGCATAAAAATCCATCCCCGCTCCCATCCCAGCCCCCGGCAGCTCGTCCCGCTCGGGATAAGCTGCAGGCTCAGCTCCTGGAGCCAAACCCTGCCTAAAACCCCCTCTGAATTTATTTAAACCCGAGTCTTTTGTGCCGCAGGACGCGAACCACCTGTGGGACACAACGTTGGTTCTGAATAAAAGGGTCGTTCGTTTGGCGGGTTTTCTTCCCCCCACCATCTGATGCTTCAGGAAAACACCAATTAATCCTGTTCCTCCAAGCCGAGGAGGGGGGTCCACCCGCCCGCTCGTTCCTGGGGAGCCCATCAAGGATCTCCATCCCTCCCAAGCAGCCTCCTCAAAGGCTCCCAGCTCCCTCCCTCCCTCCCGCTGCCGGCAAAACTTTTCCAAGAGCCTCATTAACCTTGGGCTTTCTCCAGCACCTTCCCCAGGTCAGCCAAAGTTATTCCCGGTGGGTTTCGCCCCGTTTGAGGAGTCGGGGTGGGCGCAGAGGGCACTTACCGGGCAGGAGGCAGAGGGAGCAGGCGAGGAGCATCCCGCTGGGAAGGGCCATGGGAGCTGCCCCGCTCCCCGCGCCGGAGCATCCGCGGGGGCAGCCGGCCAGACTGGTAGCGCCTCTATCCCAGAGCCCTTTCCTTATCCCAGCCTTTCCCGGCTCCCTGACAGGAGGCGAGCATCGGGAGGGAGTGGGAGGGACGAGAGAACTTGGAGGAGGTGCAGCAGGAGCGGACGGAGCGGGGACAGCCCTCGCACGGCCCGGCACCCTTTAGGGAGCGGCTTCCCCGAGAGCTGTGCCAGCCGGGAATTCCATCCCACGGCAGCGCCTGGGGCCTCCTGGGAACCCCTCAGCCCGCGGGGGAGCTTGGGGATGGAAGGATCACTGATGGTTGAGGGGTGTCACCTCTGCTGGGTGTCACCTTCACTCAAGTGTCACCTCCACTTGGGTGCCACCCCCAGCTGGACATCATCTCTGCTCAGGTGCCACTCCTAGGGGGGAAAAGAGTGACACCAGTGCCCACAGCACCCAGGAGGTGGCTGTGATGCCACAGGGCACCACAAAGCTCTGGGATAACCGGTCACACCATTGAGTTTCCCCTGCACCCACCCGGGCACCCAGTCCTGGTGGGCAAGAGAGCCCAGTGGGGAAACCACAGCAAAGGGGCAGGAAAAACTGCTGGGGAGTGTTTCCTTCCCTGTCCTGCTCCCCACAGGTCCTGGGTCAGCGTCCCCACAAGAGCCACCCCTGGCACTGAGATCCCTCTGGGCTGGGCACCCCACACCCATGAAGTCCCTCAGCACCCCAGGGTGGCACTTCCTCCCTCCATCCTCTCCCTCCCCGGGCTGCTGGCACCTTTTGGAGGTGATTGCCAGGAGGCAGCTCCAGCTGCAGCTCAGCTCTCACCCTGGTTTTGTGGCCAGCTGGGGTGGCTCCAGTGGGGAAGGGGGATCCAGCCACATCCTCACTTCCATTTTTCCCAAGCGGAAAAGATCAATCCAGGCTTTGGTTTAGTTTCAGACACAGCAGATGTGACCCAGGAGGTCCTTCCCTGTCCAATCCATCCCCAGCACTTGAGAACAGGAGCATCTCCACATTCAGCCCTGAAGGAGCTCGCTGGGGAGAGCAATTGAAGCTCCTTGAAGGAGCTTTATCCCTTTTCCCACCCAGCTGAGAGCAAAGATATTTTGGGATGAGTCCAAACACCAATGTCTCTGTCTACCAAGTGTCTGTCAGACAGTTTGGGGGCTGCAGGAGGGAGATAAGCTCTGCTCAAACACTCTTGCCTGAAAGACTGTCTGGGAGATCCAGTTTCTTTTCATTCTTCCCTCTTCCCTCCCAAAAATACACATTTGAGGTCTGCAGGAGGGAGAGGACACATGGCTGGGACACAGATCAAAGGCAGCAGGAGGATCCAAAGGGGTGTGGAGATGTGGATGCTCCTCAGCTTGTTTGTGCAGTGCTCCTTCCACCAGCAAAACGCTGCCTGACAGAGATTTCCAGCCCTCAGCTGCATTTCCCAGCTGGTTTCCCCCGTAAAACTCCAGAGCAAAAAACATTTCAGGGGGGGCAGCAACAACTTAAAGGGAACGAGATGCATTGCTGGGTTGGTGAAAGTCAGTTTTTCAGGGAATAAAAAGCTCAGACAGGAAGCTCAGCTGTGATTTAAAGCAGAGTAAGCAGAGCACAGAGGGAGGGATCCCTGAGAAGTGGATGCTCCCAGCAGAAGTCCCAGCCCTGCAGCTCCTGCTCCCAGCCCGGGGCACGTTGGGGGAAATCCCTTGCTGGGAACTCAACTCTCCCAGGCAGCTGGAAGGCAAGCCAGTTTTCCACGAAAAAATAAATACATTTTCAATAGAATACCAAAAACCCCTATGTAATATCTTAAAATCCGCCTCTTGCTTCAGTTCCCAGAGGGGTCGTTTGGAAGCAGGTCGGTGGAACCAGCTGGATCAAAGGGATTTTGGGGGGAAAACAGCACCAGAAAAAGGGTCCTGGGCCTGGTGTTGTGCTTCCCTTGGGGTCTCAAGCACAACATTTCCCAAGTTAAAACACTCCATGGAAAACCAAGCGGCAGCAGCTGCTCCTGCCTCCAACTGCCTGGCCTGGAAACCAGCAGAAAGTTGGATTTACTGGGATCTGCTGTCCCACTCCTGCCAAAGGACTGGCCTCAGGAGGTTTCTCTGCACCAACCAGAGTTCCTGTGCAGCAAAGCAGAAAGAAAAAGCCCGGGGATGCTCTGGGGTCACGAGTGATGCGAAGTAAAAAGGGTCTGAGAGACGCCTGTAACGGTCACAAAACAATTTGCAAATCCCTGGGGGGGGTGTGGGGGTTAATCCAAATTGGACCTGACTGGGATGAACTGCACTGAATTTCTGCAGAACTGGTTTCAAAGGAGAAGTCACTCAAGTGGCTGCATCTCCCCTCAGCCTCCTCCTCCTGTGCTGAGTTATCAGAGCTCACCCTTGGACATCTTAACACGACCCAGCCCTTGGCACGAGCGAGAAGTGCCAGGCAGGAGTTCAAAGGAGAAAAGCTGCGCTCTGACAATATTGATGTCATCCTTCCAAAATGTAAACAGCTGTCGGGGGGGAGTGATGGATGGAGAAACAAGAACCCAAGGAAACTGGGGGATTTCAGCCCCTTGCAAGAAGTTGCCATGGGGACATCCCCCGACACCGGGCAGGAGCTGCTCTGTGGGCTCCTCGCTGGCCAAAAAGCCAGGGAAGAGAATTTTCATGGATCCATCATGTGATATTAATCCTGTAAAAAGAAAAAAAAAGAGCTGCCTTCCCAATTCATTTTTTTCTTTGGATCCTGCTTGGATTTCAGGGCTGTTCCATCCAGCCCGGGAACCTCTTTCCAAAATCTCTCCTCCTGCAGCAGCGTGAAGGAGAGACCCACACGTGCTGCCATGGGCTGAGCCCCAAACCCAGCTGAAGGAGGGGCGTTTTAGGGGTTTTTGGGGTTTAGTCTGGTTTTATCCCCTCTCCCAGCTGCAGTGAAGGCAGAAGAAGGGGGTGGTTTCCACATGAGCACCGTGAGGGACAAGGACCAGTCGCTTCCTCACGGGACCAACACCTGCCAGCCATCTCCAGCAGAGCCCAGCACAGCTCCAAACAAACTGCAGGAGCCTTGGAAGTGCAGCAGGAAAAGATTTGCTGGGAGCTCTCCCTGGGATCTGAGCTAGACCCACTGGAGCTGGTCTAGGGGATGGCGTCCCTGTTCATGGTGGGTTTGGAAGGAGATGGTTTTGTGGCCACTTCCAACCCAAGCCATTCTGGAATTCCATGGATTTCTCTGTGTTGGGTTTTGCTGGGGGTAGGGGGAGGCTCAGAGCCAGGATTTTGGGCTTGGCAGGTGCTTGCAGGATCCATCCCCTCCAGGGAATGGTGTGTCCCACCAAAACCAACCCAGTGAGAGCAGCACCAAACCCTCGGGGCCCTCCACCAGCCAGGAATAAACTAACGGAGAAAGTGAGACCCAAACCAGTTTCCTCCTGCAAAGAGAGCAAAGCAGCAGCTTCCAGAGGGGAACAGCAGCTCTCAGCTCCCAACCCCGACAAATCCTGGCTGCCCAGGAACCTTTCTGCTCTCGTGGCTCAGATGTCTCAAGTCTGGGATTAAAAAAAAACCCTTATTTTCTCTGGAAACCTGAGAGTTTCCAAGGAAAGCATCAGTGTAAACTGAGGCTCCTGCACCTTGGAGATGATCCATGCTCTGTGTCCAACCTCACTGGGCCTGATCCACCCCATCCCTCCAGCAGGACAAAACCCCAGAGCTGAGCTCTGCACCTGAGCCCTGGGAAAGGCTTTTACCTCCCCAAGCATCAGCATTTCCTGCAAATCCCATCACAAGTGGGGGAAAAAGCAAGGAGAGAACAGGCAGGGATGGTTTTGACAAAGGGCAGCGAGTTCAGCTGGCTGCAGAAATAATCATGGAATTAACAGCCATTCCCAAAGGGAAGATCTCGTGTCTTCCACATTAACATCCTTGGATGGACTTTCTCCTGAAATCTGGAGGAGGAGAAAGCTGCACTGGCCACGTCCTTGCAGCTGGAGTGGGGGTGACCCTGGGCTAAAGATGGACCAGCACCGAGCCTCTGTCCATCACTGGGGTGGAAAAACCTGGGAGTAACTGTAAATTAAAATCATAAAACCCCGGAATGGTTTGGGCTGGGAGGGATTTTAAAGACCTCATTCCAACCCCCCCTCCACCACGAGCAGGGATGGCACCCACCAGAACCTCCTTCCCTGCACCCAAATCCCACCCCAAAGCCCCCGAGCCCCACACGAACCTCGTGCCACTGACTCCCTGCCCGACCTCCATCCCAGGGTCAGCCCAGCACTTCCCTGAAGGTTTTCCCACGTCTGCTCAGATTTTCCAACCTCCAGCAGATGCCTCCTTGAGCCTGACCTTTGGGAGGGTGTCATGCGTTGGATGCTTTCGCCTCTGGAGTTTTGGAAGAATTAAGTTAGAAACGAGGAATGTAAACAGAGGCTGGGAATGAAAACAAAATCCTGAATTCCCTGGTAGAAGCAGAGGAAGGGCTGATGGTGACGTGGGAGCTGCTCCTGGCTGTGGAGGGGCTGGGGTGCTCCCAGGGGGCTCCTCCCAGGTTTTAGGGAAGGAGGGATGCAGGTTGGGTGCTCTGGAGCACCGAACACTGCTCAAACGCTGGGTCTGGGTGAGGATTTGTCACCCCTGGTGATGGGGAGCAGCTCCAAGCTGTTTCCTGGAGCACGTGGCTCATCCTCACTCCTGGCCATGCCGGCTCTGCTGAGCTCAGAGCTCTGGAGACTCGGCTGTCCGAAACAAAAGCTGCTGTAAACACCAAAGCAGGCTCTGCAGAGCCCCAGCTCTGCCCCCGCCAGGACACGTCACGTCTGCCCGAGCCTGCAGTGACCCCGAGCGACCCATCCGGGGTGCTCCAGGGTTATTTCTGTGCCCTGGGATTCTCCCAGCGCTTGGGAGCAGAGCAAAGTGCCAGCTGGGATCGCTCTGGGTCCAGGGAAGCAGCGGGAGAACAGGAAAGGGAGATTAAAAAAAAAAAAATTCACAGAATCCCACATTGGTTCAGGCTGGAGGAGACCTTGAAGATCATTAATTCCATTCCAGGGACACCTTCCACTCCATGGAGGGCGCTGAATCAGCACCCAGGGAGCAGGGAAAGCCCAAATTACGCTCCAAGGGTGATGTCCAACATCTGCTTCCCCCTGCCCTGAGCAACCCCATGGTGGCCACAGGGTCCCTCCACCTGCACTCCCCATCCCAGGCAGGCACAGGGACCTCCCATCCACCCCCTCCTCCAGGGAAACTGAGGCTGGCACAGCCACAGCCACCACCCAGCTCCAGACACAACAGCACAGCCACAAAACCTCCCCTAACCCCAGAGAAACCCTCCAGGGAAAGTGGAGCTCCAGAGACCCACTGGCTCTGCTTTTTGCTTTCTGTTTTGGGGTTTTTTTGTTGTTGTTGTTGTATTTCCAAAAAGGAGGAAGTAATTTAACCTCTGGAAAGTGGAGACTTGGCACCTCTGCCGTGTTTGCAAGAACTTTGGCCCTCAGCTCCCAGCACTCAATTAGCAGGAGCTGCACTTCTGAACCATTCCCAAGTGCTTCCCTCCCTCCCCTTCCCCGCCACCAACCCCGGGAGGGGCTGGGCTTTGAGGGGGCTGAGGGTGGTGGCAAAACCCACCCCTCCCAAATTCTCTTTTTTACAAAAATACACCCAAAAATCCACCAGCTGAGATGTTCCTTGGGGGGTGTTTCTGGCTGTGCTGGCACAGCCACAAACCTTCACCCCTCCTCCCCAAGAGCTGCTTTGGGGAGCACATCCAAACCCTCCTGAGGGATCTCCAGAGCCACAGGAACCCCCTGGCAAAGCAGGGAATGGCAGAGGAGGAGCAGGATCTGCAGGGATGGGGTCCCCCCACATTTAAGGTCTCTCCTCCCTTTTTCCCCAATCCAAGGCTCCCCACAATCCAACCCTCCTCCTAATTCCCTATTTACAGCCCTCTCACTGGAAAAGAAGGTTTCCAACCCGGGAATTTCTTTGTTTACTTAGCCAGCAATCATTTTTTTTTTTTTTGTCTATTTATTTAGTCTCCCTCTCTTTATTTCTTACTCTGAATGAACAAACACCCACCTGGATAATGAGCTGTTAAGAGGAATCCCTTGGGATCCTCAGCTTGTGCTGGATAACTGGGCAGAATTCCTGGGCTGACCAGTGGCACTCATAGACTGGAGAAATTCCCAGGTACCACAGCCTGGATCCTTGCATTAAAAAAAAATAAAAATAGAAAAAAAAAATCACATGTTTGGGGTTTTTCCCTCTAAAAGAAGGGCTGGCTGGATCCCTGGGAATCCCTGGGAAAGTCCTGGCATCACTTAACCTCCCCCCCCCTCAAACCAAGAAAGTGAAAGCAAATTATTCCCCAATAAACCCAGAATATTTTCCCTGGGGAATTGCAGGGAAAAACCAAACAAACCCCTTTAATGCAACTTCTCTGAGCTGTTGTGAATATTATTCACTGTCCAGCTCCTCCCAGGTTTCTGCTCCCTCCTGGAGCAATTCCTCCTGTCTGGAGGCAATCCCTGAGCAACTGGAATTCCAGCTGGGGATGGAGCAGGGGGGGTCTTTGCAGTTTTGTTCTGCTGAGGGGACACAACAGGGCCAAGCTCTGAACACAAGTGGTAAAACCATTTCAAGCTTGGGCTGTCAGAGGAGGTGCCAAACCGGCCCCGTGCAGTTGGCAGGCCCCAAAAACCCCAGGATCAGAGGAGAGCTGGATTAATTCACTGCTGAACCTCCTGCAGGGGAAAATATGCAACGGGAAAAGTGACTCTGGGCATAAAATCTGAAGAAAAAAAAAGAAAAAAAAGATTTTCAGACTTGCTCTTCCTGCTGTGTGTGAAAAGGGGGGGCAGAGCTGGGAGGAGGGTGATGGATCCATCCCCATGGACCTTCTGCTTGGACACACCACATCCCCCAGGGCTTAGATAAGGGATTTCACTGGCACCACACAGCTCTGAGCTTCCAGGGATCCACCAGGGTGGGAATTCTGGTGATGGAGGTGGAAGCAAAAAAATCCAGCTGATGGACTTTTTATACATGAGGAGGAATTTCCCCCTGGAAAGGGAGCTCAGGCCTTGGCAGGGGCTGCCCAGGGAGGTTTGGAGTGCCCAGGGAAGGATTGGATGTGGCACTCAGTGCTCTGGGCTGGGGACAAGGTGGGGATGGGGCACAGGATCCACCTTCAGTGATCCTGGAAGGCTTTTCCAACCTCAGCGATCCTGGGATTTTTACACCAAGGGAGTTCGAAACCTTCAGGAAAAAGGGGATACAAATTTGTCCCACCAGTTCCTCCTCACTGCTCCCCTCCAGCTCCCACCCCTCCCTCCAGAGCAGCAAGGGGGAAATCGGGGAGGTACAAAAATGGGGGAAAAAATCGAGGTGTACAAAAAATTGGGGGGAAAAATGGGGGTGTACAAAAAATAAAGAGAAAAAAATGGGGGTGTACAAAAAATCAGAGAAAAAATGGAGGTGTACAAAAAATGGGGGGAAAAATAGGGGTGTACAAAAAATGGGTTGGAAAAAATAGGGTGGGTACAAAAATGGGGGGAAAAATAGGGGGTTACAAAAAATGTTTTGGAAAAAATCGGGGGGTACAAAAATTGGGGAGGAAAAAATCGGGGGTTCCAAAAAATGATGAGCCCAGTGTTGGCACCTTTTCATTGGGAATTTTGCTCCCCTGGCTGCAGGTTAGGAATTGAATATTTCTGATCATTTCACTGCAGAAAACAAGCACATTCCCCGCTCCAAGACACGTTTGGGTCGCTAGAACATCCTTCCCATTGCCACAAACCCCTTCTCCAGGCAGCTCCAAAGCCCTTCCAGCCCAGAACTCCAGCGGGCAGCAATTCCTGATCCCCAGCTCTGCTCTCACCTGGCTCCAGGAGCACTCAGTGCTGCCACTTCCCAGCAGGCCCTCTCTAAAAAAAGGAAGGATGAGCCATTTTTAGACTCTGGAGATGGATTTAACAGGTTCCAGGTGTTTGGAGAGGGCTCTGCTTTGCTGTCCGTGCCTGGCCGGGTGTTCCCATGGACAGGGAGTGTCCCTGTGCCCTGCCCAGCCCTCAGCAGTGCCAGGGGCATTCCCGTGCCAGGGTGGCAGTCCAGGGAATTTCCTCTACCTTGGCAGACTGAGGGCTTGATCCCTGTTACCCTGGGATTCCTAGAATCCTACAATTGGATGGGAAGGGACCTTAAAGCTCATCCCATTCCAGCCCCAAACCTCCCACTGTCCCTCCAAGCCTCATCCAACCTGGCCTTGGACACTTCCAGGGATGCCAGGGGCAGCCACAGCTTCTCTGGGCAACCTGTGCCAGGGCTTTCCCACCTTCCTAGCCAGGAATTCCTTCCCTGTATCCCACCTAACCCTGCCCTGCTTCAGCTTAAAGCCATTCCCATTTGTCCTGACCCTCCCTGCCCGTGCCAAAACCCCTGAGGTTTGAGCTCACTTGAATTGACAGTGATGGTGTTTAAAAACATCCTAAAGAACAGACAAGGTTCCCATGGGAGCAGCAGGGATGGATTGGGATCTTGGACATGGCACACTGGCCTTGGGCACCTCCAGGGCTGGGCACTCCAAACCTCCCTGGGCAGTCCCTGCCAAGGCCTGACCACCCTTTCCATGAAAAAAAAATTCCTCCTGGTGTCCAAAACAATTTCCCTGCTCTTACCAAATATGGGAGTTGGATTTTTAGGGCGAGATCAGCCCAAAGAAGGTGCTCTCTTTGTTCACAGAACCTGAGGTTTGCTCCAGAGCCGGTGCCAGCACATTCCCATCTTATTGCTTCTTTTCTGGGAAAAAAGGGTCGAAAACATCCTGAAAAAAAGCGCCAGTTCTTCCCAGAGAAGCCAGTCCTGCTGCTCCCTGTCCCTTGGCTGCCTGTGCTGGCAGCTGTGCCATGTGCAGCCCTGTCTGCAGGGCAGGAAATGCCATCCCGAGGCTTCCAACTGCAGGAACCCAGAGATGGAAAAACAGGGAAGTGTGAAGGGATTTAGTGCTGCAGCCCTGGGGCTGGCTCCCACCACCCAGACAAATTGCTCCTGGATGCTGAGCCACAGGCAAATATTGCAGGCTGAGGAACTGATTGTCTCAACGAGCAGGTGGTTCATTTTCCTCCCTGCAGTCCATGAACCAGCCCTGGGATGTCCCAGGGACAAAATTCCTTTGAAACCACAGGAGCATCAGAGCTCCCTCCCGTTTCCAGCTGGGAATTCACTGAGGGTTTGACTCCATCAGCTGCTTAAATTCACATAAAAGCACTGCTAAGCCTTTTCCCTGGATTTTGGCTGCCTCCATGGCTTTTGCTGTGGAATGGGATGGAGGAAGAGCCCCCCCTTGGCTATGGAAGCTGCAGGGAAGGAATCCCCCGTCATGGGGTCTGTCTTCACCCTCCTTATTTCTTCTGCCTAATTCCAACTTCCAAACTCCTTTTCCCTGGCTTCTCCCACCTCTTCCCCAGTGTTATTTCAGCTTTATCCTGCTTTTCCAAGCCATGCCTTGTGCAGTGGCCAGAGGGGCTGCAAAGCCTGGGGGTCCTGTATCCTCTCCTGCTTTGGGATCCCCATTCCCAGCGCTGCTCCCAGTGCCAGACAGGAGTAGGGTGGTGAAGGGGCTGCTCCAGCAGGCAGGGATGAGGCTGGATGAGGGAATTCCAGCTCATGGGAAGGATGCAGCATCAGCAAGAAACCTGCCCTGGCTTGTAACAGGATAAAGATGTTTCCCTGCCCAGCCAGCCCAGGAGCTGGGATGGATTAGGAACAGAGCAGGGATAAATTAATCCCAGGGCTGCCCACCTCCCTAAAATCAAACTAAACCCCAGCACCAAGAGGAAACAGCCTCAGGTTGCACCAGGGGAGGGTTGGATTGGATATCAGGAAAAATTTCCACATGGGAAGGGCTGTCCAGCACTGGAAGAGGCTGCTCAGGGCAGTGGTGGAGTCACCATTCCTGCAGGGATCTGAAAGTGGAGGTGGCATTCAGGAATGGGGTTTACTGGTGGGCACAGGCACCCCTAATGCTCCTCACCATGGACAAAAGCCATCCCAGAGGGATTTGGGCATCAGAAGGAAATCAGAGGGATGCAAACAGGAGTCCTACTTTGCTCTCCTAGTTAACAAAAATCGCGGCGTTCCAAAGGTTCTGTGGTAAATGAGCCCCTTCCCACCCCAGATCCATCTGCCAGGAAGCTCCTTTCAGATCTTCCAGTGGACAAGGGGGTGTTCCCGTGCCATCTGCATCCCACATTTGTGCTGGAGTCAAGTGTGACGGATCGAGGCACCCCTTCCAACACCAGGGTGGGAGGAAACCCAGCTGAGCATCCCAGCCTGGGGGCTCATCTGAGGTTCTGATCAGCACATCCCATCTGCCAGAGCTCCCAAATCCCAAGGGATCAGTGCCCCACATCCTCCTCTGTCCCTTCTCCCATCCCACTCGAGCTGCTCCTCGGTACAACCCTGCAGGTCTTTTTTGCAGCTCTCGACATCTTTTGGTAATTAGAGATTTTAAAGAGCTTGAAAACATCCTATAAACCTGAAGGTTTAATTATTTCCATGCCCTCTGCGCTTTCCAGACAGCTTTTTTCCAGCAGGATGGGGCTGGGAGGGACCCTCAGCTCCAAGTGAGAATTCAGGAGGATCCCCTTTGCTTCCTTTTAATTGAGCTGGTAACAAATAAAGACAACTTTCCCCACCCACAATCCACATTAAACCAGACTTTCCCCTTCCTCCTGCTCCTCCACAGCTGCTCCCTCCCACCCTGGAGCAGGAACCCTCCCACTCCTGGCTCCAGGAGGTTATATTTAGTAATTTAGGAGGGGGGAAAAAAAAATCCTAAATAAATACAGTTTTGCAAACTGTAACTAGAAAAATACATCACTTTGCAGCCAGTTTTCCTCCAGGCCAGACTGCTGGGAAAACACATGTTTTTTCCCCTGCTGGAAGTGGTGCAGGTGCTCAGGGAAAGGGAAGCCAGGCCCAAATCTCCTTGTTTATTGTTGGAGAAGGGGAAAAAAAACCTCTCTAATGACATCATGAAACCTCTGGACACTTCACCCCCTGCCCAGATCCTTTAAAAGGTGCTTTTTCCCTCAGCACCATCGGGAATGTCACACAAATACTGGTTGGAGACTGCTGGGTATCAGGGAGCAGGCTAAGCCTGGCTTTGTCAATCCCTGCCTAGATGGGACACCCACCCAAGGGAGAAGGTCCCTGGGGGTCAGGTCTGTGCCAGAAACACCAGAGCTGGTTCCTGGGCCAAAGGCTGAGGAGCCTTCCCCCCAAAATCCCATCCCATACCTTGCTTGGGTATTTTATCCTTCAGATCTTCCCAGACACCCAGAGCCAGTCAGGATCAAAGGGGATATTTCATCCTTCAGCTCCTTCCATGGACCACCTGGATCCCTCCAGCTCCTGCTATCCCCATCACCACAGGCTGCAAAAAAAAAAAAAAAGGAAAAAAATCACTATTTCAACTTCTTTTCCACACTCCCATCATGTAAAAAAAAACCCCAAAAACCTCCTGGCCAAGCCTGTGTGGCTCTGGAGTCAGGATGGATTGTTAAGGGATTTATGGCAGCAAACCCATTCCTCTCCTTTGGTGTTTCTGAGCTACCCATTCCCACCTGAAAACCATCCAGGGGGGCTCTAAATCCTCCTCCTGCTGGAAAAATCCCACCAGCACTGCTGCAGTTGTTTCTCCTCTTGGGCCCTTGGCAGCCAGTCCCAGCCCCAGGGATTTATGGAAGGGGAATATTTGATGGTGTTTTTCACCTCACACCCTTTCCCACAGCTCCTTTTCATCACCTTTCCTGATGTTTGATGGGTCTGGAGCGAAGGGGAAGGGCTTTGATGCAGCCTCTGCTTTGGCAGCCAGACCTCCCCAGGCTGGGGGAAGGACAAAACAAAGCTGGGACACCCCAAAAAATTAATTTTGCAGATATTTCTGGCATTTTAGGGGCTGCTCTGGAACCCAAGGGAAAGGATTTTCTCCTCCTCCAGGTGTTTTATTTCCCTCCTTGCTCAGGGCTGGGAGTGCTGGGTGAAGGTGGCAGCAGTTGGGTTTTGGAGGGCCAGCCTTGTCCAACCCCCCCATCCTGCAAAGGATGGCCCAGGATTGAGATTAAAATTGCATTTTCATGCCCAAAATCCCCAGTGCAGGGCAGGCAGCCTGTGCCCCAGACCCCCTGAACATCCACTGGCACTGCTGGGAAGCTGTTGAGGATTTAGGATTGAGGATTCCCATCCCAATCCAGGACCTTCTAACACAGCCCCTGCTGCAGCTACACAGACAACACCCAGTTATCAGCACAATTGCCCCCCCCAAAGCACCTGGGGAGGCCCCCAGCCCCCAAATTTCCATGTTTTGCCACTTCAGCTCCCTCCCTCCTCCCCATGTGCACGTCCTCAGGCAGATAAAAACAACCTTGCTGCTGCTTTTCCCGAGGTTTCTTCTTTCCCCACCACAGGAAAACACAAAACACCTGAAAAATAAGCACTGTGCCCCCCCTGCTGCTCCTCCTGGGGGAACTCACTGGAAAGGAAACTGTGGGAATTCCCCCTGTACCAACCCAGGGACACCTCCCACTGGCCCAGGTTCCCCAAGTCTTCACCTAAACCTCTCACCTTCCAGTTCCCAGCCATTCCTCCTTGCCCTCTCATCATCCACCCACACAAAAAGTCCCTCTCCCTCTGGTTTTCAACCTCCTTCAAGGATGGGAAGGGACCTGACTGAGGTTTCCCTGGAACCTTCTGAGCATCCATCCCAGCTTTGGGGAAATCTTCAAGCAGAGACTGACAGAGCTGGTTTATACACAACGAATTTACTGATCTTTTCCATGGAATTCACTCCCTGTCACAGCCCTTGGGCCCCTCTCTCCCAGAAAATGCACATGAGAGCAGGACTCACCCACGGGACAAACCTCCCAGGCATGGGGAGAGTCCTCCAACACAACCTGCTTCCCACAGAGACACAGATCCAGCTGGGACAAAACTTCCTTGGGGTGGGAAAAGGGGCAGAACCACCTTGGGGTCTCTCTGGGGCAGATTCCAGCTCCAGGAGAGCCAAGAGGTGCCCCCCGTGCCTGCTGTGCTCCCAGCCTGAGCCACCCATGGAAGCAGCTCCAGCTCCAAACCCACCTTTCCAAAGGGACCTGGCTGATATTTGCCAGAAAATCCCCCAGACCTGCACAAAACGTGCAGCATGTGAGGGTGGGTGGGCTGGGAGAGCTTCTGGCACTGTGGAGGGGGTCAAAGAGCCAGAAAATGCTGGGGGATCCTGGGATCAACCCCTAAAATACTGGGGTGAGCTCTGGGATCAACCTCCCAAAATCATGGCAGGGTCATGGGATCAGCCCCCAGAAAATGCTGCAGTGAGCTCTGGGATCAGCCCCCAAAATGCTGGGGTGGATCCTGAGTTCAGCCCCCTCAGTCCTGGGGTCAGCCCCCCAGACTGTGGGTGGATCATGGGATCAGCCCCCCAAAATGCTGGGGTGGATCCCGAGGGCCAGCAGGAGAGGCTGAGGGGCCCTGGTCTCTCTGCCCACCCCAGAGGTGCCCCTGAGCCCAGAGGGAAGGGGGGGGGGGCTGGGGCTGCTCGTGCCGGGAAGGGGAAAAAGAGCAAGTGGGCCAAAAGTGTCGGGTTTGCCTTTAAAATGCATGGGGGAGGCAACTGCCAAACACATCCATCTGACAGCGGATCCAGCCATGGAAAACCCTTCTCAAATTCCCTGGGCTGGCTTCCCACCGCCCAGGACTCCTGCCAGGATGCTGTGCTTCAAACAGAGCCCCTTTTCCATGCCCCGCTCCGGCCACTTTCCGACCTGCCACCGGCTCCTCCAGCTTTGCACACTCAGCGTGTGCTTTTCCCCGGCACGTGGGACGTGGTGCAGCCTTCAATCTGGGCTCCATTTAAACAGAAAGCCATATCCACACCTGTCTGGGCAGTGGTGGCTCGGCCAGGAAGCCCCAGGCTGAGCAGGGATGGAAAATGATTCAGGGGCTCAACTGGGATGCCAGCCAGGAGACTCCACACTGCCCACCCCACCCCTCCTGCTGCTCCTCCCTGTGTCCATCAGCACCTCTCCCTGAAGGGGACAGTATTTAACACTCTGGGAACCTCCTCAGGTGCATCCACAGCTTGTGAGGTCCACAGAGCCCAAACACTGCCAGGTTGGGAACATCTCCCACCTGGACCTCGGGGCTTGGTTTTAACCCAATAATTGGTCCCAGTTTATCCCTCTGGTCCCTTGTGCTTTATCCATTGGCACTGGAAGCAGAGAGGAGTTTTGCAGGAGAATGCACAGGGGGTTGCCATCACACTCAGCCCATGGTGGGAGCCCCACTCTCCCTGGGGTTGGAGGATGGGGGGGTGGCTTTGGGGGACGGTGACAGAACAGAGCCACCCACACATGGAGGTTTCTCACCTCAGCCCAGCTGGATTCCAAAGGGTTTTTATGATCACCTTGGATTTTCCCCCTCATCACTCATTTAAACCTCTCCTAGCAGGCTTTAGGCTCAGAGCTGCCCTGGGATCCCACAGGTTCATCTTCTTCCAGCAGAGCCACTCCAGCTTCTCCTCCCACCCCATCCGATGCTCCTCCCTCTGCTTTCCCACCAAAAAAAATCTGAATGGGCAGAAAATAAGGAAGCTGGAATAGGCACAATATAAATATTTGTGTTTATACACACAGATCACAGAAATCACTGAATGCTTTGGGCTGGAAGGGATCTTAAAGCTCATCTTATTCCACCCCCCCTCCATGGGCAGGGACACCTCCCACTAGCCCAGGTTGCTCCAAGCCCTGCCCAACCTGGCCTGGAACACTCAAACCCACAATATTTCTTCTTTATCTCCCCAGAACACACCAACACCAGGATCTAAACATCTCTGACTGTCTTGCCTTGCTGCAGCCTGTGACGTGGGGGCTGCTTCCTCTCCCTCCTCCTCTCCCAAGCGATTCCCATCCATCCCATCCTATCAAATTGGCAGCTCCAGCTCTGCTGGCTCCAAACAGGAGCTGTGTAAACAGCAAACCACAAGAAGGGGCTGGATTGAAGTGGCTGGTGTTGAGAGGCTCCCTCTTGCTTGCTTTTTCTCCCTGCTCCTTGCTGGAGAAAACAGCAGCTTCCTGCTGGAGGGAGAAGGTGATGGATGCCAGGAGAGAAATTCGGGTCCCTCCACTCCCAGTGAGTGTGGAGGAGCCCCAGCCTGGCCCTGATCCAGCCTAACCAAGCTGGGCTTGTCCCCCAAACCCACCCTTCCCCCTCGCCAGGGGTCACTGCTGCCAGTCCTGGTGCTCACCTGGGGACTGGGCACACTGGGAACCTCAGCTCCCACCCTCCATCTCCCGTGCCCTTGGAAGTGATTTTGCACCGGCAGGAGCTGCCATGGCTCCGATTCCCTTCACATGTCGGCTCTCGTTGCATTTTCATTTGTGCACCACATTCAATTCATACTTGCAGTGAGTAGAAGTGGCTCCAAGTCCCCTCCTATTTCCCTGAGCAGAACGGGACCTTGTCCAGGGCTAATGGGAACCAGATGATGGCAGAGGGACGAGCAGGAGAGGCAGTGAGAGGGAGATGGTTCTTGCTGACACTGTCTTTAAGTGGAAACATCTTGCTTTCAAGTCGGAGGGCTTGGGCTGTCAGTGAGGTCCAGAGCCAGGTCCTACCAAGTATTGTTATTCCAGATGAACCTTCATCAAAGGGGGTGAAAATCTGTCCCTGGGCTTCTCTATAAATTATCTGCCACGAAATCCAAACATGAGCCTCCGTATAATTCGCAGCTGCAGCAGCTCTGGGATAACCCAGGAGTGCCCAGGCCGGGAGGAGGATCCACGCTGTGTTTGTGGCTCTGCAATTTCTGTGCTCAGCTCTGGCCACCCCACTGCAGCAGGGCAGGGCCAGGAGGCTCTGAGGGTGGCACCGGCCTGGATGGGCCCAGGGAGCAGCTCAGGGGGTCTGTCCTTAGGAATGAAGTTCTGCCAAGGGAGGAGACCCCACATCCTTCATTTCAGAGGGAACAATGGCACTGAGGAGGAGCAGGGCCTGGAGGACTGGAAAGAGCTGTTCCACCTGCCTCTGGCTGCAGCCTCGGGGCCACCACCCCTGATGGCAGCTCTGGGACCACCCTGTCCACACTGGCACCACCATGTCCAATGGCAGCACTGGGATCACCCATCTGAAGGAAAAACATCGGGATAACCACACCCAGTGTCAGCACTGGGATCACCACAGGAGGCAACAGTGGGGCCACCACCTCTGGCAGCACTGGGACCACCTCAGCTGGTGGCAGCGTGGCCATGGCCCGTCCCTCCAGCCCTGTGGGGCTAACACAGCCCAGCCAGCCCCACTCACGGAGCATTCCCACCTCCCACCATCCAGCAAACCCCTGGAGCAGCAGATCTGGTGCCTGAGCTGCACCCCCAGAGCCAACCATCGTGGCCTTTGGAGCAATGCCTTGGCCAGCAGCTTGGATGGAGCACCCCAGACCCATGTGGTGACACGGCAGTCACGGGTCACAGCAGGGCCTCGTTGTTGCTCTCCACAGTGCTGCTCTCCACGAGCCCAGCCAGGCTCTTTCCAAGAGTTCCAGCAAGTGAAGGGTTAAACTGGTGTAACCAGCTCAGCCTGGGTAGCTCGGGAAGCCAAGTGGTGAGTAAGGGGCTGATGAAGCCTCTGCAGCTCTGACTGGGGATGGGTTGGGCCATGTGAAGTCTCTCCAGCTTGGATTCGGGATGGATTGGGCAATCTCTTTCCCAGGAGCATTCCTTGTGCTGGGGCCGTGGATCTGCAGCTCTCCATGTGCCCCCAGCCTCCTGGACACGGACCCCACGGGCTCTGCTCTTCCCACAGCCCCTGCCAGCCCGGCAGGGTCCACTGTTCCCCATGACTCGCTTTAATTCCTCGCGTCCACCCGGGCAGCAGCTCCTTCCTCCCGCTCGGCAGCGCCGGGGAATGGGACACGGACAACAGAGGCGTGGGATGAGGGCGGAGGGAAACACAGCCCTTGTCCGCGCGTGGGCTCTGGATGCTGCGAGGTGGGAGGTGGAGGGGGCACAGGGGACCCCCAGCCCGGGTTTGGAAGGGGTTTGGTTCTTAAACCCGGCCCAGATTCCTGAGCACCCCCCTGCCCGTGTCCCGCAGGAGCTGTGCTCATCCCAAGGGATCCACGCTGCCACGCGTGTCCCCCGGGACCCCGCTGCCCTCCATCGTGTCCCCGCGCCATCCCCTGCAGCCGAGGGAGCTCGCAGGCCCGGGAGCTTCCCACTCGCAAGGATTTACGCTCAATTGTACCCCGGCAGAGCCGGGAGAGGGAGCCCGAGCCACCCCCAGCGCGCTCCCGGCGCCCGCCGGGCCCCACGCCCTCCGTGGATGCTCCGCTCCCACCCTGACCCGCTCTCACCATCTCCCGGGACATTCCAGAGGGAATCCCGGCTCCCTCCAGCCAGGGCTCTGCTCCGCATCCCCCCGTGCAGGGAACGGGGCTGCGCGGATCCAGTCCCGCTGGAGTATTCCCGTCAGCCACCCCACAGGCATCCTCCTGCGCCGTGGCAGACACATTCCAGAGAGCCGGGGGACCACTCCACCCTCTCCATGGATGCGGGAATGCTGCTGATCGAGCTGATGGAGACGCAGGAATATCTGGTGCTGGTGGGGATGCAGGATCTGCGGTGCTGATGGATTTGCAGGGATGTCTGGTGCCGATGGAGAGGCAGCTCCAGCTGGAAGAGGCCAGAACGCAGGACATGGATCCTGCACCGTGCCAGCAGATTTTAACTCCTTTAACCCTTTGCTGGTGCTGAGCACCTCCCTTTCCTGGGAGCTGCAGGAGGATCCTGGGAACACAACCCCAGTAAAGCCCCATCTGAGCCCCCTTGGAGGGCAAATCCAGTCTGGGGCTTGAGTGGGGTCCCAACAAACCTTCAGAGCCAAACCCCAGTCACAAACCCCTGGGATCTGTCACTGCCTTAGTTTGGATCCAAATCATAATAAACTCCTGCCCAGTCTGCCCCAAACTGGGGGATTTGGAGTTGCTGTGCTGCACTGGTGCAACAAGGTGAGCTGTTATCCTGGCCATGGCACAGGAATTCCCTCAGGACAGGGAATTGCCCCACACTTGGCAGGGCCACTGTGCAGCTTCCCCATCACTCCCAAATCTCACCAGATTCCCCAGCATCCCACTGCTGCCTGGCAAGGGCTGGCTGGGGGCTACACAGGCTCCCACTGCTTTCCCTGCTCCCCAGAGGGGATCCCAGCCCCTTTCCCAACATTTCTGATCTCCCCCCAGCAGCATTTGGGGCTTGGGGGGCGCTGGGATTTACCACACTATGGAAAATCCGGATCCCTCCATCAGCAGGAGTAGAGCCTGAGAGCCCCTCCCCAGCCTTTCCCTTCCCGCCCTACCTCCTCCAGCTGTCCCAGTTCACAGCTCCAAGCGAGTTGTTTCCATCAGTTAATTGGTGCTAATTAATTCCAGCAGCTCCAGACAGTGCAGGAGGCTCAGTGGGATCCAGGCTCTGACTCTTCACCCCACGAGCCACGGCAGCCGGGACACGGCGGCTCCTCCAAGGCTTTGGAGCAACCTGGATTCTCCTCCTCTGGCTCCTCTGGGCCTCAGTGTGCCCTGTCTCAGTCACCTCCCCAGCTCTGTTTCATTTTAAGCATCACCTCTGTCCACACTGATCCTCCTGCTCTCTCCACCAGCTCCCGGGAAATGGGGTTTTGTTGGGAAAAGGTCACCGCTGGGTGCTTCGGGATTTAGAGGTGGCTTCTCCTGCTGGCTGATGTCATTAGCCCTCCGTTAATTGCATTAACCTTTCTCACAGTCTCCAGCCCAGCTCACATGGTTTAGCTTTAAAAATAGTGGATTTTTAGGAGAATATCAGTGAGCAGAGGGTTTTACAGCTCCCTCATCGTCAGCCCCACTGTGGTTTTACTGGGAGGCTCAGCGCTGGAATAAAACTAATCTTTCATCATCAGAGTCTTGGCTGCATAATCTCCTTATAAAAAAGGAAATCCTTTGTTTATTGGCAGGGCTTTTCTTTAAGGGGAATTGGAAATGCATTTGGTGTTGACCTCGAGGCTTTTTAATTCAGCAATGATAAAATAAGTAAGTTGGTGCAACGTCCAGCCTAATGGCTGGATGATTCTGGGCCTGGGCTGCATCCTGCTGCTTTCATTCCCAGGTAACCAGGAGACAAGGAGCTAGAGTGCTATTTTTTTTCTAAGTATTTATTCTCTCAATCTCCAAGAATGAAGATCTTTAAATAGGTGGGAAAATTCCTGGTCTGTGGCTGGTGTGAGGATGTGCAAAGTGATACAGGCCAGGGATGCTCTGGTGTCTCCTGGTACCCTGCACTACTCATTTTATTAAATTAGGTTCCTGGATTTATTTTGAGTCAGGACCATCAGGAGGGTGATTTTTCTCAGTGCTGGAAGAGGAAGGGGGATAAAAATACGCAGATTTTTTTCTCACAGCAGTGACTTTGTGGCAGCTGTTCAGGCCCGGACTGTGGAGGTACCTGAGCTCACGGGGGAACATCAGAGCCCTGAGTAACCCTGAGTGCCACCTCCAGTCTGGGCCACCCTGCACTGGCCTGGAAAATGGAGCTGACAGCTCTGGGACACGGCAGACACAGCTCTGGGACACAGCACCGGGCTCTGGTGTTGTCACTTGTCACCATCTATAACAGGAGGGGAAAAAGAAATGATTTTATATGTGAAGGTAAACAAGGACACGGGTGGATGGTTCTGGATGCTACAGGACCCTGGAATACACGTGGAATATACAAATATACATGGAATAGGAAAATGTACATGGAATAGATAACTATACATGGAATAAATAAATGTACATGGAATAGATAAAGGTACATGGCAGAGATAAACATATGTGGGTTATATAAATATATATGGAACATATTCCCCATCCCTGGAAGTGTCCAAGGCCAGGCTGGAGCAACCTGGGCTAGTGGAAGGTGTCCGTGCCAGTGGCAGGGGGTGGGAACGAGATGATCTTTAATGTCCCTTCCCGCCCGAGCCATTCCATGATTTCCTGCCCCTCCGGGATGCCCGGCCGGGGGGTGGTGGCCAGCGAGGCGCGGGCCCTGCAGTTCATCCCCGGCACCCAAAAAGCCGCTGCCCCGCCCTGTGCCATGTGCCGGTGCCCCTGCAGAGCTGCGCCGCAGCCCGGCGCCCAGAAACCCGCATTTACTTCATCGCTGGGGAGCCGGGAGCGCTTCACCCTCCCCGTGCGTTCCTCCTGGGGACCCCGGTGGCTGCTGCGCTGCGGGACGCGCTGCGGGACGCGCTGAGCTCGGGCCGTCCTGCCCTCCGTGCATCCCCGCATCCCTCTGCGCTGGGCGCAGGTGCCCCGGGCCGGGGGATTTGGGGCCGGCAAAGGGTTAAAGCGGCCGTTCTCCCCCCCCGGACCCCCCCTCGTGGGCCGTCCCCCCTCCCCGCGGGAGGCGGCTCCGGTGACATCACCGCCCCGCCGCGCCGACACCGGCCGGGCGCGGACTGCGCTGCGCTCCGCGCTCGGTGCGGGGAACACCCCGGCCCGGCCTCCTCCTCCTGCTCGCCCTCCTCCTCATCCTGCTCCTCATCCCTCTCCTCCCCTGGCTGTTATTTTTCCCCGCTCCGCGCATCCCGCGCCCCCCCTCCCCGCGCCCGCGGAGCGCTCGCCCCTCCGCGCCACCCGCATGACTGTCACCAAGGTAAGGACACCGACCTGCCCCCCCTCCGCCCCCCGCGCCCCGCAAGGTGCCGACCGGGGGCTGCGGAGCGAGCGGGGCCCGCCCGACCTCTTCCCCTTCCCCCTCCCCGGCCCGAGCGTCCTGCTTTTTATTTCTCTGGTTTAATGGATTTTATTGTCCCCTCGCCCCTCCCGCTCCAGCGGCCGCTCCAGCCCCGCAGCTCTGCTGCAGTTTTAACCCTTGGAGAGGGCGGCCGGCCGGGCCGAGCACCCCCCCGGGGGCTGAGCACCCACCCTGCTGCCGGTCCGAGCATCCCCCGGGGGCTGAGGCATCCCCCAGCCCGAGCATCCCCCAAATTGAGCATCCCCCCCAGACTGAGCAACCCCGCGGGCCGAGCATCCCCCGTGAGCCGGACATCCCCCCAAACCGAGCATCCCCCACCCGGCCCGGGCATCCCCCGAGGGTCGAGCACCCCCTCGGAGGTCGAGCACCGCCCCCCCCGGGCCGAGCATCCCCCGGGGGGACCCCGCTCTAAGCCGCTTTCCGCTCGGCAGATGCTGCCCAGACCTCTACAGGTGGCTGCCGGCTTGGCTGGGAGAGGGGGGGGGAACCTCGGGAATGGTGCTGGGGGGGATTAAGGAGCGAGACGGGGGGGTTCAGGGTGGAAGAGGGTCGGTGGCGGCTGAGCGGGCTCACCCCGAGCAGAGCAGAGGGGCTGGGGGGACGTGGAGCCCCCCAAAGCCGCGCTCTGGCTGCGGGCTCAGCCCCGCGGCTCTCCCGGATTCCTGCGGCGCAGGGAGGGCTGTGCTTGCCGAGGACTGGTGCCCGTTCCTCCCCATCCCCACGAGCCCTCGAGGCCGGGAGTCGAGTTCATCCCCTCCCACTCCCCATCCAGCAGCAGGTCCAGGTTGTGGCCCAGAGCACCCAAAATCCTGCTGGATTCGGGGTGACATGACAGAGTCTGGAGGGAAAGGGGCCACCTGCATCCTGTGGGAGCCCTGGGACCGTGGGAGCAGAGCTGGTCCTGCCTGTCCCACACCCACGGCCTTGCCCTGTGTCCCTGAGGTGTTCCATGCTCCAGCAGGGCACTGGGAGCTGTGCTTGCCCCCCAAAACCACTGCTCTGCTGGCAGGAGGGGACCTGCAGCAGGGAATGTTGGGAATGTCCAAAATACCCCAGTGAAAATGAGGAGAAATCCCTCTCTCCCATCTTTTTCCTTGGCAAATAACTTGTGTTTTGCCCCCTCAGCTCTTTCTGGGCTCTCACCAGAGCTGGCCTTTGTGGTTGGGTATTTTCCTGCCCCTGCCAGACCCACCAACTTCCCTGCTCCAGGAAAAGTGTGTTTCCAGCAATTCTGGGTGCTGAGAGAGGGGCTGATGGGCAGAGCTCAAACTGGGTTTAAAACCAACTGCAACTAGGAGGAAAGAGCCACAAAGCCCCCGTGCAGGGCCACAGTTGGAAGCCAGGCTGGTGAATTTGTAGAGCTCATTAACAGGTTTGTTCTGGGTGTGAACAGATTTATTCGGAGCTGCCTTGGGAAAAGGCTGCAGGGCTACCGGGGAAGCACCTGCAGGAGGAGGGGGAAGGACCCTGCTGGTAATTTTCAAGGAATGGAGGTGCAAAAATAGGAAGTCCTGTGATGAAAGCACATCATTTGCTTTCATCAGATCAATGTAAAGCTCTAACACACCCTATGGATTTTATCTCCTGCAATGTGGACTGAAAGCCCCAGAGTAGGTTCCTGACCTGGCAGAGCATCAGTGCCAGGATCTTTCCAGCCACATTGGGGCCCAAACCCCAGCCCCAGAGGTGGGGAACATGTCCTTCAGTCACTTCCCTGTGGCCCAGGCTGGTGTGGAGAGGAAAAACAAAGTGGCACAAGCACGTGAGGGAGAGGAGATGCTTTTCCTGGGGGTTGGGGCTGTCAGGAGTCTGTGCGAGGTGGGGGTTCAGGGAAGGGTCTGGTGATCCAAAGCTGGGGGGCATGGTGGGATTTGGAGCCTGGGAATTGCCTGGATTTTCCCAGGGGGGAGCCCCAGGGGACCTGGGGAGTCTCCATCCTGCCCAGTCTGACAAAACCAGTAAAGGCCAGAGCTCCCAGTGCTGTCAGGGACTGTTGGGGGTGTTCCTGCAGCAGCTTCCCACGCAGTGCTGGAAACAGCAGCCCTGGCCAGGCTTTTCCAGGCTTTGTAAATATTCCTCAGTCATCCTGAGAGGAAAATCCATTTGAAAACAGGGTGCAGGGGCCTAAAGCCAGGCAGAGCCTTCCTGAGGCATCAGGGCTGCAAGGAGCTTTTCCTGGGATGTGGGGGGATGTGGAAAGGCAAGGAGGGGGCTGGAATATCTGCTGTCAGCATGTGAAACGAGCTGGTTCCATCCCTGTCCCAAGCCACCCCCTTCCCTCCCACGGGAAGGAGCCCAAGCAGCCGCAGCACATCCCAGATCCCAGCTTTTTGGAGGAGTTTGGAACCCGGGAGAGTTTGGGGAGGTTATAAATAGGCTGGAGATGGAGCAGCTGAAATGCAGGCAGAGCCCACGCTCTGGGAGCTGCCCAAATTCTGCCTCCCTGGCCTGGCATGGATGCCATGGCATGGCCACTCCAGCTCTGCCTGGCAAAGCCTCCAGCTGGGAAGGTGCTGCTGGAATCAGGGACAGCTCCATCCCCTGATCCTGCAAGAGCCTGGGGTCAGGTTTGGTCTCTGTGCTTTGGAAACTGCAACCCAGCCCAATTCCAGGAGTTCCTCCATGGCTGGGGGGGTCAGGGGGTAATTCCTCACCCTGGAAAACTCTGCTGTGCCCTGGGGAGCAGGGGGAGCAGGGAGCCAGGCTGAGAGGGAAGAGGGATGAGGGTCATGGGATGGACAACAGAAGGAGCAGGAGGAAGGACATTCACCTGCCAGCAAAGTGGTAACGGGGTGGCTGGGGATGCCCAGTGGGAGTCGTGTGGTCAGGGAAGGGCTGGGCAAATTTACCCTCAGCTCAGGGTGTGTTTTGGCAAGGCAGAAATCCGTGGTGCTCCCAGCTCCCACCCACTGCCAGGGGCTGCTTCCAAAGCCCCCTGGGGGCTTTGGAAGCAGCCCCTGGCAGTGGGTGGGCTTTTGGAAGCACCGGGACATTCCTGGTGGGAAATCACGATGTCCTCTGGCACCTTGGGAAGGGCAGGTTTAGAGTGGCCGAGGCAGATGCTGACCCATGGAAAAGCTGATGGTGGTTCAATCAGTCAGATATTGATTGCAGGCACTGGGCTGTGTCATCAGGGGAAAAGGGCTTTGCAGAAATCAGATTGGGCAGCGTGGACTGGCTGGAGTTCCAGGGAAATAACGGGTCAAGTCTTCTACAAAGTGAATTTCATGGAGCACTGTGTGTGCTCTGATGTTTGGGAACCAACTCCAAACACCTTCAGGGCCTAAAGGGGCTCCAGGAGAGCTGGAGAGGGACTGGGGACAAGGGATGGAGGGATAGGACACAGGGAATGGCTTCCCACTGCCAGAGGGCAGGGATAGATGGGATATTGGGAAGGAATTCCTGGCTGGGAGGGTGGGCAGGCCCTGGCACAGGTTGCCCAGAGAAGCTGTGGCTGTCCCTGGATCCCTGGAAGTGTCCAAGGCCAGGTTGGATGGGACTTGGAGCAACCTGGGCTGGTTGCTCTGTGTGACAATGGGCAGGTGCTCTTCCCAGTGGGAGAGGGAGAAGTTTTCTGCCTCCTTAGGCCTTGAAATCCATGTATTTTTAGTTGGGATTCAGTGACGTGGCAGCTGGAAAAGCCCCACTGGTTTGGGCTGCCCAGGCAGAGATTGACCATAAAGAAATAATAATGGTGTAAAACAGAAGTGATTGTGCAAAATCAAGTGATTGTGTAAAATGGAAGTGATTGTATAAAATCAAGTGACTGTGCCCTTGGGATGGGCTGGGGGCAGGTGTGCAGGGCTGGGGGCTCCTCTGGAGGAGCTGCTTTGCAGCCCCTGTGCTGGCTGCAGGTCCTGGTGCCACAGCTGGGCAGAGCCAGGGAGGTGCTGTCGCTTCCCAGCTGGATGGGGATGGAACAAACCGGTCAGTGGTGGGTTGTTCACGGAGCACAGAACAAGCCCCCTTGTCTCCAGCAGGGTGATCTCCAGCTCTGGTGGGGTTGCTGGGGGTTGGGATGAGGATAAGGGGCTGCTTTGAGTCTGAAAATGGCAGCTCCCCGTTTCAAGGAATATTCCTCATCAAAGGCAACTTGTCCGGCCCAGGGCTCTTTAATGAGTTTTAATTGGGATTCAAAGCAGCATTAATGGGGTGTGTTAATGGGGCCTGGCTGTGGCCAGCAGGCCCTGTAATTCATCCCCTGCAAGGAGGGGTCACCCCCGCCCCCCCTGCTCCTTTTCATGGCAATTTTATCAGATGATGAATAGTCCAATTCATTCCCAGCTCGCTGAGAGCTCCCAATCCCAGATTCCTGCCTCTGAGTCAGTGATAATTACCCAAACGTGGCAGGATGGAGCCAGCTGCTCTGTCCCCCCCAAATCTGGGAATCCCTGGCCGGGAGGGGAGCGGTGCCAAGCTCAGCTCCCAGAAATCCCGCGCTCCTTTGTTCCTGGCAGAGCTGCTGGCAGCGCCAGGGTTGGGCTGAGGAGCTCCAGCCTCCAGCTGGGAAAAGCTCTGGGAGCAAAACTGCCCGGGAGAGGCTGTGCCAGAGCTGCCAAGGTGGGGTTTGAGCTGCAGAGAGCGAGGCATTTGGGATAAACCCACCAGCTCTGAGCCCACAGTGGGGTCCTGCTGTGGATCCCGTGTGGTGGGAACCATGGAATCCTGGAGCAGGGAGGGGGACAACCACCCCCCTGCACCAACAATGGGAATTTCCAGCCTGTTCCATGCCCATGGAAAGCACAGCCCAGGAAGCTCAGCCCTGGGCTGGGAGGTCTGTCTGTCTGCAAGGCACTGGCTGGGTGCCAATCTCATCCCCCATCATCCCAACGGGAGTCAGACCTGGATTTTCCCCTCTCAGGGTGGTGGTTTCTTCCACCTGCTGTGCAAATCCCTCCAACAAGCTGTTGGGCCTTGTGGAAAATCCTCTCCCACCTCCTGCACGGGAGGGTTGGGAATAGCTGTGCTCCAGCCCAGAATCCCTGTGGTGCTGCCAGGGGAGCTGTGGGGCTGTGATGGGGATGTGCCCGTGGGTGTGTCTGGGACAGGGGATCACTGCCACAGAGTTCCTGCTGTTTTGGGAATGGGAATGACATAAAGGACTGATGGCCCATCCCTGGAAGTGTCCAAAGCCAGGTTGGATGGGACTTGGAGCAACCTGGGCTGGTGGAAGGTGTCCCTGCCCATGGACATGGCTGAGCTTTAAGGTCCCTTCCAACCCAAACCGTTCTGGGATTCTGGCATTCCCGGGAGTTTGGGTGCTGGAGCTGTTGGCAAAGCCTGATCCATCACTGATTCCTGGGTGAGGGTCCCTGTGCAGCCATGGCCAGCCCAGCCCTTCTCCCTGGAGCATCCCTGCTGTCCCCCAGGACAATGGCTGCTCTCAATTCCCGGAGAATAAGTGACCTCTGTGCCGGGCACGGGCCCAGCTCCGGCTGCCCTCGGTGCCTGGGGGCTCCAGAGGGATGGGGCCACATCCTGCCCCTCTGTGCCAGCTGTGCTGCCATGATCCCATGGCTGTGCCTGCTGCCAGCTCCCAGAGCCTCTGGAGGCTGGGAATGACGGAGGGGGGTGAGCAGGAGCTAATCCTAATCCCACCAGGAGCGTTATCCCTGGCACTGGTGGCTGCACCCCACCCTGCTGACCCCGAGGATCAGGGTTTGCCCCTGCTGGGGCTTGGGGCAGGTGGCAGAGGTGCTGCTGTAACCAGAGGGTCTCCCTTTCTTCCAGGCTCGAGGAGCACCCACTATTCCCTGAGCTCCACGTCCATCCCGGGGTGTCCGGAGCACCCGCCCAGCCCGCGGAGCAGAGCAGGGCAGGTGAGAGCCCCACCCCGAGGGATCCCGGGGGCTGGAGAGGGATGGGAACGGCCCAGGGATGTGGTGCCGTGCCCAGGGTGGGGGTCTGCCATCCACAGCCCCTCTCCCAGGAATCCCTCTCTCAAAAATCCCAGATTTCTCTGGCAGCACGGCCAGGAGAGCGCTTGTTATCAGGAGCGGTGCAGCAGCTGCCACGGCTCTCCTCCTCCCAAAATTTGACCTTGTATCCCAAAAATCCCTCTGTTCATCAGATCCACGGAATACTCAGTCCCTGTGGAAATGCTGAGTCCTTTAAGCAAATGATGAAAAAGCAGGAATAATCTACAGGAACGTTGACCACGGCCGAGCATCCCGTGCGGGCCCAGCCTGTGGGACGCTGGCTCTGGCCCTTCCCAAGGAATCACAGCTCCACCTTGGATCTCTCCAACCTCTGGCAAAGAGAGCTGCCTGTGCTGCCCTCCTATGAAGTGCAAAAAACCCCAATTCCAGAGCTGAAACACAAGGAAAAACAGGGAAAAGGTCAGATTTGAGGCACATCCCGGGGCGGGGGGGGGTGACATCGCGGCCGCTCCCGCTCCAGCTCCCGGTGCTCTTTGTGCCGGAATAACAAGGCTCCATTGGGTTTCTATGGATGTTTCCCTTCTCCCAGGAGCTGGAGCACAAGGCAGGGCTTGTCCTGGCTCTGGCTCCCTGGAGGGCACGGGGTGGGCTGGCAGAGGCGGGGGTCAGTGCCTCCCTCATCCCGACCCAGCCGTCCTGTGACCTTCACCCACCCCGGCTCTGGCCGGGAAACGGGGTCCTGGAGCCCGGAATATTTGCTGGAGAATGTTTGTTTTGCTTCTTCTGCTATTTGTTTCTTTTTTGGTCTTTTCTCTTCGCTTCATCTCTCTTGGAAGAGTTTTACCTCCAGCTGGGATGAGCTTCCAAAACACCCTGGTGGTTTTTGGGAGCTGTCCAGGAGTGATGGGCTGGGATGGGAAAGGAGCTTCCTGTGGGATGCCCTCCCCTGCTCTGTGGAGCACCCCAGGGTGCTCATTCCCAGGAACATTTTGAGTGTTTTGGGTGGAAAACAGCGAGTGAGGGAGAGCTGTTCCCTCAAGGACTCAAAGCCCTGCTTGTTACCCTGTTTGCCAGGATAAATAAGGTTCTGTGGTTCGTGTCCCGTGCAAAAGCTGGGGCGTGGAAGGGTTTATTTTTCAAGCTATCCCAAAAGGAACAATGGGAGTACTCCCAGCAGGCTTTATCTCCCAATTTTTTTACCCTCACTCACCCAGCATCTCCCCAAGGAATTTCTTCCCCCCTTTCTCCTCATGACCTCCAGCCCTTTCTTACCCCACATGAGGCTTTTCCCCTCTTCACAGCTAAAAAGCAGATGATTTTCGGATTGATGGCATTCTCCCACTGGAGGTGTTCTCTTGGAATACAAACAGCCCCGTTCATTCTGCTCCAAACTGCCGGATCCTGGCTGGAAAAACCCGTTGGAGCCCAGGATGTGTGATGGGATATGAAATAACTCTCATGGATGAGCCTCTGGCTCGGTCACACACTTGTGTCAACACTGGAAAAGAGACTTTTCCCCCTCTCAGGCTTCCCTAAAACCCCCTCAAGTTGAGAAAAAGCACATAAGGTTTTTTTTCCCTCAAGGAAACATTATTCCAAGAAGCTGGAGGAGGGTGAAATGCTGTGGCCAGTGACCCAGGGCAGCTCCAGGGGCCAGAAACGCTTTGTGCTCCATCAGGATGTTTCCTCTGGCTTCCCCAGGGTGGGAAGGAGCTGGGAAACAGAGTGGGAGGAAAACTGTGCTTGTTTACAGGGTTTATTGATGAGAATGAGATTTGAGTTTCTTCTCAGCACACAGACCCACGAGAGGTTTGATTTGCCTCCCCCAGAAGGTTCTCCTGGAGGGAAAAATGGTCCAGAATGGGGCTCTGTGAGTGCCAGGACTGGTTTTTGCATCATTCCAGGCGGTCCATGGTGTCTGTGGGACATGGGAAGTGCCTGGGAAGCAGCCCCGTGGTCGAGGGGAGATGGGGAGGAGACATCTGGCCTCGCTTGGTACCTTTTTCCCACTGCCCTGGGAAGAAGAGAGACCCTTCCCAGGCCGTCAGGGGTCTCTAGAAAGGAGAAATCCTTGAAAAGTTGAACTCCAGGGAAATCCCAGTGACTTTCTTCCGGGCTGGAACAAACTCAGCTGGCAGAAACAGCTTCAGAAACATTCATCTGTCCTTTGTGCTTTGTTCTGACCGTGCTAATGGGATTAATCCTGAAGATCTGCAAAGCCAACTGCTCTTCCCAAGCTGTCCCTGCATCTCCTCCTTGTCTGTGCACTAAGGACCAGTGGCTTTCCCAAAGTGAAGGGGGCCTGCCAACAATCCCACCTCGGGGCTCCCCGTGCTGGGGGATGGAGGGGCTGGGAATGGGACAGTGCTTTGTAGGAACAGCCTCCTTTCTTGAGGCCCCTCTCAGTGCCTTTATTCCGGTGTTTATTGGAGCCTGAAGGTGTTTCCTGTGGTGGGTGCAGAGTTGGAGCCGCTCCCTCTGCTGCTCCAGCTGTTTGTGCCATCAGCCAGCCGCATCCATATGGAGGAAACCAGGAAAACAGGAGTTTTGCTGTGGGATTTGGGTCTCCAGAGAGGCCCTCCCCTGCTCTGAGGGCTGTGGGTGTGTGGGGATGGTGGGAATGGGGTCTGTCATCAGTGGTGTGAACAGGCACGAGCCCCGGGACAGGCACCCCAGCACCTCATCCGTGGGAAAATGGGAAAAGGGAGCTGGAGTGGGGGAGATGGGAGCAGGAAAACCCTCTCCCTGCATGGCTGAGTCACCTCTCCCCTCCCCGAGGGAACAGGGGGCTGCTGGCACCTCCTCCTGCCTTGTGTGGCATCATCTGGCAGGGACAGCCAAGGGCACAGTGCCCCAGGGCCAGTAAAGCCAAAATGATGCAGTTGCTTCAGCAGCTTTGAGGGTTTGGAGGTCAAACCCATGGCAGCACCAGGAAAAGAAGCTTCTTCCCAAGCAGGACATTTTTTTTTCTGGGGGGGAGCAGAGCTGTCTCCATCCCCATCCTCTGAGCTTCTGTGCTCTGGTGGTGGTGGGAGCTGGAGGAGCTCTGGGAGCTGGAGGAGTTCTGGGAGATGGAGGAGTTCTGGGAGATGGAGGAGCTCTGGGAGCTGGAGGAGTTCTGGGAGCTGGAGGAGTTCTGGGAGCTGGAGGAGTTCTGGGAGATGGAGGAGTTCTGGGAGATGGAGGAGCTCTGGGAGATGGAGGAGGTCTGGGATATGGGTGAAGTTTGAGGGCTGGATGAGGTCTGGGAGCTGGAGGAGGGCCCAACACCACTGATGTTATCTTGGAGCATAACTCAGAGCCATCCAAACCACAGTGGCTGCAGGGAGCCCTAATGGGGAGCTTTATCCCTCATTGTCCACGCCCTTATCTGCAGGGGGATGGGCAGGTTTTGTCTCAAAAATACCCATATTTTTAGTGGTCAGCGTCTAATCCTGAACTGACCCTGTGTGCAACTAAGAAAATCCTTGTTCCCCCAGTCCCTGTGACCTTCTCAGGCCGCCAGGACACGGTCTGGGGGCTCTGATCCCCATCCCTGAGTGCTGCAGCACGTTGTCAGCCCATGTGGGTGTGTGGGCTCTGCCTGACACCCCTTCCTGCCCCTGGGAACACCTGAACAATCCCTGTCCATCAGCCCGTGCCCGATTTCACACAAACCACCGTTTCTCAAAGGTCAGGTCGAGGCTTCTTGGGGAGAAACACAAATTCCAGAATAGAAAGCTTTGCAAACGCTCCAGCTGAGGAGTTTTCTCCATGGCAGCGCACAAAGGAGCTGACTCACAGCAAACCCGCGTGAGGGAGAGGTGCTGTTTGACACCTCGGGCTGCTCCCGGGGGTGCTGGGCAGGTTAACGAGCAGTTAATTGTGTGTGAGTCAGGTAATGGGCCTGGGACGTAAATACTTCCATTGCCGGTGCTCTCAGGAGCAGAAAAGACTTCCTGGAATCCCAGAGTGGTTTGGGTGGAAGGGACCTTAAATATTATCCCTTTCCAACCCCTTGCCACGGGCAGGGACAACCTTCCACTGTCCCAGGCGGCTCCAAGTTCATCCATCCTGGACTTGGACACTTCCAGGGATCCAGAGGCAGCCACAGCTTCTCTGGGCAACCTGTGCCAGGGCCTGCCCACCCTCCCAGCCAGGAATTCCTTCCCGATCTCCCACCTGACGCCGCCCTGTTAATTTAAAGCGGCTGTTGGTGTGGATCACTCTGTTCTCTAGAAGAAGGTCGGCGGCGATGCGCGATCACCCCAAACGGGGAGGAGGAGCTGGCTCGGGGGCTCAGCCTCGTGCTCGGCTCCTGCAGGAATTCCCCCGGGAACATCCCGGTGTGGGACGGCTCCTGCCCCGCGGGAGGAGCAGGAAAGGGTTTGTGTGTTTTCTCTCGGCCTGCCGGGGTGGTGAATTGAATGTTTTTGCTTTCCCTCTCTGCACAGAGCTCTTGTCGAGTCAATGAGGGACCTGCACAAGTCTAACGTGCTGGGGAGCAAGCACGGCAGCCTGGTGAGTGTCCGCGCTGGGCATCTTAATGAGCCTGGGACAGACGGAGCCTTAGGAACGGCAGGACGAGCGAGCCAGGGCTGGCCCTGCTCTCCCAGTCGCTTGGCACAAAGAGAACCCACTAATTTACCCCTCTCGGCTCGGTCTGGAGGCTGGCTCGGGCTTTACACCCGGCTCGGGGCGCGGTGCCCACGGGTGATGCTCTCGGCGTGGAAACCAAGGACCCCATGGGCCGAAGTGTTCGATCTTCGGGAGCCTCGTTAGCGTGAAAGCCATTAATGGGAACAAAAGCCGTTTTCAAGGTTGAATTGAGAAGCATCAGAGCATTAGAGAGCTGGGGAGATTAAAATCAGCATTTGTTTGGCTCTAATCTAATGTGCATGGAACAATAAGCATTTGATGACTAATTTTGGCAGTGCTGGCTCTCTTATCAAAATATAGCTGTTTCGTTTCGAGCTTGGCTTTAGGGGCTGGATTCCAGCGGCAGAAATCCCACATCCCTGCTCAGCCCACTGGGCACGGCTGAGCACACCCCCTGTGTCCAGGGCAGCCTGGGCACGACATGTCTGGGCTGCTGCTGTTTGGGGTGATGCGGTGGTGGGTGATGCTGTTTGGGGTGATGCAGTGGTGGGTGATGCTGTTTGGGGTGATGCAGTAGTGGATGATGCTGTTTTGGAGTGATCCCATTTTGGGGTGATGCTGTTTGGGGTGATGCGGTGGTGGTGGATGCTGTTTTGGGGTGATCCCATTTTGGGGTGATGCTGTTTTGAGGTGATGCCGTCCTGTCCTGCCTCAGGCTCTGCCAGCTCCTGCTCCTGCTTTTCCCCCTCAGAGGGAAAAAACTCTCAGCTTTGTGGCCGGGCTGTGGCTTTGCAGGGGCTCCCTGATTGCAGGGCCAGCGTTTTGCTCTTTGCCAGCACGGGTTTAGGCTCTGGACACGGCCCTGCTCATCCCAGCCCAGGCTCAGCCTCTGGCTTGCCCTAAAAATCCATGGCCAGTATTTACCACGTCCCTTGGGAAGGGGTTTAATCCATGAGGCTCCTAAACCCGGGGTAGAGCTGTGCCCACCTCGCAGGGACTTTGGGACGGTGGCTCTGCCCTGGAGTGTGGAGCGTGTTCAGGGTCGGGGCACAGCAGCGAGGCTGGGGGTGAGTTTTTCCTCTAAAATAAGCCCTGATGAGCTATTTTAGCGTTTTCTTCCCTGCTCTCTGCACGAGGGAGCTGAGGGTGTCCCTGGGCAAGGGCAGAGGGACCGGGCAGCCCCTGCTCCCTCCCAGTGAATCCATCTCCGGAAAAACAGCTCTTGTTTTTCGCCGGGTCGTTAAACACTTCGTTGCCTTAATGACCAATTGATACTTGAAATGTCAAACTGGAGCACTGCTGACCTTTCTGATGGAAAATAACTTCTCCCCGGCGGCTGCCAGGGATGGGCAGGGGCTCCAGAGGGAGGGAAAACAACCCCTAGCACAGGGGGGTGGGAAGGGGGCACAGGGGCAGAAAGGGGGGTGGGTTTCAGCTGTCTTTGCTTTTCTTCGCACAAAACCGTGCCTTGAGTTTCTCTGCAAAGCCCCAGATGGGGAATGTTTGTCAGAACCTCGGTCCGTGCCAGGAGGGAGGCAAGAAAAAAAAAAAAAAAGGGAATAACGTGATTTTGGAAAGGCTCTGTCTCCTGGAGAGCCTCCTGAAAGGCCCAGATTTTCGAGGCGAAATAATGAGTGTTGGATTTCCTTTTCCCAATGCATTTTTTTCATGCAAATACCTTTTTTTTTTTTTCTGGTCAACCATAACCATGGGCAGAGCACAAAGTCAGACAAGTCACAATGCAGGAGCTCTGGGTTCCCACTACAAACCCCTCCCAGGCCACGGGATGTGGGATGTGCCCTCGTGGCAACCCCTAAAGAGCTGCTGGAGGTGCCACCCCCCCTGTCACACTGCTGGGGGAGGGCACAGAGCCGAGGAGAAAGGGCTGGGGAGGGGGGGGATTTGATTTTCACCCCTCCAAATGCCTGTTGGCTGCAGGTGAAAGCAGAAATTAATTTCTCTGAAAGCTCTGATGGTTGAGGCAGATTAATCGGGGCTATATATAGGCCGTGCAGATTTTGGGGGGGATTACACAGCCTGCTGGGCTGGGGCACTGCCCATTCCTGTGCCCGGAGCTCCCTGCACGGGCTCTCCCTCCCTCCTGCTGTTGCCAAGGCTCCCGATGCTTGAAAAGATGCTTTTAAAAAACCAACACATTGAGACAAGAGCCGGGCCCTGCTGCTGCTGGTCAGCAAAGCTGGAGCTGCCAACAGCTCAGAAAGCCTCCAAAGAGGGGCTGAGTGTTTGCTGCTGGGCTCCTTTTCTCTTTTTTTGCCAGGCAGATGGAAGTGCTGTTCCCAGGGGATGAGGGCAGAGCTCTCCCTGGGGGATCTGTGTGTGTGCTGGGCTCAGATCCCTGTGGGGCTGGGGGTGGCTTCCAGTCCCACATCCTGGAAAAAACCCCGCAGGATCAGAAGGGTTTTGATTGTATTTCCAATGAGATTGATCCTCCAGCTGTAAAACCAGGCCTGGCCCCACCTCTTTAAGGCTTTATTCCCCCCCTGCCAGAGGCAGGAGCAGCTCTGCCCTCCCTGCTGCCTCAGGGATGTTCTGCTCCTCATCCTGCCCTGCTGACACCTCCATTTCTTGCTCCTGTGCCATCCCTGTGGGGTGTGATGGAATCTTGCAGCTCCTGGGATAGATGGGGAAAAGAGGGAAGTCAGCTCTTCCCAACCTGCACACACAGGAGCTTCCCCTGGGGGAGGAAAATCCTTTCCCTGCTCCGAGCTGTGGCTGCTCCTCCCTGTCACTGCCTTCATCCAGCCCTTTTCCACTCGGGAAATCTCTGGATAACCACCCTCCATCGCTCCTGGCCATCCTCTCCCACCTCTGCTTTCCCAGAGGAGCAGGGACAGAGTCAGATACAAAGGAATTCTGCAGAGCCAGGACATGGAGCTCCTTGCCTGGCACAGGAGGGCTTTTCCCACCTCCAGGGCTGTGTGTTCTCCTCTGGGTTTGAGGATCAGCCCGGGAATGATCCCTGGCACTGCACCTTTCTCCTTCCACACCGGATTTTTGCTGCAGGAAGGATGGCCGTGCCCCGGCCCGGGCACAGATCTCCTTTCCCCGATTGTGAAACCTCAAAGAGCTGCTTTGTTCCTTTGTTTGCAGAGGAGGAGCGGGGTGGCAGCGCTGCCTGGCCCTGCCCTCCCCTGCCTGGGCTCCCCCTGCCCCTCCCCAGGGATGCTGGAGCAGCAGGGAAGGAGGGAACAGGGAAGGGATGCTCTGCCCTGCCCCATATTCTCGCTCAGGGCTTCCCAGCCTGTCTGTTTTCTGCTCAAGCTCCTGTTACCAAAGAGTTTTCCACCTTCCAGCCTGGGATTTCGGGGCACTCTCTCCCCCTGAGGCGCTTAAACAAGACAAACATTGCAAGGAGCCTCAAAACACCAGAAAAGTCCTGGGTTGCTCCTCAAAACACCAGAAAAGTCCTGGGTTGCTCCTCGTTCCGTGCGGTTGGTGCTGATGGGGAAGGTCCTGGCTGGGGATGGGATGGATTTTTCTGCCTCCCTTCGAGGCCTTTGTAATAGTCCCATTTTTTCCTGTGAGTTCTGCTCAACCCAAACCGAGGGAGGAGTTGGGTAATGAGAGGAAAGAGCCGAGTCCAAGAATAATGCAGAGCTTGAAGGAACCTTGGAAACGGTGGCTGATCCTGGAGATGGATGGAAATGACTCTGAGAAATCAATAATCCCTTTTTTTTTTTTTTTTTCATGCCTCTGAGTCACTGGGAGCGAGGGGATGGAGGAATAAAAACGCCCCATTAACGTCAGCAGAATGCAGGGAATGACTCAAAAAGTGAGATCCATAAAAATTATGTGTTGTGGGAGTGCAAATGCTCTGGATGTGCTTCCAGAAGTGCTGGATGGGGCACAGAGAGCAGGGTTAGGAGCTGGGATTTCCATCCAAGCCAGGGCTCCAGGGGTGTCTGTGGCTCCCTGGAAGTGCACCAGGGCAGGCAGCACCCAGGGTTGAGTTTAGCAGGATTGGTTTTTATCTTCCAGAATCCTCTGTCTTCCCAAATTGCTTCCTGGTGGTGGGTGGGTGGGGGTTCAAAGAATCCCTGAATTCCCCCCCCACCAGTTTCTTTCATCCCTTTCTCTCTTCCAGAACAGTATAAAGGATGTTCAGGGAGGGAAAATAACTTGCAGTGAAAACAAAAGGTTCTGACCCAACAAAATTCAGGTCAAATAATTCGTAAGCGAGGAGGAAAAAGGCGAAGAAATCTGGGAAAATCATCCCAGGAGTTTGAAGTGCTGCTCAGCTGCTGCTCAGGGCTTAAATTCAAGGGGAAGGCAGGAAATGCAACGTTTCTCTTGAAGTTTTGGGGGTGTTTGAGTTTTCTGTGTGCCCTTGGCTGTGTCATTGTCACCACGGTGGGTCACGATGGGACAGGAGGGGGTTTGGTCTCCACATCCACAGACCCCTCCAAGGTCCCCGTGGGAGGAAGCACCAGGCAGTGGGACCAGTGTGGGATCAGGACTGGTGGCTGCTTCCAGCCTTTCCTCTCCCTCTTTGTGTCGTTCCTGTGGGGAAGGGGCTCTTTTCCTTCCTGGCTGGGAAATGTCGGCACCACCTGCGACGTGCCGGGAGCGGGACGGGAATGCTGAGCTGTGTCCCCACAATGTCCCAGGATCCCACAGCTCCCCCTCCTCCCCAGCCCCTCCTTGCCTTCAAAAGCCTTCCCTGGCCAGGCCAGGAAATAGGATGTTTGTCCAGCACGGAATTCCAGTGCCCCCACTCCGAGCCAGGAAGCCCCAGGGAGCGAAGGATGCGGAGGAGCAGCGCGTGGAGGGAAAACAAATACGGGAAAAACAAACCATGTCCCGTTTGAAACTGTCCCCTGGATGGCAGAGGAGTCAGGAGAAGAGATTTCATCCTCCTGGACAGAAAATTAGGCTGATTTTTAACAATTTGCCATCGTAAATCATGGAATCCTGGGGTGGTTTGGGTTGGGAGGGACCTTAAAGCTCTTCTTGTTCCACCCCCTGCCACAGGCAGGGACACCTTCCACTATCCCAGCTTGCTCCAAGCACTTTCCAACCTGGCCTTGAACATTCCAGGGATGGAGCAGCTTTTCTGGGTGACCTGCACCAGTGCAAGGTGGTGTTGCCTGTGAATCCATGGATTTGGCTGGGCAGAATTCCCACGTGCAACCCCCATCAACAGCCAGGTTTGTGGCACAGGGATGGAGCATCACCCTTGGCACGTGGGATTTTTGTTGGCTTTCTCCTTCCTGGCATCCCTGAGGTCACTTGGTGGCTTTTCCACATTCTTTGGGAGCAGCTGGATGATGGGAAAATCCTTCCATGTCAGAGCCAGCAGAAGCCAAAGGGCTCCTGCTCCTTCCCCCCTCCCCTGGATCCTTGGAAGCACTGTGAGATGTGTCTGTCTGCTCTCCTTGGAGAGAAGGTTTTGGTGGATACAGAGAGGGAAAAATAAGTGGAATAAAGAATAAAATTAAAGGCAAAATAAAGCTGGAACCTGCTTGGGAAGTTTTCATCCATCCAGAACGGAAGCATCACTCATGGAAACTCCCTAATGGAACATTGCAGTGGAAAAATGGGGATTTTCTTCCCAGCCTGAACATCCTTCGAGGTTTTTATTTGTAGGAAATGCCTCCTGCAGCCCAGGGGGCTCCAGAGGGAGAGGGATTTGGGCAGCTCAGGGCAGATAGATCCCATGGGCCAAACCTGGAGGTGCAAACAGGAGGGATGCTTCCCAACAGCCTCTGCTGAAGGATCAGCCACCAGGATGGTGTTTGGGAAGTGGATTTTCCTGCCTGTTCCCAGCCAAGGACCTTGTTTTAACCACAGGGCAAAACCCCTGTGGGAGCAGAGCCAGGAGAAGGGGAACAGGATTCTGGGAGTTTTAGTGTTCAACCCCAAATCCCCCTCAGCCAAAACTGTCCCCTGGACACAAACCCATCCCTGGACACAAAACCATCCCTGGACACAAACCCATCCCCTGGCCACAAACCCCTCCCTGGACACAAACCCATCCCTGGACACAAACCCATCCCTGGACACAAACCCATCCCCTCAGCACTGAACTCCCCTGAGCTCCCTTTCCCTCCATCCCAAGGTCCCACTCTCCTCCCACGTTCCGGCTTCTCCCACCAGGAGCAGGAGCTATTTCTGGCACAGAAAAGGCTCTGCTGGCTCCAGACCCTGGAATGTGCTGGAAAATTCCTGTCTGGGAGCCCCCCACGGCCCAGGCCAGCCCTGGGCAGCCGGAGCCCCTGGCCAGGGATTTTGCCGGCGCTCCCAGGCTCGCTCCGTGGTGGGCTGGTGTTTCCAGGCAATACTGGCTGGGGTTAGAGGGAAGAAACTCTGGATTTCTCCAGCAAAACAGGAACTTGGGCTCAGTGTTTCCTCCTGGCACGGAGACTTTCCCAGTTTTTGGGAGAGCTGGAAAAAAAGAGGGATGTGAAAGTGCTGAAGTCCTGGAGCTGCATCACCTTTGTATTTGGGAATCATGGAGAGTGGGGAGCACCCAGAGCTCACACAGGAGGATCCACAGGAAGGATGAAAACACATCCTGGAGCTGCTCTGTGCTGGTGCTTTGTTTGGCAGAGACTTGGAAGCTGAATTTTGTGGATGCACAAAATATGGGGAGCCCCTTTTTTTGGCTGCCCCCTCATGACAGGAGGGGTTTCCATGGAGGTGTCTGGGGGGACCTTCTGTGGGGCACCTGGAAAGTTCGGGGGGGAAAGGATGGAGCAAATGGCCCTTTTGGTGGAATTCAAGGCTGGCTTTGCCAAAAGTTGGAAGCAGAGGAGGAAGAAATAAGAGTAAAGTTCAAATCCCAGAATCATGGAGAAAACCAAGAACTGAAAACTATACAAAAATATGTTTTTGTGCTTTTGGAATGTTATAGAAAAATCCATTTCAATTTGAAAACTCATCAGTCAGAGGAAAATGTCAGGTTGAGTGAAGCTCCTGCCTGTCCCCAGGCCGTGGTCAGGGGGTTTTCCTGGCCCTGCCCCCTCCAGCTGCTGGGATCAGCTTGGCAAAGATTCCCAGGGCTTGCTTGGACCTCGGGCTGCATTTATTCAGAGCAGAGAGGTCTCCAGCCCAAAGCAGTCTCTCTGCTCTCACTTTGGGTTAAATCCTCAAGGATTTTAAGGCTGGGCTGGAAGGTGTTGGAGTGGGATGAGCTTTGAGGTCCCTCCCAACCCAGACCCTGAGACCCTCTGCTGCTCCTCACTCTCCCTTTTCCTGAGATCCCTGCTCCACCAGGGTCAGCTGGTGTGTCCTTGGCGTCCCTGGTTTGACAGGATCAGCTGGTGGGTTCTTGGGATCCCTGATCCACTGGGATCAGCTCATTGGTCCGTGGGATCCCTGGTCCACCAGGATCAGCTGGTGTGTCCGTAGGATCCCTGCTCTGCCAGGATCAGCTGAGGGGTCCCCGGTGGATCCGGTGGTTTTCCAGGTCAGCCCCCACGGGCATCCCTGTTCCAAACCAGCTGAGGCAGTGGACCGTGGCACATCCCATCTCCCTGACGCTCCCTCCCGCCTGAGCGCTCCCATCCTGCCCCCATTGCCGCTCCCACGTGGTCCAGGCGGATCCATTTCCGAGCCATCGCCTTAGGAGCCGTAATTCCTTTGTCATGTGCACGCGGAGCGGCCGCTCCGGAGCGGAGCAGCTGGAATTCTGTGGCAGCACAGGGGCTTTCCCTGCCTTTTGCGAGCCCTCCCTGCCCTGGGGGGACGTTTGAGGTTTTCCAGGGGTGCCAAAGCTCTCCAGGTAACCCCCTGTGGCGGCCTGCAGGGCTCGGGAGCGGGGAGCGAGCGGGATCCATCCCGGGGAGGGCGATTTGGGAATGCTGACCCCGGAACGTGTTCCCACAGATGTCATGGCGCCCGCAGTACCGCAGCTCCAAGTTCCGCAACGTGTACGGGAAGGTGGCGAGCCGGGAGCACTGCTTCGACGGCGTCCCCATCACCAAGAATGTGCACGACAACCACTTCTGCGCCGTCAACGCCCGCTTCCTCGCCATCGTCACCGAGAGCGCCGGCGGCGGCTCCTTCCTCGTCATCCCCCTCGAGCAGGTCAGCCTGGGCCCTGCAGGGCACTCCGGCCTGGAGCTGCTCCAGCTCCGGCCCCATCCCCATCCCCAGCTCCATCCCCATCTCCATCTGTCTCCATCCCCATCTCCATCCCCATCTCCATCCCCATCTCCATCCCCATTTCCCCCTCCACCTCCATGTCCATCCCTATCCCCATCCCCATCTCCATCTCTGTCCTCATCCCCATCCCCATCTCCGTCCCCATCCCCATCTCTCCATCTCCATCCCCATCCCCATCTCCATCCCCATCTCCATCTCCATCCCCATCATCCATCTCCATCCCCACATCCCTCTCTGTCTCCATGTCCATCCCCATCCCCATTTCTGTCTCCATCCCCATCCCCATTTCTGTCCCCATCCCCATCTCCATCTCCACATCCCCATGTCCATCCCCATCCCCAAATCCCCATTTCCATGTCCATCTCCATGTCCATCCCCATCTCCATCTCCATTCCCATCCCCATCTCCATCATTCCCCTCTCCATCATCTCCATCTCCAATCCTCCCCAAAGTCTCTGCTGGTCTTGGGTGGGATGGGAGGATTTCCAGCTGCCTCAGGGAATTGGGGCTTTCCTTTGGGAAGAGAGGAGACATCTCTTGGAGGGTTTTTGGCATCTCTCGGGGAGTTGGGCACTGGGAATGTCTCCACCCTGTCCCGTGGCGATGCCAGGTGCCACCTGGGTTTGTGATCCTGGGATTTCACCCACACAGCTCCCAGAAAGTCCCTGTGGAGCCCCTCACCCTGCAGAGCAGGCAGCGAGTCCTTGTCCTTTATTGGAGCTTCTGCATCCCAGAATCCCCAAATCTGCCGAGTTGGGAGGGACCCACAAGGATCATCGAGTCCAAATTACCCGAGGGAATGTCTGGAGCTGTGCCAGGACAAGCTTAGGCTGGCTATTAGGAAAAGTTTCTTCATCCAGAGGGTGGTCAGACCTGGAACAGGCTCCTCAAGGCAGCTCTTCCCCTCTCCCCTAATCCTGCCTCCAGCACATCCTTCTGCTCCTTGTGTTGTGCTTTTCCTTCTCCAGCCAAGACTCCCCCCAGCCCTTCCCGAGATCCCACAGGATCCACACTTCTCTTCCTCCTGCAGTTTTACACTCCCATAAATCCAGCTGAGGCTCCAGTGGGACACGCTCAGTGTTCCTGCCCCAGAGCTCATCCCTGAGGCTCCAGGAGGGAAAGGAACTTGAACATGGAATTGGTTACCTTGGAGAGAAGGGATGGCTTTGGACTGAAAGAGTTTATTAAATTAGATAAAAGGAAGGTTTTTCCCTGGGAGGGTGGGCAGGCCCTGGCTCAGGGTGCCCAGAGGCTGTGGCTGCCCCATCCCTGGAAGTGTCCAAGGCCAGGCTGGAGCAAACTGGGATAGTGGGAATGTGCCCATGACAGCGGATTGGAGCTGAACAATCTTTAAGGTCATTCCAACCCCAACCATTCCGGCATTCTTTGACCCTCTGCACTGCCCTGCTCCTGGACAGCAAAATCCAGTGCCAAATCCACAGGAATTCCAGCTGGGAGGGGAAGCTGGCAGAGCCAGGGTGGGTGGAGGAGCACAACCCTCTGAGCCCCTCCACACCCCATCATTCCTCTTAGACACTTTCCCCACATAACATTCCCACCTCTCCTGAATTCCTCTTTGATTTCTGGAGTCGACTCCGCTACAGATGGAAGAAATTATAATCAGTGCTTTAATTGCTCAGCACAGCTTGAGGCTCATTAATATTCGGGGAAGCAGGAGCTTTGTGTGAGCCCCCGGAGCGCTCCCGCCCCATCCCTGCTTCCCCAGCCCCAGCTGGGGGGATGCCCATCCTCACTCCGCTTGCTCCCGATCCCAAATCCTTGGGAACAACCCAATATTGCCAGTGAATTACCCTTTTATTCCCAGCAAACGTGGGGTAAGAGCAGAGGTGCCGTTTGCGACCTGTTCCGAAGGGAAATCCTGGCACAATCCACCCTCTGACTCCCGGCTGGAGCAGACCGGGGCTCTCCGTGTCAAGTGGCAGCACAAGCCTTTGTGGCAGCTAATAATTTCTTTTTTTTTTTTTTTTTTTAAATAGGGGCTGATTAGCTCATTAAGAATAAACTAATTTTCCTTGGAAATCAGCAGCCCTCTAATTAACTGGCAGCCAGATTTAGCTGAGCAGAACGAAGGTAACCCAGATACCGCCGAGCCGCTCGGCCTTGGCTTCACTGCCACGCACTTTTGGATTCTCCCCCTGCTTTCTGCCCTCAGTTCTGCTCAGCAGAGCCCCCCAGAATCTGTGCCACTGCATCCCATATGGCCCTCCCTGCGCAGCAGCGATCCCGGCTCCTCACGGCTTCGGGGAGCCGGGAAGGGGCTGTGTGGGATGGGAAGACGGAGCTTGGCTGTGCTTTGTTCCTCCAGCCTCTCCCCAAGCCTGTCCTCCCACCCTGTGCTGCTCAGATCCCAAATCCTGGCTCCTGAGCCGCTGGGAAGCAGCGTCTCCCCAGCACCACGAGGGGTTTGTGCCAGAAATATCCCCGGGGAGTGGGCGAAGGACAGCGCGGAGGCTCCGGCTGAGCCTCGGCAGGAGGGGGAGGATTCGCTCCCCAATCCATGGCAACAGGAGAACCACAGAGTCCTGCAAGGGTTTGGGTTGGAAGGGGCCTTAAAGCTCATCTTGTTCCACCCCATGCCAGGGGCAGGGACACCTCCCACCAGCCCAGGTTGCTCCAAGTCAGCCTTGAGGGTTCAGTCCAGGGGAGAGGAGGCCACGTGGAAAATGTCCAGTTATTCTGCTCAGAGAGAATGGCTTGAGCTCCATCACCACAAACAAAATCCAGTCCTGCTTGGAGGGTGCAATTCCACAGGAGAGGAACTCAGTGACATCAATCCCTGCTCGTGGTCCTGACAGACCATTCCTCTGGAGCCAGGCTGGGAGAGTTGGGGGGGCTCACCTGGAGAAGAGAAGGATCCAGGGAGACCTGAGAGCCTCTTGCAGGGCCTAAAGGGGCTCCAGGAGAGCTGGAGAGGGACCTGGGACAAGGGGGTTGCTGGGGTGGCCGTGGGGTCCCTCAGGTCCCCTTTGCAGGGGAGGGTGGTGGCATCACTTCCACAGTGCCAGAGGGATCCCTGTTCCCCAGGGGACAAGGATAACTTGTTTTCCAGAGGCAGACAATGTTATCTGCCCGGAGGAAGCAGGAACAGGAAGGGGGAGTCTCTGTTTACACGGAGGAAGCCGAAATCCAAACCCATTGATGGTGTCAGCGCTGCCTGTCGGGGCTGGGGCTGCTCTGGGGGAGCTGCTCCAGCTCTGCCCGGGGGTGGGGCAGGAGAGGGGTGGGATAGGGGACAGATCCCTCATCCCACTGTGTCCAGGGCTGCTTTGCTGCTGCTGATGGGTGGATGTGCCCATGGAGTGTGAGCATGGATTGTCCCTCTGCCTGGGGTAGTTGAGGTTGTTCCTTCCCCAGAAGGGTTGTCCAGCACTGGAAGAGGCTGTGGTGGAGTCCCCATCCCTGAGGGATTTAAAATCCATGTGGATGTGGCACCTGGGGACATGGGTGGCCTTGGCCATGGTCTGGTCTGGATGGTCTTCAAGGTGTTTTCCAGCCCAAAGGATTCTGTGGGACATTGGTGCCCATCACTGCTGGGGGTCTGCACAAGTCCATGGGGGTGACAGATCCATCAATCCCCCATGGAATTCCCAAACCCCCACAGCAGCCCAGGGGGCAGAGGGACAGCAGGTCACAGAGTCACAGAAATATCTGAGTTTGGGAAAGGCCTCCAAGATCATCAAATCCAACCCTGGACTGATCCCTACCTCATCACCCACCCCAGAGCACTCAGAACTCCTCAGATCCGAAGCAGGCAGGACTCACACCCACCTGGGACCCAAAGATCCAAAAGGATGGGGGAAAACAACTTACTGCAATAATTCCAGGGGTTTAGGGGCACCTGGGAAGGTGCAGAAGGTCCCTGGAATGGAGCTGGAGGAGGAGAAAACCACAGGGAGGAGGAAGGAGCAGATGCCCCTGGGGGAGATGCTGTGGTTGTGGTGGGAAGGGAGATGCAGGTTGGAATGCTGGGATCACAGGAGGCTTTGGGTGGTGCTGCAGGGAGCACTGCCCTGCCTCACCCCCAGCACAGGGAGGGGACATTCCCGGTGTCCCAGGGAGCAGTGCCATTGTCCCTGGATGGGCTGGGGTCCCTGACACCCTCTGGGTGCCCTGGGATGGCAGCTGGCAAGCAGGAACACTGGGAATGCTGCCCTGGCTCCTTGTCCTGGCTCCAGCTCCTGGTGGCATCTGCTCCCTTGGTGATCCCAAGGGACTCCCCCCTTGCCAGGGCTGGGCAGAGAAGGGGCAAACTCATCACACACCCCCTCCCCTCCCTCCCCAGGGCTGCTCTTCCAAAGCACCAGGAGTTTTCTGCAGGAAAATCCCCCAGAACCCTCTCTGTTCCTGTGTGCCCTGATCCAGTTCCCACGTCCTTGGAGCTGTCCTACCTTTACACTCGGGACACAGGAGACTCCCCTGCTCTGAACTCATTTCCTCTCGTTTTTTCTCTGCCTGATTTGAGGCTGCAGGAGACATTTTTTTTAACCTACAGCTGGTCAGGGGAAAAAAAATTAAAAAAAAAGACCTGAGGCTTAAAAAAAAAAATAAAGCTGATTCTTCAGCATTGCTGTTCCCACCTGGTGTCCCTAAATTCATCAATGAGAGGCAGCTGTGGGAAGCCCAGCCCTGGGATCTGGCTGATTTTAACACCTGGATTAGTTATAAAAAAAAAAAAAAATCAGGGTAAAATTGTAATGCTGGTTTGGATCAGAGGGGGAAAGAAGGAGAAAATGAGGGGTTTGGGGCCAGCAGAGCAAGGGAGGGGAAATGGGGAGTTTATGGCTGGGTTTGCAGCAAAGCCTGAGGTTGAGCCTGGGCTTTGCTGGGCTCTCAGTGCAGCCCTTCCTGCCCCCTCTGCCGGCTAAAATCCACAGGAACCTCATCCACGCCGGGAAAAAATGGCTTTTTGTTACCAATAACCACGGATTTATCTTTAATGTCCATAATCCAATTTCACAGGGACATTAGAGGGGCTTTTGTCTTTTTAATTAACAAGCTCGAGCCTGGCTGTTGCTTTTATGGCGCAGAGAAATCCTCCTGGGGGTTTCATCTGTGCAAATTGTTTGTCAAGAGCTGCTGTGTGGGTCGTTTTGGGGGTTTCAGGGATCCAGGGGCACGGGTTCCGTGAGTCCAGTGTGGCTGGAGAAGCTCCTGTGATAGTTATTCCAAGTGGGAATTCCGAGTGCCTGCCTGGGCAGATGATGCTCACAGCCCTTGACAGTGTTTATATTTAATTTAACGGCGTTTATATTTAATTTAGGAGTATTTCTGTTTAATTTAAGGGTATTTCTGTTTAATTTAGCAGCTTTTCTATCCACACAAGAGGAGTAGCTGGGATTTAAACCTCCGTCCTGCTGAAAATGGTGTCGAGTGACACCAATTTTATGGCTTGTGGGGTTCAGTTGTATCATTAAGAGGAGCGAAATCCCATGTAAATTGATGTTATTTTTTTATAGTAAATAATCTGAGCTCCTTTAGCTCAAAGGATCCCAAAAGGTGGGGTGTATAGGTTTGGTTTTGGGGCCTCATGACAAGGAAGGGGCTGGAGGGGTCGGGCTCTGCTCCCAGGGAACAGGGACAGGAGGAGAGGGAACGGCCTCAGGCTGTGCCAGGGGAGGGACAGGTTGGATATTGGGACAAATCTGTGTAATTCCCTCCTTTTGGCTCTCAGGGAGGAGAGCCCTTCTTTTAAAGAGCCAGCAGTGAATGTATTTACCCTTAATCTCAGCCACTGGGGACTCGTGTGTACTCAAGGATTTCCTGGGAAACCCTGTAAATCCCCCTGGGCTCAGGCAGCGCTTCCCTGATCCCGCTCTGCCAGCTAATCAGGGATCAGGGAGCAGCTGGGGAGCTGCTGGATGGCAAGGGTGGCCCTGGGGCTGGGGGTGGGGGCTCCTTCCTTGGGGATTGTCCCCAGGGATGGCTGTGGAGGGGTTGGCACCTGGATGCTGTGATGTTTTCCAGGTGGGCAGAGCTGAATAAAGGGTTTGGGTGGAAATGTGAGGATTGGGAAGCGCTCTGGGTTTGTCTTTCCAGGGAAGCTGGTGAAGGGTTTAGGAAATGTGTGTGTGCACTGGAATGATTTATCTGAGCTTCCTGCTGGCTGGTGCAGAGGGAATGTGCATTCCTGCCCTGGGGAGACCAGGCTGTGCTGCTTCCAGGGTTGAAGGGGTGACAATTCCCATCCCTGGAGTCTGAAGATGCCCAGGATGGTCCTTGACAGGGCAGTTCCTCGTGAGCTGTGGGTCCCTCTGCCCTTGCTGCTGTTCCAGCCCTTCCCAGGGAACGTTTCCTTCTCCCTCTCCAAGCCCTGAAATCCCTGAATGAAACCAGCTTTTAAAAACATTCCCTTTCTCCCCCCGAGGAAACACAAACCCTGTCCCCCTTTCCCAGCTGCTCCAGCAGAGGGAGGGGTTGAGGCTGGGGAAGATTTGGCTCCTTCCAGCCCATCCCAGGAAAGCTCTGGAGCTGCTGGAGCCACTCGTGGCTCCTCACCTGGCCCTGCAGGGACAGATCTGGGTCACTGAGCTCCCCTCAGCCCGGGCTCAGGATCCAGGGATTAGGATTCACCTTGGCTTAAGGCAGGGCTGCTGCCAAGGCCCCTGGGAGAGAGACTGCACAGCAAAGCACGACCCAAATCCCTGCTTTTTGAACTCCCTTCCCCCTTTTTCTTGCCTTTATTTGGCTCCTTCTCCTCTCCCAGGTGCCCTGGGCATGGCACAACCCACCCCTTGGGCCAGTTTTAATCAAAACTCATAATTTCTCGGGCAAAAATCTGACTGAGCTATCCCTGCCTATAAATCAAAGGTAGATTTTTTTTTTTCCCATGGAAAAAACTTGTAGAATGTAAAAAAAATCTGAGTTTTCCATGAAAATGCTGAGTTTAGATATCGAGATGCTTTTAGTGAAAAGCAGCATTTTCTTAACTCTTGCCCTCCACCCCTTCTTGGAAAATCAATTTTGGATCAAACCTGTTTTCTCTGCACCAGAAAGACTCTATTTTTATTTAACTGAAGGTTTTCTGATGATTTCTCTGGTGGTTTGGCCCACGAGCTCTCAGTGGCTCCTCCTCAGGTCTTGCTTTTCCTTGGAAGGGGGGTCCTGGGGGGCAATCCTTGGGATACTGGGGGCTGTTGTCCCCCACTGGGCAGGTTTGGTGGGACAGTGACTTCCCAAAGGCCTTGGCCACTGAGGGAAAGGAACATTTAAAACATATTTAAATATCAATGTGATATTTAAATGTTTGAACAGGGATGTGTCCAAGGTTGAACTTGGTGGCCTTGGAGGTCTTTTCCATCCTTAATGATTCTGAGTTTCCAGTGTGGGGCCCTTCCTGTCGGATGCTCCAGGGTTTGGGATTTAGGCAAGGAAAAGTCTCCTGGGAGGAAGGAGGGGGGGATGAGGAAAGGTTGGGGCTTCAGGGCACCGTCCCTTGGGCTGTGGCATCATCCAGAGGTTTGGGACACCCTGGGAAGGCTGTCAGGAAGTCACTTGGCTTGGTTTTATCCCTAAAAAGCTGAACTGGTTTCTATCAGCACTAAACCCTCCCAAATCTGGGACACTCCCAGGAAAACTCCCTTTGTGCTGTTCAGGAATATCAGTCGTTTTATCCAGGGGGAGGATCCAGGGAAATGCAGCAGAAAGCTCCTTAGTGGGGGGGCAGGGGCACTTCAGGATCCAGGGTGGATGTGGCTGCTCAGGTCTGAGCCACGGGGTCGCTGATGGGCAGAATTCCCAAAGTTTGGGCTCCCTGAGCAGGCCAAAGGGATGCTGTTGGCACTGGAAGGAGGTGGATGCAGCAGCCCCATCCCGGCTCTCCCTGCCCCTCCACCCCTGGAATTGTCCCTGCTGGAGCTGAAATCCCCCAGGCAGGATCCAGGCCCGGGGAACACGATCCCTGCACCATCTGGGGCGGGAATTTGCCTGCCATGCCCTAATTAAAGAGGCTCCTGGGCTGGGAATCCATCAGGAATTAATGAGGGCTTGTCCCCAATGGTGGGAAGGGCAGAGGGAGGACAGCAGAGGGAGGACAGCAGAGGGAGGACAGCAGAGGGAGGACAGCAGAGGAGGACAGCAGAGGGAGGACAGCAGTGCCCCCACCCAGGGGATGGAGCTGTTTGTTCATGGAGTGCAGGCCCAGGGAGCAGGGACCTATTTTTGTCCTTCACCTCAATACCCAGAGTGACCCATAAAACACATCCCGGGGCTGCAGGGCCGGATCAGGTCACGGCTCTGCCCCAGGGAGGGCTCAGAGCTCCTGCAGGAATTCGGGCAGGAGCTGCCTCTTCCATAAAAGTGCCTGGAAAAAAGTACTTTTTAATTGATAAGGGATTTGAAAATTGGTGAAGTGTTTTAAAGCTGAGAAAGGATTCTGAAAGTGAGAGAGGATTCTAAAACTGAGAAAGGGTTTTAAAGTTGAGAAAGGATTTTAAAATTGCTCAGGGGTCTGCAGAGGGTTTGGTTGGTCTGCTCCGGGTTGGAATCCACCGGAGCCACCTGGCATTTGGCATCTCTGTCACCTTGAGAGCAAATCAATCCAAATAAGCCTTAATCCACACAAACCACCCCAGCAGCCACAGTGCAGGGGCTCACCCTGGGCCTGCCCGGAGCTCTCCTGGTTTCCCTGAGCTTCCCGTGGCTCGAAGGCAGCGCCTTCCTTTGTTCCCGTCACACGGAGCCGGGAGCTCAGCCGGGAGAGGTCAGAGCTGGGAGGGCCATGAAATATTTAGTGGTGTGTGGTGCTGACCTACTTAGTCTGCACGCTCCAGGCACGGTGCCTGTGGGTGTGGGAAGGAGCCAGTGGGGGAAAGGAAGGGCGGTGGGATGTGGTGGGACACGGAGATTCCCGGCCAGGTCCCTGTGAGGGGGATCCCGTCACCCATCCGTGCTGGGAATCTCACCTGGGGCTGTCCTCTGCCGTTCTGTCCTCCTCCATCCACAGCAGCTTTGCAAGCATTTCCATCCGTGTGGAAGGGTCCCATCCATGTGGAAGGGTCCCATCCATGTGGAAGGGTCCCATCCACGTGGAAGGATCCCATCGTGGTGTGGCACCAGCAGGAGTGCCGATGATCCCGGAGGTGCTGGGGGTTGGTCCCGCAGGGGAGGTCCGTGGACCATGGTCGTATATTCCAAAGAAATATCAAGGAATTCAACCAAGCCAGGCTGGACAGGGCTTGGAACAACCTGGGATAGTGGAAGGTGTCCCTGGGGGTGGAATGAGGTGATCTTTAAGGCCCTTTCCAACCCAACCTGCTCTGGGATTCTGGGGTTCATGGCTGGATGGCTGATCTGACCTGAGGGTTTCTTTGGGGCATCTCGAGTCCCTTCCAACCCTTTTGTCCTTGGTTTTGGATTGTCCTGCAAAGGGGAGGTTTAGGTTGGATATCAGGAAAATTTCTTCCCCACAAGGGTTGTCCAGCCCAGGGCAGGGGTGGATCTCCATCCCTGAGGGATTTAGAAGCCCTGTGGATGTGCCACTTTGGGATGTGGGTCAGAGGTGGCCGTGCTGGGTTGGACTCGATGATCTCAGAGGGCTTTTCCAGCCTAACCAATTGTGTGATCCTACAAATTCCCACTGAGCTCCCCAGCTGTGTCCTCATCTGGGTGGAGCAGCCCCAGGGGGGGCCGTGTTTGCTGAAACCCCTTCCCATATTTGGATGAACCACAGGCACCCCTGGAATTCTGGTGGGATAAAACCGACACCAGGCTTGGCTGGGGGTCTCCTCCATCCCCAAACCCCCCGCCAGGCTCAGCCACGGCTCTGGCTCCTCTGCCGAGCTCCCACCCTCCAAACTCCCCATCTGGGGGCTGTTTAGCTGGAATTTGGGATGGTTTTGCTGATGCGTGGCTCGATGTCCCTGGACAGACAGGCCGGATCGAACCCAACTACCCCAAGGTGTGCGGGCACCAGGGCAACGTGCTGGACATCAAGTGGAACCCCTTCATTGAGAACATCATCGCGTCCTGCTCCGAGGACACCACGGTGAGTGGGGACGCCCCGGGCTGGCACCTCCCTCCTCTCACATATGCATTTCATCTATTTATTCCTTTCCATTAAAATATGTAAAGATATGACAGATATAAAAATATAAAATTGTTAGACACATAATTGATTTTAATTGATTTTTAATTATTATAAATTTTATAGTTATGTAATGTTTTATCATAATATATTATTTTCTGACAATATTTATAATTAATTTGAAATGCGATTTATAAAGCATTCCTTGATGAATTATTAAGTATATTAAATATATACATATTTATATATTTATATAATTATATATACATATACATAATTATATATTTTTATTTATGCATAAAAATATATATTGAATATATACAGAAATTTGTGCATATATATTTTGACATAATTGATACTACATAAATTACTTAAATATAAATATGTGTTTAAATAGATATCTATATCTATTTATATCCATTATATCCATGATATCTATAATATCTATTTATATTCACTTATATATTACTTACTAAACACAAATGATATATAAGTAAATATAAATATATGTTTAAGTATAAATTTCTATCTATTTATAGGTAATTCATGTGCAGAGCTGTGCTGAGCTCCAGGGGGGGTTGCAGCACAGTGTCCTGCTTGCAGGAGTCATTTCCCTGTGGAATGTCAGCTGTTTCAGGAACAATTTCCTTGAGGAGGTTCCCTAGGCAGGGTTGGGAGGGGAAATGTCCATGTGCCCTCTCCTGCTCTCGCTGTGTGCTGGAATCGCTGCTGGGGCTGCTCCTCTGGGGCCTTTTTAACGAGACTTTTCCCAAAGCATCCTTTCCATCCCGGGCTGGGATGAGTTTTGGGTGAGCTCCAGCTGTGCCTGTCCTGCCAAGGGAGCAGTGTCAGTGCTGTGACCGTCCTGACCATCCATTTCCAGGCCATTGTGGGGAAACCTGCCCAAAATAGCCCGTCCCTGGCACTTCCTCTGCTTTTTGGCAAATCCAAGGAGTGATGTAACCCGGCTGGGCCGCAGAGGTGACGCTGCTGCAGGGCCCTGGCCGTGGTTCCCAGCTGGGCAGGGATGCAGGACGTGTTACACCCATCCCTGGGCTGCCTGCCCCGAGAGCTGCTCCCTGAGCTGAGGTGACAGCACGAGGAGCTTTCCCCGTGTCCTCCTGGGCTGGGGCTGCAGGAGCCTCTCCGGAGCTCTCTCTGAGCAGGAGGTTTGGTAACAGTTGTTTCATAACCCACTGCTTTCATAACCAGCTCCTCCAACACCCAACAACCAGCCTTGTGTGGCTTGTCCTCGGGTTGTGTGCCTTGTCCTCATGTTGTGCCCTGTCTGAAATCCTCTGCTGCTCTTGGAATTGTCCCTTGGAGCCACAGCACCCCCGCAGCCGTGTCTGTCTCAAGATGCCCCTCCCTCTGCACCCCAACAGCAGGGCCTCCCTCCCCTTAAGAGGCAGAAAATCCTCATGCAGATTTTTCACTGCACTAATTGGGAATTAATTTTTGTGGCCCCCCTTGCTGGATGGACGGGACAATCCTTGGGGTGTGGGGGAAGAGAGGGAGGAGAGGCTGAAGGGGCGGCAGGATCGGCCTTTGGCAGGCTGGGAGAGCTGGGGGGGCTCACCTGGAGGAGAGAAGGATCCAGGGAGACCTGAGAGCCCCTTCCAGGGCCTGAAAGGGTCTCCAGGAGAGCTGAAGAGGGACTGGGGACAAGGGATGGAGGGGCAGGACACAGGGAATGGCTTCCCAGTGCCAGAGCAGAGGGACTGGGACAAGGACATTGTGGCATTGGGGTGTGGGACGAGGCTGCCGTGGAGGCACCACAGGGACTCAGCGGCTCAGAGCCCCCAGGAGGGCGTTGGGGTGTCCTGGGTATTCCAAACCCATCGCAGGGCCTGCCCCGTCCCACAGGTGCGGATCTGGGAGATTCCCGAGGGGGGCTGAAGAGGAACATGACGGAGGCCGTGCTGGAGCTCTACGGGCACAGCCGGCGCGTGGGGCTGGTCGAGTGGCACCCGACCACCAACAACATCCTCTTCAGCGCCGGCTACGACTACAAGGTGAGCGTGCCCGGGAGTGCTGCGGCTCTGCCGGGAATGCCCCCGGGAAGGCCTTTCCCTGCTCGTGGCACGGGCTGGGGGTCGCCAGGGCGTGACCACGGAGAACGGATTTGGGTCGGGAGGGACCTGGGAGGATCCACTTTCCGCTAGCCCAGGTTTCTCCTTCCCGCAGGTGCTGATCTGGAACCTGGACATCGGGGAGCCGGTGAAGATGATCGACTGCCACACGGACGTGATCCTGTGCATGTCCTTCAACACGGACGGCAGCCTGCTGGCCACCACCTGCAAGGACAAGAAGCTGCGCGTGGTGGAGCCGCGCTCCGGGCGGGTCCTGCAGGTGCCGTGGTGTGAGGGGGGGTTGGCAATCAGATCCTGGGGGGGGAGGAATTCCCGCTGAAACGGCCAAAAGCGTCTGCGAGGGGCTGCTCGTGCTCGTGGGAAGACGCTTGGCACACGGGGCAGGGGCTGCAGGAGATCCTCGGCTTGGGGAGGGCTCTTCCGTCGGGTCGAGATGATGGGGAGGGCTCGGCCTCATCCCGAGCAGAGCATTTGGAGGCTTTTACTCCTTTGTTAATTTAGGATTTGTGGGAAATAGTGGAAATGGAAGGGGAGGTGCAGAGGTCACAGGTTGGAGGGAGGTGGGGGGTTCTCAGTAAAGGTGGTCTCGAATATTCAGGGAAATGGGCACGTTTGGCGTGCACAGGGGACAGGTCCTGAGGCACAGTGTCCCCACACAGCTGGGGACAGAGCTGGCATTTCACAGGGGACAGGTCCTGAGGCACAGTGTCCCCACACGGCTGGGGACAGAGCTGGCATTTCACAGGGACGAGGAGGGAGAGGAGAGAGGGGCAAGGCAGGGCCTTTCCTGGGGTCTCAGTGGCGCTGACAGAGCTCACCCTGCCCTGCAGGAGGCCAGCTGCAAGAACCACCGAGTCAACAGGGTGGTGTTCCTGGGCAGCACCAAGAGGCTGCTCACCACGGGCGTGTCGCGCTGGAACACGCGGCAGATCGCCCTGTGGGACCAGGTGGGTGCTGGGACCATCCCTGCCCCATCCCTGCTGCAATCCCCCTCCATCCCTGCCGGACCCTGCTCAAGCCATGTCCCTGTTTTTCAGGAAGACCTGTCCATGCCCCTGATCGAGGAGGAGATCGATGGGCTCTCGGGGCTCCTCTTCCCGTTCTACGACGCTGACACCCACATGCTGTACCTGGCGGGGAAGGTATGGGGTGCGTGGGGCACCTTCCTGGGCATTCCCAGCCCGTGTGCCCCCAGCACTGCCCAGGGACACTTGGACACTTGCAGGGATGGGGCAGCCGCAGATCCTCTGGGCAACCTGTGCCAGGGCCCCCCCACCCTCACAGGGGGAATTTCTTCCCAGTATCCCAGCTAACCCTGCCCTCTAACTGGTCTTTATGGTGGCCTTTTTTCCTGCTCACATTTCCCAGAGGAATAACCTGTCCCTGTTCCCTGTGCTGCTCCAGGGCGACGGCAACATCCGCTACTACGAGATTGGCTCCGAGAAGCCCTACCTGAGTTACCTCATGGAATTCCGCTCCCCCGCCCCCCAGAAAGGACTGGGTAAGGATCCCGGGCACAGCTCCCCTGCTTGGGGCAGGGAAGAGCTGGAGCATGGAAGGTGCTTAATTAAATGTCACAGGCAAACGGGTTTGGCTCAGGTTTGGGATGGGTTCAGGATGGGTTTGGCAGGTGCTGTTCCAGCTCTGGAGCATCAGCTGCAGCTCTTGCAGGGCAACATTCCCACCCCTGTTCTGCCCTTCCCGTGGTGATTCAGCCCTGCTGGGGTTGGTGCATGTCCAGGGACACCCCTCCCGCTGTCACCCGTGGCTTCACCAGGGGACATCAGCAATTGTCCCAAATAAAAGCTACTCATCCCTCTCCTAACACCCTGCAAACCCGGTGTGGCCCATCTCCAGGTGCTCGGGGTGATGCCAGGGTTAATCAGTGAGCAGCAGGGGCTGTGGGGGACAGCAGGGCCGTGGGGGACAGCAGGGCTGTGGGGGACAGCAGGGCTGTGGGGGACAGCAGGGCTGTGGGGGCTGTGTGTGCCGGGGTGACGGGCGGTGCCTGCTCCACAGGGGTGATGCCGAAGCACGGCCTGGACGTGTCGGCCTGTGAGGTCTTTCGGTTCTACAAACTCATCACCCTCAAGGGGCTCATCGAGCCCATCTCCATGATCGTGCCCAGGAGGGTGAGTGCACGGGGCTGTCTGGGGAGGGCCCAGAGGGATGGACGTGCCCCGCTCTGCCCAGTCCCGTGGTTGGGTCTCTTTGCACCAGGCTCAGACCTCTCCATCCTTTCACATCCCGGGGGGTTCCCGGGGGGGTTTGGCCCGAGGTTTAAGGGGAATGTTTTTTTGGAGTTGCATCTCCACATTGCTCCTGGCAATCGTGTTGTGTGAAATCAACCTGGTCTGTGGGGCCAGGGAAAAAGGGGTTTGTCTCACCTGGGGTTTGGGGGTGTTTTGGAAAAACACATCTGGATCAGGGTTTAGTGTTGGGAAGCAAACCCAGGGCTGTGTGGAGGGCCCGCTCCCAGGTTCTGAGGCAGCTCAGCAGCTGCTCATCCTCCTCCATCCCTTCCCAGTGGCAGCCAGCACTTCCCAGATCTGCTCCCTGTGCCCCGAGCTGCCCAGCTGAGAGGTCACCCCCCAGTTTATCCCCTCCCCGGGGGTGTCCCCACTGCCCACGGGGAGGGCTCATGGAGGTGGGTGCTCTGCCCCTGTGTTTGCAGTCCGAGACCTACCAGGAGGACATTTACCCCATGACACCGGGCACGGAGCCTGCCCTGACCCCGGACGAGTGGCTGAGTGGCATGAACAGAGGTAAAGCCACTGGTGGCACTGGTGGCACCGGTGCCACACCAGGTGGGCACTGGCCGGGCAGCGGGACAGGGCTGCAGCCCCCCCTGACCCCATCCCCCCTGTGCCCCCTCAGATCCCATCCTGATGTCGCTGAAGGAGGGCTACAAGAGGACATCCAAAATTGTCTTCAAGGCCCCGGTGAGGGAGAAGAAGAGCGTTGTGGTCAATGGCATCGACCTGCTGGAGAACGTCCCGCCCCGCACGGAGAACGAGGTGGGGCAGCCCCGCCTGGGTGGGACATGGGGACAGCGGGGACAGGCTGGGTGGGGGGGACATGGTCAGGATGAACCTGGAAAGCCACCCCTCTGTAGGTCTCTGTATTCCCAGCCTGAGGCACTGTGTGCTTCCCTGCCCCCTGAAGCAGCCACGTCAGCCCTGGAGCTCCCAGAAGGAGCAGAGTGAAGCTCCTCCACTGGCTTTGGTTTTAATTAAAAGCCCTGTCTGGGAACAACACATGGAGGTGCTGGGGATACATCAGCACCTGCCCCTGGGAGGAGTTTGGTTTAGAATCACGGAATCCTGGAAAAGCTTAGGTTGGAAGGGACCTTAAAGCTCATCCAGTGCCACCCCCTGCCCTGGGCAGGGACACCTTCCACCAGCCCAGGTTGCTCCAAGCCCCATCCAGCCTGGCCTTGGACACTTCCAGGGATCCAGGGGCAGCCACAGCTTCTCTGGGCAACCTGTGCCAGGGCCTGCCCACCCTCATGATTAAAAATTTCTTCTCAATATCCCATCTAAATCTCCCATCCTTCAGTTTAAATCCATCCCCTTTTCCCATCACCACAGCTAAAAACTTTGTCCCCAGAATCATCTGGACTGGGGCGCAGTCCCAGCACAGCTCCGGGGCTGGGAGGAGGGTGACGTGGACGTTGTGCTCCCTGCAGCTCCATCCCTCCCTCTCCCTCCTTGCCTTGCAGCTCCTCCGGGTGTTTTTCCGGCAGCAGGACGAGATCCGGCGGCTGAAGGACGAGCTGTCCCAGAAGGACATTCGGATCCGGCAGCTCCAGCTGGAACTAAAGAACTTACGGAACAGCCCGAAGAACAATTAACTCCCAGGGACGTTTTCTAAATAAACTCTCCGTTGTTTCTACTCGCTCTTTAATTTTATTGTCCCCACTCACCCAGCCACGAGCCAGGAGCCCGCCGAGGTCCCAGCGCCGATGGATCCGCGTGTGCCCGGCACTAATCCCGCTCTAACGCTGCCTCCCAGGGGCCCGCGCTCCCCGTGAGTAGGAGCCGTGTGCCCCCCGCCCCCGGGACGAGCCGGATTCCCGGGAAAGCTGACGCTTCCTTGCTATTAATTTCTTTTCCTATGCAAAAAACGTGACGGCGGGGGCAGAACTGGGAGGGAGGGGTGGGGAGAAGGGCTGGATCACCCAGGCTGGGTCTGTGGGGGGAGGCTGGGAGCCCTCCCGGGGTGGGAAGCCCAGGATCCATCCCACGGTGGGAGCCCAGGACTCTTCCCATGGCGAGAGCCTGTGATCCTTTCCCATGGTGGGAATCCGGGATCCATCCCGCAGTTGGAGCCAGGGACCCCTTCCCACAGTGGGAGCCCAGGATCCCTCCCCTGGCACGGCCAGGCAGGCTCTGGCACGGGCAGGATTTGGCAGGAGCAGCCTGTGAGTGTCCCAGGGTGCAGCCCGGGAAGGGAGCGGCTCCACATGCACCAGTATCCTTTAAAATAACAAAAAGCCAGGCTGGGTTTCCTACCTGGAGAGGGAATTTTGCTCCTTCCACCTCTGCCAGGAGGGATTTTCCCCTCCTCCTGTCTGCTGGGACACTGCCAGTGCCACGGGGAGGGGGAAGGATGTCCCTGGGATGGTCCTGGGAAGGATGTCACGGTGCTGCCATAGGGATGGACCCTGTGGGATGGATCCCAAGGGATGGACTCTGTGGGATGGATCCCAAGGGATGGACCCTGTGGGATGGACCCTGCGGGTGTCGGTGGGTTCAGCACGTTGTACAATCACAGGTTTGATGGATTGGACCTGTAGCACAGACAGGGAACGACACCAAATACTGCTGGAATTCCTGGCTCTCCCCACTTTCACTGGCTCCGAGCTGCTGAGCTGCCTGGCATCCCCAGGGCAGGGCTGTCCCTCTGTCCCCGGCGTGTCCCGCTGCCCTCGTCGCGTCCCACGTGCTGTCAGTGCCCGTTACTATTTATGCTCCCACGGAATAGTGCTGGAATAAACTGTTTTCAGGATACCACAGCCTTGGTCACTCCTGTCTTTCCTCACCCAGGGGCTGTGTGGGAGTGCTGGGCCCCCACCCGAGGGCGTGGGGGGACCCCCAGGGGCATTTCTGGGTGTGCATGAAGGTGTCTGGGGGGGCAGGGGGTGGCTGGAGGGGGGAAACAGCCAAAGATGAATCCTGGAATGGTTTGGGGTGGAAGGGACCTTAAAAATCATCCATTTCCACTCCCTGCCACGGGCAGGGACACCTCCCACCAGCCCAGGTTGCTCCAAGTTCATCCAGCCTGGCCTTGGACGCTTCCAGGGATCCAGGGGCAGCCACAGCTTCTCTGGGCAACCTGTGCCAAGGCCTGCCCACCATCCCAGGAACAATTCCTTCCCAGTATCCCAGCTAAACCTACTCCCTTCCAGCTTTAACCCCCCCACTAAAATTCCATCCCCAGCTTTTACAAACCTCCTGTTTGTGACTGACCCCAAATTCCCAGGTCAAAATGCCTCTGTCAGGAGTGAGCAAGAAGGTGCTGTGAGGGCCGCTGAGATGGAAATGGAGGCTTTTAAGCTTTATTTCCCATTTTTCCTGCTGTTGAGGGATGTGTTATCCCTGGATGCCAGGACTGGAGCTCCTGGGTTTATCCTGCCCCACTCGTGGCTGCTCCGTGTGAGGTTGTCCACGTCCCGTGGCCTCTGAGGGGACCTGCTGCTTTAAATCACCCCTTGGAAGGGCAGAGCCAGTGTTTTTCCTTGGACTCCTGCGAAGTGAGCCCAACTACAGCTGCGGGTGGGGATGATTAACGAGCTAATTAACATATCTGCAAAGCTCAGCACGAACCCGGCCGCGCCTCCTCAGGAGGCTGGCGCAGGGTGTGACCCCGTGGGGTGGCTCCGGGTGGGCTCTGGGGAGGGGATCCCTTTGCAAAGGCTGCTCGGGGGGGCTCCCGAAATGTTTGGGATGCGCCAACAATCTCCAGCCGGAGCCGTGGCTGTGCAATTCCCAGGAAAAGCCCTCCCCCGGGATCGCGCTGCTCCTCCTGCACCTCCCCCTGTCGGTTCAGCTCCAGCTTTTCCCTCTGCACCAGCTGGGCTGTTGAAAGCAGGAATTCCCGGTTTGGGGAGGACACGGAGCTGTGTCACCCGCTGGAGGGACGGGATGTCATCCAGAGGGACCTGGATGGGCTGGAGAGCTGGGGGGGGCTCACCTGGAGATCCAGGGACACCTGAGAGCCCCTTCCAGGGCCTGAAGGGGCTCCTGGAGAGCTGGAGAGGGACTGGGGACAAGGCATGGAGGGACAGGACACAGGGAATGGCTTCCCACTGCCAGAGGGCAGGGACAGATGGGATACACGTGATTTTTTAGCTGCTTCTGGGTACTTTGCAGGGTTTTCCCTGTGTCTAAATCACACCTAGGAATCCATAACCTCCCAGCTCTCCTCCTGCCATGCCATTCCTGCCCTCTCCGTGCTCCTGCAGTGTCCACTGATCCCGTGCATTCCCAGACCCCTCCAGGACTTTATCCAGCCCCGTAATCCCCATTTACCGCAGCATTTCCCAAGCTGGCCCCGACCAAGGCTGAGCTCTCCCTGTTCCCATCCTGCTGCTGCATCAGCCCTCTGACACCCCCAGGGATAACAGGATTGATGGAAAAAGGCTCAGAGCCCTCAGCTGTCCCTTCCCTTCCCAACAGGCCCGTGGGGTGATGCCTTTCCCCCTGTTTTTCCCTTCCCTGGTAATGCCACCCCTCCCTGCTCATCCTTATCATCCTGACCTACTTTCTGCTTCCTGGAGGTTTTGCTTTGTCTGAGGCTCCTCAGCTGCAGGATTATTGTTAATTCCCGCTTTTCCAGCGTTGGGAGAGGCCCTATTTAAACGAAAACGAAAATTAAAACTGAAATTAAAATAAAAATACTCCCCAGAACTTACAGATGGAGGTACAAGGTCTGGGTCTGGAAATCAGGAATTAAGTAAGTGCTGTGGAGTTTCATTAACTGGGAGTTTCCCATCAGTTTTCTGAGGATGCTGCTGGTCCCTCCTTTTCCTGATTTCCCTAAAATCAAAGGGTGCTTTGTCCTGACAGAGATTGGCCCCTGTGGGGTTCAGCTCAGTGACTCTCCCTTGGGAGAAAGGCAAGAAATGACTGGGAATGTTTGACAAATTTGGTGTATTTTTAGGAATTTTGCATTGCTGCCTTTTGAACTGAAGTGAGATCCCCAGAATGCAACTCTCCCATCCCCAGAAAGGGCCTTTTCCAGCCCCAGAATCCAACTTTTCCATTCCTTCCCAGAGGCTTTCGAACACCCCAAGGGGAAGTTGATGCTCAAACAGAGCTGAAGCTCCCCCAGGACTTGTGCAGTGGATGGATCCTTCTCTGGGAATCCTGGAGCTCCCTGAGAGCTGGAGAGGGACTGGGAAAAGGACCTGGAGAGGGACTGGGAAAAGGACCTGGAGTGCCAGGAAAAGGGGGAACAGCTTCCCACTGACAGAGGGATTTGCTGAGATCTGTCACTTCCCACCTCCAACAGAAAGGCCTTTTTTTTTTCCCCAAAAAAGATCCAACTAAGAAGAAACAGAGGATTTTCCAGAGCTTCTCCAGCTCCTGCAGGGCACAGGAACGGGATTGGGAGCATCCAGAACGTGCTGCTCATTCCATAAATTCACCTTTAAGCCCCAGCTCGCTGCAGAGACAGGAAAAGCTGGAAACTCCTGGCACAGGGAGCCCTTCCCTGGACGCTCCCAAAGCAGCTTCCCCTGGGCTGCAGGAACCAGGAATTCTTTCTTCCAGGCCTGGATAAACAGGGAGAGGATTAAACAGCACACAGGATCATGTTTTGCTGGAATAATCCCACTGCTGCCACCAGGACCCCACATTCCAGAGGGAAAATGGCCCCAACTTCTCCCCTGGGTTCATCCAAGCACAGCCTGTTTATGGAGCAAAAGGTCTTCTGAAAATTTCTCAGGGAATTTCCCAGCCTGGCTTGTTGGACTCAAATAAGCCACAGGAAAATTGTATAAAAAGATTTATTGAAATTCATCAATGACAAACAGACATAAAACTCAAAGTTTGGCTCTTCTGGGAAAAAAAAAAAAGAAAAAACCAAAACAAACAAAAAAGAAAACCAAAAAGAAAAAAAAACCTGTTGCAAATGTATTTATACAGATGAAATATTGACTAGGAAATACAAGTCACTTCTAAAGCTATTTTTAAAGAGGGATATGAAAGTAAAACTGTACATTCACTAGGCATTTTCAGTCATTTTACTGACTTCCACTAGGTAAGAAAATACAATTTTAATTAGTATCTCGTGCTTGAGTGTATGAAAAGAAACCTCCTACCCTACATGCTGAACTGCCTCCTGGATTTAGGGGTGTAAAAAGTCTTTTTTTTTTCCAAGTATAGAGCACAAGTGGAAGTAGTTTCTCATCACTTAAAATCGACTCTATTGGTGTTATATATTACAGACCAAAATAGTACACACCTTATTTAAAAGGGTTGGAACATTTTGTTTTATTACAACTGTCAAATTCATCTCACTAGTAACTCAGGAATTAGGAACACTTTTTATATATATTTATATATATATTTAAATGCCTGCCATTTTCAGTGTCTTGGCTGCACCTCAGCCAAAAAAAAAAAAACAAACCCCAAAACAAAACAAAACTCCCCCCTCCCCTCCAAAAAGAAATTTAAAAACAAATGGAAAAAGGAAAAACACACAACACACAGGGCAGGGATTGCAAATTCACCCCACAAAGCAGATCCAAAGGAACACCCCAAAAGAAAAACAAGCCCAACAAAAAACATTTGGTCACTATTTACAGAGAAAAAAAAAAAAAAAGAAAAAAATTAAAAGCCAAAGGAGCTCCAAAAGCAGGAAGAAGTGGCTGAAAATGGCAGTCATTCCCAGGGGGAAAGGAAAAGCACGGAGCAAGATGCCATTCTCACCCTGTTGCTGTGGAGGGATGGTGCTCTGCCTCAAATCCCAGCAGCATCCCCCAAAAAAATGCTTGTTGGGTGTTTTATTTTAGTGACTGGGAAGGTCCCTCCATCCACCACCCTGTCCAAGTCTGCCATTTGGGGCATCAGCCCACCCTGGGCTGCAGCTTTTGGATCCTTATTTTCCTTCTGGGATGGCAAAGTATCCACTCCAAGAATAAGAAACAAATTACCACTTGGTTTATACTCACTATTGCAGTTACAGGGACTAAAGGAAGGGATTAAAAAGAAAGAAATTTCCAATGAATAGGAGGAGGAGTGGCAGTAAAAATAGTATTTTATTCCCTTGCCCACCCAGTCTCTGCTTCTCCCTCTCGTTCCCACAGCAACATTACAATCAGAAAAAAAAAAAAAAACAAAATAAAAGAAAAAAAAAAGGGGGGGGTTGGGGGTGTGGGGAGGGGAAATACAGGGTAAAAACAGTCAAATCACAATAGGAAAATTTCAAAATAGGTTCTTCAGTTTAGTCGTCCTCGTCCCCTTCGTCTTCAGGCTCTCGTTTCCTCTTCTGTCCCTGTTCCTCCTCTGGAAAACCAGAAGAGCCCCAGTTACCCCAGTGCTGCTGAGCAGCAGGAGCAGGAGCAGGACACCCCCACACCCAGCCCTGCTCCCTGCAAACCCCCCCTGCCAGCCCCAAAATTGGCATTTGGTGTGCAGGGGAAGGGTTGGGGCCGTACCGGGCTCCTCCTCGTCCTCGTCGTCGTCCACCTCGCCGTCGTTGTAGCCTTCCTCGTCCTCCTGGGGGTCAGGACAGCAGGCAGGGTCAGAGGGGGGCAGGGCAGCAGTGTGGACAGTTTGGCAATTTAACAGTGGTCAGAGTTCACAGATTGACAACAGAACTCCAACGGAATTTCACAACGGAGGGAAAACCCGAGAAAGGAATCACTTCCCTCACACTTATAAAGGGAGGGGGGTGTATGGAATTACTGGGGTTTGGGAGGGAATAACTGGGGTTGGGATGGAGTAATTGGGGTTTGGGAGGGAATAAATGGGGTTGGGAGGGAATAACTGGGGTTGGGAGGGAATAACGGGGTTTGGGATGGACTAACTGGGGTTTGGGAGGGAACAGAGTTTGGGAAGGAAAAACTGAGGTTGGGAGGGAATAACTGGGGGTTGGGAGGGAATAACTGGGGGTTGGGAGGGAATAAATGGGGTTGGGATGGAATAAATGGGGTTGGGAGGGAATAAATGGGGTTGGGATGGAATAAATGGGGTTGGGATGGAATAAATGGGGTTGGGATGGAATAAATGGGGTTGGGATGGAATAAATGGGGTTGGGATGGAATAAATGGGGTTGGGATGGAATAAATGGGGTTGGGAGGGAATAAATGGGGTTGGGAGGGAATAACTGGGGTTGGGGAGGTGCTCCAGGGGCAGAGTTAAACCCTGGACACATCCAGAGCCTGAGGAGCTGCTTTTAGGAGGCTGATGAACCCTTCAGGAGTGGCAGGTGAGGATTTAAGGCTGGGGCACAGGCAAGAACCTCCCACAACCCCACTTTAGCCCCATCCCAGATTTCTGCTGACAGCAAAGGCCTGTCCAGCACCAAGGAACATTCCTGGGAAGAGCCTTAACAGAGTGGGGAACTGAAAGCCCTAAAGATTTTCAGTATTTGGGGCATTTCTCGCCCAGCTGCTCCCAGCTGGAGCAAGTCCAATCCTCACCTCCTCTTCTCCACTCACATCCTCCTCTTCTCCTTCCTCCTCTTCCTCCTCATCTTCTTCATCTTCTACTACCTGAGCGTCGTCATCGTACTCCTCCTCTGCACAAACACAACGAACCCTCAGACACTTCAAGCTGAGTTTTTAGGACGTTGCTGCCCCAGCTCTGCCCTCCTGGGTGCACCAGGAGCCCACTGGGAGCGTTCCCTGGGGCCAGCACAGCATTTCAGAGAGCTGTGCAGCTGCCCCCCTGCTCTGGGGCTGCTCAGTCCCTCATGGAGCCTCAGGACTGGTGCAGCTCCAGCTGCTCCACTTCCCATTAATCTGCATTTCGGAGCCCTGGGACATGTCCAGCTCTCCCAGTGTCCAGCTGCTCCCAGCAGGGCAGAGCAGGACTTCACCCCCATGAGCTGGGAACCCTCCCCAGGGCCCCCCCCGTGCCTTGACACCCCCCCAGTGACACAAAGGGGTCACCCCCATCCACTGAGGGGGTTTCAGCCCCTTTCCAAGGGGAGAGGGATCAAATGCAGCTGCCCCACGTGCTCCAGCCCAGAGTGTTTTCCCTGCTGCAGGATGGGAGCTTTTCCATGCATTTGTGTGGAAGCAGGCACTGCCAGGCCCTCTCAGAGCTCCCACTCAGCACTGAGGGAAAAGTGCAAGTGCAGCTGTTCTGCTTTTGCTGTGAGAGCTGGGTTTGGGATCCAGCACATTCCCCAGCCCCGGGGCTCATCCAGCCCTGTGGCTGCTGGGGCAGCTGGCACCTCCAGCCCTGGGACCCTCCCACTCCCCTGCCTTTGAAGGTTTGTTTGGGATCCCTCATTTCCCTGCCAGAAAAGGTTGGTTGTTCCTTCATTGCTTTAACACACACTCACTCTCTCCTCTCTTCTGCCTGATCTCATTTTGTCCTCATGGAGCAGCCTCAGCTCCTGAATTCCTGCTGTTTTCCAGTTTCTCACCCTGCCCTTCTCCATCTGGATCCACACAGCTGCACATCACCCTTCTCACCCATTTCTGCCCCACATCCTCATCCCTGGGTGCTCTGTTCCCTGAACCCTTTCAGTGCCTTCCTTCTCCCCCCCTTCACTCCCACCTTTCACCAGGGATAAAATCCACAGAACCACGAGATGTGCTGAGCTGGGAGGGACCCACAAGGACCATCCAGTCCAACCCTTATCCCTGCACAGGCCCAGCCCCAAGAGTCACCCCCTGTGCCCCAGAGGATCATCCAAACCCTCCTGCAGCTCTGGCAGCCTTGGGGCTGTGCCCACTGCCCTGGGGAGCCTGTTCAGTGCCAACCACCCTCTGGGGGAAGAACCTTGCCCTGAGATCCACCCTGAGCCTGCCCTGACACAGCTCCAGCCATTCCCTGGGGGCTGTCCCTGTCCCACAGGGCTCAGAGCCTGTCCCTGTCCCACAGGGCTCAGAGCCTGCCCTGTGAGGACGTGGCTCTCCCAGGCCCTGCCCATCCCCTCTCCCCTCATTCCTTGGAGGACACTGAGCTGCAGGAGCTGCTGAGGGCCACGAGAGCTGGAAGCCAACCCTCCCAGGCAGCCCCCCCACCCCCACCTACCATCCTCATCCTCCTCCTCGTCGTCCAGCCCCTCCACGTAGCCCTCGGCGTCCGAGTCCGGCGCCTCTTTGTCGTCGCGATCTTTCACTAGGGACAAGACTGAGAAAGTTGCTCTTTCAGGCCCTGCCCATCTCCTCTCCCCTCGCTCCTCTGAGGACACTGAGACACTTCTCCTTTACACCAAGCCAGGAAGGAGCTGCTGAGAACACCCTTCTCTTGCCACCAAGTCAGAGCTGGAAGCAAAAGGCACCGAGGCAGCACGTTGGGTCCGTGACCCTCGGGGCCAGCGGGCAGCGCCCTGCACGTACCATCCTCGTCCTCCTCCTCGTCGTCCAGGCCCTCCACGTAGCCCTCGGCGTCCGAGTCGGGCGCCTCCTTGTCGTCCCGGTCGTAGCCATCGAGGTATGTGAGCTGGGGCAGGAGCTTGAACACGTTTTCTCTGTAGTCGTTCAGGTTGGTGACCTCGCAGTTGAACAGGTCTAAGCTCTTCAGGTTTTCTAACTTTTTCTGCGGAGACAGGGAGGTGTCTCAGCTCTGGGGTCGTATCAATGCCCCACAGAGCGGTGGGAGCCGCAGGGAATGTGCTCGAGGGATTCCCGTGGGCAAAGGGGGTGTTTTGGGGTGTTATTTTGGGATATTTGGGGCATTTCTCTTCTGGATTGGTGTGGGATGAGATCTGTGGGGTCTGGGAGGGGTGAAGGGTCTGCCCTGAGTTCAGCAGCTCACAAAAGTTTGGGAAGAGGTGATGGTGCTGTGAGGGACCACAGGGAATAAATAATATCCAGTCACTTATCCCAAAAGCTCCAGAGCCGGTCAAGTGTATTGAAACTATTTCAGATGGAAGCAGAAACAGAGTATTTGGGCACAAGAACTTTGCTAAGAGACATTTAAAATATTTGAATGATTTTACCTCAGCCTTTGGAAAATGAGAAAGGTGTAGAAAGGGGACAGGAATTAATTCCTGGGGCTTCTGGTTGGGTTTGTTTTGGGAGGTGATCTGCACTGCCCACAGCACTTCATAATGCTAATGATAAAAGCACAAGAGTTGGGGGTTTGTATCAACCCTTATTAAATATTTCTGTCAAGTCTTATGACCCATCTCCCTCCTGCAGTTTAGTGTGGGGAGCAACAGTGACACCAGGGAAACAATGAGCCTGAAACTGGGAGAACTGGGACAACTGGGAGCAGTTCCAGTCCTCGGAGTTCACCGGCTCTGCCCTTCCCTTCTGCTGAGGGGAAGGAGATCCACGATGGAAGCGCTCCTGGAGCCGTTTTAAGGAAGTGCTGTGTCTGCAGGGCAGATCCACAGCCCCTGGAGTCCTGGGAGCTGCGGCATTCCCGGGATTCCCGCAGGGGGGGGAGCCCGGCCCGGCCCCGCAGCCACTAGAGGGACCCAGCGGCTCACCGGGAACAGGGAGAGGGACCGGGATACGGGCCTGGATCCGGGACAGGGGGATGGCTTCCCACTGCCACAGGGCAGCGTTAGCTGGGAGCCCGGAAAACAATCCTGCATGGAATTCCCAGGGAAGCTGAGGCTGCCCCAGCCCTGGCAGTGTCCGAGGCCAGGCTGGAGTGCCCTGGTGTGTGGGAAGTGTCCCTGCCCCTTCCCCCCAAATCCCAGCAGGATCCCCCCGACCCCCAGGGGGTCACCCCCACTCACCAGAGGTTCTATTGTACCGAGATCTTTAATTTTGTTGCCGCTTAGATTTAGATGTGTGAGGTTTGGACACTTTTCCGCCAACACTTCCAGGCCTCCTGAGATTCTGTTGTCGCTCAGCTCGAGCTGAAAGGCACAGAAACCCCTCGAGCTTTGAGTGCAAACACAAACCCTGGAGCAGCTCAGCTCTGCTTTTACCCCACTGGACACACCGGGGGAAAGGGAGGTTTGGAGTTACCTTCTTAAGTTTGTTTAACTTTGGTAAGTTTGCGACTGAGGTTAAGCCTACGTTGATTGTACTTAAGAATTCCAGCTCCTCAAACTCATCTGTGAGGCCCTCGATTTTGCCCTCGTACGACCTGCAGTTGTCAAGAACGAGTTCTTTAACCTGGGGAGGGAAGAGAGGGCACAGATCAGGCGAAAATTCAAGGGATTCTGGATAGTTTCAGTGTCTGATCCCTCCTTTTGCCGGTCTGGACAGCAGGATTTGGGTTTGCTGCCTGTCTTTGCAAACAACACCAACAGTTCAAAACATGCTCTTTTTTAAATTAAATAATAATTTAAGTAACTGATTCTCTATATAAATATAGAATAAATAACTCATTTAAATCACGTTATTAAATTATATTCTAGATTAATGCTGGCTGAACCCTTTCGCTCGTGACGAGCAGCAGCATCTTCAACGAATACAAGAATTCTAAAAACCCGTGAAACCGAGTGAAAAGCATCCTAAAACTATGAAACCAAACCATCCATTTTTAAACTAACAACTCTGACACTCCACACAATTCGTGGGCTACCACAAGAGCAGTTAAATAGTTGTTAAAATAACTTCTGCCCAAGCCTGGTGTGCTCAGACACCCCCAAGAGCAGGTCCTGGGGATCCCAAACCAGGTGCTGTTTGATCCTCCTCTCCAGGGCAGCTCGATGGGGTATTTTGGGCAAGATCTCCACGGAGGGAGCTCCTCTGCTGGCGAACAAAGGGACGTGCTGGGGGCTGTGGGAAGGGGAGGCTCCACGAGTGGCACTGTCCCCTTATCTCCCCCACCCCGGTGCAGCAGGGGGAGGTGGAGATAAAGTCCCCGAGGGTGGGGAGAATGTCCCCAAGGGTCTGGGAGCTCCAGAGCCGCCCAACAAGCCCACAGGGTGTTACAGCCCAGGCTTTGGGTGTTGTTTTTAAACAGGTTTTTTTTTTCCTGGTGTTCTCATCAAGTGGCCCAACAGCAGGGATGTAAATGAGCCGCTAAATACAGCCCAGCCCAGCCCAAAGTGCTCCTTTGTTACCCAAACCGCCCCTTTTCACCCCAAACCTCCCAGGATTCACATCCAGGAGGAACAGCCTTGTCCACACCCCCAGAGGATTTACAGGGCAGAAACAACTCCCAGCAGATTCCCTGGAAAAGCCCATCCTCGTGCAGGGTTTGTTTCCAGGTGGGAAAGAGACAGGAGGCAACTGCTGAGCTGACACCGAGCACGGTTAACATGCAAATATTGGATTTCCTCCATTTTTATTCCTGCAATCCCCCTGCCCAGGGAAGAATCTGATGGAGTTTTCCAGCTCCAAATAACATCCCTAGATTTCTAATTAAATCCCAGGCACTGAAGTCAACAGGGAAGGGAGCCCAGAGCAACACAGAGCACAAGTGATTCATTGAGAGGAGGAGGAGCAGTGTGAGACAGGAAAGGCTTTTTCCAAGGCTCCACGGTTTTCCTAGAGGAATTCTGACAGGGAATGGCTCCACCAAAGCCCTCCAGAAGAATGTGAGGGTGGGGAGAAGAAACCCAAGATCAAGTCCACGCTCCTGATCCCACACATGACTCTGGAAAAAAAATAAAAAAAAGAAAAAAGAGCCCCCAAACTCCCCAAATAAGCTACAAAACTCCAAAGCTCTCATTGGTCTGAAATTGTAAAGCCATTTGCAAGGCAACTTTTTATCTTTTCACTCAACAGCATCTTTTTACTCAACAGTATTTGGGTATCAGGAGCCTCCAGTGAGATCAGTCTGGGGACAGACGGAGTCTCCTCACTCATCTGCTCCACACACCCCCCGAGTTCTCGCCAAAAAGAAAGGGGAAAAGTCAAACAAAGCTGCCTTTGCCCCTATCTGGGTCCCTGGAGGGTCCTGCCTGCTCCTTTATCTCCCCTGGCCAGGGAGGAGGCCCATCCAGCACCCAGGGACTCCTCCTGGAGCTGTTCTCCAGCCCGGGAAGCTCCTGCACCAGGCGGGTTTTGCCTCTCCCTCTTTGCAAGGAAGGTCGTGGGAATGTGGGAGGGGGAGGGAAGGAGGGAGGGGAAAGGCAAAAGGAAGGGGGTTGAGAGCACCCAAACCTCACTGGGAGAGAGAAACAGCCCCTGCCCTCACCCGGGGAGGTGGGACATCCACCCCTCCATCCATCCATCCCTCCCCAAGGATGGAGAAGAGGCAAACAGGGAACTGGACCGAGTTTCCTCCCGAGTAGAGAGGAAATCTGAGGGAGAGGGGGAAGAAGCCATGGATGCAGCAGGAAAACCTGTAATATGATGGAAGATGAGCCATCTTCTGCTCCCACTGAACACAACAGAAACACTGGAATCTACTCCTTGTTTGTGTTTCAGAAGTCTTTGTGATGTTAAGGAAAATTCCAGCTCCTGAATCACTCTCCAAATATCTGCACTTCCCTGAGAACACACAGCAAGGCTACAACTGTCACATCTCGTCCCTCACAGAACAAATGTGACACAAGTGAGTCCTGCAGAACACCTGGACGAGGGGAGGGGGATCCCACTGAGATCCCTGCACTGCTGTGGATGGCCGGGAAGCACTGGGGGGATGAGCTGAACCCAACTGGGGTGGAGTGTCCTCAGGAAATTCAGCTGCACCAAAGACAAGGAAACCCAACAGGCAGAGGTTGTGTATCCTTAACCCCATCACTGCCCCACAGAGCAGGACTGGAGTCACCACTAACAGGACATGAACCACAGGACCTGCCCTTATCATCCCAAAAAATTGCTACCCCTGGGAAACACTGGGAAAGCGACACCCCACAGGCACCCAACCACCAGTACCACCACAGCACCTACTGGGACAGCCTGGGAGGCACCTCTAGAACATCCCCAGCGTGGACTGGATCCACGAGCAAGATTTGGGTTGGGATGTCACACTTGGTGCAGCTTCAACTGCCCCGTGTTCCTCACCCGGCCTGTCCTGCCTTGTCCTTTGGGCTGGCCCTGTCCTGTCCCTGTCCCCTGCTCCAGCAGGCACTTCCTGGGTGCTCTGCTGGGATCAGCCCTCGGCTTTCCCGCAGGTGAGGAGATTCCTGCTTCTCCCCCAGCTCCCCAGAGTGGCCATCCCAGCCTGTATTCCTGGCAGTGCCAGGTGCCTGCAGCACACACCACTCCATCCTGCTGGGTGTCAGCATGGCTGCAGCTCCTCAGGACTGCCCTGCCATCCATCCACCCTGCTGGCTGATAACCAGGGCTCTTATCTGCTCCCTGCACTCCGCTGTGTCCCAAAGGCACAGCCCAGACCCTTCCCAGGGCTCCAAAATGAGCTGCACAGCCAGGGGGGAGCAGGGACTGCATTCCATGCAATTCCTCCCAGCTGGCACCTGGGACTCGCTCCCTGTGCAGGTGCCTGGCAGACAGACCCTCCCTCTCTCCCTCATCAACACAGGCACAGCCATGGAGTCATCATGGTTGGAAAAGCCCTCCCAGCCCATGGATCCCCCTGTGCCCATCCCCACCTTGTCCCCAGCCCAGAGCTCTGAGTGCCACTCCAGACCTTCCCTGGACACCTCCAGGGCTGGGCACTCCAAACCTCCCTGGGCAGCCCCTGCCAAGGCCTGGCCACCCTTTCCATGAGAAATTCCTGATGTCCAACCTGCCCCTCCCCTGGCACAGCTGGGGGCCGTTCCCTCTCCTCCTGTCCCTGTTCCCTGGGAGCAGAGCCCAACCCTTCTGGATCCCCCTCCTGTCAGGGAGTTGCAGAGCCAGAAGGTCCCCCCTGAGCCTCCTTTTCTCCAGGACAAAAGAGCCCAAAGGGCAAAGTCTCCACTTCAGAAAACCCACAACCCACAGGCAGGAGATCCCAGAATTAGGCCCAAGTCCCCAAATCCTGGTCTGTGGTTAAAGGCTTAGCAAGGTGACAGGAGGACACAGTTGGGAATATAATTTTCCAAGATAAAAGGCAAATTTACAAGCACAAACACCAGGAACAGCAAAAGCTCCAAGAGCTCATCTCCATCACAATGCAGCAGATGCTCTGAAGTGTCCCTTGCACGTGGAACCCCAGGACAGAACATCCCACTTTGGGGTATTTTTATCAAGAAAGGCAGGTGAAGACCAACCAAATGATCCAGGGGGGCACTGGGAGAGTCCTTCACACCTCTTAACCCCATGGAAACCTTCTCTGGAAGTGCGAAGAGCAGTGGAAAGAAGGGAAGCGAAGCCCAAATGATTTCTGAAAGCAGAGCCAGTTGTCCCCTCTCACACAAACACTCCTGCAGATGCTGGGGTGGTGTCTCTGGGATTCTGTTGTCTCCCAGTCCTGGCCTGTCCACACAAAGCCCTGCGTGTCTCCACAGTGAGGAATGACCATCGCTGGCTGCCGTCACCAGGCTCCAAGGGCTGTGTCCTGCTGGATCCTGGATGATATTCCAGGTCTGTTCTCAGCCAGGTTGGGAGCTGGAGCAGAAATGGTCTCCTCAGGATTTAGGAAGGAATTCTTCCCTGTGAGGGTGGGGAGGGATTGGAATGGAATTCCCAGAGAAGCTGTGGCTGCCCCTCGATCCCTGGAAGTGTCCAAGGCCAGGTTGGATGGGGCTTGGAGCACCCTGGGCTGGTGGAAGGTGTCCTTGCCCATGGTAGGGTTAGCACTGGATGAGCTTTAAGGTCCTTTCCAGCCAAAGTCATTCCATGATCCCATGGCAATGCCCAAATCCTGCAGGAGCCCACTCTTCACGCCCTGCTCCATGGTGATGGTGAGGACACGATGTTCTCCACGCTCCTAATGGAAGCTTCCCCCAGAATTCCCACTGGATGTTATTCCAACGGAATGTTGCATGAATTTCCCATTCAGATCCCATCTGGAATGTCACCAGGCCAGCAAATGCTTGGATGAAGGGCCTACTGAAAGCCTTGGGCTGGGAGCTGCTCTGGACGCTCAAAGACAGGACTCAAAGTCTGCTCCAAGATGATAAAGGGACCACCAAACATGACCAAACTCAACAACCACATTTAAAAATAACAAACAAAGATAAGCCCCCAAGTGCCATTGTCACCTGCACTCAGGACAGACCTTTAGCTGGAACCTCCCATGATCCAACCCTGGAGCAGCCTCAGGCCAGGCCAAGCTCAGCTCCTGGTGGAAAACAGCCAGGAAAGGGAAGGTGGAGTGTCCTGGCCCAAGCTGGAGCAGCTGCTGGTGGATGTGCCCAGGACCCCCCCGGAGCTGTGTGGCCCTGGCAGAGCTCTGCCCCCTCGGGCAGTGTCCCCACAGCCTGGCACGCTGCCCCGGGCACGAGGGAGCCGGGCAGGTGCCACCGCTGGCCCGCGGCCACCGGGATTCCCTTCCTCTAGAATCCTCAGCTGCTCCTTCCCAGGGGGACCAGGGGCTGCCCACAAACACTGCCAGATCCCACAGTTCCAACCCTTCCACATCCTCCTCCAGATACCACAACGAGGCACCAACCAGGGCACCAACCAGGGCACGGCTCTTCCTTATCCAAAGCACCGCACGGATCTGGATTTGGATTCATCCCTTCAGGGCTCTGCTGGAAGGATCTGAGATGGGATAGGTTGATTTAAGTCACTTGCACAACTCAAGTGGTGAGCCATGACCTGGCACAGCCCCTGCCAGCTGGATTCCATGCTCCCTGTGGGGTCCCTTCCAACCTGAGAGATCCTGGGATTCTGGGAGATCCCAGGACAGGGAGAAACGCTGCAAAAACGGCCACCTGACCCCAAGCCCAGCCCCAAACACCTCCTCAGGTCTTGGAACAGGGGCACACGAAGCCACTCCCTCAGCTGGGCTCTGTTTAGGCTCATCCCACAAAGCCTGCCCTATTCCTGGAGGATCCTGCATCACCCAAGGGAAGGGAGCAGGGGAGAGACAAAGGAACCTTCTGGTGTTTTCTTTATTTGGTTGTGGGTTTGTGCTTTGTTTTCTTTGTTTGTTTTCCTTTTAACTCAAAGCTACTCCACCTTCAGACAGAGCTCAGGAGAGAATCTGGCTCAAGGAATGAACATTTTTACCCTCTGATAATTCACATTATGCAGCATTACCCATCCAAACCAAACTGCATGTTAACCAAGGGCAGTTTTAAGGACTAATTAGGACATGGTCGATGAGTTCTTACTTGGAAAAGAGAAGCTTTTCCTGATTTTCCATGGCTTTGAAGGAAAAGTGTCCAGCCATGGACTCCAGCAGAGCACAGTGTTTACACTGTGGTGCAAAGGCAAACCAGGTTTCTTTCCTTCTTTGTGGAATTCTTTCAGAATTGTGCTTCCACAAGCTCCAGGACTGATTTTAGCAACCCCAGAAAGCCCCAGACTCCATATTTATGGGTTGTTTTGTTGGAAGGACAGCGGGGCAGGAGCAGACAGGGAAGGATTCTGTGCAGAACAAGTGGAGCAGTGTCCCAGAAATAGCTGGGAAGTGTCCATCATTCCAAAGCACAACATTCCTGCTCTCTGCTCCCACCTGGGATCTGGACGTGCTGTGGACACAGCGGGTTTGGTTCAGTGAGTGGAGCTGCTTGTCAATCCAGACCCTTCTCCCTCCCCTCCTGGCATCCCAGGAAAGTCCTGCTCCGTTCCAGGCACAGCCCCGGGATCCCAGAAACGCTGGGAATTCTGGTGTCCAAACCATCTTCCCTGATTTCAGCTCATCCAAACCCCACCCACGACAGCACCACGTGTGTTCCACACATCCAAATCCCTAATTTCCAGCTCCTCCAACACCTGCCCAGCAAGAGCAGGGAATAATCCCCAGAATGAATGAAACGGGAATGACTGATCCACATCAGCTCTCCTGGATGTAAATATTTACCAGGAATGGCTCAACACCAGCCTTCTGGGATGTAAATATTTAAGGAAGCAGCCAGGGATGCCTCTGCCACCATTCCATGGACGTTTAAAGATGTGTCATCAGTGAAGATAAAATGATCTTTTAGATACAGCAAAATAAAAAGTATTTTAAAAGCCCTCAATCCCTTTAAACATCCCAAGTGGTGTTGGGGCACACTTGGAGCAGAACAGCAGGAACTGTGTGTTATATATCCATAAATAAATACACATTTATTTGTGTAGGAGGGGTTGGAAGAAGCCTTTTTCCCCCCCTTTCCCACCATTTTTTGGCAGGACAAGAACTTATTTCTTCAGGAAATGCATTTCCTGATGGAAAACAGCACAATTCCATCAGTTAAAGCCCTTGATGGGTTTTTTTCCAAACTGGAATTTGGAGGCACACCTGAACCAGAGAAAAAAAAAAATCTGTAACTGTGGCTGCACTTCCCAAAATGTTGGTCAACAGGGAATTCTCACGAGCCATGAAGTAAATCCACCATCCCAGAAAAACAGGGAAACGGGAAGAGTCCCAAAGAACTCCTCTGCACCCACAGGCCAAGACCTAAACACAACTGAAATGGTCGTGTGTCACTTTAAACTCCTTAATGCTCTTTTAAGTGTCACGGCAAGGAACCAGCTCGAGGAAAAAAAAAAAAAAGCCTTTTTAAAATGTATTTTTCATTTAAAAGCACTCTGTAAAGATGCTTGCATGGGATTGCCCTCCAGGGTTAATATTTCCCCCAAAAAAAAGAGAAATCAGAGTGTCAGGGAGGTTTTAAAGCACCACAGAGCCAGAGCTGTGAGAAATGCTCTGAGTCCCAGTCGGTGTTTTATCCCTGTCCCAGTTCTGAGCTGATAAAGGACCAAATCCTCAGACTGAAGGGGCAGTTGTAAAGCAGAAAAGCTGAATTTTGTGCCGAGTTTTAAGCCCCACCTCCGTGTCCCACAGCCAAGAGCCTTCAAACTGACTCTGCTGGGCAATACTGGCATTTTAGTGGTGATTTAATGATGGGAATGAGGAGGAACGTCCAAAAATATGCCCAGGTGAGCACTGCTGGGGAGGAAAGTCAGGAAAAATAACCAACCTTGCTTCTGCAGGTGGTTAATTATGACAGAAAATGATATTGATAAGATAAACCAATTCTACAGCAACTGCACTACTGTGACTAATAATGTGATAAAACTGGAAATACCTGGGCAGAAAGTAGATGACCAAACTCAACTCTGGCTGTACAACACCCAGAAAATCCACATTTCAAACACCAAACCCCCTCACTTTTCACCAACACTACATCTCTAGGAAGGATGGAGGGAGAATTTAACAAATAAACAACAAAAAAACGAGACTGAGTAAGAAACATCTCCCATATCATCCACTTCAGGACATTTATAGTAGGTTTTATTAGTCAAGATGGAACTTTATGGGATTATATGACTTAACAGCCCCAAGTAACAAGCTCAGCTGCACAGGAACACACAGAATTCCATATAAAAAGTTGTTTTAGGCAGATCAAGCCATAAAATATTAAATACAGGCTCAGAAAGAAACATAACGCCCCATCAACATCCTATCATTTACCTCTGATTTACAAAAAGGCTTGATCCTTTTTAATTACAGGATATATTGAATAAAAGGCATGATTGATTTTAACAGATATTTGAGAGCAAGAGAATTCCAACCACACACACTCGGTTCTCCCAAAAAACCACGTGCACACACAGCCACAACAACAAACACATCTGTAACGACACGGAACATTCCCAAGTGGCACCTTTATCCCTGCTCGTGAAAAAACTGGAAGGATTTGGGGTCGCAGGGACAGACACGCACACCAACCTCACTGCTAAAATTTAAGTAAGGGCTGGCAGGTAAAAAGCAGCAGCGACAGGTTGAATAGTGATGATTTTCCAGCTGCCTCCTGCCCATCCCCGAGCACTCAGCTCGGAGCTCTCCGAACTTTCTTTGGCACGAGGCAAAAAACCAAAAAAAAAACTGAGAAGCTGAACAACAATCCAAGTGTGGAGGTGGAGAGAAAAAAAAAAGGAAAAGGCGATTTTATACCTGAGGAGCTTCGGCTCGTGTTTTTAAAGCGTTAAGTCTTGTGATTAAGATGGTGAATAAGCCCACAGGAGTATGGGGGGGGGAGCGCACAGGGATAGGGCGAAAAATGATTTAAAAGTTATTTTAAAAAATCATTAAAATATTAAAAATAATTTAAAAAATAATAAATTTAAAAGTCGTTTAAAATACGGCTAAAAACAGCAGAGGACCCTGAAGCCACAGACCTACCTCCCCGCAGGGCCCTGCCCAGGAAGAAGGCGGATTCCCGGCTCCCTGCCCGGGGGGGGGGGCTCCGCCGGGCTCCCCCCGCCCCACCCCCGGCGCCGACCCCGCTCCCGCCGCCTCCCGGTGCCCCGAATATTCACCCAAACGCTGGTTTTTGAAAGCTTTTTTTTTTTTTTTTACCCCGGCGCGGCCGTCCCGAGCCTCCTCCCGCCCCGCGCCCGGCGACAAAATGGCAGCGGTGGCGCTGCCCGTCATGTCGGAGGGCGCGGGGCGGCCCCGCCGCAGCGCCGCCACATCGCCTCACGAACCCCCGCGGGCCGAGCGGCGGCGGAGCGGGGAGCGGGGCTGCCTCACGGCCCCTCACGGAGGAGGAGGAGGAGGAGGAGGCGGCGAGGGAAGGCGGGGGGAGCCCAGAACATGGCGCCGCGTCCTACTTGCGGCGCTGCCCCCGCCGCCTCACGGAGCCCCCGCGCCCCCCGCGCCGCGGATGGCGGCGGGAGCCGCGGCCGCGCCGAGCCCTCCTCCCTCCCCCGCTTTCCCCGGCCGCCTCCTCCTCCTCCTCCCTCCTGCTCGCACACGGGAGTTTTTTAAACTTTAAAGCGCACGTTCCGCCGCCCCGCGCCCGCCTTTGTCCCCCGGACAGCGACCGGGCGCGTCCCGCCGCCCTGCCCCGGGCGCTGCCCGCTGAGGTACGTTCGCCTCCCGCTCGCCCCCCGCTCTCCCCCTGCCCGCGACCCTCCGAGGGGCCGCGGGGCCGGGGCTCCGGAGCCCTCCCCGGCTCCGAGAGGGGCCCGGCGGGGCGGGGGGGACGCGGGGAAGGGGCTTCCCCGGCGCGAGTTCGCGCCCCGCCTGCCCCCGAGTGGGCACCTCCCGCCCACTCTTTTGGGGTGGTTTCCCTGGTTTTCGGGTGTTTTTTTTTTTTTTTCCCTTCCCCCGTCCTTTCTTTCTCCCCCCTCCCACCTTATTTGTCTTTTTTTTTTATTTTTTTTTTTGTCCTGCCAAAGTTTTCCTCTCTTCCCCCGTTTATTCCGCCAGACGCGGAACAACAACCTGAAGTCCGGCCCCGGGGGGAAGGAAAAGGGGGGGAAAAGGGGGGAGAAAAGGAAAAACACGCACACACATCCAGCCTTTTTGTGCGTGTGTGGGGATGGAGGGGGTGGAGAGCGCGCTGATTTCTTCCAGTATTTTTATTTATTATGATTATTATTATTATTATTCAACGCTCGCGCTACCGGGGCGGCGATGCCCCCATCGCCCCGTATTAAATAAATAAATAAATAAATAAATAAAAAAGGGAGGGGAAAAAGAAAAAAAAAAAAGCAAAACCCAACCAACGCTAAGCACTGGTTTAAAATTCTTTCCTTTTATCTTCTCAGCATCTGGAGAGAGGGAGAGAGAGAGAGAAAGGGCGCGTTCATGAGGACTACAAAGTTACAAATATGGCTCCCCAGTCTCTCTTGCCTGATCACTGCAAAGAAATGAAGACGCACTTTAAACTAAACCATTCGCAACTCACTCGCAGTCCCTGTCTGCCTCTCCCTGCCCAGCACCCTGCACAAATATTTGCGAACTAAACACGCCGAGAGAGAGAGGAGCGAGCAACTTATTTTTTATTTAACGCACGGCGAGCCCCCCTCGGAGGCATCGCAGCCCGGCACGGGCAGGAGCGGCCGCGGGTCCCCCCAAAGCACCCCGGGCACCCCCAAAGCGGGCTGCACGGCCCCCTACACACACACAGGTAGGCACCTCAAGGGCAGCAGCGGCCCCGCCAACACCGACGCTACACCCTCGCTTCCCCCCACAACCCCCCCCAAAAAAAAAAAAAAAACCCACGGGATGCCTTTTTATTATTATCACCATCATCATTATTATTATTATTATGATTATTATTCCCATCACCATCATCATCATCGTTAATTTTTTTTTTTTTTTTTTTTTTGGCATTGCTTACATCTGAGGGCGTCCTGTTCCGCAGCTCTAAGTGGATCCTTTTCTTCATGTCCATGTCCGTGGCTGGCGGTGCTGGCGCAGTGACCCCTGTGCGGACCCCCCCGGTCGCGGGGCGCGGAGGGACTCGGGCTCGCCCAGCGCCGCTCGGAAGCCCGAGCGCAGCACCGCGGCGGGCACTAACCTGATAACCGCGGGGGCGGGCGCTCGGCGGGCCCGGGGCCGGACTGACGGCGCCCTCCGCCAATCGCCGCGCGCCGCCGCCGCGCCCCGGCCAATGGCGAGCGCCAGGCGCGGCGGAAGCCAATGGGGGAGCGGCGCCGGCCGGGCAGGGGGACAGCCCGGCCCCGCGCCCGGCCTCATTCCGCGCCGCTGGCCGAGGGGGACGGAGCGGCCGCGCCGGCGGCTCCGCGCGGGGAGCGCGCTGCGCCTTCTCCGCCCGCCCCGCTGCGGCCGCCCGGGGGAGGCGGCGCGGGGCGGGAGCGGCGCTAGAGCCGGAGCCGCGCCCGGGCAGGGGCGCGCAGCCAGGAGGGAGGGAAAGGTGCGGAGCGGGGAATGGCGCGGGAATGGCGCGGGCCCCGGCGGCGGGGGGCGGGCGGAGCGCTGGGGGCGGGCGGAGCGCGGGGAGGGGCGGCGGCGCCGCCGCGGCGGCTCGGAGGGAGCGGGGAGTTGGGGGGGGGAGAGGCAGCTCGGCGGGCCGGGGCCGCCCTCGGAGGGGTCCGCGCTGCCCCGGCCGTCCTAGGTGGGGTCCCCGCAGTCCCGGCCGCCCTCGAGGGAAAGCCGCGGGTGGTGCCGCTCGGGCCGGGGTTGGAGCGGCTCCCGAGGGATCGGGCCGGGAGGCGCCGGCTGTGCCCGGGAATGCCGGACGGTCGGTTCTGCCCCCAGGGAAGCGCCCTGGGGGTGTTGTGGGTGCGCCGAGGGGCAGCGGGACCTGGCAGGGGCTCGTGTTGTATCCAGCTGTGGGATGGAGAAAGGGCAGGGCCTGCGCGGCCAAGGAGGGGAATCCTTCTGTTCCTGGAGGGAAGGGACAAGAAAGACCGAGAGGGAGATTTTACGAGAGTCAGGAGTGACAGCACATGGGGGGATGGATTCTGAAATAGGGCAGGGTTTAGTTGGGATATTGGGAAGGAATTCCTGGCTGGGAGGGTGGGCAGGCCCTGGCACAGGTTGCCCAGGGATGCTGTGGCTGCCCCTGGATCCCTGGACGTGTCCAAGACCAGGTTGGAGGGGGCTTGGAGCAACCTGGGCCGGTGGAAGGTGTCTGGGATGGGATCATCTTTAAGGTCCCTTCCAACACAAACCATTCCATGATCCTGTATCCTTTCCCAGGCAGCTGCAGGGATGAGGTGCCAGCTGTGCCCTGGCAGGGCTCTCTGTGTCAGGCTCCACACCTGCTCCTCTCCACGGACCTGTGGCTGGTTTCATCAGACCCAGGGCAGCGCTCCCATCAGGTGGAGCAGAACGCAGGTACACTGTGCTTCATTCCTGGCGGGCATTCCTGCCTGTCCCTTTGTGCAGTCCCTGCAGGCTGGGGGGACTTGCTCACCTCCACCTCCCGGGGCTCAAAAAGGCAGGGCTGTAAAAATCCCTGAGAGCTGTTGGAAAGATTTGGCATTTGGTATGAAAGATGAGAATTGCTGAAAAACCCTTATTAAAATATTTTGCAGTGCAGGACAGAGATGAAACTTCATCAGTGCCTGTGGATAAACTGCCGTGAATGTGGGTGACAGCTAAGCAGGAATTCTCTTGGGAGAGTGAAAGAAAAAGGTCCAGCTGCGTCCAACTTCAGGTAAAAATTATAACTTACAGTGCAGTCCCACTGGTGTTCTGCAGCAGGGTAATATTTTAGAGATGGTTTAGGGCCTTATTATGATTTAGGAGTTGGAACCATCGAATTTTGGTTTTGGGTGTGCCACAGACAAGATATTCATTGCTCTGTGGCTCTGATTCCAACGTGAGGGAAGTTACTGCATACAGTTAATATCCTAAACCTTTACAAAGCATTTGGGACCTGAGGACGAGGGTGGATCTTATTTTAGCTCTGTTTTAAATTCTCCTTTCCAGGTGTGACCAAAGGCGGCCCCTGGGCCGAGGCTTCAGGAAGGTTTGGGCTGGAATTTGTTTTCGTGGAATGGGTGAAGATCTTTGGAAAAGAACTTTTTTATCATGGAAGCAAACTGTTTTATAAGTATGTACTCAAACAAGGAGAGTACAGACATGCTTTTCCCTTTGTTTTCTCAGAAGAGAACAGCGTTCTAATTAGTTAAAGTTGTGTAAAATGCTCCCCATACGAACTGTTGGGGTGAATTTATTCCAAGTTCAAAGTCAAAATTAAGTCTTTAAAGTTGTTGGTTGTCCCCCTGCCCTTTTCATGTGCACATTGCTGGGGAGTCTGGGAGCTAAAACTAAATGGAAGTGTGTTTGCAGGATAAACATCTGAGCACCCTATCAAACTGTAAATAAATTTTAAATAACATTTTTACAGCGTACAACTTTTCTTAACAAAACAGCTCTGGTCACTGGGCTGATCATACCTTCAGGATATCAGAAAGTCAAACTGCTTTAAAAAAACAGCTGTGATTGTGCCACTTGAATGTAAGGGTCTGGGTTTGTTCCCGTGTGCTGACACAGGGGGAGTGGGATCCCTCCTGGAATCCTCAAAGGAGTGGGGCAGGAAAAGCTGTCTGAGCCCTGCTTACTGTGGGGGGAGCTGCTCTGTGGCATCCCTGGAAGATTAAAACGTTCTCCATTTCTCTCTGGGTTTTAAAGCCGAAGTACAAAGAAGGGAACGTTGTGAGTAATCAGTTCCTGGTGGATTTTTGGACACAGTTCACATATTCCTCCAGTTTCTTCATTGCTCAGAGTAATTTGTTGTTAATTATATGAAAAGGAAGTTCTACACATGGTTTAATATTAAATTAAATATTAAAACGCTCTTTAGAGGAGCTCTTGAGGCCTGGCTGAGCCTGAGGTGGATTTTCATGTGCTGCTGTCTTATCATCTCTCAGGTCTTTCTTTCCTGATCCAGCTTTAAAACCCACTTAAATAACATTTTGGGCAATCAGTTGATTCCATCCCCAGTTTATATTTTTCTGTGGATCATTCACTTGCTTTTGTTTTTTGGATTTTTTTCCCCTGTTTGTTTTTAACAGGAATTGTTTGCTTGTTGGGTTTTTTTTTCATGGTTTTTAAACAGGAAGTTTGTTGGGTTTATTTCTTGTTTTTATTTCTTGTTTGTTTTGACCAGGAACTGTTTGGAGTTTTTTGTTGTTGTTGGCAGGAATTCTTTGAGGCTTTTTCCCCTGTTTGTTTTTGACTCCTGCAGCCCCACATTGACCTGGTTCCATCTGGAGGCTCCTGTACATTAAGACACCCATCCCCTGTGGATGGGAGAATCCTCCTGGATCCTGTGGCTGGAGAATCCCTGGAGTGCTGAGCATTTGCTGGTTGTTGTTTTGTGCCCTGATAATACCCCTTTGTGGGGTCCTGTTTGTCCCTGCTGCCTCCACACAATACATTCCTTCATCTTTGGGGCAACATCTTCCTCCTGCCCTGCTCTGGATGCAAAGCTGGGAATGGGAAAGGGAAAACTCCCTTCTTACACCCTCCCTCTCCCCCTCCTCAGCAGGGCAGGGAGATGGTCACTGAGGAGAATTTAGACCGGTGTTGATCACTGGGATCCAGGAATTCTGGACAAAACGAGCACTGGGAAATGATTCAGTTCTTTTACAACACCAGCTCATGCTCTGAGACCCTGAAAATCTTCTTTTGAGCAGCATTTCAGGTGGGAAATTGATGCTCAGCTGGGAAACTCAGACAAGAAACGAAGAAAGGGGGTTTAAAGCAAGGTGTGCAGGGAGAAGGAGCTGCTGGAAGGTTGAAAGGGGAGAAAAGGAGAGAAATAATTCTGGGATGTCTCAAAAACCAGCTTCTTTCCCCTCAGAGTGGAGTGTAAGGTGTTATTCCCCATTTTTTACTCTTTGTTAAATATGTTTTACATTTCCTACCAAGACTTGTAGTTGGTGGAGTTCGGATGTAGTTGAATGTTGCTTGTTTTGTAACAATATTCAGCATTTTTTTACTGCTTGTCCTGGCCATGATCAACTTAAAAACTTCGATAAAATCTCATTAAAGATAAAAAAGAATTTAGGGATTAGCTCAATTGCTGGATAAATCTTCAGGATAATTTGGGGAAAAATGTGTGTAAAACATAGAAGAGAAAAACACAACTTGGAAGAGAAGTGAGCAGCTGATGCAGCTTTACTGACTGGTTTGTAGGGAATCAAAATAAAAGAACTTGTTAGACCTGTGAGAGGGTGGAAAATCAGGTTTTTGGGGGTTTTTTAAGCCTGTCATAAATCTGCGAGTGTGTCAACACGGAAGGAGGAAGAGAACTTCAGAGATCCTTGCAAAACCCCTGACCAAATTCCTTAAACAAGGGGATAACCTCAGCAGAATAAACCCCAGGATCAGAGGTAGGAATGAGAAATGTCAGGTTTTGGGACAAAATCAGACAGATTCAGACAAAGTGAAAGTTAAAAATGTGTGTTGGGGTGTTTTGTCACCGAGGTGGGAAACGCAAATACGGGGAATGGTGTCAAGATTCAAGTGCAGAAAGTGAAGTTTATTGAAGGCAGCTTGCAGGACTGGCTGGGCTGTTCCTGGAGAGGACGAGGGACACTTGGGAGATGAATTAAAACGGAAATTTGGGAATTGTGTGCATGCTGGGACACAAATCCAGAGGTGTCCGGTTGGTTTTTACGGCAGCAGCTTAGAGCGACCAGGACACGATGGCAGCTTTGACTTTGGGAATCTTCCCCCAGTTCCGCTCTTTTCCAGGGAAAACCAAAGAGGTGGTTTGTCCTGGAGGGTTTTGCCCTTTGCAGGTTTGGCAGCAGAAGGGATGGGAGCTCTGGGAAGAGCTGTGAGCCCAGCGCGTGCGGCACCGGATGCGGGAGCTTCCAAGTGGGCCAGTTGAGCGCAGGAGATGGAAGTGAGGACAGTTCTTGGGCAGGGATTTCCAGAGGAATGTGATTCATGGGATAGTTCCTGGGGTAATTACGGCTGCAGCTGCTGTGGGAGCCTCTGCCAGGGCTAAAAAAGTCCCTGGTGGCCAGAGGAGCGGCGGGGAAAGGTGGGAGGAACACCCGAGTCACCTCCGGCCACTTCCAGCTCTGCAGCAGCCACGGATCCTGCTCCAGGATCCCCTGCCTTGTTCAGCCTGGGACAATCTTGGAATTGCAGGTGGGTTTGTGTTCTCTGCAAATACTGGTGAGTGGCAGGGATGGAAAGGGGCTGAGTTACTGGGGTAAATCCCTCCGACACAAACACCTTTTATCTGTACACCTCGTTCCACGGGGGTTTATTCCAGGAGTCACTTCATCCAGTCCTGTAATAAACAGGACTTTTCAACCTCTCTGGTAATCCTTTGTTTGATATTCCTAATTTTACGTCTCAATTTTCATCTATTGATATTTATTTCCAATTATGTTGAATGGAACATTTTAGATTTGATCCAAAATAGGGGAAGAGCTCTTGAAAAATCTGGGGGCTGAAGGGATAAGGAATGTTCTGCTTCCTTTTAATATACATTTCTAGTTTAAATCTTTTACTGGGAGCTGGGGGCTTGTGAAATACTGACCCCAAACTATTATTTTCTCTCACTAATAATGTGTCATCAAACCTCACTTTTTTAGCACTCAAAGGTGCAAGTTCCAGCTCTTGTTGGCTGCAGTGGATTCCCACACACTTCAATCCAGGCAAAAAGTCCTGCACCAATCCTGCTATGGGGTTAACTTCACTAGAGGAAAGCAGGGTGAAAAACTGATTATTTTAAAAAATCTAAATAATTTTTCTAGTCAATTAAAAAAAATAGTTCTAAAATGAAACCCACCGTTTCAGCAGGTTTAAAAACGAGCTCAGCTCATCCCAGAGTGTTTCTCCTCAACGACTGGGTCCTCACAGTCTCCAAATTAGGTTAATAAATAGAGTTTAATCTCTTTAGTTTCTCTGTGACTTGGTTTTCCTGCTTAGCACGAAGGTCTGGGGTGTGGAACGTCCGGTATCTCTTCTCCTGGTTGCACAAACGATAGGATATGAAATTCCTGTTGTATCCAGCGCCCTGAGAGAGGATCCTGGCAGCGGATTGGTGACGGGAATGTTCGTGGAATCACTCATAACGTCAGGTAAAGTGTGTGAGAGGCAGGTCTGGGAGGATGTTTGTGCCCGTTGTAGGTGAGTGATGGATTCACCACACGGGACACCTGCCCAGGCCAGAGCTCGGAATTCCCAACAGCACAGGTGCCTTTCCTGAAGGGTTTGGTGCTCCTTGGACGCTCACTCTGCACATGGGTGGGGTCACTTCAGAGCCCAGTGAGAAAATGAAACTTTCATCAAGACACGGAGGGATGAAAGGAAAAATAAAGCGCAAATGGGAGGTGAAATACGTGGGTACTCGATGAGAGCCAGAATGCAGGGAGGAGGAAGCGAGTTCTGGTGCACAGAGGTGTTTATCAAACCCCAGCTCCTTGTAAAGCAGAGTTAGTGGTGCTGCCTCCTTTGGTGCTTTGGCTCAGGAGCCACTTGGGGCTCCACTTCTGCCCTGGGGGCAAAGAGGAACCAGGAGGTTTGAGCAGAAGCTGCTGGGAAACATCAGCCCTGAGATGTGGCATCTAATTCAGGTGTAATTAAATAAATCTCCTGGAAATCATCGGGGAATGCTGATCCCCTTATGGGGGGGGAGCCCCTCCCAGCTGGGTTTGGAGCTTCTGGGTGGCAAAAGCAGGAGTTCTGCAGGTGTTCCAGAGGGAATTCCAGAATGTTCCATGCCCTGGTTACAGGAGAGAGGGAGGGCTTGGATAAGGAGAGGGACAGGGATTTTGGACAAGGGATGGAGGGACAGGACACAGGGAATGGCTTCCCACTGCCAGAGGGCAGGGAGAGATGGGATATTGGGAAGGGATTCTTGGCTGGGAGGGTGGGGAGGCCTTGGAATAGAATTCCCAGAGAAGCTGTGCCTGCCCCAGCCCTGGCAGTGTCCAAGGCCAGGCTGGAGCACCCTGGGCTGGTGGAAGATGTCCCTGCCCATGGCAGGGGGTGGAATTACATCATCTCTACGGCCCCTCCCAGCCCAAACCATTCCAGGATTCTCTGATCCCTGGACATCATCTCCCCTGAACTGCCACAACATTTCTCACCTCCCCCTTTCATTCCTGGTTCCAGGTGAGCAGCCCTGACACCCAAGCCGTGCCTGATGCCCAGATCCCAACATTCCCAAGGCACAGCAGCCCAGGCTGGGTGTGGGTGCCCTGGCTCTGCTGAATGAATGAACACCAGCCCTGTTCAAGAGCTTTTAACTTGTTGCCCAACAAAACAATGTGTCAGAGCAGCGCTTTGGCAGCAGCAACACTTTTCTGGCCGCATCCACTGCACTTTCCAGGGTCTTATGGTGTGTTTGTGGCTCTGGAATTGTGCATCTCTGGATTTCTCTGTTAATCTTTCGTGCAGGCAGTAAACAGCCAGCCCGGAGCAGATTGGGTTTTGCTGTTTGTGGGCAGGGAGCTCAGCTTAGTTCGACTTGATTTTGAGCAGTGGGATTAAATAATAAGGTAAAATTGTACTGCACGCAGGCTTGGACCAGGAAGGGGTTGTATTCTGTGGAATTTGCATAAAAGAAAGGTGTTTCTGGGTGTCTTTAACATTATTTTATGTAAATCTGTTCCTGAGGTTTTTGGATTGGAATGGCTTTGGGTCGGCGCCCCGTGATCTCCATTATTTAATGTTTTGTTAGGAAATCCCAAAGTTCTGTTATTCAGAATCGTCTTTTACAAAGTTTTGTATGCCCCTGATGATGCTTCTTTGGGGAGACAGAGGCAGAAAATGTCGGGAATGTCAGGAGTGAGGATCCACAGCCCTGAGACGGGAGCAGAGTCTGGAGGGGTTTTTGTGGAGCACTGAGCTCTGTGTCCCCAAAAGGGTTGACCGGGCTGGATGGGACACCCGAGGAAGCTCCTGGAATCCCCGGGGAACGCCCTCGGGAGCAGCTGCCCAGGAATGCCGAGGATCCAGTCCTGAGCCAGCGGCTCATTGGGAAAGCGGGGTGTCACTCAACACCTCGCCCAGCAGGTTCCCGGGGCGGAGATTCCGGGAGAACTGGTGGGACTGGGAGGCAGGAGTTCCCTTGGAACATTCAAATGGGGCTGCTGAATAAAACGGGATCATTTCCCTATTTGCCCTCAGATGTCCTGAGCCAATTCTCTGCCTCTGTAATAACCTGGAGCTGGGTGAGAGGCAGCCCTTGGGGCTGGGGAGGGATTGAAATCGGGTAAGGAGGAAACTTTGGGATGGTTTTGTCCCTTCTAAAATCGTTTTCTTCCCGGTTTTTGTTATTCCCAGCTCCCATTTCTCTCTGAGCGATGGTTCCTCGGGATATTGCTCCGAAAGCTGCTGTTCCTGCGTGGAGCAGAGCGGGGAGAGCTGGTTTGGAATGTCATTTGCCTCAAAAACATCCTCCATCGTGCCTAAAAAACAGGATGGAGAAGAAATTTCTCTCTCACTAATTTTTTTAATATTTATTTTCTATTTCTTTGTCTGTGGATCCCCCGTAGGAGGGGGAGGTGGCAGCTCAGGAAAGCCTGGCTGGAGAAAGGCAAGGATGTGAAGTCTCAAGCACCATCCCTCTCCCCGGGTATTTGAGTCAAGGAACATAAATAGAAAGCAGATAATTTGGAGCCACCTGTAGTAAAGCAATTTCCTTTGCAGAGTGAGTTTTGCTCTCGGATCCTGAGTGTGGCACCCCCAGGAGAGGAGCCCTCAGCAGCCAGAGGAAGAGCTCAGCAGGCAGGAACAGCCTTTTCCTTTTAAACAACGTGTGGCTGCTGATGGCTTTGACAGGAGGATTCACAACCTGGGGAAAAAAAGTCCCCCTCCTCTCCTTTTTCGGCCTTTCCCCCAAAGGAATCCGTTGGAATTGTTTCCTTGGAGCTGCCTGGCTCTCCCTTCAGCTCTGGGTGTGTTCCATGGGCTGCTTGTGCCGTCCAGAGACTTCCAGGTGTTTGGGAATTGCACAAAGCTCGGTGACAGGACTCGTGGCAGCAGCATTGTAGTTGGAAGGGGTTGGATCATTTGGGATCAACTTGGGATCAGCTATTCCAGCACCTCTGCTGAAGCAGGGACAGGTTGTCCAGGACTGTGTCAAGGTTTAGAGACCTTGGAGCCCCTTGCAGGGCCTAAAGGGGCTCCAGGAGAGCTGGAGAGGGACTGGGGACAAGGGATGGAGGGACAGGACACAGGGAATGGCTTCCCACTGCCAGAGGGCAGGGACAGATGGGAGATTGGGAAGGAATTCTTGGCTGGGAGAGTGGGGAGGCCCTGGAATAGAATTCCCAGAGAAGCTGTGGCTGCCCCTGGATCCCTGGCAGTGTCCAAGGCCAGGCTGGAGCAGCCTGTGCTGGTGGAAGGTGTCCTGCCCATGGCACAGGGTGGGATGGGATGAGCTCCAATCCAAGCTATCCCATGACCTGGGTTTTGACTTCCCACAGGTGCTCCCAAAGCTCCCTTTCAACAGAGGATGTTCTATCCAGCTTTTTTCCACCACGAGGTGACAGGGGGGTTCCAAACCCCGGGAATGTTTTCAGCCAGATATTTTTGAGGAGAGAAGACCCCCAGGACACCTGCAGAGCCACAGCATCCTTTGGGAGCGTGGGACCAGCGTGTCCTTCGGGAAAAGCTTGGCTTTGGCAGCCCTGCCAGGTACTGGGTGTCTGTGTCCCCTCTCCTGTCACAGTTCTGGAATCTTTGTTCCATTCTTCCACTTTTCCCCCTCGGTTTTGGCCAAAGCAGGCTCTCCAAGAGCGTAGTTTGAACAATTCCCAGGATTAGGGAGGAGATCCCCCTGTGGGGCGAAATTCCTGCCTGTCTATGAGCTCCCTGTGTCCCAGAAAAACTAAGAACCCCCAAACACGGGTTGTTTCCCCCAAATCCTTGTGTTTATCAGCACAGACCCCTCAGTGACACCGAACCCTGCAGGGAATCTCAAATGGTGGAGGCCTGGAAGCCTTCCCTGGCCCTTCATGGCATCTCCACGTTCCTGTTAGCTGGGATTTCCCAATTTAGAGCTGAGATCTCCGAGGGGCTCGTCTGAACACACTCTTTACTCGCACTTGGAAAATGTCAGGCATATGTTTGTCAAATGTGGAGCTGCTTTGGGCACAATTAGGGAGCCGTTTCAGCCTCGCAGTGAAGTGATTTCAGCAAGTGGAGCAGAGAGTGTGTGCTGATATAATTACCCTGAGAGGCACCCAGGCCTGGGAATTGCCTTTATTTGTTTCCAAACAAACGTGGTTTATTTGTGTGGGTGCGGGATCTGTGTGGGGATAAACCCTTGTGCTGATAGTGATTAAAGATGGGATGTGCTCCGTGAATGGATGGGATCCTGGAATGGTTGGGCTTGGGAGGGGCCTTAGGGATCATCCCTGCCACGGGCAGGGACATCCCAGGATGCTCCAGCCTGGCCTTGGCCACTTCCAGGGATCCAGGAGCAGCCACAGCTTCTCTGGGAAATCTTTTCCAGGGCGTCCCCACTCTCATAGCCAAGGATTCCTTCCCAATCTCCCATCTCTCCCTGCCCTCTGGCAGTGGGAAGCCATTCCCTGTGTCCTGTCCCTCCATGCCTTGTCCCCAGTCCCTCTCCAGCTCTCCTGGAGCCCCTTTAGGCCCTGGAAGGGGCTCCAGGACCCCCCTGTGCATTCCCTGAGCTCCCTGCTCTCCATGTGCAGAGGGAACAGGACATTCCCAGCATCAAACATCCACCTCAGCCTGTTCCTCTGCCTTCCCATTCCAGGAGCCCTGCACCAGCTCTCTCCAGCCCCTGGGAATTGTGCTGTGCTCCTGCTGCAGCCGCCACGTGACGCGGTGTCAGAGCGGATCCATCTGCGATGGGACGGCTTTTAAAGGGATGAGCCAGCTTTTGGTGGGCTAAAACTCAGCTGGGAGGGGGGTCAGAGCCCGGGGAATGCAGTAAAAACTCCAATCTTTTGTCTGGGGTGGAGCCACCTGCACTCCAAGAGCTTTGCTGGGGATGGAACCTCTTGGGATCGAGGACTCGCTGATCTGGACTGGGATCAGTTGACACTGATTTAATTTGGATCAAATTATCACTGATTCTGTTGGTATCACTGATTTGAACTGGGATCAAATTCTCACTGATTTGGTCTAAGGACCAAGTTATCCCTGATTTAATTTGGGATCAAGTTCTCACTGATTTCTGTTTGGTATCAACTCACTGATTTGAACTGGGATCAGGTTCTCCCTGATTTGGTCTAGAACCAAGCTCTCACTGATTTGGATTGGGATTGAACTCCCACTGATTTAGTTTAGGGACAAAACTGGAATGGGCAGAAATGTTTTGGTAAAGGTTTCATATCAAAGCATCTGTTTGTTGGTTTTTTAATTGTATGTTTGATGTTTTGGGGGGCAAAAAAAGGTAAAATCTTGAGAATTTTTTTTTTTTTTTTTTCCTATTTCTTCTCTTTTCCTTTTCCTCTGCTTCCCTGGGAAAAGACAGCCTGTTCTGGTTTGCCTTTCCCGCCTCATTTTACACTTTTCCTCCCAATTCAGGTAATTTTTACCTTCAAAAACAAACCAGACAGATCCTGGAACAGAAATCCTGTTCTCACATGTGCCTTTCCCGTGATTTTTGTGGGACTATCACCTCCATAACCAGCTACAAGAGTGGGAAATCACAGCTGTAATAATATGTTTAAAGTGTCCTGTCAAACTGTGGGTAACAAATTCTGGATATCACGAATTTGGTCATAATTTGGGGGGGGGGAAAGCAATTTCCCCCTGGGATTTCCTCCTGAAAGGGCCTAAACCAACCTCCCCTCTTCCCAGGATTTCACTCCTGCCCTGCACCAACAGTGATGCCACGGATGTAATTAAATATTTACAGTCTTTCTGTATCTGGTGGCTGGGCAGGAACTGGGAAGTGCTGATTCCAACGGCTCCCTGACCTTGTGGGGTGACCCCCTTCTCCCTCAGCCCCTTTGGCTGCTCTCCCTCTCATCCCTAAAGCCCTCCTGGCTCTCCCCAGATCCCTCTGACAGGTGGAAATGCCTCTCTCCCCGCAGCTCCCCCCTCGCTGCCTTTGCTGCGCTTTTCCCTCTCCCTGCAAACCTCGGTTTGCTCCTTCCCCCTCCCAAAATTCCTCCTTTAATGATGCCAGGCTCGTGTTCCCTTGGTCTTTTGATGCAATTGGGCTGAAAGGAGGCAAAAAAACCCCCCCTCCTTTAACCAATTTTGTGCCTCCCTCTGGAGGATTCCTTCCCAGGGCCAGGAATAGCTCTGGTGGGAGCAGCTCTGCGCCTGCACAGCCCGGATTCACTGCGGAATTCCAGCCCTCCCAGTGCCCACAGCCTGGCTTTGGATGTTTTTCACCCCTCCTGTTGTTGCTGCTGACATCTCCTGGCTCTCCTTCCCGCTGCTCTTTGGATAGAAACGCTCCCATTCCCTTTTCCCTCAGGCACCGGGAGCAGCCGGGCCTGGGATGTGCTCGCTCCTCTGGCTGAATCCAGGGAGCCTGCTGGGCAGGAATCCTCCTGGGAGCACCTTCCCTGCCCTTGCAGGGGGGACATTTGCATGGCTGAGTTTTCCCAGTGAGGGGTTTTTGCCCCTCTGTGGAATTTTCCCATGTCTCTGTCCCCTTGCAGGGGGTGGAAAAGGCTCTGGGAGGTGGGAAGAGGTGGCGGGGAGAGTGGGGATGTTTTTCCCGGAGCATCCAAAGGTGATGGGAGTGCTCTGGGAGTCTGTGATGCTGGGGAATGCTCTGGGAGTCCGTGGTGCTGGGGAGTGCTCTGGGAGCCCGTGGCCTGTGAAGAAAACTCTCCCAGGTCGTGTTTAAGTGCCAGGGAATTCTTTCCTCGTTATCTCGTGTAACCATTCTGGTCCCAGCATCCACTGAACCATTCCTGACAGGCTCTCTCTGGTTTAACTGGGACAATCCACTTCCCAGCTGGAGGTTCCTCCAGGATCCTGCTTAGCCAGAGGCCCTGGATGAGGAGCTGTAGCTGGAATTGCTGCATCAAATCACCCTCAGCTGGGTCCAGGCTGCAGCCACCTCCAATTCAGCCTCTTATTTCCTGAAGGAAAAGTTGAGCAGGACAATCCCTTTTAAGAAGCAGGATGAGGATGGGAAATGGCTTTGGAATTCTCTTTAACAGAGAAGGAAATCGTGGGGAAAGCAGCTCTGGCTCCGTTAATTCCTGGGATGAGGGATCAGCGCTGGGAGGTTCCCAAGAGGTTCCCAGTGTGGAAAGACTTGTCTGAATTCCATTTAAAACCTTGCCAGTGGAACCTTTAACAAAGACACTTATTTATTGCTATTTATCCACTGATACAAGAATATCATGTAGGGCCACCTCTGAGGCTTTCAGGCCTGAATGAACATTAATTCCTATTCCAAAACATGGAATTTTGGGCACATATTCCTTGCATTCCAGCTTGCAGACCAAGGAGATGTTTCAAATCTACCTGCTCTCATTTTCTCCCCCCCAAAGAAGAAAGGGAGGGAAGGCAAAGTGCAGATGAAATATCCTGTTAAAAAATGTTCATTTGCAAGTTGGATTTTGACGTTTTTCAGCTTGAAAGAGCCCGTTTTCTCCCCCACATGGTGCTTGTGGAGCAGGAAATTTATGAGTTGTGAGTATTGGAAAGAATAATTTTCACAAATCATGGGATGGTTTGGGTGGGAAGGGACCTTAAAACTCATCTCATTCCCCCTCCTTGCACGGGCAGGGACACCTTCCACCAGCCCAGGATCCTCCAACCTGGCCTTGGACACTCCTTCCTACTGGGATTTCTTCCTTGGACAGGTCCTGTTGCCTCTTTACTAAAAATAGGAGCTTTGACTTGGGATTTTCCAGGCCTTCCAAGCCAAATGCTTTGATAAATTCACCTCCTTCCACCCCAGGGTTTTTTTTTTTAGGAGTTTGCCTGAATTTGAACCTCATAAATTCAGTGTGATGGTGATGATGAATCCCATCACTGCCAGGAGCTGCAAGGCCTGATGTGATTGAGGCTGGGGTTGGTGTTTGACAGCTGATGGGGGATCCTCCTCCCTCCCCTCCTGAGATTCCTGCTCAGAAAAATCTCCTCCTTCTCCACTCCCACCATCCCTGACGCTCCAAAGTGACCCAGGTGGGGAACCAGCCCTGCCCCTTCCAACTGCTGCTGCAAAACAAGGCTCTTGAGCAGGTAATGAATGGACTGAGGGAGAGCTTTGAGGAGTGTTCTTAAAAAAAAAAAAATAATGAAAAAAAAAGGAGTGGTAAATATCCCAATTAATATTTCCACCAAATAATTAGATATATTTCCATGAAATATAATTATAATCACTTAATGATTAATTAATTTCATGATTAATCATTATAATAATTTCATGATTATGTTCAGAGAAGCACAACGTGCAAAATCTTAGTATTTCAGTATCAAGCAACAAAAAATTAATATTTAATATTTATTTAATAAATATGAAATTTGAATTGAATATTTAATTTTAAAAAACATCTTTCTAAGCCACTCTTTGTGCCATAACCAGGGAATCACAGAAGTGTCACATCCAGGTGCTGCTCAGTGGACCTGAGAAGTCCCTTTTTTTTTTGTGTTGTTTGACATGAAAAGCTTTAATGGGAACAACTCAGACCTTTAAAAGGGGCCCCGTGTCCCTGACACCTCATTTTGGGAAAAATCCTTCCATTGAGACCCAAGGCCAAAGGAGGAGCAGCAGCTCCTGGAATAACTGGGAAGGAAAAGTATCAAATACCTGATTTAAGGTGAGTTTAAATGTTAAGAATGTTGTAGTAGCTTATCCTTCAAAAATAGATTTTTTTGCCAACTTTTCCTACAATTTCAACCTAAAGGTGGTTTTGCCACTTCCCACATAATTTAAATATTAAAACATAATTAAATTACTGTTGAGTGCAGTTTGTGGGATTAAAAGGTGATAATTTTTTTATTTATTTTACGGGACGAGATGGAGCAGAGACCTCAATTCCTGATGGGCTTGGGGGTGTTTTTAACATGAGAGAGACACCAGGTTGTCCTGGGGAAGAATTATTTAGACAGTTCTGAGACTATTCAGATTTTAAGTCATATTAGCAATTGATTTCTATTTTATGTATTGATTTTTATTTTATGTATTGATTTTTATTTTATGTATTGATTTTTATTTTATTTATTGAATTCTATTTTATTTATTGATTTCTATTTATTGATTTCTATTATTTTCCTTTATTTCTGTTTTGTTTTAGATCCCCAGTGTGGTGGGAACACCCTGAGGACAGAGGGGGTCGTGTCCATCAGATCCAGCACACACCCCAAGGTTGTTCATCTTTTACTCTCCCCGTTATTTCCCAGTAAATAATTCCATGACCTTGGATTGTTGGGTTCCCCTGGAGAAGAGAAGGATCCAGGGAGACCTGAGAGCCCCTTGCAGGGCCTAAAGGGGCTCCAGGAGAGCTGGAGAGGGACTGGGGACAAGGGATGGAGGGACAGGACACAGGGAATGGCTTCCCAGTGCCAGAGGGCAGGGAGAGATGGGACATTGGGAAGGAATTCCTGTCCATGAGAGTGGGGAGGCCCTGGAATAGAATTCCCAGAGAAGCTGTGGCTGCCCCTGGATCCCTGGAAGTGTCCAAGGCCAGCCTGGGCTGGTGGAAGGTGTCCCTGCCCAGCCAGGACCTGGATAATGTTTAAGGTCCCTCCCAGCCCCAACCACTCCAGGATCCTCTGGGATCAGTCAGGGCAGAGCAGCCCCTGCTCCCTGGGCAGTCCATGGGGAGCTGAGCCATCCCTGCCCTTCCCGTGCATCCAGAGGGGGAATCTGGTACAAAGCTCAGCCAACTTCCCAATAAACAGGCAGGCAGGGGGAGGGAGGGAGTTTTCCAGCCGGGATCAGCTCCAGCTCTGCCTCTGCAGAAGCCTCTCCTGCCTTCCCTGCCCGGCGCTCCGTGGCAGTGGCAGCGGAGCAGGAATGTTTTACTACCTGGTTTCTGGTCCTGACATTCCCATGGCAACCTCCTCCCCCAGAGGAGTCCCAGTTTGGAGCTGCACAAGCAGGATCTGTTCAGGGAGGAATAAAGGTGGCAGTATGGAAAAGACACTTCCCCGTGTGTTCCTGACGGGCCGTGAATGGGGATGGAGGGGCCGCTGAATCCCGGGCTTTGTGGGCTTGGCAGGACGCGCTTCCCGAGGGCAGGGGGCTCGGTGGGGCGAGGAACAGGAACTCCAGGAGGCTGCAGGAGGGACATCCAAGAGCTGGGGTCGGCTGGAAGAGGCAGGATGCAGCAGGGACTTGGTGTGTGATTGTGGGACAGGAGGGACAACGGGAATGAGGCGGGAGAGGGCTGGGAGTGAGCAGTGTGAGCAGGAGCTCGTGCCTGGTGCCAGCTGTACATCCCAAATCCAGTCCATCCCTGCCTGCTGGCCTCAGGAACACCGTGTCCCTCTGCCAGGGCCCCTTTGGTGTCCCAGGAGCCCTTTGGGGTGAGCAGGAGGGGTTGGGTCACACCTTTGGAGCTGGAAAAGGGCTCGTTGGACGGGGCAGCTCCGCGAGGATTTTCCCAAGATAACGAGATCCTGCAGGAATTTGGGACAGCTGAGGGGCTGCTGCTGGATCTGATGAGAGCACGGGGGATTTGAGGAATTGTGGGGGCTGGAAAAGGAGATGGAGGGGGGGCAGAGGCTGGGAAGGCAGGGACTGACCGGGAGGGAGGAGAGGACAATCCAGGGAGGAGAGGGAAAGGGAGAGAGGGATGAGTGCTCACAGAGAGCAAAGATTCCCATCTCCCTGCTCTGGTTTTGCTGGCAAAAGGAATCCCCAAGCCCCAAAACCTTGCTGCCACCACCCTCCTTCCAGCCCAGCTCGGCAGAGGAGCAGCACCTCCCTGTCCCTGGGAGCTGAAGGACTCTGGGAATGGGTCAGTCTGGGAAAGTGGGCTCTCAAAATTAGGGAAATCCGGGGCTGGAGAGCCCACTTTCCCAGACTGACCCGTTCCCAGAGAGCAGCCCCTGCTCTGCTCAGCAGAAGGTTCTGGAAGCAGGGCAGGAGCAGTGGCAGAGTGGGTTTGGAGGGAAGCAGGGCCTGGAATGTTGCCTCCTGCAGGTCCAGAGCCATGGGCACGGCAGAGGATGCCGAGTGGCTGCGCTGGGTGACGAAGCAGTTCGGGAGCATCGCCGGGAAGGACAAGGAAATCAGCCTGGAAGAGTTCAAAAGTGCCCTGCAAGTGAAGGAGGTGAGGGGTCCTTCCACAGGACAGCAGCCAGCTCTGCTCCAGGAGGGGACTGAGGGAAAATCCAGATTCAAAGTGGGACTGTGTGGTGTTCATGGAGCTGGAGAATCCTGGAGTGGTTTGGGATGGAAGGACCCTAAGGGTCTCCTCATTTACCCCACGCAGGGTTAGATGGGATAATGGGAAGGCATTCTTCCCTGGGAGGGTGGTGAAGGACTGGAATGAAATTCCCAGAGGAGCTGTGGCCGCCCCTGGATCCCTCTAAGTGCCCAAGGCCAGGTTGGCTTGGCCTGGTGTAGTGGGAGGTGTCCCTGCCCATGAAAGGGGGTGGAACGAGACGAGCTTTTGGGTCCTTCCAAGCCAGGCATTCCACAATCCCACGGTGTGGGATCACCTCAGCCCCCACCCTGCTCCCACAGTCCTTCTTTGCCGAGAGGTTCTTCGCTCTGTTTGATGCTGATGGCAGCGGCACCATCAGCCTGGAGGAGCTGCTGAGGGCCCTGAGGCTGCTCGTGCACGGGGACCAGGGGGACAAGCTCAGCTTCCTCTTCCAGGTCTACGACGTGGATGGTGAGACGAGGGCAAACAGGCCGAGCTGTGTGCTTTGGGATCAGGCTGGGATTTGGGAGGCAGGGAGGCTGCACTGCTGGAGCTCTGTTGGAGATCCGTGTCTGTCTGGGATCATCATTCCACGGGGAGAACATCAAAAATCCATCTGAAAGGCAGCAAGTAAATTGGCCACGTGTTGGGAATTCCCATGGAGTGCTTTCACCCTCAGCCATGGGGAGGAGTGGGCTCTGCTCTGCTCACACACCACCTCCCCATCCCAGGTTCATGGACCTGTAGGATCAGTGAGGTTGGAAAAGCCCGCTGAGATTGAGTCCAAGCTCCCCCAGCACGGCCAAGGCCACCACTAACCGTGTCCCCAAGTGCCACATCCACAGGGCTTTTAAACCCCTCCAGGGATGGGGACTCCAACGCCCGACCACCCTTCCCATGAAGGAATTTTCCCCAGTGTCCACCCTGCCTCCCCAGGCAGCGGCTCCATCGAGGCGGACGAGCTGCAGCTGGTGCTGCGCTGGTGCCTGCGGGAGAGCTCCGTGTCCCTGCCCGAGGAGCGCCTGGGGGACCTCACCAGGGCCCTGCTGGAGGCGGCTGACAGGGACCACAGCGGCTCCATCACCTTCCCCGAGCTCCGGGAGCAGCTGGAGGCCTTCCCAGAGCTCATGGAGAACCTGACCATCAGGTGGGACCCTCTGGCTGGGATTCACCCCCGGGAGCACCTTTTTCCTCCTGCCTGGGGATCTGTGCTCCTGTCGAGGCTCTTGGGGGTGCCCACACTGGGCAGGGCTTGGCTGGCACTGGGAGAGACTTGGGAGCCTTGGGCTTGGGTGCAGGGATGGTGTTGGGATGGGGGTTTGGATGTTGGGATGGGTGCTGGGATGGGGGTTTGGATGTTGGGATGGGTGCAGGGATGGGGGTTTGGATGTTGGGATGGGTGCAGGAATGGTGTTGGGATGGATGTTGGGATGGGTGCAGGGATGGGGGTTTGGATGTTGGGATGGATGCTGGGATGGGTGCTGGGATAATGCCAGGCTGGGTGCTGGTCTCGGATGCAGGGCTGATGCCACACTGGATGCTGGGCTGGGATGCAGGGATAGGTGCTGGGGTGGGTGCAGGAGCCCCCCCGCGCTGGTGCCAGCCCTGGCACACGCCTGCCCAGCTCCCCCTTCCCGGGAAGGCAGCTCCGCTCCCGTTCTCCCAGTGCCGCCAGTTGGCTGAAGCCCCCGGTGCCCCCGGAGCGGCCCCGCCCGCGCTGCCTGTCCCGGGGCTACTGGCACAACCACCGGGGCCAGCTGGGCTGCCTGGGGGGCTTCACCGCCCTCAACCTGCTGCTCTTCGCCCTGGCGGCCCTGCGGCACCGCGGGCTCGGCCCCGCGCTCATGGTGGCCCGGGGCTGCGGGCAGGGGCTCAACCTCGACTGCGCCCTCCTGGCTGTGAGTGCGGGGCACGGGAGGGCTGAGGGACCCCAGAGGGGTGGGGGTCTGCTGGGGGTCCGGGAGGAATGTTGTCCCCAACATTTCCAGTCGCCCCCCCGCATCTCCATCTGCCCCTCGCGTCTCCCATCGCCTCCAGCCCCTCCCCTTGGCCCCTGGCATCTCCCGCAACTCCAGCATCTCCCGCTGCCCCCCAATATTTCCAATTGCCTCCACCACTTCCAACTGCCCCTGGCATCTCCAATTACCCCAAATATCTCCCCTTACCCTCTGGCATCTCCAATTACCCCAAACATCTCCCACTGCCCCCTGCTATCCCCGAGTGCCTCCCAGCATCTCCCATTGCCCCCATCATCTCCAAGCGCCCCCGGGGTGCCCAATTTTCCCCTGGCACCTCTCTTTGCCCCCCCCTCGTATCTCCACGTGCCCCCAACACCCCTCCCTCCCTTTGCCCCCCGCCCCGGAGGTGCCGATGCTGCGGCGCTGCCTGTCCTGGCTCCGCTCCACCGCCGTGGCCGAGGCGCTGCCCCTGGACCAGCACGTGCAGTGCCACCAGCTCGTGGGGTGCGTGGTGCTGGCCCTGGGGGCGGCTCACAGCGCGGCACACATCGCCAACCTCGGTGAGTGCCAGCGCTGCGGGGCGGGCACCTCGGCCACGGAGGGGGGCTCGGGGTGCTCCTGTCCGGGGGGATTGCAGGTATCCCAGAGAGGGGATGTAAATGTCCCGGGGGATGCTCATGTTGGGGGGGATGCAGATGTCCCAGAGGGATGCAGACGTCCCAGGGAAGGAAGGCTTGTGTTCGGGGGGGGATGCCCGTGTCCTGGAGGGGTGTGGCTATCCCAGGGCAGGCGGTGTCCCGGGGGAATGCTCGTGTCCCAGGAGGGGGATGCCAGCCCTGGAGAGGGGGTGCCCACGCCGAGGGGGGCTGCGAGGGCGCGGGCAGGGTGTGGGCAGGGTGTGGGCAGGAGCTGCAGCCGCGGGCGCGGCACAGTCTGTGATCCCCCTCTAGTGGTTCCCAGCCCGGCAGCCAAAGGGCTCCCGCTGCTCCCGGCTGGAGTCTGGCACCCACAGCCCTGCACCCCAAAGCCCTGCACCCCAAAGCCCTGCACCCCTCATCCCGTCACCCCCAGCCCCCCGTGCCCGCCGTGGGTGCCGGGGCTGCCCACCCCCTCAGGGGGGCAGCTCTGCCCCCCCTGCCCACCGTCCTGCACGATCCCCCTGCACAGGATGCCCTGGTGCCAAAGGGGACGGGGTCAGGAGAGGGGGAACGGGGCATTTCCGCCGTGTCCGGGCGAAACTGGTGTTAGTGTGTGTGTGTGTGCCCCCAGCCCGGCTGGCACAGCGGGACGGGGGCCCTGCCCTGTCCGAGTCGCTGCTGTGGGCGCGGCCCGGGGGGGGCGGCGTGGCCGGCACAGCCCCCCAGACCGGGCTGGCGCTGCTGGCGCTGCTCCTCGCCATGGGCACCTTCTCCAGCCCCTGCGTCCGGCGCCGCGGCCACTTCGAGGTGGGACACGGGAATACCCCAGGGGTGCCCGGGACCCCGCGGGGGTGGGGGCACCAGGGAGGGGCCCTGGGAGGTGCCCACGGGGGAGGGAGAGCTGGGCTGGTGCGGTGCCCTCAACACCCCCTGGACGCTGCCCAGATTTGCAGTTTGGGGGTTTCTGGGCTTTTCTCCCCTGATGGGACAAGAGGGGAGGTGGGAGAACAGGGAATGGCTTCCCACTGGCGGAGGGCAGGGTTGGATGGGATATTGGGAAGGAATCCTTCCCTGTGAGGGTGGGCAGGCCCTGGCACAGGTTGCCCAGAGAAGCTGTGGCTGCCCCTGGATCCCTGGAAGTGTCCAAGGCCAGGCTGGATGGGGCTTGGAGCAACCTGTGCTGGTGGAATGTGTCCCTGCCCATCCAGGACCTGGATAATGTTTAAGCTCCCTTCCCACACAGAACATTCCATGATTCATTTGCCTTTTCCCCCTGGGATGCCCTGGCACAGCCTCACCAAGAGGCACTGTTTGGCTCCACCACGTTCCACTCACATTCCCCGTGCCCCCATTCCTTTCCCACAGGTTTTCTACTGGACCCACCTCTCCTACATCTCCGTCTGGACCCTCCTCATCCTCCATGGTCCCCACTTCTGGAAGTGGTTCGTGGTTCCTGGCTCCCTGTTTGTGCTGGAGAAGGTTCTGGGCTGGGCCTGGCGCCGGGCAGGGGGGCTGCACATCGTGGAGGTCAATCTGCTCCCCTCCAAGGTGTGCACCCAGAGCCCCCAGAGCTCCTCTGGGGAGAGAGGGAATGATGGAATAAACCAGTAGTTTCCATGGAAAACTGGGGGTTTGGGTGGTTTAGGTTTGCAGGGAGAGGTGAAAGAGATTTCTTCATTTTCAAGCTGTTGTTTATTTAATTGAGAATCTTTGCTGATTTTTCAAGTCCAAAAATACCCAAAGTTGTGGAACAACTGGAGCCCAAATGAAAACTGCCCAGACTCTTAGTTTTCCCAAAAAGCCTGTTTGAGTCCAGCCTGACCTGGGACTGTTCAATACAAAGTGGGCAGAGATCAGGGGAATAAACCCCCTTTTAGATCCAGGGGTCCATGTCTTGTCAGCCACTGCTGAAACTGGGAGAGGCAACCCAGGGGTCCAGCTGCAGGAACACCCCCTGGGGAGTCCAGCCGGTGTCCTCTGGATGCTCCAGCTTTCCTGCTCCCCTCCTGCTCCAGGTGACTCACCTGGTGATCCAGAGACCTCCGTCTTTCCACTTCAAGCCCGGGGACTACGTGTACCTGAACGTGCCAGCCATCGCCTCCTACGAGTGGCACCCCTTCTCCATCAGCAGCGCCCCTGAGCAGCCAGGTGGGAGCACAGCCCTCCCAGTTTCCCATCCCTGGGACGATGTTTTGCATCACCAGGGTGATGTTTTGCCAGCCTGGAGTAACCTGGTCCAGTGGAAGGTGTCCCTGCCCATGGCAGGGGGTGGGACAGGATGGGCTTTAAGGTCCCTTCCAACCCAAAGAATTCCAAGATTTTGAGCACCCTCTTCTCTGTTCCATCCCACAGAGACCCTCTGGCTGCACATCAGGTCTCTGGGCCAGTGGACCAACAGGCTGTACGAGTACTTCCAGCAGCTGGAATCACCCAGCCCGGAGCAGGAACAGCCTGGGAGGAGCCCGAGCTGGGCACAGGTGGGTGGCACTGGGATCAGCTCTGGGCAAACACAGCAAAGCAGCACACACAGCTCTGGGCTGGATGTGGAGAGGATCCCCTGGGATCACCCCAGTCACTGGGATGGGTGCTGGGTTATCCCTTGGGATGCACATTCCCTGCACAGAGCTTGCCCAGCCCTGGGGGATTCTGTGCCCCACCGCCCTGCTGACCCTCCTGGAGGGACACAGCCCCCTGGGAGCGTCCCAGCAGTGATTCCTGCCCTTTGTTTTCCAGGAGGGCTGGGGCAGAGGCTCGGTGGCCTCTGGCAGGGATGGATCTGTGCAGCTGACGGCGTTCAGAGCCGCTGCCCCGGCACAGGACCCGGAGAGCGGGGTGAGCACCGAGCCCAGCCCGGGGCAGGGAGGGGGCTCTGCCCCATCCACAGCCAGGAGCAACCTGGAGAAACCAGCCCAGTCACTCCAAAGCCCTCATTCCCCCCAAACTCACATGGTAATCGGGATAATTCCCTTTTTATTCAAGATCAAACCCATTCTGATCCAGACAGCGTCCTCGGGTGACAGATCCCTGCGGGTGGGTGTCGATGGGATGTCCCCCAGGAGCACAGGCTTGGCCTGGGTCTGACTGAGGGCTGGGGCTGTGCAGCTGGATAACCCAGCTGGGAAAAGCCCCAATCCCAGGAGCAGGCAGGTCAGGAGGGGCTGGGCAGGTTCAGGGGGTGTCTCTGCTCTCTGCTCCTCACAGGGCTCGTCCGGGCAGGGTCAGACCCAGCGGCTCTGCAGCGTCAAGGTGAGCTCCCATCAAACTCCCCCTGCAATGCTCTCTGTGCTCTGTCCCTGCCCTTCCCCTCAGCCTGGGAGTTGTTCCAGCCCCCAGGATCCCCGTGATCCCTGGGTTTCTCTCTCCAGTGCTTCCTGGACGGGCCCTACGGGACCCCGACGCGCCGGATCTTCCTGGCGGAACACGCCGTGCTCATCGGGGCCGGCATCGGGATCACCCCCTTCGCCTCCATCCTGCAGAGCATCATGTACAGGTGGGTGTCCCTGCAGCTCAGGGTGCCCCTGGAGAGCTGGGAACCTCCCAGAATGGCCCTGGCTGGATTTGGGAAGCACCAGGTGATGCTCACCCAGGGAGACCTGGCCTTCAACACCCCCTGGGGTCCTGCTCGCCTCCAACCTCGGTTCCCAGAGCCCCAGGGGGGTCCTCCCTCAGTGCCAGGCTTTTCCCTGGGGATTTTGGCTGCAGGAAGCCTGCTGGAGGGAGGTTGGCCATGGACAGGCACCAGAGGGGGTGAGGGACGGGTGCTTGGGGTCCTGGAAGGGACTGAGGGGGACAGGAAGGGACAGGAAGGGACACCCTGGGGCAGGGAAGGGCAGGGAGGAGCAGGGAAGGGCAGGAGGGGCAGGGAAGGGCAGGAGGAGCAGGGAAGGGCAGGAGGGAGCAGGAAGGGGCAGGAAGGGCTGTATCCATGTGTGCAGGTACCGCCGGCGGAGGCAGAGCTGCCCCAGCTGCCACCATTCCTGGTGTGAGGAGCTGCGGGACCAGGACATGACCCTCAGGAAGGTGGGAATGGAAGGGGATGTGGGATCCTGGGGTGGGGCAGAGCCCACGGGCATCCCTCCCACCCAGGAGGTTCGGGCGTGGGGGCTGGATTCCCCCTCCGGAGCAGAGGCTGCCCTGCCCTTGCAGGTGGATTTCATCTGGATAAACCGGGACCAGAAGCACTTCGAGTGGTTCCTCAGCCTCCTGAGCAAGCTGGAGATGGAGCAGGCGGAGCTGGAGGCGGGAGGTGAGCGGGAGGCAGGGCCAGCATTCCCGGGATATCCCGCGTGGCACGGCGGGGTCGGGGTGGCGGTGCCAGCCGGGCTGCCCTGGCCCCCCCAGGGCGGTTTTTGGAGCTCCACCTGTACATGACGTCGGCCCTGGCGGGGAGCGACGTGAAGGCCCTGGGGCTGCAGGTGGCGCTGGATCTCCTGGCGGCCAAGGAAAAGCGGGATTCCATCACCGGGCTGCGCACCCGGACACAGCCCGGCCGGCCCGACTGGGGCAAGGTGGGCGCGGGGACACGGCCCAAAACTGTCCTGGGGGTGGGGGACACGTCCCAAAACTGTCCTGGGGGATGGGGGACACGTCCCAGAACTGTCCTGGGGGTGGGGGACACGTCCCAAAACTGTCCTGGGGGTGGGGGACACGTCCCAGAACTGTCCTGGGGGTGGGGGACATGTCCCAAAACTGTCCTGGGGGTGGGGGACACGTCCCAAAACTGTCCTGGGGGATGGAGGGCACCAGGGACAGCCCCTTTGGGTGCGCTGCCACATCCAGATCCAGGACAGGGAATGCCCCGGGGGGGCACGGGGAGCCTGAGGCAGGGATCAGGAATTAGGAATGAATAGGTTCTTAAAGATTCCAACCCCCTAATCCAGCCCAGGCATCAGAGAACCAGGGAATGGGTTGGAAGGGACCTTAAAGATCATCCCATTCCAACCCCATCAACCCATCCCAGGATCATAAATCATGGAATGGGTTGGGAGGGATGCCCTAATCCAGCCCCCAATCCCCTGGATCCAGCCAGCCCCCCCTCTCCCCCTGCCCCCCGTGCTCCAGGTGTTCGGGAAGGTGGCCCAGGAGCAGGTGGGGAAGGTCCAGGTGTTCTTCTGCGGCTCCCCAGCCCTGGCCAAGGTCATCCGGGGGCACTGCGAGCGCTTCGGCTTCCGCTTCTCCCGGGAGAACTTCTGAGCCAGGGCCCTCCTGCCCTGCCCAGGGATGGCTCCGGGAGCGGGGCTGGGAACAGGGGATGCACATGGGATGGGCCTCGGGGATGTGGGATGGGATCCTGGAGTCACGGGGGATGTGGAGAGGGGTGTGCTGGAGCACCCACGGTGGGATGGAGGGGATGGGTCCTGGGTCACTGCCCTGTTTCTCTGGGAATTCCATCCCAGCCCGTCCCTACCCTCCCAGCCAGGAATTCCTTCCCACTCTCCCATCTCGTGTGCTGTCCCTCCATCCCCTGTCCCCAGTAAATCACGGATAACCGGGTGTTCACGCGGGATCGTTTCATCGCCCGCGTCCTTCGGGAACCCTTTGGACTCATGGAATGGCTGGGGCTGGAAAAACCCTCGGGGATCACCGAGCCCAGCCCCGGCCGTGTCCCCAGGTGCCACATCCCAGTGCTGGGGATCCCCCCTGTCCCCGGGCAGGTTGTTCCAGCCCCTTTTTCCACACGGGAATTTTCCCGACATTCCCTCTGGCCCCGCCCTCCGGTCCGGGGCGGCTCCTGGCCGGGCACACCCCCCCCTCCCCGCGGCACCTCGCGGTGCCCCCAGCCCCCCCGCCGCGCTTTGGCTCCCGAGCCCCGCTAATTATCGTTAATTATCGTTAATTAACCCTCCCGGGGCACGCGGACCCTCCGCGCCGCCCACGTGACCGCGGCGCGGGCGGGGCCGCGCGCAGCCAATGGGAGCGCGCCCTTCCCCAAAGCCCCGCCCCCTCCGCCCGCGCTCCCCATTGGCCGCCGCCGGGGCCGCGCCCGCCCCCTCCCCTTCACCCCGGCGGGGCCGGGGGGAGGCGGAGAGCGGGGGAACAGCCTCGAGGGGCGGGGGGAGGCGGCGGCGGGAGCGGCCCCGCTGTGTTCCCGCTGTGTCCCGGTGGCGCTGCCTCCTCCCTGCCGGGCCCGGCCCCGCCCGGCGCCGCTCTGGCGGTAACGGCGGCGGCGCCGCGCGCTCCCATTGGCCGCCGCCCCGCGCGCGCGCCACCCACCACGCGCTCCCATTGGCTGCCGTCCCTCAGGGGGCGGGGCCCGGCGCGGCCCCTCCGTGCGCACCCCCCCCTCCATCCCTGCCCCACGCGCGGGGGTTCCGGGGCACGACAGGCCCGGCAGGTACGGAGCGGGATAACCGGGATACACCGGGATAACCGGGATACACAGGGATACACCGACCGGGACACGCCCCGCGGCGCGCCCGGAGCGGGGGGGACCGCAGGGAGGGGCTGGGCTGGGCTGGGCTGGTGTGAGAGCCGGGCATGGGAATAGGGGCTGGGAATGATGGCCAGGGAATAGGGGCTGGGAATGATGGCCATGGGAATAGGGGCTTGGAATGATGGCCATGGAATAGGGGCTGGGAATGATGGCCATGGGAATAGGGGCTGGGAATGATGGCCATGGAATAGGGGCTGGGAATGATGGCCATGGGAATAGGGGCTGGGAATGCTGGCCATGGAATAGGGGCTGGGAATGCCGGGCATGGAATAGGGGCTGTGGGAATATGGGATGTGGGGTGCAGGAATCCGAACTGTTGGATGTGGGAATAGGGGCCCTGGGATGTGGGAATGCCGGCTGTGGTGCTGAGGAACACCCGGGACACTCCCAGCCTGGAAAACCCCCAATCCAGGGGGATCCAAACTCCAGGGGCAGTCAGTGGGGATCCTGGAGGGCTCCCAGTCCTGGGAGATCCCGGTGTGTGCTGTTCCAGGGGCTCTCAGCCCTGGAATGGGGTGTTCCTGGGATAATCCTGGAATGGTTCAGGTGGGAAGGGTCGTGAGCCTTCCCTGTTCCCAGGCTGCTCCAATCCCGCTGCTTTCCATGGATTTGTGTCTCACTGAGGCCTCAGGGATCCCACCTGGAGGCTCTCCCAGGCTCAGGATGTTCCTTGGAATGTTGTCCTGGTCCCTCATTTCCCGCTGGGAGCTCCAGGGGTGTCAGACCGAGCCTTGGAGCTTCCCTCTGGGAGAGCAGGAGTTTTCCAGGTGCCTCTGGAGGGTGCAGGGTGATTCCAGCTGTCTGTGGGAAGGGCCCAGGTGAGGCTGTGGCTGCTGGAACAGCTGGATGGATTTGTTTGGGTGCTCTGGGAATTCTCTGTGGGATCAGGGAGTCCTGAACGGGATTTAATTCCAAGACGTGGCCTGTATGTGGTTTTTTTTTGGAATTCTCTGCCTCTGGAAGAGCAGGAAGAGGGGAAAACCTGATGATCCTCCTGCCAGGCAGGGAAAAAACTCCAATAATACCAATTTTTCCTGCCAGGAAAGGGGAGAATCCAAATAACAACCAATTCTGGGAAGAGCTGAGTGAGGGCTGGGATGAGGAGAACATTCCAGGACTGGATGGACTCAGCTCCTTCCAGAGCACACACCTGTGGAAAACAGGGAGAAATCCCATAATTAGGGGGGTTTTTTGGCCCTTTCTTGTCCCAGGAAGTTCTCCTGGATAAAACTGTCCAGGGAAAAGCTTCATTCCCCCCCAGTGACCCTTGGAATACCGTTGGGAATCAATAAATGAAGCCAAGGTCAGAGGAATTCTGCTGATCCAGGGGGTTTTTCGGAGCTTTTCACAAAGAGAGGGCGGGACTTCCACGATCATTTTGGCTTTCCCAGCTCCTGGAATGGCTTTGTGCTCTCCCAGGTCGGGAGGGCTTGATTTTATAGGGAATAATTGAAGCATTTTGGGGTGGCAGCTTCAGGAAAAATGTGGGAAAAATACCCCCAAGTAGCATTTTAGGGCTGTGATCCCACAGGAGCAGGAGCAGGGGATGCTCCAGCTGCTGCTTTGGGGCTTTTCCCCTCATTTTTGGGGCTTTTTCCCTCATTTTTGGGGCTCTTCTCCCCTTTTTGCTGTTCCGGATCTCATTTCCCTGGGAAAGGGAATAATGAGCTGGATTTCTCGGAGGTTCCAGTAAATTGGCTCCGTTTCCCTGGACTTTTAATTGAGCTGGAAGATGAAAAGGAGTCTTCTCGTGGAGTTCCTTTGAGGGGCTCTTTGGGGGTTTGAGGATGGAATTTTCCCGTCGGAGCCGCAGTCGGATCTTTCCGAGCCGGTTCCTGCCGGATTCAAAGGGAGTTGAGTCATCCCTGAGCTTTGTGAGCGGCCCTGAGGTGGCAGAGGATGTTCCCCTTTCCCACTGTTGCCGTTTTGGGATTCTCTGATGCTCCCCAGTGAGATCTGGGCACTGAAACAACGAGCAAGGCCGGGAAACGTAGCGGTGATCCCACAGAATTCCCTCCCAAACCACGGGACGCTCCCGGGCGGGGTTGGAAATGGGAATGTCCAGGTGGGAATGCTGGAGGTGATGAAGTGCATGGGAATGAGGCCCTTGGAAAGAAAGCTCCCTGCAAATTCCAAAGGGAAGGAGCTTTTCCATGGGCGTCTCCTCCTGAGTCTGGCACCTCGTCTGTGGTTTTGGAGTTGAACTTCAGCTGGCTCGGGAAATTTTGGGTTGAGGAGGTGGAAAATGGCAGGGAAGAGTTTGAGAAATCAGGAATTGTGCGCGTGGTTTCACAGAATCCTGGAATCCTGGAATGGTTTGGGTTGGAAGGGACCTTAAAGCTCCTTTCCAACCTTCCACTGCCCCAGGCTGCTCCAGCGTGGCCTGGAACACTTCCAGGGGTGGGATGTTTGGGTTGGGATTGAGAGATTGGCTCGAGGAGCAAAGTCCTGGAAGAGGCTCACCTGATCCCAGGGTTTCCCTGCCCGGCAGGATCCGCTGATTCCATTGGGGATATCCCTGGAGAAGGGGCTGGGAGGTGCCACAGCCCAGCACGGGCTCTGCTTCAGGGAGAGGGTGGTTCCCTGTGTTCCCTGGGATTTGGGGCTCATCCAGAGTCTCCCAAACGCCAGGGGAGGAGCAGAGGGGAGTGGAGGGAGCATGGAATGGCCCTGGTTTGGTGGGAGAGCTCTGGAATCTTCTGTGGTGGGACAGGGAATGTCCTTGTCCCTTGCCTCTGGAAGCGGCTCCGTTCAGGCTCAGTGTCTGTCCTGTGTCTTGCCATGGAAAGCAAAGGCTCTTCCATGATTTTGGAAGTGTTTCCATGGATTCTGTAGGGTTTTCCATGAGTTTTTTTCCTGTTTCCCTTCTCCTACAAAAGAAGCAGCTCCTGATTTTTGGGTGGGTGGGAGGAGCAGCTTTGTCCTGCCCCGTTGGGTAGGAATGGAAAGCCCAGGTGGGTTTTGGGAATAGAGGAGGGTAAGAATTCCATCAAATCCAGCCTGGAAAGAGCAGGATGGCCAGCTTGGAATGTTATGGCTGCCCCACAGCCCTTCAGGCTGCAGAAAGGCTTCTGGCTGGGTGGCCTTGCAAGGAAAAGGCTCCTTTTCAACCCAAAACGCTGCCCTTGCCCCCCTGTGGGGCTGCTCCCAAAGTCCCACTCCCAAAATCCTGCTCCCAAAGTCCTGCTCCCGAAGTCCTGCCCTCCCAGCAGCTCCACTTGGAATTCTGTCCCTTTAGGGGGACTGGGACAACCGTGGAGTGGGTATTTGATCAACTTCTGGGATATTTTTAGGGCTCCCTCAGAGCAAATCCCTGCTCTGGAACTGAACTTCCAGTACCTCCATTGTGTCCAAACATGCTGGGATCGGCGGGATTGGAGGGATTCTCCTTGAGGAAACCTCTGGAGATGCCTGGACCTTCATTCTGGGAGGTTGTGGAGCTCTCCCTGGGGACTTTGGGGGCAGCTGAGCAACACTTTTCCATGGAATCCCAGCCTGTGCCTTCCCACTCCCACTGGCAAGGGGGTTATTCCAGAGCTGGGATGCAGGGAATCCCTGGGGGCCAAGCAAAGTAGGTCAGTTCTTTGGGAATGCTGTGATTAATTTAGAAATGCCAGCATTTCCCGGGGGAAATGTGAGATCCAGGTGGCTCCCAGTGCTCCTTCTCCTGCCACAGCAAAGTGGTGCTTCCCAGGAAACCAAGAGGAGCCGGGAAGGGAGGGAAGGGATTATTTTTAAGCCCTTCTGGAGCTTTTCCTTGAATATGAAATGATGTTTTTTTTGGTGTTTTTTCTTTTTTTTTTTTCCCCTTGAACACGAAATGGGTTTAGAAGAGCAAATCCTGCCTGGAATGTAACGATTCCAAAGCCTTGGCAGATGGGGAATTTGTTTCCAAACACCAAGTGATGGAGCTGTTTAAAGCCTGGCTTTGAGGATGAGCAGCACTCGGGAATGTTCACATGAAGCCTCCCTGGAACTGGAGGCTTAAAGGAACAGTTTCCTTGGGAAAAGAGGGGAATTAGGGAAAATAACACTTTATTACTGGGAGGGATTGACAGTGGAGAGGGACTGGGGACAAGGGATGGAGGGACAGGACACAGGGAATGGCTTCCCACTGCCAGAGGGCAGGGAGAGATGGGAGATTGGGAAGGAATTCCTGGCTGGGAGGGTGGGGAGGGGCTGGGATGGAATTCCCAGAGAAGCTGTGGCTGCCCCTGGATCCCTGGAAGTGTCCCAGGCCAGGCTGGAGCACCCTGGGCTGGTGGGAGGTGTGGGATGGGATCATCTTTAAGGATGGGATCATCTTTAAAGGTCCCTCCCAACCCAAAGCATTCCAAGATTCCATGATTTGGGAGGGAATTCCCTCACCTTTGCCACGCAGTCCCAAAAGCCTTGGGACACTTCATGGTGGGATTGGGATCAGCTCCCTGCTGAGAGCTGGGAGCTCAAGGTGTGCTGTGGGATTCTCAAGTCTTTTCCCTGAATACCTTTTTTTAACCTGTGTTTTTGGTGGTGTTGGTGGCTGGAAAAAGGGGAACTTTGGGATCATTTTTGATGGTTTGAATTTTTAAAGGCTTTGGTGATCCTGCATTTCCCTGGCACCAAATTCCATATGTGGTTTTAAGGGAGCAGTGTCAGGAGCCCAAAATTGGATCTGTTTAGTGCTGGAAAATTAAATATTCAAACCCTGAACTGCCAGGTTTTCCCTCTCCATGTTCTCACAGCTCCCAGGATTTTTGAGTTTCCAGGCTCCCACCCATCCCAAATTCTCCTTGGCCCTTAAATCCACTTGTTTAATCCCCAAACCCCTGTTTTATAGATGTTTTAAACTGATTTCAGTGAAAAATAGAACTGTCCATTCCCCCTTTCCATGTTGTGGGCACAGCTGGGTTCTCCCTGACCTGGATTTTGGAGTTCTGGGTTCTCATCCAGGGTTTTTCCACTCCCAAGGTACACCCCCAGCTCAGGGATTTTGCTTGGACTTAATCCCTGCTGTCAGAGCTCCTCTAAAATGCCCTTTTCTGACATTCCAGTGAAACAGTTTGTGCTCCAGGACAGCCACGAACCCGGAAAATCCCATTTTTTTCCCTCATTAAATCCGACTCAGACCGGTCCTGCTGGTTTCCCACTGGAGCAAATCCTGATTATCCTGCTGGGCACCACTTGGGATGCACTGAGCTTTAATACCCACAGAACTCCTGACAGGCTGGGCAGGGAATTCCGAATTTTACCGCCACTTCTCCCAAGATTTTTTCCCCCAGGCAATTCCAGCTAAATCCAAGAAGATTTAGTTTTCTTGGCAAAATTTTGCAGCATCAAAAAAGATGTGCCAGAAGTCCCCTGGGGCTGCTCTGTGCCCTTGTCTGCCCTGGTTCCAGCTGCTCTGACTGACAGCTCTGCACATTCCCCCTGGAACAGCTTCCCAGAGTGGAAACATCCCTGCCCTGCTCCTGGAAAGGCTGTGCCTTCCCCAGGCAGCTCCAAAAATTCTTATCTTTTGAATCAAAAATTCAATTTAATAGGCAAAAAAATCAGTTTAAAAAGGGGGACTCGTTGCAAGTGGTGCTTTTGTTGCTTTTTTTAGGCTCCTTTATCCCCACGGGGTTTTGGGAAGGATGTCCAGGAAGAGGATCCCATGTTCCAGGGGGAATTTGGGCTGTTTGTCTGTGGGGTTTGGAACCCACCCTGTGCCTGTGGCTGGTCTGGGACACGGATCCCATCCTGGCAATTCCAGCCAAGGCTCCTCCTCCCCCAGGACACGGATTTAATGGCTTTGGATTTAATTTAATGGCTTTGGAAGTTCAGAAGTGGGGCAAGATGGACCCAAAGTGAAGTCTGGGGAAGGTCCAAGTGGAGCAGATGGGCTTGAGAGGCAAAACGTGTCCAAAATCCCTCTTTGAGTGATTTATTCCTAAAATCCCTGGATAAACGGGGAGGAACTTTCCCCTCAGCCTGCAGGGCACTGGAAGCAGCAGGATTCCAGCCTGGATTTGGGAAGAGCACCTTTCCAGCCTCAGAGCTGCCCCGAGGCCTCTTCTCCTGCCCTCTCCCCTCTCCTTCCCTGTGGAGCCGCTCCAAGCCCTCCATCCCTCTCCTGGAGGTTTCTCCTGGGAAAACCCAGGGACATTTTCCCCCTTTTTGTGCCCCAGACCAGGAGGAATGTGCAAATCCAGGTGGGACTTGTGCCTTAAGTCAAACCTCCCAAGTGCTGGTGGTTACTCTGAAAAGTTGGCAGCGGATCCCAGGGAAGGGACTGGAGTGGGAAGAGCCTTCCAGAAGGTTCATTTTGGGGAAGGAGCTGGATTGGAGCAGCGCTCCCGGGGTTTTTAGGGCTGCTTGAAACGGTGCCAGGGAAATTTTGGAGCCCTCAGGAGGGTCTGGGTGGAGGGAGAGGCTGAAGAGTGTGAAAAGGAGCAGATTCACTCCCCAATATTCCCAAAAAATAAGGGAGGGATTAAAAGGAAGAAACAGAGGGAATCTTCAGCCACGGTGTGGGGACACGTGGCACCATCCATGGGGTGTGTGGGGCTGGCTGGGATGAGGATCAGCAGGAATTCCCTCATGGAAAGGGTGATTGGACATTGGAATGGGCTGCAGGAGGTGGTGGAGCCCCTGGAGGTGTCCAGGGAATGCCTGGATGTGGCACTCGGAGCTCTGGGATGGTCGGGATGGTGGGGGGTGACCTTGGAGGGCTTTGCTGTGGAAATATTCCCTGATTCCTGCTCCAAAAGCTGGGATCTCTGCTCTGGAAGCTCTCCTCTTGGAGCTGCTCTGGTTGTTCAGTGGAGGCTCCAGCAGGAGGATTAGAGGGAAAAATCCCACCCGGGCTCCGGTGGCGTCAGAATAAATTTGGATTTTTAGGCTAATTCCAGGAGAAAATTCCAGTGCAGTTCTCAGAGGTCCAGGTGGGCGTTGGATAATGGATAAATGGGATTCAAGTGGCTGGATAAACCCCCTCTGGTGGGATCCAGTTTGCTCAGAGAAGTGGAGAATCCTTGGAAAACAAAGGCCTGTTCCAGGGAAACCGGAATCTCCAGAGGAGATTTTGTTGGATTGGAGGTTGGGAATTGGATTGGAGTAAAGGAGGGATTGTCCCAAGTTTGGGAAGGGCAGAGTCCATTGAAAGGCAGGGTTAGGAGTTAATTCCATGGGATTGAGGCGGTGCCAGGTCCTGATTCCCGGGTAATCAATGGATCACATGTGGTCAGGGTGGTGGTTCCTTTTTAAGGAATATTTGGCTACATTAAAAAAAAAAAAAAAGGAATAAATAATCTGGAAAGCTCCAGAGGGTTTGTTCCTGTTGGATTTGGGCAGGGAAAGGCAACGGTGATAAAAGAGCTGGGAAAAACCTCTGGAAATATTTGGAGGCTGGACCAGGCCATCAATAAATGTGGAATTTGGGGAGTTAAATCTCCTCTGGAGCTTGTTTGTAATTCCAAAGCCATGGAACTGAGGGAGTTAAGTCTCTGGAGCTCAGTTCATAATTCCAGAGCTATGGAGTCAGAGGAGTTAAATCTCCTCTGGAGCTCAGTTCATAATTCCAGAGCCGTGGAATTGGGGGAGTTAAATCCCTGGAGCTCAGTTGATAATTCCAGCTGTAATTTCTCTCCCCTCTCCGGTTTATTCCCTTTTCCCTTGGAATTCTCCCCCTCGCGTGTCAGGGCTGAGCCAAAGCCGGGATCCCGTGGCTGGACCGGGAGCTGGAATTTTCCCGGCGCGTTTCCCGGGAGCTGTGGCCGGGCAGATGCCGGGATTCGGGATTCGCTCCGGAGTTGGGCGGGATGTGCTGCTGGAGGAAGTGACATCCCCGCTCCCGATGCTGCACGGCAGGAGCCGAGCCTGGCGGTTCGGCTGCCTTGGGAAGCGCAAGGATTCGCTAAGAGGATTGGAGGGATAAAGGAGGCGAACGCTCCGCTCCAGAGGCTCCTCCAGCGCTCCAATCTTCCCTTCTTTTCCCTCTCCCCACGTCCCCGCAGGCACACACGGACACCGAGACCGCTTTGAACCTCCAAGGGATCTCTTCTGGAAGTTGGAAAACCCGGAGATGCGTTAGAATTCCCGGCCCTCCCTTTCCCAAGGTAAGAGAGGAGCCGCTTCTCCTCCTCCTGGCTCCCGGCTGGAATGTGTGCGTGCTTCTCGTGAGCTGGAATTCCTGGCTGGGATTCCAGCCTTTCCCTGAAGGGTTAATGCTGATCCCGGGGAAGGACTCGCAGCTGCAGCTGCACATGGCTCTGCTTCCAGGACTGGGGGGATAACGGGAAGCGGGAGCTCCTCCAGCTCGGGGTGGGGGGGTTGGGGCTTTCCAGCCTCAATCCCCATTTCCAGAGCTTTTCCTTCGCCCTGCTCAGACTGGGAGTAACTCCTGCAGCGTTCCAGGCTTGGAAGGAGCTGGAGGAGGTGGAACCTCACCTGGGGAGAGGTGGGAAGTGCGGAATTCCCTCCGTTTTGGGAGCTGGAGCTGCGTTTCCATGGTATCCATGAGTGACTCTGGTGGGAGGGCTCGGGAGCATCCATGGGAATTATCCCGGGCTCGGGAGAACAGGGCTGGGGTTGTTTTAGGTGGGAAAGGTGGTAATTCCCTTCCTTTGCACGTGGGATCTCATTATCCATGGTTGAGCATGGAAAAAGCTGGATTGAGCCTGTTGTACTTGCAGGGAGGCTTTGGGATACTGGAAAATACAGGGATTAAACTGGAGCTTGGTTTTCCATGGGGGAGGGGGTGGGAACTCGATGAGCTTTAAGCTCCTTTGCAGCCAAATTCCCTGATTTTTATGATCCCACGACTCTTAATTTTCGAAAACATGAAATTTAGGGATTATTTTTCTCCTTCACCAGTTTCTTTGGTACTTGGGGTTTATCCCACAACTTCGGGAAAAGCCCAGCTCCAAAGGGGAAATGCCCGAAGAAAGCTGGAAAATCCAGAGGTTCAGCTGAGACACAAAAGCTGCTGAACCAGCCAAGTAATTCCAAAGCGTTTTTCCGGGATTAAAGGCAACTCCAGGCTTCTCCCCAGGAATTAATCCGGGCCGGTGGGCCCCATCTGGACTGGGGAAGTTGTGTTTTCCAGGCTTTTCCTGCCGAATTCAGGCAGAATTCCCGAGGCTGGGCTGAGGTTTGGGAGGCTGAGCTGTCATTCCCAACCCCTCCGTGCAGGGAACGCTTTAAATCCTTTGGAATGAGCCCCGAGAGCATCTGTGGGAACAATTCAAATCTCCAGGAAATGAATTTTCAATAGTTTGGGAATGCAGGTGGTGCTTCCTGGGAAAGCATCCATTTTGTGTCCAGCCTCTGCTCCGAGCAGCTGGAGTGGGAAACAAACCCCTGGAATCCCTTGGGATTAGGGGGTTGGAACATTCCCTCTCCCATCCCTTGCTCTAATTCTCCAAGTGTCCTCTGGAATTGCTGGACCTGTCAAACTCCTGCTCCTTCCCGAGCTTTTCCAGGCTGAACTGCCCATGGAATGTGGGATTTAAGAGCTGCTCCCAGGGAATAAAGTTTTCCTGCCGGGTTTTCCCTTCGTGACCTCTCCAACGTTCCCAGCACCTGCTCCTGGGAGGCTTTGTCTTTAAAGTGCAGGGATTTGGGTATTCTTCCTTCTCGTGGAAGCAGCTGGAGATGGGAATTGGGAGGGGCAGATGGAGTTTTAAGATGATGGAAATTAAAAAGCCTTAATGTGGGAATTTTGCATATTTAGGAGTCTGGATTAAATCCTGGGAAAAAATCAGATTTATTCCCATCCTCCTGTTTCTCTGGAAGTGCTGGATGGTCTGAGACAGGGATTTCAAGAAGGAAATCAGGATTATTTTGCTGTTGGGACTGTTGGATATCGATTATCCCGGAGTTCAGAGTTGGTTTAAGAATCCCCAGGAGGTTGGGAAGGAAGGGATGGTGTTGGCAAAAATTCCCAGCTTTTTGAGAACTTTATTTTTTGGCCTTTGGGAACCACTCCCATCTGGAGCTTGTTCTTTAATTTGTTTGGAAGGACTTTGCAGCAGGAAAAATAGGGAAGGAGGTGTGGATGGAGGAATTAGGGATGTGCTGGAGGGAAGAGCAGCTCAGGAGTTCTTGGCATTGGCTCCACACTTTATTTTATAGATATATTTTTATACAATCTATATATTTTTGTATCTTTATACTTTTATATATTTTATGTATTTTTATATATTATATGTATTTTATGCATTTTACATATTTTATGCATTTTTATATATTTTATGTATTCTTATATATTTTTAAAAATTTTATATTTCCAATATATTTTTATATTTTTAAAATAACCTTAATATATTTTTATATATATTTTTAGATATAGATATACTTTGCATCTGTTTAGACATTTTATATTTTTATATTCTACATTTAAACTAATATATAATATATATATATTTTATATGGTATCTAATGTCTACATATCTTTATATAGGATATAATATTTATCTTTTATTTTCTCTATATTTGGTGTAGGACAGGATTTTAGCATTTCCTGACAAACCAGGACTGAGCAGCTTTTTTGTTTCTATTCCAGCCCTTTGCATGCTGTGATAGTAATAATTTATAATAATGATATAATAAGAATACATATAATAATAATAATAATAATATAATAATAATAATATCTGCTCTGGACCTTGTGGAAATAAGGCATTTAATGTGCTCTTGAGCCCTTTGATAATTCCTCAAATAAGTCCCTAAATGTGCTTTAAACCCCTTCAGTAACTCCCTCCATAAATCCTTCCATGTGCTGTAACGTTGGTTAATCCAGAGCCTGTTCCTGCTGGATTCCATGGTGGATTCCAAGCTGACCTGCCTGGATATTATGGGCTGTGCCAGCCCCCTGTCCCTGCCCTGCCACCGGCAAAGTTCTGCCCAGCAGCCAAAAACACCTTTGCTGCCCACAGGGTGAAATTTGTCCTTCCCAGAAAGTGAAATTTGTCCTTCCCACAAGGTGACATTCCTGGTTTGTTTTCTTTCTGGCAGGAAGGCTTTGGGATCAGTCAATAATTAACTGGACTAACAGCTCCCCCTGGTTTGGGCTGTGCCCTCGTCTTTGGAGGGCTCTGCTCTCCCTGGGCTGGTTCTGCTCCTGCTTTAGGAGCTGCCAGAGATGTTGGGAATTCCTGCCCCTGCGTCCCGAGGGGTTACTGATGCTCTGCACGTCAAATCCTCCTTTCTCTTCCCACCATTCCCACTTTGGCAGAGCCTCTCAGAGGGGAAATCCCCATGGAAGAGGCCCAGGAGCCAACAGGAGGCTGGAAGTGCTTCCGTGTCCTCGCTGAGGACATCTGGGAATGTGGGAGCAGCTCCTCCAGGCAAGGTCACGCTGGGTTGTTTTCCCTCCTGGCCGGGTTTGGAGCTTCTGGGTGGCCAGAGCAGGAGTTGTGCAGGTGTTCCATGCACTGCATCCTGGAAAGCTGGAATTCCTGAGTGTTCCACGCCTGCTGACACAGAGGTGGCTACAGGAGTGAGGCAGGACTTGGGTAGGGAAAGAGGGACTTTGGAGAAGGGCCTGGAGTGACAGGACACAGGGAATGGCTTCCCACTGCCAGAGGGCAGGGATAGATGGGATCTTGGGAAGGAATTCTTCCCTGTGAGGCACAGGGTGCCCAGAGAAGCTGCCCCTGGATCCCTGAGAGTGTCCAAGGCCAGGTTGGACAGGGCTTGGAGCAACCTGGGTTGGTGGAAGGTGTCCCTGGGGGTGGGGTGGATGAGCTTTAAGGTCCCTTCCCACCCATCCCATCCCAGGATTCTGTGATTCTTTGGCTCCAGCACCATCTTCCCCGAAAACAGCGAGGGAAGAAGTGACACCCCCTGTGGAACCCTGTAAGGTTCCACCATCCCAGGATCCTGCAGTTCTTCAGGAGGTGTCCAGGCACCACCACCTTCCCTGGAAGCCACGGGAGAGCCTGGAATGCAGAGCCTGGGAGCACTGGGGGTGCAGGAGGGCGAGGTGCTGAGCTGGGCCTGCTCCCAACGCTCCCATCTGCACCCAGAGCATTGGCTCTGAAAAGCCTCCTCTTTTTCAATCTGCAGCCCAGAACCGCCAGGAATGGCTCCATCCTGCACGAGGCAGCGAGTCCTGCTGGATGTGGGCAGGGAAATGGGACCATCAGCACTTCCATTGTCAGGCTTTCATCCCCAGGGTGAAACAAAACCTTGGCAGGGGTTTTTTTGGCAGGGCCGGTGCCAGTTGATCAAAGGATTAAAAAGCTCCCCACAAAGAACCCACCTGGGAGGGAATTCTGCTGGTGGAGCTGCGTCTGTCAGGGCTTGGAGGGTAGAAATTGGGATAAAATGGTGAAGAGGCAGCAAAAAAAGGCCTGGGAGATATTAAATATGTGTTCAATAACGTGTTAGGAGATCGTGGAATCATGGGATGGGTTGGGTTGGGAGCTTAAGGAGGATCTTGTCCCACCCCCTGCCATGGGGTTCCACCAGCCCAGGTTGCTCCCAGTTCATCCAGCCTGGCCTTGGACACTTCCAGGGCTGGGATTTGCCCATCACCATCTAATTATTCTGCAGGTCACTGGAGAGGTTAAATGTGAAGCAGTGTCAGATTTGAGTAGTTTTGGCTCTGTGGAGGAAGAGCTTTCACCAAAATGAAGGTATTTTTACCAAAAATGCGGTAAACTCTTTAAATGTTCAGGTTGAAGCCTCCAGCAGTCCCCAGGCTGAAGGAACATCTCCACTGGATGGGGGTTCCCTGGATGGGTTCCCTTCTGGAGCTCCCAAACAGCCTCTTGGCTCAGCTGGTCACAAAGCTTCTGGAAGTTTGCTTTGCTTCTCCCCAGAATAACTGCCTTATTTCATCCTTCCTGTTTATCCCTCCTCCCTTTGAAGTGTTCCTTGCTCCCACCTTTGTGGGGGAGAGGAGGAGGCGACGCTGGAATTGGGATGTTTATCTCAGTATGAAAATCCACTCCTGCTCCTGCAGAGGAAAAACAGGGAAACCACAGACCTGGGGGGTTTTGGCAGCAGGAATGGATGTATGAATTAGTAACAATTTCATTTGTTTGGGAGAAGAAAAGGATGTTTTCCTGCTGGTTCTACCTCGCTCTCCCAGTGCATTATCCCCGTGTTTGTGTGAATACATCTCCATATTTATCCATTATTTAGTGACATGGGAGAGCTTGGCAGTTCATAATCCATTACATTCAAGCTCTCAGCAGTGATCAAAGACCCCACATCCCTCACGAATCATTCCCTGTTACCTGAAACCAGGGAAGACAGAGGGAATCGTGGCCTCTTTTTGCAGGAAAACAACTCAGTAAGGGAACTTCTCTGCTACTTGTTCCTATGAACATTTCATCAATGGAATTCCAGGAGAATTAGTAGGTAAATCCCGGGATTCTGTGGATTTGTGTTGTGCAGCTTCTGAGAAAATGTCTCTGTTTTCCAAGGATGCTTTTCTGAGTTAAAAGGGGCCTCTTGGAGTGTTCTGAAGTCACAGGAAAATTCCTGTAGGTTCATTCCTGGGAAACAAGATGCAAGAAGAGAAGAGGAGAAAAAAACTGGGAGTTTGGGAGGTGGAGCAGAGGGAAGTCAGGAAGCACAGACGCTTTAGCTGCAGTTGGACGGAGCCGGCCCCTTCCACAACCACGGCGTGGCAAGTTGGGAGCCAAGGAAAAGTCTGCAGCAAATGGAGCTGAAGAGTCAAGGATTAAACAATCTCTGCTGATTTCCTGCAGGGTTTGTGCTGCTGGATGGATTTGCCTAAAATAAACTGCTGCTTGCCTGGGAAGAAGGGCAGAGCATCCCCGAGTGCTGCTCCCTGGGGAGTGGCTGGGGCTGCAGAGCCAGAGGTTTTCATCCCCCACCATCCACCTCTTCGTGAAATGGGATTTTTAGAAAGCAGAGGAGGTTCAGCACCACATTCCCACTCCTGGGGGTGCCAGGCTTTTAGGGAGAATTACCCTGAGAATTTACTGTCAACGTGTTGGACAGGGCCTGGAGCAGGCAGGGGCAGGGGCAGGTCCTGCCCGTGGCAGGGGGAATGGGATGAGCTGTGAGGTCCTTCCAACCCATCCCATCCCAGGATTCTGCCATAGGAAGAGCAGGGGTGGTTGGGGAAGTGTGATTTGTGGGGTTTAGGGACTGGTTTTCCTGCTGGGCCTCAGCTGGTGCAGCAGTTCCTGCCCACAGGGAGGTGTGAGGGAGGGACTGGGCAAACCTCGGGAAGCTGCTCAGCTTCCATAAAAAACCGAGGATCTGGCACGTTGGCAGAGCTCCCTCCTGCACAGGAACGTTATCCAAGGCCTCCTCTGCCCAAAAGGAAGTTACACAAGCCTCTCCTCCTGCCTCTGCAGTGATTCCAGGCCCTTTGGAACCGTTTCATCTCCCTTTGGAGCGCGGGAGCGGCCGTGCCTGCGGAGCCCCGCGAGGGTCGGGCTGGGCCGTGGGATGGATGATGGAATGATGCCTGGATCCCATCCCTGCCAGGAGAGCATCACCCCACAGTGCAGCCCCACGTCCAAACCCCCCTCATCCCACAGGATCATCCACCTCCCAGCTCCAAGGGGGTGGAAGGAGGTGGCAGGACCGGACTCTGACGCTCCCCGAACCCCCTGAGGAGCAGGGTTGGTGGCACCTCCAGCCGGGAAGGCCAAGTGAGAAGGGGTTTGAAGGCCAGAGATGGACCAGTGTGGAAAATGTGGCACTTTGGGAACTCCCTCCTCATTCCATTTCTTCCATTCCAGGATACCCAGGTGGGGTGAAACCTTTCCCCCTTGGTTTTTTGAGGCTCTTTTCTTTATCCAGGTTGAATTCCCATGTCTTGAGGTTGAGCTGGAGAAGGGAAACTTGCTTTGGAAGAGAGCTGGAGACTTTTTTTTTTTTTTTGAGGATAATTGTGATTTAACCTAAATTCTCGAGCCCAGAGTCACAGGATGGATCTAGACTTTTTTTTTTTTTTTTTTTTTTGCCACAGTAAAAGGAACTTCCAAGTTTCAGATTTCAGCTGTTGGACAAACTGAAAAGAGCCATTACTGAGCCCTCCACTCTCCATTAACTGTTTTGAAACATTGTGCAGCACAGAGAAATAACTTTTTTTTTCTGATTTCACCACAATTGCTACCTCTTAAAAAAAGGAATTCCTGGAGGGGATTCCTGGATACCCTTCGTGAGGATAAACCACTTCAGCCTCCATTAGTCAGGGCTGGAATGAGGTCGAGTGCTCCAGGAAATGACAGAAATACCCCTTCAAAAAGAAAAGGAACAACCCAAAAAACCCAAGAAAACCCCAGATTTGTCAGATTTTACCAACTGGGTTTGAGCCCCAAGGCCTGGAGCAGAGAATGTGTCCTTAGGGATGTGGGATGGCCTGGAAGGGGACACAGTTTTGTTGGGAGCAGGGAACCAAAGGATCTGGGAGATCAGAACACAGAATTATTCCAGTTTTTCCCAGGACTCCTCTTTGCTCTTCACTGACCTGAAGGAAGAGTTTCCTGGCAGTGTTTTCTCTGCTCAGCAGTTGTTCTGCCCTTGGACTGGTCATTTTCTGTTGTTTATTGGATATTTAATATTAATCTCCTCCTGGAGTTCAATAATTGGCTGTCATGGATTAAAAAATAATTCACAGTTTGTTCTTCAAGGAGCTTTTCTGTCACTTCTCGTTCTGTTCTGCTCCTCCTGTTCGTCAGCTCTGGAAGTTGGGAGAAAAAAAAGGTAAAAAAAAATGGGATTAAAAAGGTAAAAGGTAAAAAAAAATGGGATAAAAGAGGTAAAAGACTTTATTCCAGGCCATTTCCTAAAATCCAGATTTAAGTTCCTGGTGTAAAATCCAGCTCAGCCTTTGGGCTGGACTTGAATAAATCCAGGATTTGTGAATCCTTTCACTTGGTGAGGCTGCAGAATTTCACCAAAAATGCAAATTCTGTGATGGAGAAACTGCCACGGTTTGTCCCTTCCCGGGAAATAAGTGCCAGGGATTTCCAAGCAGGAAAAATGAGGCATTTTTAGCCAGTTTCTCTTAATTTAATTGGGATTTTATTTCTTCCTCTGCTCTGTTGCTTCCTAAAACTCTGCTCTTTGCACAGGGAAGGGAAAAGGTGATGAAAGCATCCCTTGGGAATATGGTTGGGAATGGGATGTGCCAGTAATAAACTGGGAACATGTGAGGCAAAACTGGGGGCTTTGGGGCTTCCCAGAGACTGGAGCTTTGAGGGGAGCAGAGGAGGAGGGAATTGCTGATGGATTTCCTGGTGGACGCTGTGGTTTGCAGGGAATGCCTGTCCAGCACTTCCTGGGAGGTAAATCATGATCAGTGCAGGAATTAACTGCGGGAATTACATGGAATTGCTCTCAGGAGGGTGTTGGACCATGTCAGAGAGTAATTAGGTGGGATATTGGGAAGGAATTCTTGGCTGGGAGGGTGGGCAGGCCCTGGCACAGGTTGGGCAGAGAAGCTGTGGCTGGCCCTGGATCCCTGGAAGTGTCCAAGGCCAGGCTGGACAGGGCTTGGAGCAACCAATGTTCCCATTGGAGAGGCTCCACCAGGAGCAGGAGGGGTGATGTTCCTGCTGGAGATGTTCCCCCAGGAGCACCTGGGGTGATGTCCCCGTGCAGAGGCTCCCCAGGAGCAGGAGGGGTGATGTTCCTGTGGAGAGGCTCCCACCAGGAGCAGGAGGGGTGATGTTCCTGTGGAGATGTTCCCCCAGGAGCAGGAGGGGTGATGTTCCTGCTGGAGATGTTCCCCCAGGAGCACATGAGGTGATGTTCCTGCTGGAGATGTTCCCCCAGGAGCAGGAGAGGTGCTGTCCCCATGCAGAGGCTCCCCGGGAGCTGGGTGTGTCCCCGCTGACGCCATCCCCGCTGTGTTGCAGGTATGGTGTGAATATGCGTTGCTTGGCAGCTCGGGTCAACTACAAGACTCTGCTGGTGGTGTGCGCGCTGCTGACGCTGCTGATGGTGCTGCTGTGGAACCGCTGCTCCCCCGGCACGGCCGGCCCCTTCCCGAGGATCCCGGGCCCGGAGCGCCGCGGCGGCGCCGAGGAGGAGCCCCGGGGGCACAGCGAGGACACCTCCCCCCAGGAGCAGCAGAAAGCCCCCCCCGTGGCCGGGGCCGGCAGAGCCCCCGCGCCCAAGTACGAGGAGATTGACTGTGTGATCAACGAGGAGCACACCGTGAAGGGCCGCAGGGAGGGCAACGAGGTGTTCCTGCCCTTCAGCTGGGTAGAGAAATACTTTGAGGTTTATGGGAAAATTGCTCAGTACGATGGTTATGACAGGTTTGAATTCTCTCATAGCTACTCCAAAGTATACACACAGCGGGCTCCCTACCACCCCGACGGGGTCTTCATGTCCTTCGAGGGCTACAACGTCGAGGTCCGGGACAGGGTCAAGTGCATCAGCGGGGTTGAAGGTTGGTGGAGTGTTTTCTTCTCCTTTTGGTGTGGAAATGCTGCTTGGAGATGTGCTCTGCAAAGGGAGCACGGGATTGGGTCGACGGATCAGAAGCGTTGGGGTCGTCGGGTGCAAAATGTGGGAGGGGGGAATGTGAGGGTGGAGAAGGGAAAAATTGTGAGGGAGATGTTGGTGTGCAGCAAAGAGGTTGGGGATGAATCAGAGAATCAATCCTAGCTAGACCATCCAGTCCCACCCCTGCCATGGGCAGGGACACCTTCTACTGTCCCAGATTGCTCCAGGCCCCATCCAGCCTGGCCTTGGACACTCCCAGGGATCCAGGGGCAGCCACAGCTTCTCTGCCCAACCTCATACCACGTTTTCCCAGCTCCATAGGGTGGCTGCCCATCCCTGAAAGTGTCCAAGGCCAGGTTGGAACAACCTGGGCTAGTGGAAGGTGTCTCTGCCTGTGGCAGGGACTGGCACTAGACAGGCTTTAAGGCCCCTTCCAGCCCAACCCATTCAGTGATTCCATGATGATTCCCAGTTTTCCCAGTTGCAGCGAGCTCCAGAGGTGCTGGGACAATGCTCTGGCAGTGCTACTGCCAGGGTTTGGCATCGCTGTTGACACTTGAGTCTCTCAGGGAGCCACAGTTATTTTATAATCCAAAGTGTTAAAATATTACCTTTTCTAAAATAAAAAATAGAACTGCAGATTAAAAAATGATTTTAAAATTTAAACTCAGAATTAAATTTTAAATAAATTTTAGGAGGCCAGCAAGCCTGGCCTTGGATTGGGAGCAGGCTGCTGCTTCCCTGTGGACATGGATAAATCCATGGGCTGAGCACTGGAACAGCCCAGCTGCTCACAGGCACCTTAATTTTGGGGGTTAAATCCGTGAGAGGAGGTTTTGGAGAACAGCCCAAGGGTCAAGCAGCTCTCCAGCCACTGGATTATCCCTGGATAACAGGAAGGTGCAGTCAAACCTTCCCAATTTGCACCATCACTAATTAACCCTCGGGGTCCTCCCACGGCTCGGCCAGGACCTGACGGCGGAAAATTCTTCTTGGCTTCATATTAAAAAATTAATGACTTTCTGAAGCACTTACAGAGCGTGACACGGTGACCCCTCATAAATTAAAGACCAACTTTCACTTAAGTGATAAAAGCCATTAATTTTCATGCCTCCTGTGCCGCTCCCGGGGTGTGGATTCACCGCCCGTCACACGGACACGGCAGGAGCTGCTGGGCCCTGGAGTTCACTGGCTGGGAAGGTTCACACATAAGGAGATATGTGGGATATGGAATTTTGGGGGGTTGGGGAATGTTTGAGGTTTTTCTCACATTTTTATTGTTATTTTTTAACCCTTGTCCTCGTTACACCTGGGAAGGAAGGGCTGGAGAGGCAGGATGGGAGCAGAGGCCTCGGGAACACCAGGGGTGGGTGGAGCTGCTCCCTGCTCAGACCTTGGGGCTCCAGGGAGTTTAGCACTGGATAATGGAGTCAGCTGTCCATGAATGTTGGGGGTTTGCAGCCTGGGGTTTAAGAGCCACAAAATGTGACCTGGTGATCTATTCCCACTTTGGGTTTGTGTTTAGGGCTTGGGAACTTGTTCCAAAGAAAATTCAGGGCTTTAGGATTTCACCCTGCTCTAAACATCCTGTGTTTGCCTCTGGAGGAACGTGTGGAAATGAGTCTCCTCCACAGGGTTTGCTCCCATTTCCCACACAGCCAGGGAGGGTTTTCCACCCGAATCCTGGGAGCTGGGAAGGGCAGGTGGAGCTCTGCAGGGTTTTCTGCAGGTGCATCCCAAGGATCCTAAGGGAGGATGGCGGTTTTATGTGACACTGAGCTCCTCCCAAGGGTTTCCATGTGAAAACCCCTAAAATCCCATTAAAACCCCATAAATCAGGATGCAGGTGATGAATTCTGTGATTTTCCTGCTTGATTCCTCCGAGGTGCCTCCAGGGGGTTGTTGTAGATCTAAAATCACCCACAGCCCAAACCAAGGGAGAGACCTCTGTGAGGTCCTTGGGACAATCCCAGGGAAGGCTGGGAGGAAGCAGCTCTGAAGACAAGGGACAGCTCTGCAGGGTGGAATTAGGGCAAATCCTTCTTGGAGAGCCTGCTGGCTCCTGCAGGCACCACTCCAGGCAGGAATGCTCCCAGGAGAGCTGGGTAATGGGAGGGATTTGTGGCCGAGGGTAAATCGCTCTCTGAGCAGCAAATAACTCTTAGAAAAATCTCCCAATAACAGATGCACTTAATTTGCAAAGATTTACTGACGTTAAAGGGATTGTGGGGATGGAAAAGCGTTTGGGGATTAACTGCTCTCTGGAGTAGGGGGAAAAATCTGTTCAGGCTTTGAAAATGTGTTTTGAGATAAGTGGGAGGCTCCAGTGACAATGGAAAGAGGATGGAGCCAGGCTGGGAGAGCTGGGGGGGTTCACCTGCAGGAGAGAAGGATCAAGGGAGACCTGAGAGCTCCTTGCAGGGCCTAAAGGGGCTCCAGGAGAGCTGGAGAGGGACTGGGGACAAGGGATGGAGGGACAGGACACAGGGAATGGCTTCCCAGTGCCAGAGGGCAGGGAGAGATGGGATATTGGGAAGGAATTCCTGGCTGTGAGGGTGGGCAGGCCCTGGAATAGAATTCCCAGAGAAGCTGTGGCTGCCCCAGCCCTGGAAGTGTCCCAGGCCAGGCTGGACGGGGTTTGGAGCAACCTGTGCTGGTGGGAGGTGTCCCTGCCTACGGCAGGGGGTGGCACTGGATGGGCTTTAAGGTCCCTTCCAACCCAAACCATTCCAGGATTCTGTGAATGTAGGGAAGCCTGTGATAAGGATTCCTCTGCCACTCAAAAATGCTTGGTTTTATCCAGCTATGGATCTTGGTGGGAAGGGGAACAGGTCAGTCCTTGACCAGGACTTTGGTGGTGACACCTCCCAGCCCCGTTTGCTGCAGGGGGGGAGCGGTGGGGCTGCAGGAGGCCCTGGCAGAGCTGCAGGGCTGGGGGGTTTGGCAACATGCTGATCACTGCTGCCTTCCCTTCCTCCTCAGGAGTTCCCCTCTCCACCCAGTGGGGCCCCCAGGGCTACTTCTACCCCATCCAGATCGCCCAGTACGGGCTGAGCCACTACAGCAAGAACCTGACGGAGAAGGCGCCGCACGTCGAGGTGTACGAGACGGCCGAGGACAAGGACAGGGGCAGGGCTGGGGACTGGACCGTGCCCAAGGGCTGCTCCCTGGCCACAGTGTGGGACAAAGCCAGGCTCACCGGGGTCAAACAGTTCTCTGCTCCAGGTGGGTTGTCCTGAAGCTGTTACAGGTAACAGCACATGTTGTGCCGGAGGAGCCTCAGCTTCTTGGGGTTGATTCGTGTGTTTTCATTCACCCTTCATTCCCCATCCTTCATCCCCCACCCACCTCACCTGGGAGCTCACCCCACATCACTCAGCACCTCCTGGCCTCTGGAGATCACCTCACCCAGCCCCCTGATTCCTGTCCCTCTGGAGTTTTGCCCCCATTTCCTCCCCGTCCCTGGATTCCAGCGCTGCTCTGATCCCACAAAAAGGCTGGCTGTGTTCATGGAGGGGGATGAGGAGTCACAGTCCCTGAGCCTTCCAGCTCCTGTCTCAAAATAGCAGCTGCAGAAGGGGGTGTGAGCAGCTGTGGGGCCTGGGAGGCAGGGTGGGCTGTGGGCTGTGGGGAGCAGATGCTGACAGATGACAGATAAGGGCTATTTCCAGCCTGGAGCACGTGCAGGGCTGGGACATCTCTCTCCTTCACTGGGATACAACTATTTTTGTAAAATTTAGGGTCTGAATTCTGGCTAAACCCAGACAGAATTACAGAATGTCTTGAGTTGGAAGGCACCCCCAAGGGTTAAGTCCCCGAGGACACCCCAAAATCCCAGCATGTGCCCAAGAGCATTGTCCAAACACTCCGTGGGGCTGTGCCCACTGCCCTGGGGAGCCAGTGCTGTGCCCAGGCACCCTCTGGGGGAAGAACCTGTTCCCAGTATCCATCCCAAACCTCCCTGACACAGCCTGAAGTTGCCTTCAAGAAGGAACAAGAGTGTTTGGGGGTCTCCCAGTTGTTCCCTTGCCTGCATTTTGCTGCCACCTCCCTGCTTTCCCCTGTTCCGTTTGGTATTTAGGAGGGAAATCCATTATTTAATCCAAGAGTTCCCTTTTTTGCCAGGCCAGGCTCATTAATAAGGCCCTAATGTATTTTCCCTCAATCAATACCCACTGGAATTAATGAGTCCATTACTTCCAAGGACAATGAAGTAATTTTCCGTTGGCACCTCGGCCCTGGGGCTCCCAGGAAAAGGTTGTCCAACACTTTTGTGTCTTTGTAGTGGATAAATACAGGGAGAGGGGAGGATAAAAGGTCTGGGCTGTGTTCTCTCCTCATCCTTTATTGATGGCTGAGTAATCCATGGATATGGATATGCATCCACTCCTTGGAGCAGGCCCTGAGTAATGGATTTATGGGTGCTTAAGGCACAGCAGCCACGAGCAGCCTTTAGTTCTTTGCTTCTCCAAACTCTTTTTCCCTCCTCTTTTATAATTCTCTTTGTTATAATTTATTTACAAGGAACCATAAAACTCACTTGACAGGAACTGTGAGGGGGGGGGTTGGGGATTAATTAGGGTTTTTTCCACAGGAGCAAAAATGTTGTGGCCCAAAGCGCCTGGCTCCTTCTCTCAGGGCAGATACTGAGCTTAAAACTCCCAGCTTTTCCTTGAAAAGCTTGGAAAACATGACATTCAGTCACAAAAAATTGGGACTGCGCAGCAGAGCCATGTACAGGAGATGTTTTAAAATTCCAGGGATTAGTTTGGGAGGCAGGAAAAGCTGCATGGAGAAACACGTCTGGGGTATTTCCCACATCCCAAAGCAGAAATAGGGAAACAATGGCCTTTTCCAGGAGAATTTTATCCCATGGAAAGCCCTTAATTTGATGTGACACTCTTTAAGTGTTCATCATCCCTCTGTGCATTCAAACCTCCAGGATTTGCTCTCAGCCTTCCAAATTAATTATCCCTTTGATCTCCCTCTGTAGGTTTTGTGGGAGAAGTTGATTTTATATTTTCAAATCCAGAGAACACTGGATCTTATTCTGTGGCAGTGCCTGGGAGCTTTATTTAATTTATAGCTTAAAATTAAGCTGAGTTTTGCCAAAGCAGAGGTTAAAGAAATATTTTAACACACCCGCCTTTATTCCTTGGTTTTCCCGCCCTGTTAAACTGATCAGGTTTTGGCACTGTCAGGTTTGGAAGCAAAAAAAGTCCCAGAAACATCAGTCCCAGGAGAATCCTAAATACCTGCTCCTGGCATTCCTGGTTTTTTTTTTTGCTTTGCTGAAAGCAGAGCTTTATTCAGGAATGTGAGGCTGCAGCGGCGCCAGGTTTTGGTGTCCTGGTGCCAAGGGAGGTTTTAATTTGGGAACAAATGGGTGCTTGTTGGTTTATTATGGAGTTACAGGAGAGGAAAATCAGGGAGCATCTCAGTTCTCGCCGTGCCCCATCCTGGAGGAAAGGTCCTGCTCTAGGGAAGGTGTCCCTGCCCAGGGCAGGGTGGGATGAGTTGAGCTTTGAGGTCCCTTCCAACCCAACCCATTCCAGGAAGGGCCCTGTGCCCTGCCAGGGTGGTGGCCTCTCCCCATCCCTGGGTCCTGCTGGGTCATGGCTCTCCTCCATCCATGGGGTACCAGGAACATCCCATAAAACACTGGATGGAGCCCCTGGTGCTGCTGCAGCCCTTTAATGGGAGGCAGCACAAACAGGTTCTCCCCTTCACTCCCAGATTTACTTTTATGCTTAATTAAATAATGTGCAACAGCCCAGAAACGATTGAATTATTGATGGGCTGCCCTGAAAGCTTTGGGACCGTGCCTGGGAAGGGGGGTTACCTGGGGGAGCTGCTCTGCCCAGCTGCCAGGCTGGGGGGCAGGAGTGTTGGGTGCTGAGCCGTGGGCTCTGTTTGCAGACGCCAGCGAGGGGGTGTCCCTGCACCTGGGCAACGCCCGCGACTTCATCATCTCCTTCGACCTCAAGTTCGTGACCAACGGCAGCGTCTCGGTGGTGCTGGAGACGACGGAGAAGAACCAGCTGTTCACGGTGCACTACGTGACCAACACGCAGCTCATCGCCTTCCGCGACAGGGACATCTACTACGGCATCGGGGCGCGCACCGGCTGGAGCACCCTGACCAGGGACCTGCTCACCGACCTGCGCAAGGGCGTGGGGCTCTCCAACACCAAGGCCGTGAAGCAGACCAAGATCATGCCCAAGCGGGTGGTCAGGCTGGTGGCCAAGGGCAGGGGCTTCCTGGACAATGTCACCATCTCGGCCACGGCGCACATGGCCGCCTTCTTCGCCGCCAGCGACTGGCTGGTGAGGAACCAGGACGAGCGGGGCGGGTGGCCCATCATGGTGACCAGGAAGCTGGGGGAGGGCTTCAAATCCCTGGAGCCGGGGTGGTACTCGGCCATGGCGCAGGGCCAGGCCATGTCCACGCTGGTGCGGGCCTACCTGCTGACGCGCGACGCCGCCTTCCTGGGCGCGGCCCTCAGGGCCACCGCGCCCTACAAGCTGCCGGCGGAGCAGCGCGGCGTCAAGGCCGTGTTCATGAACCGGCACGACTGGTACGAGGAGTACCCCACGTCCCCCAGCTCCTTCGTGCTCAACGGCTTCATGTACTCGCTCATCGGGCTCTACGACCTGAAGGAGACGGCGGGCGAGAAGCTGGGCCGCGAGGCGCGGCTGCTCTACGAGCGCGGCATGGAGTCCCTCAAGGCCATGCTGCCGCTCTACGACACCGGCTCGGGCACCATCTACGACCTGCGACACTTCATGCTGGGCACGGCCCCCAACCTGGCCCGCTGGGACTACCACACCACCCACATCAACCAGCTGCAGCTCCTCAGCACCATCGACGACTCGCCCATCTTCAAGGAGTTCGTCAAGAGGTGGAAGAGTTACCTGCGGGGCGGGCGGGCCAAGCACAACTGAGCTGCCACCAAAGCCGCCTGCCGGGTGACGGCCCCGCTCCCCTCCGGACCTTTCGAAGAAGAAGTGATCCTTAGAACCGCTCTCCCGAAATCCTCGCGTTCCGGGGTGGGAACCTTCGGGGTCGAGGGAGCGTCACCCGTCCTCTGCGCTCGGCGAAGCGAAGCCCCTCCGTGCTCCTGGGTTTGAGGCCGGGTTTCGTTGGGTTTTAGTTTTCCTTTTTTACAGGGAAATGTTTGCAGAAGCCATAGAGGTCCCGAAAGCCCAGGCCTTGCCTGAAGAGTTAATCCGTGGCCTCTCAAAGTGAGTCTATGATGTGTCTCTGTGGGAACAGCTCCTGTGGTGTGACGCCGTCGATGTGACTTCACTCGTAGCCCGGGTAGTGCACAGTGTATCTTTTAAAGGTGTGGGGGGTGTTTTTTAATAGGAATTTTATTTCTTGGGGTGAAAAATACACATTTTTTTTTTAAGTTTTTCCCAGTCCTCTGGGTGGAGATCCTTTAGCTGGAGGGTTCCTTCCCAGACGTGCGGGCGGAGAAGGCGCGGCCGGCGCCACGTAAGCACAACTCGGGGGGCTCCCACAGCCCCCAGAGCCTGAGCCTCATCACCCCCAGAGTCACCATCACCCCTCACTGGTGTCACCCCGGAGTCTTGGGTCTTCATCGAGCCTGATGTCTCGTCTGGGAGTTGTAATTCTCGAGTTTCTCGGAGCTTTGGCCGCTTCTGTTTGGGGAGGCTCGTCGGGAGTTGCTGAGTGGGACGTGGAGCCCGTCCCGAGTCACTTGGGAAGGTCAGTCGGGGTTAATTAAGGTTTTCCTGTGGGGATTTTAATTTTTAACCAGCTTGATCCATCAGGCGTTTTAGAAATTGAAGTTACCCCAGAGGGCTTTAATTCCAGAGAGGTTGTGGCTGGCCCATCCTTGGCCAGGTTGGACAGGGCTTGGAGCAACCTGGGATAGTGGAGAGTGTCCCTGGGTTGGAACTGGACGAGCTTCAAGGTCCTTCCGTCCCAAACCATTCCAGGATTCCATGATTCACTGTCTCACACTGTAAGGGGTCATTGCACCTCCAGCAGTGGCTTCTTGGGTGTGATTTGCCTTCATGGCTCTGCCAAGTGACCAGTGGTCCCTGTGCACATCCCAAAACAGGTGGATTCTTCCCCTGTTTCCCAGTCCCACATTTACACCCACGTTACTGTGAGGTGTCTGGGGTGATCCAGAGCAGTCAAACCAACCCATGGCATCATTGCACCAGGGGGTTGTTTGGTGACGTAGCAAACCTTGGCTTCTCAGCCCTCCTGGACGTGCTGGGGTTCTCTCTGACCCCAAGCTCATGGAGAGGACACGGATTGACTGTGGGGCTCCCACTGCTCCCATTCCATGCTGTCCATGGAGCTGGGGCTTCAGATGTTCACCCAGGGAGGCCGGGCACGAGGACAGCACCCATCTCCATTTGAGCATTGCTTTGATTTTTGATGCTTTTTGGAATTTCTGGCGGAGATTTGAAGCAACTTTTGAACTACTTGATGTTCCAGGCCACGCTCCCACCACACGGATCCGTGTGGGACGTGGGGGCGGAGGAGGAATTTCAATACCAAAGGTAGCAGAGGTGATTTTTGTTACATATCTGTGCACACACAAAACCACCCTAAAAACGTGCTCCCCCAAAAAAACCTGCCCCTTCCTGCAACATCTCCCTCCTGCTTCTTCCCTCCATCTCGTGCCCGTTTGGGAGTCGGAGAATCTGGAGAGACCCTTTGGGTGCTGCTGGAGAGATGGTTTTGGTGCCTTATGGAGGCCACAGTTTCCAGTTTTTGTTGGTTTTTCCTTGGTCACATCCAGTTCTGGGATTGGGGCGTGGCTGATGCAGCTCGGCAGCCCCAGCTGGCCCTGCCAACACCATCGGTCTTGTCCCCCCCCAATATTTAACATCCCAGTGTGTTTTCTTGGCCTTAGCACAGGTGGAACTTCAGGGGTGCCCCGGCAGAGGTAGCAGAACCGTGAGGAATCCGTCTGCACTTCCTCCTGGTATTCCCATAGCTGAGTTGTGCAGTGGAAGAGGATCATTGGACACGGTGCCCGAAACTTCATCCAATCCATTTCAACCGGGGTGGTTTTTTTGGGTTTTTTTTTTGTTGATTTTCCCCCTTCAAACTGGCCAAGATCTTTGGCACTGAGTGAGCCCTCGGAGCCCAGGCTTCGATCCGAGACGTCGGCTCTGCCGAACCCTCGCGGCTGGCACCGGCTCCCCCCGCCCAGGGGGACACAAGCACAACCCCCCCAGCGGGCAGCCCGCTCCCTGGAAGCTGCTGTTCCCACCCCCCTCCCCGTGGGGCTTCGATTTGCTGGGCTCTCCCTGCGCTGCCGTGGCCGTGTGGGGTGTCCCCGTGTGGTAAATATGCAATAACTTGTTTACAGGATGCTCTGGGCAGGGTGGTCCTTTGTAAAGCTGTACAGCCTTTGCAGTTCAAGCACAATGTGCACAGTTAGTTTTCTATTCAGCCAAACCTGAGTTTTTTGCAGCAGGGAGAGGTTCCTCTATGTTTCTATACGACGTGAAATGGGTCAGCGTTTGTGCTTCGTGTAAAAGCTGCTTTATAAGACTGTAAAATAAATTTTTTTATCTTAAGGCAAACAGGGGGTGTCGTCTTCTCTCAGGGTGGGTTCCTGGTGGGAGTGATTTCTGCTGAACCTGCTATGGTTTGAGTTTCATGGGGTTTGTTGAATAATGATTTTCACTGACTGGTCACTAAAAACACCTGAACAAAAGTGGTTGGTAAGGTAAGAAATTCAGGACTCTTAAAGCTCCAGGGAGATCTGAGAGCCCCTTGCAGGGCCTGAAGGGGCTGCAGGAGAGCTGGAGAGGGACTGGGGACAAGGGAGGGAGGGACAGGACACAGGGAATGGCTTCCCACTGCCAGAGGGCAGGGTTAGGTAGGAGATTGGGAAGGAATTCCAGCCTGTGAGGGTGGGCAGGCCCTGGCACAGGGTGCCCAGAGAAGCTGTGGCTGCCCCTGGATCCCTGGAAGTGTCCAAGGCCAGGCTGGATGGGGCTTGGAGCAACCTGTGCTGGTGGAAGGTGTCCCTGCCCATGGCAGGGGGTGGGATGGGATCAAGATCACCTTTAAGGTCCTTTCCAAAAGAAACCATTCCAGGATTGTCCCAGCCCCTCGGGAGAGACTGATTTCCATTCCTTAGCAGTTTGTTAAAACGCAGGGATTGAAAATAGAAGTGGATTTAACTCTGTTGCTTGGTGATGGATTTGGGTGTTTGCTGCTCAGTTCGTGCTGGAAGGAGCCACATTTCCCATCTGCCTGGAGAGTGACTGATCATCCCATGGATGCCTCGTGCTTCTGGAATGTTAAATAGCTGCCTCTCTCCTTAATCTCTTCCCCAGGCTCTCCCAGGCTGGCAGAGCTTCCCCACCCAAGGGCTCTGACCCCGGGGACAAGTCCCAGCAGCAGCTCTTGGCCGGTCAGTGCTGGCTCTGGTGTCCAGCCCCCAGGACATCCTGCTCCCAGGCTGGGCTGCAGCTCCAGTCCCATTTTCCTGCAAAAAATTGGATTTTCTGCTGGGAAGTTTCCACTGGTCTGTAACTGGTTTGTAACTGGGTTGTCACTCGTTGCACAGTGTTTTAAAGGACGTGTGGATGTGGCACTTGGGGACACGGTCCAGGGGTGGCCTTGGCAGTGCTGGGGGATGGTTGGATTTGATGCTCTTTGAGGGCTTTTCCTGCTTCAGGGATTCCATGATTCCCTGGGAGGCACCAGGGGCTGGCACAGCCTGTCCAAGCGCTGGTTTGGGAATCGGGAGGTTTCCCAGTGCTGGGAGGAAGGTCCTGCCTGGGGCAGGAGGTGGAAGGGCTGGGGATAATCCCTCTGCCCCGTGGCTCTGGCAGAGCTGCTCCCGGGCACGACCCGCAGGGATTAGTGCTGGGATTGTGCCCGTGATCATATCAAACAATCCAGAGTCGTTTTACAGCTTTCCCTGGCTCTCTGCCATCACAGCAGCTGAATTCCAGCCTTTCCAGCTGTGGAGCAGCCCAGAAACCCAGGTAGGTGAGGGGGCACCTGGAGTCAATCCCCATTCCAGGTTCTGCTTTGGGGGGAAAGGAGCCTGGAGATGGTTTAAAACACACACTCAGTGCCAGAAGTGTGGGGTGGGCAGAGAGGGAGTGTGTTCTCCCTGCTCTTCCCGTAATCCTGTGGGTTGGGGACCATGGGGGGATCAGTCAGTGGCAATCCCCCTGGAATGGATGTGCCAGGCTGTGGCACAGCACAGCAAACCCTAATGTGCCAGTTTGCCAATGCTGCGGGGGCTGGGGGTGATCCAGAGGCACTTGGTTATCCATGATGCAGCTCCAAGGAGGAATTGGGATGGGATTGTCCTCCTTGTGGTGCCTGGGACAGCCTGGCTGTTCTCATCCCAACAAAAGGGCTGTTTATAAACCCAGGGGAAGCATCAGCTTCTCCAGCACCTTCCATCCCTGCATGCCTGGCTCATCCCTGCATCCCTGACCACTCCCTGCATCCCTGGCCCATCCCTGCATCCCTGACCTATCCCTGCATCCCTGGCTCATCCCTGCATCCCTGGCCCATCCCTGCATCCCTGACCTATCCCTGCATCCCTGACCACTCCCTGCATCCCTGGCCCATCCCTGCATCCCCGACCCATCCCTGACCCATCCCTGACCTATCCCTGCATCCCTGGCCCATCCCTGCATCCCTGGCCTATCCCTGCATCCCTGACCTATCCCTAGCCCATCCCTGCATCCCTGACCTATCCCTGCATCCCTGACCTATCCCTGCATCCCTGACCTATCCCTGCATCCCTGGTCCATCCCGGGCTCATCCCTGCCAGGGTCAGAGCACCCCATGTTTGCTGCCAGGGATGAGTTTTGTGGGAGTTTGAGTCCCTGGGGTTTGGGGTTTGCTGATGGGATCTGCATCCATTCCTGATCCATTGGTGCCAATCCCTGTGTCCACCCTGTAGCTGCCTCCTGATGGTGGGTGAGCTCTGGCACTGGGAATCGGGCAGGATCTTGGCTCTGGAGCATCCCCCATGGTGGGAATGGGGATCCCAGAGCCCTGGGAAGGTGTGTCCAAGGGGAATCTGTGCCCCAGTAGTGGCAGGGGAGGGATGACACCCAGAAATGGATAAAAGAGTGGGATTAAAGTGCTGGATAAATGCTGGGCATCCACCAGCCCTGCTGGAATGACCCTCCAGCAGTTCATTACTCTGCTTCTCCCAGCTCCTTAATAATCGAGGAGCCATGCCCAGGATCCTCTCCATCCTCCACAATCTCCCACTCCTCAAACGCTGTGAAACGTTTCCAGCAGCTGCAGCAGAAATAGTGGATTTTGGGAACTGAAAGGGAGAAACGTCCTGGGTTTTCCACCGGTGTGGGGAGAGCTGGAGGCTCCTGCTCCGCCTGGCTGGGGTCCTCCATCCAGCCGGGAATAATCTGGGAATGAGCATCTCCCTCTTCATCCCTGGGAGGGTTTTGAACTCGCCCGTCTCCTAGGGGACAGTTCAGCGAGTTTGGGGTTTTTCCGGCGGCCCTGGGAGCTGGGGATGCACCGGCAGGGCTGGGAGTTAATATTTTTTCCTGCCCTTATTCCACTTCCTCGCAGCCCGGCCGAACGAACCCAGAGCCATCGGGAGCGTTTGGCCACAGTTATTTCCGGTTTTATTTTGTTGCCTTTTTCCTGTTCCACTCCAGGACGAGGCAGAATTAATTCTCTCCGAAGCCGGGAGCGGGTTTTACCCGAGCCGGGCCCGGGATCATCCCGGCGGGTGCCGCCGCCTGCCCGCGCCTCCCGCTGGATCCCGCCCGTGGAAAAGCCTGTGGAGCGCCGGTGCCGCCGCCCCGGCCGGGCCATGTGGGCTGTGTTTGTACACACATGAGTGACCCGCGGGTGGGTGCGGAGCCAGCGCCGCCACCGCGGCTCCCTCGGCCCGCCCCGCGCCGCCAGGACCGGCCGTAAGTACCGGCCGCTCCGCTTTCCCCTCCGCATTCCCGGCGCCCGCTTCTCCCGCTGGATGCCCGGGCTTTGCGCGGCAGGGATCGGCCCCTGGCTCGGTGTTGGGAGGCCGGGAATGTGTCCCGGCCCCGTGGAAAGGTGTGGGCAGGAGCTGGTGGGGCTGGAACGCGGCGAGCATTCCCTGCCCTCCCACAGCTCCAGCGGCTCGCGGGATTCAGGGAGGTTTCTCCCGGCAGCGCTTTAGGAGCGGGATGGGGCGCTGGGACACGTCCATTCCCCCCCCACAGGAGGACGGGGGAATTTTTGTTCTGGCAAAGTGAGGGAGCGCGTGCGGGCTCTGGAAAGGCTGGAGCTGCCGCTCGTCCCGGCGGATCCCGGCGAAAACAACCTCCTACAAAGCCTCTGTTGTGCTGCTGGGAAAGGTCTTGGCATGTCCCGCGCTGCTGACGCCGGGGCCGAGAGCGCGGCCGGGCATTTCCAGTCCAGCTCCTCTCGCCCTCCTTCGGGGCCGGCAGAAAGTCAGAGCTGCTAATTATTAACTGCTCAAATATTCCCTCCGTCCACGGGCACCGGCCGCGGCTGGCGGGCAGGGATGTGCCGCGGGGAGGGATTTGCCGGGAGAACTGTACCGTGGGGGATGTGCCAGGAGAGAGCTGTGCCATGGGGTGGGATGTGCTATGGGATGGGATGTGCCAGGGAGAGCCGTGCCATGGGGTGGGATGTGCCATGGGAAGCAGAGCTGCCCCACCCGCGCTCCAGGCTCTGTGCACCAGGCACAGGGACGCTGACAGGGACACCGGGACGTGCCAGGGCTCCTCTCCCCGCAGAGGGTGGAAGTGGTTTCAGGTGGGAACATTCCCCAGGTGAACCTGGAACAACCAAAGGCTCCTGGGCTGGACCTGCAGCTGCAGCGCCGGGACATCCCCACGGGCTTCGCGTGGGGCTGTGGGGGAACAGCAGGGAGGAGGAGGCAGAGGAGGAAGCAGAGGTGTCGCACCAGCCGGCCGAGCCCGCAGCGTTTGTCACCCGCCCTTGGCAAGGAGGGGACTCGCAGAGGGCACGGCCCCGCCGTGCCCCCGTCCCTCATCCCAGTCCCTGCTCCCGGTGGGAACAGGCAGCCGGAGGAGGAGGGAAAACGAGCCGAAGGAGGAGGGAAACGCGGCCCTGCAGGGTGTGCCCGGTGCTGCTGCGCCCGCGGCTCCGGTGACTCATTTTGCTTTAAAAACACAAATTCTTGGGTAAGGCTGGGCCGGAGCCTCCCGCGGCTTCCCGGAGCTTCCCGGAGCAGCCGGAGCGGGACGGGCACGGGGCTGGATCCCTGCTGGGGATGGGGTTTGGCTGGGGGGAAACCGGGGGCTCCCAGCTCAGGGCTGTTTGCAGACCAGGCTCCTGCAGCCCAGGACGTGCCTCTGGAAGAGTTCATGTTTCTGGGAGAGCTCGTGGCCCTGGGAAGGGCTTTGTGTGGCTTCCCCGAGATAAGGGACGTTATTGGCATTATTTTCGTTCTGTCCCATCATCGCCCTCCTTAGTGTTGGTGTCAGACCTGGTGGGCACGGCAGAGCCTGGGCTGGGCTGCCCTGGGGGGCTGGAGATGCAAATATCCAAAGTATCCAAGGGCAGCCCTCCCCCCTGGCTCCAGCTGGGTCACAAAGTCCCAGAATTCCAGAACAGTTTGGGTTGGAAGGGACCTTCAAGCTCATCCCATTCCACCCCTGCCATGGGCAGGGACACCTTCCACTAGCACAGGGTGCTCCAACCTGGCCTTGGACACTTCCAGGGATCCAGGGGCAGCCACAGCTTCTCTGGACAACCTGTGCCAGGGCCTGCCCACCCTCCCAGCCAGGAATTCCTTCCCAATATCCCATCTCTCCCTGCCCTCTGGCAGTGGCAAGCCATTCCCTGTGTTCTGTCCCTCTAGGCCTTGTCCCCAGTCCCTCTCCAGCTCTCCTGGAGCCCCTTTAGGCCCTGCAAGGGGCTCTCAGGGTCTCTCTGGAGCCTTCTCTTCTCCAGGCTGAGCTCCCTTGGCCTGTGGTGGGCTCTGGAGCCACTGCAGGATGCAGGTCCTGTTTCCAGTGGGATCCCAGGGGGATTCAGACTCCTTGGAGCTTTGAGGCAGCACGTTTGGAGTTCAACAGCCCAGACAAAGCTCCTGCTTTAAGTCTAATCTTTAACCAGAGGCACTGCCAGTTTTATTTTATGTCTGTTTATTGCTCTCTTGCCTCGTTAATTTTTTCCCTCCCTTCACCACCTCCTGCCACCTCCCTCTCCCAGCCCTTCCCGGGAGCCCACGGCGTTTTCCTGGGGCTGGTTCTCACCGGAGCTGCTTGGCCGAGGGGAGAGGTAGAGCATGGCAGGGGAAGCACAGGGAAGTGCCAGGGGCTGGGAAGGGGCAGCACAGGGGGTTGTTTGGGGCTGGCTCTGCAGCACAAGGATGTGCCAAAGGCTGGATCCCGGCGTGTCCCGCTGTGGAGTTCCGGATGGCTGGGGTGGCTGGAATGTCAGCCCAGGAGCAGCTCCTGGGAGGTTCTGCCCTGTGGCTCCGTGGGCTGGAGGGCTCAGACACCTCTCAGAGTCCTGGGGGAGCAGAGGGTTGGATTATCTTGGATCCCTGGGATCCCTGTGGGACCAACCTGACCCCTGGGCTATCTTCCCACCCCTTTCCTTGCTCCAGGTGCTCCCTGGCAGGGGGAACAAGGGAGAATTTCTGGTTTTCCCCTTTATTTCACAGACTGGAGGTGGAGGCAGAGGCAGGAGAGGTGGCACTGCCGAAGCCAGCAGTGGGTAAGAGCTGGAGCTACTCCATGTGCTGGGATATTCCCTGGGATGTGGGAAAGGTGACCCTGCCCTGGAGCTGCCTGGGACCCCGTGTCCCCTCCTCAACCCCTTCCCTGCCTGCTCCCCCAGCCCAGGGCTGCCTGTGGGACCTCGAGGTGCTCCAGGGATGTGGGGGCTGTTCCCACCCCTGCCCCCCTCCCGGCTCTGTTGGGATAACAGGGAGTTTCTGTCCCTGTGGGATGTGCTGACCTTCTCCCCGGGCTCCTTTTGGGCACAGGGGGTAGGAGGGATCCCAGCACCCCTGAAGGGACGGATGCCCCCTCCCCTCCCCTGTGCACATCTCCAGGAATGTTTGTCCCCCCCAGGCCACCCATCCTGACCCCGGGACCATCACTCTGGCCGTCCCAGGAGCCCGCGGGCTGTGAGCCGTGCCCGGGGGGGATGTGAGGCACCGCCGGGCTCATCCGCAGGGAGGCTGATCCGGGAGATCGCTCGGATCGGGAGCGCGACCCGAGCCATGCTGAGCCTCAAACTGCCGCGGCTGCTCAGCATCCACCAGGTGCCAAAGGTCAGCCCGGGGCTTCCCCTCCCCAAACCTGAGGCTCGGAGGGGCTCGGGGGGTGCAGCATTCCAGGGGGGTCACAGCTATGTCCTGTGTCCTGGATGACGGGCACCCTCCTGGATCCGTGTCCTGCCCGCCCCTCGGGCTCGTTCCGCTGCCCACTCGTGGTGCCGTTCGTGCCCGCAGGGATACCGGGAGCAGGGGATCCTGTTCGGGTACCGCCCCCCCCGCAGCTCGGCCACCGACTGCCTGCTCAGCGTCTTCCAGATGACCAACGAGACCCTCAACATCTGGACACACTTCCTGCCTGCCTGGTGGGTCCCGCGGGGGCTCTGCAGCACCCAGGGCCGGGGGGTATCCCACGGGGGCGTGGGGGTCCCAAAGGGGGGTGGGTGTGTCCCAAAGGGGAGTGTGTCCCCCAAAAGGTGATGGGTGTCCCCCAGGGTGATCCCACCTCCCTCCACCCCACAGGTACTTCGTGTGGACACTGCTGGGGCGGCTTCAGGGGGGCTGGGAGGACCCCCGGGCCTGGCCCCTCCTGGCCTACCTGGCAACCTGCTGCATCTACCCGCTGGCCTCCAGCTGTGCCCACACCTTCAGCACCATGTCCACCCGCGCCCGCCACCTCTGCTACTTCTGCGACTACGCCGCCCTCAGCACCTACAGCCTGGGTGAGGGCACGGCCTGGGGAGGGCATGGGCTGGGGGAGGGCATGGGCTGGGAGGGCACGGCCTGGGGGAGGGCATGGCCTGGGGAGGGCATGGCCTGGGGGAGGGCACGGCCTGGGGCACCCTCTCCCACCTCCCCCGTCTCCCTGTTGGAGAGTTGAGTTCCCAACCCCAAGTGCCACCTGGGAGGTTCCCAGCCATGCCCAGGAGGGTGGGTAGGGTCTGGAACTAACCATGCTCCTCCCGTGCTCCATCCCAGGGTCTGCTCTGGCTTACTCAGCCTACGTGTTCCCCCTGGAATGGGTGGGCACCACCTTCCACCACTGCTACGTCCCCGTGGCCGTGTTCAACACCGTGGTCAGCACCAGCCTGTCCTGCTACTCCAGGTGAGCTCCTGCTGCCCCCGGGGCTGCTGCAGAGCCCTCAGCAAGGGTTGGGACTGGGATTACATCAGCATTAATCATTATTAGTCATTACTGTTAGTAACAAAGGGGATCAGTGAAAGGCTGTGGGAGCCTGAAGTTCAGGAAGGGGGAAGGAGGGGATTTTTAGAAAACGTGGTGTGTGTTGGCACTGGGAGCGCTGGATGATCCAAAGTGCAAGGTGAGTGAAGGAGCTTTAGTTTTTGGAAGTTCGAAAGGTAACTCATGGAATCACAGAATGGTTTGGGTTGGAAGAGAACTCACAGGCCATCCCAGGGCAGGGACACCTTCCACCAGCCCAGGGTGCTCCAAGCCCTGTCCAACCTGGCCTTGGACACTTCCAGGGGTGGACCAGCCACAGCTTCTCTGGGCAACCTGTGCCAGGGTCTCCCCACCCTCCCAGGGAGGAATTACTCCCATTATCCCACCTAACCTGCCCCTGGCAGTGGGGAGCCCCTGGTGATGCTGCAGGGTGGTACCCACTGTGTTCCTGTGTGGGGGGACTCTCCAGCCCCTGGGATCCCTCTCCAAGCACAGCCAGTGCTGTGTGTGCCGTGTTTTGTTCCTGGATGGCATCAGACCATTAGTTTGGAATAACTGGAATGTCCAAGGCACCCAGCTGGTTCCCAGGGTGGGATCTGACTGTGCTGGGTCTCTCGGTCAGTTTTTATTTCATTCCCGGTGGATCCCTCCCTGAGGCTCTTTGGGAATTTCTTTGGCACTATCCCTTCCTTCTACTCTGGGGCACCTCTGTATTTTGTGTTGTCTTGGGGCTTGGCATTTTTTCCTCCTATTCCTCATTTCTTTCTCTCCCTTTCTCTCTTTCCCCTCTTATTCCTGTCTCGTGCATCTCTTTGGTGTCTCATTAGGCAGGTTTAGCAAACAAGACCCACTGACTGTGTGCTAATCCCGGTGCTTCCCACTTGGAGATACCCTTGGGAAGCAACAGCAGCTCGGGATCAGGTCCAGAGTAATTTGGATTGGTTAAAAAAATCCTTGACCCACCAAATTAATTGTCAGCATCCCTTCTACTCCAAACTGTAAGTACAGGTATGTGAGAACCAATCCCTGGGGTGTGAGAGAGCATGGATTCTTCTTGGCTCCAGAATTTTCATTAGGGGAACTCTTGTCTCCTAGAATTTTCCTGAGGTAAATCCATCAAATCTAAGCTTAAAAATTAAAAAAAATAAAAAATCCTCAAACTCCCCCTGGGTGAGCAGGAACACTGAAGATACCAGCCCAGTATGGCCCAGTAGAGCTGCTGGTGGAGCCCATGCTGGGAGGGAAGGGTGTCCTCGAGACCCCTATGGGGCCACCCATTCCCACCACAGGGATTCCCTTTGGCATCCCCTGGTCTGGCCACAGCAGCTTCTCCAAGGTGGGGTTGGGTGGGAGTGGAGCCAAAACCAAGTTGTGCAATGGGAGGTGGTGCCAGGGAGCCAGGAGGGGCCTGGCTGGGCACTGCTGCTCCTGTTCCTGTCTCCAACTCCTGCTCCAACTCCTGCTCCTGTCCCTGCTCCTGCTCCAACTCCTGCTCCAATTCCTGTTCCTGCTCCTGTCCCTGCTCCAGCTCCTGTCCCTGTTCCTGCCCCTGCTCCTGTCCCTGCTCCAGCTCCTGCCCCTGCCCAGCACAGCAATGCTGTCAGAGCAGCTCCAAACCCACACCCTGGGCAGGGCTTGGGCTGAGCTTCAGCACCCAGAAAATGAAGCAGAACAGAGCAGAGGCACCTTCACCATCCTCGGGGGCTTTGGACTGCCAGAGAGCAGGGTTGGATGGGAGATTGGGAAGGAATTCCTGGCTGGGAGGGTGGGCAGGCCCTGGCACAGGGTGCCCAGAGAAGCTGAGGCTGCCCCTGGATCCCTGGAAGTGCCCAAGGCCAGGCTGGAGCACCCTGGGCTGGTGGGAGGTGTCCCTGCCCACGGCAAGGGGTGGCACTGGATGCCTTTAAGGTCCCTTCCCACCCAAACCATTCCAGGATTCTCAATGTGCACATCCATGGGGAGATCTGTGGGCACCTGGTCAGCCCCCCTGACAAGACACTGCCGTGTATCCCGCTGTTCCACATGGAATTCCTGTTGTTCCCCAGGTTCCTGGAGGTGGAGAGGCCCCGGCTCAGCAAGGCCTGGCGCACCCTGGCCTTCGTGTACCCCTACCTGTTCGACAGCATCCCCCTCTTCTACAGGGTGTGTATCCCACGGGATCCCCCAGCCCGGCCTGCTGCAGCCTTGGGAATATCAGCTGCCTCATCTTACTCCGAAAATATTTGGGAAAACGGGCCAAGCTTTTATTTTTCTAAAGGCAAACAAACCCCGGCAGGAAAAGGGACTTGGGTATTTTTTCCTGCGCCCACTGACAGGCGGATTCCTTGACTTCAAAGGGCCCAGGCTGGAAAATTCCTGCCTTTGGAAGCTGCAAAGTGCCTTTTCCAGTAGCTGAACAGGAGGGGTGGGAATCTGGCAGCGGTGGAGAGGGACACAGGGCTGGAATTTCATGGAAAATTCCTGCCTTTGGAAGGTGCAAAGTGCCTTTTCCAGGCTAAGCTGGAGCAGGGTGGGAATTTGGCTGCAGTGGGTGCAGGGACAGGGATGCAGGGCTGGGATGTGCTCGGGTGCAGGTGGGATGTGGGATCGAGGGGGGGATTCTGCAGCTGTGGGTCCAGGAACGGCCGTGCCTGCCCCGGGAATGACTTATCCTGCTTTTCCCTGGCTGCAGCTGTACCTGTGTGCCCTGGAGGGCTGCTCAGAGGGCTCCATCCTGCTGCACTACAAACACACGGGCTGTGCCCTCCTCACCTGCTTCATCTTCGCCACCCACCTGCCCGAGCGCCTGGCACCGGGCACCTTCGACTACATCGGTGAGTCCTCGGGAATGCCGGCAATAACCACAGGGCTGCCAGAGGAGCTCACGTGTTCCCTGCTGGAAATGTGGGAGGGGTTCTATAGACAGGGCACGGCAGTATCTCGTGTGTATTGGGGGATATTTTGGGGAATATTATGCGTGGAATGTTTGGCTTCCAAAATCTTCCACGGAGGGTTTCACACCCCCCAGACGCTCATTTCTCATGGAAAACCCCTCAGCTGGTGCCATCTCAGGGCGCTGCAGGAGCAGCCACCAGGAGCTGGGATGGGATGGGGTGGACACCTTTGGGGTTTTGCCTGTTTGGCCGCACCACGGACAACCAGAGCTCTGGGCACATCCCTGTGCCAGGACTGCAGCACAAACACATCCCTCATTCCCTTTCCATTTGGGAAGGAAGAGCTCTGTGCAGGATGATAAAAGCCACAGGAATTAGTAGAGTAAATATTTAAAGGCGATGGAGGGAGGACAGAGTGTGTGGAGAGTGTCTGAGTGAATCACAGAATCCTGGAATGGTGTGGGTGGGAGGGGACCTTAAATCCCATCCCATCCCACTCCATCCCATCCCACCCCCTGCCACGGGCAGGGACACCTTCCACTAGCCCAGGTTGCTCCAAGCTCTGTCCAACCTTACCTGGAACATTCCAGGGCTAGGGCAGCCACAGCTTCTCTGGACAAGCTGAACATCCAAGGAGCTCCCTGAGTGCTTTGTCCCTTCCTTCTGTTTTGGGGGTCTTTGTGTTTTGGGGTCTCTGTGGTTTGGATTCTTTTTGTGTTTTGTGTTCTTTGCATTTTTGGGTTTCTCTGTGTCTTGGGTCTTCATATCCTGGGTTTCTCTGTGCTCTGGGTTGACCCTGCACTCTGGAGTGCCCTTTGGCAGGTGGGTTCCCGTCACCACATCCCGCCGTTCCTTGCAGGGCACAGCCACCAAGTTTTCCACGTGTGTGGGATCCTGGGGACGCACTTCCAGCTGGAGGCCATCCTGAGGGACATGGCTGAGAGGCAGAGCCAGGTGCTGCTGCCCTCCTCCCTGCAGACCCTGTGCTCCTGGGGGTGTGCGTGGCCGGCAGCCTGCTCGTCATCGGCGTCAGCGCCGCGTCCCTGCCCCTGCTCCCGGAGCCTCTGCACAGGGACAAACCCCACTAGGGCTGGGCACCCGTGGCATTCCTGCTGCTCCAGAGACACCCAGCACGCTGCTGGTGTGGAGGAGGAGCCTGTCTGCTCCCAGTGTTTAGTGATGATCTTCTCAAGGGCTCGAGGAGCCGCACTGGTTTTATCCACTGAGCTTTGACGCTGCAAACGGGTTGGGAGACGCTTTAAATCCAGTTGTTATCCCGGGGAAGATGTAAAATATCCTGAATTTTATCCGGAAAAAGGGGCAGGAGCGCTGCCACTTCCCAAAGCAGTGGGGATTCGCCGGGTGTGCCTTAGGGAGGGGTCTCAGGGAATGTGGTGACACCTTTGGAGGGATGGCCACGACCCCCTGGGGGGGCACGAGGGCTCCCTGACTCCTCCTCTCACCTTCCAAGGGCCATCATTTTGGAATCTGAAGCCTTAAATATCCACCTTACACAGCCTTAAACCCCACCCCAGTGCCTGACAGACATGGGATTGGGGGGCTGGTTTCAAATCAGCTGGTTTGGATCAACACCTGGAAAAAGGGATTCTGGAAGACTCGGAATCCATGGGCTGTTCCTCCAGAACAGCTGGGTTTGGGGTCTAAATCTGGCACAAAGGGAAGTAATTCCTGGGGGAAAGCTGAGCTCCTGTGTTGGCAAAGCAATTCCCTCCTTTCCTGGGCGTTTCTGGAGGCTGGATGGCCCCTGGGATGGAGGAGCTGACACGGGAGAGCCAAACCTCCAACCCCCTCTGGGCTTTGGGGTCACTCTCGTGGGATAACATTTGGAATGTTCTGCTGGATGAGGGGTTGGGATGGGGGGCTCCAGGAGGGTGAACCACCAGCAGAGCAGGGAGTGGGATCTGGGCAGGGTGGAGTTGGGAGAAAGGCAGGATTTGGGATTAAATACCCAAGGGATCAAACCCTGGGATTTTAAAGCATTCCAGGGTTATCCCTCTGCTCCTGCTGCTGCTCCTTGCTTCCCTTTCCTGCTGCTCCTGGATTTTCCAGGCACAGAGCCTGGAGGTCTCAGCCTGATCCAGGTGAGGGAGAGCTCAGCTGGTGGCTCCAGGAATCCAGGGAAAACCCCCTTGGATTTTCCTATAAAGAACAAGCAACACTTCTAGGGAATATTGTCAATCATACGGGTGTTTAATTAATGTTTTAATTGCCAAGGTAGAACTGATGCACTTTGGAATGACAGCCCAACAGCTCATTAAATATGGGATCATGTGGTTAGACATGGAATAACTAAATCCTTTGTTTTTGAAAGCTGACCGAGGTTTGTGGGAATATTTATAAGCACTGGAATGTAATTGTTTATTCCACAGTTTTATTGCATTAAAAGAGAAAACTAATATAAATCACTGATCCTAATCTGGTTTTTACCCTTTGAGAAGAATATGGCTGGGGGAATGAATCACTTTGGGGATAATTGCTGACAATTGCAGAGTTTATTTACCTTGGGGGGAGTGGGGAGGAATCCAGCTCTGCCTGCAGGACGTGACTGAAGAGCCTGGAAAACCCACGGGAATCACTGCTCGGCTTTTCCAGGTCATTTCACTTCTGAACTGAGGGGTTCTCTTCCTCCTCAGCTGAAGGGAATTGTAGGAAAACCGCACTAAAAATCTAACCCTGGGCCGTGGAATGCCACGATCCCACTGGATCCTGTCTGTGCACGGGGAGTGGGTGAGGGCTGATCCTGAAGCAGCCAAATTCCTTCCTCAGCTGGACAGAGGCCTCCAAAAATCGATTTAATGTGTGAAATTCTCCTCACGGAAGAAACGAGAACGCTGTGGCAAATTGTGATGAGTCAATAAACGGGGATATTTTGATTTGCTGGAACAGGTTTTGTTGTGTGGGTGGCCAACCCACAGCAAATCCCAGCAAAGGGCTGAACAAGGAGCATCAAACACAGGGAATATCCCTCAGCCCCGGGGGTTTGGGCAGGCTGGGATGGCTGGGAATGTTCACCTGGAGCAGAGAAGGCTCCAGGGAGAGCCGGACACCGAGAGGGGTCACAGCGAGAAGCAGAAGGCAGAGGGTTGGAAATCCTTTGGGCTTTTTGCCTCACGGGGATAAACTCACCTGATGTGTTTGATCTGCACCAAAACCGTGAGTCTGTGGTTTAGGAACAGCTGAGTTCAACCCCCTGGAAGCCTTTGCTGAGGGTTCAGCCCCGAGTTACTTCATCCTCCACCCCCATTTCCACATTTCCTCCTCGGGAAGTTTGGGCTTTCGTAAACTTCTTCCACCGGGTTTCTTACACGTCACAACAGCATGTTTGAACCTTCATTTCCCCCCTGTGAACCGTTCCAGGTGGGGAATGAACTGATTGACTGATTTAATTCGGGAATGAACTGATTGACTGATTTAATTTGGGAATTAAGTGATGCACTCATTTAATTCAGGAGTGAACTGATTTACTAGTTTAATTCAGGGATGAACTGGTTTACTGATTTCATTCAGGAATTCATGGACTGACTGATTTAATTTGGGAATTCGCTGATTGATTGAATTCGGGAATGAACCGATTGATTTCGTTCAGGAATTCTCTCATTGACTGATGCACCTCCAGGCGTGGCCATAGGGGAGCCCTGGCACTGCGAATTACCAGATTACACCCCTTTTCCTGGGAACTAAGGAGATGAAAGGGAGATAAACCGAACATATCCAGGGCCGGACGCAGCCCCGGGCCTGGCGGGGCCGGGCCTCGAACCCGCGGCCTTTGAGCACTCCTCCCACCGTGCCCAGCAGGGGGCGCCCCTGGGCGCCGCCATGGCAACGCGGTGCGCGATGACGTCGCGGCGGCCGTGCGCGCTGATTGGCCGGATTTGAACGCGGCGGGCGCGCGGCCGCGGCTCGGACCCGGCGCGGCCCCGATCGCGACCCCCGGGGCGCTGTCGCGACAGCGGCGGGGACAGCGCGACATGAAGGCGGCGTAAGGCTCTCCACAGCCCCCTCCTGGACTTTCCCCTTCCCCTCCCGGGCCCTTCCCCACCCCCGGCTCCCTCCCTGTTCTGTCCCCTCGTCCCGCTTGCCCCGCACCCAGCTCCCCTCCATGCCCCGCTCTCTCCCCCCTCACCGCCCCCTCCCTGTCCCGCAGCAGGACCAAGACCCCCCGGCGGCCGAAGAAACCCACGAACCCTGCGCTGAAGGACCCTGTGGGGGTGAGTGCGGGCCGGGGGTTGCGGGGTGCGGGTCCCGGGGGGCTCGTCCCGGAGGGCTCGTCCCGGCCCCGCTGACCCTCCCCGTCCCCCCACCCTGCCAGGTTTACTGCCGGGTGCGGCCGCTGAGCCGCGCGGACCACGAGTGCTGCATCGAGGTGATCAACGAGAGCACGGTGCAGATCCACCCGCCCGAGGGGTACCGCGTGTTCCGCAACGGCGAGTACCGAGAGGTAACAGCGCCGGGGGGGCCGCGTTCCCGCCGGGAATGTGCCCGGAATAACCGCCCACCCCAGCCCGGCCTCGGGCACTCCCAGGGATGGGGCAGCAACAGCTTCCCTGTTGGCAGGAGTGTTAGGTGGGATGCGGAATAGTCTGGGGAGGTCTTATAAAAAAAGTATAAAGCGATCTACTGAGGCTTAAATGAAGTGGGAAAAGATTAATTAAAAGTTTGATAAACTTCTGCTCAAAAACGTAACATTCAGATATTTGCCTGAGAAAGTGTTTTGATGGAAAAAAATGACCAGATTTGTTAATAGAAATAAAGCAGCTTGAGAACTGAGGCTGGCCTGGGAAAACCCTACAATGAGGAGATGCTGGAGCAGCTGGACTTTGGCAGTTCCCTGCTCAGTGCTCGTGTGGGTTCTGGTGGGGGCTCAGGGGACTCTGGAGCTTTAAACTGTGGATTCTCTGGCCAGTGAGATCCTTCTGGCCTAAAGCTCTGGGAAATGAGGCTGTTGCTGCTCTCAGAGCAGTTCACTGGAGCAGCCCGTGTTCAAACACTGGTTTAGTCCTAAAGCTGAGTTTAATCGTTCTGCTCTGTCGTGGGAGGTATTCTGAGGTGTAAGCTGTGGATGTTTGGAAGCAATGGACTGCTGGCCATGGAAGCTGAAGGCTCAGGATGTGTCTCCTCTCTTGGCAGACACAGTATTCCTTTAAGGAAGTGTTTGGCACCCTGGTGGTTCAGAAGGAGGTCTTCGATGTGGTGGCCAAACCTCTGGTGGAGGATCTGATCCGGGGCAAAAATGGTGAGCAACTCCTGGCCTGGGCCACCCCCCTGCCACCCTCGTGGCCATGATCTCATGGCTCCCGAGGTTTCTTGTCCTCTCAGGGTAAAAAGGGACACCTTCCACCAGCCCAGGTTGCTCCAAGCCCCATCCAGCCTGGCCTGGGACACTTCCAGGGATCCAGGGGCAGCCACAGCTTCTCTGGGCACCCTGTGCCAGGGCCTGCCCACCCTCCCACTGACACCACAGTGCCTGGTGTGTGTCAGACTCCTCAGTAATGCCCCATTTTTGGCTTCCAAGTGCCCTGTCCCAGAGAGGACAGTGGATAATTCCAGTTGTGCTGATCAGTGAGAGCTGCAAACGTTTTGGTGGGCTGGAATCCTTGACTGCTCAAAAGCAACCATTGGGTTTTTTTTTCCCCCCAAATCCATTTGATTCCACACCTTTCCCAGGTCTCCTCTTCACCTATGGAGTGACAGGCAGTGGGAAGACCCACACCATGACGGGATCTCCTGGGGATGGAGGGCTCCTCCCACGCTGCCTGGACATGATCTTCAACAGCATCGGGCCCTTCCAGGCCAAGAGATTCGTGAGTGGCTTCACTCCCCACTGCTGCTGTGACAGCCCCAAAGCACCAGAGAAGGGCTGTGTTCAAAATAAATCTGTGACTGAGGAACCAACCAAAACCAGCCCAGCCCCTTGAGGTTTGAGGAGCAGGCCCAGGAGGTGGCTTGGATGGACATCTCGTGAAGATGTGTGGCCTGGCTGTCCTTGAACTGCTCCTCAATCCTTAATTAACTCTTGAAAAACAATTAAAATAAAAAGAAGAGGAAGCTTTCTGAGTTCTGGAGAGAGATTTAGCCACAAGATCCAAGAGCCTCAGGAAAGCTTATCTAAAATCACAGGATCGTTGAGGTTGGCAAAGACCTCCAAGGTCCTGAGTGCAGCCTTTGACTGAACACCACCCTTGTCAACTAGACCAGAGCACAGACCAGTTAGTGTAGATGTGAGGCTTTCCTCGTGGTCAAACTTCTGTGGGTTTTTAGTATCTAAACATTCTTCAGCAGTCCTAGACGCCTCTTCCTTGGGAGCTTTTATGAAATGCTGTTATTTTGGAAATACCTGTTTTCTGTCAGATCCACTCGGCAGACTGAGTGCTAGTGAGGGGCATGGAATTAATTCAAACTAATTAGTTGCTAACTTGATCAAATAATTAGTTTTGTTGGTCAACACCTTTAATAATTTTTTTTTTAATTGTCCAATCTTCCTGCCAGGTGTTTAAGCTGGATGACAAGAACGGGGTGGATGTTCAGACTGAGGTTGATGCCCTGTTAGAGCGGCAGAGAAGAGATGCCCTGCCTGTCCCAAAAACTCCATCTGGGAAGTAAGTGACTGTTGGACCACTCAGAGGGAATTTATTTACTATAAATGTTATTGTGTTAGTCTGGTTTTAACTTGTCTGGGTGTTTTTATCCTTCCCTTGGAGAGATGAAAGAAAAATCATGGAATCCTGGGATGGTTTGGGTTGGGAGGGGCCTTAAAGATCATCTCGTTCCAACCCCTGCCATGGGCAGGGATATTCCTATTAATTAGTAAAATATTAATGGAAAGTGAGTGCATTTCATGGGGTTGGAACAATTACACAGTTATTTAGATTAGAAACCTTAGAGTCAGGCAAGGGAAGTTTATTTTGATGAGGGCAGTGCTGTGGCTTTGAGCAGGAACAACCTGGAGATGTTTTCCTGGCCTCACACAACATCCTGAGCTGGAAGGGGCCCCCAAGGATCGTTGCAGTCCGGCTGCTGGCCCTGCCCAGGCCAGCCCAAATCCCAGTGTTTTGGTGGATATGGAGCATTCCCATGCTCCAGCCCCTGCCTGGGCTGATTCCAGGGGCTCCTGCAGTCACTCCCTGTCTCCACAGGCGCCACCTGGATCCCGAGTTTGCCGACATGATCAACGTACAGGACCACTGCAAGGTGGATGACGTGGATGAGGACAATGTCTACAGCGTCTTTGTGTCCTACATCGAGATCTACAACAACTACATCTACGACCTCCTGGAGGAGGCTCCCTTCGAGCCCATCAAACCCAAGTGAGTGTGGGGATCCCGCTCTTCCTGCTCCAGCCAGGCTTTTGCAGGAGCTCCTCCAGGTCTTTGTGGCTGTAGTCTTGGTGAGTCTGGCTCAAGTCACAAGAATCCTTAAAAAATCCCGTGGAAAGGAGATGGCAAAGGAGTCCAGACAGGAATATTTTGGTGTGCCAAGTACTGGTGCTTGTTGTGACTCACTGCTCCTTCCTCATCACAGTGATGGGATTGATTAGCAAATATTTAGTTAGATGGGCAGTGGTGGTGTGTCCCTCTGAGATCCCAAAGCTAGTCCTGCTGTTATGAGCAGGTTGGAGCAAGCCATTCCACAGCTGACCTTTTTTTTCCCCTGGAAACAGAGATTGGGTGCAAAATGCTGTGTTGTTGCTCCATAGTTAATTCACATTTGCATATGATTCCACTTGATGGCAGTAATTCCCATAAACCCAGCAGTGAATTGTCTCCCAAATGAAATGATGCATATTTCTGCAAAGGTGTGTGGACTTGGCTGATGTCTAAAATTGGTAAATCTTGGCACCAGCAGGAAAAGAAAAAACTGCAAATTGGCCTTTGAATACGTTTATTTAAATTCTAAATCCATTCAAGGAGCCCATCAGCACATGTGTTAATTAAAGAGCTGGCTGATTTACAAAGGCCAGCTAGAGCAAAGCAGGCTGTGTCTCTCCAACATCAAGAGCTGTCTCCAGGGCACTGCTCTGAAAAGGGTTTGAATGTCTGTGAAGGCTTTGGAAACAATGACATTAGTGCTGTGCTTCTGCCCAAAAACCAGCCTAGGAAGACTCTTGGCTTGTTTCTGTTTGTGGAAGCTGCAGTGTGTTGTGTGTGGAGAGATTTTTAGGCACAAACTGCAATGACCTAATGTTTTTACCCCTGTTTTCTCGGTAGGTGGAACAGTTGCAACACCCCTGTGCGAAATGGAGACTTTATGTATGTGCACAGCCTATTATTGCCACTACCAAAGTGCCACTTTCCTCCAGTAGAAGCAGAAAGTAGACTGATTCCCTGTCTCTTCTTGCTTTACTAGCGAATACTGAGTGCTGGCAAAGCCCCCCTGCTTCTGTGTGCATGTAGAAAAGCAGTAGCTGCCACCAAAGCAATGATCCCCAGCAGAAATGGCAATTAAACGTAGCTGCTCAATTAAAGCAGTAGCTGAAGTGTCACTAATCTTGGCTGGGTGTGTGTCCGTGTCCTTGTGTTTCCTCTTCCATCCTCTGTGCAGATAATCCACATAGTCACTCTGAATTTTGCACTTGAACGTGATTTGCATGACAATGATGTACAGAAAACTGTTCTAATGGGTTTTGGTGTTTTTTTTGGTCTGTTTGTTTTATTTCCTCGTTGTCCCAAAGACCTCCCCAGTCCAAAATGCTCCGGGAGGACCAGAACCACAACATGTACGTCACGGGCTGCACAGAGGTGGAGGTGAAGTCCACAGAGGAAGCTTTTGAAGTGTTTTGGAGAGGTAAATCTTCCAGAACTCGACGCAGGTCACAGAATCCTGGAAAGGTTTGGGTTGGAAGGAGCTTAAACATTGTCAGGTTCCAACTGGACACCTTCCACTAGACCAGGTCGCTCCAACTCCCATCCAGCTTGGCCTTGGGCACTTGCAGGGATGTGGAGTCCACGAGCTCCCACCTAGAGCGGGTTGCTCCAAGCCCTGCCCACCCTGGCTTTGAGCACTTGCAGGGATGTGGAGTCCACGAGCCCCCTGGGCACCCGTTCCTCACCACCCTTCCAGCACAGAATCCCTTCCCAATATCCCGTGCAGCCCCTCCTCCCCCCTGAGGCCTCTCCTTCCCGCTCTGGTGCTGGAAGCAGAGTTGGCTTTGCCAGGTGGGAATCCCTTTACCCAAAGCGCTGCTGTGTGGGGTGTGCTGTGCCCTGCAGGTCAGAAGAAGAGGCGCATCGCCAACACGCAGCTGAACCGCGAGTCCAGCCGCTCCCACAGCGTCTTCATCATCAAACTGGCCCAGGCCCCACTGGATGCCGATGGAGACAACGTCCTGCAGGTGAGCCCCGAGCAGCTGAGCCCAGCAGAGCCCTGTGTGGGGCTGTTAGAAAAGGGGCTGAGCCTTGGAAAACCCTCCCCGGGCCTCAAATTCCCAGGGGACAGAATTCATCTCCTTTTTGTACTGAAAATAAGGCCTTAAAATCACAGGCTCTGCTGGGTGGGGAAGGACCCACAAGGATTGTCGAGTCCACCTCCTGGCCCTGCATGTGGAGGGTGGAGCTGCTGATTCCTTTGGTTTTCACCTGTTCCTTTGTTAGGAATGTAAAATCTGGAGGATTTGGATGAGGATAGTTGTTATACCCCTCCTGTGGGCCAGGACACAAGGGAGCTGCTAAACTTCCCAGGAAAAGCTGGTGGTGCCCAGGCCTTGGGCTGTAAAAACACCCTCTGACCTTGTTTAAGGGCTCAACATGTATTACTTTGAATTGTTCAAGTATTTTGAAGTGTTCATGCTCCTTTGGGGGGTGGGGTGTTCCCCCCACGCCTTCTGAAGGAACATGGAGGTGATTATCCTTTGTTTCCTGTGCCAGGAGAAGGAACAGATCACTCTGAGCCAGCTGTCCCTGGTGGATCTGGCTGGAAGTGAGAGAACCAACAGGACAAAAGCCGAGGGGAACAGGCTGCGAGAAGCAGGTGGGAATCACCTTTAGGCACCCTGCTAATTGCTGGGCTAATTATGCTCCCATTAGTCTTGTCTCCCGGTAGAGACATCCCAGGAAGAACTGAAGTGCTGTGTTGTGATGATCAATGATCTGATTTGATGACCCGAAATCCTGGGGTTTGGAAACCCCAAGTTTTCAGCAGCACTTGTTCTGCCCCTTCAGTTAATTGGAGCAGTTATCTGCAACAAACAGAACCGGGAGCAGGCAATTCACCCTCCGAGAAACTGCTACATAGTTTGGGAACCTGATCCAAGTGGCTGCTTACCGAGTTTTTGCTCTGCCTTTGTGTTTTTTCAGGGAACATCAACCAGTCACTGATGACCTTGAGGACCTGCATCGAAGTTCTGCGGGAAAACCAATTGTACGGGACAAACAAGGTGTGGAGCCCTCAGCCCGTCATCCTGTGCTTGGATGGAGACCTGGAGTGCTGAAAGCTTGCTAAATCCTCCCTGTGCTTTGTTTTCAGATGGTTCCCTACAGAGATTCCAAACTGACTCATCTCTTCAAGAACTATTTTGATGGAGAGGGGAAGGTCCGGATGATCGTGTGTGTCAACCCCAAAGCTGAGGACTACGAGGAGAGCCTGGTAACCCCCCTGCACAGCTTACTGCAGTCCCTCCTGCTCCTTTCTTCACATTCCCCACTCAGTTCTTGTGCTTGAATAGATAAGAGGAATTTTGTTTGTTTGTTTGTTTGAGCACTTAGGGTAATCAGTTATAGTTTTGTAGGGTAAAATCGTATTTTCCATCTTAACATTACAACTGCTACTTGCTTGTGAAGCAGGGATGGTTTCACTTAATTAGAGAATTATAAAGAGCCATGTTTAGGTGTTTAATCCCTGCTATGACAGCACTAACAGGAATCTGAGCTGTCTGCACAAGGGTTCATGGCTCCTTGGGGCTGGAGCTCTTGGGACAGGTTGCTGGGAAGGCTTCTGGGTGCTCCCCATCAGAATCCCCAGTGGGAACCCCTGGAGCTTAGAGCTGGGTGATGTCTCCTCTCACGTTTTACTGCCTGAAGAGCCCTTTCAGCGCCGGAGTGACGTGTTCTGGTGGCTGTCCCGTCCCTGCAGCAGGTGATGCGCTTTGCAGAGATGACCCAGGAGGTGGAGGTGGCCCGGCCCGTGGACAGACCCCTCTGTGGGCTCACACCCGGCCGGCGCTTCCGCAACCAGGCCTTCCGAGAGGAGCTGGCCAGGAAGCTGGAGCTCAGGGGGGGCCCGCTCGGTGGGGGTGAGTACTGAGTGTGGGGGCAGCCTGGGAGAAATGGGGGGCACCTGCACAGCAGGAGGAGCCAGGGAGACCCTTCCAGGGCCTAAAGGGGCTTCAGGAGAGCTGGAGAGGGACTGGGGATGAGGTGTGGAGGGACAGGACAAGGGGGAATGGACTTAAGGTGAAGGAGGGAAGGTTTAGCTGGGATATTGGGAAGGAATTCCCGGCTGGGAGGGTGGGCAGGCCCTGGCACAGGTTGCCCAGAGAAGCTGTGGCTGCCCTGGATCCCTGGAAGTGTCCCAGGCCAGGTTGGACAGGGCTTGGAGCAACCTGGGCTAGTGGAAGGTGTCCCTGCCCATGGCAGAGGGTGGGACTGGATCATCTTTGAGATCCCTTCTCTTTGAGAACCATTCCATAGTTCTCTGGTTACAGCACAGTTAAAAGCTGTTTTAAATCAAATTCTTTGAGCCTTGAAAGTGCAAAAGGAGCTTCAGTGACCTGTTGGTTGGGAGCCCTGTGTGCTGTGGGAGCTGCTCCTTCCTTACTGCCTGTGGTACAAACACAGGCACTGTGCAAGCCTAAAGGAATCCTCTGTTACTGGGAGTGACTCCATGGTCCCATTATTGCAGCTCCTGGAAGGAAACTGTGCTGAGGACGATACTTTGGTGTTTCTACATGTTTGTAGGGCCTGCTTTAGAAATCCAGAGTTGCCTGGAGGTTTTGTGAAGCAGTGAATTGAGAATGACACATTTAATCTTCACTCAGCACTGTCAGCTCTTCTGAAAACCTACAGCTCTCCTCAATTATTCCCAGTTCTGCCTGCTCGGTGTGTGTGTTATCCACTGGAATTTTGCTGTCCTGTAACTTGCTGACAGACCTTCTTGCCTGTCAACCTTGCAGAAACAGAGGAGCCATCTGTGGCAGAAATGCTTCTGCAGAACTTCCCCCCGCTGCCCTCGTGTGAGCTCCTGGACATCAACGACGACCAAACCCTCCCCAAGCTCATCGAGGCCCTGGAGCAGCGCCACAAAATGAGGCAGATGTTGTCAGAGGAGTTTGCCAAAAATGGTAAGAATTCAAACAGAGCTTGATTTTTGGGGCCCTTATGGCTCCTGGAGGCTTCCTTCTGTCCCCACAGGAAATAATGATCTTGTCTGGGTGGGTCATTTCACCCCTTTTTTGAGGTCATTAAAGAGCTGGTGGCTTTGAGTCGGGAGGAGAAAAGCAGAACTGCCTTGGGTGTTGTGGAGATCAGGGGAGAAGGTGAAACGTCTCCATTCTCTTCCAGTGCTTGCCTTTAAAACAATGCTGCAGGAGTTTGACTCCAGTGTCTTATCCAAGGAACACTACATCCAAGGAAAGCTGTCTGAGAAGGAGAAAACAATAGCAGGGCAGAAAACGGAGCTGGAACGCCTGGAGAAGAAGATTAAAACCTTGGAATACAAGGTCAGTTTGGGCATTTTCAAGCACAAACCACATTTTTTTTACGTACCACTTGGCAGAAGTTGCTGGATATTGGAAACAAGATAAAAAAGGATTTTGTGGGGAACTTCACTGGATATTTTTTGGCTTTTTTAGCATGTTAAGATGGGCAGTGTATAATTTGAAATGTATATTTACATTGTCATGTAACTGGCAGTTCGTGGCTCAGATGGCTGTGTTACTAAGAGGTGTATCCAAATCCTTGCTGCCTTCCTGCAGATTGAGATTTTGGAGAAAACTGCCACAATTTATGAGGAGGACAAGAGGAATCTCCAGCAGGAACTGGAAAGCAAGAGCCAGAAACTGCAGCGTCAGGCGTCGGACAAGAGGAGGCTGGAGGCCAGGCTGCAGGGAATGGTGGCAGAGACCACCATGAAGTGGGAGAAGGAGTGTGTGAGTGCTCTGCTGTGTCCTCTCCACTCCCATGGAGGTGGAATGTGCACACTTCAATAGCTGGAATCTGTTCCTCTGTGCTTGGGCCACCCTTGGGGAGTGATTCTCTTGTAGAAACTCAGTGTCAGAATCTCCCCTTCTTCCTTATGGAAGTTCTTGCTCAGCTCTGCTCTGGACAAGCAATAAGGAAAGGAAAGCTGAGGAATTAATTAACTGTTACCACTGCAGGACTGTTTGCTGCTCCAGGATCAGGGATGGAACTCTAACTGGGCATGTTCCCATCTGCTGTAGTTTAGGAAAGCAGATAATTATGGTGTTAAATGTGTTACTTTATAATCTGGAAGGTCTGTCTTTGGACTGACAAGGCATTATTTCCAATAGCTCGTGCCTCAGTGGGGAAGATATTCATTCCATAGGGAATTCCCTGCAAAATCCCAGCACAGTTTAACCTGGGAGAACTTTCAAGGAGGACCTTCTCTTTCTCCAATCCCTGACAGGAGGGGGGAATCGAGCTCTGCTCCCAGGGAACAGGGACAGGAGGAGAGGGAACGGCCTCCGGCTGTGCCAGGGGAGGGGCAGGTTGGACATCAGGAGGAATTTCTCCATGGAAAGGGCTGGTCAGGCACTGGAAGGGGCTGCCCAGGGAGATGGTGGAGTCCCCACCCCTGGAGGTGTCCAAGGAAGGCCTGGACTGATGGGGATCAGCGACAGGTTGGACTCGATGACCTTGGAGGTCTTTTCCAACCCCAATGATTCCGTGTTTTCCTGTGAAGTACTTGATGCTTTCCCTGTCCCTGCAGGAGCGTCGTGTGGCAGCGAAGCAGCTGGAAATGCAGAACAAGCTGTGGGTGAAGGATGAAAAGCTGAAGCAGCTGAAGGCCATTGTCACTGAGCCCAAGGAGAAGCCAGAGAGGCCCTCGAGGGAGAGGGACCGAGAGAAGGCTGTGCAGAGATCCCTGTCACCTCCCCCAGTGCCTGTAAGTTGCCTCCTAACACTAATTAACACAGGGAAAAGCATATTTTAAAGATGAAGTGCAGGTTAGAAAGTAGTTCCCAGGCACAGAATCTGAGTAGCTGCAACTGCCTTTGAATTCTTTGTGTCCTGTGTTTACCTGTGCTCCCACCTCCTGCTGCTGCTCCAGGGAGGCAACCCCTGAATCTTCGCTGTCACTGCAACACTGCCCTCATCCAGCTGAGTTCTCCCTCTGCACAGTGCCAGCATTCCCTGTTCACTGCTCTAGGAGTTCTGTGGTGTGTGTTCATGTGTTCACTAACTCCTCTCCCCTTCTCTGCAGGGCTCTAGTCCCTTTGCTCAGGGGGGGCACAGCCAGCGCCTCGCCAGCCCCCCGCAGGGGCCCAGACGGTCTAACTCCTGTAGCAGCATTTCTGTGGCCTCCTGTGTCCTGGAGTGGGAGCAGAAAACCCCTTCTCACAAGCAGAGCACTTCTTATGCCAGGACTAAGCAAGAGGCAGAGCCAGGCAGAGGCTGTAACAGCTCCCACAGAAGGAGAGGCATGTGCTGGACTGGAGTCCTTGAGGTGCCCAGGCCCAGAGAGGAGCTAGAGATAGAAGAGGATCACTGCTGCAGGGTTAGTGCTGCTCTCTCCAAAGCTCAGCCTAGTGGGGTTTAGTCTGGCTTAGAGCTCTGCTGCCTTGAGCACCCCTGACGTAGAGTAGAGCTTTCCCCTGACTGTTCCTCCCGGGCTGGTGCTGGTCCCAGGCTGAGCCTGGCTGCTCTCTCTGACCTCCTGGTGTTCAGATCCTGCTCAGGCCTCGAGGCTGTGTTAGTCTGGCCTGGCCAGACCCTTCCTCGAGCTCTGAGTGTCCCTGTGCTTTCCCTCGTGTCTGTGTGCTCCAATCCCTCCTCCTGCACTTGCCAAGGCCTGTCTGGGCAGCTTAAGGTGGTCTGGAAATGGTGCTTGGATCAACATCCCACCTGCGACTCAACTGGGGCTCTCTTACAAGGCTCCTCCCTCATTTCCATGCCTGCACTGAAAGTGGGGTCTCTGATTACACTGATTTCCACCAAACTGCTGCCTGTAAGTGATTATCAGTGGTGGCACCACTGTCACAGTGGCTCAGGCAAATCTGAGAGGGTTGTACAAGTTTTGTCATGCCATCATTCATTTTTGAGAGTGTTCCCAAACTTCTCCCAGAATATTCCAATTCTTTATTTATTTGTATTTGTTTTAAGGGAAGATTTTTGCTGAAAGCCACATTTCCCTGTATATGTTTAATTTTTAAGAGGTTTATCTGTGCAGGGCACAGTCAAAGAATGTGTAGTGGTTGCTCATCTGAAGATACAGCAGGTGGGATTTGCATCCATGGCTTTGGGTTGTGCAAGGATTGGGAGACCTCCAAAATTACTGTGTAAATGGAACAGGCTCTGCAAATCCTCTTTGGAAAGCCCATTCCAAGACCTTGTTCTGATTTTCCCGAGCACCTGACAATGATTCTCATGCTCATGAGATGCAGTAGATGAGCTTCAGTCATTCCCCATGGGTTTCCAACAGCTGAGTTCAGAGCAGTAGCACAGGGAATGTTTCCTGTGCTCTGGGGACCCAGAAGTGCTGGAATTCATCCTCCTGCATCCTTCAGAGGGACTGGGAATCCATCCTCCTGCATCCTTCAGAGGGCTGGGAATCCATCCTCCTGCATCCTTCAGAGGGCTGGGAATCCATCCTCCTGCATCCTTCAGAGGGCTGGGAATCCATCCTCCTGCATCCTTCAGAGGGGCTGAGAATCCATGCTGAGGATGGATTTGCTTGCTTTGCTACCTCCCAATTACATTTTGGATCGTGAATGGATCCATGGAGACACAAATTCCTCTTTTCTGGTTGGTTAAGATATCCCTAAATCCTAGACTGTCCTGAGTTGGATGGGATCCATCGGGATCATCCAGTCCAACTCCAGGCCCTGCACAGGATCCCACCAATCCCACTCTGTGCCTGGGAGTGTTGTCCAAACGCTCCTGGAGCTCTGGCAGGTTTGGGGCTGTGACCACTGCCCTGGGGAGCTGTCCCAGTGTGGACAGAGCGGAACAAGCCCTCCTTGGACCAACTGGTGATGGAAATCTGGGAGGAGATCACCACACACAGATTCCCTCCTCGAGGAAACTTCACTGAGCGTGGAACGCAACAATGCTAAAACACCCCAAGAAATGGGAACTGGCACAGAATATTCCATTCTGACTTCCTGCCAGGCTCCTGGAGCCTTGCTGGGTCCAACCTGGGGGCACTCTGGGAGCAGAGCTGCGGGTCCCCTGGGTGATTTCCCTTCTGCTGCCTCTCCCCAGAACGCGCCCCCCGTGCGGCTCCGGCACCGCCGCTCGCGCTCGGCCGGGGAGCGCTGGGTGGACCACAAGCCCCCCTCCAACGTGCCCACGGAGACGGTGCTGCAGCCCCACGTGCCCCACGCCATCACCGTGGCCACGGCCAGCGAGAAGGCCCTGGCCAAGTGCGACAAGTACATGCTGACACACCAGGAGCTGGCCTCCGACGGCGAGATCGAAACCAAACTCATCAAGGTACGGCGGCTCCTCCCAGCAAAACTCGGCCAGAACCTCTCCCTGGCAGTTTGCTTGGAAAAGGGAATGTTGGGCTCGACCCTCTAGGAGTTGGTTTGAAGCTGTGATTTGATTTCTGTTGGGTTATTTCACTGCCCCCAGGATTCCAGCCCATCCCTGCCGTGGCAGTGGCTGCTCTGGGGGGTCCTGCAGGGGACAAATAATGAGAGGAGCATAATTGTGCCCACGTTTCCTTGCACTGAGGTTTTTGGGGAGCCTTGCCCTGCTGAGCTGACAGTTCCTTGTCTCTGCTCCGGCTTCCAGGGGGATGTTTTCAAAACCAGGGGCGGTGGCCAGGCTGTGCAGTTCACTGACATCGAGACCCTGAAGCAGGAATCTCCCACTGGGTGAGTTGGGCCTTTCATTTTGGGATCTGGGGGTGTGGAACTCCAGGAGTGCTCCTGGAACCCCTTCTGGTCCCAGCGATCCAAGGGGAAGTTGTTGCCTCCAGCTTGAAATCATACAAATGTAACTTGGGAGGCTCTGGATGCTGGAGGTGCTTTTAGGGCTGGTTTGCTGCTGAGGGCAAAGGTTTGTTTTGGAAGCATGGAATGGGCAGATCCTCGTGCACAGGAGAGCAGAGTCACAGGGGCTCTGTGCTCTTCCCTCACGTTCCTGTTCCAGGAGGAAGCGACGCTCGTCCCCTTCCCATCCTGACCCCCTGGGAGAGGCTGCAGACTCGGAGTGGACTGATGTGGAAACCAGGGTAAGATAACAGGGAAAAGGGGAACACTGGTGGTCATGGGATCTGGGAGGGGTTGGGTGGGAAGGGACCCTAAAGCTCATCCTGTTCCCCCTGGGATGGTGTCCATGGGCTGGGACACCTTCCCCTAGCCCAGGTTGCTCCAACCCCCATCCGACCTGGCCTGGAACATTCCAGGGATGGGGAGTCCAAAACCTCTCTGGGCAATGATCTGGATGAGAATTTGGGATCACGCTGATCTGGGGGTGGTGGGAGCAGCAGAGCCTGATCTGTGTGTGTTCCCAGTGCTCCGTGGCAGTGGAGATGAGGGCGGGATCAGCACTGGGACCTGGATATCAGCACCACGCTCAGCCCAAGTAAGTGCTCCTGGGAGGCTCATTCCCTCTCCTGGTAACTCCTAAAATCAGGGAACTTCTCCTTCTCTCTGACCTCGCTGCCCTTCCCACTTCAGGCTTGGATTCCCGACTGGAATAGGGTTAGGGATGGCAAGGACAACTCCCTGTGTGTTTACATTCCCAAAAAAAGTGAAATGCAGGTGTTTCTGGGGTTAAATGTTGCATCTCCATAGCTCAGGAGGGATGTGAGGCTCAAGGGTGCTGAAAACAGGGAAACTGGGTGGTGGCTGCTCCTAAAGCTGCTGTGGGTGAGCTCTGAGAGCTGTTTGTGGCTCTTTCCTTTCCCGTTTTAGGCGAAGAAAGCCCTGAATTTCTGCTGGAATTGCCCTGGATTTTCCCAGGCCGATGGATTATCTGCTACCAGCGTCACATGTCACAGACCCTGCTTTGTCCTCACTCCAGGCTGGTGTTGTTAGGGTGGCCTGTGCTAGGAAATGGTTCCATGGGTGCTACCTGTGATCCCAAAGAAGCTTCTTACGGATTTGTATATTTTCCATAGATTTAGGGGGGTTCTGCCAACGTGCCTCTGGAATTCCAGGCACCTTCTGCCTCATGTATGGAGCTGTATCTTTACAGCCCTGTGCCCCAAGGCTTCTGCCTTGTGGAGTTTCCCAGCTTTTCCATTCCACACTCCAGATCCATCTCTCCTGGTCACTCTCCCTGCCCTCAGGGCCTCTGTTCTGAGGAGGCCCAAAGGCTGCTATGGATTTAGTGCTGCACTTTAAGGGTGTTTTTAGGCCATTTCCTGTTTTATTGTAACCAGCAACAGCTTGGGAATATGAATTCCTCCTTGAAAGAATGACCCTTGAGTATTTAAGGTGTAAATCAGCCCCTTGAAACGTGCCCGTGTTCCCAGGAGCAGAAATCCTGAGGGGAGCAGTGGGCACTTGGCATCAGCCCCCTGTTGTGTCGTGCCAGTGGAGGAAGGGAGAGGGGCATTTCCTCACAGCTGTGCTGAGAAGTTTCTCTGTGTGTCCCTGCAAACGTGTTAAAATAAATCCTTTTACTCCAAATGCTCTTCCAAGCCCTGCTGTGGTGGTTTGGGGCAGTGGCTGAGGGAGCCCCACAGCTCCTGCCTGTGTCCTGTGCAAAGGAATCCACTCTGGGGGGGTTCTGAGGTTGAAGTCCTGGAATCTGCTTGGATGTGGTTTGGGCAACTTTGTTTTCAGCTCTGCAAGCTGCTTTTGGGGCAGCTGGGTCCAACTGGAGAGCTTGCCTTGTTATAAGGGAATTTTAGAATCCCAGAATCCCAGAGCAGTTTGGGTTGGAAGGGACCTTAACATCCCATCCCATCCCACCCCTGCCATGGGCAGGGACACCTTCCACCAGCACAGGCTGCTCCAAGCCCCGTCCAACCTGGCCTTGGACACTTCCAGGGATCCAGGGGCAGCCACAGCTTCTCTGCCCAACCTGTGCCAGGGATTTACCACCCTCCCAGCCAGGAATTCCTTCCCAATCCCCCACCTCTCCCTGCCCTCTGGCAGTGGGAAGCCCTCAAGTGCAGAGGGACAGAAAGTGAGGTGTTTTCCATCCTCTAGGTGTTCCCTGAGCTCCCCAGGCTGTGGATGGCAGGGAAGCCACTAGATGGTGTGGGATAACCATCCCGCTGGACTGGATCCCTCTGCCTGCAGGGAGAGGCTTTGGCCTGGGCCAGGCAATAACTCCTTTCCTTGGGATGCCCCCAACCTGGGCAGTGATTTCCAGCTGCCTGTGGGAGGACAGGGATAGGGACAGGGATAACCCATGGAAATAATGAACTTAAACCAAGGCTCTTATTTCTGGCATTTAAATTAACTAAAATAACAGGTCTATAAATGACAAGCAAACATGATCTCTTTGATTGGGATTCCATCATCCTGTCAGTGTAAGCCACACTGGGAGTGTTCCAGAGGAAACCTTGGAGGCACAGGGAACCAGTTCTCAGAACTTTGCATGGAAAAGACTCAACCCACAGGACAGAGCAAGGTGAGTTGCTGAATTTGCCCTCAAAATGCTCATTTTTATATCCCTGCTGTGAGGCCAAAGCATTTCTTTCCCAGCCCTTTCCCAGCTCCATGTTTTGGTTTGACACCTCCTGTTTCCCAGAGCTTTGCTCTGAAATTTCTGCTGGTGGAGGCGAAAGGATTTGAGCCCAAAGCAAACACCTCCTGCAGCCACTTTGTCCCCTCTGAGAGGTTAATCCAAAGTGCAAACAGACCTTGGGGAGGAGGATCCGTCCTTGCCAGCCCTGGGAGGAGGTGGCAGCGTGGCCAGGACTGGGCTGGAGTCTGTCCCTTCTTCATGGAATCATGGAATGGGTTGGGTTGGAAGGTAAAGCTCATCCCATCCCACCCCCTGCCATGGGCAGGGACACCTTCCACCAGCCCAGGCTGCTCCAAGCCCCGTCCAACCTGGCCTTGGACACTTCCAGGGATCCAGGGGCAGCCACAGCTTCTCTGGGCACCCTGTGCCAGGGCCTGCCCACCCTCCCAGGGAAGAGTGGGATGAGCTTTGCAGCCTGTCCTGGCTTCAGGTTTGGAATAAACAGGACTTGGATGAGGATTTGGGGTCACCTCATGAAGACTGTGAGCTTGGTGGAGGAGAACACAGGGATTTTTGAGGCAGGAGGAGTCCCTTGGTGTGCCCATGGAATAACTCTGTGTTTCATGCAGGCAGAATTTGGGGGGATAGTCCTGGAGTTGTTCTTGCCCAATAACAGGGTGATTTACTGTGTTAGAGCAGGTTATGGAGCAGGAGCTCTAAACCCAGGGCCATCCCAGGCTCTGGCTGCCACAGCAGGAATGTTTGCTCCGTGCCTGGAAGGGGCAGCTCCCCCTCACCTCCCTGCTGGAATGCTGGATGTGCAGGCAGGGTCAGCAGTGGGATGTGAGGGCAGGAGGATTTCTGTAATTAGTGCTGCTCCTCATGTAAATGGGATCACTGCAGGCACTGTGTGTTCCTGGCAGCCCTTCCAACGGGACCACCCCCTGCTCCAGTGGGAGCCACTGCAACAGGAGAAGATGGAACAGCCTCAGGCTGTGCCAGGGGAGGGCAGGTTGGACATCAGGAGGAATTTCTCCCTGGAAAGGGTGGTCAGGCACTGGCAGGGGCTGCCCAGGGAGGTTTGGAGTGCCCACCCTGGAGGTGTCCAGGGAAGGCTTGGCCATGCTCTGGGCTGGGGACAGGGTGGGGATGGGGCACAGGGGGGATCTGATGATCCTGGAGGCCTTTTCCACCCTCAATGATTCCATGATTTCACAAGCCTCTAGCCTGGGGGAAGAGCAGCTCCTCACTGCTTTTGTGCTGTTGTTCCTGGTTCCTGCAGCTGCAAACCTGCAGAACTTCAGCACTTCCAGGCAGCTGCTCCTCTGGAATCCCAGGATCACTGAGGATGGAAAAGCCCTCCCAGCCCATGATCCCCCCTGTGCTCCATCCCCACCTGAGTGCCACATCCAGGCCTTCCCTGGACACCTCCAGCTGGGATCCCCCCCTGGAAGGGCAGAGGGGCAGTGGGTGCCTGGAGCCAGGGAAGAATCTCGCTGTTCTTCCTCCTCCTCCTTTGGCTCCCTGGCAAGGCAGGAGCACAGAGCTGCCTCCACGTTTACCTTTTGAGGTAACAAATTCCTCCTCCCCACGGGGCTGGATCTGCAGTGGGATCCCCCTGCCAGCTCTGCTCCATCAGCCTTTCCTGCTGGCACAGGGGGACGGCTCTGGATTGTGTTCCCTGTGCTGCCTGGATGTTCTTGGCATCAGCTGGCTGCAGCTCTGCTGAGCAACGAAAAGCAGGAGAAAAACCAGCAGGAATGGCCCTGGAATGACAGGCAGGGTGAGCTGGGGTAGAGCTGGAGCTGAACTGGGGCTCCTGTGGAAAAGGGGGGAGACAAGGCACGAAAGGCCACGACATCCCACCCTTCTCCCAGGTCTTCCATCTTCCCAGGATGGAAGCCCAGCAGCCTGCTGGATTAGCTGAGCTCGTCCTGCCCAGTGCTGTGTGGATGAAAAGGGGCTGGGAGAGCTGCTGAGCCCGGGAGAGCTGCAGGGAGGCAGGAAAATGCTGATTCCCAGGAGCCTGGGGAGGGATCAAAGCGTGACCCAGACCCCTGGCTCAGGGACATGGAGGATTTTGGGCAGCAGAACATGGAGCTGTGGCCCAGCAGAACTGGGGTGGGGGAGCCAGGCTGGATCCAGGCACCTGGAGCTGCTGCTGGGCTTTATCCCTAAAACCAGGGCAGATCCTGAGCTCAGCCAGCCCTGGGAGTGCTGGTGTCCATCCTCCTTGGGGCAGTGACACGGGACCAATGAGCTTTTCCAAGGAGCTGCTCCCTAATTCCCAGAAACAGTTTGTCTCTGTGTCTGCCTTGATTTATGTGCAGTTCAGGCACTGTTAAAAATAATCCAGCCCTGCTAAAATTATATTGTCTGGTTGGGAGCGAGGGGACTATAAAAAGAGGGGTAAAGGGGTGGTGGGGAACAACAGCTGTGCTCTGCAGGAAAGGAGTTTGTCCTCTGCCCTTGCCAGGGACGCTTCCAGAGGCAGGAGTGGCCCTGGCACAGGTGGATCACCCAGGGAAAGGCAGGAGGCTGGTCCCCAGTTTCCCCCTGTCATGTCCTATCCATGGGCAGGGAAGAGTTCAACTCATCATTTGATCCATCATTTATTCATCATCATTTATTCTCCATTTGACCTGTGATTGAGACAAGAACTAATTACTGAGCCAGGCCTTTTGGGTGGTGATCCCTCCTCCTGCCCCCCCAGCTCCCTTCTCCTGCAGCTCTGGATACTTGGATTTGCTCTGAAAACACCACGAGCTGCTCTTGTTGTTTTATTAGGAAAAAACCCCTGGAGCCTGTGAAGCACAATTCCCCGGGACAGAGGCTAATCCTCTTATTTCTACACATTTCTGGATGATTAAATGGCCGGATTATTTAAGCAGTGATTTGTTGCTGGATTGCATCATCAAGGAGATCTGAGGCATAAATATTGGCTTTGGGCTCCAGCTCGGGGCTGTTGAAAGGGGGAGAAGGTGTTTTGGAGACAGAACCCAGAGCAGTTCCATGCAGTGTGTGGAGCAGGAGGTCACAGCAAAGGCCTCAATCCTGTTGGCTTGTGGAGCTTTAACCTTCCCAGAGAGCAGGAACTGCAGCTCTGCCCAGTAAATCTGGGATCTGATGGCACCTCCAAGGGAACTCGTCCTCCTGCTGGGCTGGGAATGGGCTGGGGGATTTTGCAGTGTCTGCACTTGGATTACTGGAGCTGAGGGAAGGGCTGCAGCTGGGTCAGGGGGGCTAGGATGGATAGCAGGGAAAGGCTCCTTATCCAGAGGGTGTTTGGGCCCAGAACAACTCCCCAGGGTTTGGTCACAGCACCAAGGAGAGGTTGGACAATGCTCAGAGGGACAGGGTGGGATTTTGGGGTGTCCTCAGGGCTAGGAGCAGGACTTTGATCCTTATGGGTCCCTTCCAGCTCAGGATATTCCAGGATCATGGGATTATCCCCATCCACAGGGGCAGATGGTCCCTGGGCGTGTTGTCACCAGCCCTGCTCCCTGGATGAGCATCCTTCCCTTGGATGGGGAACATCCCCTGGCTCAGCTGCTCCTTCCTCAGGCCCAGCTCAGGGGCAGTTCCAGCAAGGTCCAGCCTAAACCTGCCAGCTGAAGGGTCTTGGTGTCAGCCCATCCAGGGGGAGCAGCTTCCAGCTCTCCCTTGGATCTGGAAGGGACTGGGATTCAGGGAATGGGTCCTGCAGGATGCCCGGACAGGTTTGGGGGGTCTGCTCTTTGGGGGTTGGGGCTTTGCTGCTCTGCTTTGGTTGTGTCTTCCAGGTGGAATTCCCCAGATTATTCCCAGATGATCAGTAAGGAGAGATGGATGCACTGAGGACTTTGGGAATGGTACTGGAGTGATAACAGGGGGTGGGAGGAAAATGTGTCACTGGAAAACTGCTTGGGTTGTGGAAAACTCCCTGGGTTTGGGCTGGGATGGAGGAAGGGGAGTGGGAGGGACTCTGGCTCTGGGTCTTTCTATCCCTTTCTGGTTCTTCCTGGGGTTTTCCTTCTGCAGCTGATATCCCAAAACCCAGTGGCTGGAATATTGGATGGGCAGGAAGGGAGGTGGCTGAAAATCAAGGACGTACCCCCTGCAAGGGTTTGGCTTCCCAGGCTTTACAAATGCTCTTGGAATGACCCAAAGCCCCCAAAATTGCAATAAGAAGAATATTTTAAACCTAATCCCCAGATTAAAACAAGGGTGAGCAGGAAGGGTGGTTTGCTGTGGATGTAGACCCAGAGCAGAGCTGGAAAATGCAATTTCTCAGCTGCTTGGAGAAATTCAGTTGGAAAATAAGACAAAGTAAATATTTACTGGAGCTTGGACAATCCAGGGCGTTATTGCAGTGGGAATTCTTTGCTGTGGTGTTAATAAACCCTCTGACAGGGGGGCTGGAGCTGCTCCCTGCTCCCCCCTCCCTGCTCCCACCTCCTCCCTAAACACAAATCCTGCTTGTTAATGAACCCACCCTTCCATGCAAATGAGATTCCAAAGAATAAGTAAGTAACTTTATCAAATTGACATTCCCCTCTTGAACCAAATGTCAACAGTGCCTTTCCAAACAAGGCAGAGCTGCTCTTTGCAGAGCTGGGGGCGATCCAGTGGCTTGGAAAATGCAGGAGAACCCAAACAAGGACAAATTCTCCATTTCTGGGGGGCTGTGGTTTATTATTTGTTGCTGTTCCAAGGGGAACAGCCAAAGGATTCTGGGCTGGGATAACTCCACCTGCCCCCAGATCCCCACAAACCCCTCTGTGCTACTCCAGGCTGAGCTTTGAGATAATTCCAGCTTTAAAAGGTGCTTAAATACAAAAGCAGGTTTAGCTGAGGCTGTTTCCAGAGGTGGAAAACGCAGGAGGAAGGGATTCCAGCCTGGATTTCCCCCTTCCTCCCAAGCTCTGGGTTTGACACCTCTGGTTTTAGGAAGAGGCAAAAAAAGAAATGATGGATTGGAAAACGTGGCTCTGAGTTGAGGCCAAGCCTCCCAAAACCAGGGAAATTTGCAAAGGGGGAAGTTCCTTTAAGAGAAAAAAAAATGGGAAAAAGCCAAGTGTTTAATGTCCTGCCTGGAAAGACAAGCCCTTTTCCATGGCAGGGGGAGTGCTGGGGGGTTTCTTGCTGCCCAAGAGAGGAAGTTCCGCTGGAAAATACCCATTTCCTTGGCATGGTGGCTGCCCCAGGGCTGGGCATCACAAGTTCAAGTCTAACGGTTCAGGTGCAACAAAAACGGATCTTTGAAGTTTTTCTGGAGGTTTTGAGTTGTCTTCGAATCCCACAGTGGGTTGGAAGGGATCACAGAGATCATTTATTCCACCCCCTGCCATTCAAGAAGGTTCCAGTGGCACTGGTGGCAACAATCAACTGGATAAATGTCAATTTAAAGGATGATTCTGATTGGGAAAAACATGGGATGGGAGGAGGAGGGAGCTTTGGGGAGTGTGAAACCATTTGAAAACACACTTTTAATTCAACCCCAAATCCATCTTTTAATTAAGATCAGTTAAACCATCCCAAACCCTTAATGTCATCAGTGGAAATAACCCCTGGGTCTGTGAGTTTAAACTTTCCTTGCACACCCAGAGAAGGAATCCAGGGGGAATCCCAGCAACTCCTCCAGGCTGGATAAAGCCAGGTGAGCGATTCCAGGGAGCTGCAGCTCCGTGGCCCCTTCTCACGAGCCTCCTTGGCCCAATATTGACTTTGGAACACCCACACTTTGTTCTCCTCCTTCCCAGGATGGCTCCTGAGTGCTGGGAAAACAAACCTCCCGTGTCCCGAGGGTTCCAGGACGTTTGGGATCAGCGGCTCCAAGAGGAGGGATGTGGAGGTTTGTGGATCCAGCAGGAGGGATGTGGATCCAGTACGAGGGATGTGGATCCAGCAGGAGGGTTGTGGATCCAGCAGGAGGGTTGTGGATCCAGCAGGAGGGTTGTGGATCCAGCAGGAGGTCTGTGGATCCAGCAGGAGGTCTGTGGATCCAGCAGGAGGGATGTGGGGGTTGTGGATCCAGCAGGAGGGTTGTGGATCCAGCAGGAGGGATGTGGATCCAGCAGGAGGGATGTGGATCCAGCAGGAGGTCTGGGGATCCAGCAGGAGGGATGTGGGGGGTTGTGGATCCAGCAGGAGGTTTGTGGGGGGTTGTGGATCCAGCAGGAGGGATGTGGGGGGTTGTGGATCCAGCAGGAGGGATGTGGGGGGTTGTGGATCCAGCAGGAGGGATGTGGGGGGTTGTGGATCCAGCAGGAGGGTTGTGGATCCAGCAGGAGGGATGTGGAGGGTTGTGGATGCAGCAGGAGGGTTGTGGATCCAGCAGGAGGGATGTGGGGGGTTGTGAATCCAGCAGGAGGGATGTGGTGGCACTGCAGAGGGTTGGGGGATGCGGCTCCTCCTCCTCTCCCAGGAGGTTGGAGGTGACAAGGGAAGCAGGAGCTTGTTCAGCAGGAAGAAGGGAACCCACACAAAGTGATATTCCTGCTTTGCAGAGAATCCAAGCTTGGCAGGAATGGGATCAGTTGTTTGGGAGGCTGGAGGGGGAAGCAGGAGAAGCCAAGTGGCCGCTTGGCCCTTCCCCATCTCCGGGCATCGCTTTTCCCTCCTGCCCTTCCCACAGCCTCTGACTCTTCTGGGAATCCCAGACTGGTTTGGGTTGGAAGGGAGCTTAAAGCTCATCCTATTCCAGGGGCAGGGACACCTTCCACTAGCCCAGGTTGCTCCAAGCCCCATCCAGCCTGGCCTAGGACATTCCAGGGATGGGGAAGTGTTTCCCAGGGCAACACCTCTCCCACCCTGCTACCGAGTGTAACCCATCCCACGGCATTCCTGGCTCTCCCAGCCTGGCTCCAGAGCGGGTAATTCCTTCAACAAGAAGGAATTATTCACGAACATCGACTGTTTAGATGTTTTCCCACTTCCACCTTCCTGGGCAGGACAATTCCTGCTCTCACCTCCCCTGGAACAACACCAGGAGGTGCCTGGCCCTGCTTCCCCCTCCATTTCCTCTGCCCTGCAATCAAAAGCCATTTCTAGTAAATGTGTTTGCTTTGTGCTGAATTACTCACAACGCTGCCAAGTACAACCACACCAGCTGCTAATTAGAGTTTAGCTTTTATTACCAAAAAGTCTGCTCTGTTGATATGGAAAATGGGAATAAAAAGTCATTTAACCTATTGTGATGCGAAAATAAACGATGGCTTGTTGGTTTAATTAAACACTCTATTTATCCAGGCTGGGAGTGTTTGAACACACACAGGATTAGGAGCCCCGTTCCCGTTGTTGTTGTTGTTGTTGTTTTTGGGATAATCCGGGCTGTCTGAAGGGACAGGTACCTGTTAAATGTCCCAGTGATCCCACCAGAGATCTTTCAGCAGGAATGTCCCAGGGTTTGCTTCCCTCTCCTTCACCCACCGAGGAACAGCCACGTCCTGCCCCTGGAATTATCCCTGGATGGGGAATTGCATCGGTTCCCTGCGCCCAGGTGTGTGTGTGTGCAAGTTCTCTGCTTCCCAAAACCCTTCCTGCTGGGGATGGGTTGGGTTGAAAGAGCTGGGAGGGTTAACCTGGAGAAGAGAAGGATCCAGGGAGACCTGAGAGCCCCTTGCAGGGCCTGAAGGGGCTCCAGGAGAGCTGGAGAGGGACTGGGGACAAGGGATGGAGGGACAGGACAAGGGGAGATGATTTTAAATTAAAAGAGGAAATATTTAGATGGGATGTTGGGAAGGAATTCCTGGCTGGGAGGGTGGGCAGGCCCTGGCACAGGTTGCCCAGAGAAGCTGTGGCTGCCCCTGGATCCCTGGGAGTGTCCAAGGCCAGGTTGGATGAACTTGGAGCACCCTGGGCTGGTGGGAGGTGTCCCTGCCCATGGCAGGGGATGGCACTGGATGAGTTTTAAGGTCCCTTCCCACCCAAACCATCCCGCGGTTCTTTGACCCCTTCTCCAGCAGCTCTGCCCCCCGGGACGAGCTGCCCTGCCCCTGCCCGGGCCAGAAGGGTGAGAATTCCCCATTTCTAGTGCTGGGTTTGGGATGGGCCCGACGCTTCCCCTTTAAATCGGCGGAGCTGCCGGAGCTGCGTGTCCAGGAGAGGCTGAGCCCGTCCCCGCTGTTTACTCACTCCTTCACACTGTTTGTGCAGCCAGAAGTCTTGATCTTGTATTTATCTCCTCTTAAAACAGCTACAGTTTATAGTTTAAACACATTAATCATCTCCAAGCCTTTAAAGGGCTTTTAAGTGGAGACACTGGTTTTGTTTGACTTTTAATTCTGATTTCAAGTCTCCCTTCCGAGTCAGAGGCAAGTGTTTTAGAGGACGTGCAAGGAGCACCGGCTCCTGCAAACTGTGAGCTGGGAAGTGGGGCCACATCCCAAAAAACCCCTGCAGGCAGCTCGCAGGGACACTCTGGGGTGAGCTCAGCACCCCAAAACCTAGCCCAGGTTGCTCCAAGCCCTGTCCAACCTGGCCTTTGACACTCCCAGGGATCCAGGGGCAGCCACAGCTTCTCAGGGCAACCTGTGCCAGTGCCTGCCCACCCCCATGGGAAAAATCCCTGTTATACCTGAGGAAGATGTTGTTGGGAGGAGGGTTTGCCAGGGGAGGGCTCGTGGGTGCCAAGACCTCAAGGTTAAAAGGCATTAAAACTTGGGAGTGCTGGGCTGGAATTGGCCAGGAAGGTTGCCCTGGAGGGTGACACATCCTTGTGTCCCCTGGGAGCTGGGTGGCTGCTCCCTGTGATGGTGATTTTAAGCAGTTTTGTGAATTATCCCCGTTTTCTGACAGTGGTGATGTTGAGCTCCACCAGGGAGGTTCAGATGAGCTTCCCAGCAGCTCCCAGGGAGGTTATTCCTGCTCCCCTGCCAAGTCCTGCCTGTAAATTGGGACAGGCACTCCGAGGTTCAGCTCTGGCTGTGCCAGTGATGCTGTTCCCACACATCCTGCTTTTTAGGGAGTGGAGGATGAAGTGCCCAGTGCCAGGTCCATGAGCACTCTGTCCTTGGGCCCAGTCACCCAAAAATTCCCTCATTTCCTCCATTAATTTCTACCCAATTAATCTGTATCTGGCTGGAGAGCTCAGAGCACCAAGATTCTTTTTGTTTTCACATAAAACCATCAGAAACAAGTGAGGTTGGAGGTGAAGTGTCAAACCTGCAGCTACAAATCCCCTCCAGGCTGGGCCAAACAAACTCGCTTGTATTCCTTTAACTGCAGAGAGAAACATCGATTTTGTACAAACCTACTTCTGTCAGGACAAGGTGGGCACCAAAATCCAAGCCTTCATCCCAGAAACCCGTCCCCTGGAGTGCCTTTCCGGCCCTGCAAGTGCAAGGAAAGCTTTTTCCATGAGATGTCAGTGTGGCACAGGAGTTGGAGCCGCGCTCGTTCCCGAGCCAGGAATGCAGGGCTGGCAAAGCACTGCGAACCATCCCCCGGCCCTCCCCCGAACCCCGGCTCGCAGCATTCCTTCCCTCCCGCACGAGGGAGGATTGGATGTGCCGATCCCGTGCCACGGTTGGAATGGGGCTGAGGTGGCTCCTGCCTCTGGGTGCTCCTCACTTCCATCCTCCTGACCCCTCCGGGCTTCCCTCACCTCCCCAAAATCCCGCTTGGAATGCCCTTTCCTTCGTCCTGAGCATCAGAAACAATTAGCAGGGGAAAAAGTAGAGCTGTATTAATATTTGGGGTAATTTTTATGCCCCAGAAGTCACCAAAATTGGGAGCAGGAAGAGCCCACCCCCCGTAGTGGTGCTTCTGGTCACCCCCTGACTCTGGTGATCCATGAGGGGTTGAGGCAGGACTCCATTAATTTGGGGAAAGGTGGATATTTGGGCAGTGTTTTCCCTGGGTATCCCTGTGGGACATTCTCCCTGCAGAGCCAAGGTGTGGGGAGAGCTGGAGGTGACTCCACATGCTTAGATCCGGGTGCTCCCTGGCCTGAGCCATTGGTGGGCCAGGGAAGGAATGGGAGTCCTTAGGGAGAAACCAGAGAGACAGAAAATGGGAAAACTGCTCAGGAACATGGAACAGGCCATGGAACAGGCCATGGAACATGAGGAGCAATCCCACAGGACCATCCCTGGCAGTGTCCAAGGCCAGCCTGGATGGGGCTTGGAGCAGCCTGGGATAGTGGGAGGTGTCCCTGCCCATGGCAGGAGCCCCCCCAGCTCCCTCAGCCGCTCCTCCCAGGACTCACCCAACTGACCCCCTCCCCAAATCCATCCTCAGGGCAGAGCTGCCCCACAGCAGCTTTTCCAAGCAGCACCATCCTCCCTCTGACTCCCTGTCTTTCCTGTTACATCTCGTTGTTTAATGGGTACTTGGCACATCCTTGGAACGAGCCTGTCTGGGGCCCACTGGAGATAAACTCTCCCCCATTAACATCAGCTGGAAGTTTTTATGGGCCTGATGAAAAATCTACCTGGGACAAATCACGGCTTTATGTCTTCGGGAAGGAAGACCTGAGAGGCCCGGGAGAGACTCATCAACCATTCAGATGAAGGGATAATTTGTCTCTCATCCTCCTTAACTGGGGGCTCGGGGATCCTTCCTGGGTAAACACTTGGCAAGAGGAGAAGGGCAAAGCCCCTTCCTTGGCAGCCGAGAATGATCCACATCAGCCACCCAATTTAGTGAAAAATGTTGTGTTCTCCTAATTAGGCAAATCGGTGCCTCCCGGGGAACTCACACTCTGTGCCCCCCAGGCTCCTGACAGGAGATTTATCTGCAGCTCTGATCACCACAGAGGGGTCTGGGGGCTCTGTCCCCACGTGCAGCTTGGGGATGTGATGGGGGATTAATGAGCTTGCCCAGAGAAGCTGTGACTGCCCCTGGATCCCTGGCAGTGTCCCAGGCCAGGTTGGACGGGGCCTGGAGCAGCCTGGGACAGTGGAAGGTGTCCCTGCCCATGGCAGGGGGTGGGATGGGATGACTTTGAGGTCCCTCCTGGCCCACCCATTCCCTGCCATTCCCAGCTCTATCTGTCCATGTGCAGAGGTGCCACTGAAGGTCCCTCAGTGTCCCAGAGCCAACACAGAGCACGTCAAGGGTGTGAATTTTTTTAATATTCCAGCCAAGCAGCCCTTGGCCAGAATTCCATCTTTTTATTAAAATCTGATCCAAAGCCTCCATCCACAGTAGTAATTTTTTTTTCTGTCTTTAAGATCTTAGTGCTTATAAATGTCATCACCCCTGGCTTTTATCCGGTTCCATGAACTCTGGCAGGCTCGGGAGGCGGCGCTTTCCCGTTCCGAGGAGCCGCCCGGCGGGCCGGGAGCTGCTCCCGGAGCCTCCCCGGTGCTGATGCCCCGTAAATAATCCTGATGGGAAGAGACGCTGTCGGCTCCCATCCATCAGCCCCCCTCCCCGCGCTCACACCGTGGCAATTTGCTCTGTCATTTGGAGTTATGCGAAGGGAGGGCAGAGCAGGGACATCCCCAGCTGTTTGATCGCTCACCAGCGGCTGGTCCGGGAACGGGAGAGCAGATCGGGATGCAGAGCCTGGAAATTCCTGCTGGATGGCACCGGGGGCTGCGGCAGCTCCGGCTCGCTGCTGTCAAACCTTTCCTCACTGGCTCCTCGACTTCCACAGCCCCTGCCGCTTGTTTTCCCAGCCCTTTGCACCCTGGAATCCCAATTTTAACTCCCAAACCTCTGGTTTCTAATTTTTCCTCCTAAATCTTGGCCTCCTATTTTTTTATTTTATTTTATTTTTATTTTTCTAAATCTGGGCTCCTAATTTTTGCTCCTTAACTCTGGGTTCCCAATTTTTTTACTGCTAATTTTTATTCCTAAACCCTGGGCTCCTAATTCTTGTTTCTATTTTTTTTCCTCCTAAATCTTGGCCTCCTATTTTTTGTTTCCTAAATCTTGGGCTCCTATTTTTTATTTGCTAAATCTTGGCCTCCTAATTTTTATTTCCTAAATCTTGGCCTCCTATTTTTTGTTTCCTAAATCTTGGGCTCCTAATTTTTTGTTCCTAAATCATGGGCTCCTAATTGTTGTTCCTAAACTCCAGGCTCCTAATTTTTACTCCTGTTTTTTTTTTTCTGCTAAATCTTGGGCTCCTAATTTTTTCCTCCTAAACCCTGGGTTCCTAATTTTTTTGCTTCTATTTTTTTGCCTCCTAAATCTTGGCCTCCTAATTCTTGTTCCTAGATCTGGACGCGTAATTTTTCCTCCTCATTTTTGCTCCTAAATCTTGGCCTCCTAATTTTTCCTCCTAAACCCTGGACTCATAATTCCTGCTCCCAATTTTCACATCTAAGTCTTGGCCTCCTGATTTTTGCTCCCAACCACTGGGCTCATAATTTCTGCTTCCAAGGCCTGGGCTTATAATTTTTGTTCCTGACCGCCAGCCTCCTAAATTTTTCCTCATAAACCCCGGGATCCAGGGGCAGCCACGGCTTCTCCAGGCACCCTGTGCCAGTTTTCCCACCATTTCCCTCCCCTGGATTTGCCAGGTGAGCACCCTGTGCCTGGCCATGACCCCTGACCCTGCTCATCCCTGGGGACACTGCCCCTTCAGGCCCCACTTAATGCAGGGAGGATTTAATTGATTCCTCATTTCCCTCCCCCTGCTCCAGGTACGAGTGTTTTCCTAACCCTTCCCATTCATCCAGCCTTGGTTTTTTCCAGAGTGGGGCTTTTCCCCCTCCCCATCTCCCTGTGCACAAACAGACAAGACAGCTTAGGAGCTCTTATCTGCAAAGGGGGAAAAAAAAATCAGCTTAATCCCCATTTAATAACGGAATATCAGCAGGTAACATGTTCAATATGGCAAAAGAGCCCCAGCACCAGGTCAATAGGGGAGCTATAATTTTGAGCAATAAACAAAGCCTGCTTTTAATTACTTCTGTGAAATTGCTTGATCCACGCATGATTAAATATTCATTCTGTGTAACCAGACAGTTTCTTTGTATATAGATCCATATTAAATTTACTTGGCGGCCTGCCCACACAACACATCTCATAAATTCCTTTTAATGTGCTGCAGCTTTGAAGACGTTTTTTCCCTCCCCTTCCCTCCTCCCCTCCCCACCTCCCTCAGCTCATTTGTATAAAGAGCTGATGTCGCTGCCTTACCTGGGCAGGATACACATGGAATGCTTTAGGAAAGGGAAATGATGGAATCTGGGGGAGACACGGGCAAAATCAACCTCCTGGATGGCTCGGGGATGGATCTGCCTGGGGAGAAAGCGACCCCCAGCCCTTGTTTTTTCATGGCCTTGCCATTAAGTACTTTGGCAGCGAGTGCAGGAGGGAAAAATCTCCCTCCTTTTAAAGCAGAGCCAGGGCTGATGTAAATATTTATGTAATATTTTATTACGATCTGAATTTATTCCTGATTGAAAACATTTCCCAGTAACCTCCTGGAAAATCAAATTAATGTGTAATTGGAGGGTCTCGATTGGGGGTGTTTTGTTTGAATGGGGGGTTTTACCAGGAATGTGCTGGCCAGAGGTTGGGTTTGAGGTTTGAGGTACCCCCCATGGCTGGTGGATGTCCATGGATGAGCAGACCTTGCCTGGATTTAAAAACACAGGAAAAATACCTGCATGCTTGGGAAATCCTGGGCCTTCCCAACTCCACCCTTGCCAGCAGGAAACCTCCTGATTTTAGTGCCTCCTTTTGTTGTCTTGAGGGCTCACTGATTGTTCAGGGCATGGTTGAGCCCATCCAAGGGCATCAGCACCTCAGGGAGCACCCCCCTGGCTCGGCTGGGATTGAGGGATCTGGGCATGGGCAGGGACATTTCCACCAGCCCAGGGTGCTCCAAGAACCGTCCAGCCTGGCCTGGGACACTCCCAGGGATCCAGGGGCAGCCACAGCTTCTCTGCCCAACCTGTGCCAGGGCCTGCCCACCCTCCCAGCCAGGAATTCCTTCCCAGTATCCCAATTAGGGACAGAGAAGATCCGCTGACCCAGCTCTGATGTCAGCAAACACCAGACCTGGGTCCCTCAGGTGCATCCCATGGTGGGGACACTTGGGGGTCTCGGTGTCACCCACCTGGGGGGGCTCCAGTTCCCATCACGCCCTGAGCCAAACCTCCACCCACCCCTGTTTGCTTTCCCACCACAAACCTCTTCACTGACACTGCAGATGGAATTACAGAACCAGCAGGGTTTAAAATTACAAATATATTTGTTCCTGTCATCGAGGCCCCGTCGCTTAATGAAAACTAATTCTGCAGAACATAATTACTCCCCGGGAAGGAAATCTCTCAAACAATCCACTCTGCACTGACAGAACTCCATCCAACCCTGCTTCCAAGCGGAGCAGGGGGTTCAGAGCCCCCCTTGCCCGGGGTGGGGCTGGGGGTGTGCAGGGTCCCAGCACGGAGCTGCTGCTCCCAGCCCGGTGGGATTCAGCTCAGGAGCAGTCCAGTTGGTGGCTGAACTCCCAGTATTAATTACCCAGCCTGTGCTTCAGCCCACGGCTTGTTCCCCCTTATCTCCCGTGGCAGCAGCTTCTATCAAAGCCTTTCCCTGCTTTCCTCCCCTTTTTAGTCCTAATCTCACATCCAGGATTTTCCCATCCCAACAAAAGGCTGTTTCATCCAGTGAGGACGCCGCTAATGTTTAGGAAGCATTATTTTTATTGTGTGGAATAAAAAAAAAAACCAAAAAACAAAAACCAACCCTCGTGAATTCCTTGGAGACCCAACACTTCAAGCTGGAGGAAGAGAGTGCTTTTAAATTTCAAATCAGGGAATCCAGGAGTCCTAACGAGGAGGACCCGGCACCAAACGACGGGCAAGCCAATTAGTTGGCTTTAAAACATTGTATTCATTAGGCTGAAAATAAAGCCAAACTTTTTAGAGATAATTGCATCTTTTAAATATCCTTGTTCTGGAGCCACGTTCAGCTCATAAATATGCATTATTGTATAATCCTGAAAAAAAAAAACACTGCCATTAACGAGGCACAAAAAGGGCGTGAAGTGTTTGAATTTCTGACAAGAAATCAAACAAGAGAAGTAACAAAAGTGAAGAGATTTGCCTTAAAAAGCCCAGACTGGCACTTCCCTGTCCCTGGTGTGTCTGAGCATCCCGATGTGCCCGGGGCTGGACGTGGTGAGTCCCGGGAGCTGAGATCCTGAGGGCATGGGCTGTGCTGGATGGACCCAGCAGCTCCCAGGACCTGGATCTGCTCTGGGAATCACCTGTGGATTGAGGGCAGGGATTACTGGGCTGGCAGCATTGGTTCTTCTTCACCTGTCCTGTCCCCATCCCATCCCATCCCATCCCATCCCATCCCATCCCATCCCATCCCATCCCATCCCATCCCATCCCATCCCATCCCATCCCATCCCATCCCACTGATGAGTCTGATGACCCCTGTTGTTTCCTCCAAATGTTGGATTGGAAGGGATGTTAAAACTCATCCCATCCCACCACATCTTCCACCAGCCCAGGGTGCTCCAGCCTGGCCTGGGACACTTCCAGGGATCCAGGGGCAGCCACAGCTGGGAATTCCACATTCTGGGAATTCCATCCCAGCCCCTCCCCTACTCACAGCCAGGAATTCCTTCCCAGCATCCCATCCCTCCCTGCCCTGTGGCAGTGGGAAGCCATGCCCTGTGTCCTGCCCCTCCATCCCATATAAATTCCTGAGGATGGGCCTTTCCAGTGCCTTTTGCTGCCCCAGAACGTTGCTCCTCTCTCTCCCCTTCCCTGCAAAACGAAGGTTGAGAGGATTTATTTCGTTCCCAGGCGAGACAGGAGTGAATCAATGCAGGGCTGATATTTCAGGCACATAAACCACATAAATCCTCCTCCCGTTCCGAGTGGGAGCCGGAGGTTCAACCTGCCAGGGTGGCACCACGTGCCCAGGATCCACAGCACATTCCTGCTGTGCCTCGTCCCTCATTATTCCAGTAATAAGTTGTTGTTATATGATAAAACAGGATAATTACCAGCCCCCTTTGGGAAGGCAGCCACCAGCAGCAATTGCAGAATATATAAAGGATTAAATGAATTTTCTGCCAGTTTGCTTTATTTCCCAATCTCTTCCGAGGTAAATTGGTTCCTGCAGCCCCTCCCGTTTTTATTCATTCTGGGCTTTGTTAAGGAAAGGAAACTTCAGGACTGAGCATCTTGTCTGGGGGCTCCCAGATGCTGTGTGGGATGGGAATGTGCCATTCCCTGGGAGGAGGACAGTGGTCAGCAGCTCCAGCTGTTGTGTCCAACACCATCTTCAGCACCTGGATAAGTTTATTTCTCTTCTTTCTGCCCTTTTGGTGCCTCCAAAAGGGAGGGTTTCTGCTGAGAGCCTGGAGTCAGGCTGGGCTGGGGCAGGAGCAGAGGGAATGTGGGATGGCAGCACCTGGGACCACTCCCTAAATTCATACAACCATCGGGTCTTAGAACCCTGGAGGGGTTTGGGTTGAAAGGGACCTTAAAGCTCATCCCATCCCAGCCCCTGCCATAGGCAGGGACACCTTCCACTGTCCCAGGCTGCTCCAAGCCCTGTCCAATCTGGCCTGGAACATTCCAGGGATGGGGCAGCCACAGCTTCTCTGGGCAGCCTGTGCCAGGGATTTACCACCCTCACTGTAAAAAACCTCTCCCTTAATAGCAAATCATCTTGTTCTCAGGCCCTGCTGCTGCAGGAGGTAGTGGGGGAGATGGATTATGGGCTTTCCTTGCAGATTTCTTTGGATTTCTGGTTGGCTTCATGAGCTGCAGTGACTGCCAGGGCCTGCCCACCCTCCCAGCCAGGAATTCCTTCCCAATGTCCCACCTAACCCTGGGCATGGAAACCCCCTGGAAACACGAGGCTGTGAAGTCCAGTAGCTCTTCCCGGGCTCTGTGCCGTGGGAAATGCAGGGCACTGGGGTTTAATGATCAATCCAGGCTGTATTTAAGCTGTGCTCCCCAGCACTGCAGCAATGATTCACCAGCTCTGTCCTTACCCTGTGTGCAGTGGATTTTCACGAGCAGATACCTCTGCAGCAGAAAGCTGCTGGTTTCCCGCTCCTGTCAAACCATCCTTAGCCTCTGTGCCTCGTGGGTCAGCACCGGGGCAGGACCCACCCCCTTCCCCTCCCCTGCAATGATTAACCCATCGATCAACAGCGCCTGTTTAATATCTCCCACTATAAACACTCACTATTTGCAAGCCCAGCCAGATGGGCAGATAATTTAAAACAGAACTTCCAATCTATTTGAGTTTCTAGAAGCCTGACTTTAAAAAAAAAGAAAAAAAAGAAAAAAACCCCACCACCCCCAAGCCTGGAATATCCTAGAGATGCCCATGCAATCACACGGCCAATTTGCGTGGTAATTACCTTGATTCCGTGTGTGCTCGTGGTAATTGGCACCACAGATGGTGTTTGGATGCATGGCTGGTCACTTGTGCATGCAGAACCTCTGCTCATCCCACACCGGGGGGATTGCACATGCAAATGAGGGTGTATCCCGAGCTGGGCAGGGCGGGATGCAGCCCCGGAGCAGGGAATACCTGGCCAGGGTGGGCGTTTCAGGCCTTTTCACTGAATTACAGGATGCCCTGAGTTGGAAGGGACCCACAGGGATCACGGAAATCCAGCTCTTGGCACTGCACAGGACACCCCGAGAATTTTGGGAAATGCCCTGGAGGCAGGGAGGAGGCTGCAGGGTGTCCTGGGAATGCCACAGCCAGCCAGGAGCAGGCAGATGCTGGGGTGGTGCTGCCAACTGTGCCCTCCCTGGTGATGGGGGAGTCACCCTGTCTGCCCTTTTCCACCTGACAAATCCACCTTCAACCCCCTTTTCCAAGGCTGTCCCTTGGAAAGTGAGTGCATCCCTGTGCCACCCCCCCCAGTGCATCCCTGTGCCATCCCATTAGTGCATCCCTGTGCCACCTCATCCATGTTTTCACCTCAGCAACTCCCTGACAGGAGGGGGGAGCCAGGGGGGTCGGGCTCTGCTCCCAGGGAACAGGGACAGGAGGAGAAGGAACGGCCTCAGCTGTGCCAGGGGAGGCTCAGCTTGGACATCAGCAGGAATTTCTCATGGAAAGGGTGGTCAGGCCTTGGCAGGGGCTGCCCAGGGAGGTTTGGAGTGCCCAGCCCTGGAGGTATCCAGGGCAGGCCTGGAGTGGCACTCAGTGCTCTGGGCTGGGGACAAGGTGGGGATGGGCACAGGGGGGACTCAGTGACCTTGGGAGGCCTTTTCCAAGCTCAGTGATCCTGGGATTCATCAGCACATCCCTGTTCCACCCCCGCAGTGCATCCCTGTGCCATCCCCAGCAGCTCCTGCTCCCTGCTCCGTCCTTCCCGGGAGGGGACGTTGCCTTCGGAGCCAGTCTATCCCAAAGTTATTATTCATTTTTATTGCCTCCTGGCTTTAGGGCTTTGGCAGAAGATAAATTCCAAGGAGCCATCCATTCCGGAGCCCGACAGTGTAGCTTAACGCTAACATTTACATTCTGCCGGTGTTTATATCCAGCTGATCCCACTCAATCTGCTCCCTGTGCAAACTCCGGGCCACCTTCCCGGGGATCAATACCTCCATCAAAGGTTAGATGAAGGTGGCCAGATTCTTTTAAGCTGTTTGCAGAGCCCTCAGTTTGCTGTGCTAACACAGCCCGGGTACTTCTCCCAATCGCCGTGTTTGCCTTGTATTAGGGCTGTTTGCTGAAACACCTTCCAGAATCCAATCGAGGACGGGCTTTCTAAACATTTGGTCACATCTGTCAATCAATAACGCCAATCGGTTTCCTGATACAAACAGCAAACTCTGCCAAGCCTAATATTTGCCCAAACTTTTACTGACTCTTGCTGGTTTTAAACAGTAAAAAAGCGGCCCGAGCAGACGTGGGTGCCCAAAGGTCCTCGCTAATGTGTAACTGTGGGCAAACAGAGCACGAGCCCAGCCATGAAAGGAGCAAAAACAAACAGTGTAATTATTGTCCTCTTTTTATTTGAGATAATTTGCTTAAATGTACAGCTATTATCTGGTAATACGGCTGGGAGGGGGGTAATTAGGAGGGGCCAAGGAGGGGTTTGGCTGAGCCTCACAGGGTTCAACTCTTGAACTTTGCCCCTTGGGCTGGGATTGTGTTTGGGCAGGTGACTGGAGCGAGCAGGGAGATGTTATCGGGGTGGAAAACACCTGAGGCAAAACACAAAGAAAAAAAAAGGGGGGAAAAAAAACCCGTGCTGGGAGGGCTCCAGGCAGAGCTGGATTGGTGCTTAACACGGAGAGGAACAATAGAGGCCAAATGTGTTTGTGCAGAGCCTGCCAGGCAGGGCTGGCCAGCCAGGAACGGCCGGGCTCGGCCATAAAACCAGGAGCTGCTTTTCATCTGCAGCCCAGAGGAGTGGGAGCCAGGCCAGGCCTGACACCCTGAACGTGAGCAGGGCCAGGGGCCAGGGCTGCATCCAGCCTGGGTGGGGATCCAAGGAGGAACCGTGCCAAGTTTGGGGATGGAAACACCTTCAGAGAGTCATGGAATGGTTTGGGTTGGAAGGGACCTTAAAGCTCATCCAGTGCCACCCCCTGCCATGGGCAGGGACACCTTCCACTGTCCCAGGGTGCTCCAAGCCCTGTCCAACCTGGCCTTGGGCACTTCCAGGGATCCAGGGGCAGCCACAGCTTCTCTGGGCACCCTGTGCCAGGGCCTTCCCACCCTCCCAGCCAACAATTCCTTCCCAATATCCCATCTAAATGTTTCCTATTTTTTCCTTTAAAAACCATTCCCCTTGTCCCATCACTGTGTGCCTGTGTCAAAATTCCCTGTCCCCCCTTTTTGTAATTCCCATTTAAACACTAGGTTCTTACAAAAAAAAAAAAAAAGGGAGAAGGACTTTATTTTCATGCCAGTTCCTGATCCTTCCCCAAAAAGTGTCACCACGCCCCTGCCCAGGTGGCTCCTCTGGCTGTTTCTGGTTGGGAGGCTGCTTGTGACAGCCCTGATCATCTTTAATTCATGGAGTTGTGGAGGGAGGATAAGTGGGACAGAGAACGTTCTGCACATTTTCCTTTTGGGTAACCAAGTCTGTCCTTGTGATAAGTGACAATTATTCTAAAAGCCTCTCTTTGCAGGTGAGAGACTCCAGCTCCGCTGCCTCAAAGCAGAAAAGGAACCTAATTGGGCTCTGATCAGGAGCAAACAACACCTCAAAGACGCAGGGAACAGTGCTTTCCCCAGCTAACAGGCTGTGCCTTTGGAACGGGGAGGAACAATGGGTGCGCCGTGTAATCACATCCCCGGCGCTTTGTCTGCTGCAGGGCTGTTAAATATTGGATAAGGGCACTCAGGGAACGCTCCGGGAGGGGAAAGCAGCTGAAGGAGAAAGGAAGGTCAGCGGAGAGGGGACCCCACCGTGGGTGGTGGGGATGGAGCTCCCTGATGGGGGGAAAGGATGTGTGTAAATGGGGGTGAGTGGTGCTGGCAGCTCCTCCGGCCCAGTCGGGGTTTGGGAAGGGCTCCTGCCCCAAATCCCTGGACTGTTCACTCACTCCCTGCTCACATTTTGGGTAACTGAGCTCCTGCTGATGCCTGAGGAACAGAGGGAGCTCAGAGAGCACCTCGGGGGCAGGACGGGGGGCCAGGAGGAGATGAAGGGCCACGATGCACCATCATCACCTGCAGCTTCCCACCCCCTGCACCCAGAACCTTCTGCCTGAACGTCTTGGTGGAATCTGGTCTCTTATGGGAACGGCACAGACCGAGCAGGAAGGGTCCACTTTGAGTTGGAAGGGGTGAAACAAGAGCTGCAGAGAGACGTGCCCCTGGCCCTGGATTACAAGTGTGCACAGGCATCCACCAGGGTCCCAAGCCTGTCCACGGCCCTGCAAGGCCATCTGAGACTCTGCTGTTTGTCCAGGGGGCAGGGCTGACCCGGATTTCCCGGGGGTTTTCCGTAGGAGCCTGGCCCAAGAGCAAAGGCAGCTGCTGTGGGTGGGTGAGGATGTGCTGGGGGGTGTGTGGTGCTGGAAAACCCCCTGGGAGCTCATGGCACGAGCTGATTGCTCTTCTCTGGGTGGCTGGGCTGGGAAACAGGGAATGCCATTCCAGTTCCAGAGAGGTCACAAACCTGCAGCGGGCACTGAAAGATCCCCCCGTGATGGTGCCCAGAGAAAACTCTCAGGGCTGGGAGGGGAGGAGTTTAATTGGCTCTTGTTGTTAAAGGTGATGGTGCAGGGCACAATGGGAATCGTGGACTGATAAAATCATGGAATCATAAAATCATAACATCATGGAATGGTTTGGGTTGGAGGGGACCTTAAACACCATCCACAATGGGAATGTAATGGGGGGGAAAATGTTTCCAGCCCCAAAACCCATCATTCCACCCAGCCAGCTGCTCCATGAGGACCAAACCCTCCCCTGCCCCCCCTTCCCCTCACCCCAGCCAATGTGTTTATTAAAACCACCAGAGAAGCCCCAGATTGGTGCATTTCCCTGCATACAATCGCTGCCTTTGTGACCAGCAGGGACTGGAGGCATCAAGGCCAGGATTTCCTCTTCCCCTCCCAACCCCCCTGAGTTGTTTGGGGTATGTTGGTTTGGTTTTTTTTTGCCTTTGGCAAAGATTCCAGCCCTGGTTGAGTGTTTGTGGAGCAGTGTGAGACCTGCAGAGGAAGGTGCTCCACAAGCACAAGGCACCATTGAGAGCCTGTGCCCTGGGCTCTGCAGCAAGGCCTGGACAATGCTAATAATGACATTTATAACGGTCTGTTATTTGTCACCCAGCAGCCCCGAGGCCCAGGCACGCCCAGAGTGGGCTCAGAGAGAGCAGAGAGCTTCAGTCAGGGCACTGGGTTTGAATAACATCATATAATCATCCCCCAACTGCTCTCCAAGCCCTGACATCGTCCCACTCGGGGCTTGTGGCTGGAGAAGTTCCCTGGGACACGGACAGCTGCAAACACAAAACCAGATCCCTGCTCTGCTCCTGCTTTTGCTGATCAGTGAGGGGGTTTGTGAGTCATTTACTGCCCAACTGGTTTTTTCTCCTTAATTTTTCTACCCCAAAAAAGGCGTCTGTCTTCCCTGACACGTGGGGACATCTGGAGCAGAGGGTCCTTTCAGTGTCCAGCTCCATCATGTGCTGGGGGCACGTGTCACCCTCCTGGCCAGTGATTCCCCACTGGAACCCTGATGGTTCCCCAAAACAAAGTGCTGATTTCATCAAAAACCAAAAGGCACCACTGTGTCAGGCTCCTGTGGCAGAGGGACCTCAAGGTCTGTCATGGCCAGGCAGGCAGTGCCTCTGCAGTATAGAAAATTAGGGATTGGGAAGGAATTCCTGGCTGGGAGGGTGGGCAGGCCCTGGCACAGGGTGCCCAGAGAAGCTGTGGCTGCCCTGGATCCCTGGCAGTGTCCAAGGCCAGGTTGGAGCAGCCTGGGCTGGTGGAAGGTGTCCCTGCCCATGGATTTTCAAGGTCCCTTCCAGCCCATGCCATTCCAGGGTTCTGTGATCCCTGAGCCCCTGCTCTGGTTCTCTGTGAGGGGTGTCCTGTCTGTGCACAAACCCCTGGGTGCAGGTGCCTCTTGGCAGGGCTGGTGCAGCTGAAGCAAACAGGCCAGCCCTGCCCTGCCCTGCCTTGCCCTGCCTGCCCTGCCTGCCCTGCCCTGCCCTGCCCCGCAGCAGCCGAGCAAGGATAATTCCCTCTTTGTTCCCTCCTTTTGGAATTCTTTGCAGCACAAAACATTTGCCTCCTCCTGTTTACTCACATGGCCACTTCTCGAGGGCTCACTCTCCGTGGCCAGAGGATGAGGGAGATGAGGGTCTGTCCCCTCTGTGTCCCCCCAGCCCCTGGCACAGGATGCCAAGGGTCGTCTCTGCCCGCCCAGCTGCACCAGTCTGGGCTTTACTGGGACGGGAGGGGACTGGTGAGCTCCTGCTGGGTGGCAGCTGCTCCCTGTGCACCCCCAATCCACACCCATTCTCTGTAAATCACTGGATGCCCACAGGGGTGACCAGGACACCGGGCTGGCTCTGGGGCTGCAGGGGAGCCCAAACACATCTGGAAAGGGAAGGGTGAAGGTGACCACCCGGGAGGGGCAGCAGGACCCACAGCACCCCCCGAGGAGGGGCTGGCACCCCCATTTCCCTCCCAGGATCCCGTACTGCTGTTCCTATAAACCAAAATGCCCCTGACAGCCACCCTCGCCCCTGTCCCACCGCAGAGGGGCCCACCCGAGGCACGGGGCTGCTTCTCCCGTGTCCAGCGTGACCCTGGGAAAGCCCCAGCGCTCCTCAGCGGGGCAGAATTCACGGACAACCCCCCCGGGCTGCCCCCCAAGGTGACTCCCGGCAGCGGTGCCCTTCGGGAGTGTTTGCTCCGCAAACAACCTCGGGATGTTTGAACGCGCCGGCTCCGCATCCAGCGCCGGGAGCCACCCGGCGGGATCAGCGGCCGGGATTTCCTCCCCCATCTCCTCCCGGCATCCCTGCCCTTCCCACGGCGGGGCTGGGGGGCGGCACACGCTGTTCTGGGGCGCTGCTCAAACACGGCCTGGGGAGGGGAGGGGGGAGCCGAGCTCAATAGCGGCAGTGTCAGGCGGCAAAGTCAATATTGGCTGAGCAAACACGGCGAATAAAGAGTTGCTGTTTGCGTAGCTCCCGGTGTTTGTGAGCTCTGCTGCTCGACAGGGCACTTGGAAAGAATAATAAGCCAAAAAAAAAAAAATTAAAAAAAAAAAAAGAAAGAGGTGTTTTTTTCTCCGAGGCTGGGAATGGTTTTTATTTAGGGCTGTTATTAAGGCTCACCTTGGTTTCCTCAGCAGTCCCGGTGGCTCCGGGAGCGGCTCAGGCCGGGCTGGCCCTCGGGGTGTGCGGTGGCTGCACTGGGGGATGGATCCCTGGGGTTTAATCCACGAGGAAAAGCGTGGGAACCCGGCAGGTGTGGGAACCCAGCAGAGCCACCAAGTGCTGAAGCGGGAGATGACCTGAGGTTTTCCAGCTCTTCTGCTGGAGAGGCCACTGTCTCCTGAGTGTTGTTTGCCCAGACAAGCTGTGGATGGATCCCTGCAAGTGTCCAAGGCCAGGTTGGAGGGGGCTTGGAGCAACCTGGGCTAGTGGAAGGTGTCCCTGCCCATGGCAGGGGGTGGAATGAGATCATCTTTAACGTCCCTTTGAACCCAAACCATTCCATGATTCCATGATCACCTCCAGGCCTGTGGATGCTCCTCTGCCTGGGACAGGGGCCGTCTGTAGGAGCTCCTTTTCCCACCGGATCCCATTTGCATTTCCCTGGTTCTCATTAAGTTCCTGGCACTTTTCAAGGTTCTCTGTGTGACCTTCCAAACAACACGTGCCCCTGTGTGTAACCTGTGGCCTGTGCCACTTAAAGAAACCCTGGGAATGAAATCCAACCGACCTCAGGAATGTTGGATATCCCAACGTACACCCCCAGCGTGCATCCTGATGGGAACAGAGCAGAGCCCAGCGTCATCCCAGGCCTCTTTCCTCATGGAAAACAGCCTTAAACATCCATGCCAGGCCAGGTTAGCCGAGGAACAACCAATCCCTCTTTTCCAGGGCCCCTTTCCCAGCTGGGAATGGATGTGCTGCCTTCCTGGTTTAGTCTGTGGAGCTTTTTCCACGCAATCTCCAGCCCAGGATGCTGCAGAGACCTAAATAATACAGTGGGGATTAAATAATTGATTCTGGAGAAGGAGAGGAGCTGTGAGGCACAGGCAGGGGAATAAATATATATATAGACATATATATATATTTTATATATATATATCAGTGGTTTGGCTGAGCTGGAACAAAGTGGACAGTTGAGTGGTGAAGAGCTGCCTCTTGCAGGGAGGTGCAGGGAAGAAGAGTTTGGTGCTGGGAAGGGTGGAAAATACTGGAAGAGATAAGATGGGGACTGGGGCAGTGCAAGATGTTCCTGCAGGTGCTGAGAACCTGGGACACTGGGAGCCTTAGGGAGCAGAGAGGGAAGGTGGGGGAGGAGGAGCATTCCTGCAGAATTGGAATAAGAGAACCCTGGAATGGTTTGAGTGGGAAGGGATCTTAAAGCTCATCTCATCCCACCCCCTGCCATGGGCAGGGACACCTCCCACCAGCCCAGGTTGCTCCAAACTGGCCTGGGACACTTCCAGGGATCCAGGGGCAGCCACAGCTTCTGTGGGCAACCTGTGCCAGGGCCTGCCCACCCTCCCAGCCAGGAATTCCTTCCCAATATCCCTCTGGCAGTGGGAAGCCATTCCCTGTGTCCTGTCCCTCCATCCCTTGTCCCCAGTCCCTCTCCAGCTCTCCTGGAGCCCCTTTGGCCATGGCTGTGCTCAGGGACAGCCCTTCCCTCTGCACCATCCCGAATCTGCCTCCCAGGGGTTTTGGACACACGAAAACATCCGCTCCTCAATTCCACTGGCAGAGTCTGGATATCATGGAGCGCATTTGCTCTGCAATTACAGCCCAGGCTAATGCTGTTTGCAATAATTAAATTCACATGACAAATGTAGTCGCATTAATTTTATTTATCTTGAGTGGGTTAACAGGAACTAGCAATGGAAAAAGTAATTATTTCGCTTCTAGGGCGCTGGGATTGCTGATTTGGAAACCTCTCCGAGACATATTCCTTAAATGTGGAATAGCAGCATGTGAAATGCATGAGGAGCCAATGCAGTGCATAAAAATGAACATAATTTCTGAAAAATGGAATTAATGAGGCAATGAGACTGTTTTAATGAGCACAAGGGCTGCAGTAAATGTCACTGTTCCCATGTCTTTATTGTAAATTAGAATGGGAATTTTTAGCACACTCTGCCTGCCCCAGCCCTCGGGGAAGGGGCTGGAGGGGCTGGGATGGGCTGGGATGAGCAGGGAAGCCCAGCCTGCTCCTCTCCTGCCCTGAGCTCAGCACAAGTCCTGCCCTGCTGATACTGTGGGGTTTTTTCCCCGCTGGATGAACAGTTTGGTGTGGAGAAGGAGCAGGAGAGGGAGAGGGACAGGAGCAAACAGCCAGTCCAGGGGTGACATCCATCTGTGCCACAAACACTGGCCAGGGCTCCAAGGGCTGGGGGGGTTCTGTGCTCAGACACTGAGAAAACTGTTGGATTTCTCTGGTTAAATAAAGGAGGGGATAAAAGGCCAGGGAATAACAGCTCTGAGCTTCCCAGCTCCCAGGGAAATGTGCCTTGGGACTGCTGGATTCAGCAGCAGCAGCAGCAGGGCATCATGGAATGAGGGAATCTGGAATGGTTTGGGTGGAAAGGGACTTTAAATATTATCCAGTGCCCCCCCCTGCCATGGGCAGGGACACCTTCCACCAGCCCAGGTTGCTCCAAGTCCCGTCCAACCTGGCCTTGGACACCTCCAGGGATCCAGGGGCAGCCACAGCTTCTCTGGGCACCCTATGCCAGTGCCTGCCCACCCTCCCAGCCAGCAATTCCTTCCCAATCTCCCATCTATCCCTGCCCTCTGGCAGTGGGAAGCCATTCCCTGTGTCCTGTCCCTCCATCCCTTGCCCCAAGTTCTGTGTGTGCCAATCCCACAGCTGAGAGTGTTTTGGGTACTGATCCTGGAGCCAGAGGCTCCTGCTCCTGATGCCTAAATGGGCCCATATTCCCAGTTTTCAGCTGTAAGGTTTCCAGTAGGGATGACCAATGTAATGGGAATTCTTGTTGAAGAGCCACTGCATGCCCCCCATGCCCCTGGATTCCACCCCCTGGCACCAGTGCTCCCCTGGGTAATGGGAACCACGGGGATGCTGGGCCCTCTGCTTTGAGCAGCCAGGGAATTGGGGCACAAAACACAAAGGAAAATACAGTTTGGGCCATAAATTTCACAAAATATATTCTAATATGGGTCTTTCCTTCTTTTGTACTGGGGTTTCCCTTCGCTTTAAAAAGCAGGAAAATAAAAAAATCAAAACAAAGGCAGCCTGGAGGGTATTTGTTTTCCCCTCTCCCATTCAGCCACGGAGGAAAAGGGAGAAAAAGGGTTCAAAGGAAAGGAAACACTTGAATTTCTGTGTAAGGTGCCCGGGAGGAACAGCAGGGTCATGATCCCCATCCCTGCCCACTCCAGTGCTCCTGGGATGCTGAGAGCATCCCAACTGCAGGGGAGCCACCCCCCAAATTCCCAGGGCAGCTCTGATTCCAAAGCCAGGCAGGTTTAACCCCAGAAGAGGCTGAGCTGTGCCCTCACCCCTCCTGGCACAGCCCTGCCTGTTTGCAGGCGTGTTCTTACAACTTCCCAATTGCCATAAATCCCATTGTGCAATATTCCCCAGAACCAATTAGACCCTGACATCTGCTTAATGTTTAATTACTTTTTGACGAAGGAAATGGAAAAATTGACAAATAGTTTAATCCATCAACCGTCGGCCTTTTGTGAGGGTGTTTATACAAAGCTCACATGCCAACGGCTCCTCATTTTTCTTGCTGCTCTGGCAAGGGGAAGGACAAATATTTATATTCCAGGCACACAAGATGGCTTTCATATTGTTTTCATGTTTAACTGCTTTCAAATGAACTGAGATGGTTCTTAATGTGGTTACAAGAATTTGCCATTAATTTTCACTTAAGATTGGCTCCAGCTTGCTCCCTGCCTCCAATATCTGGGAGTTAATAAGGATTTGTTTGGGAGCGCCGCGCTCACGGCTGCCTGATTGGCACGGCTCATGGGGTGGAAATATCGCCTTCCTATTACGCTGAGATGATAATTACGCTTGGAATATTATATAGCCCAGCCCTGGAAGTGTTCCCAGGCCAGGTTGGAGCAACCTGGTCTGTTTGGAAGGTGTTCCTGCCCATGGCACGGGGTGGAGCTGGATGGGCTTTAAGCCCTCTCCCACTCAAACCGTTCCAGGATTCCGTGATTAGAATATTGCTCCTCTTTTGGGGTGCTTAATGAAGAATATTTAAGTTAATACCATGGGAAAAGGTGGCTGAGTGTCCCCCCATCACCTCCAAACACTGGGAAATGCCCCTGCTTTGCCATGGGATGCTCGGGCTCATCCATCCAATCCCACCCCCAGCAGCTGCACCAGCCTGGATCTGCCTTTCCCTCCTTTCTGCCGCTTTCGGGAAAGCAGGAAGAAGGAAAGCAGCCCATCTGCCTGATACCTCACTTACACATTTAATAAAAGGAATAAAATATCAGAAACGCAGGGAAAAAAAAGGCCTTTAATAATTCAACAGCGCCGAGTTGTTTCATTACCTTAATACTTGCAAAACTTGCCGGCAGCTCTTGACACCTCTCCTCGCTCAGGATCTGAGCCACGGGAGGCAGGAGGATGCGGGATGGATCCACCTGCCCTCATTATGCTAATCAGGATGTCACAAGCCCTGCCTGGAAGGGTCCCGGCAAAGCGAAGCGCGATAAACTCTGCCCCAGAACAGTGGCTGGGGGGAGAAAAGGGCGTCAAGCCCGAGCAAGGCCGTGATCCCCTTTCCAGGGTAGCTTCACAAGCTCCGTTCTCAGCTGACAGGGAACCCCACTAAGTTTATAGCGAGGTTCCCTCTCGCCTTTGGGATGCGGGATCGGCAGTGCCGGGATGGGCCGCGCTGTTCAAAGGCGTTCGCTCGCCCGGCCCCGGGGGAAGGCGGCTGCTCCCCGAGGCTTTGGGGGAAGTGGGAAGGGTGGCAGGTTGTTTTCTTCCCCCTCGCAGCCGGGGCTGCCAGCCAGCATCCCAATGAGCCGCGGGTGGCCGGGGGTGCGGGATGGGCAGGAGCAGGAGCGGGTTCGCTGCAGCCCGGCCGTCAGCGGGGTGACAGACGGTGACAACACAGCGGCACGGCCGGGCCGCCAGCCAAGGGGGGCAGGCCGAGCCAGGACTGGGAAGTTTCCCCCTCTCTCCCCCCCCCGGTTTGGGGATGTGTTTGTATTTTGAGCCGCGACCATCTGGGAATCCGGGGAGAGGAAGCGGTGAAAGCGCTGCCAAAATGTTTGGGCCGAGATGTTTCTGCCGGGAAGGTGTCTGAGAGCCGCAGGGATGGAAGTGAAGGGCTGAGGAGGCGCTGCTGCAGGACAGCAGGGGGTGCAGGGCTGGTGGGGCAAGCGTGGCATCCCCTGGCCGGGCACAGCATCTCTGTCTGGGCGTGGCACCGCTGGCATCACCACCGGGGCACGGCATCGCTTGCCTGTGAGTGGCATCACCTCTGTTCTCCCCCTCCGTGTCCGGTCCCCGGGCAAAGGGCACTGGGGAGGGGTCTGTGTGCCCCCTCCCCGAGGAGCTGCCCCCAGGTCCCCTCCCTGCTGCCCTCCCCGACCCTCCTCCCGCAATACCCGGCTCTCCTCGGGACCACGAACGTCCCCGGATTTTCCCCCGCTCATTAAGGTCGTTTTTGGGGGGTGGGGGTCGCCAGGGCCAGGCTGCCCTCCCTGCCACCCCCCCATTTTTGTCAGCAGTCTCTCCAATGAACTGTTTCCCTGCAGACTTTTTGCAGGGAACACCCAAACCACCCTTCCCTCCCCCCCAGTGGAAAGGCTGCATTCCCAGAGCCACTGCGCGGCTTTTCCCACAGCCCGCGCTGACAGAAGAGGGGTTTATTGGGCATCAGTTCCCTCCCAGCGAGCGGGACACGCTCTGTGATGAAATCCCACCCTGCTCTCGAGGTGCTTTTAATTGCCGTGTTTAGGTTGGGATTGCTGCGGGGGCAGAGCCAAAGCTCGGCTTTGTTTTCCTTGGGCTATTTTCAGCGCGGGCTCGGTGGCTGTCAAAGCCTGGAGTTAATTGCAGCTCACAAGGTTATCTTTCAAAGTAACTCATATTTCTGTCAGGTGCTGGAGCCAGCCCTCGGCTGCCTGGCTTTGGGATACTGGAGATTTGGACTCGTGTAATTATCCTTGGAGTTTAAGCTGATTATGTCGACTTCAGAGCCGGTGTTTGTTTAATTTCCCCACACTGTGTTGTTTGTACAGTGGCTCCGAAAGTAAACACGGGCCTGATTAAACATCCCCGCCTGCCACCGATGGCCCCTTTCCCAAAGATACACTAAAATAAACAGCCAGGGGCTGGGGGAGGGAGCTGGGGATGCTCTGCCCACGCAGAGCACAAAGAGCTGGGCTCAAAATTAGGATTATCCTGAACCAAGAAAGCAGGCTGAAGGTGCTGCCTCTGCTCGGGGGTGTGTGGGGGGTCACCATGGAGGGGACACGGCACTGGCACCGTGGGGGTGCTCCAGGTGGGTCCCAAGGGCTTGGATTGTCCCTCTCCCTGCCCAGGATGGACACAGGCAGGGCTGGAGTGATGCCACAGGGCCAGGGGTGACAAGTCTGTCTGTCCCCTGAGCCCCTGGAAGGACAAACCCCTCTGGCACTGGCAGCACCAGGGTTGGAGCAGCATTTCATGGACACCACCAGGCCTGCAGAGCAGCTGGGATCGTGTCACAGGCGTCCTTTGGGAAGTGCCCCCTCTCTTGGGAGAGGTCATTACCCCTTGGAGCAGCACAGCACACTCCACAGGCATTCCAGCTGCTCCCAGCCCTGGGGTGACCCTTCTGGATGCAGCTGATCCAGATGAGGAGCCCTTGGGGTGATGGCACAGGGGGGATCCTGCTGCTTTCCCTGGCCTGGGCACAGGGATGGGCACCGCCCCCCTCAGCAGCCACAGGGACCTTCTGCCAGTGATGCATCAGCAGCAATTGTCTTTCTTTTCATTCCTCACCAGACTTTGAACTCACTCTTGAGTAACTCCGGGCTATCACGTCACCTGGACTCTGCTGCCACGGGCAGGTGAAAACCTGCCTGGTTTATCCTGATTTATTTGTTATTTTCTGTGCCAGCACCACCCTGCACACCCGGGGATGCAGCACCAGGGACCTGCTGCTCTTGAGGAAAGGCCCTCAGCAAGGCACAGGCTTTCCATGGCTGCTGGGAGACCAGAGGCAGAGGGTTCCTCCTGGGAAGGGAGCAGGGGTGCTGGACAAGCTGTGTGGGATGGCCCTGCAGGTCCACGTGGCTCAGTTGAAGGCTCAGGCTCCCCAAAAGCCCCCCCTGGGTGCCAGCTGCTGCCTGCTGCGGTTTCCAGAGGTGTGAAGTGGGGTGGCAGCTGTCCAGCATTCCTGTGGGCTCCTCCCAGCGGGTTTGGACAGATTGGGAAAGCTCCTGGTTCCCACAGGCACCGTGGGTGGCTCCCTCCTGTCCTCCCCATCCCATCTGCCTTGGAGCTGAGGGGCCTCGACTTCTCAGGTGGAAAAGGAAAAGCTTCCTCCTCCTTTTCCCTCACCAGCTCCTGACCCAAGCAATTTTAGGGACAAGAGGTGCTCTTTCCCCATCCCAGCCCCTCCTCAGGGCTGCTGGAGGTGCAGGGGGGTCCCCCCTGGGAACAGCAGGTAGAGGGGTGGCATGGGATTGTGAGGGGCTGGGGCTGGGCTGGGGCTCCCCAGGGGGCAGATTTTCAGGGTGCCAGGTTTTCAGGGTGCCAAACTTCCAGATTTTCAGGTGTTTTGGGATGCCAGATTTCCTGGGTACCAAATTTTCTGGATGCCAGATTGTCAGGGCCCCAGCTTTTCAAGAGGCCAGATTTTTTTGGGGTGCCAAATCCTCTGGGTACCAGATTTTCTGTCCTCCAGATTTTTTGGGTGTCAGGTGATTTCCTGGGAGCCAGATTTTCAGGATATCAGCCTTTCTGTGTGCTAAATTTTCCAGGCACCTGATTTTTACAGGGCACCAGGTTTTCTAAGTGCCAAATTTTCCACACACAAGGTTTCCCAGATCTCAGATTTTCTCTGTGCCCGATTTCCAGGGTGCCAGTTTTTTTGAGGGTTCCTGACCTTCTGCATTTTCAGGCTACCAGATTTTCAGGGTTCTGGATTTTTTTTTTTTCCCCTGTGTGCCAGATTTCCAGGATAGCAGATTTCCTGCCTGCCAGATTTCCAGGTCCCAGCTTTCCTGGATGCCAAAATTCCCGGGGCTTTGCTTTGGGAGCACAGCCCTGAACTTCAGGATTCATCCCCTGATCCAGGAAACAGGGGGGGTGTTTCCAAAGGGGCCTCTTGAGGACAGGCTGGAGCTGGCACGGGGTGTTGGCACCGAGGCTGCTGGCAGATAAAAATCCTCGCTTAATTTGTGTCTCTGTGCCTGGAACAGCCTGGAACCCCTTTGCAGCTCCCTGGGTGGGAGGAGGAAGCGAAGCAGCACAGGTGAGTGGGAAAAACAACAAGGAATTGTGGAAATTTCACAGAACCGCTCGTCACTGGGACACCTGCGTTGAATATTTGCTTATTTTAGGCTTTTTAGTAGTTGATTTTTCTTGATTTAGGGCTCAAGGAATCATTTGTCCCAACCTAAAAACACCCCTTGTTTTTTCCTCCTCTTCACTTCAGCAAAATGTGATCTTTTTTTTTCCCCCTGTGAAAATCCTCATAAAAAACAAACCTCAGTTGAATTTCCTTTGCTGTAAAGGACACATTTAATCTCTCTGAAACAGCAACATTTCACAATATTGGAGCTTTTTTATTTCTGTTTCCTTTTTAAATTGCTTTGGCTGCATCAAAACATCTTTCAAACCAAGAGAAGGGCTGTTCCAGTTGAAAAATGCCAAAATAAGAACTTCCAGCTTTCCAAACTCTCTCCTGATGGGATGTGGATGGGGCTGAGCGCTGCTGACCAGCTCCCCCAGACCTTGCCAGACCCCAAAAAAACAGATATCTGACCCCAAAATAATTTCAGAAACAGGGAAGAAGGAAGCAGTGCAGGAGACTGCCAAGAGGGAGCTCTTGGAGGTGGAGAACAGCACTAATATTTTGGGAAATTGAAATTCCAGCCATGAAATTGCCTATCATTTATCATCCCCAAGCACCTTCCGAAGCAAGAAAAACAGGCATTAAAGCCTTATTGCTTCTTAAACACTTCTGATTTGGGGGAGAAGCCAGCTGATGTGCTTCCTGACACACGCATTCCATGGAAGTGTCCGGGGATGGAAAGCAGCCTCGGGGTTTCTGTGTGGAGTTACAGGGTTCAAATCACCACAGAGGAGGGTTCAAATCCATTCCCTCGTGGGCTGGGACTGAATTTCAAAACTCAAACTCTCCCCAGCCCAGAAAAGCAAGATTTGCCCTCAAATCAAGTGTTGCTGCTGCCAGGGTGGGTCACCCAGTAATTGTTTCCTGATTCAAAGGCTGGGAAATTCCTGAGAATTTCACCCAGTCCCTGCCTCTCTCTTCCCTCCCCACAGGAGGTGCTGCTCCAGCTCCATTCCCTGCTTTGGGAACCCAGAAGTTGCTTGTGTTGCCACAGGAGCAACCCCTGGGTTTATCCCCGTGTGTATCCCGGGGTTTTCCTCGCTGGTGTGGAGGTGCAGGGGCAGTGATGCTCATTCCCTGCCCTGCCAATGGTTATCCTTATGATTTCCATGGATTGGGGTGTTGGGGGTCACTGAGCCCTGTAAATATTCATGGCAGAGATTACAGGATCGTGGAATGGTTTGGGTGGGAAGGGACCTTAAAGCCCATCCAGTTCCACCCAGGGACACCTTCCAGTATCCCAGGTTGCTCCAAGCCCTGTCCAGCCTGGCCTTGGACACTTCCAGGGATCCAGGGGCAGCCACAGCTTCTCTGGGCACCCTGTGCCAGGGCCTCACAGGGAAGAATTCCTTCCCAATCTCCCATCTGTCCCTGCCCTCTGGCAGTGGGAAGCCATTCCTTGTGTCCTGTCCCTCCATCCCTTGTCCCAAATCCCTCTCCAGCTCTCCTGGATCCCCTCTGAGAGCTCCCCAGGGCACTCTCTTAGCAGCAATTCACCTGCTAAGGGTCAACCACGAGCCCCCAAATTAATCAATTAAAAAAAAACAACCCTCCCCACACCCAAGGAAGCAACCGAACCAACCACCCCGAGCCGCCAGGCTGATGGGGGTGTGTGTGTAAGGGGGGGGAAAACATAAATTACCCACAACTGGCAAGGAACGGGAAGTGTTGCGCGCGGTCCCCCGACAGCGCTGGGATGAATAACTGACGGTGATTAGTGAAATCACAGCGCCGCTCATGCCATGCATAAGCGATGAGCCAAACCCCTCCCCGCCCGCCGGGGCAGCGCCCGCCGCCCCCGCCCCTCTCCGCAGTGCCCCCCGGCCCCCGCTCCGTGTGCGCTGGCACATCGAGCGAGCGACAATGAATATATATTGACCTTATTATAGCAGCCGGCTGCTCGTGCCAGAAGCAACCAGGCATACTTTGCACAAATTAAAGCTGTCAGCGCGTAATTTATGGTTCGGAGAGAGAGAGAGAGAGAAGGGGGGGGGGAGCGGGGCCGGGAGGGGCTCGGCGAGGCAGGTAGGGAGGCAGATGAATTGCGCGATAAAACATCTCGCTAATGATGTGATGTTCGAGCTCGAGTGTCGTTTGCACTCGGTTGTTTTTTTTGGTTTTTTTTTATTTTTTTATTTTTATTTTATTTCTTGCTCGAGATGATCCTCCCCTGCCCGCCTTTGGTGGTGTGTTAGTTTTTTTGGGGGGTTTTTTTTTTTCTTTTTTCTTTTTTTTTTCCTTTCCAAAAGCTAAAGTACTGGTTTTACCTGAAAAGGGATGGTGTGGGTGTGACCATTCCTTCTCTGAGGACAACGTGGTGACACCCTGAGCCCCATAGCAGGGTGACATCCTTGGGGGCTGGGTGAGGAGCACTCAAGTTTTGCTCTTTTTTTTTTTTTTTTAATAAAGTTGTGCCCTTTTTTTTTCAAAAACAGTTTTGAGAAGACACAAAATAAATATCTGTGCACCTTTGCTCCTGCTGAGACACAGACACAGGGTACATCAAGGATGCCCAGCGTTGCCCTTGGTGACAACATCTTTAGGCTTGGGGTGCTGGGTCCTTCCTGCCTTTTTATTTCCCAGTCCCTGAGGGAAAAGGAAAGGAGGAAACAAAGGGGAAAAAAAAATCACATGGCTTTATGTCACCCTTGATAATGCACAGGAGCAGGAAATGGGAGAGCCAAGTGAGGAAAGGCAGGAGATGCTGGAGGAAACAGGGATTTATAACCTGAGTGCCCGAGAGCTCCTTTAGTCCCATAAATAAATGATAAAATAATTAAATTCTGAAATCAAACGGCAGTGAATTATTGAAGTGCTCACCTGGGAATAGCTGGGACTCAGCCAGGCGAGTGCCAAACCCAACTCCACGTGGTGTGGGGTGAGATGGGGGGAACAGTCCCTCAGGGTCGGGAAATCAGGGGTGTGTCCCACCCTGGAGCCAACCACGGGCTGGAGATGCCCTTGGAGCAGGGATCCCACTCAGCATCATCACCCTCCTAGCACCAACATGGATTTGCACTTCCCATGCTTGGAGAGAGGTGACAGGACACAACCAGCCCCACATCCCCACAGAATATCCCATCCCAGCTAGACAGTCCCTGTTCCTGCAGGGAAGCTGAGTCTGGGAGCTGGATCAGGGGGGTCCTGCCAGGCTGGAGAGTTCCCAGGGGGTCAGGGAGCTGCTGCTCTTGGGGACATGGTAAAATGCAGAATGTGCAGGGAATCCAGGCAGGCCTCAGGGGCACCAACACTGATCTTCCTCCTCAGATACCCCTGTACCCGCTGGAGCAAACCAGTCCAGCTCCTTTCCTGGAACTGGTGCCAGCTGGGAGTGCCTGGTGTGGGGCAACCTTGGGGACCCACAGGGTTAGAGAGTGACTGATGGGGAGGGGAACCCAGGGAAGTGGTGGGCTTTTTGGCAGGTGGATCATAGAATTGTGGAATCCTGGACTGGTTGGGGTTGGAAGGGATGTTTGAGACGATCCAGTGCCACAAGGACACCTTCCACCAGCCCAGGTCGCTCCAAGCCCCGTCCAACCTGGCCTTGGACACTTCCAGGGATGGAATGTGCAGCACTACATTAACCATGTCCATGAAACTGCCACTTTTCCACCCAAAGCAGTGACCATCCCTCAGCTCCAGCATCACCCACCAGCCACAGCCTCACCACGGGTACAGCCATGCCGGTGCTGCCAAACCAGGCAGCCAGAGCTCCAAGCTGCCTTTCAAAAAAAGTGGGAAAATATATATTTTTTATTTTTTTTTCCCCAAAACCAGCCCCAGTGAGCTCAGTGCTGGCACTGCCTTTGAACCAACTGTCTGGTGACAGCTCCGCGACGGGAGCGGTGGCAGCACTCGCGAACTATTAGTGTTAAATTATTCCAACAAAAGCAGGCCTTGATGTTGTGTTGAAGTTGATAACTCGAGGACGTGTTTGAAAAGGATAAAAGCTTCTCCTTCAAAGCCTGGCTCCTCTTTTTGTACCAGACACGGCGAGGAGCGAATTCACCGTTTTGGTAACAAAGGCGGCGTTCTGGGGGCTAATTGGGAAGTGTGGGGGCTGGGGAAGCAGGCATTAAATAGTCCTGATAATGGTGATGATGATGGTGATGATTAATAATAATAATAATAATAGGAGTAGGTGTTTTCTTGTCATCAGTAACAGGATTGGCTGTTTCCCTGACATCCACTAACACCGTCCTGCCTTCACTTGCTCCAGGCCAGCAGAGATAATGAGTGGCAAGAGATCACAGAATCCCAGAATCCTGGAATGGTTTGGGATGGAAGGGACCTTCAAGATCACCCAGTCCCACCCCCTGCCATGGGCAGGGACACCTTCCACTAGCCCAGGTTGCTCCAAGCCCCATCCAACCTGGCCTGGAACATTCCAGGGATGGGGCAGCCACAGCTTCTCTGGGCAACATCTTTGTACAAATCTTCCTCCCTGCCGTGGCAGGAGGGACGTAAAATCCAAAACCTTCAGGCCCAAAACGAGTCCAGTCCCACATGGATCCCAATCCCTCCCTGCTGGAGGACCAGGAGCCACCCCTTGTCACCACATCAGCCCCCGTGGTGATGCTGGCCCGGAGCCACCGCTGGGAGCCCGGAGCCGGGGTTGGGTTTGTTCCATCTGACATCGAACCAGGGCTAAATTTGTCCCGTTTACACTCGGGCTCGGTGACAGCCACGAGGAGAGAGAAGTGCCTCCCATTCCCGGCGCAATAAAGATAGGATGGAAAAAAAAAAAAAGAAAAGTTTCCTGGTGGATTAGCACCCTTGAGGTACTTGAAGCTGTCACTTACAACGTGCAACATCCACCGCTTGACCTCTGCCGGGCGCTGAGGGAGGGGGATGAAAGGGGAAGCAAAAAAGCACTTTCTAGGGACGGGAACACGTGACAGTCCACAAATCAAGCCCAGAACACGCAGAACTAAGCCAGTAATTAGCTTTATAAACACACAGTTCGGCGGATGTAACAAAAGCTGTAATTTCGCGTCTGACACCGACCCCCTCGGCCGGGGCCGGCGGGAGGCAGGTTATTAATAGCACCAGGAAGAGTTTGTATTTTTCTTCTCCGTGGCACTTGGGAGGGGGGCAAATGACCTCAGTGTGAAGAAACTTTATTTTCTCCTGCCTCTTGATTTATGTGGGGAATCTGGTGCGTGATTAGCGCCTCTCATCAATAACGGCGGCGCGGGCTGACAGCTGCTGAGTGAGCCGAGACACCCCGGCAAGCAAAGAGCTACAAATTTCCCTGACAGCCCCGCTTGGGTTACACGGCGGCAGCTGCCAAAACACCACTTACCGCAGGCCTGGAGTGCCGTGAATAGCGGGGCAGAGGAGCAGGGAGGAGCAGAGAGGAGCAGAGAGGAGCAGAGAGGAGCACGGGCAGCAGGAACGGGATGTTAACACCCTGCCTTGGCCTGGAGAGCTGGGATTTACAGCCCGGGCTGGAGAGGCTGCTGGCACAGAAATAAGTTTAGAACCCCAGGTTTCCAGGTGAGCCCTCTCTGAGAAGCTGCTGGTGCACATTCCCTTAGGAAAGACTTGGAGGCAGAGTGGAAATCAAGGCAGGACTTGCTGCTTTATCTGACTCCTCAGACTGGTTAAAGCTAGAGGTGTGTCCAGGGGGGAAAGAAGGCCATGGGCATCCTGGCTTGGACCAGGAGCAGGGCAGTGATTGACCCACAGTCCTGCTCACCTCGAATCCTCCAGTTGTGCCAGGGGGGTGTAGCTTGGATATGGGGAAAATTTCTTCATGGAAAGGGTTGTCCAGCCCTGGCACAGCTGCCCAGGGCAGTGGGGGAGTCCCCACCCCTGGGGGGATTTAACAGACGTGGCACTTGGGGACATGGGTGAGTGGTGGCCTTGGCAGTGCTGGGGAATGGCTGGACTTGGTGACCTCACAGGGCTTTTCCAACCTAAAGGATCCTGGGATTCCATGATTTTGCTGCTGGCAAACTGGCTTGGGAAATAATTATAAATTTTAAGCCGGGGCTGGCACTTCTGCCCAACACTCTGCCATTCCTAAACCCAGGATTTGCCATTCCCTGCCTAATTCCTGCTATTTTCCATCTTGAAAATAACCCCTTTGAAGTGGGGAGCCCTCTGCTCTCTGCCAGGCCTCAGCAGGGAAAGGACCCAGGGGCAGACCCCAGGACAGGGTTGCCTGGAAGACCCATTGGCTGAGGTTTCCCAAATTTTTTCCAGAGATGGGCATGTTTTGAATTTAGGCTTTCGTGTCAAGCTGTGTGCCAGTGCGAGGATTTCGTTTGGGTTTGATGTTTATTTATTTAATTCTTGAAGCCACAGAGCACGCACTGCCAGGGAAATCTGGTTTTTGTCTGCATGTGGAGGGTCTGAGCAGGGAAATGCCTCTTCTGGGATGACATTTCCACAGGGAAAGGCTTTGGGGTTGGAGGAGAGGCAGGTTCACCCCAAAAGCCTGGGTCTGAGAGCTGGATCTGGATGCTCCAGGCTGCCCCACAGAGCTGGTGTTGAGGTCAGGGCTTTTCTTATTTCTGGACACCAATGAGAGAAAAAAAAATTGATTTTTTTTTTCTTAAAAAGATCAGAATTTTGCCTTTCTTCCTTTTTTTTTTTTTTTTTTTTTTTTGGGGCGGGGGTAGGAAACCAAGCCAAGTGTTTCCTTTCCTTTCCCAGCCGGATGATGCCATGGGATGGGGTCTCCTAAAGATGGGAGAGTGCTCTGAAATGCAGCTGATGGAGGGGAACAGCATTTGCTCTCCAAAATATCCTCCCCGTCCTCCCTGCTGGGGTTTCCTCACCCTCACGATCCCCTGGGTGTGGGAGGGATCACAGAGCCTTGGAATGGTGGGGGTTGGAAGGGACCTTGAAGTTCATTTTGTTCCAACACCTTCCACCAGCCCAGGTTGCTCCCAGTGCACAATTCCCTGTTTTCCAAACCGCTTGCAAACATCCCTTGGGCAATCCTCACCTCTGCCTTGCCCTTCCTGTCCATCAGAGGTGTGCAGGGCAGGCAGGGAGAAGCAGCAGCTGCTCCTTATCCTGCAGAGACTCAGCTCCCTGCTCTCCCACGCCGCTGGGTCTGCTCCTCCCTGGCCTCTCCCGCTCCACCAAGAGCAGCTGAAGGTGGGGGAGCAGCCCCCACCTCTGCCAGGGTGTCCCCTCTGCTGGGGTGTCAGCAGCAGGTCCCAGACCATCCTCTCCTGCTGCAGCAGCTGCCCAGCTCCTCCCAGGCCCAGGCTATGGCTGAGGCTCACCTGTGTTATTAATTCCTGCTGGCATCCCCCCGAGGCTGGCTGAATCCCCCAGGGATGGCTCAGTGCCCGCCAGGGAAGGGACAGGAGCTCCTCTGCTCGTGGCTGCTGTTACCTGCCCAGCACGGTGAGGCTGCCCCTGCCTCCCCCTGCTCCTCCCTTTGTTTTCAGTGGCTGGGATTTGCCACCCAATAGTGCTGACCTGGCAGCAATCTCCGAGCTCCTCCATGCTCGTGTGCCACATTTCTGACTTGCAAATAACTTGCAGGGAGAGCGAGGGTGTATTTATCAAACACAGCCAGGGCTGCATCTTTATTTAGCTCCTTCTGTTTCCACACTGTATAATTCATGAAATTGCCTCAGAAAGTTGGGGCGGAATTAAATCGTTGACCAGCCCGTGAACCGCAGTTGACACTTCCATTATTTTAAAAGGAAAGCTGAGAGAAACTAAAACCTGACAAATAACCCTGTGCTGGGGGAGAGGGGCCTGGGAGGAGCTCAGTGCTGCCTGAGCAGAGACAGGCACATCAGGCACATCCTGCTGGATGCTCCAGATCCATCCTGCCCTGCCAGGGGGAGGGGTTCCCTCCCAGATGTTGGGAAGCCTTCCAGAGCCCTCCATGGGGTGCTGGGTGGCACCTCTGGGCTCATTCCCCAGCATGGGCACAGTGAGGGGGGGGGATTCTGCCCTGCTCAGGTGAGACCCCCCTGCAGAGCTGCCCCAGCCCTGGGAACAACAGCACAGGGATGTGGAGCTGCTGGAGAGAGTCCAGAGGAGGCCCTGGAGCTGCTCCCAGAGCTGGATCCCTCTGCTCTGGAGCCAGGCTGGGAGAGCTGGGGGTTCACCCGGAGAAGAGAAGGATCCAGGGAGAGCTGAGAGCCCCTTGCAGGGCCTAAAGGGGCTCCAGGAGAGCTGGAGAGGGACTGGGGACAAGGGATGGAGGGACAGGACACAGGGAATGGCTTCCCAGTGCCAGAGGGCAGGGACAGATGGGATCTTGGGAAGGAATTCCTCTCTGTGAGGTTGGTGAGGTCTTTATAGTTCCTTCCAACCCAAACCATTTTAGGATTCTATAAAAATCTCTTCGAGAACATTGGCATCAAACTAAGCTGGGGCAGTGCCCGCTGCCCAATTTATCTCAGCTATAACTGGCATCATTAACCTACCCAGTCCATACACTGCGTCCCACCAGGACGACTCAGTGCTGCAAAACAAATAAATCTTTAAGAGTTTGAACCCTATTCACAGAATTGCTGCTCCATAAATCATTCACATCAGCTAGGCTGCTTTCTAAAGACCTCCCTGGCTTCCCGCTGGCAAGGAAAAGGCAGAGAGCTCTAAATAGTTTGGCTTTGTAAATATTCCCCAGCACCCAGGGGCAGCCACAGCTTCTCTGGGCAACCTGTGCCAGGGCCTCAGCACCCTCCCAGCCAGGAATTCCTTCCCATTATCCCACCTGTCCCTGCCCTCTGGCAGTGGGAAGCCATTCCCCCTTGTCCTGGCAGTGCCTGTTTATCCCTGGCAGTTCTGCAGTGGGTTGTGACTCGGGGCTGTGACACAGGAGCTGTGTCAGAGCCATCACACCAATCCGCTGCCTCTCGCTCAGACCACGCTCCTGCTTTCTTATTCGAAACCCCCTTTGTTCCCTCTGCCTGTGCCGCTCCTCGCCGTGTGATGTCGGGATCTGAAGGACGGGCAGCTCCCTTCTCCGCTGCCTCCTTTAAACCCCCTTCAGTACTGGAGTCCCTCCTTCCCGCTCAGCCCTTCCCGGCTCAGCCCCTTCGTTCCGCTCGCTTTCAGCGCGGTCCCTGTTCCATCAGAGGAATCCAGAGTACAAAGCTCCCTGCCCGTGCCTCGCCTCCTTTCTGCCTCCCTCCTCCCCGCAGCATCCTCTGTCATTCCATCCTCTCCCATTCCATCCTCTCCGCTGCTCCACAGCTGCTCCCGAGCTCCCCTCCACATCCCAGCCGCGGAGCCGCACATCATTCCAGCGCCGGGGACGCGCGCGGAGTTGGAAGTTGCGCAGAGCCCGAGGGATGTGGTGGATAAGGCTGACTCCCAGCGGCTCCCGGACTCGGCCGGAGCTCCCTCCCTCCCCTCTCCAGGATGGATTGCAGGAGCACTCAGCTCCTGGCTGAGGAGATTTTTATCCCTTCCTTCCAGACGCTGCAGCTCCGAGTGCCCGTGCTCGGCTACGGCTCCCCAGATAACAGCGTTTGGAGTGGCGCTCCTTCAGAAAATCCCTGCAAAACCAGCTGGCGTTTCCTGCTCCCGGGTGGATAATTGGATTCTCGTGCAGGGTGGGCTCGGGTTTGGTTGCCTGCCTGGAAGCTCCGAGGTGCTTCCAGCCAGGCTCCCAAGGCTCTCAGCCAGGAGCAGAGCCCTGCGTGCCCATTCCCGGCTGGAAGGGAGCACTTTGCCACCAGCAGCCCCAGTGACCTCCCAGCTGCCCCCCCTGGAAGTCTTGTGGACACTCCTGTAGTGCCACTCACCAGGCAGGAACCTCATTTTTCCTGCTCCGGGCTTGGTCCCATATTTAAGGATCCCTTGAAGAGATGTGGTACTTCTTTGATGCCCTTTTAATATCCATGATTTGATCCCTCAGGGCAACTCAGTTTTCTTTGCTTTCCCAAGGATTAGGTAAACACTGGATGATGGTGGCAGTTTGGATTACCTGCAGGCAGGGGAAAAACAGGGAGAAGAGAAGGCTCCAGGGAGACCCCAGAGCTCCTTCCAGGGCCTAAAGGGGCTCCAGGAGAGCTGGAGAGGGACTGGGGACAAGGGATGGAGGGACAGGACACAGGGAATGGCTTCCCACTGCCAGAGGGCAGGGTTAGATGGGAGATTGGGAAGGAATTCCTGGCTGTGAGGGTGGGCAGGCCCTGGCACAGGTTGCCCAAGAAGCTGTGGCTGCCCCTGGATCCCTGGGAGTGTCCCAGGCCAGGTTGGATGGAGCTGATGTCAGAAGCTCGTCACAGAACCACGGGATATCCTGAGTTGGAAGGGGACCCACAAGGATCATCGAGTCCAGCTCCAGGCCCTGCACAGGACACCCCAAAACTCACAGCATGGCAGCCCTGGCCAGGCTGGTGGTCCTGGCTCTGAGGGAAAACCCTTCATCTCCCTGAGCCAGCAGGGATGGGAACACTCCCATAAACGCTCTGGAGGCTTGTTGGGTTTGTTGTTGGGGGTTTTTTTAAGGAATAGTAACTCATGTCCCATCTCCCACTGGAGATGCATCTCCAGCACAGCCAGGCAGCTGCAAAATAAACCCCCCAGGCTCCTTCCCCTCGGAGCTGGCCCCGGGGACGGCGCGTTCCTGCTCACCTGATTTATTATCCCTGCTCCCACACACACACCAGCATTCTTCCAGGGAAAAGAAAAGCTGGCAACTGGAGACAGTCCCCTGGAAACAGCCAAGTGTTTGTCTGTGCTTTCATTCCTCGGAGCACAGGGAGAAAGGGAAAAAAATACAGCAGGGAAAGCTTGAAAAATCAGAGCAATCAGAGGCACTTACAGGGCTGGAGGACAACGAGGAGTCAGTGCTTCTGCTGGGGAGGGCTGGGCTGGAGACCTGAGGAGTTTTTCATATTCAAAAAAACAAACAGCAGACTCATCCTTGGGGTTGTTTTTTGGTTGTTTTTTTTTTTTTTTTTTTAAGAATTGCAGGAACCAGAGATGGAAGAGACCCATTAACTCATCTCTGTGTTCCCTCCAGGGCAGAGCAGGATTTCTCCCTCAGGGGGTTGTTTTTAGCACTCTGTTGAGCAGAGTTCTCAGCTTCTCCTGACACGGGGGTTTCTTTTCCAGGGATTTAGAGGTAGGAATGATAAATCAGGTTCTGCTGAAAGAAGGCTTGACCCAGAGATGAAATGAGGATCAGAGTGGTGCTGTGAGTTCAGAAATGTTTGCTGGTGTGTTTTGCTCTCTCTCTAACACGTTTCTGTGTCTTTCCACAGCGAGCCTTGCCTGGGAAGGAAAGAGGCAACGGAGCCCCAGCTCTCCAGGGATTTTTGTTCTCACAGAGAAGTAGAAATGTGACAATTGCTCTGGAAGAAGCTTCACACGGGCATCCCACATCCCAGGAGATGTCATACACCCTTGGATGACTGGCACCTGCCCCCAGGCTCAGCAGGCAGAGGTAAATTGTGCCAGTGGGTGATTGCTGGCATGGATTTGGGGTGACTGTGCTCCCTGTGCCCTGCAGGGAGCCCAGAGAAGCAGCACCAGAGCTGCCAAGGTGCAGGGCAGCTCTGGGCTCTCACACCCACAGGATATTTCGAAGACATCCCGAATTAACAGCCTCAGTCTGCTCAGCAGGGTCTGGAGGGTCCAGTATCACCTGCAGCCTCTGGGATCCCGTGACAGGAGGAATCAGCCTCAATGACCCTACACTGCTATGGGACGTGGGGATGACCCTACACTGCTATGGGACGTGGGGATGACCCTACACTGCTATGGGATGTGGGGATGACCCTACACTGCCATGGGACACGGGGATAACCCTACACTGCTATGGGGCACAGGGATGACCCTACACTGCCATGGGGCATGGGGATGACCCTACACTGCCATGGGGTACAGGGGTGACCCTACACTGCCATGGGGCACAGGGGTGACCCTACACTGCCATGGGGCACAGGGGTGACCCTACACTGCCATGGGGCACGGGGATGACCCTACACTGCTATGGGATGTGGGGATGACCCTACACTGCCATGGGGTACAGGGGTGACCCTACACTGCCATGGGGCACAGGGGTGACCCTACACTGCCATGGGATGTGGGGATGACCCTACACTGCCATGGGGCACAGGGATGGCCAAAGTCCCACGCAAGCTTAGGCCACGCTGCCAAAGGGTCTTGGCACAACCACTCCCCAAGGTGCATCCCTGTGGGATTCAGGACATTCCTCCCCTGTTTTCCTCACCCTTTCCCCCTGCAGCTCCGAGCAGGAGGGGCTCTGTCTGCACAAAGCCAGCCTGGGCTGTGCTCCCTTCCCAGGGGCACCTGTGTGAGGGAGAGGTTTGGTTTTACGCTGCTGCACTCTGCCCAAAAACATTGGCTTAACATTATCACGGGGTAAGTCAACAAATCTGCAAAAACCTCCCCGTTTTCCCCACTTTTCTCGCACCTTTGGAGACGAAGCTCCAGCTGCGCCGCTAAGTTGTGGTGATTTATTGGTGGGCTGAGGAGCTGGGTTTAAATCCTGCATCTTTGGGATGCTGGCAGCCTTGCTTCCCATAAATCTTAACCAGCATTTCTAAGCCCTTTTATGCCAGCTGCTTTCATGTATCCAGAGCCTTTTCCGTGCAGTAGCCTATGAAAATATTGAACCGATGCCCAGAGCAACACCAGGATATGAAGGGGAAAACTTTAAGATGTTTTGTAACTATTTTCTTTTTTTTTTTTCCCCAGAACCTGCCAAATCTTAATTTTTCCAGTTTACAAGTAAGAGCCTCTAAACCATCTGTTTGCTGTCAACTGATGTTTGTTTGGAGAGGGATTTTATTATTTTTTTCCATCTCTCACTCCTGTTCTTACAACTAGTTTACTGAACTTCATAAATGTCAGCTCTCACAGTCGTTTCGTGAGCCTGTTATGATTTAGGATTTAATCAAAATTGAGCAGTCAGTGTCTTTAATCAATAGGAATGGAGATCAAAAACAAAGGAACGGGGGACTGAGGAATGAAACATTTAATGTATCCCCACCGCCTTTGAAAGCGCCTGATTTGCACCGTAATGGCAACCAGGGATCGTTAGAACAACCCTTAAAAAAACCCACCCAGCCTCCAAAAACTGCTCCTTGTGTTTTGTTGTGTTTTTTTGGTTTTTTGTTTTTTTTTTTTTTTTTTTTTTTAAGATGAAAAGGGCCAAGGCAATTTAAGGCTTAAAAGCAATTCCAACCTTTTATCTCATTAAATATTAAAAATGAAGCTGCCACCGCGGCTCCGGGGCCAGGAGAGCTCCGGGCACAGGGACGGGGCTGTGGGAGCCCCAGGAACCCTTTGCTCCCCCCAGGTTGGTCCAGGGGGGTGCTGTGAGGCATCCCTGCATTGCTCCATGCTCTCAGTGGGATTTGGGCACTGGTATCCTCCATCCCTCCATCCTCCATCCCTCCATCCCTCCATCCCTCCATCCTCCATCCCTCCATCCCTCCATCCTTCCATCCTCCATCCCTCCATCCCTCCATCCCTTCATCCCTCCATCCTCCATCCTCCATCCCTCCATCCCTCCATCCCTCCATCCCAGGCCGGGCTCTGCTGGGCTCGGCTCAGTTCGGCTCCGCTCGGCTCAGTTCGGCTCCGCTCGGCTCAGTTCGGTTCGGCGCTCTCGGGCGCCCCCTGCCGGCTCATCCCGGTGCGAGCCCATACTCGTGGAATCATAAAATCCTGGAATGGTTTGGCAGGGACACCTCCCACCAGCCCAGGTTACTCCAAGTTCCATCCAGCCTGGCCTTGGACACTTCCATGGATCCAGGGGCAGCCACAGCTTCTCTGGGCAACCTGTGCCAGGGCCTGCCCACCCTCACAGCCAACAGTTCCTTCCCAATATCCCATCTCTCCCTGCCCTCTGGCAGTGGGAAACCATTCCCTGTGTCCTGTCCCTCCATGCCTTGTCCCCAGTCCCTCTCCAGCTCTCCTGGAGCCCCTCCAGGCCCTGGAAGGTGCCCCCAGCCCCTCAGGGACTATCAGCAGGTCAGCAGCCCAAAGGACTCACGTTTCCATCACCGTGGGTCCAGGGGATGTCTCTGCATTCCATTGAGTGGGGAGGGAGCCTGGGGGGAGGTGGATCCCCTCTGGAAAAGCTGCTCCCTAAAATGCCCTCTGCAATTACACATCTCAGACAAAACACTCCACTGCCCGAGGGCATTCCAATCCTCACAGAACCTTTCCTGCGGATCAGAGCCCGGATTTCTCCCAGGCAAATGCATCTGTTCTCATCTGCCTTCTCCCTTTGATGCATTTGTGTGTCACAGAGGCCTAAAACGCTCCTGTAATAGTTCTGGCCCTGCCAGAGAAGCTGAGGTTTCTTTGCTTTCCCGTTTCTTCCCAGCTTCCCTCCTCCAGGCTCCCCATCAGCTCCTTGTCCGTGGTGGAGACTGGGAGCCCTGCACCCCCCCCAGCCCTGAGCTGGGAATATCTGTAGCTTCCAACAGCCATGCTCAAAAATGCATCGTGTCAAATTATTTGCCTCAATGAGTGGAGGCTCCCAGGAGAGGCCCAGGCTGTTAATGACAACAGCAACAACAACAATTAACCTGTCTGGTGGTGCTGGTGGAGTCACGGAATCCTGGAATGGTTTGGCTGGGAAGGGGTTTTTAAGCTCATCCCATCCCACCCCTTCCACTAGCCCAGGTTGCTCCAACCTGGCCTTGGACACTTCCAGGGATCCAGGGGCAGCCACAGCTTCTCTGGGAAACTGGAAAACCTGTGCCAGAGCCTCCCCATCCTCACAGGGAACAATTCCTTCCCAGTATCCCATCTCTCCCTGCCCTCTGGCAGTGGGAAGCCATTCCCTGTGTCCTGTCCCTCCATCCCTTGTCCCCAGTCCCTCTCCAGCTCTCCTGGAGCCCCTTTAGGCCCTGCAAGGGGCTCTCAGGTCTCCCTGGATCCTTCTCTTCTCCAGGTGACCCCCCCAGCATTCCCATCCTGGCTCCAGAGCAGAGGGGCTCCAGCCCTGGGAGCAGCTCCGGGGCCTCCTCTGGACTCACTCCAGCAGCTCCAGGTCCTTCTGCTGTTCCCCAGGGCTGGGGCAGCTCTGCAGGGGGGTCTCACCTGAGGGGGCACAGGGGGACAATCCCTCCTCACTCTGCCCACACTCTGGGATCAGCCCAGGACACGCTCTGGGGGTCAGTGCTGGTGGAAGCCCCTCACGCTTCCACAGCGTGGGGCATTTGGTGGCATCTGAGCTGCACTGAGCCCTGATGTCCCCTCAGATGCCACCAAATGCCTCAGGGTGCTGCCTCAGAAGCATCTCCTGGGGCACAGCCAGTCTGGGGTCCTGCACCGAGGTTGCCTCCACCTTCTCCTCTTTTGTACCACGGAGAACACTCGGGGAGCAGCTCCCGGCCACGGCTCGGCTCTGATCCCACCGAGGGAACAGGGACACTGGGGAACCTGTGGCTTCTCCTGCTTTAAAGAGCAGTTTCCCTGCCCTCCTTCTTGCATGTGGGCTGCCTTTTTAATTAGCTTTTTCCCCCATGCAATTTTAACCTTCTCTCCCGTGCTGGCGGTTTTATCTCAGCGCAGGATGCACAAAGCTCGACTGTTTTGTTCTCAGAGTCAGCTGGATGATCAAGATTTTTGCAGTCTCCTGAATTATTGATGGGAACTCAGTTACTCACTAAATATTATTGCTTCCATCCTGTCAGGGAGAAGATCACAGTAATATTTTGTTAATTCAAACATCTTTCTCTGAGGCTGTCGATGACAGGCAAAGCGCTCGCATAATATACAAAGGTGCTCGTTACAGGGGCAGAGCATCATTAATTTGAGCAGCAGCAATAAGTCACTGCTGGGTGAAAAGTGGCTTTGGGAATGCAGGAGTCGTCTCTGTGGCTTGGGTGGTGTTTCTGATTAACTGGGGAGTTCATGGGGTTTGTGCAGCTGATGCTGTTGGATCAGGATGGCAGAGGTCGCCCCCCACATCCCCCCCACATCCCTGGATGAAGGTGGGACAGGGGTCTGGGATGTGGCACTGCCATCCCTCCCAGCTCAGGGGGCAGCAGTGTCTGAGTGGTGTGTGCAGAGGTTTGGGGTCCCATCGTGTCCCCTGGGCTGGGTGGTACCTGATTCCTGGGGGGGCACAGACACAGGAGGAGGAGTCCCAGAATCCCACAATAGCTGGGATTGGAAGGACCCTCTGGACATCACCCTGGCAGGGTCACCTGGAGCAGGTGACACAGGAACAGGTGGGTTTGGGATGTGTCCAGAGCGGGAGACCCCACACCCTCCCTGGGCAGCTGTTCCAGGGCTCTGCCACCCGCATGGAAAGAAGCTCTTCCTCATGTTGAGGTGGAATTTGTGTTTATGGCCACTGCTCCTCGTCCTGGCCCTGGGCGCCACTGGAAAGGCTCTGGCAGCATCCTGTGGGCAGCCCCCAGCAGGATGGATGCACGTGGATGGCAGGGGACCGCTGTGGGTGCCCTGCTCCCCCAGGGTCTGTGGGGTGCCCTCCCTCCTGCATCCCCCCACCCAGAACCGCTCAGCTGCTCTTGTCCCCCTGTGGCAGAGGGACACATTGTCCCTGTGGCTGCTGGAGACCTTGGAAGCTGCACCAGCACCCCTGGGGGGGTTGCCCATGCCCTGCCTGCACTGTGAACATTCCCAGTGGGACGGTGGCACGTCCCTGGTGGGTCGGTGCCACAGCCCTGGCTCAGGGCCGAGGCCCTTCGAGTTGTACTTTCACACCGATGTTTTTTGGGTTTCTTTGGTGGTTTCCCCCCCTACCTCCCCCTCCACCCCAAGTCATTACAAGCTAAACAGCTCAAACAATCTTCAAGGTGAAATCTGCTTTTCATTACTCCGCCAGGGCACGGCGGCTTCATTTTCATAAGTTCCATTACCATATGCAGCCAGAGAGCGCTTTGCTCTGCTCCATATTGTCAACATTAAATAACCCCTTTTTGTGGTTACATCATAAAAATTCCTTAGATCTTGGAAGCGGGCTGGGGATATTTGCATATGTATATCTTTAATTTTCGCAGCACAGCCTGGCTACCAGATGGGGAAACCGACTAAGCCTCCAACATTTCTCGGCGAGTTCAACGCTTTCCTGTGTTGGGAACCGCAGAGGAAACGAGGTGGTTTTCAGCCACGCTGAGCCTCTGCCAGTCCCTAACCTTGGGATATTTTCACAGGGAAGGGGGATGGAGGGGGGGAAGAGGGGAGGGGAGCCTTTTCCCTGGAACCAGATGGCCGTATGGAATCAATAAAAGGCAGTTTGCAAAAGTTTGTTTACTTAACATGGGGGAGAATGTGCCTTTGTGGTCCCTCTGCACGGCACAGGGACGGGATCCCGCAGCCCCCTGAACCAGGGTGGGGAGGGCCTGTCCAGGAAGGGCCTTTTCCCTTGGATTTTACCCGGGATTGGGTGCCCTGAACCCCACGGGGCTCATCCCGAAGGACCTGAGAGGTTTGGGGTGAAAATATTCCCCCCCGGGAGCACTGGACAGGGATTGGGGTGATTTATCTCTTCCCAAGCCTGCATTGCAGTGTTTGGGGTGGAATGATGTTTTTGGGGTGGAATGATGTTTTCAGGGTGGAATGATGTTTTTGGGGTGGGATGATGCCTTTTGGGGTGTAACGATGTTTTCCTGGGGTATAATCATGATTTTTTTTTTGGGGGGGGGGGTTAATGATAATTTTCTTGGGGTCTAATGGTGTTGTTTTGAGTGTAATGATGATTTTTAGGCTGCAGCGATGATTTTTGGGAGTGTATTGGTGATTTTTCGGGATTTTTGAGTGTAATGATGGTTTTGGGGTGCAATAATTTTTTGGGGGTGTAATATTGGGGTTTTAGGGTGTAATGATGATTTTGAGAGTGTAATGATGAGGTTTAGGGTATAATGATGGGGTTTAGGGTGTAATGATGTCATTTTGGGTTGTAATGATGGGGTTTGGGTGTAATGATGCTTTTTAGGGTGTCATAATGATGTTTTGGGGTGTAAGGCTGATTTTTTTGAAGTCTAATTTCTTTTTTTTTAGTGTATCCATGTGTTTTAGGGTGTAATGTTGTTTTTTTAGAGCATAATGATTTTTTGGGGGCTGTAATGATTTTTTTGGGGTACAATGACCTTTTGTGGGTGTAATAATGTGGGTGTGTTTAATGATGCCATTTTAGGGTGCCATGAAGGCGGCTCTGTGTGCAATGAAGTTTTTTTTGGGGGGTATAATGATGGATTTGGGGCTCTACAGGTCCCTAAACCGCCTCCCAAGGCAGGCTGGGCCCTGTGCTGCGTGTGAGAGACGTCTGAGAACGTGTAAGGTATTAATCATCTGCCATAATTATTTTTAAACATCCCAAATTATCCGAGTAGTACAGCAAGAAAACAACGTCGCCTCGTCTTTAAAGCAGGGCCTCATTACGCCAGTCTGTCATCTGTTAATTCATTAGAGCCCTGACAGCAAGAACCGAGATCAAAACTGCTCTAAGTGATTCCTGATGACACACAATGGCAAATTTCAGCCATTATTCCGGAAATGTAACGTCGTTCCTTCTGCTGCCTCCAACAAGGGCCCTTCCGCCGCTATTAATTGCCTTCTGAGTGCTTGCATGTGTTGTGTTTGGGTTGGTGCTCAGATCTCTGCTTTGAAATGCTGCTGGGGAGGGGAAATTTGGGGCTGCTGGAAGGGGCTGAGCCAGTTTTCGGGGGGTTGGGACAGGTTTCAGATCTCCCTCGGGAAAATAATAATAATAATAATAATAATAATAATAATAATAATAAATATTAAAGCTATCTTTTTAAAGAAAAAAGGTGTTTGTTTGTTTGTTTGTTTGTTTTCCTAAAGATCCGAGTTGGGGTTTTCAGGCAAGCTGTAAATTTTATGTGGGTTTTTTAAGGTTTTTATAGGATATTTTGTGGTTGCGGTCGGTGAAGCCGACCAGGATTTGGCATCTTTGGATCCAGGAGCAACAGGAATTCTGCTGGAAGGTGAGGTGCTGGGCAGGTTCATGGAATTCCAGGATGGTTTGGGTTGGAAGGGAACTTAAAAATCATCCAGTTCCACCCCCTGCCATGGGCAGGGACACCTTCCACCAGCCCAGGGTGCTCCAAGCCCTGTCCAACCTGGCCTTGGGCACTTCCAGGGATCCAGGGGCAGCCACAGCTCCTCTGGGCACCCTGTGCCAGGTCCTGCCCACCCTCCCAGGGAAGAATTTCCACATCTTTCCCCAGGATGGATTGGACACCCCCGGGCGGGAGATGGAGAGGCAGGGACGTGCCTGTGACGGAGCAGAAGCGGTTTCGTGAGCTGCCAAAAAAGTGCATTTTGTTCTGCTAAAGTCGTGTCTGTTCTTCTTCCAAGTGAGGGAGATGAAAATCCCGCTCAAATGATGCGTGAGCTCCTCAGGAACTGGGCTGTGAGCTGGTAAATTGCTGCGTTTAATTCAGGACCTTGATTTACTGACCTTGAGGTGATGCCAAGCACAGCCTTGGCCGCTTGGGTGAACCAGTGAGGATCCAGAAAATGCTGGAGGGCCAAGGAAAAAAGGGAAAGCGGGGATCAGAATGGTCTTTTTGTGCAGCAGAGCCCCAGGCATTGCTGGGAGCATCCCAGAGATGCTGGAAATGTGGCAGTGGAGCAGCTTTGATGCCCCATCCCGGGAAGTGTCCAAAGGCAGTTTGGATGAAACTTGGAGCAACCTGGGCTAGTGGAGGTGTCCCTGCCCATGGCAGGAGGTGGGATGAGATGGGCTTTTCCCTTCCCCCCCAGACCATCCCACGAGTCTCTGAGGTGCCATCCCATTGAAAAATGGGATATTTTCTCACCTTTGTGCTGCCCGTGAGCTGTGCCCTCCATGCCCGGTGCCTGCTGAGGGTCTGGGGGTCTCAGGACAAAACCTACCTGGGGCTGCATGAGGGATTTTGGAGAGTACAACGTGTTCCAGGTGACAACAGAGCCACGGAGGGGACACAGCGTGGGTGGCACCTGCCATCCCTGTCCCTTCCCTTTGGGCTCTGGGCTGCAGGGACAGGAGTGCTCCCAGGGACAGGGCTATTTCTGCTGTCACAGCCCTCAGGGGACAGGGTTCCTCCTCAGTGTGTCCTGATGGCCTGGCCAGAGCCCTCCTGTCCCATTCCCTGCCGAGCCTGCGGCACCATGGCTGGGGCACCTTGGGAGCTGCCACCCCTCCAGACCATATTTGTTAGATATTTTCTATACATTTTCTGTATATTTCTGCATATTTTCTACATATTTTCTCTATATTTTCTCTATATTTTCTGTATATTTCTGTATACTTTCTCTATGTTTCCTCTATATTTTCTATATATGTTCTGTATATTTCCTATCTATTTTCTCCATATTTTCTATATATTTCTGTATATTTTCCATCTATTTTCTCTATATTGTCCCTATATTTTCCTCTATATTTTCTCTATATTTTCCTCTATATTTTCCTCTATATTTTTCTCTATATTTTCTGTATATGTTCTGTATATTTTAACATATTTTCTATATATTTTTAATATATTTTCTCTATATGTTCTATATATTTTAATATATTTTCTATATACTTTCTACATATTTTTCTAGATATTTTCTATATGTGTTCTACATATTTGCATATATTTTCTATATATTTTCTATATATTTTCTATATGTGTTCTATATATTTGTATATATTTTCTATACCTGTTCTATATATTTTTCTATATTTTCTCTATATTTTCTCCATATTTCCCATATACTTTCCCCACCAACCCAGCAAAGTCAGCGGGGTCGGGCACAGGAGCTCTGTGCATGCTCTTTATGTATCTCTGGTGGCTGTTCCCTCGCTGAGTGTGAGCATAACTCTTCCCTGCACAATTCCCTGCCTTTGCACTTTGAACAGGGATGGGTCTGTTGGTTGGGGGGGGTGGAGGCAGAGTCTGCCCGAGCAGAGGCTCTTTGGGGACTCACAGCACTTGAGTCAGCGATCTCCTGACTTTGGAACTTCAGAGGGCACACACACAGCTTTGCCTTGCTCGTTTTTTTTTTTTATTTCTCCCTTTTTAAACAATATATAAATCTGTGGCAGCCCTGAAGCAGAAATAGCAGCGGTCCATGACCCGTGAGAGGCCTTCACAGCTTCCCTTTCAGCTGGAAAATTGCTTCAGTCAGCTGTGACCGGCTGGGGAAGGAGCTAAAGCAGCCCCCTGTCCCTCGGGGGGGCACCTGGGTGATGTGGGATCGGAGCAAGGGGAACAGGGACGGCTTCCAAACCCAATCCCTTCGGGCTGGGGGAGCGGGAGGGGACTCGTCCAGCTGGGGATGGTGGGGACGGTGGGGATGGGGACCAAGGGGAGGGTTAATTTTGGTTAATTTGGGGGGCTCTTCCTGCCTGGAGAGGCTGTTCAGGCTTTGCCCGCTGCAAAAAGAGCCCTGAAAATATTTGAACACTTTGATTTTTTCTCTTTCTCTTTTTTTTTTTTTTTCTTTTTTTTTTTGAGATGCTGCAATCACCAGCCAGACTTTCAGAGGCAGGAAGGGCCTGGCAGATGAGTTTATCAATCACTTTTATAAGCCTTTGAAGACTTTGCAAATCATTTTCTTGCTTAGGTGGCAGCCTGGCCGTGCAGGGAGCAGCCCTGGCACTGTCAGCTGAGGGGAGGAGTGTGGTGTGAGGAGTCATGCACGGTGGGCACCTTCCAAACCCAGGGGAAATGGAGCAAAGCCCCACTCCCTGCACCCATTTTCCCCTTTAAACCCAGATTGTTTGGGTTTTCTGGGAGGTTTTCTGGGTAAGACTCAGTAAATGGTGGTCTCCCAGAACACACTGTTGAAAAGAGAAGGAAAAATACGAATTTATCTGACAGGGATGGGTGAGGGGGTTAATTTGGAGCTGACCAGCAGGGTAAGAGACTTATAAACCTTCAGAATTATTTAGACAAACCCAGGTTTGGCTGATTGGGTATTTTTTAACATATAAATGTATTTTGTTCCCCACTCCTCCAAGCTGGTTCCTCTTGTAATACTGTAGATAAAATAGAACTGTGCTGGTTTAAAGGGCTTTACTCCCTGCTAATTAAAATTAGGAAAAAAAAGCAAAATGGGAGCCTGGGGTGGGCTGAAAAATGGGTGCTGGATGCCTCATGGTGGAGTTGGGAGTGATGCCAAGCTGTCCAGGGAGATGGGAGAGAGCAGCTCAGGGAAAAGGGAAGATCTTTGGGAAGTGACCTTCAGGTTTCAAAGTGTCCTTCGTAACCACTGGTTTTCCCTGCGAGTGTATAAAACACATGTGAGTTATCCCTGCCTCTGGGCATATTTTCCAGGAGTATACAGTCATTTACAGAAGGCCAAAATCACTGAGGCTGAAAAAGCCCTCCCAGCCCGTGGATCCCCCCTATGCCCCATCCCCACCTTGTCCCCCAGCCCAGAGCTCTGAGTGCCACGGCCAGGCCTGCCCTGGACACCTCCAGGGCTGCAACCACTGCAACCTCTCTCTCTCCCCTCCATTCCTGGGCCAATTACCACCTTGTGCCCTGTAACTCGCAGCTCTGACTAAGCCAAATTCAATTTTATCTCCAGCCTGCAACGGGAGCCGGAGCTGGGGAGCCGTTTCTGGCAGGGCTGGCCCTCCCCAGCCTGACAACCAGTTTTACTTCCCAGCAGGGAATAGACTGATCGCTCATTTACGGCTGCAATCATCTCCCTGTTACAGCATTAGGAAGGAATGAGCACCAAAAGCCATTATAATTAAGATCTCTCTGGAGCTGACAGGAGAAATAGATGGCATGTGGAGCTGGAGCTCTGTGGCTCAGCTGTTTCTTTTCGAGCTGTCACTGGAAAATTACAGAGGCTGACAATCATATTTTTAACGCAGCAGCGCTAAGTAATATATATATATATATATATATACACCTTGTGCTGGGGACAAGAGGGGGGTTGGTGTTCTTGGAGCCTCCCCAGGATCTGGGATCAAGCTGAGCCATCTCCACCACATCCCTCCACGTCCCAAATGCCAGCTCCTCATGGAGAGGAAGGTGTCGAGTGTCTTGAGCAACCACATCCTGGGTTCATTCCTGGCTGGGAGGGTGGGCAGGCCCTGGCACAGGCTGCGCAGAGAAGCTGTGGCTGCCCCTGGATCCCTGGAAGTGTCCAAGACCAGGCTGGGATAGATGGCAGAGGGTGGAACTGGGTGACTTTGAGGTCCCTCCCACCCCATTCCACGACTCCACCAGTCTGTGCCAGCACAGTCCCATGAGACACAAATCCCACAGTGGGGAGCAAAGAGGGCTCACTCTGAGGAGCCAAAATCGCAGGCAGGGGCTGGGCCCTGCCTGTACAGGCAGCAAACCCAACTCACCCTCAATTCCAGAGTCCCCACGTGGTGTTTGCTGTCCGGGGGCAGGGGAGGGGCTCCTGTTATTATGAAATAATTGGGCAAACATCGTCTGCCCGTTCCAATCACACGTCCCTGTTGGGCAATGGATTCCCAGCTATGGAGACCTGCAGGTCTCAACACACCAGGCCACCTCTGCAGCCTCACATCCTCAGTGGGAAGACAGGAAAGGGGAATTCTTGTATTTTTCTTTACCTCCCAGCTGGTTTGGGATCAGACCTCAGCCTTGGGGCTGCTTTTAAATGTGTTTTAGAGACTCTTCCTCCATCCCAGTATTTCAAAGCATCAAAGCCAAGCTGTCCTGTTCCCACAGCAAACGTTGCATGGAAGTTTCTATTTAAGCTGCAAATGAATTATTGATGCAATTACTCATTCTCATTTAAATATCTATTTAATGGCATTTAAATAACAGTGTTCAGAATGTGTCAACAGTTTACACAATAATTTGGATTCTGAACTTTACACCTCTGTTTTCTCCCCACATCCATAATTGGAGCTCATCCTTTTGGAGTGACAATTGGAGATAAGTGTCGCTGCTTTCCCCTCGCACATGTGCGTTATCTAAATATATTAAATCACTCACTCCATTTTAATTTCATTTGAATGATTAATCAGTTACTTGGCTATAATTATTTGTGTTAAGACATCTCTGATTAGAAAACAGAGCAGGGAGACAATTAAGGCAACAAACATGTTGCAAATCCGCCCGATCATCCCCCAGCGCGTGGTTTGGGACGTGGGAAGGGGCAGCCCCGGTGCCAGGACAGCTCAGAGCCAGGAATTTGTGCAGGTGGATGGGATGAGTGTTCATGTGTGATTTCCTCTGCTCTTGGATTCTGTGCAGGCTCAGGGGGATTTCAGGGCAGAGTGTGGGTGAGGTGTGGGTGATCCCTGGCATGGGGAGGGGGAGGTGCCCCATGGGCATCACTGGGTGCTTTGTGGTGGCTCCAAGCCCTGTCCAGCCTGGCCTTGGACACTTCCAGGGATCCAGGGGCAGCCACAGCTTCTCTGGGCAATTCTATTCCAGGGCCTCCCCACCCTCACAACCAACAATTCCTTCCCAATATCCCATCTCTCCCTGCCCTCTGGCAGTGGGAAGCCATTCCCTGTGTCCTGTCCCTCCATGCCTTGTCCCCAGTCCCTCTCCAGCTCTCCTGGAGCCCCTTTAGGCCCTGCAAGGGGCTCTCAGGTCTCCCTGGAGCCTTCTCTTCTCCAGGGGAACCCTCCCAGCATCTCCCAGCCTGGCTCCAGAGCAGGGGGGCTCCAGCCCTGGGAGTATCTCCGTGGCCTCCTCTGGAATCAGGTCCATGTTTCTCCCAGTATGCTGAATTTTAGGATGGTTTCCCTTGGAAAAGGTCTCTTCTGGTGAGTTCCTCGTGGCCTGTGATCCATCCACCCCTCCACGTTGCCCCACTTGAAAATATTTTTATCCCAGAGATGTATCCCAGATGTCAACTTTCCGCAACCCCTCTGCCCTGGGTGTGAAGCTCTGCTGAGAATCCCGGGAAGGGCAGAGCCAGGCAAACCCGTGGAGCTGCCCTGGGGGTCCCTCTCCTAAAGGGGGAGTATCTTTGCTGATGCTGTGGCTCAGGCACATCACGATGAACCCACCGCCCCAGGGCTGGGGAGCAGCTTCCCTGAGCTGTGGAAAACGGCTACGAGCCCAGGCACAAAGGCGCTGGGAGAGCAGGATTCTGCTCCCAGTCCCCGTTCCCGCAGCCCCTGCTCCCCCCGTGCCCCACCCGGTGCTCCGGCCGCTCTTCCCGGGCTGTGCTGTCACTGGAACGCTCCGCTCCTTTGATTTTCCGGAGGGCACGGAGCGCACTTAAAGCGCAGCTGGGCTGGGAATTGCGTGTTGTGGATCCGCATTCCCCTCCCCGCGGCGGAGCCCTGAGCAGAGCCAGATGTTCTCCCCGCCCAGGCTGTCAGCGGCTCCGGGAGCCGCGGTGGCCGCGCCGGGGGAAGGGGGGAGCCGACACACATCGGGGTCACGGGGAGCTCCCGCAGCCCCCGCAAGATTTATGGCCGAGCCTGCCAGCTGGAATGCGCTGGAGGCCGGGCCGGGCTGCTGGGGATGTGCTGCTGGGGAGGGAGGTGATAACAGCGATCTCTGGGTCCCTGGGGGTGCTGCCTCAAGCCTGGGCTTAGCCCTGGGCTGTGGGAGGGACTGACGGGGGGGATCCCGAGAATCAGAGGAGCTGAAGAGTGGGAAAATGCTGGAGAAATTTCCCTGGAGAGGAGGGGAATAACCCAGGAAGTTGGGTGCTTGATGCTGCTTGAGGCTTCTCTGCCAGAGCCTTTTCCTTCTGTCAGTCAAAGGTTGGACTCAATGATATCAGAAGTCTTTTCCAACCTAACTGATTCTGTGATTCCCACTGCCCACGGCATCCAGGCTGGAGCAGGAGGCTCCCCTCCTCCAGGGGCACAGCCTGCATCCCTCCCAGCATCCCATCCCGGTATCCCACGAGGATCCTGCACCGTTAATCCCCCCCAAGGGATTTTCCACTTACCCCGAGCGCCCATCCCAGAGGGTTTTGGGCTGGGTCATGCTCCCAGCAGAGGCAGGAGGGGGACAGTCGGGGACAGCTCCGGTGGGCAGCGCCTGCACTGGCAGCACCCCCGTGGGCAGTGGCAGTGATGACAAATGTCACCGACCCAGCTGTCACCCAGTGACCCCCCGGGCCCGGCCGGGCCCCCCCAGCCCGCACAGGCTGCGAGTTTCCCGTCTCAGAGGTGTTACTTGGCACCGCCTTGGGTGAAAATGCGGCGTAATGAGCCAAAATGCGCGCTCTTGGCAGGGCCCGGGGCGTGCTGGGTGCCAGCCAAGGCTCTGCCCCGGCCCCGGCAGCAGCCGCATCTTCCCCCAGCGCGTCACCCAAGCACGAACCTCCCGGGCTGCCACCCCGGAGCTGTCACAGCCCCTCAGCCGCAGCTCAGCCACCGCCTTAATCCCTCCCTGCTGCATCCCTGGAATCCCGCCGTGTCCCAAGCCCGGGAGCAGCTGCCCAGCCCCTCGCCTGTGGTCTTGGACACACAGACTGCTTTTTTTTTTTTGGTAGAAAAAGATTTTTTGGCTACGAGGAGAAGCGCTGGAGCTGCCCCAACACTCCTTTGTTGTTAAAGGGCCCCAGCACTTTCTGGGCTTTTCTGGCTCAGCAGGAAAAAAAAGCAGGTTTTTATTTTGCTGATCATTTCCAGAAGGGATGTCTCCGGAGAGGGACTTGGGAGAGGGCCTGGAGGGATAGGACATAGGGAATGGCTTCCCACTGCCAGAGGGCAGGGTTAGATGGGATGTTGGGAAGGAATTGTTGGCTGGGAGGGTGGGCAGGCCCTGGCACAGGTTGCCCAGAGAAGCTGTGGCTGCCCCTGGATCCCTGGGAGTGTCCAAGGCCAGGTTGGATGGGGCTTGGAGCACCCTGAGCTGGTGGAAATGTCCCTGCCCATCGAGATCTCAGCAGAACAACTGATGGATGCACTGTTCTGGCAAGGGGGGTTCTTGCCATCCCACAGCATCTTCCATGAGCACAATGTAAAAAACCATCACCAAATTCAGGACAAAGGAGCAACACGGCAAAGGCTACGGAAGCAAATTCATCCAGTTTCACCATCATTTCCCAGTCAGAGCAGCTTGTGGAGAGAGGCAGCTTTGTTTTGCTCCTGGATAAACCCTTCCAGCCTCTCCCAAGGCACTTGTTCACATTTTTTAAGGAGAAAAAATATCTTGCATGTCTCCTAATGGGCTGTTAATGGGATTGGTGTCACAGCCTCTCAGTGTGAGGGGAGGCTCCAGTGACCGGGGTGTTTGGGGAGCAGCAGAGCATTTTACCAGCTCTGTGTTTACTTGCTTTTCATTGTCTTTCCTATTTTTGTGCCTCTGCTCCATTAATCTTGCCGGTGGCAGCAGCTTCCCGATGCCTGGCCGAGGAACGCTGGGCAGGGCTGTGCCTTGGCCCTGCAGCTCTGCCTGCTGAAGGGCACAGCCAAGAGGCAGCCGGTGGCAATTAAGATTGCCTTCATTTGGCTCTCCTCGTGGCACCTTTCAGGCTGGGATTGCCAGCCTCTTCCCTCTGGCAAGCTTTAGGCAGCACAGCTGGATATGATCCAGAGATTGGGGCTTTGGTGCCTGAGTCCAGCAGGGATGCAGCTCGTGGCCAGGGTGATGTGAGTGCTGTGGTCTGCTGGTCCAGGAGCGTGGCAGGGATTGGTCCAGACTGATCCAGATGCTCCTGGAGCCTGGGCAGTTGGGATAAAACCCCTTCACTCCCTCATTTCATTACGCCCTGTCTAGAGCAGCACCTGCTGAGGTGCAGCTTCCATCGCCAGCCGTGCTGTTCCCAACCTGGGCCTGTCACCAAAGGGGTGACACGTCCTCAGTGAGAGACTGTCACACCCTGCCAGGGCTCACTGGGCAGCCAGGGCTGGCTTGGAGAGCCTGTGGAAGCTCCAAGGCTTTCTGCAGGCCGATGGAGCTGCTGCTCCCACCCTGCAGTGTGATGGAGCAGGGGCCGTGTGGAGCAGCCAGTCCAGTCCACTCCTCACCTTCTCCAGGGTTCCATCTATCCCAGGATCAGCCCACATGTGTGCAGGAGAAAATCCCAGAGCATTCATGATCTCCTGCAAGTACAGAACAGTGCTGGCATTCCCAGCTCATCCCATTTCAGGGTAGGTCCCCAGAGGGACCTTAGAGCACCTTTCCTGGGCCTAAAGGGGCTCCAGGAGAGCTGGAGAGGGACTGGGGACAAGGCATGGAGGGACAGGACACAGGGAATGGTTTCCCACTGCCAGAGGGCAGGGTTAGATGGGAGATTGGGAAGGAATTGCTGGCTGGGAGCATGGGCAGGCCCTGGCACAGGTTGCCCAGAGAAGCTGTGGCTGCCCCTGGATCCCTGGAAGTGTCCAAGGCCAGGCTGGACGAGGCTTGGAGCAACCTGGGCTGGTGGAAGGTGTCCCTGCCCATAGCAGGGGGTGGGATGGGATGAGCTTTTTAAGGTCCCTCCCACCCAAGCCCTGTGATCTGTGCTTTGTGCACCTGAGCTGGTTCCTGTCCCTGCTCAGGCAGGCGGTGGGACCAGGACTGTGCAGATTGAGTTGTCTCTCAGGAGCCTTTGGGAAGCACCCAAAGGAGCAGCAGCCCTGGTACAACAACCCAGCCTTGGGGGGGGGCATGGGAAACATCAGCAAAAATAAATCGGGCTAATCCCGAGGAATGAGCGGGCGCAGCAGCAGTTCCAGGCAGATTAAAGTCTTGCATTACACCACTTGGAAGGGCTGAGATTTACTTGGAAAGTGAATCACATTAATTAGCATTCTGCTAATGGCTGTTTTGTATAAATATAGTGTGCCTTAATACCAACACGAGTCGCAGGTTGACATATTTAGATCGTTGATATCAAAGTCATTAACGCCTCTCCGTGGTAAACCTATTCTCAGTTGGGGCTGTAAATGGGATTCTCCTGAGCCAATCAATCTTCCTAACGCCTGAGCAGAGCCTGTTGATCTTTAGCCACCGACGGGATACGGCTTCCCAGAAATGTGCTTGCATCTGTCAAAATTATAAGCAGCTGGCAGCCCCAGCCAAAGGTCAGCTCTGCTACGAGTGTGAAAATAGGATCCTGGGACAGGGAGGGCTGCTGCATCCCCCGGGATGTGCCACACAATCCCGGTGTGTCCATTCCCCGGACACATGGCGGGGATATTTTTATATGCACCATTTCTCACGCGTCCCCTGTGGTCCTGGAACTTCTCCAGGGCTTATTAAAACCCGGTCACATCAAAGGATGGGAAAGGGCCGCCGGAGTTTGGGAACTCGGAGGGCTTAATGATTATTTTGCACTAATTCACTCCTAATTTAGCGCTGGTTATTGGCCTGATTAACCCCCCTGTTCGTGGTGGAGGGAGGAGGTTCCTTTGAAACCTGGTTTGGGGGAATTTCAGCATGGCAGGAGCACAGGGCTGGGACCATTCCTGAAAGCCCACTGGGCATATTGATCATGGAATCAGTGATTAGATCTTGGAATAAATCCTTCCCTGGGAGGGTGGGCAGGCCCTGGCACAGGCTGCCCAGAGAAGCTGTGGCTGCCCCTGGATCCATGGAAGTGTCCAAGGCCAGGTTGGATGGGGCTTGGAGCAACCTGGGCTGGTGGAAGGTGTCCCTGCCCATGGCAGGGGGTGGGACTGGATGAGTTTTAAGTTCCCTTCCAACCCAAACCATTCCAGGACTGTGGGAAATGCCGACAGATCTTCCAGACCAACGTGTGGGACTGGGAGCGATGGTTCCATCTGGGATCATTATTAGGTCGTGGTGACAGGGAATGAAAGAGGCTGAGCCCAACTTTCAGAGTGAAAAGTTCCTGTCTGCTCCGGGACACCTCCCTCCATGGGGTAATGAAGGCCAAGCATTTTAATTTGGGAGCTTTCATTTGAAATCCTCTCAGTGGTACCAAACCGAGGGTTTTGGGGAAGAGGCGCTTCCTGCAGATCCCACTCCAGGATGGAGAGTGGATGGATGTGTCCTGCTTCCCAAAATCAGGTGTGTCTGGGCTCTGAGCAGCCCGAGAGGGCATCTCTGGGAGGGACGAGGCCACAGGAGCACATCCCACTCCCCAGAGCCACGTCAGGCCAGGCTGTGCTGGAACTGGAGCTATTCCCACTCTCCGGAGATGAGCCCTGGAGCAGGAGCATCCTTTGACTTGCATGAAATCCTGGAAATATGCCTTGTTTGCAGGTGTGGGGGTGGAGTCCAGCCTGGTCCTGGAGTAGCCTGGAGCCAGCATCGCTCCCCTGTGAGTTAACCCTGGGGGGATCCCCCCCCTCCTCCAGGAGCTCAAAATCCCGGGAATGAACTGCACTGAGGGGGGAGGAATGCTCAGCAACACCTTGGGCTGACCTAACAATAGAGAGAGCTTATTTTGACTGAGGGTTGAGGAGGGGTGGGTTTTGTTTTTTGGGGTTCTTTTTGCAGTTGGGAGGTTGTGCTGCAATAAAATCTGCACTTGTCTGGTGGATTTTAAATAACACTTATCTCATGGATGGAGCCAGACGGGACGTAACGTGTTCGTGTGTGGAATGGCTTCCCTGTCATTATTCCCACCTCCTATTTTGGGTGTTTGTTAGTCAGCCCTGAAGCCCCGAAGCAGATGCAGATTGCAAACAAAGGTTTTTTAGAATGTTCCCAATCAATAAAGGAATTAAATAAATAAGAGTGAGAGCCTTGGAAGCTGCGTGAAAACTCATTAGGGTTTTCAGGGATCGGGAAGTACATTCCATGTGAACAAATATAAATATCTATTGGGTTTTCACTTCAGAAAGGAGGTGTGGGGGTGGAAAAATTCCCAATCAGTATAAAAACGGCCGGGGTAATTTGTTTTGTCAGAGCCTGGGCAGCTGGAGGGAGCTTTAGATAGAATCCTCCTCCAAAAGAAATGGAAGCAGAGGAAAAGATTATCAAAAGAGGAAAGGCTTTAATAAACGGCGAAGCCCTGATCACCCACTGAGAAGCGAAGCTTAATTAGGAGATTAGGCCGCTCCCGGTGCTGTGCGCAGGCTCCGTGTGCCGGGAGCGGGGCTGGAGGCGCCGGGAATGCTGCTCAGTGCCCTCCCTCGGCCTCCCCGGGATGCAGAACACGCCTGTGCCCACCAAAACGTGCCTCCAGCTGCCCCCCTGCCCTGCCAGAGCACGGTGCTGGCACTGCCACAGGCCTGGGGGAGCAGGAATCGGGCAGGAAAGGGGGAGCTCTCTGGAAGCAGAGCCTGGGCTTGGGCTCCCTGCTGGGTTTCCATGTTCCAGTGTCCTCAGGGACTCTCTGCTGCTTCTCGGCTTTGGTTGGGCTTGATGAGTTCAGGGATCTCGAGCGTTTAGTTCTGGTGTTCAGAAGGAATCCTTCCCTGTCAGGGTGGGCAGGCCCTGGCACAGGTTGCCCAGAGAAGCTGTGGCTGCCCCTGGATCCCTGGAAGTGTCCAAGACCAGGTTGGACAGGGCTTGGAGAAACCTGGGCTCGTGGAAGGTGTCCCTGCCCATGGCAGGGGATGGCACTGGATGGGCTTTGAGGTCCCTCCCAACCCAAACCATTCTGGAATTCCGTGTTTCTGTGACCTTTTCCAACCCAAATGATTCCGTGATTCTATGGCATCACACCCTACTCCCTCTGGGAAAACATGGTTTAAAACTCTCGCTCTTCTAGCAGATTCTGTCCTGTCACAGAGCCAGCAAAGCCTTTTCCTTTTGGCTTTCATGTGAAAATGAAGAGCATTTGCATCCAACTGGCGAGGTCCGTGGGCAGGGGGAGCAGCCCCGAGCGCAGTGTGTCCTCTCCAACCTGGCCTGGGACACTCCCAGGGATCCAGGGGCAGCCACAGCTTCTCTGGGCAGCCTGTGCCAGGGCCTGCCCACCCTCACAGCCAACAATTCCTTCCCTATATCTGAGCTAAAATTCCCCTCTCTGAGGGGAGTTAAACCCTGAGTCAAACCCATAACTCCTTGTCCTATCCCTCCATTTCCTGCTGAAACTTTGGGGATGCTTCCCAAATCATCCCCTCCCCTCACTCACACACATGCAGCCTGCAAACCTAATAACAACCGCCTGAAAAACATACTAAAACCAGAAAATTTATGTAGCATGACCCAAATTGAATTATACATTACAGCACTATAATTGATTTTTTAGAAGAGAGATTAAATTTATTTTATGCCTCACTAACTAACAGCCAGATTTACCTAATTGCTTGGAGTGCAGAGTTAGGATGATTCATTAAACCCCGTACATGCCTGGGTACATTACACTGTGACTAAAGCTTCCCTGCTTCGAGCAATTAAAGTGGAGAAACTTGGGGCCTCATAAGTAATTGAATATAACAATCCAGCTCGGAGTGGCTCTGGATGTCTTATTAAGTTCTTCAAGCAAAAAAAAAACCACAAGTTTCCCCCCATCCTCCAGTGAATCATTTTGTGGATTTCTCCCCGCCTGGCATTGTTTTCTCCTCTTGCCAAGCAAAAAAAAAAAAAAAAAAAAAGAAAAAAAATGGTGTCTATGAGACAGATTTCATGCCTTGCTTCACAGTTTAATTTTATCAATCATAACATTCAAAAAAAAAATTGACAGCAGTGAGTAGACATCGCCGCTATTCCAAGGAGAGGAATTTTGGGTGGAATCTAGTAACATTTGGTAATTATATACACATTGCAAAAATAAAGGTAGCAATTTAGGAAAACAGGAGTGGAGAGAAATTATCGTTTGAGCTGGCAGGAATAAATTAGAATTGTTTGGCACACTTTAATAAAATCCCACGGAGGAACAAAGCGCTCTCGGAAAAAGCGGATGCGGAGCCGAGCGCGGGGGGCTGGGATGGACACAGGGACAGGGGACAGAGGGGTGTCCTGGGAGAGGTGTTGGGATGGTCATCACTGGCATCACCTCGTGATGGAATTTATAACTTCAAACTGCCAGGGGGCAGGGTTGGATGGGAGATTGGGAAGGAATTCCTGGCTGGGAGGGTGGGCAGGCCCTGGCACAGGTTGCCCAGAGAAGCTGTGGCTGCCCCTGGATCCCTGGGAGTGTCCAAGGCCAGGTTGGACGGGGCTTGGAGCAACCTGTGCTGGTGGAAGGTGTCCCTGCCCATGGCAGGGGGTGGAATGAGAGGAGTTTTAATGTCCCCTCCAGCCCAAACCATTCTGTGACTCCATGATTATTCCTGCAATCCCGGTTCCTGCAGGCCTGCTAAGTGCAGGAACCATCTCCCAGTCCCTGCAACTCCTCACTTGCAGGATATTGGAGAAGTGAAGAAGTTTCCAGCCTGTCCTCAGGTGGGCTGGGCGGTGCCGTGGTGGCTCCTGCAGCCTGATTTCAGGGAAGGACTGGGGTGAGCAGAGCTGTGTCCCATTATTCGGGAGATGGATGATTAGCTGCCTTCCAGGAGCGGGGCTGGAAGCACACCCGGCATTAAGGTTTAATGAGCATTGCACAATCCAGGATCATCAGTTTACTCGCTGCACGGAGCCCACAGGTCATAAAATTCAGGCTGGATTGTGTGAACCATCTCACACAAAGGGCCTCCCGTAACAAAATCAGCCTTTAATTAGCAGGACACGGTGCAAGGCTGAGGTGCAGCTTTCCCAGCCAGCTCGGGGTGACTGTAATTACCCAGGGCTTGGCACATGCATCATTAATGGCTGTTTTTTTCCCTTGTGCCCTGTTTCCTAGGGGGGTTTTGCTGGGGGAGGGCTGGCACTGCTGTGGGCAGTGGGTACCTGTGGGGTGGGCTGGGGGGATGGCCACTGCTCCACCTCTTCTCCTGTTTGCACCCAAAATTCCTCAGTGCAGGCACATCCATGTCCCTGCTCCTGCCAGGCTCTGCAGGAATTGTGGCCAGTGATGCAGTTATGGGTGTATAATCTTTTCTTTTGCTGACTGGCTTTTGGAGCTTGGGTGGGAAGCTTTGAGGGGGAAAAGCAGCCAGGCTCTCCTGAGATACAAATAGGTGTGGCTGCCCCATCCCTGGAAGTGTCCAAGGCCAGGTTGGACGGGGCTTGGAGCAACCTGGGCTGGTGGAAGGTGTCCCTGCCCATGGCAGGGGGTGGCACTGGATATTATTTAAGGTTCCTTCCAACCCAAACCCTTCAGGGATTGGTGATGCATCCAAACTGGGGGGTCTGAACGTGGGAAGAACCCACAGCATGGCCTGGGATCTGAGATGCAAAGTGGCTGCTGGAACCACGCCGATGGATGTGGGGAGAGATCCAGGCATTCAAACCATTAGGTGAGGGGTTGTGTTTTTTTAATTACAGCCAAAGCTCTATCACAGGAAACCTTTCAGCTCCAGGTTGTGCAGCACTGGCAGGAAGCAAAGTGTTTGTGTTTCGTCTCTTGAAAAATGGGCTGTTTTTCCTCCACTCTGGTCCCGGGGAAGTCCATCACTCCCTGCTTCCCTTGGATGGCTTAAAAGCTCCTTTGCTGCAAGAGCCTGGGAGGGTTCCAGCTCCAGGAGGGATTAAACCACTCCTGGAGGAGATGCAGCGTGATGACAGCAATTCCCTCATGTGATGCTGATCCCAGCCTTTTCCTTTTTTTTTTTTTTTTTTTTTTCTTCTTCTTTTTTTTTTTTTTCCTCCGAAGGATCAAGGGATGCGTTTAACAAAACGAGCTGCCCTTTCTGTGTGCGCGCACAGCATCCCTCGGAGCCGTTCCCGGGAAGGGAGAACATCATTAAGGAGTAAGGAATGGCCCTGCACGGGCTCCACCCCGCTCTCAGTGCTGGGAAGCCCAATTAGAGCGCCGAGATAACGATGGAGTGCTCGGCTGGATTTGCACGGGGGCTGCAGCCTAGAGAGGGCACCACGGTAATTTATTATGCTGATTAGGGGGGAGCTTTTGTCACCACAGACAGAGCCTGGTTAAGCCCCTTGGAGCTCCCACCCCGGCACCTGCAGCTCATAGGGGGGCTCCCACCCCAAATCCCCTCCCCAGCCCCACAAGCTGCTTTATCCTGGTCTTTGCCTTGGGCTGGCTTTGGGGTTTCTGGAGGGTCCCAGGTGAGCCCCCAGTGGAGCTCTGGGGGGTGAGCAGCCTGTGGTTGGGTGGGGGGTTCTGCTCTGGTCCATCAGAGTGGGGAACAGGGATCTGGGATATGGAGTGGAGAGCAGGTGAGCAGTTGAAATCCTCCTCAGCTGCCCCACCCCTGGAATGTTCCAGGCCAGCTTGGACGGGGCTTGGACCGACCTGCTCTGGTGGGAGGTGTCCCTGCCCAGGGCAGGGGTGGAAGGAGATGATTTTTAAGGTCCCTTCCCACCCAAACCATTCCCTGATTCTGTGATTCTGTGATTCCCGAGGCTCCACTTCCCAGCGAGCTCCAGCGGGAGCTGCAGATCCAGCTGGGAATGTGAGTGAGCATGTTGGGGTGACATCATGGCTTGTGGCATGTTAAAAAGGGGCAGATTCTGGGGTCAAAAGGGCTGAGAGAGGATCCCTGAAACCCAGCCCAGCCCTTCTGTGCTTCTGGGAGGAGCAGCTCAGAGTCAGGAGCCCCCCTGGCTCTGTGGTCCCTGGCCCATCCTGCTGCTCCGTGACTGCCCAAAGGAATAATTGGTGTTAATTGGCACCACCCATGCCCTCTGGCACCAGGGCTGCCTCTGGAGCTGCTGGCAGATGGTTTGAGCTGGGTGTGTGTGGAGCTCTGCTGGGGAAGCATCCAGCAAAGCCTGGTGAGGGGCTGTTCCCAGAGCCCAGCCCTGCAGCACCCCGGCTAAACCCGGCCCAAAGGTGGGGCAGGACAGCTCTGGGCACAGCAGAGATGTGCAGAGAGCAGGGGAACTGCCCCCCTGAACCCCCAGCTCTGTCTGGGGGACAGCAGGAGGGCTCAGGGGTCTGTCCTTTCCTAGGCTGGCAATATTTGGGACTGAGCCGTGCTTTGTGATGCGGGGGTTTGGTCTACAACACGTCTGCCTTAATGAACTCCAGCAGCACAGAAGGCAATTATGTTTGTGTCTAGACCTGCCTGAGACCATCAACAGCACCTCATTACTTTACAGATTGTTAATGCTGTTGGCAGAAGTTGAAGATCCTCCTTGAAATAAAAAAAAAATAAAAAATAAAAAAAAAATCAAATTTATTCTCCGTTGCAACACACTTTAACTGCTGATAAATGATAAATTGGGGCTTGTGGTAATGAGGCCTCGCTTTGGCCAGGGGCTGATCCATAACCCCAGAGCAGCACGAAAGGGAGAGGGGAAGTGGCAGACAACTCGTGTGAGGTTTCTCTGAAAGGTCATGAGAAGCTTTAGGAAAATGAGGAAACAAAGGTAGTGCTGTTGTGTCAGGGCCTCTGCTCTGCTCCCAGGGCCTCGTGGTCAGCCATGAATCACAGCCCTGTCAGGATGTGGAGGGACATGGACATGGGGTTGTTCTGGAGATCTGGTTTTTTCCCCATTATTATGTGCATATCAAATCTGAGCAGGAGGAGGTGACCCCCAGCAGGGTTTCATATCATCTCCTTCCGTGGAGTCACAGAATCCCACAGATGGTTTGGGTTGGAAGGGACCTTAAAACCCAACCCATCCCATCCCAGCCCCTGCCATGGGCAGGGACACCTTCCACCAGCCCAGGTTGCTCCAAGCCCCATCCAGCCTTGCCTTGGACACTTCCAGGGATGGAGCAGCCACAGCTTCTCTGGGCAGATTTATCTGAATTTTCCCCAATTTCTCTTTTCCCCCAACATTTCCATCCCTGTTCCTATTCCTGACCCCCCCAGAGGGGCTGAGGGAGGCAGAGGATGGAGCCAGGCCACAGCTGGGGCAGGGACCATGCCCAGGGCTGGGGGGTCAGTGCTGACCACGCTGAGCCCTCCAGGCTGGGTGTTGGAGCTCCAGGGAGGGGAATGTCGCAAACAATTCCGGCTCCATCAGCACGGGCGTTGGGGGAGCAGGGAAGCGTGTTGTGAGCTGTCAGCTGACAGTAATGGACTTGTTAGGCTCCTGATGGATGGAGATGGCCCTGGAAATTGCCAGGAGCCATTTCAATCCCTGCCTGGCCCTGACACAGCCGTGCACAAGGACGGGGGGAGCGCTGACAGACCGCTCTGCTCTGCCCTTCACTGGGGGTTTCACGACTGTTGTGGTTCCAGAGGATCTGGTGACTCCCGGGAAGCAGCTGGAGGATGTCCCTGGGTGGAGGAGGAGGCAGGAGCTGGGATGCTGAGCAGAGCAGGGCATCCAGCACATGTGGGTGTCCATGGTTTATCCAAGTGCCTGTCCCTGGGAACACATTGCTCCAGTCCAGGCCAAGCGAACAGGGCGGGTACCTCGTTAAAAGGATACATTCTGATGGGCTGATTAATGATGTGAAAATGCCTCCTCTTAGGAAAGAGTCCTCTTGTTCCCTGTTGGCCAACCCGGAGAGGGGGAGCTGCTGGTGGTGTCGGCTCCTCCCAGGGAGTCTCCCAGCCCAGGCTGATGCCATTCCCGGGATGGAGGGGTGTGAGTGTCTGCCCTGCAGATCCATCCGTGTGGGCAGACGGGGTGGGCAGTGTGACCTGGGAGCTGTGGGGCTGTGCAGATGTTTATCTCTGGTTTTGGAAGCTCGGCCAATAACAAATGTCTCCATGTGGCCCTGGATGGGGGAAGGGGCCTGGCTTGTTTTCCCCGGGGGATTGATCTCCTGACATCACCGAGTGGGAATGTGGAAAGGAGCAGATGTGCTGTTTCCTTGTCTCCTGCTGCTCTTGCCCTGAGTTTTCCCTCTCCCCATTGCGTCACCACACCTTCTTTTCCTCCAGGTAGAAGAGGGAAGAGCAGCTTAGGGAAGCTCCTCCTTCCCAGAGCCCAAGGCTGAGCCCCCCAGCAGAGGTTTGGGTGCAGCCCAGCACCAAATGTGCCCCTCACCTTCTGTCTGGGCTCTCTGGTGGTCACTGCTGTTGGATCCCAGACCTCCTTCCTCCTGTACATCCATGGGTTTGGCTCAGCCTGAGGAAAGGCCTTCCCAGCTGGGATGGGATGAAATGAGTGGCCCAGGACACCAGGAGAAGGCTGCATGGTGTGCTCGTGGGTTTGATGCTCGAGGGCAGCCTGTCCAAAGCAGAGCTGTCCCCCCATGGTTGGGGGGTGACAGGGAGGCTGCAGAGTTCATTTTTGGGGGGGATAGACAGAAATTCCTTGTTTGCTGGCTGTGGGGTCGGGGGGCATCACCAAGGGGCTCCCCCCCAGCCCTCCCCACAGGGCCTCCCTGCCAGCAGCCTCGGGGCAGCACAAATGCTCATCCCTGTGACCCCCATCTAATTCAAGCAGTTTATCTTTGCTGCAGAGAGGAAATTAAGGGGAAGAAAATCATTATGACCCTCTATTGTGTTATCCCAGCTCCAGCACTGCTCCGGCTCTGTCCCTGCACCGGCTCTGACCTGGAGGGATCACTGTGTCATGAGTCTAAAATGTTATTTCCTTCCCTCTTTCTCCATCCCGGGGCTCGTTTTAGCCAATGTGATCGTTCTGAATTGTTCTCAGCAGTGAGGTATTTTCTTTAATGGACTATTGAGCTCAGATAACAAATTTTAAATTATAACACACATGACCTGAGCCAATTTAAACTTAATCTAAAATGTTGAATTGCCTCTACCCCAAATGGCTGCGAGAACACACACGGGGAGCGTTGTTAGAGAAAGTGAAGTGAACGAGACCTTCAACCCAAGAGGAAGCTGAAAACCTCACCAAATGCATCACCAGGGCCTAGTGATGGAAAATACATTTGTGCTTTCAAACCCTGTCCAACCTGGCTTGGGACACTTCCAGGGATGGGGCAGCCACAGCTTCTCTGGGAAACCACCCTCACAGCCAAGAATTCCTTCCCAATATCCCACCTAAACCCACTGGGATTGTTCAGCCTGGAGAAGAGAACGCTCTGGGGAGACCTGAGAGCCCCTTCCAGGGCTTAAAGGGGCTCCAGGAGAGCTGGAGAGGGACTGGGGACAAGGGATGGAGGGACAGGACACAGGGAATGGCTTCCCAGTGCCAGAGGGCAGGGAGAGATGGGAGATTGGGAAGAAATCCTCCGTGCTGTGCCTTCCCCAGCCCGTTCCATGCCCTCCCCAGCCCGTTCCATGCCCTCCCCAGCCCGTTCCATGCCGTGGCGCCGGAGCAGCCGGAGCCCCGGGCGCGGGGTGCGGGAACTCATCCGTGCTGAATGGAATGACAACAGAGCTGTAATGCTTCGTGGAGTGTGTTTAATGAAAATATCAGCCCGGGCCCCCGACACGAGGCATTCATGTATAATAAAATGAGGTTCCTGAAACACTTCAGAGCATAAACCATCTGGTCTGCTGTGATGTACTAACAGCTTTGACTAATTTTTAATGCAGGTTTTATGACGGATATGCACATCACGCTACCCATGCATAAGGAAGATCCAGCCTGGCTGCACTTTGAACCGAACTGACTGCTGATGAATTTGTCTCCCATTTTAATTACTTTCTGTACATTAAAGGTGTAGTGGACCATGTGAAGTGCCTTGTCTGGTTTATCCCCTCTGTGTCCCCACGTCTCCTTAAAGTGCTGGAGCTGCCTCCGCTCCCTGATCCGCAGCCAGGCGGGAGGGAGAGAGGGAGATGGAGGGAAACCATTCGGGCAGGAATCGGTCAATAAACACGTTGGGCCACCAGCAACGAGCCCGTTTCATGAGGTTAATTAATTCTTATTAATTATGTCCCTTGAAATTTTCTCTGGCCCGTGTGGCAGGGATTGGTGCCGCCCAACGGGGTTTGCAAGGAGAGCTCAGCATTCTCTTCCAGGGAAATCAGAGCAGGAACTCGTGATGGAAAAGGCTTTCAGGCTGCAATCTCTGCCAGGCTCTTTCTCTTTAATGAATTTTTAAAAGACTTTATCAGCTTCAAAACATATTTATTTATTTATCACAACCCAAAAGTGGAGCCATTTATCTGAGCGAGCCCCAGATGTTTGGGATGCTGCTGGAATAGGGCTGGACCAAAGCCTTGGCAGGGCTTTTGTCCATTTGCTGAATTTGCAGCCAGCCTGGCTTGGCTCTGCCCCTCTCCTGATTCCCAGGAGAGCTGATTCCCTAAGGAGGGATCAGATTTGCAAGGTGAGCACCTGCTTATGTTGATTATTCTGGCAAAATTCAAATGACCATTTAATGCTTTACTTTGGGAGGACTGTGCTCCAGTTGTTTCAACTTTGCCATCTTTTGGGGAAAAAAAAAAAGGAGAATAATGAGTGAATCTCAGCCAGGACTGGCAGGGCTGTGAAGTCATGTCATCGCTCTTCCCTTCATCACGACATTCCTTTCCTCTTCATCATCTCATTCCTCTGCCCTTCATCATCACATTCCTTTCCTCTTCATCATGTCATGCCCCTTCTCTTCATTCTTTTTTGTCCTTCCTTGTGACATTCCTCTCTTCATCATGTCCTTTCTTCCCTTCCTTTCCACCCCTTCTGGATCATCACAGCTGCAGGTGTTTTTCCTTGCTGGGTTGGTGACAACACCAGGAGTTAATTTGTCAATTAAAACGTGTGTCAGGACCTCAGTGACAAGTCCTTTGTTTACTCTGAAAGTCAGTTGTGAAGCCACCAGGATTCCTCTCCCTGCAGTCACCCTTTGGGATGAATGAGTTTCACTGTAGTCTGGGAATTCACTTGGCTGGGCTTTGGTGCAGCCTTGTCCTGGTTTTCCTCATGGATTGGCCAGCTGGGCCCTTTTCTGTGGGCAGGGCTGTCATGACTAACCTGTCTCCCTGAGGGATGATCCAGACCTGCCCAATTTCACAAACCTTTTGGGATTCACTGGGGTTGGAAGGACTCAGCCAACAGTCCTTGCTGGAGACAAGCTGAGGCAGTGGCTTGTGTTTGTTAATGGGAATATCTACAAATCACAGCTTACGTGGGAACTTCAATTCCAGGCTCACTGCAAGAGAAAAAAATCAACCCTAATTAAAAATTCAATAATGAGACTGGCCTTGGTGACTGAGCAGAAGGGAAAGTACCTACAAGCAGCAAATTCGTTGCCAAGGACAGAAAGCCCTCCAAGTGCAATGTGTTAAGAGGAAAATGTCACTTTATTGGATGTTCCTTCGTCTCGCTAACGAGCACTGGGTTAATTTTAGCTTTCCCGCTGCGTCCCAGCTCCGTGGTTTCTGCGGATCCCGTCTCACACAGCCCCACCAGGTCGCTGGGAAGGGGGCTGTTCTCCCGTTAGCAGCACTAACAGCGGCTTCAGCACTCCCAGGCAGGCACCAGGTGATGGATGGAAGGGGTTTGGTGTCACCTGTCCCGGATCATCCGGCGGGATTTCAATCCCAGGCCACCCACACCTGCTGGGGGTGTCCTGCAGTTTACAGACCACATCCATCGCTCCAGAGGCTCCTTTCTGCTCCCCCAGTTGGGCATCCCATGGGCTCACAGCATCCCCCCAGCTCCAGGACCTGCAAGTCCTTCAGCAGCGAGGGAGAGGAGCTGCCCTGGCACTCCCTGATGAGCAGGGCTGGGGCTGCTGCAGCCTGGCAGCGCTGCCCTGGGAGAGGGGTTCCAGGAATCCAGGCGTGTGTGAGGGCTGTGAGAGGGCAGGGGCTTGGATGGAGCTTCACAGACCTCCCAGGCCATGCACTGAGTGGGGATGCACCGACTCCAGGGAGCCCAGAGGAGCTGTGGCTGCCCCTGGATCCCTGGAAGTGCCCAAGGCCAGGTTGGACGGGGCTTGGAGCATCCTGGGCTGGTGGAAGGTGTCCCTGCCCATGGCAGGGGGTGGGACCGGATGGGCTTCAAGGTCCCTTCCAACCCAAGCTATTCCAGATCCACACAATGAGGAATAGGCAGGATAATACAAATTCCAGATCACTTTGCTTGGCCCTTGAATAGGACCTTTTTATTAGGTCAGAAATGTTCCTGACTTCTTCTCATCTGACTTCTCATCTGACTCCTCATTTCCTGTTTTCTTCAGGGACCTGGCAGGAAAGAGACACTGAACCACCACAGGGAAAGTCGTTCTTGCTCGTCCACTAAAATTCAGGACAGGCGAAAGTTTTCACACGGCTTCCCCTGGGATTCCCTGCCCTGGTTTGTACACACACAAGTGGTTTAAATCATCCAGGCACTCACTTGAACTGGGCTTAATCTCCAACCCCCTTGAGATCAGCCCATCTCCAGTTACTGCTCCAAATGTTTAATTTTACTGCTGCTTTTCACATGTTGGAGTTGTTTTCTAATGGGACTCAAGCAGTAGAAATTTTTATATTTTTATATATTTTATGTAAGTATATATTTATATATACTCTGATAAAGATGTCCAGGCTTGTTTTCAACCTACCATGGGTGACTAAATGGGCTCTGCAGGCCTTGGTGTGGTCCCTCCACTGCATCTTTTGGGGATGGAGGGATTGTCCCCCCCCATGTAAACTTTGCATGTGTGTACAGGGAGAGTAGGGGGGTCAAGAAACTCTTCCATCCCTGGAATGTTCCAGGCCAGGTTGGATGGGGCTTGGAGCAACCTGTTCTAGTAGAAGGTGTCCCTGCCCATGGCAGGGGGGTGGAACGGGATGGGCTTCAAGGTCCCTTCCAGCCCCAACCGTTCCAGGATTCCATGATTCCATGATTCCATGGTCAAAGGTCACTGTGATGTGAGCCTGGAGAAGTCATGGGACTGCCAGCACAGGGATGTGGGGCTGCAGCACCTCCCAGCTCTGGGAAAGCCCTCCTTGGCTGAAGGCAAAGCCCCACGTGGAGCAGGAGCGTTCCTGGAAGCGCCAGAGCTCCCGCACAGCTCCATCGACGTCCTCCGGCTCCGCGTCCTCGGAGCGGCGCCAGCCCCGGAGCCGCTGCCAAGCCAGGAAGGGCTGACAATGAGAGGAGTCTATCACCACTCTCACACACGTTTCCTAATGCCTGCTTTAGTGCTGAACATCTGGGAGGGATGCTGTTGTGCTCCCAGAGCCATTTGCTTTGGCTGCGCCGAGGCTTTTCCAGCGGAGCCGGGCTGGGCCGGGGATCTGCGGAGGCTGCGGGAGGGAGAGTTGTTTTAGAAGTGCACGACAGGTAATTAATGGCTTCCTGAGAGCTAGAACCAGTTGGAAGGTTTTATTTCCAAAGAATAATGGCTTTGTGAGAAAATGATTTCTCTTCAGCTGTGTCTTCCATTGAGAATTTGGGAGGTTTTCATAAAAAAATGATGTTGTGATCTTTTTGGTTGTCGGAAAAACCCCTTCTCAGCCCAGAGTTTTCTGATTTTTGGGAGAAAGACCCAGGCAACTGGTGACAGGATGAGAGGACAGGATGAGAGCCTCAAGCTGTGCCAGGGGAGGCTCAGGTTGGACATCAGAAGGAATTTCTCCCTGGAAAGGGTGGTCAGGCCTTGGAAGGGGCTGCCCAGGGAGGTTTGGAGTGCCCAGCCCTGGAGGTGTCCAAGGAAGGCCTGGCCATGGCACTCAGTGCTCTGGGCTGGGAGGAGGTGCGGATGGGCACAGGGGGCACTCCATGGGCTGGGAGGGCTTTTCCACCCTCAGGAATCCTGGGATTCTGTAAATGATGGACAAGCCCAGGGGAAAATAGGACGTGAATGGAAAGGGAGTGTTGGCAGAAAGGCAAGGCAGGATGTCACGGTGTGGGGCGTGCACTCAGGTGCCACCGTGTGGCATCACCCTCGGTGTCCCTCGGTGCCGGGAGCTCATCCACGTCCAACAGCCACGGAGGAACAACGGCGTGGAGGGGTCTGTTACATTCAATTATGGTTGGAACAATTAGATTAGACTCCCCGCTAATTAACAACCCGAGTGCGGGAGCTCCGGGAGGGGCCGGGGCGGTGGAGGTGTCGGGATGGCCGGGGGACATCGGGGCGTCCCTGCGGCACTTCCAGCTCTGCCTGTCACGGCGCTGCTGCTCCTCTTTCCCTCCCTCTCCGTTAATTGTTTGCGCTCCCTGTGTGCCTTCAATCCATTAGTTCCACTTGCAGGGATCGTAGCAGGCAGTAAAGCCCCTGCTCTGCCGGGGGCTCATCCCGTTCCTAATGCCATTGGAGCGGGGGATCAGCGCCATCCCCGCGCCGCCCGAGCCCCCCGGGGCCGCGCCTGCAGAGGGCCGATAAGGGAATCGGATTTTCCTGGCGACACCAGAGGTGAAATCCAAGGATCCCGAATATTTAGTGATGTTTACCCACAGTAATCAGCTTCTCAAATAGATGTCACCGGCAAGGTTTGTGCTGCATTGATTGCAGGGCCCCGCTCGCTGCCCAGGGGCAAACAGCTCTGATTAATATTTCACAACACTTTTCCTTTTTTTTTTCCCTCTCTCTCTCTTTTTTTTTTTTTGCTGCTCAGAGAGCCTTGATAGAGAGAGACAGAATATTTTACCATCTCTTGTGTTTGCCTGCTCCAGTAATCATTGGATTCAATCACTCTTGCAATGTTTTTATGAATTAATAACAGGCACTTTGGAGGGCTGGCGGGGAGATGGGAAATGCAATCTGTACAACCTTAATGAGCACCGTGGGGACCTGGTACCATGGTTTCCGAAATCCTCTCTGTGCTTCGCTCTAAATCATTGTCTCTCCAATTACCTGCTCGCAGCCGGCCCTGGATGGCTCTCCTTGGTGGTGAGTACACCTGGCTCCCCGCTGGCTGCTGCTTCCAGCGCCAGGGCTCCTCTGGAAGCTGGCCCAATTAATTTATTTTTTTCTTTTTCTATTTTCTCTCTTCTTTTTTTTTTTTCCCCTCCCTTTAATAAAAGCTCACCTTTGTCAGCGCTGACAAAATGTTTGTCTTTGCTGCCTCATTAGTGTTTGCTGTGCCTGAGCAGCGGGATGGAGCTGTGCTGAGGAGTGGAGGTGGCAAATGAGCCCCTGCTCTGCTCTGCTCCGCCTGGGAATGCAGAGTTTGGGGTGTTTTGCTCTGCAGTTCACTGGGCTGGGTGGAACTGGGCCAGGGGGCTCTGGCTCTGATGGCCACAGACTGCAAACCAGGGGAGAGCAGGGCCAGGCATGGTGGGGACACTGGAAAGGAGCCACAGGGGGCTCTGTGGTGGGCAGCGATCCACAGACTCATGGAATAGAATCATGGAACCACTGGGGTTGGAAAAGCTCTCTGAGATCGAGTCCAAACATTAACCAGGCACTGCCAAGGCCAGCACTATCCCATGTCCCCACATCCACAGGGCTGTTAAATCCCTCTGGGAATGGGGACTCCATCACTGCCCTGGGCAGCTGTGCCAGGGCTGCCACAACCCTTTCCATGAAGGAATTTTCCCTAATAACCAGCCTAAGCCTTCCCTGCCTCAGGTTGAGGCCAGTTGCTCATATCCTGTCACTTGTTACTCGGGAGGAGGGCTGGGACCTCTCAAGTGATCCCCCAAACCCTCTGCCCTGTCCCAAGGGAAGGATCTAACCCCTGATCCCCACCTCCTGATTCCCACCCCTGGATTCCCATTTTTTCCCACCTCCTGGGGCTGAGCAGGGCAGCCCAGCCGTGTGGAGCACTGGAGGCTGTCGGCTCCCAGGGGGCCTTGGAGGACGAGCATCCAGACACCCAGACGTGCAGCTGCACTTTTCAGACTTGTCTGAGTGGAAATTTGGCCACGGGCAGCACAATTGTGTTTCAGGCCTTGAAGCCAAGTGGAGTCATTAAATCCTCTCTCCCCTGGAGAGAGCCGGGCTCTTGGGAGGGCAGAGTTTTACAGCTCCAGTGTTGGGTCAGGATCCAACCTCAGGTTGGTGTGAGTTTGTGGAGGCCTGAAATAGCAACTGGTGAGAGACATTTCATGGAATCCTGGAACATCTTGAGTTGGAAAAGCCCTCTAAGATCACTGAGTCCAACTGTCCCCTGGCGCTGCCAAGGTCACCGCTCATCCATGTCCCCAAGTGCCACATCCACATGGCTTTTAAACCCCTCCAGGAATGGGGACTCCACCACTGCCCTGGGCAGCTGTGCCAGGGCTTGATTTCCTCATCAAACAAAAGCAAAGGATCCTGAGGGACAATTCCATGAGTAAGGGATCCCTTACTCACTGAATTTACAAAGGAAGCCTTGCAGCTGGGGGCTGTGGGGACAGCTCAGTGCCCACCTGTGGGGACAACAGAGATGTGGCACAGCTGTTGGTGTGTGGGCTTGCTCCCAACATCCCTGGGGGCCCAGATGCTGCTTGGGTGTTTGGGAAGTGGTGCTTCCTCCTTTGGATCATCAGCTTGGTGGCTCACTGCGAGGTGGGGGCTGGTAACTGCTGGTGAGGTCCCTGTTGAGGCTGGAGGGTTTGCAGGGCTGGGGACACCCTGGGGACAGAGGTGTCCCCAGGCCCCTGGAATCATCCTCAGGCCCCCGCACTGGAATTTTTGACTGAGGACTAAACAAATGAAAGGAGCAAAGGGCTGAACAACCCCTCCTTCTCCGGGTATCACCTGCCCTGGCAGGGATGGAGACATTCCTGCCTCTCCTCTGGACAGCCCAGGAACAGCCAGCACATGCAGTGACAATGCACCTGGCTGAGCTCTTCACAAGTGCCTGATTAACTTCCAACCCCCTCCACAGAAAATCTCCCAACTTTTATGAGCAGACCCAGCCGAGCTCCGGCTTCAGCGGCTTCTCAGTTTCCCCCTGCTCTGTTTATTTTCTGGGTCTTTTTTAATTGCTTTTAGAGACTGTTCTCAGCCTACAGCTATTTGGGAGCTGTGGGACGCAGATCTCAGCCTGGGTGAGTAAGAAGTAATTTATAGACACTTGGCCAGCGCTGCTCCAACGTTTGTGCTGCCCAGACGGGCGTTACGGCGCGGCCGACGCACCAGGACACGCGTGGAGAGGGTGCTGGGGCGGCACCTCCCGCTCCCTGACGGGCTCCAACTGGTGTGAACTGGGCAGTGCTGGGCCTGGGGATGCTCCCTTCCATCCCAGCAGGGCCGAGGGCACGGCTGTGCCTGCCCATGGACCGGCCCAGCCGGGTGGCTGTGCACGGATGAGCTGCTGGGGAGGGTCATGGAAAAGGAATTTCCCCCAAAACAAGGTCTGGTTGTGAACCTTTCCCGGCAAGGGGTGAGCCAGGCAGTGACTTCCCATCCTGATTTATAGCCAGTGTAGATGGTGTGCTCCAGGTCTGGAGCAGAGCCAGCTCCCTGCTGGGGTCCCTGCTGGTGTGAGGGGTGCTGGGCACAGCTCCGAGCCGGGCAGGATGCGGCCTTGGAAGCAGGGCCAGTGGGATCATGGGATCATAGAAACGGAGAAGATCCTGACTTGGAAGGAACACACAAGGATCATCGAGTACAAATCCTGGCCTTGCACAGGACAACCCCAACAATCCCCACCGTGTGCCTGAGGGATGCGAGGGGTGAGTTGGCACCTCAGGGTGGCGGGGGACACCCTGGGCACCCCAGTGCTGGGCAGAGGTGCTGGCCAGTCCTGTGCCCTGAGCATCCCTGGTCCTGTCCTGGGGATCCCTGTCCCTCCTGCCCTGAGCACCCCTGGTCTGTCCTGACGATCCTTGTCCCTGCCCTGCCCGTTCCTGATCCTACCTTGAGCATCCATGTCCCTGTGAGCATCCCTGTCCCTGCCCTGCCCATCCCTTCTCCTTCCCTCACCTCTGCGGTGCCAGCTGATTTTTTTATTTGAATTTCTTTTCTTTCCCCCTTCCCTCTGATCCCGCTGGTGCTGCGAAGCCCTGAACAATAGCCGGGATTTATCCGGAGCTCCCATCCTGCCAGCTGGCGGCGGCTCAGCTTCTCATCCCTTTCCAGGGCCCCAAAACCGGGGGGTGGGTTGCTCCGACAAGTCCCTGCTCTCTTAAATGCCTGGGCACTGATACAATTAATGTTTAGCGCGGCATTCTTGTTTCCTGGTTGCCATTCTCCGCCACACAATGGGCTGTTTTGCCCATGAAATTACTGCTCTGATTAGGAGGAATCTGCCCGTCATTAGACTTTCAAATGCGAGCGTTGTGCAGCCCGGCCCAGATCGCTCCGGCGATATTCCTGCTCCTGAAGGCAATGGCGAGTGCAAATAGGGCAATTTTAGACACTTCCAGGGGAGGGGATTTGCATTGATGGGGGTTGTTGTGTCGCGGCAGCGGCAGCTGGGCCAGGGCACACACGGATCACACGGCAAAGGCAGCGGCAGCTCCTGCCCTCTTTATATTTATATTTATATGTAATCATGGAATTATGGGGTGGCTCGGTTGGGTTCTTCCAGTGGGGCTTTGCCTCCAAACTGGGCAGCTGGAGATGCAGAAAGGATCGTTGTGCCCAAAACCAGAATCATGGAATCACAGAATCACTTGGATTGGAAGACCCCTCAGAGATTATCAAGTTCATCCATTCCCCAGCACTCACCATGTCCCACCACCAACCATGTGCCTCACCACCACCACTCACCCACGTCCCCAAGTGCCACATCCACAGGGCTTTTAAACCCTCCAGGAATGGGGACTCCAGCCCTGCCCTGGGCAGCTGGGCCAGGGCTGGACGATGTTTTCAGTGATAAATTTTCCCTGAAATTCAATTTAAACCTCTCCTGGTACAACTTGAGGCCCTTTCCTCTTCTCCCATCACTTGGGAAAGAGCCCAACCCTCACCTGGCCTGGCCACACCCTCCTGTCTGGGAGTTGTGGAGAGTAAGAAAGTCCCTCCTCAAGTTGTACCAGGGGAGGTTTAGGTTGGATATTGGGAAAATTTCTTCCTCAAAAGGGTTGTCCAGCCCTGGCCCAGCTGCCCAGGGCAGGGGTGGAGGCCCCATCCCTGGGGATTTAAAAGCCCTGTGGATGTGGCACTTGGGGACATGGGTGAGTGGTGGCCTGGGCAGCTGCTGGGTTATTGGTTGGACTCGGTGATCTCAGAGGCCTTTCCCAACCCAAAGCATTCCATGGTTGTGCAGTTCTGTGCCTGTGGGATCTTGCAGGGCTGGTGTTCCAGGGTGAGGGGGCTCAGTGTGAGCCCCAGTGGGACCAGCTCCTGACAGAGCTGAGGGAGGGGCTTCACCCCGAAGGACCCTGTGAGGTGGGTGATGCAGACACGGCGGGACAGCAGCACCTCTGGGCTCTGCAGCTCCAGGAATGCTGCCAGGGGTTATCCCTTCCTCCCCACATCCCACCAGGTGAGAAAGGTGCTCGGAGCGGGTCGGGAACAGGGCGATCCGGGCGCTGCTCCGGGGTCAGGGCCGGAACGGGGAAGTCCTGCTCCCCAAACACGGCCCCTACCCCCAGCTGAGCCTCCCTCGCTGATAAAAAGTCCCTTCCTGAGCTTGGGGAGTGTTTTCCCTGCGTTCAGGCGATATCAATTCCCACCGGAGCGCCGGGCCATCGGTTTACTCATTCCTGGCTTATCACGGCAAACCTGTGACCTTCAGACACGGCCGGTGCTGCCCGAGCGAGCGCAGCGGCTCCCGAACAGCTGGGACATCCTGAGTGCCACCCAAAGTGTCCCTGTGGGGGACACCAGAGTTCCCGGGTGACACTTGTTGGCCCACGGGCCACCCCTCCAGGGGTGGGGGTGGGGGGGAGTGATTCTCCTCTGTGTTGCAATCCCAGGGAGCAGGCTTGGGATTTTGGGGACGCAGCTGAGCGGGTTTGGGCGGTGTCACCCCTCGGAAGGGCCACTCGTCACCCAGGAGCACATCAGAGCCCCCTGAGCTGTCGGTGACCCTCGGAGACATCTCCCACTCAGCTCAGGGACAAAAAGTGGGAAGCCAAGGAGCTGGGGGGATGTTCCTTTCCCTGTCCCAGCAGGGATGGGGGGAGCAACTGGTGTGTCACTGGGAACGGAGGAATGCGGCAAAATGGGGGGGGTGGAGGGGAGAAGGGGGGAGAAATTAATAATTATCTGAACCGCACCCCTATCACTGCTCATCAGAATTTGCCCGCACTTCATCCCAACCTCCTTTCTTCTTCTTGCCTCCAGTAAGTGCTTTAACATCCTTTTTAAAAATTAAAGGGGGAGGGTTATGGAACAGATAAGAGATAATTGCCTGGCTTTGACTCTTCTATTGATGTGAAAATAGGATTGGAATTACTCACTCTGGTTGAAAGGTTAGTTGAAGGTTATTACAGGAAAATTGTTATTCATACATTTTTTCTGTGCTGCTGGATAGCCTAAAAGATTAAATTCACAGAGTGCATAATGACCCATCACAACGGACAATGGTGGGAATAATCTCCAGAGGCTCCAGATAACAGAACAGAGACTTCTTTGAATAATTCATGGTTCAACAGACATCCCTCACTAACAGATTACATGTGAGTTTTCATTAGAAAGGAGATAATTTAAAGTAGCTTTAAAAATAACCGCTATTTTTAACGGAAGTGGAATTACCATAAGCATTTATGCAGTTTGTTTATGCTTTAATAAATCTACTTTCCTCCTGACCTTCGTGCCATGGGAACAAAACTCAGAGGGATAAAGAAAGTCATTGTTTGTGACAGTCCCCTCTCGTCCCCGTCCTGCTCAGCCAGCATCGGTTTCATCCCCAGCCTCACACTCGAGTGGCTTTAGGGCACAGCAGAGCTCCCGCAGGAGGAGGATGCTCAGGACAGCCCGGACCACCTGGAGAAGCAGGAGGTGGGATGTCACCTCCCGGCCCCTCCGCTGCTGCTCTCCCTCAGCCAGCATCCAAATCCCGCCCCGGCCCCGCTTAATCTTTTAATTTCATCTCTTGGAATGGCTGGTGTGTTTCAAGAGCTGATTGTTTGTTAAGAATCCCCAGATTTGTGGAGGTTTGAGGGAGGCCTGATACACATCTCTGGCATTGTCGGGAGCTGCGACAAACAGATCCTCAATAACTAATTGATATTTACTAAACATGTAATCGTTATCTTCTCCCATCTAAATTAAATACTAATTAAAGCTACATAATTCGCTTTAGAGGCCGCTTGGAGACAACTCTTCCAACAAGGAGGATGAGGAAGGTTGGTGTTGCTGCAGGGGATTGAGCAGGGAGCCCCCTGGATTGGGAATTTGGGCGGGTTTACCTTGATTTTGGGCAGGTTTGGGACTCGGAGCAAAGCTGGGATCGGGGATACGCTGCGTGTCCCGGAGGAAAAGTGCATGATGGAAGTTGTAGTCCGGGCTCTCCCTTCCCACACAATCCCCCTCCGTCACTCTGAGGCTGCTCTGCCTCCGCGTGGGTTTCCAGCCAACTATTTAACACTCACAAACTAAAGCTGCCGGGGGAGTGGAGGTGGTAATTACACGGTAAGGTGAGATAAAGCAAATATTTGAGAGGTGATTCATTTCCAGCCGAGCTGAGTGATGTGCAAGCATTCCTCGGGGAGAGCGGCAGCTCGGGAAATATTTACCTTCTCCCTTCAGGTGGATTTGCGGGCACCACGCAGAGTAAACGCCGAGGAAAGTCAAGTCACACGCAGCTGCTCAGCAAAGAGTCACGTGTGAGCCTCCCCCTGCATCCCTCTGTTGACAGAGCGTGGAGAGGGAAGACTTTGACCTAAAACAACTGATAAAAAGGGAAAAGGAGTAACTGTGCTGCCATCCCTGCATCTCCCGGGGTTCCTTCCCGCCGTGGAGTGGGGTGAGCTCTGGGGGAAAGGTGTTTTCCTTATCTTGCAAGGGATGGTGTCTCAAATTGTCACCTTCCTGCGGCCCAGGGGGTGGCACTGGGGAGGAAACTCTGTTCTTAGAGGTGCTGTAAACCCAGGGGGCTGTGAGCTGTGTCCTGGGAAGGATGGGGAGTCCTGCTCCTGGTGGCACCTGTTATAGAGTCATGGAGAGCTGGAAACCTGGAATGGTTTGGGTTGGAAAAGCTCATCCCATCCCACCCCTGCCATGGGCAGGGACACCTTCCACCAGCCCAGGTTGCTCCAAGCCCGGTCCAGCCTGGCCTTGGACATTTCCAGGGATCCAGGGGCAGCCACAGCTTCTCTGGGCAACCTGTGCCAGGGCCTGCCCACCCTCACAGCCAGGAATTCCTTCCCAGTCTCCCATTTATTAGTTGGGGAAGCCATTCCCTGTGTCCTGTCCCTCCATCCCTTGTCCCCAGTCCCTCTCCAGCTCTCCTGGAGCCCCTTTAGGCCCTGCCAGGGGCTCTCAGGTCTCCCTGGATCCTTCTCTTCTCCAGGTGAACCCCCCCAGCTCTCCCAGCCTGGCTCCAGAGCAGAGGGATCCAGCCCTGGCAGCATCTCCGTGGCCTCCTCTGGAATTGCTGCAGCAGCTCCACATCCTTGTGCTGTTGTTCCCAGGGCTGGGGCAGCTCTGCAGGAGGGGTCTCACCAGAGCAGGGCAGAGGGGGAAAATCCCTTCCCTCGGCCTGTTTGTCACCTTTAACACCTCATTATTTGTGCCTCCCCCGCTTCCCCGGATTGCAGGGGCTGCTCCCACCCTGCCCTGAGCTGGGATGGCACAGCCAGCACCATGCAGGGAGCTCGGGCTCTGGGATTTGCCTTCTCTGCTGAGCAGTGGAAATCCTGGGGAAGTGGAGAGGGGCACGTGTGGTGGAGTGTGAAGCTGAAGTGGTTCCTCCACTCCCATCCCACCCCGGGATTAATGAGGAAGGATTTATCCCCCTGGGGGAAATGGAGCAGGTACAGAGCTCTCCCTCACCCCACCCCTCAGAGGTATAAGGGCTCGTTATAAATAATCCTTGAGTCTAAAGGATGTGAATGAGGACTTTTATGGATTTAACATGAAAGTCTAACATCATTTTCCACTAAAGCTTATGTCAATAAATCATTTTTTAATTATAAGCTTAAATTATCAGCTAAGCATGTCTAAAGGATCTCTGGAGTGATTTCTGCCTTCAGAGCCTCGGTAAGGAGGCCTGAGAAGAAAGTTCTTCCCCTTCCTTTTGAGCTGCTTTCTATTTTTTCCCAGCTCCTGGAAAACCAACCCCCCCAGTGCCTGTGTGTCTGATGGGATCTGAATGAAACCCAACCCTCTCCTAAATCAGGGACTGTCCAGATCCACATCCAAGTGCTGTGGCTCTGTTCCACCCCTGATACACAACACGAGCCACGGGGTGATTTAGGGATCAGCTCACATTCCAGAGCGTGTCTTGGTGCAGCTCAGGAGTGCTCAGGTGCCCTGGAAGTTATTTCGGGGGCAGTGACATGTGTCAGTGCCGGGGGGAGTCCCCGGGAGAAGGGCTGGCTGGGTCCCAGCTCAGGGCAGCTCCTTTGAACCCCGGTGTCCTCATTTTACCTGCAGAAACACAACCTGTCTGTTGTCTGCACTTCACGATCCGGAGCAGGATCCTGCCGGTCTCCAGGGAGTCACCAAAGCTTGGAGATGTGGAAAACAGCTGTGTGATTGCTTTGGCCAGTGCTGATGGAGCTGGAGAAGCTCATGTGGGGCATCGCCTGCTCCTCTGGCCCCAGGCACGGACAGGTCGGTGCTGTTTGCTTACCTGGAAGGCAGAACTCCTGCTCCCGGAGCCCTTTGCCCCCCAGATTGCTCCCCAGCCACCTAAAATCAATCAAGAATTATTTTCTTCTCTGCAGGAGGAGAATTATAGCATCTCTCAGCCCTCAGCTTCCCCTGCTGCCCTAATTAACACAGTTAATCAAGGCTCTGTGGCCCATTGACGGGGCAGGAGCTGCGTCGCTCCCCACAGCTCTGCACCCTGGGCCATGAAATGGAACCACTCCATCCATTCTCTGGTGCCTTTCCTGCTCCTGGAGAAGTGCCTGACCTGTGGGTTGTCTCTGGAGCCCTGTCCAGGCTCTCCTGCTGCCCCTCTGGGTGGGAGTGGTGGATCTGTCTGTGTTGGAGCTGCTCCAGTGGGAGCTGTGGGTGTTCCACGGCACCTCCTCTGCTCTCTCACCCTCCCTAGCCGGGCTCTGAGTTCCCACTTTCCTTCCTCCCAGAGGCTCCAAGCCCCATCCAGCCTGGCCTGGGACACTTCCAGGGATCCAGGGGCAGCCACAGCTTCTCTGGGCAACCTGTGCCAGGGCCTGCCCACCCTCCCAGCCAGGAATTCCTTCCCAGTCTCCCATTTATTAATGGGGGAAGCCATTCCCTGTGTCCTGTCCCTCCATCCCTTGTCCCCAGTCCCTCTCCAGCTCTCCTGGAGCCCCTTTAGACCCTGCAAGGGGCTCTCAGGTCTCCCTGGATCCTTCTCTTCTCCAGGTGAAACCCCCCCAGCTCTCCCAGCCTGGCTCCAGAGCAGAGGGATCCAGCCCTGGCAGCAGCTCCGTGGTCTCCTCTGGACTCTCTCCAGCAGCTCCACATCTCCCTGGCACTGAGGATGGACAGCAGGGAGAGCAGAAGGATGTGTGGCTGGAGGGCCCAGGGGGAGGGATGTTGGTTTTTCTGGGTGTGCCTCCCTTTGAGCTGCCGGGTGCCCTCCAGCCAGGCGGGAAATCGGCTCCTGTCCCGGCACTGCCGGGGTCACTCGGCCCGTGTGGCTCCCGAGGCCGGGGCCGCTCCGGGATTCTCCCCTTTTCACCCGGATCCCATTCATGGGGACCCCCAGCCCCGTCCCCCGGCTGTGAATGCCCCAGCCCAGCCTGGTTAAAGGCTTTTCTCTGTGCTTAATGATGTGGCTGCAAATCCCCCCTGGAGGAGGGAGAAGCTGTAAATAACCTTGTTTTTCCCGTAAGAAGCCTCCTGAATGGGATGGGTTTAACCCCGAGCTTTCCAGAGGGGCTGTTCCTGAGAGGTGACTGGGGGGAGGGATGGGGGGATGCAGGGAGCCAGGGGTTGCCAGGGGCTGGAGGGATGCACAGGGATGGGATCCTCCCTTCCACAAGGCCAGGGGCTCCTGAAGACCCTTCCCAGGATGGACACATCCCTGGAAGTGTCCAAGGCCAGGCTGGACGGGGCTTGGAGCAACCTGGCATAGTAGGAGGTGTCCCTGCCCATGGCAGGGGGTGGCACTGGGTGGGCTTTAAGGTCCCTTCCCACCCAAACCATTCTGGGATTCCACGATTCCATGCTTTCAAAATTGTGTTTGAGTCTGGCAGAGCTCCCCCATCCCGTTCCTTGAAGTCCCATCCTGGTGTTTGCAGAGGGGCTGCTGAACTGTCTTTTCTCCTTCCTGTTTTAATCCAGGGAAGATTTGGACAATTCCAAGGTGCCCTTTTCTCTTTGCCAAGGGTTTCTTTAAGAGGAACAGAAATAGGACGATTGGAGTGTGTCAAACCAAAGCAGCTAGGTAGGAATGTTTTGTGTTTGTTTTCACCTCACGTGGCCGAGTCACTCCGAGCATCCCAAAGCCTGGAGGCAGAACGTGTGCCATGGTTTTTCCACAGCCAATCCTCCAAAATACCCACCCAGGCTTTAATAATGAAACAGCAGCTGATGGACGGGCCTCTGGCAGGCTGTTCCTGCTCCAATAGATCGGGAATTTGGGAAAGAAAATGATATTGGTGGCCTGGAAGAGCAGGTTCCCTTGGAGCTCTGCAGTCTGGGGCACCAGAGATGCTCCAGCCCTGAGGTTTGGGGTTGCCTGCTGCTTGTTTGGCAAAGAAACCTGCCAGGAAGTTTTTCCAACCTCACCAAGTCACTGTTTAGGTCCTGGAAGGGGCTCTCAGGTCTCCCTGGAGCCTTCTGTTCTCCTGAAGGTGCCTGTGGGTTCTCTGGTGAATAATGGAGGTGGGGTGAGGTGCTGACGGGCGTTTGGGGACCACTGGGGGAGTGTGTGGAGTGAGCATGGAGCAGACACGGAGCAGACATGGAATGCTCAGTTTTCTGCTCCAGCCCTCGTTTGCCATGGGGTATGAGCAGGGAGGAGCTTTTCCAGTGTTTACTGTTGTCCCTGTTGCTGTCAGAGCAGCGCTGGATGGAGGAGTCTCCGGTGTCCGTGTCAGTGTGTGCTGTTATCCACACTGTATGCAAATCTGAGGTAATTTATTTTATAAACCCCTTTTTATTGCTGCTCCCAGCGCCCCTGGCACCAGCTGTGATGAGAATCACTTGGATGTTAAAGTGCTGTTGACAAAATTGTTCCCAGTGGCACGTGGGCGCAGATGCACAGCTCCCTCCCTGCCCAAATTCCAGGTACTGGGAGGGTGAGGGATCGATGGAGCTGAGCCCAGGGGTTGACTGGGAACAGAAAACCCATAATGAGCCACTGGCTCCACAGTGGGGCTGTGGGAGACGTGCTCAGACTGTGGAGATGCACCAGCAGCAGCAAGGCATGGGATGGGGAGGACGGGGCTGGACTTATGGAAGCACCAAAGCCAGCTCTGGGGGGAAAAGGGTGATTTAGGAAGAGGTTTCCTTTGATCCCATCACTCTGGAATGCTGCTCACCTGCAGGACACCCCACAGCAGGTCTGGGATGGGAAGTGTCAGAGCTCCCACAATGCCTGGAGCCAGTGGGTTTGGGGGTCAGGCAGGAGCAGAGGGGATGGAGCCCAGAGAGGATTTTGGTGATATTTGGAAGGGAATCTGGCAGGGAAAAGGCTCAAGAGGCTCCTGGAGTCAGTGTTTGGAGGTTTGGCTCAGCCCTTTGCAGGGAAATGGGGACAAACTTGCTCCTTCCCTGGAAGTGCCCAAGGCCAGGTTGGACGGGGCTTGGAGCAGCCTGGGCTGGTGGAAGGTGTCCCTGCCCACGGCAGGGGGTGGGATGAGATGGTCTGTAAGGTCCCTCCCAGCCCAAACCACCCCATGATCCTGTGATTCCAAATGGACCATTCCTGAGCCTTGGAGAGGTGGCAGGAGGGGGTGGTGTCCCCCCAGCCACCAAAGCCCTTGGGAAGGGGAAGTGCTGGGGTGGGAGGTCAGGGATGGCCCCGGGGTGGCCCCAGGGATGCAGATGGGGGTGTGGGAGTGGAGGAGGGGTCACTGGGACAGCCCTCCCAGGACCTGCCCACGTGCTGGCTCAGCTGGCAAGTGGAGGGTCCTGTGTGTCCAGAGATGTCCCTCTGGCAGTGGGAATGGGGTGGGGGGTGCTGCCTGTCCCCATCCCTGCCCTCCCCAGCAGCTCCAGCTCCATGGGCACGGCTCTCCCATCCCACACGGCTGCCGGTGGATCAGGCTGGGAACGTGGCGACAGGCAAGCTCAGGGAGGAGGAGTTAACAAGCAGGGAAAGCAGGAGATAAATGGCAGCTGGATGCTCCAGCCCATTCATCCCAGAGCCACTAAATGTACCATGAACGATTCCTGACGGGATTGAGCTGAACGTGCTCGATGGCTCCGCGGTGACTCCTGCGTCAGTAAATCCGTCACGTCTGGGAGCCTTCCCGGGCTTTCAGTGCAGGAGCTGCATCTCCTCGGGTTGGATAACTCTGCAGGAGATGAATTAGAGCCTGGAGCGTTGTGCTGGGTCCCTGGTGTTCCTGCACCTCCGCTCCTGGGGTGTCCCTGTGCACCCAGCACGGATGCAGGGTTGGCATCCAACAGGTGTGTCCAGTGTGGGAACCCAGTGGATGCACCAGACACCCCTCCAGTGTGTGAATCCATGTGAATCCAGTGCATGTTCCCACTGCATGCATCCAACATGTGCCTCCAATGCACGTACCCAGTGGATGCATCCAACACGTGTGTCCCACGTGTGCATCCCATGCATGTACCCCATACCTGCACCCAACACGTGCATCCCACACGGGTTCCAGCACGGATTCCAACACCTGCATCCTCCGTGGAGCCCCCTCATGCCCCCAGCAGCACACAGGGATATCCCACCCCCCCAGCCCCTCCTGCAGGGCCGTGGTTCTGCAATCCCCCTCCCCATCCATCTGCTCTTTCCAACCTGCCTCCCACCTTGCCGTGCCCTGGTTTCCTCCGTGGCTGCACTGGGAGCAGGATTCCTCCTGGAGCAGCGGGGTCACGGCGAGGGTAACTGCGTTAGCTGCAGGACGGATGGGGCTGTTGGAGCAGAGCCTCGCTGCCATTTGTACTCCAGCTTTCGCTCCGAGGGCTGCTCTGCTCCCGGGCCCTGAGACAGCGCAGATAGATTTTCTGAGGTCCTTTCTTTTCCATAAAAAATATTTGATGGCGGTATTGACAGACCCACCGATGGAGAAGGGCAAGGAAATATTTCCAAATGGTTTATCTGGCAGCTGTGGATTTCAGCTCATGTTGCTTATTGACCTCTAATTGTTTCCAGTAGTAGCGGGAGACAGGAAGATCAATAGGGATGGGAGGGAGTTAATACCCTCCCGGTGCACTTAACTGTAGTTGGGAAACACTGGAATCCATCTTCCCGGGATTTTTAGCACGTTTGTAACTAAAACACTGGGCAGTGGTATCTGGGAGCTGGTTCTGTGCAGACACTTAATTCCCTTCCTAATCCCTCTCCTCACCTGGTCCTGGGGCTCGGAGCAGCCTCGTGGTTCTCCAGCTGCCCTTCCCCGGTGCTTCAGAAATTTGGGAGACCCTGATGCGGGGGGAAGATGCGAATCAAACTCCTCTCCCGAAGAGTCTGAGCGGCTCCTTTGTTCCACACTGTGGGGTTGGGGTGTTTGTGCAGCACAGTCCAAATGTAAGGCTTTCCTGGGAAATCAGGATGCACACACCCAGCCCCGGGGAGCTTTTAGCAGTCACAGAACCATCAGAGAATCCTGGAATGGTTTGGGTGGGAAGGGACCTCAATGAACATCTTGTCCCACCCCCCTGCCATGGGCAGGGACACCTTCCAGTAGCCCAGGTTGCTCCAGCCTGGCCTTGGACACTTCCAGGGATCCTGGGCCACCTGTGGGGCCACCAGCAGTTCCCTGGGGATGCCCCTCGGCCGGGCTGGTGGCGGTGGCGGAGCTGCAGGTGCCGGAGCCGGGTGATTGTTCCCGGTGGGGCCCCCCCCGGCTCCTGTCACCAGGAATCACGGCAGAGCCGTAATCTTTCATTAGCGCATTCAGCACTAATTGCTGGCAGGATGCCACGTGCCTATTTTCTCATTTTAACAAAACATTTATGCATGAAAGATTTAATGCCAGGTATCAAGCATATCATTGTAAATTTACCACTAATTAAGCCTAATTAAAATAATTAAATGGCTGCGGAGTCACAATGTGAATTAAAATCACATTTCCTCTCGTGTGCGTGCCCCTCTCCTCACTGCCCTCGCTGCGGCTTCCACACACAAATATTTCCCCGTCCGGATGGGCGGGAAGCGTCGGTGTGGCAGAGGGATTTCATCCTTCCCGCAGTGCTGGGATCTGGGGGGGAAGTTTTTCAATTTGAGGAGCTCTGGAGGTTCTCCTTGCCCGCGATGAAGTATGGACAATTTGACAAATCTGTTCCTCGGAGCAGTCGCTGCCTTTTGCATATTCATTACTCATCGGGTTTTTAATCAAAGTCGCTGATGGACCCTTTGCACCACAAATAACTCGGTCATGAATAATTGATGGCGTTTAGCTGGGTTGGGGTGCGGGGGGCGCTCCTGGCACCACATGGCGCTGCAGATGTTCGGGTTTCACATGTGCACGGCTCATCAAACCCAGCCCCGGGCGGGGCCGGCCCTCGGCTCGCCATCTGCCGGAACGGGGCCCGGGAATTGCGGCATTGGGGCTGGGATGCTCTGCCGCTGCCGCCTCCCCTCGGCCCTTGGCTGCAGAGATCCAGACAGGGCTCCTGCCCTGCCCACCCGGCCGCGGCTCACCAGGGGCTGGGCAGCTCCGGGAACCCCAGGGGATGCTCTGGGAAGAGGATCCAAGAGCTCCAGGGCATCCTCTGGGCAGGTGATCCAGCAGCTCCAGGAACTCCAGGTGATGCCCTGGCCAGGGGCTCCAGGAAGTGCAGGGGATGCTTTGGCCAGGGAATCCAGGAGCTCCAGGGGATGTTTTGACCAGGAATTGCAGGGGGTGTTCTGACCAGGGGCTCCAGGAGTTCTGAGGGATGCTCTGGCTGGGGACTGGAAGGTTCTCCCAGCCCATGGCCAGGGGTTGGAACGAGATGGTCTTTAAGATCCTTTCCAGCCCGAACCATTCCAGATTCCAGGATGCCATGGGGGGGATACAGGCCTGGCCACTGTGCTGTCTCTCCCGAGACAGGGGGTGCCAGGGGGTGTCAGCAGGACCTGCAGGCATGGCCTGGCTCAGGTCAGGATGGTGATGCAGCTCTTGGCTTCCTCCCACCAGGCACAGGGCTGGAAGCAGTGTGGTCGTGGACACGTCACAGACGGCATCCACGCGTTGCTGCTGGATCCAGGATGCGTGTGGAACGCTCTGGGATGCAGATCGGGCACCCCCAGCCTCTGGGGCTTTGGGAAGCATCCCTGGGCTGCTCCAGCAAGGCTTGGCAGGTCCCAGAGGTCCCACTGCTGGAGTCAGGCAGTATTTGGGATGGTCACAGGTGCCTTTCAGAGCCAAGGAACATCCGTGCCAGCCTGAGCCACGGCCTGAGAGGCCCAGAGGCTGTGAAAGCCCACTGGGTGCTGATGGGGTCACAAGAGCATCACCCCCAGGGAGTGGGACAGGACCTTGGCTTCGACTGTGCAAGAGAGTTTGGTGTTTGGAGGGATGGAGGGAGAGTTTGGTGTTTGGAGGGATGGAGGAGGTTGGCAGGGCTCGGGGAGGGGAGGAGGAGGCTGGAGGAGGCTGGCCTGGGCCGTGCTGCATCATTTACTGCCGCCCTGCCCTGTGTGGTCCCAGCCGGTCTCCCGGCGGCACAATGGGTTGCAAAGCCCCTTTGTGCACTGCGAGTCATTGAATAAACCCGGGCAAGGCCCTGCGCTGGCTGATTAACCTCTTCTTTGCCAGGCACGGCCTCATTCTGCCCCTCAGAGGGGCGTCCCTGGAGGGCACCCCCGGGCCGGGCTGTGCCTGGAAGGGGCCGGGTTTGAGTCCCAGCAGAGGGTTTGGGTCTGGAGCTGATTGGCCCTGTCACCTCTAATCCCAAATAACCTCCCCTACACTCCTTGGCAGGGCTGTCTGCTGAGGTGGCACTGTGGTGGCACTGTGGTGGCAGGCACCAGGATCACATCCAGCCTGACACACTGTCCCACTCCAGCAGGACTGAGATCCCACAGCATGGGAGGGTGGTCTTAAACTGGAAGGGAGAGCCGCACATCTCACCCCCCTGGGGCTGCAGAGAACAGCGTTTGGGAGGTGTGAGGGGACAGGTGACCACAGGGGGTTTGGGGACAGGCACGAGCCTGTGCTGCATGTGCACCCCAAGTGTGGGAACCCCCCTCCAGCCTGGGAGCTCCCCTGTGCCCGCTGGCACTGCGGGAACCCACGGCTGCAGAGTGCTGCCCGTTCATCTCCTTCATCTCAGGAGGTGGCAGGTTCAGGGTGTGCTGCTCCTTTTATAAGCCAGGGATGAAACAGCTGGGGTTTTATACTTAAAAAAAAAAAAAAAGAAAGACAGGGAGGAGGTGTTGGTTTTGTAAAGAGAGCTGTAATTGTGGCTGTGAAGGTGGATGCTCTGCAGCCTCCCGGGAAAGGCCCCTCCAGGTCCATAAATAATTCAGCTGCTCTGACAGACCGAGTTCCTCAGCTCAGATAAATCTATTGATCCTCCTCTGGTTTGAACCTGGGGATGGAGCTTCCCACACAGGCTGTGCCAGCGCTTCCCTGCACAGGCAGAGGAGTGTCTTGGCATCCTCCACCCCTCCAGGATGGAGGTTTGAGCCACCATCCCACCCAGAAGCACCCAGTGCCCTCCACTCCAGGAGCCCGTTGCTGAGGCCCTTTGGCACCTCTCCTCTTAACGACAGGATAATTAACTCTTCTGGCTAATCACCCTGGGGCTTTCACACTGCAAGGGAGCACTTTGCTCCCTGTCCAAAGCAAATGTTATGGCATCACCTGCCCGGCCTGGTGGGGTAAATTACAGACAGACATGAGGCTTCCTGGTGGCTGCAGTGTCCTCCTGCCATGGCAGCATCCTCCTGTCACAACATCCTCCCCCTGTGACATCACCCTCCTGCCACGACAACATCCTCCCCCTCTGACATCATCCTCCTGCCACGACAACATCCTCTCTTGCCATAAAAACATCTTCCTGCCTTCCATCATGGAAGCAGCATCCTCCCACCTTTGAGAGAATCCTCCTGTCACGACATCCTCCCCATCACGGCAGCGTCTTCCTGCCATGACATCATCCTCCCGCTGTGACATCATCCTCCTACCATGGCAGCATCCTCCCAGCACCAACCATGGCAACATCCTCCCACCGTGGGAGAATCCTCCCACCGTGGCAGCATCCTCGTGTTGTGCCACCATCCTCTTGCCATGACATCCTGCTCCCACCTTTCCAGCACCCTCATTTTGTTGGGCATCACATCCCTCCCTGAGCAGTAACACCCCCAGGACCCCTTGCCCAGGCACGGGTGTGGGTGCCCAGGTCTCCCAAGACACCTCCTTGGCACAGGGAGCCTCCCCCTTGTTGAAAAGATCCAACTGCTTCAACTGGATTAAGCATTTGGGTTTGACTTGGATTAATGTTTTTTTTTTTTTTCAGTGGATATAAACCATTTTGCATTTCAAAATCCTTCGGCAAACAGAGCAGTTTGTCTTTGTGTTTGCTAATTTAAAAACAAATATTTGCCTGCCAAGCAAATATAGTCTCTTAGGATGTGCTATTAATAGGATAATTAGGCAGCCGGTAATGAAAAGGATTGCTGGTAATTATGGCAAGATTTGTTTTGGCATTTGAAGGCAGAAAGGGAGGCTGAAGTGCTAAAATCTACCTTCGAGTTAATTAGTGCTATTAGAATACACCTGAAAAAATAGGGCAGCTAATGAACACTCCAGCTCGGCTTTAAAGAGGCCGTGGAAGGTGTTTCTGTGTGAGATGCTCAGAAAGGAAAACAAAATCCTCTTGCTTTCAGCTTCCCACAGTTTGGGGTGGGAGGAAATCCTGGCCATTTGGGGTGTGCTGTCCCTTTTGGGGTGCACTGACCCCTTTGGGGTGCACTGACCCCTTTGGGGTGCGTGCTTGGCTGGGGGGGGTTGCTCTGGTGTCACTTTGGGGTCTGGCTGAGCTCAGGGGAAGGGGCAGCTCGTTTTGCAGCCCGTGGCACAGGCTGGGGTTACATAAAATCCTCCCCTCGCTCCCCAGCGCGCTCCGTGTGCGGCTGTCGGTGCCCAAACCCCCCGCGTCAGCTGCCCCGAAATGATTAATTAGAAAATTACATTTATATAACCCTCTAATCTGTATTTGTGTGTTGCCAAGGGCAGAGGCAGAGGTAGGGGAATTACATCCAGATTAGCTCTGAGCCAGAGGAAGCCCAGATCTGCGATTATTTTGAGGGCAGAAATTGTAAAATTGTACCAATCCGGGGAAAAGGAGCCAAAATTAGGCTTTTTTTTTTTTTTTTTTCCACCTTAATTCTCCCCTTCCACGACCGAGAAAAGAGAGCAGATGAATGGAGCGAGGTGGTGCCTTTCAGGGGTTACTGGGTGAGGGCCCCGGGGCCGGCTCTTGTACGGCAAGAGGTGAGGGGAGAGAAAAAGCTGATTTCCAGCTGAACATGGCCTTCAGTTTCCCAAACAAAATTGCTTTTATTCTTCTCAACATGTGTTCCAAAAGATTAAAGAGCTGTAAGCTTGCACAGCTTAATAAGAGTGTGCATTAGAAGAGTGGCCTGGAACGGCGGCGCGGAACAAGCCCCCCTTCCCCCCCCCCAGTTTGGGGAGGATTTGAAATCCTGTTTATTGAATTATAAAGAACCTTAAAGGATAAAGGATATTGAAGTAGGGATTTTAATACTTGGTGGTATTTGGGTGGGGGGAGTTATTCGATCACAACAAATCATTTTAAAAGTATTTTGTTGGGTTTATTTTTTTGGGGGGGGTTGGGGATGAAGAGTTAATTGAAAAACAGGCCGTGGCTCTGCTTGTGGGATCAATCCAGGTCGTTATAAGGGATACATTTTCTCTGTAATTATGGGCACAAATTAAAGAGGAAGCCTGAAGGCTCTGGGAGATGCTCTATTCACGGACAAAGCCCAGCAGCAGCAGAGCCCTGCTCGCAGGAAATGTGGGGATCAGTGAATGCTGGGAGGCAGCCGGGACCCAGCACATCCCAGGGTGTCAGGCAGGGAGGGGGCTGAGTTCCTAACGAGATTTGGGATGGGCACAGCTCCTGAGAGCAAGGAAGGGACTGAAAGCCCTGTGATTTCCCCCTGTGTCCAGTGAGTTTGGGGTGACCCCGCAGGGTGGGGCTGGAGCTGCTCCCTCCTCATCCTCCTCGGTGATGGGCACTGGCAGGAGCGGGATTAACTGCAGGTCCAGGCTTTGCTGGATGGGGGGATTTGCAGTTCCTAAGCAGCCCCGTTGTCTGTGATAACTTATGCTGTTCTGCTCCCTAAGAGGATTGGGCAGATTAAATGAAATCATGAGACATGCTATGCAAATTACATCCCAAATCTGATTTTCTGTTGGGGATTAGGGTTAAAATATTGGGAACTGGAAACTTTTTCCTTGTCTGGTCTAGGGGGTGCACTTTCCAAACGTGCCAGTGAGGGTTGGCCCCAGAGTCCCAGCGAGTTCCTTGGTGTCTTTCAAGCCCAGTGTTTCAAAAATAATAAAAATAAAATACCCCTGGGCTGCTCTGTAGGGATCTGGGGGCCTTTGTGCCATCTCGTGTATCCTGCTGATGGGATAATCTTCCTGCAGTGTCACAGATCCAACCTCAGCCCACACTGGGATGGCTCTGCACACCTGCAAAATCTCTGCAGTTTCCCCAGGGTGTGCTGGGGTTGCTTTACACCTTTTAATCTCTTTTGCTCCAGTAGATTTTGGGAATAAATTGTTCCATGTGACAGTGGGGGGGCCCTGGCACAGGTTGCCCAGAGAAGCTGTAGCTGCCCCTGGATCCCTGGAAGTGTCCAAGGCCAGGTTGGACGGGGCTTGGAGCAGCCTGGGCTGGTGGAAGGTGTCCCTGCAGAGCTGCATCCCTGAGGAAATTCCAATTGGCCACATTTTAAGGGATATCTGAAGGGATTTGAGGCCTTGCAGGACCAAACCAGCCACAGAAACACCCAAGCCATCTCCCGTGAGCACTCTGGTGGGTGCAGGGGTCGGGGGTGTTTCGCTGCCCCATCAGTGTTTGGAGTCCCAAAATGCAGCTCCTGGGACAGGCTGGGCTGTGCTTTTTGGCTCCTGTGCGGGGAATGTTCCTTTCCAAACCCTTCCAGCCTGGTTCAATTTGTTTTCTATTACCAGCAGCCCCGGTGCCTCTGCAGTTGTGTTGATCAAAGCAGAACACGTTGGCTGACATGGAAACACTCCCAAAACCGGGGGGCTCGGGGGGGAATGCGGCCTCTCCATGAACTCTCTGCAAAAACAACGTACCCCGAGGCTGCCTGGCTGCTAATGGGGTGTTTTGGGAGGCCCTGGGTGGGATCTGGTGCCATCAGTTGAGCTCAGGCCATTAAAATCCAGGCCAAAGCCGGCGCTGGGATGGAGATTCCCCCCTCCCCAGCACAGTGCAGTCCCTCTGTGATGGTCCTTGGAGGATTGCCATGGAGGGAGCGTGGGGGTCTCCCCCACAGGAGTGTCTGTGATCCCTGTGGGGATCCCTCTCCCCATCCCAAGCTTCCCAGCTGTGCTGTCTGGCGGGATGAGGCCGTGTTAGTGGTGGCAGCTGAAGCTTCCCGAAGGCAGATGTGGGAGCTGGCAGCACCCTGCTGCTTCTGGTTGGGGTTTTGATCCATTCCTGGAAGGTAAATTAGAGCAGAGGAAACACAGATGGGGCCAAATCCTGCTGCTGGGTATGTGGGCACCCGTCCTGCTGGATCCCACAGCGAGGGGAGCTGCACCCCCTGATCCATCGGCCCCGGCAGCGGCTGATGGAGGGGGGTGAGGGGTTAGAGGGTTTGGGGTCCTGGGAAGTGCATCCTAAAGAGCCTGAAGGCAGAGGAAGGCTCCTTCCTCCTCTTGGAAATGGAATCTGAGAACGTAGGGACTTGGGGGGATCCCAGTTTCCAGGGGAGGAAGGAACCCTGCCCAAGGAGATGTGGGAAGGAGGGGATGTGGAACCCAGGGATGGGGGAGGGAAAGGATGTGGTACCCAGGGATGCAGAAGGGAAGGGATGTGGCACCCAGGGATGCAGGAAGGAGGGGATGTGGTACCCAAGGATGGGGGAAGGAGGGGATGTGGTACTCAGGGATGGGGGAAGGAGGGGATGTGGCACCCAGGGATGCAGGAGGGAAGGGATGTGGAACCCAGGGATGCAGGAGGGAAGGGATGTGGAACCCAGGGATGCAGGAGGGAAGGGATGTAGTACCCAGGAGTCCGATCCTGCAAGGGGAGGTCCTGCTCCCTTCTGCTGCCATCACTGTGAGCTCTCCCTGGATTCCTGAGCTGTGATTCCCACCTACCCAACCAGCTCCAGCTCAGCTCTGGTAGTTTTTTACTTCCTATTTTCTAATTGAAAAGACCTTTTGGTCACATTATTCATATATATGGGATTAAAATGTAACTGCCTGGAATGAAAGGCTGCCATAAGCTGTGTCCCCCCCACGCCCCTCTGATCCATCCCCAATGCCCCAAAATCTGTCTCCAAAGCTTAAATTATTCCAGAAAACGTCTTATTTCTCCTTTTGTGCCTTGCAAATTTATGAGGGGAGGGACTTTTTATTTTCAGGGATTAATCATGGCAAGGGGAACATAAAGGGTAAGTCATAATAATGGGGTTTGAATTAAACTCCTAAACTTCCAGCCCCTGATCCCAGGGAGATTAGAGCTCACATACCTCGGGACCACATGAAAGGTCCCTGGGCAGCGTCCCCAACCCCCCTGGCCCCGGGGTAATGGGGCCTTAATGAAAACTTCCAAGGGATGTTTATATTGATTCCAGAGGGAAAACTCCCAGCACAGGGGTTGCAGGGAGCTGATGTGCTGCTTTGGGGTGAAGCTCAGCACAAAGGGGATGTGCTGCCGAGTGCTCCAGCCTTGGGTTGTCCCAGGGGGGCTTTGCCACCAAACTGGGCAGCTGGAGATGGAGAAAGGGCTGTTGGGCCCCAAAGTGAGTCATGGAATTGTTGGTGTTGGGAAAACCCTCTCAAATCATCGAGTCCAACCATTCCCCAGCACTGCCAGGGCCACCACTGACCATGTCCCCAAGTGCCACATCCACAGGGCTTTTATACGTCCCTCCAGGGCTGGGGACTCCCCCCCTGCCCTGGGCAGCCCCTGCCAAGGCCTGACCACCCTTTCCATGAGGAAATTCCTGCTGATGTCCAACCTGCCCCTCCCCTGGCACAGTTTGAGGCCGTTCCCTCTCCTCCTGTCCCTGTTCCCTGGGAGCAGAGCCCGACCCCCCCCAGTCACCCCTCCTGTCAGGGATTGCAGGGCCAGAAGGTCCCCCCTGAGCCTCCTTTTCTCCAGGCTGAGCCCCCCCAGCTCCCTCAGCCCCTCCTGCTGCTCCAGCCCCTTCCCAGCTCTGTTCCCCTCCCTGCACACACTCAATGTCCTTTTTGTCATGAGATGCCCCAAACATGGAATCCTGGAATGGTTTGGGTTGGAAGGACCTTAAAGCCCATCCAGCTCCAACCCCCTGCCATGGGCAGGGACACTTCCACCAGCCCAGGGTGCTCCAAGCCCCATCCAGCCTGGCCTGGGACACTGCCAGGGATCCAGGGGCAGCCACAGCTTCTCTGGGCAACCTGTGCCAGGGCCTCTCCACTCTTCCAGGGCTGAATCATTCCCAATCTCCCATCTAACCCTGCCCTCTGGCAGTGGGAAGCTGGGAGATTAAACCCTGTGAACATCCCACTCCCAGGAGCGGTGCCGGTCCCACCAATCTGTTTAATCCCCAGGATTTTCCCCTCCAACCAGGAAAAATGTGATTTTTTTTAAACCTATATTCAGCAGCAGTAAAGGAGTTTACGTACTGTGGTTTTTCTTCCTGTCAAACAGACTAAGGAGATTATTACGCTGCAAATCTGATATAAAAGATTTCTTTTAAAGTCACTGATAGAGCTCAATAAATAATGAGCTCAGTGTCTGGAGCTGCTTCCCAGAGATATTAGACTGTAAAAAAAAATTTAAATGGCTGTTACTTAAAGCCAAAAAAAAATAATAATAAAAATTAACAAACAAACAAACAAACAAACACAAAGCCCAAACTGTGGTGTATTGCATAAAAACAATTCCAGGGGGAGAAAGCATGGAAAAAGAAACATTTCAGCTTGGCATCTCCTCACACCTGGATGTGTAATGGGGTTGAGTTTGCACACATTTGCAGGAAGGAGAGTGAATTTGCCAGGGAGAGCCAGGAATTTGTGTCTCATTTCCAGGAGACAAGAGGCAGCAGGAAGGTTTTATGCTGCTTTGCCCCTCACAGCGCTGGCACCAAGGGAAGGGGACGGGGCTGAATCTCCTTGTGGGGAGTCCCTGCTCCAAGAAAACAAGGAATAGCTTCTCCCACGCTTTGGGATCAGGCTGGACCAGCCAGGAGAGAAGGCTGGAGGAGAACTGGGATGGAGAAACCTTCCGAAATTCCTCCCCACCAGGGCCGAGCAGCCAGGAGGGAGCGGATGGTGCTGCTGTGTCGGGACCCCCAAAACCTGGGGTGTCCCACTGCATCCCTGGACATCCTTGCTCTCCAGGCATCCCTCTGCCTCACCCCAGGCCCCACTTCTGGGGCACTTTCTGCAGTTTTTGTGCCATGCCAGGGCTGGCACAGCCCCAGAGCACTGGCTGAGGGTGCAGAGAGGGGTGCTGATCCTCCAGTGCTGCAGGCCTGGAGGGAAACATTTCCAGGATCTGGCCCTGCAACCCCATTTCTGTTGGAGTCATGGCTGTTAGAGCAAAAAGGGCTTTGTTTTGTTTTCCTTTAAAAAACAACACCTTTGCACCTTTGTGGCAGCGGAAACGATGCTGAGGTTTGTCACCAACACGAAGTTATGAAACTGCTGCTATAAAACTTACAGCAAAAACTTGATTTTCCCTCTATTTTGTGGCAGAGCCTGAATTGTCGGTCGAGGTTTATCCCCTCCTCTTGGCTGAGGGCAAACAAATAAACACATTTCAGGGAGGCCATGGGGGTGTTTGTGGGGTGCTGGGAGCCCCAGAGCTGGAGTCCCAGTTTGGGAACCTCTGCCTGGCTGGAGAGAGGGGAGGAGGAGGAGGAGGGAGAAGGAGTGACAAGAGGGGGTTCAGCAGAAGGTGGGGGACCATCATCAGGCAGAGCAGGACCCTCATGTCCCTTGGGGAGGATGGAAAAGGCTGCAGGGACACTGCACAATCCGGGCCACCCAGCTGGGGGCTGGTTGCCCAGATAATCAATGTCCTCCTTCCTCCTAATGTACAGGAAACGTGGCTTTTGGGAGGTTTTCCCCCTTTGTTTTTGCTTTTCCTTTCACAGGACGCCGGCATTGCATATCCATTCTAACCCGGGCGGCCCCGGGGGATTTATGGCCTCTCCAGTTTTATTGTTGATACAGATCTTTATCTGCCCCGGGCTTATAACTGACATTTAAATTACACTGCAAACAATGAATCAATATTTATGGATTACTGGTCCAATACATTCGCCAAACGAGTTGTTGTGGGATTCTGTCTCCCGGCAAACAGGACAATGAGGTCAAGGTCAAGGCTTTGTCTAATGAGGAATGGGCACAGACAGGAGCTGCCAGCCCGGTATCGACGGGCTAATAGGGACGCGTTTATGGCAGGCATTTAGCCCCTGCACTGAGCCCTTTGTTCATTCTCTCATTCCCGTCATTTTCCCGCTGATAATTGCTGATAATTTAAAGCCCAAGCCCGGAGTGTTTCCCCCTGCCCGGAGCGACCCGGGGCCGAAGGAAAAACACCCATCAGGTTCCTCACACCCACCCAGGCTCTGGGGCAAGACCCAGTGCTCCTTGGAAGGGGATCAGCAGCTGGGAAATTCATCCTGGGCTCCAAAGAATCCAGAGGAGCCAAGCTCATCCTTGCACCCCTGAAACCCTTTCTAGACTGGAGCTGAGCTCATTCCTACACCCCTTAAACCCCCTCTGGATTGGAGTCAGGGTCATTCCTGCACCTCTTAAACCACTCATGGGGTGTCCTGCACCCCTTAAACCCTCTCTGAGTTGGAGCCTCCAATAGAACCTTGCCCCTTTTTCCTTCCTGAAATCAGGAGTCAAGCAGACCAAAAACAGCAGGCCATTTTTACTACCTTTTAATACTTACCTTTTTTGTTTTGGGTTTGTTTGGTTTTGGTTTTGGTTTTGTTTTTCCCTGTTCCTGTCTAATTCTGGAACCAGACATGTGGATGTGGCACTTGGGGACGTGGTTGAGTGGTGGCCTTGGCAGTGCTGGGGGGAAGGGTTGGACTCCAGGATCTTAGAGGGCTTTCCCAACCTTTTCCAACCATGACAGAATTCTGTAATTCTATTATTTTAATGATTCTATAGTTCTATCTGTTGCTCTCTGGCTCTTGGCACTTCACCACAGCACTTGTCCCTTGTCCCCTCTGGACACGGGTGTCGGTCCCCCCAGTGGGACCAAACCTGCAGGAGAGGAATCCCCAGGCATTTAAATCATGGCAGAGTCTCGGGGCAACGCCCCCCCCTCTTTTTTTACACCCCCCAGCTCAGCCCCAACCCCCAGAGAGCTGCACCCCGAGTGGGAAGTGGCGGTTGGTGGGGGAAAAGGGGGAGTTGGGTTTTTTGGTGTTTTTTTTTTTTTTTGGGAGCTGTGTTTATCCCCCTTGTTAAATACCAGCTGAAAAGTTTCAGGGCTAAATTAGTTTTGTCCTCTTCCCTTCGTTTATTTACATTATAATAATCCCAAGCCTGCGAATTGTGTCAATTATTCTTTCCTCTGGGCGAGCCAAGAATTCTTTGTTCCTCGCTAGTTTACAAAAGTGAAATATAGGTGAGGTTTAGGACCTTTTAATCCTCCGATGTAATTACTGTTCCCTGCAGACACGGCAGCGTTTTACCATCGCTGCTGGGCTCAGATTAGACACACAAAGTCCCTTCACTCCATCAAAGGGTTCCTTATCTGCCCAAGACAGCGAAACAACAAACGATCCCCAAATCTCGCCGGACCCGGTGTTTATTTGACCACCGCCGAAATAAATAAATTTGCTGTAGCCAAACAGGCGCTTTCCCTGAGAACGGGGGCTCGGCAGGCGCCTGGGTGGGAATTTTCAAGAGCGTGAAGGGCCGGGGACTACAGTGGGGCTTTTGAAGTGCTTTTTCCACATTTTATGAGCCCAAATGAGGATGAAACTAAAATGACACGAAGAAATAATCCCCCATTCAGCCCTGAAAGGATTATTCTAATTACTTTGATTATTAAAGATCAGACAGATTTATTTTTTTCTTTTTTTTTTTTCTCTCTCTTTTTTTTTTTTTTTTTCCAGCCTACGAGCAGAGAGAAGTAAACCAAGCCCGAAATACAAATCCTCGCTGGGAATTGAGGAACGTCTTAAGTAAACAGCGGGAACAAACGGGCTGTGTGACGGATAGCCAGGGTCCGGCAGCCGGGCCGGGGGGGCCCCTTTGTGCGGCCTCAATAGGGGCTAAACGCCCCCCGAGCCCCCGCTCCGGCTCCCGAGCGAGGGGCCGCGTCTCGCCCCTTTCAGATGCAAATGCCGGTGGGTTTCGCCTTTATCTGGGCGCTAAGATGGTGGTGTCAAGCTGGGCCCGGATGAATAAACCGGAGAATTTCTGCTTTATTGAGATCTGGGGTGGGTGTTTTTTTGGTTGTTGGTTTTTTTTTTTTTCCCGGAGCCTCCTCCCGCCCGCTGCCTGTGCCGGGGAGGCCGCGCAGATGGTCCCGCCGACCCCCTATTTATCAGCCCGCGATTCGTTTAAGGAGTCTGTTTGTTTCTGCTGATGAGGACTGTTAATTTGCACAGCGGTCTCATTAGGCCTAAACCACCAATTAATTTCTTTTGTTCTCATTAAACGGCTGATTCCTAAACATTTCTGCAGCCACAATGGATGGCTCGAAGCCGCAGCCCCGGCATCCTCCCCGGCAGTCCTGGCAGCTTTCCTGGCAGCCCCGGCATCCATCCCAGCAGCCCCAGCACCCTCCCGAAAAGCCCTGGCACCCTCCCCGGCAGCCCCAGCGTCTTCCCTGGGTGCCTTGGCATCCTCCCCAGCCACCCTGGCATCTCCCTGGGGTACCCCAACATCTCCTTCAGCAGCCCCAGCACCTTCTCTGGGTAGCCTGGCACTCTCCTGATGGCCCTGCCATCTTCCCTGGCTAGGCTGGCATCCTCCTCAGCAGCCCTGGCACTCTCCCCTGCAGCCCCAGCACCTTCCCCGGGTACCCTGGCATCCTCTCCAGTCCTGGCATCCTCCCATCGTAGGCCTGGCACCCTCCCAACAGCCCCAGCATCTTCCCCAGCTGCCCTGGCATCCTCTCCAGGTACCCTGACGTTCTCCCCAGACACCCCAGGATCCTCCCCTGCAGCCCCAGCACTTCCAAGGTGTCCCACCATCCTCCCTGCAGCCCCAGCACCTTTCCAAGGTGTCCCACCATCCTCCCTGCAGCCCCAGCACCCTCCCCAGCCTCAGAGGGTACCACTCCCACGCCACTTGGTGCTCTCCAGCCCGATCCCTGCCTGCAAACCCGGGCGTTGAATGCCTCCATCCTGCCAACCCCCAGCACCGAGCTGGAGAATGAGGATGCAGGATCCTGGAGCCTGGGGGATGAGTTTGCCAGGCGGGCAGGGCAAAGGCTGAGCTTTCCCCACCGTTTCAGCAAGTCAAAAAGAGGATTTTGGGGTGTTGTTTTGCTCCGTGCTCCGTTGTTTTCCCGGATTCTGGTGTGTGCAGGCCACGAGGAGCTGTGCCTGGTGTTTCCCAGCGTGGCCACACAATTTGCAGCCGCACTGAAGAGCCCTTGACTGTCTCTCAGCTATTTAATGCCAGAAAGTGTCAGCTTTTGTCTGGGAGTGACGCTGGGGCAAGCACTTAGCCTCGCTTGACATTCCTGCAGCTCAGCCCGGCTTCGGGAATTAAACACCCGACGTCAGGTTACAGAACGGCTCATCCCGTACCAAAAAAACCCAAAATAAACCCCCGCCAGCCGAGATAACCTCTCTGCCGTGGCCCCACACCAAAACCTGCTGCAATCAAAGCCCTCCCCGGAGCGCTGGGTTTGCTCTCTGGCTCTCAGAGCCTTCCCGGGATTTGTTTTCCCTGCATTCCAGCACAATTCCTCCTTTAAAGCCGCTGCCAGGGGGTGGGAGCACAGGGCGCTGTGTGTCCCCTCCTGTCCCTCCGGAGCTGGAACACAGCTCAGCCATGATCCCACATGGATCCTTTCCCTTCCTTCCCCTGAACGAGCTCCCTGCCATCCATGTTCCCTTTGCTCTGCAGCTCAGGCTTTGTTCCTGCCCGGCAGATCCAAGAGCTGCTGCAGGAGATGAAAGAAAAGGGGAGGAAACGCTCCTGTGTCCCCTCCTGGGCCCAGGATGTCACTCCAGGCCTTGGGTGCAAACACTGGGATTTGGTCCTGCAGTCCCAGCTGTGTTTGGGGATGCTCAGGAGTGCTGGAAAATAAAGAGGTCACAGAGATGCTGCCAGGGCTGGATCCCTCTGCTCTGGAGCCAGGCTGGGGGAGCTGGGGGGGTTCACCTGGGGAAGAGAAGGATCCAGGGAGACCTGAGAGCCCCTTGCAGGGCCTAAAGGGGCTCCAGGAGAGCTGGTGAGGGACTGGGGCAAGGGATGGAGGGACAGGACACAGGGAATGGCTTCCCACTGCCAGAGAGCAGGGATAGATGGGATATTGGGGAGGAAGAGGAATTCCTGGCTGGGAGGGTGGGCAGGCCCTGGCACAGTTGCCCAGAGAAGCTGTGGCTGCCCCTGGATCCCTGGAAGGCCAGGTTGGATGGGGCTTGGAGCACCCTGGGCTGGTGGAAGGTGTCCCTGCCCATGGCAGGGGTGGAACTGGAGCCCTTCCCACCCAAACCATTCCAGGATTTTATGTAAGCAACAAAGCAAAGTCCCATTCATGGAGCCCTGGGAATGCTCACAGGGACACCCAGTCCACTTCCAGTGCCAGTGCAGTTGCACAGCCAGGGAAGGGTTACTGCCCATCCTCCCAGCACTGCTGGAATCGGGAATTGCTGGAACAGGTTAGGATAACGCTCATTTGTCTTCATTAGGCACAGGAAACCTGGGAAGGAGCAGTGGTGTGGCCCAACAAGGGGCCCTTTTCAAGGATCATTGTGCCTTTCTTCCAGGTAATGGAGACAAATGGAAGTGCTGGGAGCTGTGTGAGTCACCACAGGCACGGGCTCTGCCCATGGAAAACCCACCAGCAGCAGGGAGGGAATGCTTGGGAAGGGGCTGCTTCCACAGCAGAGCTTACTGGCATCAAAACCAGCAGGAGGAGAGCACCGTGTGTCTGGGACATGGTGGGTGCTGAGCACTGTCCTGGTGTGGAGGTGGCATCGTCCTGCCAGGGTCCCCAGGCCCTGGCTCAGTCCCAGCGGGATCAGGACAGGGTTCCTGTTCCTCAGAAGGACACGGGTGGTGTTTCTGTTCCTTGGTGCCCAGCAGGACGAGGGCAGGGTTCCTCCTCCCTCCCTGGGTGCTGCCAGCCTCTCCTGGGCTGTGCTGTGCCCCCCAGCAGCTGTTTGCTCACACCACTGGGCCACGACGACCCCGTAAACCGCGGCCAGCCCGGCACACAAAGAGCCATTGTTGTTCCACGGTGCCGATGCCTTTGAAGTGCCACAGAATCCTCCCCGGGGAAGGCAGGGCTGGAACACCCCTGTCCTGCCAGCCACCCAGCATGGACATCTCCAAAGGGAAATACCCTGAGTGCCCCTGATGTTGCCTGAGCCGCTGGCAGGAGAATGTCACAGAGTCATGGAATCCTGGAATGGTTTGGCTTGGAAGGGACCTCAAAGTCACCTCATTCCACCCCCTGCCGTGGGCAGGGACAGCTCCCACCAACCCAGCTTGGTCCAACCTGGCCTGGAACACATCCAAGCACAGAGCATCCACCACCACCCTGTTCCAGCTCTGCAGGGCCTCATCCTGCCCTGGCACTCCTGCCCTGCAGGGAGAGGGAAGGGCAGAGGGGTTGGTTGGGTGCTGTTGGTCAGGAGGAGGCCCAGGGCCGGGATGTCTGGTTGGTGATCAAGGACTTCCCGTGCCCGCAGTCACTCCGGGGACGTTCCTGGCGTGTGGCAATCGGCGGCTCAGCTCAGCTGCAGCCCAGGAGCTTCACAAACCCGCGGCCAAGGGGAACGGCCGGGCCATTAATGTTGATTTTCAATCAGCCTTTGAAGAGCTGGGTGGGTCCAGAGGGCTGGAGAAAGCTGCTGCTGTGGCCGTGCTCGAAAGGGCAAACGAGCCGCCCCAGGTAATTACGGGGCTGTCAGGCTGCCATCGATCCAGGAATAATGGAGCAGCTGAGACGGGACTCAATTAATAGAGAGCAGAGCAGGACGGTGCAATTAATGCCAATCAGGGGGGATTTATGGGCAACGGCCCTTGTCAGGCTCTTGTGACATCCCCTTATGGTGACTCTGGTCACTGGGTGAATAACCAGAAATGTCCCAGCCAGGGGTTTCGTGCCATCCACCACTGATGGCGGGATGGGAACCCCAAAATGCCAAGGCATGGAACACACGGAGAGGCCTGGGAAGCACGGGGTGTGCCCGCCTGGAGGAAGAACAGACATCCTTCCCTGGGGGCTGCCTGGGGGCTGAAGGGGTGGATGGGCTGCTCACACCATTCCAACCCAGCCAAAAGCAAAGCTCCTGACATGGGGATGGGGAAGAAGGACCTCCTGACCTGGAGGAGGGACCACTGTGGGTCCAACCAGCCTGGATCAGGTTGAGCTGTTTCAAAAGCACATCAAGGGCCACCTAAAACCCCTTGTCTGATCTCGGAGGAAACACACGGTGCTTTCAGGTTATTTAAGTCTTGCTTTAACCCTTAAAAGCTCAGACAGTTTTAAATTCAAAAATCAGAAAAAAATAAAAAACCCCACACTGTTTGTAAAAGGAAAAGCTAAATTCCCTTTTGGAGATTCCAGGAACAAAACGTTTTGGTGCCTTCAGGAGGAGAATCCCTATGTGGGTTTTTATTTTCAGGCAAAAGCTCTCAGCAGGTTTTGTACTGAATCAGCAGGTTTTGCTGATTCTCTTCCCATCCTGGATCTGTGGACGTGGCCAGGAGGCTCCTGCCACATGGGGATCTTGGAAATGAGGATTTGGGGGTCTTTGGGTACAGGCTGGGATCTTGGAAATGTAGATTTGGGATCACTGAGTGCAGGCACATGGGAAACTTGGAATTGTGGGTCTGGGGGGTGTTTGGGGGTGGGGACATGAAGGGACCAGCTCTTTCCAGCTCGAGCTGCTCTGCCAAATCCCAGACCACGTGTCCCCCCAAAACTGGTCTGTTTATGGGGCCTTGGTGGCAGATGTGCTCCTGGACACCCGTGGATATCCCTCTCCTCCTGCCCAGCACTGGGAATGCTGCTGCACCCAGCTCCCAACATGCACTTCTGGGGAGAGCCTTTAATTTCAAGTATTAGGCAGGTTATAAAAGTGTCACTGATGATTTGCTCATGTTTTCTAAATGCCGTTAAGAATTTATAGTCAGGACAAAATGTAGAAAGGGGGAAGGGAAAAAAAAAACCCCACCCGGCGTGTTTTCAGCTGAGCCTCTCCATAAATTACCGGGATTTGCTTCCCAGGGTGGTCTGCACAGTGTGTGCCAGAACTGCCTGTGCTCCAAGAGGGAGGATCACGAGGTTAAGTGTTAGGAAAAGGGAGGGGAAAAGCAACTTATTTAGGAGAGTGGTGGATAAAGCAGGGAGAGGTCCCTGCATGTGCCAGGGGGGCTGGGCAGTGCCAGGGTCAGGGGCTGCTCCAGGCTGGGATATGGTTAATCCCTGCTGTCCTCCCTTAGCCTGCAAAGCTCTGCTCCTGCTTTGAGGAATTTCTGAGCTGCTTGTGGGGATTATGGGAAGTCAGGCAGTGGATGGAGCTGCAGAGCAGCACCGGGGCTGTGTCCCAGGGGCTGGGCCCCTGGGGAGCAGAGACAGCACAGAGGGGGATCCTGGAGTCCTGGAATGGTTTGGGTTGGAGGGGACATGAAAGCCCATCTTGTTCCATACCCCTGCCATGGGCAGGGACACCTCCCACTCCAAGCCCTGTCCATCCTGGCCTGGGACACTTCCAGGGATCCAGGGACAGCCACAGCTTCTCTGGGCAACCTGTGCCAGGGCCTCACTGGGAAGGATTCCTTCCCAATGTCCCCCCTAACCCTGCCCTCTGGCAGTGGGAAGCCATTCCCTTGTCCTGTCCCTCCAGCTCTCCTGGAGCCCCTCTGAGCCCTGGAAGGGGCTCTGAGCTCTCCCCAGTTTCTCTTGGGAGGCAGCTGGGCTGGGTGGGAGCCCAGCATGGGGGGTCTGCGAGGGAGCAGGGACTTCCCAGATGTCATTCCCACAAATGTTTGGAGCTCTTGGACCCTGCACAGAGCAAAGCCGTGGGTGGGATTGAGTCCCCCCAGCGAGGGCTTTGCTGCCTTTGCACCCCCAGCACTGCCTGGTCCTCCTGGGGCACAAACCTGCCCTTGGATCATCCAAGGGACACCGTGGCATTGGCACGGCCCTGGTGACCTCCTGACAAAGGTCAGCTCATCCCTGCTTTGCTCTTTTCCACCTTTTCATTAATTTCCATTGATTTCCAATCCTGAGCCATCAGAGCAGTGCTGTGGTGGGAATTGAGCAGCTCATGGAAGATGTCCCAGCCCGTGGCCTTCCCCTCAGCCCCCTTGGCTGGAAGGGTGAGGGATTAAAGCTGTTGTTTCACATCTATAAGTGGCTGAGCAAAGGAGAGAGACCCCAGTGCTGGTTGTGGGACCAGGATCCCGTCAGGAGCAGCTCCCTGTGCCCGTGTCCAGCCCCCTCAGCTCCTCATGGCACCCAAGATGGAGTGACCCCCCCACCAAGAGGATCTGGAACAGCAGGGATGTGTCCCCTCACGCTGGGGTCACAGGAATGAGCATTCCCAAACACATCATCCCCGTGGGCTCACTGCCCCCTCCACCCCCAATCCCAAGGGATAATATATTTATCTGCAAGGAAGGTATAAGGCCACAAGTCCAAAGCTACAAATCCTCACAAGTGAGTATTAATGGATTATGCCTCCACAATCCATTGCATGTTGTGGTTATACAACAAAAATTGGGATAATAAAACAGCTCTTAGTGTCAAAATGTAATTAAACTGCTTCAGCAGCCTCGAGAGCAGCCCAGCTGCCATAAAGCACTTCCAGCTGCCGGGGCATTCACTTGGATGCCTGGAGAAGAGCTCCTGGATTCCCAGGGACGTGGAACTCTCCCAAAAAAACTCACTCCTGAGCTGCCTGTGTGTGATCATGTGTCCCTGTTCCCACTGGGAATGCTCTTCCCCGTGTCCTGCCCGCAGCAAAGCTCCCCTGGTGCCGCGGGGAAGGCGTTGGGTGACCCAGACCTGGCAGCAGAGTCTGCTTTAGTCCTTCTGGGGCTTAAACGAGCCGTTAATTAACCTCGCAGCAGGTGCTGTCAAACCACACCAGGAAATCCCAATTATCAATCAGTCACAGCCTGTTCTCCTCAGCCTCCCTCTGCGTTCCAGGTGTGCCCACAGGCCCAGGGAGCAGCTCCCGGAGTGGCACAAGGTGCTGCCCCCCTGCCACACCCCCAGGGTCTCCAATGTCCCTGTCCTCCCCATCTCACCCTCCCTGCCCAGCTTTAAGGAGGTTTGTGTTTGTCCAGAAGGATGTGGAGCTGCTGCAGCGATTCCAGAGGAGGCCCCGGAGCTGCTGCCAGGGCTGGATCCCTCTGCTCTGGAGCCAGGCTGGGAGAGCTGGGGGGCTCACCTGGAGAAGAGAAGGATCCAGGGACACCTGAGAGCCCCTGCCAGGGCCTGAAGGGGAAGAAAAGGGGACATGCCACCACCTCTGCCACCGACATCTCAAGTGAGGTGGCCACTGGATGCCCTCCTGGCCCAAAAGTGCAGGAAAAGCCTCATTAAAGCATAAAAATCTCAAAACTCTCACTAAAGCAGCTCCAGCCCCAGCAGTGCCTTGATGAGGTTTCTCTGATAAACCTGCTCAGCCCCTTGGACAAACTGGACCCCCCTGGACATCTGGGGACCCCGAGCTGTGTCCAAGGGGCTCAGCTCCAGGGGTGGCACAGGATCCCCCCGGGGCAGGGGCCAAGCTGGCAGGAGTCTTTCAGGGCAGCCCTGCCCGGGTGCCCCTGGGCTTCCCCGGGGATAACAAGGCTCCTGTGTGCTCCCGCTTTTCCTGCTGGGCTGGAGCTGGCTCGGCAGGGAAGTGTTGTGGGAGCGTGTTGTGTAAAAGCCTTGGCTCCATCTGTGCGCTGTCAGTAAATGGCTGAGCTAAATAACATGTTGTTATGAAAAGCAGCATTTGATCCGTTCAAAACCTTGCCTTTTTTTTTCTTGCCTTTTTATTCCCCCCCCCCCCCCTTTTTTTTTTTTTTTTTATTTTTTTTCCCTGAGGTAAATTCCAGCGGGATCAACACAGCACAGGAATTACCCCAGAGGAAGTTGGCTGTTCACCAATTCATCTTGTAAAAAAAAAGAAAAAAAAAAAAAGAGAAAAAAAAAGGAAAAAAAAAAGATTCATTATTACTGTTGAGCTGAGATGAAACAATTCCCTGGAATTAACGAGGCTAATTTTGACCAGCCAATCTTTTGCTACAATGAAAGTTTTTATTGTTGCACATAAAAGCCAGAAACCCCCAGAAGCTCCTCGAGGCAGGGGAAGATGGGGGGGGATGATAACGGGGCTACCTGAGTGGGTGCACACACACACACAGGGCTGTCTGAGGGAGGGGCCCCCCAAAAAACCCTCCACAATCATCCCACCAGCCCTGAATCCTGGATGGGCAGTGGCAGAGGGTTTTTCCCAGGCAGAGATCAGGGATGCTCCGGGCTCAGCAGGATGTGGGGTGGCTCATCCCACACTGGTGGGTCAAGGAGGTGAGGATTTAAAGCAAATAGAGGCCCCCCTGAGCAGGGCTGGCCACGGGACAAGACCTTGGAACAGCAGGGGCTGGGGGGACAGCCCTGGGGACAGGAGTGTGACTGACAGGGAGAGGAGTCCAGGGAAGCAGTGGGATTTTTGGTAGGTGGATCATCAAATGCTGGAATGGTTTGGGCCGGAAGGGACCTCAAAGCTCACCCAGTGCCAACCCCTGCCATGGCAGGGACACCTCCCACCAGCCCAGAGTGCTCCAAGCTTCATCCAGCCTGGCCTTGGACACTTCCAGGGATCCAGGGGCAGCCACAGCTTCTCTGGGCAACCTGTGCCAGGGCCTGCCCACCCTCCCAGCCAAGGGTTTCTTACCAGCATCCCACCTAACCCTGCCCTCTGGCACTGGGGGCCGTTCCCCTTGTCCTGTCCCTCCAGGCCCTTGTCCCAAGCCCCCAGTGCCACCAGCCCCCTCCTGCCACAGGCACCGAGTGCCAACCCCACTAATGATTTTTTTCAGCGTGAAAAAGCTCCACGGGGCTTGATTTTTTTGCTGTTGTGGTGTTCTGCTTTTTGCGTTGGCTCTGGTTGTTGTTGTTGGTTTTGTTGTTTTTTTTTTTTTCCAAGAGGGATTAAGCCAAATTAGTTTTTATCTGTTTCTGCAGTTTTCCACTGGGATTCAGTGAAGCACCAGCGCCTGAGAAGAGAAAAACGATAAACATCTAAAGGCAGCCACTCTGCTGCTGTTTTATCTGTGCCATTTGAAGTGATGACACCCTTCAACCAGATAAACAAAGCGCGAGGAGGGGCTCGTCGTTAGCTGGAGTGTGTTCGGCACCGGAGCCTCCCCGCCACATTACAGACAATGGCAGCGCACAATCATTCATTATAACTCAATTACAGTAATTAAAACTGGTGGGATGCAGAGGCAGAACAGACGAAGGGAGTAGTGCCAACAGAATTTACACTCCGTGTCATCAGCCAGCGATAACAACAGCTGATGGTGTCCCCGAGCCGCCTCCTGCCATCTGTTCCCAGCCCGGGGATGGTGTTCCCAGCCCGGGAACGGATTGGGTGCCGCGGCAGCGGGAGGGGGATGGATGGCAAGGGGTGGGAAAGGGCTCCCGGGGTGCCCCGCTCTGGGGGTGATGCCCTGTGCACCCCCGGGGTGAGCTGCTCCCGGAGCCGGGCACAGAGCCCGGGATAGACGGGGTAAGGGGAACGGTGGGCAAGCACATGGATGTGACAGGGCACAGCCTAGTGTGGCCTGATGCCCTGCTGGGGTGGGCATGGCCTGGCACGGCATGGCATGGCTCAGAATGGCACACATAGCATGGCATGGCACAGCATGGCACAGAATGGCACACATAGCATGGCATGGCATGGCACAGAATGGCACACACAGCATGGCACACATAGCATGGCATGGCACAGAATGGCACACAAAGCATGGCATGGCATGGCATGACATGGCACAGCATGGCACACATAGCATAGCATACACAGCATGGCATGGCATGGCACAGAATGGCACACATAGCATGGCATGGCACAGCATGGCACAGAATGGCACACATAGCATGGCATGGCACAGCATGGCACACACAGCATGGCATGGCACAGAATGGCACACACAGTATGGCATGGCATGGCACACAAAGCATGGCATGGCACAGCATGACACACAGAGCATGGCATGGCACAGAATGGCACACAGCATGGCATGGCATGGCATGGCATGGCACAGAATGGCACACACAGCATGGCATGGCATGGCATGGCACAGAACACCCAGCGTGGCACAGCACACAGGGCACAGCTCTGCCCATTTCCCAGCACTTCCACAGAAAGAAATCTCTGATAAAAAGTGGGCAATGCCCCCCAAAAGGTGCCAGTTTGCCAGGATGCCAGGCCATGGCCAACCTGCACACCCTTGGGGATCCTGGGGGGGTCCCACAGTAACTCCCACTGGATTTTCCAGCTGCTGCGTGAAGTCCCTGCCATCACACCCCAACGTGTCACAGCACCATCCAAGCCTGACTAAAAGCACATTAAAAAAAGCCCTTATGAATATATAATTTAAAAAAAATTTAGCGTGGGGGCTCGGAGCTCTTTCCCAGTCCGGCTGTTGGGCATAAATGGGAACGGGAGAGAGCCTGCCTGGCTCCAGCACCTCCTCCCTCGGCACTTGGAAAGGCTGGAGCCCGACCAAATGAGCTGCAAAGGGCAACAGTTTGCTGGGAACTGTTGAAAGGCGAAGCTGGAGCCGCTCAGGTGCCGAAGGGGGGGCCGGGCCGGGGCCCTTCCGCTCCCCTGCGCCGGGAATCCAAATCTTCCAACAAAGGATTGCTGGCAATTTTGATCTTTTAATGGTCCCCTGTGTAAGCCCCTCGTTCCATCCAGCTTAAAATCAGATTGAAATGCACTCCTAACCCTCTCCCGCTGCACATTATCGGGAAGCCAAGCGGGCAGAGTGCTGCTCCTGCTTTTTATTTCTCCCTCGCAGCAGGCCCTGTCATGTCCAATCCATCACGGGAGCCCCCGCAGGACCCTACACATGTCCTAGTTCAAGGGAAGTGCTTTGTCTCTGTCAGGGGTGCCCGGGCTGGAGCACAGGAATGCCAGGGCACACAGCCCATGGGCCCAGGCCCTTGGGCACCCCTGGGTGCTGGGTGCCCCGTTCCCAGCCCTGCCCCTGCATCCCCAAGTCCTGGCAGGAGCACAAATAAAGCTGCTGGTGATGCCTTGGGGATGGAACAGGGGAGGATGGGGTTTGGGGCTGTCTGAGGGTGCTGGGGGGTGCCCAAGGTGGAGCCCATCCCTTGGCACCACGGGAGGGGGGAGATGCCAAGGGCTGGGAGCTCAGGGGGCTTCTCCCACCCATCCTGAGCTCGGCTCTTGCACATCTGACCTCCACCATCATCCCACAGATGAGGAGGGCCCTGTGCCCCTCAGGCCTTCTCTTACTTTACTCTTATCAACCCCTCAGGGCAGGATTTCAGGGATCAGAGGGTTTAGAGACACTTTGCTTTCGGTTGAGCTTCAGTACATTTACTTTTTATTCTTTTTTTTTTTTTTTTCTCTTTTTCGCCCTTTTTTACAAAAACCAGTGGTAGTTATTAACAGCTGTACAGATTCTGCTACATACTTTGGTGTAAAGTTGAGAGCCTGACTCCAGAACACTCGGCCAGCTCCGGTACATGCAGTTCCTGGATTTTATTCTTGTTATTTCGGGGAGGAAAACCAAGCACCGACCTGCAAACCAGTGACTCTGGGGGACACAAAGCTGGGGGTGACCCCACTGCTGGAGGATTTTGCCCTGGGAGCAGATCAGAGCCCCCCAGGCCTTTCCAACACCTCCCATCTGTGCGGACGGGGATGCTCCGAAGGCCACAGAGAGGGGATGCTGTGCCCAGGTTTGGGGGCACAGGGGAATGGGCAGTGCTGCCCTCACAGATCCCAACCAGCCCCAGGATCAACCTGAGCCCCAAAACACACCTGGGGCATTGCTGAACCCCTCCTGTTGGCGCCAGGGGCACCTTCAGAGTCATTAATCTGAGCCAAACCACCCTAAAATCACTTGCTCTAAAAGCAGCTTTAAAGAACTCGATTTTTCCTTTGCTGGATCATCAGTGCCCAAAACTGATCCCACACACCGAGTGGGCACCCTGTGCCTGGGTCCTTCCCTTACTTCTACTTTGAAAAGGGCAAAAAAAATCTCAAAAACCTCTTATTTTGATGGGAAAAAATAACGATTTCCCATGAGCTCTCTCCTCCTTCCAACCCCAGCTCAACTGTCCACACCTGGAGCAGCGACAGAGATGGGACAGAGGCTCCTCAGAGGGATGCAATGCCAGGTCCCAGCTCTCCCTGCTCCTCTCCCCCTCTCCAAACCACTCTCCCCATAACCCTAATCATTATTCATTTTGGACCAGATTCAAATCGCAAAAAATAATCCATAAAAATGTCGTATAAAAATCCTCTTCCATATGCTACAATACAGGGTGAGCACTTCTGCTACACAAATACTTTTATTTGCCCGTTAGGTCTTTTTTTTTTTGTTTTTTTTTTTTTTCTGTCCTTTTTTTAACCCTTTAGTACAAAAGGCTGACACAGGCCTGTGGGGGGAGGGGGTTGCTCCAAAAGACCAGAAGACACAAGACCATAAAAGCCCACAGGACCACAACCAGCCCCGGCCCCCCCACCACACACAAACCCTACTTGTTAGTAAACTTTTTGCTTCTTAAAAAACAAAACAAAACAAAAACCAACAACAAAACAAACAAAAAAAAGAAAACAAAAACAAAAAAAAAAACCCTGTATTTTTTTCTTTTTTTTTTTTTTCTTTAAAGGTTATCAATTCTAATTCTTTACTTTCATTTGAATACAAAACACATAAGTTGCTATTATCTTTCGTGGCTCCCTGAGCTGAATTTTCTAAGCTTTCTTTGAAATCACTCCTCATTGCTTCTGTCCGAAGACCAAGAAGGGCTTGCGCAGACGATCCCGCAGCGTGGGCTTCCCCTTTTTCTTCAAACATCCAAGCACGGAAAAAAATAAGGATAAATCCATATATTAAAAAAAAAACCAAAAAAACCAAACCAACCAGGCGACTGTGTTGATGTCCCGTCAGCAGCTGAGGATCCAAGCGCTCCCGGCATTCCAGCGGCGTCCCACCATCACTAACACACCCAACAACGCACGGGGACCACAGCAGGGACAGCTTCTCACCACTGGACAGCTCTGCTCGGCCTGGGTGGCCAAGTCACGTCCCCACGGACGCTTCCAGAGGGGCAGGGGAGGGAAAAAAACAAAACCAAAAAAAAAAACCAAACCAAAAAACCCATAATAAAATTGCCACCACCAAAACCATCAGTGGAATACAATTACAGCAGACGAAAAATACACAACTAGTGTACCGGGAGGGACCCCCTTCAACGCTATTTACTAGTCCGGTATTTACACTTTTCACAAGTCTTATGCAAGGCTGCACAAAACAAAAACAAAACCAAAAAAAAAAAAGTCACGATAAAAAAGGAGTCCTTTATAGTGCCACCAAAGCGCAGACGGAAAGAACCGGAAAACCAAAAAAAAAAATTGTTTTTAAAAAAAAATAATCAAACCCCACGACCCTAAAACCAAAGGAACATCCGTTTAGGGCTCCAACGTGTGCCAGAGTCGCAGATCTCCAAATCAATCCGTGTGTGGCGGACGCCGGGCAGGGCCCCCTCGGGGCGGGCACGGTCCCTGGGCCACCCCGTGGCATCCCCCCGCTGCCTCCCGAGTCCTGCGGGGCTGGGAGCTGCCAGCCCTCCCAGACGCTCCACGCTCAGTAGATGACCTCGTAGACTGTGGCCTTCTTGTCACCAGAGCCCGTGACGATGTACTTGTCATCCGCTGAAATGTCACAACTTAAGACGGACGAGGATTCCTTGGACTGGGGTGAGGAGATGGAGGAGGAAGGGAGAACACCCATCAGTTTAGTTTGGCTGCCCTGGCTCACCGGGCACCATTCCACGCTGGTGGCATCACCACATCCCACAGGCTGGGCACCCACCCGGCCACCCCAGGAGGATCCTCCCTCTCTCCAGGGCTGGCGGCCCCAGGCACGATGCCGAGAGGGGGTCTGGGTGTAGCCCCCCATTCCTTGCCCTTCCCAAGAGGCTCCTACCTGGAAGATGCTCGCTCCGTAGGGCGTCCTCCAGGCGTTGAGCAGGTTGTCTTTCCCAGTGCTCACAAACCATTTACCTGTTCCCAGGAAACACGGTGTCAGCAGTCAAATAAACCCTGCCACTGCCACCCCTACAGACAGATCCCGTGGCCAACCTCTTCCTGTCCCCCAGGCTTCTGGCTGTTTGACCTCAGCAAGTGGCCATTTTGGAGAAATGGGAAAAGCTGGAGATTCCCTGGAGAGGCTTGTCCAGCCCCTCTCCACTGGGACACATCCCAGCAGTGCTGCTCCCCACCTCCCACGATGCCACATGGCCATTGGTGACCACAACACTTCCACCCATGGAAGTGTTCCAGGCCAGGCTGGACAGGGCTTGGAGCAACCTGGGCTAGTGCAAGGTGTCCCTGCCCATGGCAGGGGGCGGGATGGATGTTCATTCAGGTCCCTGCCCAGCCCAACCATTCCATGGTGCCCACCCATGCCCGAAGGGAGGGAGCTCCGGGCTCGCTTACCGCAGTAGGCGAACTTGAGGGAGAGGACACAGCTCTCGTGGAGGTGCAGCTGGTACTTGTCGGGCTTGGTGTGGTGCAGCACCTCCACATTGCTGCTCTCCATGCCCACGGCCAGCCACTCGCCCGTCGGGCAGTACCCCAGGGAGAAGATCTGCAGGGGAGGTGGCACACGGGAATGCTCAGGGGGAGCTGAACGCCAGCTCTGCCCACAGCCCCCCGGGCAGGGCTGGGACTAGAGGGGCTTCGAGGTCCCTTCCAGTCCAACCACTCTGGGATCTATGGCACGGGTGGGGGTTGCTGGGCAGCCCCAGACTGGTGCAGCAGGGTTGGAGAGGCACATCCGTGTGTTTGGAGCAGCCACATGAGCTGTGAATGCCGGGATGGCCCCAGCCCCCTGGATGCTGCTGCACTTGCTAAACAGAATCGAGATGCCAGCTTTGTCCCTTTGGATCAGGGCTCTGAAAGGGTCTGCTGGAGGAGGCAGGATCCTGATCCCTGCAGCCAGCCCACCCACAGAAACCTGTTACATCCACAGCCATCCCATGGGAAGCACTGCCTTCCTCAAGGCAGCCTGACTGTGCAGGGATGGAGAAATGAGGACAGAGAAGCTGCAACCAGATCCAGTTGGCTCTTACTGCCTCTGACACTCCGGGGTTCCACCGAACACAGCAGGAACAGCCACACTCAGGGCCAACAGGACCATTTTCCCAGCAGGAAAAGCCCCCCCTCCCACAGCCCGCCATGATCCAGCTGCCAAACAAGCTGCCCTGCTTTCCGTGGAGGGATAAACCCCTCTGTGGGGTCTCTCACAGCGGGGCCAGGCACGTGCCCAGCCCGTTACCTGGGAGGTGAAGTCGTGCTGCTGGAGCTGCCGCCCTTCCCGCAGGTCCCACGAACGCACCGTGTTGTCCAGGCCCCCTGTCCACAACTTCGTACCGTCATGGGAGATGTCTATGCAGCTGGCACCGTCTGTGTGGCCTTGGAATTGCCTTTGAACCAGAAAAAACACGCTAATCTGCAAGGGGAACGCTAGGAAAAGCATGGAAGATGGTTCAAAGTGCTCAGACGTCATTTGTGAGGCTTATCCACACCAAACATGCCTGGCAATCCACCCAGGAGCATCCTGTGCTGAGGAGCAGCAGCATGGAGAAGTGTACTGGGCTTGCTTAAAGATGAGCACCACAGGATGGATGGTGCAGCACCAAGAGAGCATTCCTGCCATCATTCCATAGAAACTGTGGCTGCCCCATCCCTGGAAGTGTCCAAGGCCAGGCTGGACGGGCCTTGGAGCAACCTGGGCTAGTGGGAGGTGTCCCTGCCCATGGCAGGGGGTGGACCAAGATGAGCATTAAGGTCCCTTCCAGCCCAAACCATTCCAGGGTCTCCAAGCTCCTCCCACCAGAGCACACCTGGCAAGGCCCCGACCCCGAGCAGAGCCCGCTCACCTGACGAGGGTCTGGTTGTGCAGGTCCCACACGGCGATGTTGCCGTCGCTGCAGCAGGAGAAGCAGACTTTGGCGTCGGGGCTGATGGCCAGGGCGTAGCAGGCGGGGGCCGAGGAGGTGAGCTCGGCCTTGATGCGGGGCGTGGGCGACGCCAGGTCCCAGATGGTCAGCGTGCTGGCCTCGCCCCCCACGATCAGCGTGCGGCCGTCCGGGAGCAGCTTGCAGGAGCGGATGTAGTTATCCCTGTTCTGGGGGGGACAGCGGGCACGTGTCGAGGGGGGCAGAGATGTCCACGGGGAAGAGGAAAAGGGATGGTGGTGGGAAGAGGAAAAGGGGTGGCAATGAGAAAAGAGAAAAAAGATGGTGATAAGAGGAAAGGGAGGATGACAAAGGAAAAGAAATGTTAAAGGGGGAAAGAGGAAAAGAGACATTAAGGGGGGCAAAGATGTGGTGGGAAGCGGAAATGGCGGGGGAAGAGGAAAAAGATAGTAATGGGGGTGCAGGTGGTAACAGGGAAGAGGAAAGGGATGGTAATGAGGGGAGGAGAGGAAAAATAGATGGCAACATTGGGAAGAGATGTTGATGTCAATGGGGAGAAGATGATTAATGGCACTGGAGGCGGGGGAAGGAGGGGACACGGGTGCCTGGCACCAGCAGGCCCCCACCACGTCTCACCGACATCCCCCGGGTGCTGCGGCCCCCCCAGCCCCTTACCAGGCAGTCGAGCTGGGAGATGGGGCTCTTGCTGCCGGGCTGGCTGATGTCCCAGATCTTGACGCAGCCCTTGCCGCCGGTGTAGACGTGCCGGGTGGGGTTGCTGATGGTGACGGCGCACACCACCTCGCCGTGGCTCAGCGTGTTGATCTGCCGCGCGTGCCGGGGGATGCCGGGCCCCGCCAGCGCGTCGTGCGGGAACGGCACCGGCTGCATCTGCCCGTCGGCGCTCACGTGGAACGAGTAGGCTCTGCCACGGCGGGGCAAAGGGGGCTCAGCCCAGAGGTGCAGGTTTAACGGGGGGCAGCGGGTGGCTTTGCAGTGCGGCTGCCACGCCGTGCCCCGAGCGGGGGTTTGGCCGAACCCAGCCCTGGGTGAAGGACTCCTCTCCCTCCCGCCCACACTGATTCCCCCCCAGTCCATAAAAATCCAAAATGGGCCTTACGGTTTCCCTCCGGGGATGGAGGCCAGGCTGGAGGGCAGGCCAGGGGCTCGCATGGGTGGGTGTGGATCAAAACCAACCTGGCGAGAGACACACGGGCACGGGTGAGGCCGGACACGAGCTGGGCACACCAAACACCTTCCCATCCACGAGCCCACGGGACACTGAGCAGCTCCCCCTTTTCCCTTGCTGCTCAAGAGCTAATTGTTACTATTCCCCTGGCAGAAAGGGGAAAGCTGAGGTATTAGTCAAAAGTTTTGGGGCTGCAAAGGGCAGCATGGGACATGCTTCCTCCCTCCCCATGCTGTCCCCAAATCCCCAAGGACAGGAGCAGCCAAGTCGTGCTCAGCACTCTGGCTGCAGAAACCCCATCTCTGCATTAATGGCAGTGTTTTACTTCTTGTTGTGACCTGTTTTGCCTTAACACATGGCATCGAGAATCTAGTGAGAGTATTGGGAAGGGGGCTGAGTACCTGGAAGGAGAAACCCCAGCGTAGCAGCACATGCACCACATTCCCCCACGGGGAGGTATTTCCACCCCCAGCCCCCTTTAACGGCAGCTGACATAAAACACGGCTTGTTTTGGGGAAAAGGAGCTGATCTAGGGGGTCCCCCCAAACCCTCCCCAGCCCTCCCCACCGGTGAGAAAAGGAGCTAAAAGTGCTACGTACAGCTCCAAAGCTCACCATTGGTGACCGGCCGTAGGCAGCGGCGGCGGCGGCGGCCGCGCTCATCTGCGGGGGGAGGTTGTGCAGCCCCGGGTAGGCGCCGGGGCTGGTGAGGGACCCGTTCATCTCGTGGTGCCCCATCATGGCGAAGGGGGCCGCGTAGGAGCCCGCGATGGAGATGGGCGTGCGCAGGGCCGAGGCTGCGGGAGGGACGGGCACGGGGTCAGGACACAGAGAGAGGCAGCGTCCACGGGGTCATCCGTGATGGGAGAGGCCCCTGAGGTCACTGAGTCCAACCTGCGACCCGTCACTACCTTGTCCCCCAGACCAGAGCACCGAGTGCCATGTCCAGTCGTTCCCTGAACCCCGCCAGGGATGGGGACTCCACCACCTCCCTGGGCAGCCCCTTCCCAGGAAGAAATTCCACTGTTTTTCAACCTGGGCCTTGCCTGGCACAACTTGAAGCCATGTCACAGATCACAGAATATTCTGGGTTGGAAGGGACCCACAAAGATCATTAAGTCCAACTCTTAAGTGAATGGTCAGGCCAGTACAGGGATTGAAGCCACATTCTTCCTGTTACCAGCACCCTGCTCGGACCAACTGAGCCAATCCCATCCCATGTCCATTGTGCCCTCTCACCCCAGAGCTGCAATGGTTGGGCCTCCCTCCTTACCCCACCTCTGACACGGGGACCACCCCAGCCAGACCTGGATCAGGCCCCCCATAAACCTGATTTCCCACAGGCAGGGTTGAGCTGGAGCCGTGCCCAGCAGGGTACCCACCCAGGGGGTCCATGCCGGTGGGCTTGCCGGGCATGGGCCGCAGCCCCGGGGTGCTGCTGGTGCCCGGGGTGGGCGCGTCGTTCCGCGGCGTCGGAGTGTTCGACTTGAGCCCGGGCGTCGACGACTTGTCGTTCTGGTGGGGAAGGGATGGGAAACAAGGGGTGAGGGTCCAGCACCGGCACCCCCAGCCCCCAGCGAGCCCCCACAGGACGTACGTGGCCCAGGTCTTTAGTCTTGGAGGAGGGAGTGCTGCTGGAGGAGGCGACCGAGGCCGGGCTGTTGGGGGCATCCCCCTTCTTCAGCCCGCGGGCTTTGTCCAGGCCGTTCTCCGGGGGCGAGTGGGCCGGGCTGACCCGGGGGGTGGCGGGATCCTGTGGGACAGGAGAAAGCCTTGGAATCCCCTGTGGCAGGGTGGGCAGCCTCTGGCATCACCCCCAAGCCCCACAGTGGCACGGGCAGAGGGGCAGATCCACCCACAAGGACTCACCTCGTTGGAGACGTCGACCACCAGGTCATCGCTCTTGTCACCATCGCTGTCCTGGAACACAAAGTGAGTCACACCCCGCAGAGAGCCCCAAAAACTGGGGTGGGGGCACCCCTGAGGAGCTGAACCATCCCTCCACAGCACCAGACACTTAGGGGGAATATTAGGGAAAATTTCTTCCCCAAAAGGGTGGTCAAGCATTGGAACAGGCTGCCCAGGGCAGCGGTGGAGTCCCCAGCCCTGGAGGGATTTAAAAGCCGTGTGGATGTGGCACTTAGGGACATTGTTAGTGGTAGTAACACACTACCACTGGGAGTGCTGGGGGACAGTTGGACTTAATGGTGTCAGAGGGCTTTTCCAACCTAAATGATTCCATGGTTCTATGACCCACACCATACCCGGAAAATGTTACCCAAACCCGCTGTCTCCCACCCCAGGTCCTGCCTGGTCGTGTCCCTGGGGCTCCCAGAGTCCCCTGTCACTCACATATCGGCTCATGCTGTCCTTCTCCTCTGCTTTCCTCTTCTTGGAGTCGATGCTGTAATCCGTGGAGCTCCGGTGCTTCTCGCTGGCTCTCAGGCTCTCCGAGGGCGACACGGAATTATTCTGCAAGGCCACAAGAAGCTTTGAAGTTGGAAACTTCACGATGAAGGATTAGGACTACATCAGCAGCAGCAGCTTAGAAGGTGCCACATATAGCCCTGTCCCAGCAGTGGGGTGAGACCCCGTGGCTCCCACCACACCAGGGAGCAGGGAACAGGATCCAGGTGACAGGATCGGACACCACCCTCACTGGGAGCCCTGGGAATGCTGTGAGGCTGCTCACGGACACCTGAACCCCTTCACTGCACAAGCACAGCAGGAAAAACAGAGGAGGTGGTTGTTGTTAAAAAGGCAGACCCTGAGAGGGAGGTGTGGGACACTCCAGCAGCTCCCAGTCATCACTGGGATCCACCAGTGGGAACTGGTGAGTGCAGAGTGGGGAAAAGCTGTGCTCCCTAAAATCAGCCCCATCTCCCTCATCCTGTGCTCCCCATGGAAGAACAGGAGCTTCACCCCTGCCCTGGGCAGGGACAGGGCTCTGCACAAAGGGTGGCACCATGGACAGGCATCAGCAGAGCTGGGGGGCCTCATCCAGGAGGAGCAAAGAAACTGCTGCATCCCATTCCCAACAGCAGCAGCTGAGCTCTGCCAAGCCAAAGGGCACCCAAAAAACGTCCAGGAAACCCCCTGTGACCAGGAGCACCAGAGCCCAGTGTCCACAAGGATGCCCTGCTCAGGGGGACTTCTGTCCTTGCTTTGAGCAGCGAAGCCCAGGAGATCCAGCATTCCCAGGAAAGCCCCAGAGCCCATGGGTGCTTCCTCTGGCACTGGCACAGCTGGGAGGCCTCATCCAGAAGGAACAAAGGAATGGCTGCATCCCGGCTCTGGCACCAGCAGCCGAGCCAGAGGACATCCACAAAATATCCCAGGAAACCCACGTGACCGGGAGCAGCAGAGCCTGGGGGGGCTCCTGCCCCTGCTTCAAGCAGCAGAGCCCAGGAGGCGCCGACATTCCCAGGAAAGCCCCGGGAATGCTGGGAGCAAAGATGGCAGCACAAAACCACCTCACGAGCGCCAGAGCATGCCCGGCCCTGATCCCACATCAACCCCCCCGGCACAGCCCCTTCCCCACATCCCAGCTTCCCTTCCCCGAGTTCCTGGGAGCAGCAGCAGGAGAAACGCCCGCCCTTCCCGAGCCTGCCAGCCCCGCTAAGCAGCAGCGTTTCCTAAGCTGCTGTGCCTGCCTTTTCTTCCCCGGCTGAAAGGGAGAACTAAAGCAGTTCATGTTTCTCCTCGGTCCCCAGTAAGCAGCTTTGGATAACACCGAGCTCTTTCTTCCCAGGCAGTCATGCTGAAAACCCTCGCAGCTCCCGGAGAATCATGTCAAGCATTTAGAGGCATCGATCCATTCAGCGCCGCCGCTGGCCCGGCGCCAAGGAACTAAATATTTTTTATTGCACAGGCAAAGGCTGGGGAAAATATGAATGACTAACGCTGATTACGGCGCATTAAACCTCCCCCGGGAACACCCCGGCTCCGGGCTTATGGATCGGGAACCTTCCCACCTCCGCCGGCCCCCTGCCCGCCCGAGGAGCGGGTTAATGATGCCCAATTCCCCTCTCCCCCCTTTAAAGAGCACTTTCCTTCCCGCCCGCCCCCGGCTCTCAAAAGGCCCATTTGTGGGCTCGGGGATGGCAGGAAATCGCTGCAAAGCCGCGGCTCAGCCGGGCTTTGTCCTGGCAGCTTTTCACACGGAATCACTGGGGTTGGGAGAGACCGCCGGGATCACCGAGTCCCCCCGCCCTGTGCCCCATCCCCACCTCGTCCCCCAGCCCAGAGCACTGAGTGCCACGGCCAGGCCTTCCCTGGACACCTCCAGGGCTGGGCACTCCACCAGCTCCCTCTCCAAGGCCTGACAGCCCTTTCCATGAATCACAGAATGTGCTGAGTGCGGAGGGACCCGCAGGGATCGTGGAGTCCAACTCCTGGCCCTGCACAGGACCATTCCCAAGGGTCACACCGTGTGCAGAAATTCCTTCTGATGTCCCTTTTCCCTGAGCCAGGGGTGCTGTGCACACCAGGGTGTGGGGGGTCCAGCTGGGCCCCACTGCATGGTGAGGACAGCTCCCCCCTCCCAGTATCCTCCCTGCCTCCCCATCCCTGCTCCAGGGAAACCAGAACCCACCCACTGCCCCTGAGGTGTCAGGGACATGGACAGAGGCACCGGTGCCCTCCAAAATCCAGGGATTCGGGTGGTTTGGGAACTGCTCGACCCTCCAAATCTGACTTAAGGTGGTGTAATAACCAAACCATCCCAGCAGATGAGATGACCCAAGGTAATGGGAGAGTGATCAGGAATAAAACAGCTTTCCCAGTCACTAAAAGGATTTTGGAGCCGACTGGGCTCTCTCAAAACCAAACCATGAGGCTCTGCCCCAAGCAAAGAGATTTAACCCACATCTCGGGACCAGGTCACCCCACTCATCCCAGCACAGCCCTTCAGGCAGGGTGGGAGCTTTGGATTGCCTGGTTTTTATTATGTAACAAGACCTGTGCAAAAGGCAGCCCTGGAGCTCCCACCTACAAAATGGGTTTCGAAGGGATAAAGAAACCAAAACCACACAGCCACCAAAAACTGGGGGAAAAGGAGGCAATGGCACTTACTGCACTTGAGTCTCGCTCTGTCAGGAGATGCCGGGGCAGAGGTGAGGTCACAGCCAAAACAAAGGGGAGAACAGACAAATAAAGCAAGTTAGAGTAAGTCTTAAACCAGAAAATAAACCAAGAAGCTCCTCATGCTCTGAACTCAAACCCTTCTGGGCTCTCTCTGGCTTTAAAATCCTCCTGTTCATCCAGCCCCTGCCCCCTCCTGCCCCTTTCTTTTTGTCCATGTGATTTATTTGGCAAAACACAGCTGGAAATGCCCTGAATCCAAAGGGAATGGCAGCAGCCTCTGGTGCTTGTCCCCAAAGTCATAACCTCTGACAGTCCCATGCGCAGCCACAGTGTGGACTTGGGACAAGGGATGGAGGGACAGGACACAGGGAATGGCTTCCCACTGCCAGAGGGCAGGGAGAGATGGGAGATTGGGAAGGAATTCCTGGCTGTGAGGGTGGGCAGGCCCTGGCACAGGTTGCCCAGAGAAGCTGTGGCTGCCCCTGGATCCCTGGAAGTGTCCAAGGCCAGGTTGGACGGGGCTTGGAGCACCCTGGGCTGGTGGAAGGTGTCCCTACCCATGGCAGGGGGTGGCACTGGATTTTAAGCTCCCTCCCACCCACGCCATTCCAGGATTCCACGAGTTCCAGCACCAGTGGACGCAGAGAGGAGCAGCCCCCTGGCCCCTCTGTCTCACCTCTGTGGTCCAGGTCGTGGTGGTTCTTCTCGTCCTTGACAGCGAGGTGTGCCTGGCTGCCCAGGGCTCCGAGGGCCAGCAGCCCCGAGCTGGTGCCGGTGACGGGCGGGATTCCCGGCGGCTGGAGCCCCGAGGGATGAGGTGGCAGCTGGACCGGGGGCCCGTGGGCGGCGTGGGAGAGGTGCTGGGCCTGGAGCTGCTGCTGCTGCAATGAAAGCACCAGTGAGGCGGGGAGGGGCAGGCGCTGGGGGTGCTGGGGACACCGAGCGGTGCCGGGAAGGGACATTCCCGGTGTCCCAGGTGATGCCCCGGGAGCTGCCCCGCTGGGACGCCTGGAAGGAGAAGCCCCGTTAGCAGGAGGGACAGGGGGTGCCCGGGCACGGCCCCCATGCCAGGAGTGCACACGTGGCACGCCCTCCCTCAGTCACAGGAACACACACCACTGCTGCAGACCTGGTTAGTTTGGGGTTTACAGCAGGTAAAAGCAAAAGAGAGATACAGGAATCCCACCCAGAAGGGAGAGAGTGGCCCGGGACAGAGTGCAGAGGCTAAACCAGCCAGAAAGAGGAAATTCCAGCAGCCAGGATCCTCCCAGACACCTCGGGAAAGCAAGTTTTGCTAATTTACTCAGGACCAGCTTTGGGGTGTTTGAAGGGGAGAGGAAAATGCCCACATAGTGCCCCAGCCCCATCCCACCATCCTGTTCTCCCAACCCCTTCTGACATCACTGGCTGTCCCTTGCACTGGATAAATCATGGAGGGACCCCCCCATACCCTGGCACACACACAGGGAGCTGCAGCCCAGCTGGGACAGCTCCCAGCTGCTCCCAGGGGATTTTTGGGAGCCCTGAGTCCCAGCCGTCCCAGCACGCACTCATCCAGCCATGGGGATTGATTCCCTGCTCCATTTCAGCTGCAAAAAGCTGAACTACAGCCCTGGGGAGAGGAAAGGAAAACCAAACACATCCCCAGTGATTCTATTTCAAACACAAACTTGGAAGAAAACCCGCTGAAATCCAAGGAGCTGCTTCCAAGAGTCCCCAAGCCATCCCTCCCGCAGCTCCTTCGCTCCCAGGACACCCCTGGTCCAGCCAGGAGGGTCTTGGAGGTGGCACTCCTGTCTGGGATCCTCCTGTCTGCACCCACAGCCCCCTCGAGCAGCACCCCAGTACCCCCAGTGAAGTCACACATGGGCACCAGCAGGAATCTCGGGCTGGGAGGGGACACCTGAGCTGCAGTGGAGCCTCCCAGCCCCCTCCAGATCCCCACAGCCACCTTGGATCAGGATTTCTCCTCAGTGTCACCAAGCAGGAGCCTGTGTCCTGCCCAGGGCACCCAAAGGGCACAGACAAAGAGCAGGACCTGCTGCCACCCGGCCCAGCCCAAGGGACACCGCCAGGAATACACCAACAACATCCCCAGGTGTGCAGGACTCCATGATTCCAACAGTTCCATCACAGACATTTCCAGCAGAACTGGAAGGAGACACACCCAGGTGCCCCACACCCCTGGAAGTGTCCAAGGCCAGGCTGGACAGGGCTCGGAGCAGCCTGGGCTAAGGAAGGTGTCCCTGCCCAGGGCAGAGCGGGGAACTGGGTAAGCTGTAAGCTCTTTTCCAAGCCAAACCATCCCAGGATTCTGTGGTAAGTTCTCCCACACCAAGGCCCAGTTCTCGTGGGAACAGCTCCAGCCCACTCCCCACGGAGGAGTGGCAGGAGCCACGTTATCTCCAAACAGCTTCTTCCAGGCAGCACCCAGGTCCCGGCTGAAGCCAAAGGGAGAAGGCAATCAGGCCTCTGGTACAGGAAAAGCATAAATCACTGTGCCCTCAATAAGCAGGAGCTGGAAGCTTCTCCCAGGCTGCTCCATCCGCAGGGCAAGGACAGGAAGCATCCTCAGGATCACCATTCCAGGAGTGTCCTCCAACAAGGAGAGCTGGTGGGGTGAGGCAGCACCACGAGGGGGGATTCCCTCAATAATCCCATCTCCTGCCACACACACGTGCCAAGATCATCCTTCCAACACCAAAGCAAGTGGAACAGATCCTCAGATCTTCCTGAAATCAATGAGGCTCCTCCCAATCCCAATTCCATGTGATTTCCAGCCACTGAAGCGAGAGGCAGGGCTGGCCATTGTACGAGAACATCACCCAGAGGATGGTCCCAGATGGCTTTCCAGCCCAGCACGTTCCTCCCCTGCAGGCTCTCCAGTGGTGCCCATCCCTGCAGGGCCACAACACACCGAGATCCAACGTTTTATCCTCAGCAATCTCCACCTCAAACATCTGCATGGCTTAACTCATCCCAGGAGCCCCAAAAAAGGGATGTGGTCTCGTGGAAATCCAGGTATCAACATTCCATTGCCGGGATGATGATGGGGAATCACAGCCCCAGGGAACAACACAGCTCCACCACAGTGACACAGCAGCACCCAGAGCCTCACCCTCCAGCAGAGCAGGAAACTGGTTTTTCTTCCTTTTCTTTAGGCTGTCAACAAATAAATCCATCCAAGGGCTCCGTGAGCTGCAGGAACAGCCCCTCACAGCAGCCCCACTCCGGGGGACACGGAAACCAAGGTCAGGGCACAACATCCCACTGTGGCTCAAAATAACACTGAAAGGTGTTTTCCTCCCCTTGGCAGCAGGAACTGGTGAGCAGAATCCATGTGGGAAGTCCTCACTGGTTGGAAGCCTTGTCCCTCCATCCAGCACTGCAGCTCCATGGAGTGGCCTTGTCCCTCCATCCAGCACTGCAGCTCCATGGAGTGGCCTTGTCCCTCCATCCAGCACTGCAGCTCCATGGAGTGGCCAAGATCCCACCTGGGGGCTGCAGAGCTCCATCCCGGCACTGCTGAAGGAGCCGTGTCCCAGCTGGATCACTCCCAGGGCAAGGAGAAGAGGATGAGCCAACAAGCCCAGTGCACATCCCGGGGTGGTGCTGGAAGACCCCAAGGCTCCGCTCACAGCTCCCTCCTCCGTCCTTCCCATCCACACCACTCCACTGTGTCTGACGCACATCCCTCGGGAATAACATCCTGGGGGCTCCATGGAGTGGGATAAAGCCCGCCTGGGACTCCACGGCCGTGTTTCTGTGTCAGCCCATGGAGCAGTCGAAGCACATCCCTCAGGAATAACATCCTGGAGGCTCGCTGGGACTCCACGGCACAGGGACGGTGCTCGCTCGGCGTGTCCTCTGCTGAAAAGCCCAAATTCCCTCCCCGGCCCTTATTCCAAGCCTGGAAAAGGTTGTTTTTAAAAACACACAGTGTGAGGGCTTGCTGCAAATATCCCAGGGATGGGCCAGCTGCAGGAGCTCTCTGGGCTCCCAAAAACTCCCCAGCACCCACAGTTGGGTGCTGATGGCAGGGACAGGACAGGGATAAGTGACACAGCACAAGGACTTGGAGCAGCCTTTCGGAACCAGGGACCCTCCCACCACCTCCCCAGTTGAACCACAAGCTCAGTCCCGCTCAGGATGCTGCCCTAGGGGCTCCTCATCTGCTGGCAGGACCCCAAAAGGGATCCATGTCCCCACACATCCCAGGACAGCAGCTGGCAGTGGATAAAGACCCTGCCAACCCAACCCGGGGCGACAGCGGGAGCCGATGGGGATGCGTGGACACCGAGAGGTCTCCTTCCTTCTGGGGTCCCTCAGCACGTGCCAGCCAGAGATGGTGAAGATATGAAGAGGTTATAAATTTAGGGGAAAGCTGGCAAGGAATATCTGGTCCGTGGAGTGGCTTTAATTGGATTATGTACATCATGCTTCATGCCTTTGTTCACCGATTTAATGGTTCACCACTTAAGTTCACCACTTGCGTTAAATTTAGTAAAGTAGTCTAATCATTTCCAGAGCTATAACCAAATCAAGGGCTCAATTTCACACAAGCCTGAAGCAGAGGAACTGTGAGACAATGGCCTAGATGCATAAAATTAACAGTTCTTGACCTCAAAAGGGGCAAAAAAAAGGTTTTCCTGATCCGGTGGGTTTTTGTGTGAGGCAGCACCTGCACAAATGCTGGGGCAGTTTGTGAGGGCTTCCCTTGGTGGGAGGGTTGGGACAGCAGAGCCACCCACCCCAGGGACACAGGATCCCCAGGGACACAGGGTGGGGCCGTGCACACCCCAGTGCTGCCCTCACCCACCCGGAGAGAGCAAACAAACACGAGGGACGTGTCCGCATGAGCAACCCTACAATAACAAACCCCTGGGTGCAACAAGGGGAGGAAAAACAACCCCAAATCCTCTGGGTTTGGTGCCTCGGGGGCACCTGAGTGGGTGCAGCAGCACAGACCAAACCAGATGAGCTTGGAACCTCTCCTCTACAAGGCATGGAAGGACATGGAATCAACGATCACCTTCCTGTCAGCAGCAGCCCTACAATTACAAACCACTCCATGGACAGAGGGGAGAGAAAAGAACCCCAAATCCCCTGGGTTTGGTGTCTCAGGGGCACCAGAGCAGGTGCAGCAGCACAGACCCCCCACCCAAACCACCTCCAAACCTCTGGGATGAGCCTGGAACCTCCTCTACAAGACAAGGAATGAATCCCCACCCTCCTGCCAGCAGCAACCCTACAATAACGAGCTGGTTTGTGCACAGACAGGAGGCAAAACCCCAAAAACTGTCTGGGTTTTGTGCCCTGGGGGGCACCTGAGCACAGACCTAGCACCCAAACCAGCTCCACAGCTCCGGGATGAGCTCTGCCCTCCCCTGCAAGCCACGGAAGGATGTGGAATTGCCCACCAGCCTCCTGCCAGCACCGTGTCCCTCCCCAGCGAGCCATGGCGGGAGGAGATGCCCATAATTCCTGCTGAAAGTTCGTCAGGAAAGCGATTAAACGGCTGGGCTGGCTGCTTAATGACAGGAGGCACTCGCTCTGATCCAAGGAAGCAATTACCTCGGAAATGGGGGTCACGGGCCCTGCTCATTCACCTTAATTGAATTCCAATATCTGCCTCCAGCTGCCGGGGGCTCCTGCCTGCGGCTCCAAGCAGCTCATCAAAGCCATGGGCTCCCCCCTCCCTGTCTCTGCTCGCCTCCCAGCACTCCTGGCGACTCTGAGAGCAGGAAGAAGGCCAGGCAGCTGCAGGGTGCTGCCTGCCACCCCAAAACTCATCTCCCATACCTGGGCCACTTCCCAAGAGCCACCAACCCCACTACCAGGGATCCATCTGCTACCGAACCTTTCCTCATCCCCAAAGACTGTAGGAGCCCGAGCACAATTCTACCTTTGGTGCTACCCACAAAATACAGAAAAAATGTAGAGAAGAGCAGGTTAAATGCAGAGAATTATAAAGATCCTTGTAGCTTAAGAAGCGCAAATAGTTATTTTAAAAAAAAAAAGGCATTAAAAATGAGCGTCTTCTGGAAAACAAAGACCTAAAGCCAGAGGAGCTGTGGAGCCACCTGCCCAGGATGCTGGATGGGGACACCGATGTTCTGGGGTGAGGAGCAGGTTTGCTGCAGGACTGAGACCATGACATCAATTAAAGAAACAATAAAAATGGTTAATCCTCAAATTAACCCCCCCCGAGGTCTGCGAGAGAGAGCCCGGTCAGCGGGAAAAGTCAATGCATGGGACAACAACTCCGCCAAGGGCACAGCACATTCCACACCAACAGCCCAGCAGAGACAAGCCTGGGCTCAGGGGGCCTGGGAGGGCTGCTGGGTCCTGCTCTGCACCCCAAACGCTGCCCAGGCCATGGAGAACATCCAATTTGGTCGCTGGAGGCTCCCGGAGCGGCGCCAGCACCCAGGAGGGGGCAGGAGGTGGAGATTCCACCCCTTGTCTCGCTCGATGCCCAATTGGGGGGGTTTTGGTCATTTAGGGGGGGTGTGAGCCGCCCTGCTCTATCCCTCCTGAGCGCAGGATTGCCTCTGGTTATGGTAAATGATAGGAATAAAAGGGGTATACACACGGTGAGAGGCAGATTGGGAAGTCCACGTACCCCGATGATAGCATTCAACTCCGTCATTGTCACTTGCTTGGCACGTTCAACAGCCTGTGCCACTTGCTGTTGGTGCTGCGGGGACAGAGGGGCAGGGCCAGGTCAGAGCTGGGCATGGGGGCACCAGCCCAGGGGCAGGACCCCCCTCCAGAGATGCTCACCCCTCTTTTGGGCTCTGTTTTGCTCGTGCCTGGGAGCACCTCCCGGCTCCACGGGGTGCAGGGAGGTGGAGAAGCCCCTCAGAGCCTTTCTGGCTCAGTGCAGACCCCCAAACCCCTTCACAGGGCCCAGCTCTCCCTCATCCCAAGGGTTTTCCAATGCACAGGGGGATCTGAACCCCGTTTCTCACTCAGCCCCACACCCCCAGGGACCCCTGAGGGGCTGAGCACTGCCCGCCTGGGGAAACCTCCCTGTGGAGAAGCAGCAACTCCCCACCCAGGGTGTGAAAACTTCCTTACCTCTTGTGACAGAAAAGGCATGATCTGGGCTAAAATTGTATTCAGTCTTTTAGCAATTTCTGTCTGAAAAAAAGGAAGAAGAAAAACCAACAGTCAGCACCAAACAGGCTCCCACAGACGGCACGAGGCTTCCTGCAGCAGTGCTGTGCATCCCCTCCCTGTCCCTCCCCACACACCCCACTCCCATCCCCTTCCACACCTCCAGGTGGAAGCAGCAGCTCCCAACAAAAGCACCTTCAAGCACAGCAGCACAGGGACACGTCCCTGCTGCCCTGGGACACTCCAGGCCCCTTCCCATCGTGGGATGAGTGTCACAGAGCAGCCCCAGCAGTGCTGCACCACCCTGGACTTCCCTGGCCTCGTGAAAATGTAGCCAGGCACTGGAACAGCTTCTCATCCTTGGAGCAGCTGCTGGAGGCTGGATCCCATAAAACCCAGTTTTTGGTGGCCCTCGCCATCACCTCCCACTGCTGGCACTGTGGTGGGTGTTGAGTTTCTCCAGGAGAAACCCTGGCAGAGACACCAGCTGGGGGTCCCTGCTCTGCTCTCTGCCCATCCCACACAAAGCTGGTGGTGTTCCCTTCACCATCCTCACATCCCACTCCGGAACAACCCAGATCCACCACCAGCTCCACTGAGCTGTTGGGACTTCAGCAACCAACTGTGCTGATAACTGTGGGAATAACTAACTGAGAATGCTGTTTTCCTGGAGGGATGCCCCCAGCCCGGTGCTGGGAGGTGCCACCCTCCCACACACCCCATGGACACTCCTGCCAGGATCCCTCAGCTCCCAAAGGTTAACTCTGCTGCTCCACCAGGGCAGCTGTGAAAACAGCTCCTGCTCCAAGTCAAACAGGCCGGAGCAGCCGAGGATGCAGCGCCCAACAATGGCCGGGCCGAGCGCTGGCAGGGAATCAAACACCCAGCAATTCCTTCCGACAGCCCTGGGCAGCTCGTTATCAATAACACAAGTGATTCACTGGCTCGCTCCAGCCTCCCTCTTGGCAAGGGGCCTCTTCCCGAGGCAGCCAGCAGTCACTCCCCCTCAGAGAACTCCCCCCCGTGCCCCCCAAATCCATCCCTGCCATCCCAAGGCTTCACCCTTCTCATCCCACAGCTCAGCGCCGAGGATGGGTCCTATAGCACCGTGGATTTTGAGGGCCATCTGACCCAGAGAGGAGCTCTGGGCTCCACCCGCTCTCAAATACTGCAAGGAGAATCCCCAAATATCATAGTTTGGGAGAAAGAGCCCAAGAGACACTCAGCCCTTGCTGGGAGGAGCTGGGTGATGGCCAGGTCACACCGCTGTGACCACAGGACCAACCCAACAAGCACAACCAACGTCCCCAGGATGACCATAAGCAAGGAGACACCAGGAAAACCCTGCTCTCCCCCAGCCTGGAGCCACCCCCATGGAGGGAACAACCCCACAGACACCAGAACTCGGGGTCCTGCTCCAAGGGGTCCCCACACACCTGCCCACTGCTGCTTTCGGCTGCTGAGCCACGGGGATATTTCTGGCCATCGTCTTCTCCGAAAGCACCCCAGTGATTGGGTTACACCTGATGCTTTAATTAGCAATTCCAGAGGGCAGGAGAACGTGCTGGCACACTGTGCCAAGGCAGGAGCACCGGGAAGTGACTAGGGGTTGGACTCAGGTACCCCCAGCTACAGCTACACCAGTCACCAGGATTATCACGGACCCCAACGTGAGGATGCGCAGATCAGGAGGCAGTTGGGGCTCATGGAATCCTGGAATGGTGTGGCTGGGAAGGGAGCTTAAACATTATCCAGTCCCACCCCTGCCATGGGCAGGGACACCTCCCACCAGCCCAGGCTGCTCCAAGCCCCAACCAACCTGGCCTTGGACACTTCCAGGGATCCAGGGGCAACCACAGCTTCTCTGGGCAACCTGTGCCAGGGCCTGCCCACCCTCACAGCCAACAATTCCTTCCCAATCCCCCATCTCTCCCTGCCCTCTGGCAGTGGGAAGCCACTCCCCTGTCACTGCAGAGACACTTCCCTATCGTGACAGCGCGACATCCCTGCCCTGAGGAACAGCTCTGGCCAGCACAGGTGTTTAACCACCCCACACTCCTACATCACCCCAGGACCACCCTGCACCCCAAAAATGGGGCTGGAAGCTAAAACTGCCCCAATCCAGCCCAGCCACGGCACTGTGTCTGGAGGGGCCAGGCTGGCACCGCGACTGCCACCCCAGCGCTCCCACCACGCGCTGCCCAGCGATGGCAAAAGCTCTTTAAAGGCTTTTTGGCACCGAGGCATCGATTAGATTATATATAGACTGCAGCTCCATTAAATATTTATTCCTTCAGCTGAAGCCCATTGGATTCTGGATGCGACAAGCCCGGCCGCCGCTCCTGTGAGCTCTTCCCTGCCAGCTCCCGAGTTCCAGAACAAATTCCAGCCTTTTTGGAGGTGCAAACAGCGGTGCCAGCACAGGTGGGGTCAGTGTAACAGGAAAACACAGTACCCAAACAGGCTGAGTGCAGGCAGGAGGAAGGGAAGGTGTTGGGTTTTCCCCGGTCCAGACTCACAGCCACCCATCTCCTCCACCTTTAAATCCAGTTCTGCCCAAACTCCAAACAAAGATTTTCCGCAAAGAGAGAGACTTCCCATGTGGCACTCAGTGAGCAGAAAGATATTAGATCTCCAAAATATTATGTTTACAACCGTGAGGTTTCCTGTGAACATGAGATTCAATAGTCTTTAAATATTTGTTCACTTTAACTTTTCCCATTCCACAGAATATTAAACTCTGGTTGTCCCCATTAAAAGTTTAATCGGGAGCTAAAGGGGATCCTCCAGCACTTTGGGAACAGGGAAGGGCTTCATGCCCGACACCTTCCCCATAACAGGGCTCATTCATCACCTTGCCCAGAGTGCCAGAGCCCCCGAGCCCCCCCGAGCTGCTCCTGCCAAGAAAAACCTCCATTCCCCACAGCAGGTTGCCATGGCAATCCCAGGCTCTGCATCCCCTTCCGATGCCCTGCATCTTCCCTGGACCACAGCTGCAAAGGAGCGGGGATAAAACACCCTGGGGAGTGCCCAGGAGAGGAACTCACCCACCCAAACCCCCATGGGAGGTGCCTGGTGGGTGCTGGGTGCCCCTCCTGGGGTGTGTGGGAGCACCTGCAGGGACACTCACCCGGGCACGGGGATGCTGATGGTCGTTAAAAAGGGCAAGAAGTCAGAGAACCTGAAATCCTCACCTAACCCCCCATTACCCCCTGCCCCTGCCAAGAATCTGACCTCCTGCCTGAGCAGAAACACTTCTGGGGTGGTGTTTCACCACCACGGAGGGAGAAACCAGAGAAAACATCTGCACTGGTGATAAATCAAGAGAGGGACCGTTTGGCTCCGGGTCCTGTCACCCCACCCGCCCTTAAAACGGCCAGAGCCCCCACCAGCACCCAAAGGACTGGAGGGCACAGGGAGCCGCTCCTGGCAGCCTGTCAGGAGCCAGGATGGGGCTCTGGGAGCAGGAACAGGCTGGCATGGTGTTAAATAGCTCGGGGCTGGCTCTGCCCAGCAGCTCCACGGCCGCTCGTCTTTACACCTGGATGTGGCAGAGGGAAGTTTAAAAATAACCCTGCGGGCCATCAGTCACGGGAGAGGCAGAGCAGGGCTGAAAGGAGCTGCCTTCAAAATGACCCAGAGCACAGGAGTGCAGAATTCCAGGCTGGAGCCTGGGGGATCCTGAGTGATACCCCACGGATACTGCTCTGCGTGGTGGAGCCAAAACACATCAGCCTTGGATGGAGCTGAGGAGGAAAACGGGAGCTGCAGGGAGGCCCCAACCCTGGGGATGCACCCCCAGCATTCCCTCACGGCACAGGATGGGATCCAAACCTTTCCTGGGCTCCCAGTCCTTGGGAGGATGGAGGTGCCCCATAAAACAGCCCCACAACCACCACCCCCAAAGACCCTGCACAAAGCACCTCAAACCATCCTGCACAAAGCACCCCAAACCTCTGTAGGGAAGGGAATGACAGCAGTGCACACCAGGCCATGGCAGACAGAGCCTCAGAACAGATTTTGGGCCACAGCAGCCCCAGTTCCAGCTGCCCTTGCTCATGGATTTATATGTCAGGATGAAGAATGAAGAGAAGGGATGAACACACAGCACTGCCCCTCCTCCTCTTGGAAAACACCCCAAAACACTGCAACACACCAAAACATACATATCCATATCACACAATATCCTGAGCTGGAAGGGACCCATAGGAATACCCAGTGCAGCTCCTGGCCCTGCACAGACACCCCAACAATCCCACCCTGTCCCTCAGAGTGTTGTCCAAACGCTCCTGGAGCTCTGGCAGCCTTGGGGCTGTGACCACTGCCCTGGGGAAGTGCAAATATATAAACACACACACGTATAAACATACACACACACTGCATGCCTAAAACCCTGGAGCACCGGGGTTGGTGGGGCTGCCAAAGGCAGTGATCCATGGGATGCAGGAACGTGGCACCAGCACCACCCCACAGCTCACACAACACTCCCACCCACGAGCCCCCAGCTTCCCCTCGGCTCCCAAAGCACAGATCCCTCCACAACCCCCCCAACATTGTTTCCATCACGGGTCTGGACCCCCCAGCCTTCCTTCAGGCACTCCAGGACACCCCCACCCCTGCTGCACAGCCCCCCCCAAACCTCCTCCCTGGCAGAGGGCGGTGGGAGAAGGAGGAGTAAATCACACCAGCCGTGAAGCACCAGCAGCATTTGTTGAAACCAGGATATTGTCTCTTTAAGCACATGAAAATAAGGCCCTTGAGCAGTGTGGTTCTCACTCCGGCGCACAATTATGGGTACTTTCAGCTGTCTACCACTATTTCAAGTGCTCTCTCCAACCGGGCTGTCAATGGCATGTTGAAAGCTATTTGTGGCTGCTATCGTTATTAGCAAAGTGGAGAGCCAGGCTGATGAGAATTAAATCAGGGAGGGGGGGGTGGAGGGGCAGGACACAACCCCTCATTACGGAATTACCACCAGCAACCGGGATGTGGGGGGCAAAGCCCACTCAGACCCCCGAGAGGCACCCAGCACCCCCAAAATCCACCTGCAAAGCCGAGGGGAGGGAGAGGTGAAGCTCTGACAATGCTCCCTTCTACCTTAGGAGACCTGAGAGCAAGAGCTAACAAATTACTTGGCTTCTGAAGTATTTAGCAAATTATTACCTGGCACTCCTTGCTAACGAGCATGACAGAAAGTATATTGTGTTCCTAGAATATTCTAGAGGAAAAAAAAAACCCTGCCTCTCTTCCCTGGAAGTGTCAGGGGGGTTTAGGTTTGTTCCAAGCATTAAGTGTTTAAGCACGAAAACAAGAAGTGCTTATGTGGAGGGTTCTCAGCCATAAAAAGAAATAAAACCCAGCACAAAGGTTCTGTCCTCCGAGGTGTCCCGTTTCCCCACGCAAAATTAGTTTTTCTTTTGGAATGGTTATTGCAGTCGGCGATTATCCACGGAGATCTGCACAGAAACAATGCAAAGCCAACAGGGGAAGCAAAGTTTCTTTTGGAAAAATCAATTAGCCCTAAGAAGAGGAGGGGGGGAAAAAAAAAAAGAAAAAAAAAGTTTTGCCGGGGTTTCAAAAGAAAACTCATGATTGGACTCGGGTTTAGGAAAGCTGAGCCCGGGGAAGGGAGCTTAGTGGAGCAGGAAGACTGATGTAAGGAGCGATTCACTGCAACCAAGTCACTTCCTAAATATTTCCTTGCATATGGAGTTGTTTATGAAAGTACATTTTTTACTTAACAAGAAACAAAACTAGAAGAAAGGGGGGAAGGAAAAAAAAAAAACCAAAAAACACAACAACCCCACACGCAGCCACATATGCACACACTTAATATTCAGCGTAGAAGAGATAATCTGTTATATAAGCCCACAGACAGACAATCCCCTTTTGCTTAAAGATGAAGTATCCATCAATGTTTGTCTGGAGCAGATGTAATCACAAGCAGTCAAGTCTGGAGGGCAGGACACTGCATGAATAATTCAAGCACTTCAGTCTACTTGATTGTGTGCAGATAAACACAAGTCAACCGCTAAACAGGTCAGCTGATAAACTTGTTTGTTCAGGACCAGCCACCCTCAACCAGATGCAGGCAGGACCACGCCGCAATTAGCGGGATGCCTTGCGGGGGGATGCTGCAGCCGGGATGCCTTTCAGGGGGATGCTGCGGCCCGAGAGAGGGGGAAAACCCTCGGCCGGCCCCCTCCTCGGTCCAGCTCTCCCATCCCGCCGCTCCCTCTCGCCCCATTTTCGCCTGGAAGCGCGCTGGGAGCAGCTCTCGGGGCTTTGTTTTCCTGCAGCCCCGCGCACATTGCTGTCAATTAAAGAACGAGGCAGCTTCGCCTCCCAAAGTTCGCTGAGCCCGCAGCGTCTGTCAGCGGAGCGGGCAGGGGTGCTGGGCACAGCCTGGAACCATCCCGACGGGATTTATCCCCCCGCCTGCAAAGCTCCCGGCGAGGCACACGGACCACGCTGGGCCTCCCGGGCCACCAACACCACCCAGCAACTCCCAGGGCACCGAACCAGCCCTGGCAATGCAGGGGCTCCTCAGTCACCCCCAAAACCACCAGACACATCAAGGGAAGAGGCCCTACGCGGTCACGGCCGGCAGAGCGGAGGATGGGGTGATCCATCTGCACCTCCCGAGGATGGCAGACCTCGAAGATCCCTTAGGTTGCACCCATGGACTGGTGGAAAAACACACTGCACACCTCAGGAGCACCAACTGCTTCCAAAGCTTCCATCGGGACAACAAACTCAACATCTCCACGCGTTATTCCAGCATCTCCCAGCATCGCTCAGAGCGGAGCCGCCCAACACCCAGCAACCAGGTGGGCACAGGCACTTCCTGTCCCCAAAGAACCCTGTTCCTGTCATTCCAGTGCCTCCAGTGTCATTCCATCCCTCGGGCACTACTCCAGTCCCTTGGGTGTCGCAGGGTCCGTGTCCCTCGGACACACAATGTCCCCTCCTCGCAGGAGGCCACCACGGGCCTACCCAAACCCCCTGCACTCGGGGGGATTTCCAACCTCCCCAGGCCAAACCCTGCCCGAGGCCTCCCCCAGCACGGGGGTCCCGGCTCCTCGCAGCCCCCCAGGGCTCCCCCAGGGCCGCCCTGCCCTGCCTGGGTCCAGGCAGAGCCAGGGAGAGCGGGCAAGGAGTCGGGATTATCTGCACGGGAGAAGATATTTTTAAAAAACTGAAGACTAAGCAGGAATTATTTTCGCTGCCCTGTGACTGCGCCGCAGAAAGGCAAAGGGAAGAAAAGAGAGGCAGATTCAGAGACGCTGCTTTGCATTTCATCAGCTCCCAGCGACGCTTCCTTAGAGGAGGGCGATGCTGCTATTAAGCAAAACCACTCTGGAGTTGAATGGGGCTGATTTGCGAGCGGCAAAGTTGATGTCAACTTCTATCTGCCTTAAGTTCTTAATTAGAACTCCTTCTAAAACCAGTAAGCAGCAGCAGCACAAATAATCAGGTCTAATCTCAATAATAACTTTATTCCTTTAAGTTTTACCATCATGTGCGCAGCCTTTAGGCTCTTTAACGATAATCTTATCAAGGTACCACACCACATTCTGCTGGGGCCTTCTCTATTTTTTCCTTCAGGCAAGTTACATATTAGAGGAGACTGGAAGGGAAAAAAAAAAAAAAACACACCAACCCCAAACATTGCTTCATTTCCCAGATGCAAAGACAAATCCGTGACATTGAGCAACACACCGTAAGCTATCGGAGCCCTGGAGATAATTCCCTCCTCAGTCTCACGCTACAGCGTGGGGAAGATCAGGGTATGACCTCAGAAACAGTCCTGTTGTACCAACAACACAACCAGAGGCAAAGGCAGCACATATCAGTGTTTTCCCAGTTTTGGGAACGCACTATTCCAGGTAGCGACAGCCCAGCACGGCAGGCAAGGCTGTTCTCACCCCCTCGCGTAAACACTCTGCTTAAAACCCGAATTTCTCAGCAGCACAGACAAAACACCAACCTGCCAACAACCTGCAGTTCCCAATTCAACTGCCAGGCCACGGGATTCCCACCTGGAGTCACATCCCTGCCTTCAGCACTTACTCCCTATTTAGTGCAATCAGGGCCCATTTTACCTCAGGTTGAGGAAAAGGGCAACAGGAGATCAATCAATCCCAACTTCCCCCCTCGAAATTACTCACCTGTTTGTGCATTTCAATGTTCAAACCGTACGACATTTCGTAGTACTGGGGAACAAAAACACACAAATAAATTCAATTAAAGAAGAGAGCCGAGGAGAATTTGAATTAACTTCACAGAAGGTATTTGCATAAGGTCATTACCAAAAAGCATCCTGGTCAAAACTGGGCTTAAAGCACTGGTAGCCAAGGAAATTACACCTTATAATAAGCAGATGTTTATGGGTTTAACTGGCAGGCACTTAACAAGGGGACACTCCTTTTGACTCCTGTTTTCTCCTCCTAAGCTACTTAGAAAAACAAAGAGGCGCAGAACTGGGTGACAGGCGTCTGCTCAGCCCTGGCAGAACAGGTACAGCCCGGAGTCTGGCCAAAATTCCAGCTTCTCACTGGGGGGGTGGATTTATTTTCCCCCCCCCTTCCCAGGGCTAGTGGAGCTGCTGGGAGCCCCGGGAGCCGCCGGGAAAGGGGGTGCTGGATCCTGCTGAACCCAGGAGAAACCCAACCGAGCCCACCTGGGGGCCCCGCGCCGAAAATCTGGCTAAAAAAGAGGGTTTTGAGGCAACAAAAGAGCCCATTTCCCCCGGGAACGATGAGCGGGGTGAGCTGGGATGGCTCCCGGGTGGCCTCACCCCGCGCCTCGGGGCAGCAAAGGGGGGACCCCCGCCACGCCGAGGGACCCCCCCGCAGCTCGGGGGCGCTGCTCCAGCCTCCCCCAACCCCCCCGGAGCTCTACAAAGCGGTTAACAGGAAACTTGGGACTGCGCTTCCAGCCGCCCGGGGCTCCGTGCGCCTGGCACCGGGCACCCCCCAGCGCCTCCGGGGGTCCCCGAGCAGGCAGTGCCCGTCCCGGGGGGGGTCCCTCGGTCCCCCCCGTCCGCAGGCTCCCAGCTAATAACATTTACAGGCTGATCCGAAATCTGATTAAAGTCTCTCACCATAACGTAATGGCGCTGCATTTCGGTCTTCTCGTTCGCCAGCTTGTCATACTCCACTTTGAGGCTGGGGGGGGGAGAGCGGAGCGTGAGACCCCGCGGGCGGGGGCGGCGGGGCGGGGGTGCAGCCAGGGGTCCCCGGGCTCACCTGTGGTACTGGGCCTGCAGGAACTGGAACTCGTCCTTGATCCGGTCGCAGGACTCGGCCACGGTGAATTTGAAGCCCGGTTGGCCCGGCTGGTGCGGAGCCTGCGAGGGGGCACCGGGGTCGGTTACCGGGGGTGCGGGGGGAGGTTACCGTGGGGATACAGCGGGAGGGAGGCGGGGGAGGTACGGGGGTGCGGGAGAGGGGTCGGGAGGGGGTACCGGGACTCACCGGGTGCCGGCCCTGGGGGTACATGGCCGGGCTGGGGCGCGGTCACTGGGACGAGCCGTGCCGTGCCTCGCTAGGGCGATCGCGACGTGCGGTGCTGCCGCTGCTGCCCGCCGGGCTCGGAGCGCTCCCGGAGAGGCCGAGAACTGAACAAAGGGACGAGAGGAAAGTCCGTGCGGGGGGCGGAGGAGGGAGGGCGGAGGGGTGGGGGAGCGGGCTCGGCCGGTTCCCCCCGCACACACCACCCCCGGCCCCGCACCGCCGGGGAGGCGCCCGCGGAGCCGAGCCCAGCTCCGCACCGCCGGGGCCAGGTGCCGACCCCCGGCCGCCGCGCTCCGCGGGCCTCCGCTTCTCACCCCCTCCTTCCGGCACTCGCTGTCGGAAAAAAAAGCAAAATCACCCCCCAAAAAAAAAGAAAAAAAAAAACACAGACGAAAAAGCCACAGCGACAACAACAACGCGGCGGCGGGAGGAGGGTCCCGCGGTATTCCTGCGGCCGGGAGAAGGGGAAGCAAAGCCAGGAACTAACGCCGGAGCACGACGGCCATGGAGGAGAGGAGGAGGGGGAGGAAGGCCGTACACATCCGACTTCCCGGGCGCCGCGGACATGCGAAGTGCGAGCGGATCCCCCCCGGCCGGGGGCGGCCGTTCAGCGGCGTCCCGCGGGGCGGGCGGCGGGCGCGGGGGCCATGGCGGGCGCGGGGGGCGCGGAGCGGGGCCGGAGCGGGGCGGCAGCGCCGAGCACGCGGTGCGGCCACAGCGCCCGGGCGGAGCGGGGCGGCGGGCGGGCGACAAAACCCGGCCGGCCGCTCCGGCCGCGGCCAATGGCGGCGCGCCGCGCCCACGTGGGGGCACGGCGAGCGGGCGCCGATTGGGCGCCGCCGCGCGCGACGTCACAATGCCAGCTTGTGTCCGCGAGAGGGCTGCCCGCGGGCCACGCCTATCGCGCCACGCCCCCTTCGAGGCCACGCCCCCTCCCCCCGGTTCCCCTGGCCCGGCCGAGCCCGCGATGGAGCGGCCTCGGTGAGAACGGCCGGGCCCCGCACAACGCTCAGAGCCGCTGTGTCACACCCTGCTCTCCCCTCACGGCCCGCAGAGCGCCCGGGACGAGCCCCCCGCGCCGACATGGCCGCCCTGGCTCCCCCGGCGGCCGCGCGGCCGCTTTGATGTGCTGTGAGGGCCCCGCTCCGCGCCCCCACGCGCGCCCGAGGGGCCGTAACGAGGAACACGGGCAATGGCGTTCACGTCAGCGCCTCCCGCCGCGCCGCGGGGACACCCGCGGGGACACCCGCACGCACGCCCGCGGGGGACCCCGGCCGGGGCGGCGGAGGGAGCAGCCCCGGCCCGGTGGGCGGGGGCGGCGGGGCCGGAGCGGCCGCGGCCCCACGGGCGGGCCCGGCGCACAAAATGGCCGCTCGCCCGCGCGTCAGACGGAGCCTCCGCCCCACGTGGGGCCGCGCGGCGGGCCGCGCCCCTCCGCCAATCACAGCGCGGAGCGGGCCGCCGCCCGGGCGCGATTGGCCGCGGGGAGCGGCGCTGTCAATCAAAGCCACGCGGGGCCGCGGCGCGCAGCCCCCGCCCGCCATGGCGGCGTAATTAGCCCGGGCCGGCGCTTCCCCCCGCTCAAACAATCTGTCACCGCCGAGCCGGGCGGGCCGCGCCGAGCGGCCCCGGCACCGCCGCGCCGGATGGGGCTCCTCCGCGGCAATAATCACACGCCGCCGTTTAAACAATCAAACGGGGGGGGGAAACCCCCCTCGGTCCCGCCGCGCCCCCCGGTTCCCGGTGCAGGGGGTGCGGAGCGCCCCGCTGACCCCCGGGGTGCGGGATTGGGGTGTCCCGGCCCCCCCGCCGCCGCTAATTGGGCGCGTTCCGGCTGTTGACGTGACAAGCGCTGTCAGGGCCCGGCGCTGCCCATTGGCTGCCGCCGCCCGGCCCCGCCCCCGCCCCACGTGGGGCCCGCGAGGCGCGGCGGGAGCGCCGCGAAACCCGGAGCGGATCCCGGAGAGGAACCGGAGCCACCGCGGGCCCGGAGCCACCGCGCCCTGCCCGCCTCCTCCGCCATCCCCCCCTCCTGATGTCCTCGCTTTGCCCCTTTGGGCCTTTTCTTGGCTTTCCCTCTGCCGAGGCAGCAGCTCTCGGCAAACCCCTGCTCTGCACCGGGCACAATGTGGGTGCACTTGGGGTGCCCACTGGGGTGCAAATCAGGAGGCAGTGGGATATCCATTGGGATGTCCCCAGGATGCCTACTGGGGTTCCCATCACATCGGGGTGCACACTGAGTCACCCACTGGAGCATCCATCAGCCGGGTGTTCATTGGGGTTCCCATCGGGGCACTCATTGGGTGCAAAGCCCCCCTGGGATGCAGCCAGGCAGGCAGGGCCTGGCCCAGTCTCTGGAGAACAGGAGTGCACAGTTCTCCAAACCACACGGAGCAGGGGGGGCTCCTGAGGCTTCATGTGCTGGAGAACAGTGAAAATTAATGGCAACGAGCAACCCTGGAAATATTAGTGGTGAAACCGGTCCTTATTTCTCCTGCAAAGTGCTCTCCCTGGCACTTCCCTCTGCCAAGTGCTTCCAAGGTGACAGCTATTTAGTGGAGGAACGTGCCCAGTGCTCCTGGTGTCACACACTCACATCGGTCCCGGGGGATTGCAGAGCACAGGGAGCAGCACCTGGAAACCCTCTGGTCTGTGAGGCCCCTGGGGACAGGACAGGCACTGCCCTTCCTCTCCATCCGGCCCAGACACCACCAAGCTGCTCCCAGGGCTGGATCCCTCTGCTCTGGAGCCAGGCTGGGAGAGCTGGGGCGGTTCACCTGCAGGAGGGAAGGATCCAGGGAGACCTGAGAGCCCCTTGCAGGGCCTAAAGGGGCTCCAGGAGAGCTGGAGAGGGACTGGGGACAAGGGATGGAGGGACAGGACACAGGGAATGGCTTCCCACTGCCAGAGGGCAGGGAGAGATGGGATACTGGTGAGAAATTGTTGGCTGTGAGGGTCAGAGGCCCTGGCACAGGTTGCCCAGAGAAGCTGTGGCTGCCCCTGGATCCCTGGAAGTGTCCAAGGCCAGGTTGGATGGTTCCCCTGGGCTGGTGGAAGGTGTCCCTGCCCATGGCAGGGGGTGGGAAGGGATGAGCTTTAAGGTCCCTTCCAACCCAAACCATTCCAGGGTTCTGTGATTCCAGGATGATCCTCACTCTGTGCTTCACTGAGCTGGAGAAGTGTGAAAAGGGGGGTGATCCCAGGGGTGGGGCTGAGCCAGACCCTCTATCCCAGAAGCTTTCCAGGTCCTAACTCTGGGGACAGGAGGCCATGGGGAGAGCCATGGAAAGCAGCGATTTTGCACTGAAAATTCACTTCACTGCTCAAAATAGAACACATTAGCTGAGCTGCTCCCCTCCCCCAGCGGTACTTATGGACAAATTCTGATTTTTACTTAATGGTTTCCCCGAAAAGGTTGTAATTTTCTTCCCATTCCCATCGAGCTGCAGCTCCTGCGCTGTTGTGGTGAACTCAAACGACCAAGGATGTCTCTCGTTAATTGATATTCCTCACACTGGGACTGTGCTGAAATAGGAGCTGGTTTATTTTAGCTTATTAAAACTCACCTGCTTGGGAAAAAAAAAAAAAGAAAAGAAAAAAGAAGAAAGAGAACGATTAGGGGTGAAAGGAAACGTTCTGGTTCATATTGATTTAAGATCTGCTTAAATTGATATTTGCACATCCCAATTATAAACCCGTGATCTTTTCCCATAATTTATTTTTCTTTTTCTGAGAGTTTTTTTTTTTTTTCCTAAGGATCTTAGAAAAGGCCTCAGTGTGAGAAGCCACTGTCTCCTGCCCCAGCCAGCCACGAGGTGCCTTTGTCACCGTGACTGGGGACATTGTGTTGCTCCTCTGTGGGCCGTGAGGGGCAGGAGGGACACAGGGATGGAGGCACCTTGTCTTCTTCCCAGCCCTGCTCCAGATGGGGCAGCCAACAGCCCCAGGTGAGGATGAGGATGGGGATGAGGGCTCTGGGGACACCCAGCAAAGGCCAATGTCATCACTGGGGTGCCTGGCCAGGGACAGCTTCCCATGGGGATGTGGCAGTGGAGCGGCCCAGGGAGAGCAGGAGGCGCTGGGGCCCTTCAGGGTGATGGGGTGGTCCCTCCCTCAGGATGTCCCTGCTCCAGGGGTGGTTTAGGCCACGATGTGCCCCTGTCCCTGAGCTGTGCCCAGCCCATGCCAACGTGCAGCCCTGGCCCCCCGGCAGCTCTCAGAGCCGGGAAGGGAAGCAGGAGATGTCCTCCCCCACCCTGTCTGGGACAAACCTCGGGCTCAGCTTCTGGGCACAGGGTGTTGTGACACCGTCCTGTCCCCACTGCAATGCCACCCTTTCGGGGAAACCGTCTGAGCTGCCCTTCCCCTTCCCCTTCCCCTTCCCAAAGGGCCCCTGTGGGGAACACCCGCTGTCCCCATCCTCCCACAGATGATGACCTGGCACTGCCACCCCTGCTGGCCCCAGTGACCCCAGGTCCTGGCCCCTCGGGGGGTGGACACAGCCCCCCTCAGCCCTTCCCAAGGGCTGGGCCATCCTGAGGGCCATGGGTCAGCTGTAGGGAATAAGGAAGAATCCCTCAGGATGAGCTTTGGAACAGCTGGAAGGGACTGAACATCTGCACAGCCGCAGTCACCCTGAGCATCCCTGCGGGAACCAGGTCCAAAACACCCACTGGACACCATAGGACACATACTTTCCCCCAAACTTCTATCTCCCCTTCCGGGGAAAAGTCCAGCTGCAGCTTCCCTGTGGATTTGCAGCGAGGCCGCAGAGGAGGTGGCAGGGGGAGAGGCGAATCCTGCCCGCACACAGAGCCACACACACACACGCACCCACGTGTGTCCCTCCTGTCCCCTCCTCCCTCCCCGGCCCCGGGAGCAGCCGAGCTCGCCCGGCGTGACGGGAGCCGCCCCGAGAGGTGACTTTATCGCTGACAAGCCGGTCCCAACCCCGGTCAATGGTGTGTGTTTACATTGCAGGTGACACTATCTGCCCTCCGCGCAGGGCAGGACCCTGCCTGCCAAATTTCCTTTAGCTTTCAAGTTTATCTAAACAAGGATTTCAGGGCTGGGAAGGCAGCGAAACGCATACGAATGAGCGGCGAGCAGGGAGAGCTCTCAGCCCGGATATGTGGCTTTGTGGGGAGTTGGGCTTTATCTGCTCTTGGCAGGGAGCTTTTACGGCCCCTCGGCAAGAGAGGCTCCAGTCCGGCTCTGGCACCAGCGGCTCCTCAGCCAGCGCCGGGATGGGGCTCGGAGCAGCTCTGCTCTGCTGGAAGATGTCCCTGCTCACGGCTGGACCCGACCTTTGGGGTCCCTTCCCACACAAACCATTCCAGGACTCTGTGACGTTTCCAGGCGGGACCGGGAAGAGCGTCGGGTTGCTGGTGTTGCCACAACAGGCCCCGATTACCCCGTCCTTTCACAAGCAAAACTCCCATTGACCTCACCCTCATCCGCGGATTTGCTTGAGCAATCCCCGTGCCCGGCCCAGCCCAGCGCCTCCGGCTGCTGCGGCACCACAGGGGGGCCAGGGGGGCAGCGAACCCGCTCAGGACCCCCAGAACCCCTCCCAGCGCCCACTGAGGGGCCCAGCAGCAAAAGCAACATTTTTCTCCCCTGTCTCCCTGAATTTGGGGTGGGGGGTGGGAGGAGGTGGACGAGGGGCTGGAGGAAGGGAGAGTCCAGGGATGCTCCTGGCAGCAGAGGCAGCTCCAAAGGGCTGGATTTGCAAAGTTTTAGCCAAAAAGTTGGGACCAACAGGAGGAACTGGAGGAGGGAACATGCCCAGGACTGGCAGCTCAGGTCCAAACCCTGCAGCTCCAATTTGGGCTGGAAGGGGCCTTGAAGCTCATCTCGTTCCACCATCTGCCATGGGCAGGGACACCTTCCACTAGCCCGGGTTGCTCCAAGCCCTGTCCAGCCTGGCCGTGGGCACTTCCAGGGATGGGACTGTTCAGGGATATGAAGTGCCAGGCTGCACCCCGGAGGGAGGTGGGAGAGCAGAGCAGGTTGGGCTGTCCCCCTGCCAGCCTCCCCGGCCCCCGTGGCCGGAGCCAGGTCACTCACAGATCCTCACGGATGCTCCTGGATTCTCTCAGGTGCTCCCCGCCCCCGGATCCCGGTCCGTGATCCCTCTGATCCACAATCTCACCTGCCCTCCCTTCCCGGGGCAAACAGCTCAGCCCAGGCTTTTGCTGTGCACTGTCTAATTATAGATATTATATTGCAAATGGCTTTTGGGCCTGCTAATGGTATTACTGGTGTTATTCTTCTACTTGTTAATTATAACCAATTTGTTTGGGATGCCTTCCCAGTTTTCGGCTGTAATTGCTCTCCCCATTCCCTGATGACTGTGACTCAGCAGAAACTCCGCAGTTTCGCTCAGGGATGATGTTACTCTTTGTCTCTCCTGCCAAGCGTGGCTGCAGACGGCTGCCTGTGCAGCGTGGCTACCGCTCCCACCTCGCCGGTTGCCACGCTCCAGTGGCTCGGGGTCCGCGAGGAACGTGGGATGTCACGGCCGGTGCCCACGCGGGGCTGGACGCGGGGACAGTGGCACCTCCGTGTCCCCAGATGGGGCATCGCCTGCGATAAGAGAGGTCGGGCTCAGGCTTGGGTTGCTCAGGAGGAGCTGAATCAGGGCTGTGACCCCATAAACCATCTCAGGATCCTGCCTGTGAAATCCCAGCGAGCTCGGTATGGCCAAAGGCTTAGCCAAGGGAAGAGCGGAATATTAAACGGATTGTTTTCTTTTCCTTATTGCTAAATTCTTAAGAAGTTTGCTCTTCTCCTCTGCTCGGCATTAACTGTAGATAAGTTATTTGGAAAGCTAGTATTTCACCAGAACAGCCGTTCAAGTAGCCTAATACACACATTAGAGTCTATTTGCACTTAAAAGAAGTGGGAGGTATTAAATCAGCCTCTGGCCAGATAGTCATTGTATAAACAAGAGCTGTTAACTCCTACTTGATAGCGATGATAGCGAGGGAAAGGAAAACAGCCCTGCAGTGTCACGACCAACCTGACACAACATGTTGTCGGTCTGGGGAGAGAAAGAAAACAAAGCCCTGGGAGTTCATGACTGCGGGAGGGCGGCTGGGAGCGGGAATGATCCCCAAACCCTGCCGGCACCGCTCCCCGGCCTGCGAGCTGCTCCCACACCCGGGGCTCCAGCCACAGCATCACTCTGCCACCCACGAGAGAAGCGGTTCCCGGGCCTGCGAAGGCCACCAGCGCAGGGGACAGGGGGGTTATCCCGGCCCGAGCCCTCGGTGATGGTGGATCCATCCCGCTGGATCCCCCTCCAGCGCTCGGCTCCGTGCGGGGCCAGGGAGATGCTGCCGAGGTATTAATGAAATTTATGAGTCAGAGTGAGCAAAAAAAACCCTGTTTTCAGCTGACTTCACTCACCACTTCCTCTCCTCGCCTTCGCCTCTCCCGGCAGCCCACTTATCTTCCCCTGGAGCGGTGCCCACCCTCCCCTGCCCGCTATCGCCAGCAGGCCGGAGCATTCAGCACCAGCCCCGCTGCGGAGTTTGCTCACTCACTCACTCACTCAAGCACTCTCAAGTTGTTCTCTGTGGCTAATCAAATGTCAAAACAAGCTGCCCCTGTGATTTGGAGAGCTTTTAAACAGGAAGACATTCACCGCTGATACACGAGAGCGCGCGTCGGGCCGGGGCTCAGCCGGAGCTCAGCGCTGCTCCCGGGATCTGCTGGGCTGTTGGTGGGCTCTCTTTGGGGGAATAACGACTCTCCCACCTCTTACCCGTGCTGTCTCCCACGGGCCTGGGGCTCTTTCCATCCCGTGGTAGGCAGGGCATGGCTGCCAGCAGCGGTGGCAGCACCCTCTGTCCCTGCACCCCATTCCTTGGCTCATTAACCATGGTTTATAGCCCGACCCTAAATCACGTGCTTTGGGGCTAAAACAGGCTGTCAGCACTGAGGGGTGATAATTTCCAAGCTGTCCAGAAGCTCAGGAACTCCCCAAAAGGCACTGGGACCTTGGTACCAGCTGGTACAGCCACAGCAAGGGGCAGCATCCTCAGAGCCCCCCAGGCTGGGTTGAGCTGATGGCTGCAGAAGAGCAGGACCCCATGTAAGGGACAATTTTGATTCCAAAGCCAGCTGGCCACTCTCCTGGCAGCTCTGACATCAAAAATTCAGGCAGGTACCTGCTTTTCCACAGCCAAGCTCCACGTGGGCCTCTGTGATGGCAGGAGCAGTGTGGGGTTTGGGATCCCCGGGAGGAGCTGCCTCAAAGCAAGAGAAAATGGAGGAGAGGGAAGATGAAGAGGCCCCTCCTCATGCCCGATGAAACACGGTGTTTGTCTGCAGAGGGCTGGTCCTCAAAGCCACCTGGGCTGCAGGACTAAGGGCTGCTCCCATCCCTGAGATCCCAGCAGCCTGCAAAGAGTGGCTCAGTGGCCGAATGCCGAGCACGAGCTGCTCTCAGGAGCTGCCAGGTTTGTACGATGCTCACCCCCCGTTTCCCGCTCTCCTCCCAGCACAAATCCAACGTCTGAGGAAAGGAATAAACACCCACAGCTTCCTGAAGGCCCCACTCCAGGGAGAGATGCTTCTGCTGCTCAGTCTGGTGCTGGGCTGGAAGGGAAGCATCTCCCTCCTCAGCAGCTTCAATCACACACCAGGAGCACACTCAAGTCACTCCCAGCAGCAGGAATCCAACTGATCCATGTGCCATGGCCAGGGAGAACAAAGCCTTGTGGAGTCCATGGGGGCAGAGATGGGTCCTGGGGGTGGTGACATTGTCCTGGGGCTGGGAACACTGTCCTGTGTCTGCAGTGCTGGAGGATGGGAGGGGATCAAACCTTGTGTTAGAACATCAGCCTCGCCACCTCCCGCTGCAGTATCTCCCAAGCTTTGGATTTCCTGCTTTGCCAGGGCTCCTGCTTAAACCTCCCCCACCAGCGAACATCCAGGGGGGCCGTGCCACCCCCCCGGTGCCAGCTGTGGGGCTGGGAGGGGGCGATGCCCCCCGCCCCCATCGGAAGGACGCTGGGAGCAGACAGGCAGAGGCTTTGTCCCAGCCCGAGACGGGGAGAACGCTGTGGGTTTGTTTTTAGACAAATGAATGGATTTCACTGTTTGACCAACGCTCAGGAGAATGCCAGTCAGCGCGGGTTTGGCAGGAGGGCTGACACTTGTCAGCCCTGGTTTACGGCGGCAGCAGCTCTCGGGAGGGGAGTGACGTGCGCGGGGTGTTCTCGGAAGAATGTGTGGCAACACAAGATCAAGCAAATACTCGGGGCCGCCGCACCACGGAGGACTTTGTCAGCCAGCCGGAGAGTTTTAGAAGGGCTTCACACTCTGTGGAGACAGGCAGGGCACTGCCTGGAGCCAGGGAGAGTGCACAGCGCTGCGGGCTCTGGGAAGAACAGAGGCATTGCTGTGGCAGCCCTAACGAGCCTGGCCTGGCTCGGCGCTCCCAGAGAGGGGCTGGAGCTGCCAGGAGTGTTCCACGGGGGCTTTGGCACTGCCACCTGCCTGCTCTGCACCCATGGTGCAGGTGGCCTCGGGGCTCAGTGTGGGGCACAGCTCAGCCCAGCCTGGGAGTGCTTCAGTTCCCGGGGCAAAGCCCTGGGGATGACTGCCAGGGTGCAGCCCTGCAGCCCAAAGAGCCCCCAGACCCAGTGGGGGAGCTGAGAGGGCTGAGAGGGAGCTGCTGTGCCCAGGGCCCCTGAGGTGATGCTGCCCCAGGAGCTGAGCCCAGCCTGCAAAACGGCCCTGACCAAACAGCCCAGACCAGCTCCCAGTGAATCATCCCAGGGATGGAGTAAATCATCCTCCTCTGAAAGGGCAGCAGCTGCCTTTCCCTGGGTTGTTTTGGAGCAGCTCTGTAGGAGACAGGGCTTTCCAGAGTGTTAAAATCATAGAACTATGGAATGGTTTGGGAGAGAAGGGACCTTAAAGCTCATCTCTCACCCTGCCCTGGGGAGGGACACCTTCCACCAGCCCAGATTGCTCCAAGCCCTGTCCAACCTGGCCTTGGACACTTCCAGGGATCCAGGGGCAGCCACAGCTTCTCTGGGCAACCTGTGCCAGGGCCTGCCCACCCTGACAGGGAAGGATTCCTTCACAATATCCCATCTATCCCTGCCCTCTGACAGTGGGAAGCCATTTCCCCTGTGTCCTGTCCCTCCATGCCTTGTCCCAAGCCCCTCTCCAGCTCTCTGGCCATGGTGGGCAGGATGTGCTGCTGCACCACTGCAGGGAAGGCCCTCACTTTTCTCCCCACAGGAGTTTGTCTCTGTGGCACAGCCATGGCCCAACCTGGGCTGTTCTGACCCAGCCCCTGGCCCTGCCCTGTGCTGCCCCCAGCCCGATGCTCCAGCCAGGCTTTGCTGTGGTCACTGTGGCTTCAGGAGGCACCACCCAGCACCTAATGGGTGTTTGCTGCTCCGCTGTGCCCTTGGCACCGTGGGCACCCCGGGCAGACCGTGCTGAGGAGCTGCCCCAGTCTGGGAGAGATAAGGGAGTCGCAGCCAGCGCTGAGGGGATGACAGAGCTGTGTGCAGGCAGCTCCTCTGATCTGCCCACTGTGCTGAGACTCCCCGGGCAGCCACAAATCAGCCCGGTCATTCCGGGGTGCTCTGCGCTCGGAGCAGCCCTCGGGAGCCAAACCAGCGGGGCAGGACCTCACCTGCTCCACGCGGGTTGTGCAACGAGCCCGTGGAGCCAAACCCACCCCTCCTGACCGGGCCACAGCTCGCCCGGTGCCCGGGGCCAGCCCAGGGCAGGCACGGGCTGGGACACGCTGGTCCCTGAGCTGCCAGTGCTGCCCTGCCCAGGGAACTCGGCCCCAGCTCTGCTCCCCTCTGGGCACCTTTGATCTGGGCACTGTGGTCTGCCTGGCTGCCTGCTGGGGATGCACGGCCAGGGATCAAGCTCTGGGTTGTAGAATCCCAGCATGGTCTGGGTTGGAAGAGACCTTAAAGCTCATCTTGTTCCACCCCCTGCCCTGGGCTGAGGCACCTCCCACTAGCCCAGGTTGCCTCGAGCCCCATCCAACCCCTTGCCTGGAACACTTCCAGGGATTGGGGAAGCCACAATCTGGAAGATGTCCCTGCCCGTGGAAGAGGGCTGGACTAAAAGGCCTTTAAAACTCCCTTCCAAGCCAAACCATTTTGGGATTCTCTGATTCCAGGGGAAGCCTGGTTGCCCCCTGCTCCTCCCCAGTGTCAGAGGTGGCCGCTCTGAGGGCTGTGTCTGTCTCATGAACCTCCTGCTCTGAGGCACCACCGGTCCCTCAAACAGCTCCATATCATCAGTTACATCTAATTGAGGGTGTTTTGAATACAACTGCACAACACCCAAACCAAAGGGAAATGACAGACCATCAAATGAATGCCCCCGAACCACGATAAATGCCTGGGTGGATGATTAATGCTTCTGTTTCTTGGTTTCAGAGAGAACAATGCGGCCTGACCCAGCATTTATCAGCAGCGCCTGCAAAAGGGCACCAGACATCCCCAAAATAAATGGGATTGTGGCCCCGCTGTTCCACCTTCAGATGCTCCCTCGTCTCTACGCACACTGAAGAATGGAGCAGGGTGAGCTCTGAGTGAGAACTGGAGCAGTGATGAAGCTTCCCGGGTCCCTTTCAGCTCCATCAATGTGGACATCCCAGGTTGCCTTGGAAAATCCTTCCCCGATGATGCATCGGAGGGATCCGGTCGTTCATTGCGCTGGGGTTTGGACACCTGAGAGAACACGTTCTGCGTGGCTGTTTCATTAAATCACTCAAAGACACTTCTCTAATAGCTGCAGAAATCTCGTTTTTCATGTGGCCGGGGCGGCTGTGCTGCTCCCACCTGGAAACGGCGCGGATGCCCTCCCAGGTTCAAAGCCGTCTGGCTCCCACCGCACCGCCGGGAATGAGGGATAATTGAGGCGAGCGCGTTCAAAGGAGCCCGAGGGGGGTGGAGCGGCAGAGCCGGCACCGCGCGGCCCCCCCTGCCCAGCCCCGCCACACCGGCCCCGGCCCAGCCCGGTCCCGGCAGCGCCCTGGGATAATTCCCGGCCAAACCCCGGCGAGGGACAGCGAACCAGGGCGAGCACGGCCCGGAGATTCCGCAGCTTGTCCCGACGCGACTGTTTGTGCGTGGAGATTAAAGCCTCCTGCTCGGCAGCAGGGAAATGCAAATGCTCTTTATACAAGCTGTTAATTGTTAAACCACGTTATTGAGGGGCAGTAATCGCTGGAACGCCTTGTACGGGCTAAAAGGAGGCCGAGAGCTCTCCGGGCATGGGCTCCACGGCAGGAGGATGTGTCTGTCTGTGAGCTGTGCTGGATGCAAAGGAGTGGGAAGGGACTTGGGAATGGAGGGAGAAAAAGGGGATTTGAAAGTGTGAGAGTGTCCAGGGCAAGAACTCCGGTGGCCGTGGCTTGGGTCCCACAGGGTTTCCATGGAAAAGGAGGCCTTCGGGTGGAGAGGGAAATGGTGGAGTTGGAGAGGGAGGTGGTGGGGTTGGAGGGTTGGAGAGGACCATCCTGCTGTTGGGAAAGGCTGATCCCATGGGGAACCGGCCTGGCCATCGAGGCTGTGGCAGACCCCTCCTCCCGAGGCCAGGGGTGTTCTCAGCCCGTGTCATGACCGTGTCCAGCCTTTGGGCTGTGGCTGCTCCAGGGCTTTGAGCTGCCCCTGGTGGGGCCGAGCTGTGCCAGCCCTCATCTCCCCATCTCCTGGTGTTGGCAGAACCTGCTCTCTCCCCATCCCACCTCCCCCCCAGGGCTGAACTGCCAAAGGTGTTTCCTCCCCAGGAAGGGGAGGGAGCAGTTGTCCCACCCAGCAATAAGGGACCCCCAACTCCACACTGGGGTACAAACAGTGCAACAGCCCCCAAAGGGCAGCTGTGACCCCGGCACCGCAGCACCCACGGAGGTCCCTACATGGGAACCTCGTCCCAGAGCACCAGGGTATTTTTTTCCCTGTGTTTGGGAAGACAGAGAACCCCCCAGGCGGAAAGCAACTCCTTCAGAGCCGCGTTTCAACAACCAGGAACTCGTGTATATCTTGGATTTTAATCCAGTGCGGCTGGGGCCATGTGCAAGATGTAATTTAAGCTCCAGCTCAGGGTCCAAATGTTCTCCAAGTGCGGAGGTTTTGGCACGGAGGTTTTGGTTTGGTCCCAGCTTTCATGGCAAATTGAATAATCATATGAGGGGGAGGAAAGAGAAAGAGCAAGAGAAAAAAAAAAAAAGAAACCAACAACTACCGACAGTTCTTCCAAAAGTGGAAAGAACCAAAACACATTTTGGCTTCCTCAGCCCTGGACCGGAGTTATTTTCCTCTAGATCTGGAACAGCCTTTCCAACAACCTTTTTCAATTTAGCTTTTTATTAAAATAAAGCCGTGCCCCGGCAGATCCGTGCAGAGCTGCCTCCTGCCACACCGCCGTGCCCGGCTGTGCAGCTCCTGCTCCGTGCTGCTGGCACCCCAACAAACATTCCCTGCCCTGCTCCGGAGCCCTCGGGGAGCTGCTGGCCGGGAAGCCCTGTGAGAGCTCCCCAGCACGTATTTAAATCACCTACTGTTGTGCTAACTTTCTGGCCCTGCATATCTTTTAATTATTCCCATGTTTATGGTTTGCTGTGGCTTACAGGATTTTTTTTCCCCTCAAATGCGTGTTCTCCTGACAATTAGCCCCGCTGGCTGTAAAAGTGCAGATGAAGAGCTGGAGATGGAGACGAGCTCAGCCCCAGAATCCAAACCTCCCTCGGTGCTGAGGAGGCCCTGGCCAGTCCTGGCTCAGCACTGGGACCAGCCCTGGATCGACAACAGGATCAGCCCTGGCTCATCCCCATCCCAGCTCAGCACCGGGACCAGCCCTGGATCAAACCCATCCCAGCTCAGCACCGGGATCAGCCCTGGATCAAACCCATCCCAGCTCAGCACCAGGATCAGCCCTGGCTCAGCCCTGGATTGGGATGCCCAGCCCAGCACAGCACTGTGGTGCAGCCAGGGGTGGGCAGCTGCCAGGAATTGCTGGGAAACCGTGGATGGGCAGCAATGGGGCAGCCGAGGGGCACAAATCCCATGGTGCAATCCCAGAGCCTCCCACGCAGGCTCAGCTCGGACACTGGCACACGAGGGGGCAAATGAAGCCCACAGCCCTGAGCTGGCTGTGCAGCCAAGGCTGAGCCATGGCCACATCCTCGTGTCCAGGGGGATCCAGCCTGTCCCCGTGTGTGCCTCTGCTGGGCTGCACCCATGTCTGTAAGAGAGAAGTCCCCCTTTTGAGGGCTGATGTCTCAAGCAGGAGGGTGACCCTGAGCTCAGCCAGGTCTGGTGGGGTTCAAACACCAAACATCCTCAGGCTCCCCTGGCCCAGTTTGGAGCAGGACACATCCCCTGTGCCCCCCAGCCCTGCCCACACACCCTGAGCTGGGCTGGGAGCCCCGGGAGCGGCTCCAGCTCCCCCCACGCAGGGCCAGGCTGGGAGGTGGCCCCGGGCAGGTCCCACGGCTCATGTGTGGGTTGGGTTTTCCTCATCACCCGCTGGGGCAGCGGCGGGAGGGGAAGCCCAGACCCCCCAGCCGACCCGGCAGGGCTGGTGCTGACTCAGCCCACATCCTGCCCCTGCCCGCTGGAAACTCCCGGGGCTCACGTGGGCAGGCACGGGCTGGGATGGTTCTTCCCAGGGCACGGAGGGGGCAGGAGGCAGCCCTGACCCCCCACACCCCCAACCAGGCCTGCACAGTGTGATCCTCCACTGCTGCACCTGGGGAAACTTGTGTGCTGGGGATGGGACACGAGGGGATGGCTTCCCACTGCCAGAGAGGATGGGATATTAGATTGGATATTGGGAGGGAATCCTTCCCTGGGAGGGTGGAGAGGTCCTGGCACAGGTTTCCAGAGAAGCTGTGGCTGCCCCATCCCTGGAAGTGTCCAAGGCCAGGCTGGAGCAACCTGGGCTAGTGGAAGATGTCCCTGCCCATGGCAGAGTGTGGGTCTGGGTGAGATTTTAAGGTCTCCTCCCACCTAAACCATTCCATGATCCTTCCCCAGCACACACCTGAGGCCAGGGACATCCCAGTTTTAAACACCCACTGGCGAAGCCCCTCCACCCCTGCAGAGAGGAGCTTTGGGTTGCAGTGGGGTGTCAGGGCCAGGTACCAGCTCCCACAGTGCCCCCTCCATCCCTGCACAGCATCTGGCCCCTCATTATCCAGCCCTTCCCAGGGATTAGGTGGGAGGTTGCTGTTAATCAGCTACAAACGATTAAGTCATTGGCCGAACTGCTCTCCTGCTACTTTTGCAAGGAATTAGGCCTCTATAAAATCAAGCAGCATGCATCTTAGAGATTTACACGGTGCTTTTTTAACAGTTTTCAGTATATTTCAATAGTTAATAAAACTAAATGCTGCTTTGTGTAAAAGGTAATAGATTACAATCGGGTGTATTTTACTAGCACTCAGTGTGTTCATCTAACACCTCATACGTTCACGTTGGAATCCATGAAAAGCACTTTGTGGAGATTAAAAGCAGATTTATCACAGATGTGCCTCAGCATTATGCTTGGCTTGAACCATTAGACTCCTGGAGTTTAAAGGTTAGGCTTTAATGACTTCAAGGAAGTCGGTTGCTTTTTAAGGCTTTGAATAAGCAGCTCGGATAGTCCCGGCATTCCCAGGCAGGGCCGACTGGTTACGGGGCTGCTCCGAGGAGCCCGAGTTACCCCGCGGTGTCTGCTCCGTGCAGGGCTTTGCAGCACTCACAGCTCAGCAGTTTAACCCTCATGCAAATTAACAGCAAGGTATTTACCAGATGAAAGCGCTGCCTCGAAAACTGCGCTCCCCACACCTCGGAAGGATGGGAGGGATGAGCTGCAAGTTGTGCTGCCTGATTATGGAATCCTGGAATGGTTTGGGTGGGAAAGGAGCTGGGTTGTTATCCAGTCCCACCCCCTGCCGTGGGCAGGGACATGGCATGGCCAGATTGCTCCAAGCCCCATCCAACCTGGCCTTGGGCACTTCCAGAGATCCAGGGGCAGCCACAGCTTCTCTGGGCAGCCTGTGCCAGGGCCTGCCCACCCTCATAGACAGGAATTCCTTCCCAGTCTCCCATCTATCCCTGCCCTCTGGCTGTTTGAAGCCATTCCCCCTCGTCATGTCCCTCCATCCCTTGTCCCAAGTCCCTCTCCAGCTCTCTTGGAGTCCCTCTAGGCCCTGGAAGGAGCTCTCAGCTCTTGGATATGGATACAACATCTCCCTGGCACCCGCAGCTGCAGAGCCAGGAAGATGCTCCTATAACAAGACACCACCAAGCAAAGCAGAACAAAGTTTCTGCAGGTTGTTTTTTTTTCTCCTCCAAGTGCTGCACAGCCCATAAATAGTGTTAAAATACAAGCAGAATCCTCTCCCTCCGTGCTCTCTTCCTCCGGCAGCAGCCGGCTCACCGCTCTCCGGAGTTTGTTTGTTGCCCTCGGAGACACGGCTGACAAGCATCACAAGCTTTGAAAGTCAATTGCTCACTGGAGTTGAAAATGTGTTTTCAGGTATCTGGCTGATAGGTCCTCCTCGAGGAGGATGTGGCTGGAATGCCAAGTGAGGCGCTGCCGGATCCGGCCCCTGGGGCGGCGGGAAGGGGAGATTGCTCTGCCCGATGTGATAAAACCCTGCGGCTCGGAGTGACCACAGGATCTGCAAAGTCCTTGTTCACTGAGGTGATAAAGGTGGAACAGTTTATATTTAAAAGCTCTATAAACTTTTGGCTCCCGGAGGAATGACTTTGGATGAAAATGGGTCACAGAATCACAGGACCACATGATGGTGGGGGTTGGAAGGGACCTTAAAGACCATCCAGTCCCACCCCCTGCCATGGGCAGGGACACCCTCACCAGACCAGGCTGCTCCAAGCCCTGCCCAACCTGGCCTTGGACACTCCAGGGATTGGGCAGCCACAGCTTCTCTGGGCAATTTGTTCCACCAGCAAAACCCAAGCATCTCCCCATTGGGACACAGACTGGGCTGCAGGAGCAGCAGTAGTGGTGGAAGTCATGCCAGGAAAGTGATTCAGCTTTCCCAGGGATGGTGATGGATCCCTGGTGGCGGATCCCTGAGAGCCCAGTGGTGCTGTGGGTCCAGTGGGGTCCAGAGGTGTCGTGGTGCTCGGAGGAGACACCTGGATGAGCCCCATCACCTCCACAGGGGATGCAGCCCCGGGACAGGATGAACCTGTCCCGACGCTCCAGACCTCCCTGTGTTCCTCTGTGTGGAGTTTGGGATCACCATCCCCTTCCTGCCTGTCCATGGGTGCTGGGAGCAGAGCCCAGAGCCGAGCCACTGCGTCCGGGAGCAGCGTTGGGGGGAGCGTTGCAGCAAACCAGCCGAGCGTGTTTGATGTGGTTTAAATTAACCTCGATTGCTGTCTAATATTTTAAAAAGACACTTTTTATAACATGCGGGAATAATGTAGGAGAACTAATGTTCCCTCATGAAATGCCTTTCAGAATAATGATAAAAGTGCACTTTAATCTGCTGTGAGAAGTCTCCGTGAGGGAGAGACGTCACACGGACAGGTGGAATCGTGGAATAAATACAATAATTAATGAGAAGGAAGAATTTGCATCTTCTGACTTTTCCACAACACCTGCTCTTTTTTTTTTTTTTTTTTTCTCCAAGCAGCTCTGTTTTGTTTCCTGGGGGGTCAGGAGGCCCCGGGGATCCAGGGTTCTGGCCGTTACTAACTTACACTTTCAAAGACTGTAAAATGTCAGGGAAGCAGCGCATGGGAACTGAGTGCTCCATTAAGTTTTCCCTATGAAATTAAGCACCTTTATTGCCTTAAACGAGAGTTACAGCCTAATGATGGATCGATGCAAATCTCCATCAGCGTCCCCGAGCCAAGGGCTGGTTCCCACCGCCGAGGGCAGGGAGGTGCTGCTGGAACAGGGAGCAGGGAACGGTCCCAGCCTGGTCCTTCCCTGCCCAGTGCCACATTCCGCTGGGAAGGAGCCCAGTCCGGTGGGAACAGGGAAATAAGGTGTGCCAGGAGTGGGGCAGGAGGGGTGCTGGCTGCTCCATGGGGCAGCAGTGTGATCCCTGGCAGGGGGGCCAAATCCTGCTCCTACGTCCCCATCCCAGCTTCCCACAGAGCCTTCACTGACCAGGATGGCTCCCACCTCACCCCAAGGACGGTGGCACCGCCAGCAAGCTGTGCTCACACTGGGGCCACCCCCAAACACCTCCATCACCCCCAAACACCACCATCACCCCCAAATATCCTCATCCCCCCCCAACCACCAGCATCCCTGGAATGGTGTGGGGGAGCAGGGGTGGAGGTGGCAGTGGAGGCCACCACAGTCTCAGCTGCCAGAGAAGTGCTGCCAATGCTCCCACTTCCCTGTGTCATTCCCCCTCATCTTCCCCACTTACACACTCAGTTTACAGGAATTTTGTGTCTTATTCCGACGCCGGGCGTGGGATGAGCTCTCCTGTTTGCCACATGTTTTGTTGGGTTGTTAACACATCAAAGAGGCACCCAAGGGAGTGCAGCTCACATCCATCTCCCGGTGCAGGTGCTGAGCTGGGAGTTGGATGAATCCAGAGAAACCTCTTCCCACATCCCAGCCACACCAGCAGTGAGCCCATGGACCCCACGGAGCTCCGTGGGGAGTGAGGAGCATTTCTATCCCTCATCATTCCCGTAGATGGCTGTTTCCATGGGGCAAAGGGGGTTCATGGAGAGCAGAGGGATGACAGGAGACACAGCCAGTCCTGTGGGTCGATCAGGAGAGAGGGGAAGGGGCCAGGAGATGGGACACAGCCAGGACAGATGATACAGGTTGGTGTTGGCTTCCCAGGGTGGTGATGGGACCTTTCACAGGCCCCAGGGATGAGCATCCCTGGACTGAGGGTCCCACCGAGGGTCCCACCTCTGCCTGTGAGCCCCTACCAGGATATAGGGATGTGGGACGTGGGATGGGGTTGGGTATGGGATGGAGAGGTCCCAGGTCTCGGTCAGGAGTTCCAGGTCTTGGTCAGGAGTTCCAGCGTGGCCTTCCCAGTGCACAGGAGCCCCTGGGCAGGATAAATCCAGCAGAGCCCAGCGAGGCCCTGAGGGAGCCAGAGGCCGAGGCTCACTAAATGTTTCGTTAACTCACCGGGCTACAAAAAACAGGAGAAAAAGGGAACAATAAAAAAAGCGGAGTTTTCCTTGGCGGTGCTGCCGGGAAGTGCTGACAAAGCTGCTCCTGACAAAGCCCAGCGGGAGGGGGGAACTGTCTCTTTGCTCTGCCTGTCTCCCGCTGAACAAGGATCACTTTTAATGGGCTGAATACATACAACACACAGCTGACAACAAAGATGTTCGACTAACCTAACACGAGAGGGAAACAGCAACAGCACACAGTGAGTAATTAGAATCTAATTAATTTGCATTTCACAAGAGAGGCAGAGATGTCAGAGGGAAAAAAAAAATATTCCCCGAGATTAAAGGGCTGCTGGAGGAGAGCGAGGAACACTCCCAGCGCCAGGACCGACACGCAGAGCCGGTCGGGATGGGCAGGATTAAATGGGAGCAGGTGGGGAGATGACAGGTCTGGGAGCCGCGGCCAACAAAGGTGTCTGCGGGTCAGCAGAACCGCGCCGAAAATATCCCCACTGCAACTTCTGCCGTGCAGCAGCATCCCTGGCTCCGCGGGAGCCTTCCCCCCGCTGCTCCGCGGCCCTGCCGGAGGAAATGAAGGGAAAAAAGGAGGCAAGGTGAGGGTGCGGTGAGAGGAGCCGGAGAGGGAGCGGAGGGGAGGGCGGCAGGCATGGCCCGCAGCTCGGCACAGCCACTCCGGCCGCGGCCCCCCGGCCCGGGCACCTCCTTCCCCAAATTAGTGCTTGCAATATGTTTAATCTTTATGTTCGACACCCTGTTTCCTAACGCCGGCTGTTCCCGTGAGGCAAAGCATCCCGGATCTACATAACATCAAGGGAAGATTTACAGCTTGTTTCCATAATGATGACACCAGGCAGAGGATGGTGCTGTCAGAGATGCTGGCGCAGCCACACGAGCCCCGGGGAAGGAAAACAACCCTCAAACCCTCACCCCCTGTAGTGCTCCGTGATTGTAATCCCTGCCTGCACCCCTGCCTGCACCCCTGCCCGCACCCCTGGCTCAGCTCCCTCGTGGGAGTGGGTGTGAAGGAAGGGGAGGCACCGAGGGAAATTTGGGCAGTTCAATTCCAACAGCCCCAACAGAATCCCAGAAAGGTTTGGGTTGGAAGAGAACTTAAAGCCCATCCAGTTCCAACCCCCTGCCACAGGCAGGGACACCTTCCACCAGTCCAGGGTGCTCCAAGCCCTGTCCAACCTGGCCTGGGACACTTCCAGGGATGCAGGGGCAGCCACAGCTTCTCTGGGCAACCTGTGCCAGGGCCTGCCCACCCTCCCAGGGAACAATTCCTTCCCAATATCCCATCTATCCCTGCCCTCTGGCACTGGGAAGCCATTCCCTGTGTCCTGTCCCTCCCTGCCTTGTCCCCAGTCCCTCTCCAGCTCTCCTGGAGCTCCTTTAGGCCCTGGAAGGGGCTCTCAGGACTCCCTGGAGCCTTCTCTTCTCCAGGGGAACCCTCCACCTCTCTCATATCTTGAGGATTTTGGGGAGGAGGAGCAGGTGCTGCTCCTGACATTCCCTGCTCTGGGCCAGGACAATCCATCCCAGTCAGGGATCCCTCCACCCCAGCACTGCTGCTTTCCTGGGCTCCCTTTGCTGTCACTGTCACAGCCCCCACGTCCCACACTGGGGAGGAACATCTGGCACATCTGCACGTGGGGTGGTTGCTGACAGGGGGTTTGGTCCCTTCTCCTCCGCCCCAGAACCGGCAAGGCAGGAGCAGGAGATGCAAACAAAACCCAAATGCAACCAAAACTGGATGCAAACAAAATGCAAATGTGAAACCTCGTGCAGGCAGCCGGGGCTGGGGGAGGCTGGACATGGGCAGAGGGTGGAGGGGGTCCCCAGCCCAGCCCCCCACCCAGAGCAGCAGTGCTGGGGCCCGAGGAAGCAGCTGGAGAGGATGCAAATGGGGGGAATCACCCCGGGGAGAGCAGCTCCGGGGTCACTGTGCTGAGGGGGCAGGGAGGGGAAAGCCCAGGAAGGGAGAGGAGGAGTGCTGGGGGAGCAGCTCTCCAAACCCAGCCTCGGGTTTCCTTCCCACAGCAAGGGGATCCAGCTCCCAGGGCCCCTCCTGCCCCACACGGGGGCATTCTGGCAGCTCCAGGGTTGTCTTCCCTTTCCTTCCAACAGTGCCTTGCCCTCCAATTCCAGCTCGTGTTTGCAGCACCAAATCAGCTCTGTACACACGCCGAGGGGGGATTTATTTTTTCTTGAAAGCAAAATAACTAAACAGCACATCAGAGGGAAGGCATTTAACTCAGTCGGCTCCTTTCCTTTGCTGGGAATCAAAGTGATGATTATTTGAGCAGGTTTCTTCCCAGCACCCCACCACAGCAGTGGGAACCGCGCTGCCAACGTCGCCTGAGCTACGCCAGCTCACCCAGAGGGGAGATTTTGGGGTGAGTGGGAAAGGCTCCTTCTTTAAATGCCATTCCCACATCCCGGAGGAGTCACAGGCAGCACGGCTGGCTCGGTGCAGGGGGGATTGCCCATCCCCTGCTCTGGTGCTGCTGGGAGGGATGCAGAGCCCAGGGCCATCCCACCCAGGGCCATCCCACCCAGCAGCACAGCTCAGTCCATTTTTAAGGCTCCATCCTTTCTTTCCTCCTCAGGCAAAACAAACCAACCCCAAGCCCAACCCCTCCCACCGAAGCCAAAGCTGCTCAGCACACAAACACCCTCTCTGCCCTATCTGGAGTCCCCGGGCACTCAGCCACAGGGAGCCAGCCCATAATTTGCAGTGTGAGCTCTGCAGCAGCGTTGCCACAATGTGATGAGGTCATGAGTCATCCAACCACTGAAACCATCTAACCAGGGCCTGGATCACTCACAGGCTGGGAAAGGAACACACAGGCACTCGGGGTTTGGGGGAACTCTTTTCCCTGAGGAGAGCTGGGAGCTGGTGGGATCCCTGGCTGGGCAAAGCCAAGGCACGGAGCCTCCTGCCCTGGGGGCATCAGAGGGGCTGCAGAGGGGCAGCTCTCCCTTACCAGCCCCTGCAAACAGCAAACACATCCCCCTCCCTGGGAAGAAGGGGACATGCATCTCTTGGAAATATCACATTCCAAGAAAAACACGTGGATGTGGTTTTTGGGGACAGGGTTTAGGGGTGAGCATGGCAGTGCTGGGGGGATGGTTGGGGTCAGTGATCTTAGAGGGCTTCTCCAACCTTAACTATTCCATGATTAGGCAGGGACAGGTGAGGGCTTGCTGTGGGTTTGCAGCAGTGCTTTGCCAGTGGCCCCCGCCTCAGGAAGGTGATTTGGGGACAGGCTCGAGCCCTGCAAACACTGGTGTGAGCACAGCCCTGGGCAGCGTGTCCTGGGGACAGGTGAGTGGTCAGGCATCACCCCCGGGATGCGCCAGGCTCCAAACCAGCTCCCCAGAGCGTTTGTCAGAACTGGCAGCTGGAAAACACGGCAGAGAAATCCCCCTGCCAGTCCTGGCCCAATTGCAGCCCCGTCCTTCAGGGACGTTTGCAAACAAACCAAGGAAGATGAAAGATTGATAGATTGATGCCGGGCTCTCCTGACAGCGCGAGCCCGGCTGTGATCCATCCCCTCCTCTGGGAGCCGGGGCTGATGTAATTCATTGTTCCCATCTCGCTTGTCACCGTTCTGCTCCGGAGCAATCAGGGCTCAGAACCCGGGGAAGTTCCCAACCCGCCGCTGTGATTCGCCCGCAGGTTTGTCACTTCACTAAAGACCCAAATTACCCCCGTTTAGGAAGCAGATCCGCTGCTCCAACCTGCACGAGCTGCTGCCGCTGCCGGGATTAGGGATTCACGGCGGTAATTATGTTAATGTTGATGTGCAGACGGATAACTGGCAGCAAGAAGTTGTGCTGAAACGTCTATTTATAGTTCAGGGGGGAGAAAAAAAATAAACCTCGTCATCTCCAGGCAAACATATGGGCTCTGTGGCAGACGGATTCAGTGGGAGATGAACGGGAAAGAGGAGAAAGGAATGGGAGTCGGGCAAGTCCGGGGAGCTGGTGCCTCTCAGCTGATCCCAGGGCTGGCAGTGGGATTTTGGAATGGGTATCTTGGTGGCATCCCATGCCCTGAGGGATGGGCTGAGCATCCTGCCCCAAGGTCAGGCTGCCAACCAGCCTTGTTGTGCCCCAAACCCAGCCCCTGGTGGGTGGGAAAGGAGCTGGAGTGGGGAGCTTGTGTAGAGGACACGAGGATGGCAGCCAGGGATCTGGGATCCCCTGAACCCATGGGTACCTTAATGACTCCTACATGAGGGGACATGGCAGCCCTTGGGCTTCCCAGAGTTCAGGGGAGGCTGTTGGGATGTCCCAGAGTCCACTGAATCCATGGGCATCGTAATCACCCCCTGAGGAGAGGGCCACCACCCCTCAGGCTGCCCTACAGCCACGAGCATCCCCAGGCTCCACCAGGCACCCCTCGTGCCTGGCAATGCCTCCATCCCATGGGAATGCCAGAGGAGCCACCCGGGGGTCAGCAGTGCCCCCGCTGTGCTGCAGGCACCCCCAAAGCCCAGCCCTGGCACAGGAGCTCCTGTACCCAGCTCCCAGCAGGATTCAGATTTGGAGCTGTGTGCTGAATTCCAGGGGGCCGTCAGTGAGCTCTGGGAGGCGTTTGGAGCAGACAGATTTACACAAACACTCCCAGCTCAGCAGACCCAGCGCAGTGTCTTTTACACCAGGCGAGGAGGGAATAAATCACCGCTCCCTTCCCCCCCTCCCACCACGCGGAAATTTCTCCCAGACATCTTTCAGGCAGGATCACAGAGAGTTTTATTTACCGTGGAATAAAAACAAAAGCCCCAAAGCACCAGGGGATTGTGCCTGGCCATGAGTGACGGGCCACCCCGGCAGGCTCTGCAGGGAGGAGCATCCCTCATCCAGCACTCCAATCCAGCCCCACAGCACCTCGGAATCCTGCAACGGTTGGGTTGGAAGCAATATTAAACTCATCTCATCCCAGCCCCTGCCATGGGCAGGGACACCTTCCACCAGCCCAGGCTGCTCCAAGCTCAGTCCAGCCTGGCCTTGGACACTCCCAGGGATCCAGGGGCAGCCACAGCTTCTCTGCCCAACCTGTGCCAGGGCCTGCCCACCCTCCCAGGGAACAACCCCTTCCATATATTTCACCATATTGATCCCTCCTTCCAGCAAGGACCCTGTTAGGACTGGAAAATTGCTGAGCTCCCCGAGCAGCTCCACTGCCAGGGAGGATTTGTGGTGTTCAATAAATATTATTAGGAAAGTGAAAGCTAATAATTATGTCAATTATAGGATGGGTAATTGGGCCTGCAGAAGAAAAGTGCTTTTCTCCCTAATTGCTGGGGCCATGTGCCTGTGATTGCAAGGATCGGTTCCAAAAATAAAAGACCGGCTATCAAGTGGGAGAAGCACTTTTGTTTCCCTAATGGCACGTTGAGAGCTGTGTCGGGAAGGGCTGGGCTGGCCTGCAGGGATGGAAGAGCATGGCTTGGTCCATCCATGCTCTTTAGCAGAGGTTTCATGTGGAGGCAGAAGGGATTCCAGGTCTGGGGGGAGAGGGCTGTGCAGGATGGAGCTGTTCTGGGAACCACAGGGAGCTCCACAGCCCTGGGACCACCCCCTGACCCAGCAAACATTCCCATGGGGAGGGAGAACCATCCCCTCTGCATTAAACCCTCCTGAAGCTCCAGCAGGAGCTTCTTGGGGACTTCCCCACCCAGACATCAAACCTCTCTTCCTCCTGCTGCCAACCCCTTTCCCAAAAGCCAGTTCACCACCGGAATATGTACTTTTGCTTTAGCATATTCCCATGTTCTGGAAATACATAATGAACAACAGGCCAGTTACAAGCCCCGAAGGTTTGGAGGGCAGGAGGGAGGAGAGGGAGAAGAGCTGGTCCTGACTGTAAGCAAAACATGCATATTCATTTAAAACAGGAGTTAAAAAAAAAAATATTAATTTTAATTTGATTTGGGCTGCCCCGGGGCCGCTGTGCCATATGCACAGACAAGTTATGCAGAATTCCTGCATGCCAATGTGCTTGCTGGCTCCTCTGTGTTTGTCATCCCAACCAGGGAGATCTGCCCAGCTCTCCCCTTCCCTCCCCTGTTCTGGGCCAGGGGACACTGCAGGACAGCCCTGGTTCCTGAGGGGCACAGGGCCCTGTTTGTCCCCTGGGCTGAGCCCAACAGGTGGGACTGGGCAGGGAAAGGGGGCTGAACCTCAGAGTTCCTCCTCCCACTGCCTGCTGGTTCCCTGCTGGCACTCCCTGACATTCTCCCCAGGGTGCAGATGCCATCCCCACTCAGAACTCCGGACACTCCTCCACTGCCACATCCCTGGAAAAGGTTGGACGGGGCTTGGAGCAACCTGGTCTAGTGGAAGGTGTCCCTGCCCAGGGCAGGGCTTGGACTTAATGACCCCTAAATGTCCCTTCCAACCTAGACCGTTGCAGGATTCTGTAATTCCCAGTGCTCCTCTTGGCTGGCAGCTCCCACCCAGGAATCCCGGGGAGGTTTCCAAGCTGCACCCAATATCCCAGGGATAAAACCTCCACAGGAAAGCTCAGCAACAGGAGCAAAATGGGGACCTTGCCCAGCTCTGGGAGGTCTGGCTCTGCTCTCCCCAGCAGGGATGGGATAAGAGGGAATGGCGTCAAGTTGTGCCAGAAAAGATTTACACGGGATAACAGGGAAAATTTCTTCCTGGAAAGGGCTGTCCAGCCCTGGCACAGCTGCCCAGGGCAGTGGTGGAGTCTCCATCCCCGGCTGGATTTAAAAGCCATGTGGCACTTGGGGACATATCAACAACAAATATCTACAAAAACCAAGCCCTGAAGAGATTCAACCACAGTCCCAGCAGGAAGCCAGAGACAAAGCAAAGCCCCCAGAGCCTGTGCCCTTGGCTGGTGCTTCATCCTCCAAACCACCCACCTCCTCCAAACCCAGCGATTTGAGCCGTGCCCAGAAGCCAAAGGTCTCTCCCAGCCTTTTGAATCCAACACATCAGGATGTGTTATCCCAACCACTGTTTTTTTCTTGCATAATCTACATTATTTATGGTCACGATCTCCTAATTGTCCCAGTTATCTGATAAGTGGAGGGGGGAAAGGGCGGGTCAGGGAATTCTTGGCAGAGCACAGCTGTGCTGGGCATCAGATGCTGCTTTTTGAAAGTCTTCCCAGTGGGAGATGATAATGGGCTGAATCTCATCCCTCTGCCCTGGGGAGGCTCCAGGGACCTGGGAACACCTGTGAATTCACCGTAATGAGAATTTCTGAGATGGAGATTGCAAAGATGTACCTGATCCATGGATCAGCTTCTTCCATTATCCCCTTTATACACTATTACCATGTAGAATGGAATAAGCATGGGAAAAATGCAGCTTTAATCTTCTGCTGAGCTTCTTTTTAATCCTGACATTACTGCTCAGGCCAGTGCCATCCTCGGAGCACCACAGAGGTTCCAGCAGCGCTCCCTGCCAGGAAACCAGGGCTACTTAAAGTGAAAGAAGGGGGTTAGATGGGATATTGGAAAGGAATTGTTCCCTGTGAGGGTGGGCAGGCCCTGGCACAGGTTGCCCAGAGAAGCTGTGGCTGCCCCTGGATCCCTGGAAGTGTCCAAGGCCAGGCTGGATGAACTTGGAGCAACCTGGGCTGGTGGAAGGTGTCCCTGCCCATGGCAGGGGGTGGGAATGGATGGGCTTTAAGATCCCTTCCCACCCAAGCCATTCCAGGATTCCATGATTCTATTTTAAGGAGAAATCTCACATTTCCTGCTCTGGGGGGATGGTGGGCAGGAAAAGCCCAGGGAGCATCTGCCACCAGGAGCCTCGTGTCCAGGAGGGCACCAGCGTGGGGGCACCAGCTCAGGGGAGACCAGGGTGGGTTTAGTCCCTGGGGGATGGACTGGGGTGAGCCCGGGATGAGCACAGAGCCCACGGATCCCCTTGGTGAGCACAGTCCACCGTGGGGCTGGGGGATACTTGGCTCTCCCACCACGCTCCCCCCTCAGGCAGTGCCCTCATTGTATTCAAATCTGATTCATTTCATCCAGAGGATAAAATTAGAAAATCAGCCCAATTCCCAGGAGCCTTGTTAAATCAATACAACATACATCAAGCAGGCAAGGCACAATGCAAGGCTGAGATAAAATTAGAATGAGTCCCCCTGGGTGGGTTGATATCAGCTCTACATTTCGGAATTGGCAGGCACTTTTGCATAATTTATCAATTACAAACAATTTAATTCACCCAGAATAATGAGTTGCGGGGCAGCTTTTGATGAGTTAAATGACACGGGGGGGCGATGGCTGTGGTGGACTCGGAGGAGCACCCACCCAAAATCAAGTTATCCCAGGGGCAGAGGAGGGCAGGGGACCATGGGGGGTGACCCTGGGCTGGCAGGGCCTCCAGAAATGGGGATGCTGCAGCGGAGATGACTCTGCTGTAGGTGAAGAGACAGATGGGACACAAGGCAAGGGACACCAAAAAGAGATCCAAGGCTTCCCCACCAGCACCCTGGAGCCAAGAGTTCCGAGCAGTCCCAGCACTATCTCGCTGTCCCAGCAAGGGAAACACAAAAAGGTTAAGGGTAGGTTATTTGAAAGAACAAAAGTGATAAAAATCAAAAGCCTTTTCTGCTGCTGAGAGGAGCCTTTAGAAGGTTCTGAAGCATTTCCTTCCTGCAGCCCTCTTTTGTTCCTCTGCCCATCGCCCCGGCGGGGCCGAGGGCTCCTCCAGCCGCAGCCCCGCTCCGTTCTCACCGAGAACAATAGGGATGGCTCTGGGAGAGGGCAGCTGGAGCTGCACGCCAGGATGACACCCCTTGGAAATGCCCCCTTCCCTCCCTATCCCCCCCTCCCCGCCGGAGCACCGGGATCCTGCTTGCTGGCTTTCATGCCGCCTCACGCAGATATTAAAGCCAAGAAGTTAAGTGGTGCATAATTATGGCATTGTAGTCGCTAATTATAATCCCACAATGAAAGCAGGGCTGTGCAGGGACGGCCGCAAAGACCTGATGGTTTGGAGCAGGCTCAGTCCTGAGCCCTCGGAATCCCTCGTCAAAGCCATGAGAACTTGCAAGGAGGATTCAGGGGAAGGGGGAGGAGGATAAAAACACCCCCAGCACCATTAACCTCCTCCCAGTCCACGTGCCCAGGGAGTGGCTTCCAGAGCCTTGGAGGAGATAAATGTTATGGGGCCAGCGCAGAACCCATGGAGCATCCAGGTAGAGCCCATGGAGCACCCAGGTAGAGCCCATGGAGCATCCAGGCAGAGCCCATGGAGCATCCAGGCACAGCCCATGGAGCATCCAGGCACAGCCAGGCCCAGTGCAGCAGCACAGCTCCAGGTGCAGATCTGCCCTCTCCAGCCTCTCCAGCCCGGATCCATCCCTGGCTGTTTGTATCCCTCTCTGGAGCAGCCTAATAGCTCTGTCCGCTCTCCATCCCGGGAGGTGATTTATGAGGTAATTTGTGTCTCCTCGGCGGTGCTGGCCCCGTGTCACCGCGTAATGGGATGATGGAAGCGCCGGCGCAGGCACCGGGCACCGACACCGCGGCAAATGGGACCCGTCCAAACTCGGGGGCCCAGAATCGATTCGTCACAATTTCTGTGCTCTTGGTTTTGCCGAGGAAAGAAAGATAAAAAATATAGAAATTACAGTGGCTCGTTGGGGCCTGGCTCTTGTGGGCAGCTGGGAGGGGGGAGGGAATGGGGATGCTGCCGAGTCCCTGCCCAAATCCTGGGAACTGTGTGTGCACGTGGCCCAGGACTCAGCCGAATGAAACCCAAATTCCTAATGACTTTTCCATGGATGTTCCATGCTTTGCAGTGGGAGATTGGTGCCTGCATCACCCAGTGTGGCTGGGAGAGAGGGGGAGGATGGGAGGGATGTCAGGGAGGGAGGGATGGGAGGAATGGGGAGGGATGAGAGGGATGGGAAGGATGGAGAGTGATGGGTGAGGATAGGGAAGAATGGGAGGGATGGAGAAGGATGGGGGTGTGCAGCATGGGCAGGGCACATGGAGTCTGTGGCTCCTTCCCAGGGATGTTCCCCCTTCCCGTGCCCAGGCTCAGCCCCATCCACCTCCCACAGTGTCAGCAGCGGGCTACAGCAGTAAATGGGGTGCTGCTTAAAGCCCGGGCTGGAAACCACAGCATGCTCTAATTCACACTGGAATTTCTATTTATTAAGGTAATTAACCCGCTCAGGGAGCTGCGCTGGGAGCAGCGTGAGTGAATCACCGCTCCGGGGAGCAGAGCCCGGGCCAGGACCCTGGTGAGGAGCGGGATCAGGAGGGATGCAGCCTCCAGCCCCCTCCTCTGACCCCCGGTCTGCCCCAGTGCCTCTGCTGTGGGCTGGAACATCCGAGCGGAGCAGCAGCCGAGCGGACAGGGCTGAAATCCCACCTCTCCATCAGGGACTGCAGCAGCCTTGGACACACCGTAGGGACGCGAGGCACACGGGGAAGCTGTGGCCCGGCCGGGCCGTCGGGCTGCACCCAGGATCTCCCACACTGATAACCATCGGCCCAGGGCGTGGTTGGCATCAGCAGCTCAAAGGGGATTAGCAGGGAAGTGCCGCTGGATCTCGGGACGCGCAGAGCTCGCCCGCCGCTGGCAGGCCGGGTTGGTTTTCGGGAGGTTGGGATGTACGATAGGGATCTGCCGCAGCCCTCGGTGAGGCACCGGGCACACCCTGCCCGGGAACGGCCCCGCTCCTCCATTCTCAGCTCCCCCAGACGAGGCACCGCATGCTGGAGCAGCCCGGGGGTCACTCTGGATGCCCCTGACCCCAGACCCACTGGAATAACTCGGGATAACCCCAGGAGGCTGGTTGCATAGAATCATGGGATAGAATCATGGAATAGCTGGGGTGAGAAGGGACCACCCCCTGCCATGGGCAGGGACATCTCCCACTATCCCAGGTTGCTCCAAGCCCCGTCCAACCTGGCCTTGGACACTTCCAGGGATGCAGGGGCAGCCACAGCTTCTCTGGGCAACCTGTGCCAGGGCCTGCCCACCCTCCCAGGGAAGGATTCCTTCTCAATATCCCACCTAACCCTGCCCTCTGGCAGAGGTTAAACCATTCCCTGTGTCCTGTCACTTGTTGGGGGTCCCTGTCCAGCTCCCCTGGAGCCCCTTTAGGCGCTGATTTGGCTCTCAGGTGCTCTCCAAGCACCAGCAGCAGGGCAGGATGAGCTGGCACACATGTCAAAAAAACAAAACCCTAATGAAGCCAACCAGAAGAACCCAGCGCTAATGAGCAGCTGGAAATCAGCAGCCAAAACCTGTTTTGGCTCGGGGTTGCCGCCCCGACGTGCCAGACGAGGCCGGGAGCTCCGGGGGAGGAGGAGGATGCCCCGAGGGCGCTTCGGAGATGAAACGGGGTTTTGTAAATCCGCGTCTGCACCCAGGGCTGGAGAAGGGCTGGCCAGGGCCGGGGAGGGAGCACCCAGCGCCCTGACTCACCCGCTCCTCCGAGGGGTGCCCGAAACCCGCCCGCCGCCCTTGGCTGCCCGGCCCGACGCAGCTTTACACACCCGAAAAACACCAGGGAGGCAAAAGGGAAAGTAAAATCTGATTTCAGCACTTTCTGCCTTTTTTGCCCCCCTCCCCCCCCCTTTAATTCCTTGTTATTATTTTTATTAGCCTCGCTGCTTTGGCTGCGGGGCCTCTCTCGCAGAGAATGGAGTGTCGCGTGGGTGTTACCGGCTGCTGGCGCTTTCCCCAGCTTCAGAAAGAAATGCCAATTACTAATTTCATGGAGATAAGCCATTCCGAAGGAGGGGAGGAAAAAAAAAGAAGAGGGGAAAAAAAAGAAGAGGGAAAAAAAAAAAAAGGAAGGAAAAAACCAACCCTCCCAGCTTTGAAATGCGAAAGGCGCCTGCATTCATTCGGTTATTTAGTTATTTACATCCGTGCCAGGGACACTGGGATTGCTCAGTTCAGTCCCCAGACAGAGGGATGGGAGCAGCACCCGAGGGGCATCTCTGGGAGATGGAGTTAAGATATGTGTGTCTGTATGTTGGAGTTGTGTGTCTGTGTGTTCACAGGCACACGTGACCCTGTGCCGGTGTGGATCCTGCATCCAGCTGGATGTGGTTCCCGATCCCGTGAGCCTCAGGGCCTCAGCCTTGTATCCCACTGGTATCCCACAGTACCCCACCATCAACAGCACAAGGCAATGCCCATCCCAGCTCCTGCCTCCCATCCGGCTCCCACAGCCCCGTAAACACCGAGGGCAAGGGCTGGGGAGGGAAAATAATGGTGCCCGGAATTAATCTGGGTGTAGTTTGCATTTTTATTGCTCCAGCCTCAGATTCCAGCCTACAGAAAGGTTTCAAAAAGGATTAGATGCCATAAAACCTTTAATAATCCTCCCACATCTTACGTTTAATTATTGTTTTTACACATGCGGAGCCAACACGCCTGCAGCGAGCAATCAGCGCTCACATGCCACTCCTCCTGCTTCCCTGCTCTCCCGGGTGTCTCCGGCGGGATTAACCAGCACCCGGTTTTCCACGGCTCACCCCTGCCGTGGCTGGGAGCTGTCCTCCTTCCCAAAAACACTCCTCCCCCGGGCTGCAGCCCTATATAGGCTCACCCCGGCTGCAGTCGGCTCATTCCCCTCCAGCTGCCGTTGGGGGACAGGGATGTGCTCCAAGTGCTCCATGGGGACAGCTGGGACCGGAGCTGATGGGGGGACACACGCTCAGTGTCCTCGTCAGAGCCACTGAAACCGCTCCTGGCTGGGAATTACAAACAAATCCTCGTCTCCAATTATAAACCTCCTGCTTGGAAGGAACATTTTGTCGCTTATTTGGTGCCATCAAAGTTGTTGCTGTTTGAGGGAGGGGAAAAAAAAAAAATCGGACCTTTTAATCATTCATTTTCACCTCAGCAGCTTCTCCTTGAGCCGAACAGCCGTGGAGAGGTTTCATCTGTAAGAAAGGAAAATCACATGGATGTGAAACACCTCCCAGTCGCTTTTCTGGGAACATTTTAGAGGCTCCATTTTTCACAATAAACTATTTCCAAGCACCTGTCACCCTGCTGAGAGTGGCTCTGCACCCCGCAGGGGTGGCACAGGTGTCACATCCACAGGGACACGGTCCTGCGGGGACAGGCACAGGGACTGGGCCACAGGGAGGGGATGAATAACTCCAGCGGGCAGACTCTGCTCCTCTAGGCTCCCACTGAACTGGTTTATTATTATTATTATTCATTATTATTGTTATTATTATTCATTATTACCATCATTATCATTATTGTTGTTGTTATCTTAAGTGCTGTTTCCCCCATTGCCTGCAGCGTGACTCAAAGGGGGATGAGTTTTCCCAGATATTTCTGGACTGGGGGAACCAGCCAAGGCCAGAGCAGCTTTTCCACTCCTGTGCCTGCTGCTGCTCCCCTGGGACAGACATTTGCCAGCAAATCCCCTTCTCTTTAGGAATTTTCCCCATTTTGACCCAGTGGTGAGCTGGGATGGTTCCAGTGTGGGCTCCCCTGGTCACCTCCCAGGCTGATACCCAAAAACATCTGCAAGCAGAGCATGCCCCATCCCTGGAAGTGTTCCAGGCCAGTTTGGATGGGGCTTGAGGCAATCTGGTCTCGTGGAAGGTGTCCCTGCCCATGGCAGGGGTGGAATGAGAAGAGCTTTAAGGTCCTTTCCGACCCAAACCATTCCAGGCTGGCAGTCTCCAGATCAGAGCCTCAGGAAGCTGCTCAGGGTGCAGGCAGAGCTCTGCGTGAGCTTCTCTGAGCCCTTTATCCTCTGAAACATCAAAAGTTTCAATTATTCTGGCTGTGACTCATTTCTGATGAAGACTTTTCTCAGAAGCAGCTCAGTAGGTGGGACAGGCACCCAGGGCTGTGCAGCTTCAGCAGAGCCATCAGAGCCACCTCCCTGAGGGCACTTTGCTCTTGTTTGGGAGGATTTAGGGGTCTGTGGCCAGAGGAAGCCCCTCAGCTGGGCACAGACACACGGAACAATCACTCATTTCTTTTGGTCCCATTAAAATCTTGCCCTCCAAAACCCAGAGCAGCCGGACAAAGGCGGCCTGTGCTCCCCAGATGTTTTATTCATGCACAGCCTGGAAGCACAAACAAGCCCAGCTATTCTGCTGCCCCAATCCTGCCTTTGTGCTCCGTGGCTGTGGGGATGGGAATGGCAAAGAGGGGCTGGATCCTCCCTGCAGCTTGGGACTTGTTCCTCTGCCACGGGAGCGGCTGCTCCCCCCTCCAGACCCGCTCAGAACAGGCTGGTTCAGCACCACAAGTTGCAATTCCTTCCCAGTTTCTCTAGCTGATGGCACTGCCTCATCTGGGGGCTCAGGACCAGCGTGTGATCCTCTGGAGGACGTGGGGACCGCCCTTGCTCCCAGGCCAGCTCCAGCAGCAGGAAAGGGCCACCTGCAAACAAAGCAATAATAGAAGAGTCAGCCTCAGTCTCACCCTGATCATTTCTAATTGAATATTAATACCATCTTGATCTTCCTCTAATGCTCCATTTAATGTGCATGTTTGTCTTATTTTCGTTGCAGGCAGAGGATTTTTCAACTTGGGCACATGTGGAGCCAGGCCACGGCTCCCACAAGTGGAGTTGGAGAGCTAATTCCATGTGGAAATAATTGCAAATTCAGCTACTGGAGTCGTTTAGAGAGGAAGTCCCAGGGCCCAGGGATTCCGGTGGCATCACCACAGCCCTGCTCAGCAGGATGGAGCAGAGCTGTAGGGGAGACATGGGCACCTTGGGGTGGGTGACATCACCATCTTGGGATGGGGGACATGGGCATCTTCAAATCTCAATCCCCATGTCCATCTGGCTCTGCATTCCTGGTGCTCTCAGTGAGGAAGACCCCGCTGGCTGCGGCAAAGCCAGACCAACATCCAGGAGATGGCGACAACCAGAGCTCCAGGTGTGACTTTATTTTCCTGCTCGAACCTTCTCTGCTCAGGATTCCCAACACGTCCTGGGACATGAGACAGACGGGCACCAGATGAGCACAAACCTGTGAAAGAACCACTTAGAGATACGTGTGATGTGCCTGGGGGGCACTGTGTGCCCTCCCCCAGAGCAGGGCCCGGCCACCCCCATCCCGCACAGCACCACCCTCCCAGCCCATCCCACGCCATCCCACCCGCTCCTCCAGGAACACGCAGCTCCACCGCCACTGCCGGCTGGCTGGTGAGCAATGGGCCGGTGTAATCCCTTCCAGAACCAGGATAACCCCGAAGGAAGCGCCGGCCGGCGGAGGAAGGTGCTGGAGGAAGGCGTTAGCACGGGAGGCGTGCAGCGAGCGCCGCTGCCAGAAATACCAGAGGAATTAGCAAATTGGGTTGCAGCTCTCGAGTGAAACCATTTATTGAGGAGGGACTGTTCCTTCTTGTAATCCTCTGTCATCAGCACTCGCTGCGAAAATTTAACTGTGTCAGACTGAGGCGGCCCCCGCGGGCCCCGGGGCTACTGCTGTGGGTTGGGAGACTCACTGGTTGCCCAACCAACGCTATTTGCAAGTCAAGTGGGTTTCTTTCTTCGCCTTGTAATTGCTGAGGGCTGGGAAAGCCTTACTAAGCAGCCGTCTGGTGCTGAGGTGTGCCGGGCTCGCAGCAGGCCCAGCCCCTGGCTTATCTCCTGCCGCCGGACACCAGCCCGGGGAGCTGCCCTGGGATGTGCCAGGGCTTGAGCAGACTCTGGGGGATGCACCTCCCTCTGTGTGCACCTCTCTCTGTGCCATGGTGGCAGCGGCAGCCACACGGACCTGCTCTGTCCCCTCCTCGTGGTGGCTGCAGGAGCCACGTGCCCGCAGCCCCACGTGCTCCTCAGGAGGGGAGCACCAAAAATCCATTGTAATCCAATGGCATTTCAGTCTCATTAGGACAGAAAGCTCGAGCAAGTCAGCTGCTCACCCTGCTCTGAAAGGACCAGAGGGAACAGCTCATCCAAGGAGTCTCAGAAGCACAGAATTGTTTGGGTTAGAAGGGACCTCAAAAATCATCTCATTCCACCCCCCTGCCACGGGCAGGGACAACTTCCACTAGCCCAGGTTGCTCCAAGCCCCGTCCAGCCTGGCCTTGGACACCTCTGGGGATGGGGCAAGGAGAGCTGGGACAGGGAACTTTAACCCCTTTAATATTTATTTGAGGGACTTTCACACGGACAATGCTCAGAGTGTATAAAACACCTGGTGGCTCAGAAAGCAGGGAGAGAAAAGGCCTTTCCAATGCAGTGCCAAGGTAACAGGAAAGCCAGACCAAAAGGAAAGGGACAAAGGGATCTCCCTGTTATTTATTGGGAACAAATACAAACCTGGCAAAGAAGGAAGCTTAGAAAGAAGATGGAGCAACTGCCAGGTGAAGGAAGCTTTGGCCTCCCAGGGGCACGAGGAGTTCGTCTGGGGTTGGGCCAGACCTGGTGACACCCAAAACTGATCCCTTCAGCACCCGGCCTTGCGTGCCAACCCCTCGCTTTGGCCCCTGAGCTGTGTCATGTCCCAGCCTCCTCTTCAGCATCTCGAGGCCTCTGCCTCCGATTGCCTCTGGATGTGCAGCAATTTGGAAATGAGTCGCCCTTCTCTCGGGCTTTTGATGTAGCCCGGGAGGAGGTGCGTGGTGAGCAGTTGCCTCACTGCTGTTTGTGCAACCTCTGCTGCAAATCCCTTATTATTCACGATGCTATCTTGCCACTTGATATGCATAATAGCTCAAAGGTACCGTTGACTACATTTTTCCAGCTCTTTGATGTGCCAGCGATAACTTGTTTCTGTTTCGCAGCCATTAAGTTTGGTGGAAATCATTACAGTGCCTTAAACGTGGGGCCGGTTCTTTAATCAGCGCCCTTCTGGGCCCAGCCTCGGTGTTGCAATCTGTCATACGTGGAAAATATCCTCTTCACCCAGGTTAACAATTCTGGAGGAAGTGAGAGCAGCTTAGCAGAGTTTCTTCAAGGTCAGAGATCGAGGGCTGAGTCCTGGCAGGAGGCTCCTGCATCCCTGTGGGTGCAGCAGCTCCCTGGATGCTGCTTGTGTGCTTTGAAGAAGTGCCCGTGGCATGGACCAACCTCCCCTGAGGTCAGACACATGGGCACAGCCCAAAGCCACCCAGGGCTGACCCTGCCATTCACAGAATCACAGAATCCTGGAATGATTTGGGCTGGAAGGGACCTTAAAGCTCATCTTGTTCCAAGCCCTGCCCTGGGCAGGGACACCTCCCATGAGCCCAGGTTTCCCGGGCTGTGTCCACCCTGGAGGGCACAGGAGCATGGCCAAGGTGTCTCACACAGCAAGGAGGTGCATGAAAGAGGGGAGCAGAGCAGGGAGAGGCTCATCACAAAGCAGCAGCACAGCAGCTCCAGGAGGGAGCCTGGCAGAGCCCTACTCTGAAATTCAGGAGGAATTTCTCCATGGAAAGGGCTGTCAGGCCTTGGAAGGGGCTGCCCAAGCGGTGGTGGAGGTGTCCAAGGAAGGCCTGGCTGTGGCACTCAGTGCTCTGGGCTGGGGAACAAGGTGGGGGTCGGTCACAGGGTGGACTCGATGATCCTGGAGTTCTTTCCCAGCCTCAGTGACTCTGGGATTCTGTCACCCTGTGTTCCTACAGAGCCCCTCAAAAGCCGGCGTGGTTTCCAGATGAAGGTTAGATTTGCTTTGCAAAACCTCAAACCACCCGTCCCACGAGCGTACAGCAGACGAGCGAGGTGGGAAAATCTTCTGCCATTAACCCCTGGGTGCCAGGGCCGCAGTGGGAGCAGGATTCCCACAGCCAGGACGGGGCTGGCTGTGCCGCCCACACGGGCACGGCTGCTGTGCTCACGTTTGCCTCTCGCCCTCATCCCAGGGCTCTGGCGAGCGACCATCCAGTTTCGTTTCCTGCTTTCTTGCAGCCTCGGCGTGTTTGGTTTGGCCTCCTGTGTCAGCGACACGAAAGCCCTGGCTATAAATACACCCCGTGTCTCTGAAGGCTTCGTGGTGTTTTCCTGCCCGTGCTCTTCGTCCCTTTGGGAAGTCGGGAGCTGGGAGCAGCTCATGAGCCGGCTCCGGCTCTGGTGATGCTGGCAGAGAGGTTCCCAGCCTGGGACAGCCCTCAGACAAAGCCACCAGCCCCTCCAGAGCCCTGCTCGGCTTGCAGATGTTTATCAGGGCTGATAGAGCTGCGCTGGCTCTTTGCACAAGAGGAAGGGGAGGTTCTGCAGCGATGAGCTGGTCCCAAGCCCTGGGAGCGGAGCTCGGGGGTCACGGTGGTGCTGAACCCCAAAGGGCTCTGGCACTGCTCATTCCAGGAGCTCCCAAACACCTCCAGGGCCTGCTGGCTGCAGACACTCCACCGAGGCCCTCCCTGGGGCCAGGGTGCCCGGCTTGTCCCGCCGATGTTCCCGCAGTGGCCCGGGCAGTGTTCCATGGAGCGCCCACGGGGTAAACACGGACACAGACACAGTAGCAGCCCCGTAATTACGGCCCTAATTCAGCAAAGCAGCCCCACTTGTAACGCACCTAAGCATGTGCTTAAAGTTAATTACATGCTTAAAGATCTTTCCTGAATAGGCATGGATTTAAGGCTGTGTTTGGTACCTCCTGTACTTAACTGTGATTCAGCTGAACACCTCCCCTGCCACCCAAACCCATCGGGAAGTGATTTTGGAGCTCGGCTCCAGCGCTGGAAACCAAACATCCCTGCGCCTCTCTCTGCAGGCTCGCTTTGTAGATATGAAAATAAATATCCTTCAGACTCTTATGGTTTTGTTTTCCTGCTGGCACTTCCCTCCCTGCAAGCCAGCGACTTCCAGGCTGGTTGGGAGCTGCAGAGACAGGTGAAATGGCTTCTCTGACAGGATCAGGTGTGGGGTGGGGGGAAAAAGCGAGACAGAGAACGCCTCGGTCGAAACTGCCCCGCTGCGAGACGGCAGCGCTGAACCCGCTCCCCCGCTCACAGTCAGTTTTTCCACCGCATTTGCATCTCTCTGCTCTTTTCTCGCTTTCCTCTGAGCAGTTTGTGCTCCACACTCGTGTGTGAACCCGGAGCTGTGGCTGCTGGTGGCTGTGTCCCTGCCGAGGTTCACCGCCGTGGCAGGACCCCCCAGCAGCAGAGAGCTGCGGTCGGTGCAGAGCAGGGGCTCTTTGGAACCAGCTGCCCCCGCGGTGGCTTCTGCTTTTAGAGTCATTTCTTTAACAAATCAGGCCGAGGGTTTTCAAGAGAAAAGGGTTTCTAAGCAAGTGGTTTGGGGGTTTTGCTGCTGGAATTCCCCCCGGGAAACATTCCCGGGCCCAGAAAGGCCAGCGGAGCCACCCGGCTGCTGGAAAATCCAGAGAGCCCAGAGACCTGCCTGGGATCCTGTCACTCTGTTCAGTGCTTGAGAGCCTCTGAGGGGTTTTTTCAGTGGAGTTTCTGGCACATATCACATGCTGTGGCATGTGTGGCTCTAAACAGGGCCCCAGAATAAGATGCATTTCACCAAAGGAGCTGGTTGTCCCCCAGATGCCCCTGCCTGGCAGAGAGGTGCTGGACACCCTCCCTGCGCTCATCACCTCGACTCGGGCTCTTCCCACTCTCTCCCTGGTCACTGACTCTTTCAGTGGGGCCACCCATCCTCTATCTGCAGGCAATTCCTCCCTCAGACCAGTCCCTAACCCAACATTCCCAACGGATTTGCCCAGAACCACGGCCTTCAAGTGCTCTGAGGATGGTGGGAGCTCCACCACCTCCACCAGCGCCTCCCCCAGAGCCTCCCCCAGTGCTCAGCCACCTTCACCATCACAAAGTGCCTTCCCCAGCCCCCTTTCCCACCTGAGGGGTGGCCACAGAGCCCATCCTGTGGTGGGACACCCGGGGGGACACAACCCTGCAGCCCCAAACAGCACAGAGCCCTTGGCACAGCGTTTGGGATGCCATGAGGGGCAGTGCCAGGCACCTTCCCAGCACTGCCAGCCAGGAGCTCTCAGAGCTGCAGATAAAGTTATCAGCAGCATCTATCAGCAATAACAAACAATATCAGCCTCGCTCATTGTTGTAGGCTGGGTTATTAGTGCTGGAAAAACAGCTCCCCGGACACCCTGCGAGCCAGCCAGATTCATCTGTGTCTCATTAGCACAGCCTCCCTCCTCTGTTTGTTCTGCTAAAATTAACTCTCCTCCTGGAAAATAAAGAAGTGGAGAAACACCCTCCCCCCCTGGCACTGCCTGGCACAGCTCGTCCCATGGCTGACCCCAGCCCTAAGGCCTCCAGTGGGTGCAAGGGACCGACACCAAACCCAGGGCAGCCCCCTGATCCCATGAGCTGCTCCATCCTCCAGCATCCCACCCCTGCTCTGCCAGGAGATCTGCAGGAAAAGCTGCATCCCCAGAGGCAGAAATGCCCTGGGGTGAGGGTTGGCTGCAGCCCCTCTCTGCCACCCTTCACTTCCATCCCCTCCCACCACAAGCTCCCCCAGATGTCACAGAGTCACCTCCCTGCCTCAGCTCCCTGTCCCAGTCCCCTCCTGACAGGGACATTTCCAGCCCTTCCATCCCACAGGGCCCCACACCCAGGAGCATCCCTGGGTGGGACCTGCCTGCACCTCCTGCCCACACCTCCTGCAGCCTGTGTGGGCACTGGGGTGGTTCCCTGGCCAAATCCCACCATGGATGACCCCACTGTCCATGACCCCACTGGGAATGTGCTCCCAGAGCAAAGGTGGCCCCGCTGTGGGTGTGAAGAATTAGAGCTCAAATGGAGAGGTACCACCAGCAGGGCAGGACATGAGTAATTGGGGCAGGATGGGGTTTTCCCAGGCAGAGCACACAGACCCAGGGATTTCTGTGTTTGTGTTCACATCTACTTAACCCCGTGGATCAGTTAATGCTCCTGTAAAATTACATCTGTTACTCGTCAGGCTCAGCATTTCCATCCGGCTGCCAAAGCCGCTTGGATATTTATAAAACAAGCCAAAACCAACCCAAAGCCTCAGGCCCACACAGTGAAGGTTTGTCAATCACAAGGAATCAGAAAGAAATCAGCTCTGTGGGCACAGACCTGCACAGCACCAGGACTGCAGCGAGTCCATGGGGGGGTCTGGGGGGTCTGACAGCAAAAAACCCGAGTCTGGACCCAAACCCACACCTGGGTCACACAAGGGGAGGTCACCCTGATGGCTGGAGATGCTGAGGGGGATTCAAGGGTAAGCTGGGCCCCCTGTACCCAGCTGAGCTCCATGGGGTGACAGGGAGAAGGACACAAATGGCACTGATCATCTGCATTCCCACCAAAATCCATAACAAATAAACCCCAGAGCAGCACGGGATGAGCCCAGAGCTCTGTGCCCAGCACGTGCCCACCCTGTGGGCCAGACCCCTCTTCTGGTGGGATGGAGACCCAGAGCCAGGCATGTTCAGGATGTTCTCCTGAAGGTTATAGGCCAGAAAGGATTTCTTTTTCATAGAATCATCAAATGGTTTTGGTGGAAAGGAACATTAAAGCTCATGCAGTTCCATCCACCTTTTCCTATCCGAGGTTGCTCCAAGCCCTGTTCAACCCGGCCTGGGACACTTCCAGGGATGCAGGGGCAGCCACAGCTTCTCTGGGCAGCCTGTGCCAGGGCCTGCCCACCCTCACAGCTGGGAATTCCTTCCCAATATCCAACAAAACCTACTCTTCTGATCTGTACCTTTTAACACTGAGCTTGGTGTTTAGGAAGTCCAACACCAGCACCACCAGGCAGAGACTGGGTAGCACTGGGCAGCAACTGGGAGGCCAAGTCGCTGTTCTGCTGCAAGAACGTGAACTCTTTTACACCCCAGGGGCATTAACCCTGCGAGGTCGGAGCTCTTCAGCCTTCCAGGGGAGCGACAGCGGGAACTGATCCTGCTGGGAGGATAAAAAATAAACCAAAGCCCTCCTCCTGTGGTGCAGCTGGAGCACCGTGCCCAGCAGCAGCACTGGAGCAGCCCGGGGCCGTGCCATGGGATGGGCACTGTCCCCTGCCATGCTGTGCTGAGGGACGGCCTCGGCTCTGCCCACCGGCTGGAATGGCCTCACCGAGGGAGAAATGCTGGGATGTGGGCACAGGGAGACTCCAGTGGTGTCCCTGGGGAAGCCATGGGGAGCTGAGGTGGGCAGAGAGGTGTGAGAGCAGCTGGAACTGAGGGGGCCTTGGAAGGGGTTGTTACAGCAGGGCAGGACGTGGCATGCCATGGCAACACTTGGCATGGCCTGGCCAGGGCACACACACAGCTCGCCAGGCGTGGGAGCTCTGCACCCCCATGAAAGCTTTTCCACACCAGAACAACCCCCCTAAATCCTCAACTGGAACAGGGGGTTGGAGAGCTCTGAAGGAAACCGGAATAAAATCTCCTCCCTGACGCCCCTGCTGGGAAGCCAAAGTCCTGGGCTGGGTGGGCTGGGCTGTGCCGTTCTGCTGTGTTATTTGGCTGCACTGGAAATGAAGGATGAAGGTGATAAAGGGTTTATTTTAGCAGGCAGCAGCCACTGAGTGCTGGTAACGCACCGAGGCAGAGCTCAGCTCCGCCAGCCCCATTCCCATTCCAGTCACGTGCCCCCAAAATTGCAAATGGAGATTTGTTACATTTCATTTGCTCCCATCCCTGGGAAGCCATTTGCGATGAGTTCACGTCTCCCAGGAGGCTCCATTCCAATCAAAGGGAAAAGAGAGAGGGGAAAAAAAAGTCACGCTACGGCGGCTGACAATGATATCTCGGAGCTGATCGCGGGCCCTGACTGAGCCACACGTTTTAATAACTGCCAGGGCATGTGCAGCTGCCAGGCTGGGCCACTGCCCCGGCCTGGGGGGCACTGGGACACTGCCCTGGGCTGGGGGGCACTGGGACACTGCCCCGGCCTGGGGGGCACTGGGACACTGCCCTGGGCTGGGGGGCACTGGGCCACTGCCCCGGCCTGGGGGACACTGGGGTACAGCTCCCAGGCTGGGGGATGCTGGGAGACTCCTTGCAGAGCTGGGGGATGCTGAGCAGGCTGGGGGATGCTGAGGTGCCTGTCCCAGGCTGCAGGGTGCTGGGGGACAATTCCTGGGATGGAGGATGCTGAGGCACCACTCCTGGGATGGAGGATGCTGAGGCATCACTCCCAGACTCGGGAATGCTGGGGTACATCTCCCACCCCAAGGGATGCTCAGGCCCCTCTCCCATCCCGAGGGATGCCCATCAGTGTGGCTCAATCCCAGCCTGCCCCTGTGCTGTCTCCAGCTGCCTGGACACCCACCCACCACCCTGAATTTCCATCTTTCCTCTTTTTTTTTCTTGTTTTTTTTTTTTTTTTTGAGCTGGGCAAACCAAAGCAGGATTTTTGATGAACTCAGAGAGCACAGGCTGAGCATCTGCTGCAAGTCTAGCAATTTGATCTTCCCACCCGCAGAAACCGAAAGCAGAGGTGGCTGGGGCTCTGTCGCTTTGTTTTTCTGCAGTTCCTCCTTTCTTAAAAAAAAAAAAAAATTCTTGTTTTCACCTTCGAGCATTTTCGTGGCTGAGGGCTGGTGTTATTGATGAGGGCATGTTATTCTGGAGCAGGAAGCTGCCTGACATACTGCCTGCCTGCTGCTAAATTGAAATCTCCTAATCTTTCCAATCCTTTTAAGCACTGGCAAATGAAAAGGCAGCACATTGTGGAAAATCTCTGCTCGAGGGGAAGCAAGGCAGGATCTGCCAGAGCCAGAGTGGGAGCTGCTGTGGCTCCAAGGGACAGAGCAGGGAGCAGGAGAGGGGGCTGCTCCTGCCACGAGGCTCTCACTTGGCACAGGGATGTCCCTGGATTTAACCAAGGCCCTGTGAGCACAACCTCGCTGGGGTGCTCTGAGCAACAACCAAACATCCTCTGCAGCAGGTCCAGGAGTCTGGGAGAGCACATTCCTGCATATTCACAACTGACATTGCACCAGCCTTGGGAGCCCAATGTCTACCCAACTTCATGAGAAGCGAGGGACACCATAAAACTAAAACTTCAGGAGCTCTGAGTTGGTTAAATCCTAAATAATGTTCTCAGCCTGTGGGAGAGATCTGGAGCCTGGCTGGGGGGGGTTCACCTGGAGAAGAGAAGGATCCAGCAAGACCTGAGAGCCCCTTCCAAGGCCTTAAGGGGCTCCAAGAGAGCTGGGGAGGGACTGGGAACAAGGAATGGAGGGACAGGACACAGGGAATGGCTTCCCACTGCCAGAGGGCAGGGAGAGATGGGATATTGGGAAGGAATTCCTGGCTGTGAGGGTGGTGAGGCACTGGGATGGAATTCCCAGAGAAGCTGTGGCTGCCCCTGGATCCCTGGAAGTGTCCAAGGCCAGGCTGGACAGGACTTAGAGCAACCTGTGCTAGTGGGAGGTGTCCCTGCCCAGGGCAGGGGTGTGGAAAAAGATGGTCTGTACGGTCTGTCCCAACCTAAACCATCCCAGGATTCAGCGACTCCACGATTCCCTGCACCCCATCCAGGGAAGGGCTGTTCAGACCAGGTTGAATTTCTGGCTGTTGGGAGCATCTTCCCTTCCACTCCTGCACACTCCTCCTCCCTGGCCCCAAATCCATGCCCTGCACCCCCAGCCCCAGGCCTGGGTCCCCTCCAGGGTGTGCTGGGACCACCCTGGAGCCCTGGGATGGGGGGGATGGGACCCACCGGGCAAGGCTTGGCCTGCTCGTATTTTTAGCATGTGATGCTGGGGAAGGGAGAGCGTGTTCATTAACCTGCACAGCCAGGAATAACAATTGCCTTCCATCAGGACCTCATGAATAAGTCGCACCATCTGATTTAGTTATTTATATCCTTCCCGCTGGTAAATTAATTAATGTTTCATTTGCAGCACAGGCAGCCCGTAAGACACTTCTCCCTGCTCTGAGTGGGCATGTCACAATGTCATCGGCCCTAAAAGGTGCTTTTCCTGGCACGAGGGTTGGTAAATATGGATCAGTTGTGCTGGGTCACCTCTCTGTGCCCTCACTGTGCCAGCAGCTGGGCCCTGGGGGGTGTTTGCACACTGAAAAGGGTCATTTTTAGTCTTTCTGCCAGATTTTAAGCAATGTTCAGCAGGAAAATCGTGATCCTGTTGCTGGAGAGGGTTCTGGTCCATCCACCAGGGAGAGGATGGGGACAGCTGGCAGCCCTGCAGGGCCAGGGGTGCCCAGGGAGCACCAGGGAGCACCAGGGTGCACCAGGGTGCAAAAAAACACATGCTTTAAGGAGAAAAAAAGTGCTTCACGACAGGGCTGCCCACGGGCACAGAGAGCCTCTGGTTTGATTATTTGTTTATGGCATCCTAATGCACCCAGTTACTCCTCAGTGCAGCCAGTTGTGGTTCATTTTCTTTGCCATCAGGCAGGGGCTGGCAGCAGAGACTCGAGTGCCAAGCATGTCCTCATTCCCTCAGACAGTGTTTTATGTGTGTTAAGTACTGACCAGCCTGGGGGATCCCACGAGACCCCCTTCATGCCACGAGAGAAGGTGCCCCAAGGCTGGACTGGTTAGCCAGATTAGATATTGGGGAAAATGTCTTCACTGAAAGGGTGGTCAGGCATTGGAACAGGCTGTCCAGGGATGTGGTAGAATCATCTTCCCTGGAAGTGTTCAAAAGATGTGTGGATGTGGCCCCTGGGGACATGGTTTAACGGTGGTCTTGGCAGGGCTGGGGGAGTGGTTGGACTCAGGGATCCTGGAGGGCTTTTCCAACCTTAATGGTTCTGTGATTCTGTGATTCCAGCTGCCACTTCCATGGCAGTGACCCACACCTCCCTGGCCCTCATACCGGGGACCTCAAGTTCCATGAGCTGCACCATGTTGATGTGGGCTGGGTGGCTTTTCCCTTGCCTCCGAATTTTTCAGGTGCTTCAAAGAAGGTGATCAGTGACCTCAGTACACCTTCCTTTCTGAACATTATGAGGACAATGAAGATCTTCCTCTCCAGACCTGCACTGCTCACCCAAAATCCCTCTAATTCAGAATGACCCCTTCTCTAAACCAGCCCTCCGGGTGCCAAACCTGGCAGTGTCCAATTTCCAGCCCTGCTTTCATTGATCTCTGTTTTGGATGATATTTGCAGTGGGTTTGTCTGTGCAGGGGGCTCGATGCCACCCCTCACTCACTCCTAGCTCCCCATAATCTGCAGCAATCGAGGCCGTGCTGGGGAGACGTCACTGGCAGGGTTGTTAATGCGTGAGCCTAATGAATATGAATGGGCTCTTCATAAACGTAGCTTTGTGTCATTAAATTCCTTCACACCTCACTGGCCGTGGAAAGGTTACTCAGAATTAAATGTAAATCACATATTTACTGGTACGAAACAGATCGGCGTGTCGGCTTTTTTAAAAAACATATAATTTAATAACGGCGCGATCGTACCCCCGGCAGGGCTCGGGTGATGGATTCACCGCTCCCCCGCTCGCCTGGGAGGTGATACAGATCTCACATGATGGGCAATTTACACCATTTTCTTTCCAAAACAGTCGGCTTTGGTTCTCAATCATGTCAGTGGCTCAGAAATGAAAGGAGTTATTTCACCCTCGTCACTCCGGGTAATTAAAAGATTAAGGAACGGCTTCTGTCCTGTTACAAATGAAAGGGCTGGGGTTGGCTGGGGGAGTGGGGAGCACCAGGGTTGGGGGCACCAGTCCTTGGACTGATCCATGTGACCCCCCAGCCCCCTGATGGGATCACAGAGTCCCAGATTGGTTTGGTTGGAAGGGACCTTAAAGCCCACCCAGTGCTTCCACTAGCCCAGGCTGCTCCAAGCCCCGTCCAGCCTGGCCTTGGACACTTCCAGGGCTGTTGGCTATGGCACAGATCCACCCATCCCATCCAGCCCCAGGGACAGGGAGATGCCATCGGCACAGACGGCTCAGCAGGGATCGGGAAAAGCAGGACATTTTTAAGAAGCTCCGAGAGCCATCCCAGCTGCCTGCCAGCAAAGCCCCCTCACAGACTGCTTTAAACAGCCCCAGCACGTATTAGCTTGTAAGGGAGAGCTGATTAGTAATTAAATGGCTTTTAAAAATAAAACCATTAAGACTAATCCCATCAAAATTGGAGCTTCATCCCGTCAACTCTTATTAATTATCGTCCCACCTTGCGGGTTCCGAAGGCGGGGCTGGCTCTGGAAATAAATACTTGTGTTTATGGAATCCCCTCTGTGAATAAATATTTATACTCTATTAAATGCTCTCTGGTGGGGGGGGGTTCTCTCCCATCCCTTGTCAAAGGTGGGGAACATCCCCGTTGCTGTGCCAGCTCCCCATCTCCTCCTGTCCTGTGTGTCCCACCACAGAGACCTGCTGGCAGTGCCACCCCAATGCTGGGGATGCTGCTACGGCTCCACCAGCAGCTGCAGGGCTCTGGTGGGAGCCTGGGGCAGCCTTCCCAAGGGATAAACCAGGGGCTGAGCCGGGCTAATCCCGCCGGAGCGGCTCACCGCCCTCTGCGGCGATGGAGACGCTCGTTCCGGCCGCAGCACCTCGTTACTTCCCTCCAAGTATCAATAATTTCAGGGTTAAAGAAACAAAAGCTCCTTTTTGCTTGTTTGTATTTTTCCCCTCATCAATACTGGGGCCAGGCAGGCCACTTCCAGACAGTCCCCGGGGCCTACTCAGCTATTAAAGATAGAAATTATATCTTCATAACCCAGGATATTGCTGCTCGCTTATTTATGACTTGCTCCATTTCAAGAATATTTATTCTAGACAGGGAGCCTGATAATTTTCATCCAATCTACTTCTCATAGCTCAGGGCAAAAGAATGGAACAGCTCAATTGAAAGAGCACTTTCCCATTATTGCCAGGTAAGGGCAGAGCACGCTGAGCTCATTTCTGCCCTCTCCTCACCACTGCTGCATCAGGCTCCTTTTATTTTTTATCCTTCTTTTTCTCCTCTATTTTTTTTTTTCCCCTTTTTAATTCATCGAGGAATGGCAGCCCACACAACCACTTAGAGGAAGTACTGCATAAATCCCAGTGCAGTAATTACCCATTTGGAAACATGACGCTTTATAGGAGCAGAGGCACCGTGCCAGGATGCTCAGCACGCTGCTCCTGCTCCAGCTCCAACCCTCCCAGGGCTCGCAGGCAGCGGTTCCTGCTGCACTCCCAGCCTCGTAAAACTGAGCCATCACAGCCGGGGCAGGGGCCTGCAGCCCTCACATGGGAGCTCCAGGGGGGAAAAGGCTGTGCAAGGACACGGAGAGGAGGGAGGGACCCTCGGAGCTGCAGCCACGTGGAAACCCCTGGATGGGGGGGCGTCCAGACCATTGTAGAGTGGGGCTGCCTGTGGTGCTGGGGTGCTGTGGGATGCTGTGGGATCATGTGGGATGCTATGGGATGCTGTGGGATGCTGTGGGATGCTGTGGGATGCTGTGGGATGCACAGACATCCTGCAGACATGTCCCACACGGAGTGATGGCCCAAAAGAGGGAGTGATGCCCCATAAGGGGAAGGAAGAGATGGATGGATGGATGGATGGATTGAGTGGAGCCCCATAAATTGGAATCGTGCCTCATAATTTGGAGTGATGCCCCGTAAGATAACTAATGCTCCTAAAATGGAGTGATGCCCCACAAGAGGAAGGAAGGGAAGGGATGGATAGATAGATAGACAGATGGATGGATGGATGGGTGGATGGGTGGATGGATGGATGGAGTTATGCCCCTTAAGATGGACAGAGCCATGGCCCACCAGAGGGAATTCTGCCCCACACTGCAATTCTGCCCCGTAAGACAGACAGAATGATACCCCATAAGGCAGAGCCATGCCCCAGAGGCTGCAGCAGTGCCCCCCAAGATACCAGCACCCACCTCCCCCCAGCACCCACGTCCCACAGCCCGCAGGGGCCAGGGAGCACCTTCCTCCAGCTGCGCTCCCCCCGCCCGCCTTAAATGTCAGAGCCAATGGAGTGTTGAGGAGGCTTTATTGCTTTCCGTGGAGCCGATTAGGAATATCTTCTGCTGGGTAAAGAGCAATATTGCAATATGAAGGATGGGGGAGCGGGAGGCAGCCCTGTGTGAATTCCCCACAGGAACCTCTGTTCTTGCAGCCAGAACAGTTATCAAAAAGACAATTTAGGCAGGATTGCGCTCTAACTAGCTGGAGGACAGGGAGCCAGCCCTGTACAGGAATCTTTCAGCCTCTAGTAAATGAAACTGGAAAAAAAAAAAAAAAAGAAAAAAACTCGGCTTTCCTTCCTCATCTGCAGAGGGGGAAGGTGCCAGAAGGAATTTTTTATAACCATGAGCTTAACCCAGCACTCCCTTCCAACAGCAGGACCTGCCATGGGGCTGAAGGAGGCTCAGCATCCTCTGCTCCCATGGCCTGCAGCCCCTCTAGCCACCAAAGCACCTCAGCAGAGCACAGAGTGAACTCACAGCCCCCCATGTTTCATCTCATGGCTCCTGCTGTCCCTGCCAGCCCAAAAAGCACAGCTGGGTGTAAAAGGGACCAGCTCAAAAGACCCAGCTGGGTCTAAAATCGGACCTTTGTCCCCGTTAGAAAGAGGTTTGTGCCACCACAGGACAGCAGGTTCAATGGCCAAAGGGGTTTCTTGTGCCAGGCGAGGCTGTTGGGGATTGGGGTGTTTCTGGGAAGAGATGTTTTGGAGGAGACACCAGGAACTGTGGGAGGAGAATCTACATTTCTGGAGGCAGAAAGGCTCCTGCTTTTGGGGGGACATCCCGAGCTGGGCAGCACCAGCACTGTGGGACCCGTGGTCACCTCTCAGATCACTCACCAGGTGCCTTGGGTGCCATCCTGCTGGAAAGCCAAGGCAGGGTGAGGGCCCTGGCAGCCAGAGAGGACCTGGGGAAGCGTGTGCCAGGCCCTGCTGTTAATGGTAATTATTTATGGAGCACCCTGAATTCACCCCGTGTTCTGGAACAGCAGCACGGCAGCCAAATCCATCCCTGGTGAGGTTGTGGGAAGCAGAAAGTCATTTCCATGGGCTTTGATGGGAGCTGGCCCGAGTCCTGTGGCTCTGATGACATCCCTGAGAATTGACAGCAAACGCTGCCAGCAGAAAAATGACAACTTCCCACCCTGAAATTACATACAGACACATGGTGGGGGGGGGGAAATTCCTTTTATTTATTCCTTGGCCAGGCAAAACTGAAAGCAAACCTTCTGCAGCTGAAGTCCCCACCCTTCCCATGGGATCAGTGGCACAGCAGCTGCTCCGGTGCTCTGTTATTTACCACCGAGGGAAATAGCCGGGCTGGGATTGGAAAACGCTGCCTGGGAATGTGGAGGTCTGTCAGGTCAGCTGGATTCTGGGCAGTGTGTGCCACCCCCCTGCTGCCTGTCAAGCAGCCAGGTGGTCCCTACTCCCCTCTCCCCAGTGCCTGACTGGGGTGACTGGGCATCCCTCCAGACATCCCCCTTTCCAGCAGGGAGGAGTCCCAGGGAATCACGAACTGGAGGGGTGAGCACGTGGGGCCTTCTCAGCTTTTGCAGAGCTCTGCCTATCGCTGTTCCAGCCCCTCTTCTGGTGCTGCTCTCCTAAAAGCATCATTTGGGTTTCCTGGAGGTTTTCCCCCAGCCTTTGGAAGCTCCAGGAGACCAGGTTGGAAGCGTCTCTTAAGAACAATGGAATCTGCCCTGGTTTGTGCTTCCTTCGGGAGGGCTGGAAAAGGGTGTTTGTTTTCCCAGCCCTTGTCTCTGCTTGCTCTCGCTCCCGCAGCTTTCCCAGGACGGCCGAGCCCGCGCCGGCGCTGCTGGGAATTTTCCAAGCCGGACCAGCAGCCTTGCTCACAGCTCCTCCAAAGGGAAAGCTCATTAAATTGATGATCCAGGGATCCTTTATCCAGAATCTCCCATTCTTATTAGAGGCATTAATTAAAACAATAGCAGATCAAAGCACTCCGAAGCATCTCATTTGGGATGATGCCTCCTCCCCTCCGCATCCCGGCTTTTGTTCTCATCCCTTTGAGGTCAGCGGTGCTGTTATTGCACCAGCAGCATCCCGGGGCAAGGCGGGAGGAGCAGGGGGAGCAGCCGAGCGTCTCCCTGCAGCTGCAGGAGCCGGCCACGAGGGCACGGGGGTGACGATTCCCTCTGGGAAAAGCACCCCTTTCCTCCAGCTCTGCCGCGGTTCCAGCCCCCCTCGGAGCACGGCGAAGCTCCTCATCCTGCACGGCCAGTTGAGCAGCCGCCCTGACGGGCTCCGCGCTCTCCTTGAGCAGCAATTAGCAAGTGCTTGGTGTGATGGGCATCTCCTCTGAACTCCTCTTCAGGCTCTTCCAGCTGCTGCTTATTAGCGTTTGGGAGCGCGGGGGGAGCGCAGAGCGGCCTGACCCGGGGAAATCTGCAGGCTTTTATTAGCGCTGCAGATAATTACATTTAATAAGGACACCGGCTTTTCCCACACCAGATAGCTGAACCATCCATCTTCCCTTTAATAATAAAACCCTCTCCAACTCATTTACATTCATTGTTCCTTTTGCAACACAACGTTACACCCGTTTTATCGCCCCCGGATCTAACGCGGTCGGCTCACACGGCACCTCGCGGGAGTGCCCGTGCCATGGGGGGGGTGTTCCCAGGCCAGCGTGTCCTCATCCCCATGCCCAGGGGCCTGGCAGCCCTTTGCCTGGGGAGCCACAACCACCTGAGCACAAGCACCTTGGAACGTTTCACAAGAACTCTGTGGCTTTGTGGACTCCGGAGCAATTACTCAGCTGGCACCAACCTGCACTGCAGGGATTGCGTCTCCAGAGATCAGAGAATGAATCACGGGATCATGGAATGGTTTGTGTTGGAAAGAACCTCAAGGCTCATCACGTTCCAACCCCCTGCCATGGGCAGGGACACCTTCCATTACACCAGGTTGCTCCAAGCCCCATCCAGGGTCCAACCTTGGACACTTCCAGGGACCCAGGGGCAGCCACAGCTTCTCTGCCCAACCTGTGCCAGGGCCTCCCCACCCTCACAGCCAGGAATTCCTTCCCAATATGCCATCTATCCCTGCCCTCTGGCAGTGGGAAGCCATTCCCTGTGTCCTGTCCCTCCATCCCTTGTCCCCAGTCCCTCTCCAGCTCTCCTGGAGCCCCTTTAGGCCCTGCAAGGGGCTCTCAGCTCTCCCTGGATCCTTCTCTTCTCCAGGGGAACCCCCCCAGCTCTCCCAGCCTGGCTCCAGAGCAGAGGGGCTCCAGCCCTGGCAGCATCTCTGTGGCCTCTTCTGGACTCTCTCCAGCAGCTCCACGTCCCTGTGCAGTTGTTCCCCAGGGCTGGGGCAGCTCTGCAGGGGGGTCTCACCTGAGGGGGCAGAGGGGCTAGAATCCCCTCCCTGCCCTGTTATCCACACTTCAGGATGGGTCATTACACAAGGACACAGGAATGCTCAGGAACACTGAGCAGAACTGGTATGATTTTTAGAAGACAAGTAAATGCAGTGTGTGTGTGTGTGTGTGTGTGTGTGTGTTGGGAAGCACAGTGTCCCTCAGGAGATAGGAAAAATAATGTATAAATGAATAACAGCGCAGCAAACATTCATCTTCAAAGCTGAAATTGGAGAGTAAAGCTGAGGGTATTATAAATCCTATTTTGCTGCTGCTTCGCTGTTATTTGGTTTTGCTGGCTCAGACCAGGAGAGATATTTCAGCACACTTTTCCCTCCCCAGTGCTCCTCTCTGCACCAGTGGCTCCTGCTGCTGAGGCTGGGAGGCTGTGGGATGTGGTGGGAGCAGAGGGCACGGCTCTTGTCAGCCTTAGGGTGTCTCCTCCTGGCCTGGAATGCTGGAGAACCCCCATCTTCTGGGTGCAGAGGGGCAGGTTTAGGGTTAGGGGCTTCTCCCCCCTTCCCAAAGAATGATGAAGAGGGTCCAAGGAGCCTGGCCAGGTTGGACAGGGCTTGGAGCAACCTGGGCTAGTGGAAGATGTCCCTGCCCGTGGCAGGGGGTGGAATGGGATGGGCTTTAAGGCCTCTTCCAACCCAAACCATTCTGGGATTCTGTGACTGTGATGACTTACACCATGCCAAGACCTCCCAGGGCTTGATGCAAAGCTTGGAGATTTTGGACTCTGCCAGCATGGACGTTGATGCCATCCCTGAGCCTCTCCAGCACAGGAGGATCTGGAGGGATGCTGAGCTGCATCAGAGAAAGGGAATGAAAAGGGCTTGAAAGCTGCACCTTCCCTCCCACCCTGTGATCCCATCTGGCCATCCTTGCATGCCCAGACCATCCTCTCTCTGTCCCTGGGCCAGCAGCCGTGGCCAAGTGGCCAGTGCCAAAGCCAGTGTGGGAATGACATCATTCCCAGCAGGATGGCAGCACTGGACAGGGACAAGGAGGGACCATCACCCAGTGAAAGGAGTTTGGGATGCTGCTTGGGATGCTCTGTGCTGGCCAGGCAGATCCCCCACCAAGCCCTGCCCAGCCACGTCCCATCTCCTCCCCCAGCACGTGCCAGCGTTCCGGAATGCCCAGGCAGAGCAGGCAGTGCCGGGCACAGCACCAATCCCTGCGGAGGAGCAGCCAGCACACCCTGCAGGACCCCTCTGGGGCAGGGTCTGGCAGCCCCCTGCCGTGTTTAGTCTGGGCTCAGGGCTCATTATCAGCTCAGAACCGTCCCTGGCGCTCGGCGCCCGCTCCCCCAGCACCTCCTCTGATCTCCCTGGATTCGGCATCCCTGGGCTGGAGCAAGAGGCCATCCAGCCAGGAGCAGTGTTTGCAGGGAGAGGGGAGCTGGGGGGCCCTGGGTTTAATTAGGAGCCTGCAGCCAGGGCTGGCCATGGGCAGCTCCTGCTCTCCACGTGCAGTGCAGGGACAGTCTGGTGTTACCAGCTATTGACAGCACTCCCTGTGCTGCAGGTTATTGCTGAAGGGAAGGAGTCAACCTAGAACAGCTCAGATTCATTTCCAATGGGCACACCCAGCCCTCCCTGCCCCAACCTACCCTGCATCTCTCACGATCCCATTCCTGCAGGATCCGTCCCAGCTCTGGCTGCCCCGGCTGGGAGAGCCAAGGATGAGGCCCCAGACCTCACATCCCCGTGTCCAAGGCGTGAAAGGTCCCAGCTGCCTCCTGCTCCCCCTGTGCACATCAAACTGGTCCCCAGTTCAGCCAGGCAGCCTGGACAGGAGCCCCTTGGCCGTGGCAGGTGCCAAGCCAAGCCTTTAGCACTTTAGTTTTTTCCCCCAGAACTCTTCTTTCCTAATTTAAACCATCATCTTTCATCTTGGGATTTTTTTTTCAACAATGCCTGGATCCCAGGAGCAGAAAGGTCTCTTGATGGAAGAGCAATGTTTGGTCTCCCCAGCTCTGCAGGATTCAGGGGGCCACAGGTCCTGCTCCAGGCATAGTGCAGGTGTGCATCATCCCTGCAGGGTTTGCACCATGGGGAAAAGCATGGAATTTCTGTTGGGAAATTATTTTTCATCCTCATTTGCAAACTGAAGCATTAAAATGAGTTCAAATTGAAATTGTGTTGAAATTAGGGAGGAAAAATAGTTTTCTTTGCTTTCTTGGTTGCATTAGGCAGCACCTCCCTGTGCTCTGCCAGTCCCCAGACAGCCTGGATGCTCCTGGGCCTGGGCTTTTCCACACCAGCTTTCCCACACCAGCCTCTCTGCTGGGGTGAGGATTTTTCCCAAAATCAGAGCCATGGCTGGTCACAGAGCCACAGCTTGGGATGGGGGCACCCCAAGCCTGGCTGAGGGTGCAGGAGCTCAGGTGGCTGTAGGAGCCGAGCGTAGGTGCAGATGGGTGCAGGATCCAAGAGCTGGATACAGGTGGGTGCAGGATCCAAGCTCTGGGTGCAGATGGGTGCAGGATCCAAGAGCTGGATACAGGTGGGTGCAGGATCCAAGCTCTGGATTCAGATGGGTGCAGGATCCAAGCTCTGGGTGCAGATGGATGGACTTGTCCCCTTGTGAAACCACCCCATCCTGCTCCACTCACATGTGGCGATGCCTGGCATTCCAGGACCTTTCCATGCAGCTCAGACAACGCCATGGGAGGTGTGAGTGCTCAGGCCCAGCCTCCCTTGCTGTGTTTGCAGTCAGGTTTTACAGATGGGTGTCCACAGCTCTTTTTTTCCCTTCCTCCTCTGACGACTCCCAAATCGAGTGATCCACACCATATGTTCCCAGCGCTCCCATCAAACAGCATCCTTTAGTGGGAGTGCAGAGGAGAGGAGTCACCGCTCACAGGGTGGGAAAAAAACCCGGGAATCATTGTGTGGGAACAACTCGCTGACAACCCCACAGAAATCCGTGTCCTGGAACTTACTTATTTCTTTTTATGTCCCCGCAAGAAAGGATCAGATGGAACTTGGCAGGAGCCACCTCTGCCACGTGTTATCTCTCCAATATCTCGATCCGATAATCCCCACCGAGCTTTGTGCTTCACACCCGGCGGGACCCGCCTGCGGCACAGCCCCTCCATCCCCGTGGGATTTCTCCTCTCTCACGTCACCCCTGCAGCCCATAAATGCTTGTGGAACAGCCTCTCTCCCCCGGCCCCGCTGACGTTCCCGTTTCCCCAGTGTCGCAGGCGACTTTTTTCAAACTTTTTAATTCCGTTCATTAATCATTTGGAGAAATGTGCAATTACTCGAGTCCAATTACAGAAAATGTGCAACTACTTGAGTCCCATTATAAGCCCGTACCAAATGCCAAGAACTTGATTAGAGTAAAACCACCGCCAGTCCCACAGACTTTCAAAGAAAACACTGCGTGTTCTCCTGGCGGGGGAGGAGAAATCCCAATTTATTTACGCACAAATGTGTCTAACCCTCGCTGACAATATGGGAAATCTTTCCTATCGGCTGGAACGTGAGTTCAGCGTTCCCCAAAGGAAGAGATGTCTCTCCCTTAATTAAAACAATGCCTGAACTCGCCGTAACCTCCTGATTTCATCGCGGGGATCGGCTCTGGTTGTTCCAGAGGGTTTATAATTACCCCACAAGCCGACGTCTGGCCCGGCGCTGGGGCTGCTCCTCTTCCAGCGCTGTCTCGGGAGCAGGCACTGGGGGCTCTGCACTTCCCGGCCCCGAAGATGCAACCAGGAGCAAGGGAGGCCGTGCAGCTCCCCGGCGGCTCCTGCGGGACGTGGCCTCTCTAATCTTTGCAACCGATTGGCTTTATTCCGTAATCCGTAATTACACGAACTGTCTCCCATGCAAATCATAAACGTCTCCATCAATCAGCGGGAGCAGCCGGCGGTGGCACGCGGAGCTCGCCGGGGGATTGCTGCCACATGTGGCTCCTAAACTCCCCTTATTTAGGTCAGCATCTCCTGAGTGCTGTCTGGGGGAGCGATAGGTATTACCGCTTATTAGGGATTAAGCCGGGATTTAACGGCCTTTCTTAGCGCGGGGCTGTGGGGACGGGGATGCTCGTCCGAGCCCGGCTCCCCAAGTCGGAGATTTTAAGGAGAATCTCGAGCTAAGGGGCTTAGGGAGGGGAATTAATTTACTGGGACTCCGAAGCTCGTCCAGAATAAAAATCTCTTATAAAAGTATAATTTTCTTCTTGTTATTCGTGATTACAAAATAATAAGATTGTTTAAAAATCCAATAGACTGGATGTCAATATTGGCAGGAGATGTAATTGCAAAGCACGTGCCAGCCTTCCGTGGCTTTTCTTAATTTTAATTAGGATAAAATTTACTAATCTTGCAGGGTTTGCAGAAGTAGGTTTGCCAAGAGGCCATCAATTGATCTGGATGATATTGGCTTCCTTTTAAGAGCCCCTTGCTAACTGCTATGTAAAGCCTGGGCTTTTAGCTCTGTTCTCAGATCATCTCTGCAGTTTTTTTGGCATGTCAAAAGGCCAGATGTTTTTTATTTGAGAGCAAATTGACACGTTAAATTACATTGTGCAAACAGTAAAGCCAGCCATGAGTAAACAGGCGACGAGGATTCATTGAATTTTATGGGTCGCAATAATGTTTATGTAATTTAACAAATTTATGCTTCGTGTCAGCTTCACCACAAGAGTTATTCATTCCAAAAGGGAAAACAACTTGCACTGCAGCCCCCATCGTACCGTGCCTGGGAGCCAATGAAAAGCAAACCCAGCTTTACCGTGGCGATGGCACGGGCCACGCGTGACAGCACAGCCAGGGGCAGTAAATACTGTGGGTGTTGCTCCATTTGGGTCATTTTGGGGGGTTTTTAGCCCTAGTTTGATTACTTTTCCCTCATCCAGCCAGAATGCAAACAACGGGGGAGCCTCGTGCCGTTCCAAGAGCTGCTCCGGTGCCGATCCAGGCTCCGCGCGGTGCTCGCAGAAGGTCACGCTGATTTTTACCATAATGCATTTTCCAGGTCCCTGGGAACCCAGGGCAGATTTAGCAGGAATCCTCTCCGAGTCAGGCTGTCTTCACTCCCCGGTGCAGCAGTCGTACCTTGCCGGAATTCCGCTGGCAATGAACCGTGGGTTAATATTCCAAACTCCTCTGGCTGTTTAAACACAAACTCCCCCCTGGCCGCAGGGAGGGCTGGCTCCGCTGGCAGGAGTTATCACATCAGTCTCATTAATGCAGGTTAACACCTTGTGTGCTCTGGGACACGCAGGACAGCCCCGGGAAAGGTCACAGCCCCTGGCACTGGGGGACCGTGTGCCCGGCCCGGCCTGGCGCAGTTCAGCGTGGGAAGGGCAGGGTTGAGGGCACTGAGCCGTGCCAAGCTAATCAGAGCTCTACACTGGCATCAATAACAAATGGTTTCCCACCAACACACAGCAATTATCAACCCCAGCCCCGCTGCAGGGGCTGGATGTGGCCGGGATCTCGCTCCCATGGGAGAGCACGAGGCAATAGGGACTGGCAGCTCTGAGAGAAACCCTGGAGAGCAAAGGAGAGGCAGCTTTGGACTTTTACAGGGGCCTGGAGTGACTGGAAAAGGGGGAATGGCTTTACACTGACAGAGGTTGGATGGGATATTGTGAAGAAATTGTTCCCTGTGAGGGTGGGCAGGCCCTGGCACAGGGTGCCCAGAGAAGCTGTGGCTGCCCCACTCCTGGAAGTGTCCCAGGCCAAGTTGGATGGGGCTTGGAGCAACCTGGGCTGGTGGAAGGTGTCCCTGCTCATGGCAGGGGTTGGAACTGGGTGGGCTTGAGGGTCCCTTCCCACCCAAACCATTCCATTATTCCATGACCTCCATCTGCTCCTCCATGCTTTGCTCTCCTCCATAGCAAGGTGGTGCCTTCAGGCTGCCCAGAAACCCCGAGAGGGGACAGAAGGGAAGCTCAGGTTTTGTCAGGAAAAGGTGTTCTTGTCGCAAATTCTGGTTGTCCCCTCTCCATGTCCCACCAGCACTGCCCTTTGCTGGCAGGGAACTGGGCTGCCACTAATTTCCATGTCTAAATGGCATTTAATGCAGTCTTGAAGGATATCTGTACACAGGACGTGAAGGGGGAACTGAGGGTTATTGCTGTCAATATAATTAATTTCAAGCTAATTTGAGCATCTGATTAAGTTTAGCATTACCATAAAAACTAAACTGCTATTTAAAACCGGAGAGGGGTTTATTAAATAAGTGCTGGAATGCAACAGAAAGCAAAATGAAGGTAATAAAGTCACTTGAAGTAATAAAATTAAGTGAATGCTGGAGATAATCCTTTGATGGATCTTTCCTTTACCCTTCCCCAGGATGGAAATCTTCCTTCCTCAGCTGTACTTCCTATGCAGACCTCTGAGACTCTTATGGGTCTGTCTAAATTAATTGGAAACAAAATATGTATTAAAAAATGGTCAATACAATAATTTTTCTTTGGACAAGGAGGAGAAAATGTCGAGGGGGAGAGGGGGCTCTGAGTGAGCACATCACCTTGCTGGAGCTGGCACAAGGTCACGGGCAGTTCCGCTGGCTGGGAATGCTGCTGGGGGCAAGGACAAGCAGGATCCCCCCGTGGGGTGATGCTTTGAGGACCTTCCTTCATCACTTTCCTGCCTCTAATAAACATTAGTCCACTTAGACAACTGGTGGTGAAAAGCCCACAGGGTTTCTCCCACTGTGCCAGAGCCAGCCAAGACAACTTACCCTTCTCCTCTGGGTTCACGTGTCAGCCAGAGAAAACACTTATTTACTCTGAAGGCCACAAAAGCCTTAAAATACAAAGCCTGAGATAACACTGATAGGATCACACAGACATCCAAATTCATTTATACTGCTGTCCTAAGCAGAAGTGACTCACTGATAGCACAGGGACACGGTCCCTGCGGTACTCGCGGGCCTCCGCGGGGATCCCGTGCTGGCGGATCACGGCAGAGGATGAGCTGGTGCTCGCTGTCCCCTCTCTGTCCCCTGCTCCCAGAGCCCCAGGCACTGTCTCGGGCCAGCAGTGGTGAAGGACAGTGATGGAGGCACGTGCCGAGGTCCTGCCCTGCCCGTGCCGGGCTCAGGAGGCACCAAGGATGGAGGTGAGTGGGGTCATGGTCCTCACTCCGAGCCCTCTGGCCACGTCCTCACCGCTTTGAGGGTTCAGCCACCGTGTGGGCTCTGCTGTGCTGGGTCAAAACCAGCCCAGATGGGAACAAGGGACCTTAAAGTTCACCCAGTCCCACCCCCTGCCATGGGCAGGGACACCTTCCACCAGCACAGGTTGCTCCAAGCCCCGTCCAGCCTGGCCTTGGACACTTCCAGGGATCCAGGGGCAGCCACAGCTTCTCTGGGCAACCTGTGCCAGGGCCTGCCCACCCTCACAGGGAAGGATTCCTCCCCAGTATCCCATCTAAGCCTGCCCTCTGGCAGTGGGAAGCCATTACCACTTGTAGCAAAAGCCCACAAAGTCCATTAAGGCTTTTCCTGTTGCTCTCCAGGGCCTCACTCCCCCTCAGGACATTGCCCAGGCTGGTGACCAGACCTGGAGGAGCCACACACTGACTCATTACAATTTTAGGTAGTTTCAGCAAATATTGCTTCCATCCTGAGCCCAAACTTCCCCTCCTAAGTTTTCCATCCGGCACCAGGGTTTGCAGGTAACTTCTATTGCAAGGCTGAGCACAATTTAGATTATAAAATATAACCGCGGGCTGTTTCCTTAATTGATTTCTTTTGTTTCATTCTATTCCTCAAAGATTTGTCAACATTAATTTTTGTATGTTTAACACTTTGCAAATACTGGCCAACTTTTTAAAATTAATGAGTTGAGATGGAGATTGAATACCTTCCCTCCCCTACAACTGCAGCAGGGAACGAGCATGGGATGAGAGTGAGACGTGTTATCAGCATTTAATTTGTGAAATTGGAGTTATTAAAAAGTGAATCTGCCAGCAGCCACTGGCAGAGCATTATTCTTGCTATTATTCCTGCATTCCACAAACCAAAAAGCACCGCATTTCCCACAATAATGTGATTTCAGCTGTAGTCAGAAGATTCGTGGGTTTTCGCAGGGTTCAAGTCAACAAATCAGCAACAAATCACACTGAGAACGAATTCCTGGGAAGAAGTGGTGTTTTAAATACAGTGAGCTCCTGAGGGCTGTGCCCTCTAACGACACACAGCGTGTCAGCCCGTGATAAAGCATCAGCCACTAAAACTAACAGCCCCGGTGCCAAATCCTCCCAGGAGCCTGCTCCCAAAGAATCCGGCCGTTGGATGCTGGGAGCGGATCGTGTGTTTATAGAACTCCCTCTGAAAACACATTTTTGAGATAGCTTATATTAAAGTGCAATTACAGGTTAAGTAACAAATTGGCTCGTTGCCTAACAGAGAGAAACACGCTGTGACAATCAGATAAGGCGGGAATTAAACAAGATGGCAACAGCTACCGGGGAAGGAGCCGCGGGCAGGAGCCCGTGGCTGCGAGCGATGCCGTCACCCCCGCGTGGATGGGGCCGGGGGGGCTCTGCCGTCACCCGGCCCCTCAGACTCCACACAATGAGGACCTTTGAAACCCTACACCGAGAAATCCGGGGTAATAGCCAGCAAACAGGCTCGTCTCCACCCGCCGAGCCCCAGCTCTTGTGCGGCGCAGAGATCCCGGCTGTCGCCAAGGAAACCGGAGATTGCTGGAGCGATCTCCAGCCCAGCTGCCTGTTCCCTCCAGGGACGGGTGTTTCAGCAGTCGAGTGGCTCTCCACCGGCCTCCGCTGCTGCTCCTTGAGACAGGGACACCACTCCATCGCCGGCGCCCACGGGGGGACACTCGCGAGAGGCTCCGTGGCAGCATTTTGCCACCTCCTCGCTCCCAGCCTGCTGCTGCGGAGTCCCGGCACTTCACCTCTGACTCTGCACACACAGCCGTGCGTTTGAAGGAGCTCTCACCGCTCAAGGAGCTCCATCGTGGGCACTTCTGAGCAGGCCCTTCTGCCCAGCGGCTCCTGAGAGGGGCAGGTGAAGGTGCCGGTGCCGCGCTGCAGGCGTGGGGGTGTCCACACCTGGAGCTCCGCGTCTGCCTGGACTCCTCTTCGTGGAACCACACAATGGTTTGGGTTGGAAGGGATCTCAGAAGTTATCTGTTTGGATCATTTTCATGGCCTCCTCTGGACTCTCTCCAGCACATTCATGTCCTTCTGATGCTGGATCCCAGAGCTGGAGGCAGGTCTGCAGGGGGGGTCTCACCTGAGCAGGGCAGAGGGGCACAAAATCCCCCTCTCCTGATGGCCACTTCCTGGAGAAAGACCAGCAAGATCACCCACACACCAACACGGGCTCTTACAGGTCCTGCAGTGGCTTTAGCACCATGAGGATGAACAGGACTCACCAGTTCAGCTCCTGCATTGCATGGGACAAGGACCTTTACCCAGGACCCCCCCTGGGGGCACAAGAAACCTCCCCTTCCTCCTCTGCAAAAGGTGGCTTGAAAAGGTGCCATGGGGAAAGGCTTGCAGAGCCTCCACAGGAGATTGGCCCAGGAGATTTTCATAGGATCACGGGAGTGCTTAGGTTGGAAAAGCCCTCTGGGAGCACTGAGTCCAACTGTCCCCCCACCGCTGCCAAGGCCAGCGCAGAACCGTGTCCCCAAGCGCCGATGTCCGAGTCCCCATCCCACCAAAGTGTCCGTGCAACTCCTCCCCAGGGTGAGCAGGGGCTGGGTGAGGAGCAGGGACGGCTCTGCTGCCTCCTTCCACCCCCAGCCACCCCACCCAAACCAGGCCACCGCTGCATTTCTCCCTGCCCCGCTCGGAGCCGCCGGGAAGCGGCGGAGGCAGAACACTCGAGCACAGCGAGTTCGGCGCGATATAATTCTCTTTAATCTTTTAAGCATTTGACAGTATTTGCTTGAAAGAAGGAGCAACAAGTACATAATTATTGCACTAATTAAGCTGCCAAAACACAAGCATGCTGCAAGAGCACCTTTGAAACAGTGAGCTCTCGATTCATTAGCATCTGCTGTAAGCTTATTAATCACCTAACAGGCAATTAGCAAGCTGTTACTGTTTGAGACTAGTATGTAAATAAATTCTTGGGTTAATTTCTTCCTCTGATAATAAAGAAAACATTATGAAAATTAGCTAAGCGACAATGTAAATGATCTTGACTGTTAATTATGTGCTGGTGTTACATATGCGGCCGCCGTGCAGCAGATAAAGGATGCACCTCTCATTTGGCGGAGTTTTAAAAATAAAATTGTTGACAGAGGTAATGGGGAGGTTTTCTGCAGTAGAGCCACAGCTGTTTGCCTTCAGCTCCCCATGCCCAGCACCAGGACTGGCTGCTGCAGAGTTCTCAGTCGGGATGTGCCCGCTCCTGGCACCGCTCTCACCCTGCCCTGGGGCCGGATCCTCCCTCCATCCAGCACTCCATGAGGATGAACTCATAAAGATTCATGTGGAAACCCGAGGAGTGCCCTGCCTGCCTGTCGCTGATCATGGGAAGGAGGACAGAGATGCGTATTCACCCTCCTTCCCTGCAGAAGGACCTTGTTTTATGGCCCAAACAAGATGATTTGACTGCAAAGCCATTGATTATCTCCACCATCCCTGGCTGGTGGCATTGACTTGTTATTTGTTATTTACTGGGGGAACAAATTTTAATATTCCCCTCCCTGTGGCAGCACCCTTCACCTACATCAGTCACCCACCAAAGAGAATAATCCTGTGTCAAAATGGGGCAGTTCCATGGAAGCTGTGAGCAGACACCCTGAGCAGCCTCTCCGGAGGATCCTGCCCTGGGCAGAGCCCACAGGGACATGGGCAACAAAAAATGCCCTGTGTCAGTGCCCCAGAGCCATCCCCTCTCCCTGTGCCACCACACAGACCGAACCCCCAACCCTGCTGTGCCATGGGGCTGGGAAGGGCATTTCCCTGATTGTCACCTTCCATGGACAAACCTCTGCCCTGCTGTGAGCTCGGCTTTACAGCTTTCTCTCCCCCCAAAATCCCTCCCAGCTCCTTTAAACATGCTCCAGCGAAGCAGAAAACTAATTACAGTGAACTGCGCGCCTGCTCGAGTGAGGAATTACCAGCAGCAGAGGTTACTTAATAATCTTATTAATTTAAACTATTTTATCACCATCTTTTGCCCCATAATTATGCGTGCAAAACGCACACAGAATATTTCACAATTAAAAGCTTGAAACAAAAGATGAAGATTAAGGGTGAGATGAGGCACTTTCATGCAGTTCCAGTGGCTGTGGGCAGGGGAGGGACGTGGCCATGGGCATCCCTGGATTCCTGCCCAATCCCTGCCTGCTCCCTGCCCAGCCCTGGGTGCTGTCAGCTACCTGAGAGCAACACCTCGACACCAAAACACTCTCCCACCTCTGCAGGTGGGCCTTGTCACCCTCACAGGGAGGAATTCCTTCTCAACCTGTATCTAACCCTGTCACTCCAGGCCCTTGTCCAAAGTCCCTCTCCAGCTCTCTCACGAGAGTTTTCCAAAAGAAAAAAAAAAGAGTCTATTATTTTAATTTTAAAAATACAAAGTCATCAGCACCTTTTCAGGGCCCGGTTTCGGGTGGGGAGTTTTGCTTTTGGTTATAACAGCCACGACTCTTCGCCGGTGTCAACCGGAATCAAAACTCCAGCAGCCAGGGCTGTAAAAACCAATTCCAGGTTTCTTTTTTTTTAATTCAAATGTGTAATTTCAGTTAAGGGGAACTCAAAGCAAACAGCATTTGCTGCTCCTGCTGTATCTCTGTGATAGAGGTGACGTGGGGATGCTGCACATCCCGCTCCTGGTGACGTTATCTGTGTTTGAACAGCGGGAAAAATCAAGCCAAACCAACAAACCACCGGAGAGGAGCTGCCTGGGATTGAATCAATCCAAGGAAAGCTGGGATTTATGGAGGGAAACGGCACTTTTTTTGCTTTCAGTCGAGTCTGGAGTCACATCTGTCCCTGGGCCCTTCCACAAACATCTGGTGCCGAAGGCAGCAGCGGGATCCATCCTGCCAAATTGCTGGTGGGAGGGTGAGCCCGTGACGTGCTCCAGGCTGGAAAACCACTAATGGTTTGCACTTGTGGTGGGATCTGCGGCTGCCAGCGGGTCCGCAGGGAGGAGCCGTGGCCAGAGGCAGCCCCGGCCGTGGCTGGGATGTGGGGACGGGACCAGCCCCTGCCAGGGCCTCCCAACCCCTGCCCAGCGCCCCAGCACTGCCCTCACCCCCTCTGTCACAGCTGAGCCCTCCATCTGCAAGAGATTGTTTCTCGACATGAAAAATTTACTTTTTAATGGGCCAAACTGCTGCAGCCTCTGAGCGGGATCCAAAATAACCTCTTAGCACACGGCTCCAAAGGGATCTCCAGCCATCACCCGTAAAACTGAAACACGGTTGGCACTAAAAAGCCATTTACAAGCCGTTCCCTCCTTGTCTTCTTGGGTCCATGTGCTTGTTGTAAAGCTCCAGCGCTTGCTCCTGGAAATGGAAACTGATATTTTGGAACCACACTGCTCATGGCTTTTGTTTTCAAGTTAAAACAAGCTCAGAAATCAATACATTTTGATTTTTTTTTTTTTTTTCTCCTCCAGGATCCAACAGCAGAAGCAACACCGTCAGCCTGGCCAAGGGGAGGCTCAGGGCCAGGGGGAACAGATGCAGGAAAATGATCTGGGACATTTGCAGATGTCAGAGAAGGTGGATCCTGCCCAAGGTGGGGGCAAGACCCACGACCAGGACAGGGTGGGTGGCTAGGTGAGGGTGAACCTCTGCACAGACCCACGTTCCCACCATGCCAGTGGGACACAGGTCTGGTGCTGAGCGGATTTTTGGTAGAGCTGCAGCTGTGGTTTGTGTTGGGAGGACCTGAAAGCCCACCTTGTTGCACCCCCTGCCATGGGCAGGGTCACCTCCCGCTGGACCAGGTTCTTCCCATTGTTTTTACTCCTGCAGTTGGCTTCGATGTGGAAATCTCCCTGAGCAAAGCAGATTTTGTACGCTCTGAAGTCTCTAATCGACCTGTTGTGAGCAGTGCAGGAGGGTATCAGAATTGCACAGTTCACCCCACATTCAACAGCCCATCTGGACGGCCCCGTTAGCAGCAGCCTCATTGACAGCCTTGTGGAGGGTTCAGCCACCGGGATATCGATCCATGAAATGTTTCCCCGGTGAGTCACGGGAGGGCGGCCAAGCCAAACTGTTTGCCCAGTTTGAGGGAAGGATTACTTTGGAACAAACCAACAGGTGAGGAAAATTCCTTTGCTGGCAGCAACAAAAACTTCCACCCCCCGAGCGTTTGGAGCCCGTGTGTCACTGACGTCACCCCGGGTGGCGACACGGCCCGACAGAGGGACCACGATGTGCCCAGGGGAGCCGGGCTGGGAGAGCGCCCGCATCGATCGGGGAGGGCAGCGCTGCTGTTAAAGCTGACCTTGGCCCCAGCCTCTTCCACAGATACAAAGGTCACGGCAAAGCAAACAGCTCCGCGAGGACTGGAGATCCTCCCAGCACAGCCAGGACGGGATGCAAATATCCCGGCGGGACAAATAAACACCTGGTGACTCAGCTCCCTCCGGGGCAGCAGGGAATCAACATCAGCAGGGCAGGGAGGGGATTCTGCCCCTCTCAGGTGAGACCCCGCTGCAGAGCTGCCTGTTTCCATGATTTAGGCTGGAAAAGACCTTCAGGATCCTGCAATCTGACCTCTCCAGCTGTTTCCCTGCCCTGCATTCTCACCCAGCCCCCGCAGAGGAGGAGGAGGAGGAGGGGTGGCCGGAGTTATTACCCGGATCAGGGGATGCAGGAGAAGGGCTGGAGCCAGGGATGCTGCCGGGGGACCGCCCTGTGGGGCCGAGGGGCTCGGGGGGGTCCCAGCTCGGTCACCCCTGTCCCTCCGCTGTCCCTCGGCCGAGGGACTCTCCTACCACCGTGTGGCTGTGCCGGGCCGTGCACCCTCCTGCCCCCGAGGAAGGCCGGGGGGCCGCGGGGGACACGCACCCCGCCCCGCTGCACTGGGGGGTCGGAGCCACGGGGGCTGCTTCTCCCCCAGAAATGCTCGTCCATCCCACGGTGCAACGCCCCAGCCCGGCTCCCAAGGGCTGAGGAGGGTGGGAAGTGTTCCTACTGGACACCCCGCAGGTTCCAGCCACACCCTGAACCAGCAGCTCCTTCTCTCAGTGTCTCCACGCTCACTGCTCCAAACCTGCCTGCTCCATGGGACGAGGCCACTCACGGTGCTGGAAAAGCCCCTGGACAACCCTTTTTGTGATGAATTTTCCCTAATATCCAACCTAAACCTCCCCTGGCACAACCTGAGGGCATTTCCTCTTGTCCTGTCAATGGATGGATGGGGACACCTCAGCATTTCCCCCCCAGGTCTTCACAAAAGAACTGCCCAGAATTTTATGGTGTGTCTGACCTGGCTCAGCAGAGCCCAGAACAGGCCTTTGGGTATTTTTTTTTTCTGCAGGACTGGCTGGCTTTCTCCCAGCCCTGGGAAAATTTCGGCAGCTGCAGGTTAGCTGGATGCTCTGTGCCGCTGCACACGCACGGGCTCACCTCGGCCGCTTCAGAAACCCATCAGGCTCCGGAGAGATAACGAGGACCAGGCTCTGCCATCTCTCCCAAGATCTGGTGATATTCCAAGCTGCTCTAAGCCCCGGGTTTGATTTTTCAGGCAGGCAGCTGACGACTTCAAAGGCACCAGACCTCATCTGTTGGAAAAGCTCCCCGACTGCCTGGGAGCATCTGCCTTGTGAGGGGGTGGTACCCACTGCCCAGGCCCACAGAGCTCAGCATCGTCTGGCCAGAGACCAGGGAGAGATGGGGGAGTTTCAAGAGGCTGCACTTCGGATAAGAGGGCAAGTCAGAGCTTTGACCACCTTCCCAGGGCTGTTAAACTTCCAGGTGGCTTAAAAGAAGGGCAGGAGGGTTTGCTTTGATTTCCCCATCCCTGTGGATTTGTGCACAGCAGATACAGGCACAAATGACTCAGGGATGAAACTCCCTCTGACTGCTGCAGAAATTAATATTTTGCCCAAAAACTGCCAGAGGGCAGGGTTAGATGGGATCTTGGGAAGGAATTCTTGGCTGTGAGGGTGGGCAGGCCCTGGCACAGGTTGCCCAGAGAAGCTGTGGCTGCCCCTGGATCCCTGGAAGTGCCCAAGGCCAGGTTGGACGGGGCTTGGAGCACCCTGGGCTGGTGGAAGGTGTCCCTGCCCATGGCAGGGAGTGGAACTGGGATGAGCTTTAAGGTCCCTTCCAACCCAACCCCTGCTGTGATTTGTGATTCTATGGCAACCAGAGGTATTCCAAAGCCTTCCCCAGGGTGGGAAGCAGAGCACAAGGTCCTGCACCTTTGGGGCTCCCCAGGCAGACCCAGCAGCGGGTCTGTCCGTGCCATTCCTGATCCCTGTGCATTCCTTAGCACAACACAGAGAAGGAAGAACTACTCCACCCCAGTGGCTCCTCGGGACGTCCCCTCAGACACCCCAGCAGAGCGGGGTTGGCTGATTGGAGGCGGCAGGGAGGGAGTGCAGGAGCACAGAGGATGCTTCGTAACCGGAGAGGGACCGAACGTTTTCAGCAAATTACCTCTGTTATGAGCCTGGCCATAAAAATCACCTCACAAGTGAATTTCGCTGCTCTCCTCTCCATGCCCAATCAATTAGCACTTGAGTAATAGCAGGCCCATTAGGGCCAACTGATGCCGGGGGAGTTATGTCACCTGCTGGAGGAATGATTGCTTAATCCTCTGCGTGGCTCAGAGGGCTCTTCCCCACCGCTCAGCCCCCAAAATCAATAGCAACAGGCAAATTGATGTTTCCAGCAAGAATCCAGCTGGGTGCTGAGGCAGCTCCGTGTCAGCGCTCGTGATCTCACACGCTCACTGGGCTATAAATAATCCAGAGGAACAGCAATGCAGGACGTTCCCAACCTGGAGAAAGGGTTGGTTCAGCTCCTTACAAGTGCCACGCTCTGATGGCCCATCCCTGGAATGTTCCAGGCCAGGTTGGACAGGCCTTGGAGCAACCTGGGCTGGTGGAAGGTGTCCCTGCCCGTGGCAGGGAGTGGAATGAGATGAGTCCTTAAGGTCCCTTTGAACCCAAACCATTCTGTAATTCTGTAAATAACAGCTACTAAAGCTGAACTTCGAGCACTCTGACCCCATTATTCTTGGTGCTTCATAGCCCATCTCTGGCCAACACCCCACTATCAGTCTCCATTACCTCTTCCCACTCCCAGTATGGATTTTCACCCTCTCACTGGATACAGAAAAAGGGATGAAGGCTCAGAGGAAAGGCTGGGAGCTGGCACAGGGTGGACCTAATGCCAGTGCCCACCACCCACCATCCCAGGGCAGCAGGAGACATCAGCTGCACCAGAGAGACCTTCCAGGAGACAACAACTGCACCAGAGAGACCTTTCACTGCATGTAGAGAAACATCTAAAAGTAAAAGAGAAAAAAACCTCCTGTGCCTTGCCTTGCCTTGGGGAGGGAGCTTCGTGTTGTAAGAGCAGGACAAAGCACTCCTGATATTGGGTCTGCCAGAGGATTTGAATGGGATTGGCCTGGGCTAACAAACTGTGATCAAAGCTAATCTCTGATTAGCTATACTGAGGAGATTTAATTTAGTTTAAAGCCTTACCTGAAATGCAGAACTGGGTATTATTGCATATCTGACCGGGACTGCTGTTGTAAAGCTGAAGTATTTATAGGAGAATTAAAACCTCCCTGGAAGCAATCACCCAAGGAAGCAGCAAAACTGATTGTGGTGTTACATTCAAAAATCACGAGTCACGCACGGAAATGTCACAAGGTTTTAAAATGTCATATATTTGGGGTTATTTTTATTTAGTTTGAGAGACCAGAGTTCACATTTTTAAGCTGGGGGGGCTTGAAATCTGACTCTCTCCTAAGGAAGTGTTGATTTTCCCCCAAAACGACTCCAGGAGCTGAAAGTTCAGCAAAATCCGCTGAAGATTTGGCTGCTCCCGTGTGAGGGGCCGAGGTGAGGGGGCTGGAGGTAACCCCTGAGCCCCCAGGAAAGCCCCATGGAGGCTGATGCCCTGCCACACTGCAGAGCCCTGTGTGTGGCTCCCAGCTGGATGCCCACATTGCTTTTCCAGGTGCTTCCAGGGCTGTTTATGGAGAACCACGACTCAGGAAGTCTCTCCCAGCCCCGGGGGCTGGTGCAGGCTCAGGGCAGCCCCACACTCTGGAGCAGGCACGGATCCTGCCCCAGCAGCATCTCATCCCAGGCAGCCCCTGCATGGGCTGGGGGCCAGCCCTGAACTCCCCTCTCCCTCCTGTCCTTCCCTGCCCGGGGCAGAGGTGCTGGAGGGATGCACGTGGGACTGTGTCAAGTGGGTTCAGATCTGGCCACCTTCCTGGGTGCAGGCTGGGATGCAACCAGAGCCAGGACCAGCTGTGGCCCCCACCCTGACTTTTCCTGGTTCTCCAGCTCCTGCAGACAATCAGTTCTCCTTCCTCTGCCTGGCTCCTCGGCTCCTGTCCACAAACCTCTCCCATTCCTCCCTGTCCCTTCCCCACCGTGACATGTTTGCCTGTAGGGCATAAAGGAGTGATGCTGACACAGTGGCAAAGAGCCCCCAGTGGGACTGTGTGCCCATGGATCTGGCTGCTGGAGCCCTGGCCTTGACCTTGAGGGAGGTGCAGAATGCTGAGTGCTCCTGTGTCAGCACCACTCCTGAGATGTGGATTCCCAGAGATTACAAAGGTGGGTGACCAGGACAATCTCTGCATCCACACTACAGGTGTGGCACTTGGGGACATGGTTGGCAGAATCCCAGGATCACTGAGGTTGGAAAAGCCCTCCCAAGCCCATGGAGTCCACCCTGTGTGTGATGCCCACCCTGTCCCCCAGCCCAGAGCTCTGAGTGACACGTCCTGTCCTTCCCTGGACACCTCCAGGGATGGGGACTCCAGCAGCTCCCTGGGCAGCCCATTCCTATATCCAATCACCCCTTCTCTGAAGAAATTCTTCCTGATGTCCAACCTGAACCTCCCCTGGTGCAGTTAAATCTGTGTCCTCTCGTCCTGTCACTGGTTGCCTGGGGGAAGAGGCTGGTGCCCAGCTGGCTCCACCCTGCTGTCAGGGAGTTGCAGTAGCAGTGCTGAGGGAATGGTTGGACTCGACGGTCTCCGAGGGCTTTTCCAACCTGAATGATTCTGTGACTGATTCTCTGAGGCACTCCCAGACTCTTCTTGTTGCGCACATCACCCAGAGAGCCCCGACAGGACCCCGAGGTGTGGCACAGTGATGATCCCTGCCCTGGGAGCTGCCCCAGGCTGTGCTCACCTGTGCCAGCACAGACCCCGGGCACAGCCGTGTCAGCAGCACCAGCAGCTGCAGATCTGCCTTGGCTCATGACTGTGCTCTCCCTGACAGCTCTGACAAGGCCGTGGCACCCCCCAAGCTGCTGCTCCTGCCTCTGTAGCTCCACTCAGGGATCCCTGCTGGGCACGGGGCATCGTACCCACAGCGGTCAGGCCAGCCCAGCACGGGCCCAGCTGCCAGCAGAGGTGTCACCACAGCTTTGCCACAGCCAGCAGCCTTTGAGGTCACTGTCCATACACTGCTCATCTGTGGGGTGACACAGAGGTCCCCAGGGCTTCCTGCAGGTCCCTGGTGCTGCCCAGGGCAGGGTTCCTGGTTAGCCAAGGCAGAGATTTCCCCTGGAGCAGGCCAGCACCCCTTGGTGTGGCTCCTTGCTGCGGATTTCAGGCACTGGAAGGTTTTCTGGGTCAGCCTGACCGGGCTGCAAAGGGGTCCTGGGAAGCAGGGAGGGGTTACTGCAGCCCTCTGCAAGCCTCATTTCCTTGGGAAATCAGAGCAAGGGGAAAAAAATAACCGTAAGCTAACTAATTCCTATTAGAAACGAGCTCCTCTCTCTCTCCCCTCATCTCCTGCGAGCGTTCTTGATTAGCTAATAAATGATTAATGGTGCCAAGAAAAGCCGGCTCCTTCATCTCCTGCTTTCATCCACCAGCTGCCTCCCGGGGACTTCAAATGTCACGGGCAGATGAAACGGGCTCCCCAGGACCCCACGAGTCCCTTCCCCGGCAGAATCACCCAGGAGGAGAGGCCAAAGCCCTGCCCACCGCTCCCTCTGAGCCTTCATCCTCTGCCTCAACCCAGGAGCGCATCCTCTGCCTCCTCTAAACGCTGCCTGATTTCCCTGAGAGGGAACCACAGGCACTGATGCCACAGAAAGCAGCAGGCACGTCCCCGGAATCCATCGCTCCTGACAAGTACTCTATTTTAATGCTCCTAACAGCAATTTTTATTCTAACACTATGTGAAGGCACTTAGATTTCTATGCAGTTTTTACTTTTTAATCTCATATACTTCTTGCTGGTGTCAAAGTGTCACCATTTAATAGTCTTACTGGAAAAAAAAGAGTGTTTCAGATCTTGTTCCATAGTCCACGTTGTGAATACATTAGAGAACCGCTGAATGATTTAAGAGGGATTTTTATACCTCTGAACATGGAGGGAAGGCAAACGTGGGAGTGCAGGAGGGGCCCAGCCTCAGACTCGGTGCTAAAAAGATGGGCAGTGCTTTCTGCTCCAGGCTCCCCCGAGGCAGCGGGATTTTGGGTGGGAAAATCACTGCTGGCACCTCCTCCTCCTCCCACAGAAATTCCCAGCGACGCTGCCTCGGTTGGGACACTCCATTTTAACTCTCCCAAGCAGATTTCCCCCACGAGTGTTTCATTTCACGGGCACTCAGCGCCAGGGAAGAGGATACCCAGTGCCAGGGTTATGGTGCCATGAGGAAATCAGATGTTCCTGTTGGAGTTCCCCCAGGCCACAGGCAGAGCAGTTCTCTGTGGATAACAGGACAGCCCTGGCAGCAGCAGGGATGCCCAGTCTCACCCTCTTCTGCCAGAGCAGGGTCAAAGGATGCTGCTTTTGGTCCCCACACCGTTCCACCCCACATCACCCTTCCCAGGTCCTGGTGGGGGGAGGACATTCCGAGGGGTTTAAAGATGCTCCCCGGGCCCCTGGATAAGGAGAGCAGGAGTCAGCAGGGCGGTTCTGCGAGATCAAAGCGCTCCCTCCCCAGCTGTGCCTGCCCTCAGCAGCAGCAGCTCCTGACAGCCCCATCAATATGCATTCCAGCACCACCAATTCCACCCAATTAGTTCACTAATCTCTCCCCGCCCAGGCAGTGGCCTCGTGAAACACAGACCAGAGCAGAGACAGGGAAGGGGCTGCAGGGAAGCCAGGCATCATCAGCATTATCACCATCATTATTGTTGTTGTTGCTATTGTTGTTGCTGCTATTGTTATTTCTGTTTTTGTTACTGCCATTATAAATTATTATTATAGTAATTATCGTGGGCATCTCTAAAGATCATCTGCAGCCCATTTATTCACCCCATCGGGATTCCATCTGAAACTTGCTGAGGCCTGCTGTGTCCAGTGGCACTCTGGGCATTTTTGTATGAATTGAGGCCTTACCCAGGGTCCTGCATTCTCTCTCTCATAACATATCCACAAGGTTTGATGGTGCACCAACAGCTCTACCCAGCCAGGGCATCCCAGTGAACAATTCCAGCTTTTCCATGGACTCCACTCAGAATGTGGGGGCTGAATCTCCATGAAGGGCACAACCTGGGGAGGAGGAACCCACCCAAATCCCTCAATCCCTGCCCAATAGGTGAGTGGGGCTGCCAGAGCATCACCCACACCATCCTGCCACCGAAGGCTGTGTCTGGGGAGAGAGCCCAGAGCCCACATCCCCTCTGTGGCACCCAGGACCACCAGAGCCCCCCAACCACCCGCCCTCCCAGTCCCCACCGAGGCACTGGCACCTCCCCGTGCTTTTGCAGGGCCCCATCCTCCTCCTGCCCAGAGCAGGGGTGTCACCCCGGGGTGCAGAGCAGGAACTGTGCAAAGCAAAGGCAGGCAGAGCAAAGCCTGGGGCTTCACCCAGGGATTTCCACAGGTTGGCTTTGGCTGCTGCAGTGATCCAGCTCCTGAGATTACCTGTCAAGCCTCTGTGAATTTTAAATACAAGGTAAAAGGGTTTAAGTGGAGCACGAGGCCTCTGAGCACACAGGACTAACTCGGCTCCAGGCTCCCACAGCCCCAGGTACAGACCCCGGCTCGACACCCAGCAGAGCTACAAATCAAGGGCCAGACACGATGGCAAACATATTCTCCGCTCTTCCCTTTCTTCTGCTACAGAGGAGATTGGAGGCACACATGGGCTTTGCTTACATCTCATTTCAAACGAAATACACGGGCACAAATAACGCCGGCTGACAGCTCTGCTGGAGGAGGAGCAGCACTTCTGCAGCCACAGCCCCGGGGCTGCACGGGGGTGACACAGCCTGGGCAGGGATGGGGCTCCCTGGGGCTGGGATCCATCCCCACCTCCCCAAAGCCCCCCTGCCCACCCAGCGGGCACCAGGCTTGGCCCCCTGTGCCAAAGGAGGGAGAGCAGTGAGGACTCCAGTGCTGGGGAGGGGGATTGCACATTCCAATGCTTCTTCCGCCTCAAACGGGAGGGAAGAAAAGGCTTGGTTTGGGTTGGAAGGGACGGTAAAGCAGCCCCACCACCACATCCCACCCCCTGCCATGGGCAAGGACACCTTCCACCAGCCTAGGGTGCTCCAAGCCCCATCCAACCTGGCCTTGGACACTTCCAGGGATCCAGGGGCAGCCACAGCTTCTGTGCCAGGGCCTCCCCACCCTCACAGCCAGAAATTCCTTCCCAATCTCCCATCTCTCCCTGCCCTCTGGCAGTGGGAAGCCATTCCCTGTGTCCTGTCCCTCCAGCCCTTGTCTCCAGTCCCTCTCCAACTCTTCTGGAACCCCTTTAGGCCCTTCAAGGGGCTCTCAGGTCTCCCTGGATCCTTCTCTTCTCCAGGTGAACCCTCCCAGCTGTCCCAGCCTGGCTCCAGAGCAGAGGGGCTCCAGCCCTGGGAGCATCTCCATGGATTCTGTGATTCTAAATCCATCCCACTTTGGTGCTGCACTAGCAGGGTCCAGGGGTGAACTGCGCTGCCAGCCCCCACCCGGCTCAGGCTGACCAGGAGCCCTTGGGATCCCCAGCCCTGGGCTACCAGGTGTCAGGAGGAGGTTGCCACACGAGGGATGGAGCAGTGATTTTGGCCTCCTCCTGTGAGCTCCAGCAGGGCAGGTTGTGGAGCACAGTGCACAGGGGGGAAGGAGCTGCCAGCCCGGTGCTCCCCTCCGGAGCGATGCTCACCCCAGGGGTGGAGAAGCCCATTTGCATTCCCCTGTATTAATTCAGGCATCCAAGCGGAAGATGTCGATGTCTTTTTAATGCACCTGCCTTTTAAGGCCGAGCAAGAACCTCTCCTCGCACATGCGGCCACACGGAAGCAGTGATTTGTGCCGCCGGATCCCAGATGCAGAGGTTTGGGATCCCGTTGCACAGTGGGCAAGGATTTTGGTTTTCCACAGCTATTTATTTGCATAGCTGCGAGTGCAGGTGATTAATGGAGAGTGCTGCGGTCAGGGCGAGCCCGCGCTGAAAGCCGGCCCCGCTGCCAAGAGCCGCAGCATTAATTATTAACTCCGTACAGCAGATTTGCCACTCTCCCAGCACCAGACGCCGAAATAGTTCCCTACATAAAAGAGCATTAAGTGAAAGCCCGGATAAAGCCGATCGCTCGGCGAAGTGACGTCCCGCTTTCAAGACCTATTGCTCGGCAGGCAAATTTACAATCCTTTAATTCCATTTACAAGGCGGCAGCACAAAAGGGAGCTGGAGACGGAGGCTGGAAGCCGAGAGACTGAAGGGGGAGGAACAAAATAAACAGGAGTCCAAGGGAGCCAGGATCAGGCCCCCCCCTCTGAAATTCAGCCACTCATTAAATTCCAGCCGGGATTAGAGGCAGGAAAGCGCCGGGTACAGATTTCGCCCTTGTTCAATGGGAGGTATATTAAGTTATATAGGTTCCATCTTGTCCCTATTCATGCCTAGCTGGGTTGTCTATACCCGAGCAGCAAAGCGTAATTTGCTTATAAATAATTGACTTCTTGGCGATTAAAATCTCTTGAGGGGCTCTGGGTTTATTCACAACAAGCCGCCTCGGCCTGCCGTGCAAATTAGGCCTTTCAAACCTGTCTCATCTCCAACAGAAATGTTATGAAGAGTGATTTTTTTATCCCCTGTAATAACCTTCAACTAACCTTTAAACTGAAGTGAATAATTTAAATCTTATTTTCATATCAATGGGGGAGTCAAGCCAAGCAATTATCTTTTATCTGTATACTCTGTCGTCAGAGCGAGGCATAATAAAGTTTTCCCAAGTGGGCAGAGCGAGGCAGCGAGAGGAGGAGAGAGCGGGAGCGCGATGGGATCTGAAGACATTAATGCAGCGATGAATTATTCAGTAATGAGTACAAGATCTGCCATAAAAGATCCGCCAGCGCCCGCCCGGTGAACGCCACAAATTGCCGGATGGTCGGCGCAATTAGCGCCGGCGCGGGTGGGTGGCCGGCACCCCCTGCCCGGGGAGGCTGGACAGGCACCCCCCGGCACGCTGGAGCAGGAAAAAAAGGGGGAAAAGGACAAAAACCCCCACCCCCAGCCAAGTTGTCAGGGGAGAGTGGAGGTGAAATTCCCCACCGTGCTCATTAGCATTCTGCTGGGCTCCTTCCTCCCCCCATCCCGCCGGACCCTCCATGATCTTTTTTTTATTAATTCATAAAATCCTGTCCCTGTGATTGAGGCGCTGATTGCAGGAGCAGCCAAACGCGGGGCTGGTGGAATATTGCATGTTCCCTGCCCAGCCTCGGCGAGGGAAACACGGCCAGGGCATCAAATATTAATCCCTTCCCTTGGCCAGGGCTGGGGAGCAGCAGGGCTGGGGTGGCTGAGCAGGGCTGGGAGCAGGGAGAAGCCAGGGAAAAAGGAAAATCCATCATTAAACTGCTGCACTGAGCCTTGCAGAACTGCTGCAGTTGTGTCCCTCTTTTCCAGCTTGAATGTAGCTTTAACCTGCAGGTCCCACCGCAGCCACAACCACCTGGTGCTGCCCCCAAAGTTTAAGGTCCCCAAATTCCTCTGATTATCCATAAAAAAGGTGCTGGCACCTCACACCGCTGCCTTCCAGGGGATTGACTTCATGCCCAAAATCCAGTGGAGGAACAGGGATGCTCCGGGCTGGGGACCCTCCTTCCCTGCTCCTGGGTGAGCCACATCCATCACACCACCCCTGGTACCCTGTAAATATCTGCAGCACAGCCAAGGCAGGCTGTGAGTGTTTTCCTCCTTGGTTTTTCCACCCATCACTGACGGAGGGCTGGGAAATGATGGACAACTCAGGAAAATCCCAGGGGGTGGAACGCTGGTTGGTTGCTGCACAAAACAAGGACCCAGGGCAATCCAAGCAGTGTAACAGCGCTGGATTAGATGTCAGGGCAGCTCTGGCACTGAGCATTAAATATCTTCATGTAATCTTTCCACTTAAACCAATGATTAAACAGATTTAGCAGATGATTAAACAAATAAAGATTAATGAAACAAGCAAAGCAATCAAATCTTTATGGGGGAATAAATGCGTGATCCAAAACAATATTAGGACAAATTGTCTAAAACTAATAGTGGATGTGTTGCTTTTGTCTAAACAGCGTTTGTTATGTTCGCACTTGGTTGCAATCAAAATATTTGCTCAAACCGGGATGGATCTGAAAATCCAAAACACTAGCGAGGATTAAAGAAAAAATAAGGAATGTTTTGCAGGAATCCTTGTCGCCCTGGGCTGAGCAAGCAGCTCCTGCCCACCCTGGGTGCCTGAGGGGGCTGGGGCACCCCATGAGAGTTGGGCTGAGGGCTGGAGCAGCTCACCATGATCCCTGAGGATGGTGAGGGATGGGACAGCTGGAGCACAACCAAAGGGGCCCTAGAGCACGTTCCAGCCCAACAGCCACTTGTGCTGGGCCCTCTTGAGTTAATTTTATGGGAAATAGATGTTCTTTGAGGTTCCTCCCTGCTCCAGCCATCCTATGATTCCACGAACCCAAGGCTTTGCATTCCTCTCTGAGCAGCAGCGGTGGGTTTAGAGCTGTAAGTCTTTTTCTTTCATCAATTTTGCATACAGAAAGATCGTGTTTGCTCTAAATACTTTTGTTTTTAAAGCCTCCTAAATTTTTGAAATGGAAAATAACAAGGGGGAAGGAAAAAAAAAAAAAAAAAGAAAAAGACTTTTCCAGACAAACTGTCAGGAGGCTGCAGCCGCCAACAAACACAAACAGAGCTCCGCCGCCGGAGCGGTTAATTAGGAGGGGAAGGAAACGAGGTGCCAAACACAGGGATGGCTGTGCTCGTTCCTCGGGCTGCACACGTGTGCCTGCAGGTGTGAACACGCGTGTCCTGTGCACACACGGCCACAGCGCCCGTGGGGTGTCCCGGGGCGGTCCCTGCTGGAACAGGGTGTCCCAGGGCGGGTGTCCAGACGGTCCGTGTATTCCTTGGCACTGGGATGATGCTCTTGGACAAAACAACCCCAAGGCAGCACCGTGGGATAAAGCCAAGAGGTTTAACTCCTAAACCTTGTAAATGTTGGGGGATGTGGAGTGGCCACTTAACACTGGTGGATGTCTTTGTTTCCAAAAATAGGGTAATGGGGAGGGATGCAGGGAGTTCCTGGTGTCACAGGGCCAGATCAGATCCCTCCCTCTGGGCCACACGTCCAGTTAGGGGCATAAACAGCTTCACCTCCCACCCCTTTGGCCTCACGGGATGGAGGTGAGCATCCCTTCTGCTGGGGTTAGGGAATCACAGGAGTATGGAATTGTTTGGGTTGGAAAACCCCTCTGAGATGGAGTCCAAGCTCCTCCAGCACTGCCAAGGCCACCACTAACCCACGTCCCCAAGTGCCACTTCCACATGGATGTTAAATCCCTCCAGGGATGGGGACTCCACCCCTGCCCTGGGCAGGTGTGCCAGGGCTGGACAGTCCTTTCTGTGAAAAAATATTCCCTAATATCCCACCTGAACCTCCCCTGGTGCAACCTGAGGCCACTCGTGCTTCTAGAGATGGAGCAAACTGTGCACTTGGACTCCAACCCTCCGCAGGGTCCTGCTCCAGAAGGTGCCAGCACAGGCGGCTGGAGTGAGATCCAGAGGCTGCCAGGCTGTGCCTGGGATGCTGACAGGAGCCTGGACCAGGAGCCCAAAGCCCCCAGTGCTCCCACCTTTTCTCCAAACCCTGCCTGGATCCTCCCTCTGAGCTGCTGCCTCGGCTCTGCTTCAGCAGAGAGTGCAGATTTACATTCAGCAGCTGCAGCAGGAGAATCCAGCAAGTCCATGACATGAATTCCAAGTCTCCCTTCCTCAAGGAAAGGCTGGAGCCAGCTCAGCATCCCTCCTCTCTCCCCCCTCCTTTTTTTTTGGAGACTCATTACTATATTGTGGATATTCTCCACTAAAGGGCATCTCTTTGAATGCATTTGCTTTTTTATTAATGTGTGCTAAGACAAGTCAAGCCTGATTATCATGAAGACAATTGCTGAATTCCCTCCTGGAGAAATCTCATCTAGACTGTGTAGGCGTTTTAATTTCAGAGACCCATTAATTGGCACAATTGCTTAAGCAGCTGCTTTCCGTGTCATTTTAGGACCACTTTATGAAAAACAGAGCTTAAAAAAAAAAAAAAAAAAAAATAGAAAAAAGTATATGACAGGCCAGAGCTTTCTACATGGCAACATAATTAATGCAAGGAGCTTCCTTGGAGCAGCAAAGCCACAAAAAGCCACCAAAATACGGGTGCCCCACGCCGGCTGCGTGCGGGGAGAGGAGCAGCCCCTGCCCAGCACCCACCACCCCCTGGGCATCAGCCGGGCAAGGAGCTCAGCACCCTGCACTGCCACAGACACCTCGTTATCCCGGGGCCCTCTGGAAAATCAAAGAACACATCAAAGGGGAAGGCAGAGGGATCCAGCAGGAACCAGCCCAGCGCATCTCCCAGGACGGGTGGCACTGCGGGTGCCTGGGGTGGCGGAGGGCGAGCGGGGTGGTGTCTCTGCCTGCGCCTCAGGGGTGATGAGGAGGGGTTTGGTGGCAGGGGGGTGGGAGGAGCAGGGGGTCCAGAGGGCTCTGATGGCCCTGGGCTGGCTCCATGGGCTGGTGGCCGGGGCTGGGCACCCCCAGGGATCTCAGGCTCCCTCCAGGCCCTGGGGGCTGTCCTGCATGAGCACTGACGGGTGTCACAGCCACCACACTCAGGCCTTCCCCAGCAGAGCCCAGCTCCCAGAATTAGGTTAATTATTGAATTAATAAAGAGCGAATCCCTCACTCCAGGAGAAGTGGCCAGCCCGAGTTCTGTGCTAGTCTTTGCCACAGGCAAAAATACACATTCCCATTTATTAATAAATAAAGCCGTATCAATGCCCTAAATTATCAGTGGAATATATTTGCTAACCCAAAGCAATAGTAGGAACAATTACTTATTAATAAAGCAATAGCTAAATCTAATTACATCCCCATCAGATCCTGCAAGTAATAAAACCACAGTTGCCTTCCAGAGCCGAGGGACCTCCTGACCTCAAATCAAAGTTTAAACCATCCATCAGCTCCCAATACATTCCCAGCACATCCAGCAATTACCATCACCTCCATGCGCTCCCCGGCAGGGGCAGGGGTCACCCCATGTGCTGCATGGCTGTAAGCTAGAACAGAGCCTTAGAAATCTCATTATCCTGTTAACCATACATTTATCTGACAAGATAAAAGAGACTAGGTGACCAAGCTATCATTAAAGATTAATAGAAAGTATAAAAAATTCAGCTGCAACCAGCATTACTGTTTAGTGCCTGTGATAGGCCTGACAGGATTATTAATCAGGCAGCCAAAAAGATTTAGGTCTTTGCTCTTGGTTTTCCCGTTTCAAGCCGCTGGTGTCGTCCCCCGTCCCCGGCGGGTCGGGGAGGACGGTGGTTAATTGGTTCGGGGGGGTTTGGCCGGGAGGGCTCTGATCAATTATGGGATGCCGGGTGTGGAGGTGAGGACGGCGCCGGCCCCGCGGCCGCCGGGATGCTCCGGCAGGGCCGGGGTGTTTATGGCAGAGCCTCCTCTCCCCGTGCCAGGCTATTAATAAATTGTACAGATCAATGCCAGGATTAATTTTAATAGAGGGCTACAAGGATCACGCAACTCCCAGGGTGATTTTCCCCTCATTCTTAATTCCATTTAAGTTTAACATGAAAGATTCCCAGGTAACACCTACACAGGAAGAAACGAGATTTCCCTGTTTTTAAGTCTTAAGTATTCTTTTTATTCTGCTTTGCTTTTTTCCCTTTTGATCATAAATCAATGTCCTTCGCTGCTTTCCCGGGAAGCCGGGCTGCAGGCGCTGCCCTCCATTTCTGCACCTGCTGGGGAGAAAAACCAATAAATTAGGGAAGGGGTTTTCTAAAACGCTGTGCAGAGGGGGAAGCCCGATGGAAGGGGATATCTGGCACCCCATGGCCCCACTGCCAGCACACTGGGGCTCCCCTCATCCCCCTCCTCCGAGGATCCCTGCCTTGATATCCTCCAAAAACCCCACTGAAATATTACTGAAAGACTTATCAGCCTTTGCTGCTCCAACCCCAGAAATCATTCAGATCCTTTTCAAAAATCCCTGCCCATGGCAGGGGATGGAATGAGATGGTCTTTAAGATCCCCCCCCCCAACCCAAACCATTCTGTGATTCTATGAAAACCAACCTTTTATTTTCTCATAAAAATATCCCAGTAGCAGCTTCTTTGGGGATAAGTCCACTTGGGATGGCTCAGACCAGCACAGCAGTGTCCATCCTTTTCCACAAAAATGGAATAAACCAGAGAAATACCTGTGAGCATCAACCTTCCATGAGAATAATTTGCCTTAAAACCACCTAAAAAATATTTTTTTCCCCAGAAAAAGTGAAAATCAGCCTGCAAAGGCCATGGTGCCTCAGGAAAGGATCCAAGCAAGAGCCAAATGGAGCAGGTAAGCATGGAAGTGTCTGAATCACAGCCCAGAGCCTGACTGGGAACACAGTCTGCATTCCCAGGGTGGTTTCCATCCCAGTAGCACATGTAATCCTTTACAGGGAGTTTATCTGCAGCAAAAATCACGTTTAAAAGCATTTCCCCCGTGAATTACCATGTTTTCAATCAATTCGGTCCATTGTGTGAGATCCTGCAGTTGGGCAATTAATCATCAAACATAATTGGAATTATGCAAAGAACAAACTGGTCCTGTAGAGATGCTCAGGGAGGTTTGGTGACAAGGAATGGGGGTGACACAGGCTGGGATGCACCAGAGGGACCTTCCACCTGGGACAGGACATGTGCTGGCTCCTTCCTACAAGGACCCCTCCCAGCCACCTGCAGCAGCATCAGAGCAAGATCCTGCTTTTCCAGTGATGCAGAAACCCCTCAGATCTTCTTTTAAGAGTCCTAGAATCCCAGAATGGTTTGGGTTGGAAGAGACCTTAAAGATCATCCCATTCCACCCCGTGCCATGGGCAGGGACACCTTCCACTAGCCCAGGTTGCTCCAAGGCCCGTCCAACCTGGCCTTGGACACTTCCAGGGATCCAGGGGCAACCACAGCTTCTCTGGGCATCCTGTGCCAGGGCCTGCCCACCCTCCCAGCCAGGAATTCCTTCCCAAAATCCCATCAAACTCTGCCCTCTGACAGTGGGAAGCCATTCCCTGTGTCCTGTCCCTCCAGGCCCTTGTCCCCAGTCCCTCTCCAGCTCTCCTGGATCCCCTTTAGGCAGTGGATTCCAAATGGCACCCAGAGCCCAGAAGAATCCGGGGAAGCCAAGCAGTGCACCCTGCAGCTCTGGAGCCCCAACAGCCCCACCGTGCCTCGGTCTGCTGGGAACTCCCCGCCTGAAGAACAGGCCGTGCAGGCAAACAGGGAAGAGGGCTTGGATTTGCATAACCTTCTGCATTCCAAAGCCAAAGGTGGGGGTGTCAGCCTTTGAGCCAGGATGCTAAAAAGCCTCGGAGACGGAGCTGCTGTGCAGTCGCTGCTGAACCCCAAAGAAATCAATTCCAGTTCCGCAGGACGAGCGCGGGAAGCACGGGCTGGTTAATCCCCATCTGCAGGAAGGTAGAGCTTGGCTTCACGGCCTCTTTGAAGCTCACAGGAGTGAGATAAAAGAGAAATGTTAAAGCTTCTGTGAAGCCAGCAGGAGGGGGGAGGTGGGAAGCGGCCGAGCCGGCACTTTGCTGGTGTCGTGGTACGGCGGAGCTCGGATCTTTATGACTCCGACAAGCCTGGGATGAAAGGGGAACCCCCAGCACATCCCCCGTGCTTCAGCCAGCAAAATCCAAGAGTTACTCCCGGCTCTGAGGCCACGAGTCGATGCCATCGGGTCTGTTGACAGTTTGGGGCTCAGAGTGACTGTTTCCCACCTGCAGCCGGGAGGGACTGAGCTGGGCAGGGCTGGGCAGGGGGGGCTTCATCTCCGGGGGAACAAAAGCAGACCCAGACTGGTCCAAAGCTCATTTCATCTCTGAGGGGTCCAAACCACAAGGAAAGGGATTGACATTTCCGGCATTCCCAGGGTTTTGTGGTATCCCCACCCCAAGGGCTGGGTGGACCCAGTAGGTTGATGAAAACCAGGTGCCAAAAGCTGTCCTGAAGGTGACTTGGGCTGGGGGGGTCCAGATGGAGGGAAGTGAGTTTGGGGACGTCGAATTCTAAGTAAATACACATGATTCTTGCTGAAAATATCCCACCACATCCCTATTTCTCCTGATCTGGAGTGGAGTGGAGTGGTTGCCACAAACACATCAGTGTTCACCACAAGATCCTCCGGCCTCTCCGGGGTGATCCATGGATACTGCTGCTCTCCTTGGAGGCTTGAGGTGTCTGGCAGAAGCTCTTGGTATGTCGGGTGCTGGAAACATTTGGAAGGAAAATCCATCCCTTTTCTGGGGAGGAAACGTCCAAAGCAGATAGAATATAAAGTCAAATTAATTATTTACTTACATTAGCTCATGGAAATCTTCCCTGGGAACCCGCCGAGACCAGCGGGCTCCAATCTTTTATCTGTTTAGCAGGATAAGATGGAGGAGAGGATGAGGGGGGTGGGGGGAAAGAGCTTAATGACGGTGTCTGTTGATCATCAACGCGAGAAAACTGAATTGCTTCCCTGAACCTGAAAAATATCAAACTGCATAAATAAATCCATTTAAATTATTAATAAAGGAATTTACATTTGGAGCCTGAGCATGAGAATTAATTTCATTTCTTATGCTAAACTGGCCAGTGCAGCCGATGAGTCGAGGATTAGAAGATGCAGAAATGGAGGAAAAATGAAGGCAGGGTGGGCTTGTTAGGAAAAAGATGCAAAGTGGAAATTCTTGGTCCAAAATAAAACAATATTCCAGCAGCTGTAAAGCAAAACAGGAATAAAAAGGGTCTTTGGGTCTGAAGGTGCTTCAGGAATGATGGTCCCTCCCCCTCACCATCACTGATGGCCAACAAGTGCCATGGTGGCAACTCCATGGAGGACACAAGGCCAGGACGTTTCCCCCCCTTCCCAGACCCCACAGAGAACAGCCCTTTCTGTGTTGTTTATCCCATTCTTCTGGGAATGGGCTGAACAACAGACAGATCACACCCCAAAACCTTCTCCTGCACAACCCTCCCCTGGGCTGCCCTTTCGCTGGAGCCTCTCTGCAGCTCCTCGGAACGCTTTGTCGTTCCATGTGAGGAGACATTCCAGGAAAAACGAAATACAACAAAAATAGACATTTGGAGGGGCTTTTGTTTTGCTTTTTCGTGGCTCCCCCCCCCGCTCCCCGGTTTGACTCCTGCGAACACACTTGTCGAGTTGATTTGCTCACGCTGCCTCTGAAGCATGTCCTTGCACCGGAGACGCTGCTCTTTTCATTCGGCTCCTCGGAATCAGAAGAAAAAACTTGGCAAAGCAACAATAGGGAAGGGGGGGAGGAAAAAAAAAAAAAGGAATAATCTCCGAACAGAAGTTGCATTATGTGATGTGGTTGCCATGTGGTTGAGGCTGAGAGAGGATCATGCGAGCACATTGTGGGAAAAATGATAACAGGAGAAACAACCCCAGAGACGCCGAGGGTTTGGAGTCAGGGGTTGGAACACAAACCCGGCAGTGCCGTGCCATGGCCCGGTGCCAAGGGATCCATGAGAATCCATCACGCCCGGCTGGGTGAGTCGGGATGGGGACAGGAGGGGTTGTGGTTGTTCCCTGTGCTCAGTGTGGGCACCTTTGGCCCTGTGGATCTTCCCTGTGGGGATTTAGGCTGGGGATGCAGCACTGCTGGCAGGGCATTCCCGTGGGTACCAATCCCAAACCTCATGGGGGGAAAATCCTCACACAAATTTGGGACCTGCAGTGCTGCAACCACGTCTGGGAGCCCAAATATCAGGAGGATGTGGAGCTGCTGCTGCAGGTCCAGAGCAGGCCCCAAAGATCCTCCCAGGGCTGGAGCTCCTCTGCTCTGGAGCCAGGCTGGGAGAGCTGGGAGGGTCACCTGGAGAAGAGAAGGCTCCAGGGAGACCTGAGAGCCCCTTGCAGGGCCTAAAGGGGCTCCAGGAGAGCTGGAGAGGGACTGGGGACAAGAGATGGAGGGACAGGACACAGGGAATGGCTTCCCACTGCCAGAGGGCAGGGATAGATGGGATATTGGGAAGGATTTCTTGGCTGTGAGGGTAGGGAGGCCCTGGTACAGGTTGCCCAGGGAAGCTGTGCCCAGGTTGGATGGGGCTTGGAGCAATCTGGGTTACTGGAAGGTGTCCCTGCCCGTGGCAAGGAGTGGGACTGGATGAGCTTTAAGATCCCTCCCAACCCAAAGCATCCTGGGATTCATCCCCTCCACCACCACCAGAAAGCCTTTGGCCATCAAGGATTCAGGACTGAGCTGCAGGTGTTTGTCCCCAAAACTTCACCTCTGGGGGAGTGGCTGCAGAGAAACCCCAGATTTCGGATAAACTGAGATTCAGATGGTTTGAGGGAAGCACTTACCAGTTACAACCCCCCCATATTTTGTTCCCCAGCTGTATCAGCTGCTCTGGGGAACCATTATCAGAGCAAAACTGACCCATCCTCCTCTGGCTCGTGTTGTCTTGGTCCGAAGGTGTGAGTGGGAGGAGAGCGAGCGCAGTCAGCTGGGCTCTGGGAAATTCAGAACGCGTGGGGGACACAGGCGTTAAAAATAAGGGTGAATTCTGTGAAATTTTATCAGCAGTGTGCATTCTGCTCTTTTTCTGCAGCAGACCCACGTGGCTCACTCCTAGCCTGGACGGTGTGACACTGGTTGGTGCAGCACAGAATGTTCCCAGCTGCCTTCACCCCGAAGTTCGGGGTTCCTGCTCCCAGCTGGCACAGGCTGCTCCCTCCCCAGCTGAGCCTCCAGGGTGCAGCTCTGGGGTGCTGTGGGCAGGAAGGTGCTGCCATTCCCCTCCCTGCGCCTGCCAGGGCTGAGCAGCTCCCTCCCGAGTCTGGAAGGCTTGGAAGGACTCTGCGGTAAATTAAACATGCCGTGAAGGATTGGCAAAGCAGCCCCTGCGCTGGCGCCTCGCTTTGTCTCGGAGTAATTTAGCAGGATTTAATGAGAATTCATTCACATTATATGGTGAATAGCTGCTTTTATGGGAGACAAGGGGTGATGAACCAGTTGGAGCGGAGATGACTGGCAGAGATGCCACCATGCATCACCGCCCCCTCTGCCCCGTGCCAGGGCTGGGGATGAGCAGAGATGGAGTGAGGGGAAGGGGAAGAGCAGGATCAGCTTCTGCACGGCCAGACCCAACCTCTCGACACCCTCAGGGTTGGAGGGAAGGTAACAGGGGTGTTCAGATGGAGCTACAGGGCCAGGGGATTCTCTGGGGGTGTTGTGACCAGGCAGGATCCCCACGGAGCAGCCCCAGGGACCCCCAGCACAGCGACGTCCTTGCAGCAGCAATCAGGCTCCAAACATCTCTGTCACCAGAGCCACAGGGTCCTGGTGTTGGGGACACCGGTGGCACCGTTCCCACTGCTCCCTGCCCAGGGAGGACAGAGCCCCAGGACAGCCTTGCTTCAAGAGCGGCTGAGTTCATACAATCAGAGGCCGATGCGAGGCAGCGGGATTCAAAACCCTAATTTGGCCTGATTAAAGCTTAATGATTCCAGCTTAATGATTAAAGAAATGCCCCAATTTCCTCGTTCCAAGCAGCCCTGCCTGCCAAAACTCAGGTGGAGCGGACACGCATGGGGCTCAGCTTGGGAGACAACACGGAACAAAACGGGGCTTTCAATGGCTCGGGCACAGACGGGAGGATTCACGGCCGCAGCTGAGCCGGCTAGCGAACGAAAGGGAGACATTAAAGGGTTTTAATGAGGATTTCAGGATGAATAACAACCTGGCGGGCTCTCAAGCAGCAGAGAATTGCTGTGTGCAGTGATTTGGAGGCAGCAGAGCCCGGGCTGGGGCGGATGGGCTGCAGCCCTCTGTGTCACCCCCAGCCCCGCAGGGCTCAGGCAGAAGGACCATGGCCACATGGCGCAGGAAAACGCTCCCAAGAGCTCTTCAGGCAGCATCCCTGGAGAAGCCCAGGCAGAAAATCAAGCTCCCCATCTGCACACGAGCTCTGGACCCCATTAAAGCGGGATCGGGGGGAGAGGGGCGGCCGCAATCCACACAAGGTGCTCCCTTCATGAAAGCATCTTTTGATTATGTTATTGCAGCTATCAAAATATTGCCGAGTTCAGAGCATTCCTCAGGGATCCCTGAGCTCTTCAAAGACCAGAGGACTACGGCTGGGGAAAAAGAAGCCTTTAATTATGTCGGCTTCCACGCTCGGATCTGCGGTGGAGTTCCTCACAGAAAAAAGGGGTTTAATGAGAAGAAACACATATGGCTGCATTGTTCAAACATGGAAAAATAAAACTGATTTTTGTGCTTTTTTTTTAATAGATGTGCAAGTTTCCTTTCAGCCCTCTGGTGTCACGCAGTACCACATTCCAAGGGGCTCTGGAGTACAGGGACTGTGCTGTGTAAATCACAGCCTGGCTGCAGAGCTGCCTCCCATCCCCAGCCCCAGCCCAGTCCCAGCCCACGCTCCCGCCGTGCCCCATCACTTTCACACACTCCAGCAGCATTTTCCTCCTTCCCAGCTACTTCCAGCCACGTGAAACCCCACGCACGGCAGGATGAACAGATTTCAGTGGGGGGCTCTGCCACAAACCCCCTCATTTCGCTCAGATTTCACTTGAATTTTAATGTAAACCCTCATTTTTACCCCCGAATGTAAACAGTGAAGCAGAGCCATGTGTTACACTCCAGAAACCACAGGCCAACCCCACATTTTAAAGACCTTATTGAGTGTGTTCCTCTAATAAATTATCCTATCTAGGGAATGTAATTAAGGGCTAGCGTGTGGTGCAGGATCCCATCAGTTCTGCAAAGCCTTTGAATGCTTTGAGTCCTAATAAAGAGTGTTTTGTTCGAGAACTCAGAGGGAACAACTACAGATAATTGCCAAGAAGGGTGTGTGCCTCGGTTAAGTGACTAAACATTAAAAATGATGAACAGAGTTAAAAAAACGCAACAAAACCACGTAATTTTTAACCAGGGTGAGAGCGAGGAGCTGTGACACAGCGACTCCTGCCCTTCCCCACCTCCTTCCCTGCTCCCAGGCTGGACTGAGGGGCTGCTGAGGAGCCAGGAAGTTTCTGCTGACATGATGTTTCAAAGCCACACAGTATCGTGGGATCATGGAAGGTGCCTGGGATGGGAGGAGACCTTAAAGCTCACCTCGTTCCACCCCCTGCCATGAGCAGGGACACACCTTCCTCTGGAGCAGAGTGCTCCAAGCCCTGTCCACTGTCGATGGAAGAAACAATCCCACTAAGCCAAACAAACCAAGAAAACGCCAAGGAAAGTCACTCACTGTAAATGAAAGTTTTTCTGGGAATGTTTCCCCATCCTTCCTCCCTTCAAGCTCTGCAGTGCAGTGGGATTTTTTCACCCTTTTCCTGAGGCTCAGGATCTCTGGGCAGAGCTGCAGCTTCACAGGGGATCACGTTTGCTACCAAAATACTTCACTCGTGTAAACATTTATACTTTAATTAAAAAATCGTTTCCAAAAAAAGGATTCAAATCCACCTGACTCCCGAGGCTCAGACTTTCCCTATTCCACATGATCAAAAAAACCCCAAGCCCCAACCCTCTGCTTCCCAGACCGAATTACAAAGAACAACTTCTTGAAGGGTTATTGCTGCTGCATTGGCATTTTGGCTATTTTAGCTGCCAATTTCTTTACTTTACATGTTTTACATGACAATTGGGGGAAAATCTTCCCCAGACAGCAATTCCCCTCCCGGTCAGCGGGATGCTGGCACCACAATACACAAATTAAAGTGCTGGCAGTAAGGAGCAGGAGATCGGAGACAGGGACACCGATGCCAAAAAAGGCACATTTAAAACCACCATAAAGCCATAATTTTGCTGTGTTTCACATGCAAATGATAAGGCAGGAGAGCAGCATCTGTGGCACGGGGAGCAGAGCAGGCTCAAAGCCAAGGGAAGGGTTGATAAAGTTGGATCCATGTCCACCTCCAGGACAGGCAGCACCTCATCTCCCTGCTCCCCAATCCCCTGAGCACCCAGGGCTGGCAGCAGGGGGCTGTCCCATCCTCCAGGCCTCTTGCTGAATCCCAGAGCTGGACACCTCGTGGGTCAGGAGATGTTTCCAGCCGGACATTCAGAAGGCATCCCACCTCTGGAGCCTGTTTGCCCCCAGAGCAGCCAAAACTGGCCTGTGCAGGGACTCAGAGCCAGTGAACCAAGAATGAAAGGAGGGTTGTAAATGCAGCTCAGGCACCTGCCCAGGGCAGGGCAGTGGAAACAGTCTGTATGGATGCTGGAGCAGTCTGTATGGATGTGGAAGCAGTCTGTATGGATGTGGAAGCAGTCTGCATGGATGTGGAAGCAGTCTGCATGGATGTGGAAGCAGTCTGTATGGATGTGGAAGCACTCTGCCTGGATGCTGGAGCAGTCTGTATGGATGTGGAAGCAGTCTGTATGGATGTGGAAGCGGTCTGCATGGATATGGGAAGCAGTCTGTATGGATGTGGAAGCAGTCTGTATGGATGCTGGAGCAGTCTGTATGGATGTGGAAGCAGTCTGTATGGATGTGGAAGCAGTCTGCATGGATGTGGAAGCACTCTGTATGGATGTGGAAGCACTCTGTATGGATGTGGAAGCAGTCTGCATGGATGTGGAAGCAGTCTGCATGGATGTGGAAGCAGTCTGCATGGATGTGGAAGCACTCTGTATGGATGTGGAAGCACTCTGTATGGATGCTGGAGCAGTCTGTACGGATGCTGGAGCAGTCTGTATGGATGCTGGAGCAGTCTGTATGGATGTGGAAGCACTCTGTATGGATGTGGAAGCACTCTGTATGGATGTGGAAGCAGTCTGTATGGATGTGGAAGCACTCTGTATGGATGTGGAAGCAGTCTGCATGGATGTGGAAGCAGTCTGCATGGATGCAGGATCAGCCCACACACGCTCACCACAGGCCCCTGGTTTTTTAGGAAGGAGACATCAGGGCTCCCTGTGCAGAGGATGCTCCTGGCAGGTTGAGGAGCCACTCAGGGATGTGGGAATGGGTCGGATGTGGCAGGAGGAGGATTTCCAGGAGTGTGCTGGGACCAAAAACCTACCCTGGGACCAAAAACCCACCCCAGCAAGAGGCACCGAGGCCACATTCTGTTGCTGCCTCTCCAACACACGCTCAGCGCTTCAGCTACAAACACCTCCCTTGATTTCATCGGGCAGGAATGCTGTGAACTCGGGCTCAGGAACAATTTATTCCTCGCAATTTCTTCTCCTGCAGCTCAGTTTTCCAAGACTCGCTTTTTTCCAAGCTCACCCGAGGAGTTAACCATTGAAGTGAAGCCGTTTGGTTCCCCATTGCGGCGTTCCAGAACTCAGATTAAAAATGGAAAGGGGCACCTTTAAAACTTTAATACCATTTAAATGTTCCAGTCTCCCTCCTGCACCAGATCGTTCAGTAAAGTAGCTAATTAAAAAATGGCTGCTGTGATGACAGACTAGATTAATAGTTTTTGAAGAGCAGCCAGTGCACCAACTGCTCCTGTAGCCATGATGAAAGCTAATAATGTAGAAAATTCTGCCAATTCTTCTAATTCATGAATATTTAAGCCTGTGAAAAATCTGTCAGATTATAGCACTTTTCTGGTGATTTTCTGCTTAAGTACACGGATGGGCCTGTGCCAGAGGCTCCCAAACTTCAAGGGAAGTTTGACTGTCTGCACCACCAGAGCCCTGCTCCCTCTGCCTCAGCGCTTTAACCCCTGCCAGGGCTGCGGGAACCTGGGAAGAGGTTGGTCTGGACACAGGGGCACCCAGATGGACAGAGGGACACCCAGATGGACAAAGGGCACCCAGATGGACACAGGGACACCCAGATGGACAGAGGGACACCCAGATGGACACAGGGGCACCCAGATGGACACAGGGACACCCAGATGGACAGAGGGACACCCAGATGGACAAAGGGCACCCAGATGGACAGAGGGGCACCCAGATGGACAAAGGGCACCCAGATGGACACAGGGACACCCAGTCAGACAGAGGGACACTCACATGGACCAGAGGGCATCCAGTCACCTGGTCACCCCCCCCAGTGATGCCATGCCCCAGTCATGCCCCTTGCCTCTGTTCCCTGCAGGAAATGCAGGAGCAAGGCAGTGGGATGAAGCTTTGGGATACACACCAGATGCAAAGCCCCCAGCGATGATTCTCATTCAGGGATGACACTGCTGGAAGAAGAAAATAACTTGTATTTCTTTTTCTAGGAGCACAAGTTCCTTGGTGTTCCCCACCTGGGCTCTCCCCAGAGTGGGGCCTGGGCAGCCATGGGTTTTTGTGCTCTCCATCAGCCCTGTGGAATTGGGGCTGGCAGCGTGTCCTGATGGAAGGGTCAGTGCTGGCACCAGAGGAGGGGTCAGAGCTGGCACGAGCAGCAGACTCCCTTCCCAGCTGGCTCCAGAGAGCCCCAAAACAAGAGCTGTCTGAAGCACGAGTGCTTTGCTGGCAGCAGCTCCCTGGCAGCAACCTGCTCTCCTCGAGGTGGGCTCTGCTGCTCTGCCAGGTGACTCATTTTACAGCTATTTCGAAAATCAAAATAAATACGCCTGGTGGAAACGTCAGCAGCTCCTCTGCTCCACAGAGCACTGGAGGCCAGCACTTCCTGGGAGCATGGGGTTATCCTCGAGACTGCCACAGAGGGGATGCTCTTCTCCATCCTTTCCAGCATTTTTCCCACCAAACCTGCCCAATTCTCAGTGCTGAACCTCGTTCTGCCAGCTGGACCTGGAGCAGGATAAAGCCAAGCAGCCAGAAACAGCAATGGACCCTTCTCCTCTTCTCCTTTCCCATCAGGAAAGTTCACCTGGGATGTGAGTGGAGCCATGAGCATCACAGCAGGGGGTGGGATGTGGCCAGGGTTTGGTCCTGCGCTCCCAGCTGGGATGTTCCTGTGGCAGGGGTGTGGATGGCAGGGCACAGCAGCTCTCCCACCCTTGGGCAGCACAAAGGAGGGCAAGGTGGGGAGGGGGGAAGCAAAAAGGGGTGACAAATAAATCAATAATGGATGCTCAGATGTATTTAAGTGCTGGGTGGACTCTTTTCAGAACATTTCAGGATGTGAAACACAGAGTGACTCTGAGACAAACATGAGGAAACAAAAACAAACATTCAGGATATGTTACCTAAAGCTGAAAATGCAGTTTATCCCCCAGCCAGGCTGGAGAAGGGAATGCCCACCGTGGTGTGGCCCCAGGAAGGCTCACACTCCCCATCCCTGACTCCACATCTCTGCTGCCAAGTTACCTGAGCCCTTTACAATGTTCCACAAACGTGGCTCTGTAATTAAGTGCTTACAGGATTTGCAGGCTCTTGGTTTCGTGGTGGGAAACAGCTCCATTAAAGCTCTCAAGGTTTAGCAGGTCAGCCAGAGGAATCCTCACCCCCAGGAATACCTGGCCATACTCCAGGGATACCCAGCCAACCTGGGCCGGCTCGGGCACCTCTCACACCGCGAGGTGAAGCTGCTCCTGGCTCCCCACCCTGCAGCACCCACGGGTGCTCTGTCCCGGTGCCACACTGGAAATGAGCTTCCCAGGCTCAGGGGGGCCTTTGGACCCTCCCCAAGGCCCAGGGTACCTGCTGGGCTGCCGTGGGATCTGCTGATCCACAGTGAACCCGGAGCACGGCAGAGCAGCCGAGCCCCCCCTCCCTCCCCTCGTCACAGACCTTCAGCCACTTACAATGTCACTTCAGCTGAGTAATAAGCAATTATGATTTAATTACTCCAGTGCTCTTCAGCAGGAAATTTCTGAATAATAATAGTCACTTTTATGGCACCTCATTTATCCTCTCTGCTCTTCCTCTGGACTCATCCCGTGCTGCTGTGAGCCTCGGCACCGCCAGACCCACCGGAGCCGCTCCCCGGCCCCCACCGCTCCATCCTCGGCTTTTCCCACCACACCACTCTTTGCCACGGCACGGCGGGACTGCAGCCACGCTCCCTCCCATCCTGGAAACTCTCGGCTCGCAGAGAACCCGACAAGTGCCGCTAATTCATAAATATTTAACACCCAAATCTGCTGCCTCCTGATAGCTTTTTCCAGAGTTTCTATTCTAATCCATATTCCACCCCCTTCCCCTCCCCACCGGCCCTCCTCGGTTTTTTTCCCTTCCTCTTTGCCGGGCAGTAATCCAAGTGCTGAGATGACTGTTTCACTTCCCTGCTGTCATCAGTTGTTTTTATCTTATCTGGACCGTGGATGCCAGTCAGCAACCCGCTGCGGTCTTTCCAGTTGAGTCCTGACCTCCGCAATCAGCCTCAAGATGTCCTGTAACAAGCAGATACGGTTACTCAACTTGTCCATCAGCACTTCTGGGGGGAGGGGGGGGAGAAGAGGGGGGAAATAAAAGAGAAAATCCCGGCAGAAGCAGGAGCTGACAGCTGGGGGTGAGGAGCTGCCGGGAGCTTGGCTGGGGTGGTGATTTGGTGCTGAACGGGGAGAGGGGGAGGCCGGTGCTGCACGAGCCAGGGGGAGTGTGGGGGTCCACACAGTGGGCATGTTGGTCCTTCTCCTGTCACACAAGGCCCTGGTCTAAAGTCGTTCTCCAGCTCTCTGGGAGCCCCTCCAGGGTCTGGAAGGGGCTCTGAGGTCTCCCCAGGGCCTTCTCTTCTCCAGGCTGAACATCCAGACCTTTGTCATTCTCAGCTGCCTCGTCCCCTTCCCGACTCACCTCCAGCATCTCGCAGCACCGACTCCCACAGTTAATTTATCAGTTTAATAACGGCATCATGGAGAAGGGCGAAGCGAGGCCAGCACCGAGCCAGCTCAACTTTATATACATCTCACCCAGAGTAAAAATGTCATGTAAGATTTACTCAACATGCATTTTATCAAAGTGCTCAAGCGCTGAAGTAAAAGGGCTTTTAGTTCCAGCAGATTGAAGGGGGTGGCATGTGGGGAAGGAGGAGAGAACGGATGGATTTGAGCTCTGCCAGAAGCTCTCGTTGCTTTTGCATCAACATCTTTATTTTCTAAGAGAGGATTTAAGACCTTGTTGTGGATAAACAACCGAGACTGGAGGAACTCAAACGGTGAGGAACTGTAAAAGGTTATACTGAAAAATGCTCTTAGTCTGCATGAAATAAGATTCTTCCTGGAAACATGACACTGAACATTGAAGGGAGGGGGAGAAATAGCTGTAAAATGGCTATAGAATAGGGGTTACAAATTAAATATAATAAAAAGAATCCTTTTGAATGAGATCTTAATTTAACCTCAACATCATGACCATATATTTCAGGAAATTAATCCCTTGGCCTCCAATAAATCCAAAGTATAACACAACCACTTATGGTTCAGCAATGAGCCATTAGTATGGGCTACAGATCCTGCAAAACCACCAGACCCATTATTTAGGAATGTGCTGAATTCCCCGGGGCTGGCTCAGCTCAGCAGCGATCAGGGCTGGGCTGGCACCGGCCACGGCAGTACCTGCACCCCGGTCCTGGGGCTGCCAGATTCTTCATCCACCCCATCCCACCCCTCCCAGCACTTCTCGAGCCAACACCTGCTCCTTGTCTGCAGGGAGAACCGGGAGAGGTGTCGGGATGGGATCAGCCCACGGAGGGAAGCCCCGTGGGGAGCTGGATGCCAGCGCTCGCTCGGGGCTGGCTTTGTGCTGCTTCCAAAACACAATAATTGAGGACAGAAGTGCAAGAGCAAACTTCCTCCGGAGCCTCTCCGAGCCCTCCCTGCCAGCTTGGCACCGGGATCTTCTGCATATGCCCCAAAACGAGGAAAGGAACTTCTAATGAGTCGAGAGTGTAACCTTGCTCTGAGAGCAAACATATGCCACCGCAGCTCCCTTGGCAGAGGCTCCTGGAGCCGGCTCCTGGCAGGGAACGCTCTTCCCATCCAGGCTGCAGACAGTTCGGGGCTCTTGAGAAGGAGCACGTAGAGCAGGTGAAGCTTTGCAGGCATCAAAGGACCTGCTGGCAGAGCTGCTGCAGTCCTGCTTCGTGTCAGAGGCAGCCGCCCGTGCGAGCAGCCCAGCCGGATTCCTCCTGGAGACACGGCCCTGCGAAGCCACTGGGATATTGTGGAGCAAGTGGGGATTTGGGTGTTAAAAGGCATCCTTACAGACAGCAGCCACCCTGCTGTGATATAATCCCCACAGACAGGGACACGAAGCCCCCAGCACAGGCTGGAATCCTGAGAGCCAGCACCCTCTCCCCAGATTTGCTTTCCAGGCAGGAGGAAGCAGCAGAAGTGGGAGCGTGTCCATCCCGACAGACAGACCTGCACAGGGCTGGCCTGGAGAGGTTCAAGCTGGAAAATGACGTTTTGACAGGGAGAAAAAAAAACAGTTCCCCATCTGAAAGCTTTTTCTGTCAACAGTGTAAGTGCAGGGCAACACTAAGGCCCAGAGCATCCCAGGAAGCGGTCACAGGAAAAAAAGGCAAAACTGCAATTTTTGATGAGGAACCACAAAGAGATGGACAGGACCTGAGGGAATGGCTGGAGCTGTGTCAGGGAAGGCTAGGGATATTAGGATATTAGGATCTCAGGAAAAGGTTCTTCCCCCAGAGGGTGGATGGGCCCTGAACAGGCTCCCCAGGGCACCAAGGCTGCTAGAGTGTTTGGAAAACTGGAGGGACAGGGTGGAGTTGTTGGGATGTCCTGTGCAGGGCCAGGAGTTGGACTGGATGATCCTTGGGATTCCCTTCCATCTCAGGATATTCTATTATTCTTTAGGATCATCCCCCATCACCTCTCTGCAGCCCAGCAAACCCTTTCCCGTGGTGTAACCCACCCCTGGGCTGGCTCCCCCTACAGGAGCCCAGGGACCACCACACCGACCCCTTCACACAGAAAACTTCCCGAATTTACCGTGGGGTCTCCCACCTGTGGCTGCACAGGAGGTTTCCCACCTGCAGGAGCTGCCTGTGGTGGGAGAAGGCACGAGGTGGGAACAAGGGCAGCTCTGCTTTCTCACCAACCACCAAGTTCTCACTCGGTGCCCGGCCCGGTTCCCAAATCGCTGGAGCGGCTCTGGCCGGGCGGATGCTGCGGGTTCCTGTCTGAAACACGTTCACAGGGAACCCGGGGCTGAGAGCAGCAGCTGAAGCAAAGCAGCTGTAACAGTGCTGGTCCTGTACGTCCCGCTGGGAGACTCTCAATTGATGGGCTTACAAGAGATGAAATATTCAGTAGGATTAAGAATTTGGAGGAGGTGGAAATCAAAGTGAAAAAGAAAACAAGCAAAAACAGCTTAATCTAGCCTTCCAGCGCTAATTGTCATTGGGATTCGGGCTAAAACAAACACAACAAAACGAGCTGCCAATTTGAAAGGGGAAGGAAGAGGGCGAAGACGATTCCCATCGCAGCGAAAGCAGCAGCGTCTCATCTCCTCCCGCAGCCGCAGCCGCAGCCGGCAGGGCCGGGAGGCAGCGGCAGGGGGGACACCCCGTCCCCCTGCCCTTGCCGCAGTCTGTGTGGGCAGGACCCGTCCTCCCACAGGGGCAGGGCTGTCTTTAGCGAAGGTGCCACCAGAAATGTCCCCCAAGCCCTGGCAGACGTCAGGGAGGGAACACCCCGTCCCCTCCACCCTCACCACGATCCTCAGGGGCAGGACCATGGATTGGGCTGCCCAGGGAGGTTTGGAGTGCCCAGCCCTGGAGGTGTCCAGGGAAGACCTGGCCGTGGCACTCAGTGCTCTGGGCTGGGGACAAGGTGGGGATGGGGCACAGGGGGATCCATGGGCTGGGAGGGATTTTCCAGCCTCAGCGATCCTGGGATTCTGGGACCATCCTCTGGTACGGGCAGGGATGTCTTTAGCAAAGATACCACCACAAATGCCCCCAAACCCCACCAGAACAGGCCCCCCTGGGCTGAGCAGCCCCCTCTCCTCGCTCGCAGGGGGAGCAGAGCCTGGCCCAGCCCTCACGCTGCGGGGCTGAGGCTCAGACAGGCAGATTATCTCACAGCCCAAGCTCAGTTATCCAACACTGCAATTTAAGTTGACAATTACATGGTAACCGACTTGCACACAAAAAGAGGCTCTGGAAGTATTCCCAGAATACAGAAGTCTGACAGTATCCACCCAATTTGTTGCAACAACAAAGAATACTGGAATATGTCCTTTCATTTGGCAGAGGACTCTTTTATTTTTTAAGGCTAGGTGGAGAAATTTAGCCTGCTATTTAGGGAGCGTGTTGTGCCTTGAGAGTGACAAGCCAAGAGTTTCACTAGAAAGCCAAACTCCAACACAAATTGCATCCTGCCACCCAAGGAACAAAATTGCACCAAGGAAAGAAATTAGCAGGGACAAATCTGTTGTGGGGGCTGCGGTTTGGGAAGGTGTAAGTGGGGGCTTTATGGAGTTCCTTTATACATCCCCCTTCTCTGCAGTACCTCCAGGAAAAACAACAGCCCAGAGAGTATCTGCCTTGTTTTAAAAGCTCTGTGCATGGTAAAGCTGAATCGTGACAGGGGGGAGGCCCTGGCACAGGGTGCCCAGAGAAGCTGTGGCTGCTCCATCCCTGGAAGTGTTGAACGCAGATTGGACAGGGCTTGGAGCAACCTGGGCTGGTGGAAGGTGACCCTGCCCATGGCAGGGGGTGGAATTAGGTGGTCTGTAAGGACCCATCAATCCAAACCATTCTGGGATTCTGTGATTCCATGTGGGACTGTGCCTGGGCTGTTAACGCAGCAGGAGTGGGATCTGTGGTTATCCCAGTGCTGTATGGGGGTTGATCTGACCAATCTTGTGGGTCTGGGCTTGGGTTGGGGCTTCTCCTTGTCTGCCCACAGTGCCCGGCAGAGCCAGAACTGCTCAGCCCTCTGTGCTGTCTCCTCTCTCACACCTTGCCCCGTGCTCCCCCCTTGGCTGGGCTGCTGCTGGAGCAGAGCCCAGGCTCGGGATGCCCAGCTCCTCTTCCCAGCCCTGCTCCTGCCCTGCAGTTGCCCGCTGGGACTGGTTGCCAGGAACCTGGAAGGAAGTGGTTTGTGGAGCGGTGGCAGCGAGGAGCCAGCTCAGAAATGTGGCTTGAGGTTTGTGCTCTGGAAAGCTGAGTAATTTCCACCAGAAGCAAGACCACAAGAATAAAATCCATCCCAAGAAAAGCCTGCATCACTAACCTTTTGAGGAAGAGGTCGAGGGGTTCAGTGACCTGGAAGTGTCCAGAGCTGAGCCCCAGGGCCAAGTGCCCCTGCTTTGCTCTGCACAGGCAGCACCAGCAGTGGGTACCAGTGCCAGTACTCTCACAGGGAAGAACCCCTTCCCAATATCCCATCTAACTCTGCCCTCTGGCAATGGGAAGCCATTCCCCTTTGTCCTGTCCCAAGGAATGGCACCAGCAGAGGAGCTGCAAGTCATGGCTGTGCTGACACAGCACTCGTGCTCAAAACTGGTGTTTCACCAGAACTCTGTGGGTGGGGGAGCAGCACCTCGCTGTGCCTGTCAGCTCTGGTTCAGAGAGCGGGCCCCTCTGCTGCTGCTCCTTCTTCCTCTTCCTCTTCCTCTTCCTCCCTGCCCCACTCCCCACTCACAAAACCTTCCCAGCCAGCAGAGACAAAGCCCAAATCCCTGCTGTGAAGACCACGGAGTGCAGCCATTCCCAGCACTGCCCAGGATGGCCCCAAGCTCCCGTCAGACACCAGAGGCAGGACGGAGGAGGCAGGACCAGCTGGGACCCAGAGCTGCATCAGCACCACACGGGTTCCTCCTGAATTACTCAACACAAACCAGCCCAGGTCACCTCCCCACTGCGGTTCTGGGCAGTGGAGCACCCTGTCCCCATTCCCAGGGCCCCCTTCCCCCAGCCCAGCACTGGGGGGGCAGCAGAGAGGAGAAGTGGGACCTGCTGCTCCAGAGACACGGAGCACTCACATCCCACCTGCAGCCACTGGCAGCTGCCCAGACACAGAGGTTTGTTTTCTTTAGAGAGGATCTCAGCTTGAAGGGGAAAGAATACCCCCAAAAGGAAAATTTAAAAAAAAAAAAAAAAAAAAAAAAAAAAAAAAAAAAGAAACCACGGCCACATCCTGCCTGAACTGTGCTGTGAGGTGTCACTGGTGACGAGGACACTTGGGGAGCAGCACTGGGGGCGGGAGCTCTGCTGCACTTGCCAAGTGACACTTCAACTCTGAGTCAATGCATTGAAGCCACAAATCCATTTGCTTGTGAGCACGAAACCACAGCAGCCCAGGGTGCTCCTCAGGACCACGTGTGCCACCACCTGCCCGCTGCTGTGCCCCACCATGGGGGTGCCCCATGTCCTGTGGGACACCCTGCAGGGACCCCTGTGAGCTGATCCCGGTGCTCCCCTGGGCTGGGACCCCACGTGTGAGGGGGCTGAGCCCTCCCAGCACCGGCTGCAGGGACGGGGCATTGCTGTGAGCAAAATGGGAGGGGAAAGAGGGTCTGAAAAAATCACAGAACCAGAGAATGGTTTGGGTTGGAAGTGACTTCAGAGGCCATCTAGATCCAGGACCCTTCCCAGGTCATCTACCCCACTACCTCTGCGTGCAGGCTGGGCTCCCCATTCCATGCCCACAGCACCACGGAGCCTGTGGCCCGGCAGTGGCACAGGGATCTCACCTGCCCCAGGTGCCAGCCCACACCCCCAAACCCCCTCACGGGCAGGGCTGGACCCTGCACCCCTCAGTGTGGGGCTGGCTGGGGGGAGGTTCCGGGAACGCAGCTTTGAAATGCGGGTGCTTCTCCCCCGTGGGTTAATAAACACTCGACGTGGGTGGCTGGTGACTCACGGGCTCCTCTGCAGAGCACTTCGGGTGCTGCGGGGAGGGAGGGAGTCGGGCACTGGAGATGGGGAGGAGAAGCCCGAGCAATCAGAGGCTGCACCCATGGCCAGCCGGGACCCCGGGGGGGCTGAGTGCCCTGGGAAGGGCAGTGGGGTCCCCTGACAGTGCTGGTGTGACGGCACACACCCACAGCAAACAGCCCACCCTGGGCCACCCCTGATGCCACAGGGGGCCAGCAGGGCAGGGGCTCCCCCAGGGCACTGCAAAATGAGTCCCTGGGGCTGCTCGTGGGGGAGCACGACCACTTCACTGCCACAGCAAACCACACCACCTCGGGAGGGTTTGGGGCTTTGCCCCCAGGAGACCTCCCTGCAGTGAGACGGAGCAGGGTGGCACTGGAGAGGATTTGGGTGGCTCTGGCACTTTAGACACCCCGGGTTCAGGCACTGGCACAACAAACCATCCCCTAATAACACATGGTAGTTGTGGGAAAGGCTCAGAGACCACACAGGCACCACACACCCTCCTCCAGGCTGTGCAAGGAGGCAAAACAACCCTCGGGTGCCGCTCAGTGACAGGAGCCAAGCGCCCCCGCACACCCCCGGGCACGCACCCACTCGCTGTGTCAGCCAGGATGGCACAACCTCCCCAGACCCAGGCAGCGGGTTCACACCCGCAGCACCTCCTCCCCCGAGCTGGGGTTACGCTCGGCAGCACAATTAGGAGGAGAAAAGTAATTACACGGTAGAAAAACATGAGAGAGAAACAGCAAAGCATGTTTTGGGGGGAGATGTTATCTGCGGAGCGAAATCGTGCTCTCAGGAGTTTTGACAGGTTTGGAACGTTTTACTGTGGCACTACAGCACCAGGAGAACATCTGGAGTGCCAGGCAGAGCCACATCCATCCCTGCCACCAGAGAGACTGGCTCTGCTCCATTCCCAACTGGACACACAGAGCCAGGCTGGACACACACACAGAGCCAGGCTGGACAAAGCTGGGCTGGACACACAGAGCTGGGCTGGACTCACACAGCCTGGGTGGGTGTTCACAGCCCAGCTGGACACTCACAGCCCATCCAGACGCTCACATCCAGCCTTTTTCCACCCAAAACCTCCCCACAGCAGCAGGAGCAATAGCCGAGCTCCCTCTGTGTAGACCAAGAACAAACCAACCCATTTCCAACAGGCCACCAACTGCTCCGGGGCAGGAATACTCACCACCCATTCATTCCTTTTTTATTAAAGTAGCACTGCACCGAGTTTCTGGAACAGCCACGTGCACGCTCTCCCCGCTGAGGAGTTTTGCTCCTGGCTGCAGGTGATATAACCTGTGCCCCGAGTTGGCTCAGCAGGAGCAGCACCCACTTCAAACCCAGGCTGCGCTGGCATTCGCCGCCAGCAGCGCTGCCCCAGGAGGAACAAGGAGCCTCTCCCCTCCCTCCCACCTCCCTTTCTCTTTCTTAACCTTTTTGGCTCCTTTATTAAAGCAACTGAACAGTTTAGAGGTTTTTTTTCCTTCCCTCTTCTGCTGTGTGGCTCTCGGTGTAATCTGCCTTGAATATTTGATGTGGAGTCTCTCGTGAGAGTGAGGAGTGTTTTTATGGGCGCTGGAGGAAAACTCTTGCAAGGCAGAAGTGGTAATGAGCACCCCTGAGTACCCTCTTGGTTTCACAACCGCCTGTGTTTAAAAATGAGCAGGAATTGGGCAAGTGGTTCTCATCTGGGAGCGGCACAGCCTCCCGCTCCCAGCAGTGCTCTGCCTTCCAGGAGCTCGGAACAGTCGAGCAACACTTGTTTATTCCAATTGAAGCTGACACCAGCAGCAGTCCAGACCAACCAGACGAGCTCGTGTGTGTCCTGTTTTATTTCCAACTCAGATTAACAGCGTCTCTTTAATTCCTAATGGCCCATTCTGGGATTTGCAGACAGTGTTCAAACACCAGCCCGGGCTGTGTCACTCCATGTCCCTCCACTCGTGTGTCCCCTCCGTGCCCAACATCGTGATTCTGCACAGGGCGAGAGCTCCCAGCCCAATTACGTGGGATGAACTCCTGGGAATCTTTTCATCACACCCGCACACGTGGGTTTCTCCACATCCAGGTCTCTGAATTTAACACAGCAGACACGATTCCTCTCCTTTTCAAAGGCAAAATATTCCCTTTCATTTCCAGACCTCTGTACATCATAACCCAGAGCAAACTCCGCGCAGAGCTGCTCGGCAAAGCTGTGGCTCCAGGTTGGAATAAACAGCTTGGAGAGTCCTGGGGGTATCGCTGCTCATCCTGAAAGGAGTTTGCCCCCAAAGCACACACCTGCAGGGCACCTGGCCAGGCTGGCAGCGGGATGGGAGCTGCTCCGTGCTCAGCGAGCCCCGACCGGGCTCTGGCAGGGGGGATGGGGCAAAGGCTGGGGTGAACTTCTGTGGGTGCTGGTGCTCTCCGTGCCTGCAGCATCTCACCACATCCCAACCAGACCACCTGCATCCCAATAGGACCAACGGGGTCGATTGGCACATGGATCTGACAGCAAACAGGATCCCGGATGGATCCTTCGAGAGCAGCGGGGTCCCACTTCTCCAGGAAGCCCCAGGAAAACGGCTGAGCAGCAGATGCTCTTCAAGGGCCATGGCTCATTCACAGGGACAATGGCAAAGCAGCCACAAAGTGGGAGGAGAGGCCAACCCATGGGACAAATGAGGCCTCGCTGGGGCCTTGCCAAAGCCTTCTCCCTCCCCATGCTGCCTGCAGGAACTGCTGGAGCCGGGGCTCGGTGCCCACAGGGACCAGCCAAGCCCAGCCCCGAGTTCTGCAAGGACCAGGGGTCCGATCCGGAGACCCGGGGTTTGGTTACTTTAATGAGGATTAACAAGTTGATTAGTGCAGCTCGGGCAGGGCTGGGGGCTCTGCAGCTGCGGGGGCTTTGTGTGGGAACAGCCCGGGCTCCTCCTCCTTCCTGTGCCCCAGGGGGCCATCCCAGCCCCTCGCCCATGCGAGACGGGCAGCACAGCCCCACGGCGGGATTATCCGCCTGTTCCTGGACAAATCCTGGCTGTGGCTGTGCCAGGGCTGTCTGCAGGCAGGGGCTGGGGGCAGGAAGCCCCCGCAGGGCCCCGGGGTCACAGCCGGTGCCTGCAGCCTCCCACCCCTCGGCGAGAGAGAAGGGGGCACGTTCACAACCCAGACACCTCGTGGGGCACTTCAGCCCCCGGTATCTATTGGAGGAACAACACAGCAGGGCATGAGCTGTTCCTGGAGGTTCCTGGAATGCGTTGAGGATAACTTCCTTCTCCAAGTGACGAGGTTGGATGTCACTTGGATCAACCTGGCCTGGTGGAAGGCATCCCTGCCCATGGCGAGGGGTGGAGTGAGATGAGCTTTAAGGTCCCTCCCAACCCAAGCTATTCCAGGATCCTCTGTGTCCAGCACCTCTCTGCCAGAGATCCCCCTGCTCGCTCCACGATCCAGGCCAACCTGGGCAGCTGCAAGGATCAGCCCCGAGGATCAGCCACGCTCTCAGATGAACCAGCACGTTGCAGCAACACAGGAAGGAGATTTGTTTCCCCCCTGAGGTTGCTCCATCCCCACCCCGCTGTGCTACAGTAGGATCAGAGAACATTATTAAAATAGTGTCATGTTGCCTATCAATAATAAGTAACCAGAATAAATTCACTGCTCTCTGCTTAATAACCCTACCAGATTTCCATTTAAATATCTGCACAGAAATGGGTCCTCATGCCGTGAGCCCTTCAGATGGACACCAGTGCCACAGCTCAGAGGCAGCCCAGGAAAACCCAGCCCAGCTGTAATGGCAAAGGGCTTTTCTCCTGCTGCAGAGGGAGGAGGAGGATTTTGGGACTCATAAAACAGTTGTGTCAGTGATTTGCTCCTGTTTAGACACAGCCCAAGCATCCACCCTCAACTCCCTATCACATATTTGCAGCTGGGAAGTGCTAGCGCTGCAGATCCCTGGATTCCTTGGCCAGCAGCACCATCAGGGTTTCATTCCCAGGGACAGGATCTGGGAAGTGGGCAACAGAGATAGAACAGAACAGCAAAGCTGGCCTGAGATGCTCCCAGCTCAAAGAGGCTGTGGCAGAGTCACCAAAATCCCCTGGGGCAAAGGATGGGACGAAGCCACCAAAGCCCATTTGAGCTGCCCAGTGCAAGGAGCACCCTGCTGCACATCAGCCTTGCTGATCCCAAACCCACTCTCCCTGGGGATGCTCTGCTCTTTCCCAGGCATGTTTTAGCTCAGTTGGCTCTGGGTGTTGATGCTCCTACAGGCCCAGTGTGGCTGTTTTGCAGGAGAGGCTCCCTGTGGAGCACAGTGCCCTGGATGGGAGTTACTCATCCTGGCAGCCCCAGCTGCAGGAGCTGGCTTACAGCCTAAGCAAGCCCACTTTTCCACCACTGCAAAGTGGGACAGAGCAGGGGGGCCAGCACAAACAACCCTATGGCAAGGAACAGCAGGTCTCTGCCCTCCTGTGGCACAGCCCATGCTAACCCTGCTGTCTGTCCCCTGCACGGGGAGGGCAGGGCATGGCCAGCACCTCCGAGTGTCCCTGTGCACATGGGGATGTGACACGGAGATAGATCCTGTGATGCACAACAAAACCCTGGCAGCAGAGCCACAGCCCTGGGACGGGAGCAGCACTGAGCAGGCACAGGCAGGAGCATCCCATGGGATGTGTGTCAGAGACACAGCCCTGGAGACCTCACAAGGGGCTGCATGTTGGTCCCTTTTGCATGTGCCCAGCTCAGCACAGCTTCCTTTCAGCACTGTCACACAGGGAGCTGGACAGGGAGCACGAGGGGCTATGAGGGGCTTTGAACCTGAGCCTCACCCACAGCGAACCCAGACACACCCTGACCTGGCTCAGAGGTGCCAGGGGTGCTCAGGGGAGGGTGCCAGGAGGCTCAGCCCCCTGCCAGCTGCCAGGGGGGTGAACTGGGAGAGGAGCTGCCCCAAACCCTGCAGGAAATGGGGCACATCGGGCCCAGATTACCCCAAGCAACCAAAGGACTGCGTATCTGCAGGACTTGCTGCTGTCTCGTGGTAACACAGATTTGGGGACACCTTTCCCTCCTGGCTGTGTACCTGAGCAATACCAGAACATTGCACTTCCCTCTAGGAGCCTCGTGGGAGGGTGGAGGAGGAACTGGACTCCCTGAGTGCTGCTCCTGGAGCATCCAGGACCACGTCCTGCCCTCCTGCAGCCTTCTGACCTTCCACTTCTCTTCTCTTGGCCCCTTCCAGGAAGCCCCCCATGAGCACTGGGGGGTGATGTCACGGCTGCCCCTCCTGCCCCAGCAGCAGGGAATGCCCAGCTCAGCCCGTGCCCTGCACTGGGACACGTCCACTCCCCAGGAGCAGCAAACAAGGGGGCAGAGCCCCGGAGGTCAGAGAGCTGGGCTCCCCCAGCCCCAGTTCCCAGCTCCGAGCCGGGCTCCTGCCGAGCCGCCCCGTCCGTGCAGCCCAGCATGTCAGCGGGGCTCCTGCGTGCGTTTTGTTTGGCTTTTGGAACATGTCAAAGCAGACTGCTTCCCTCCCAGCGCTCTCAGATGTGGTCGGATTGTTTTCGCCAAAACTTCCCAAATACAAAGTTTCAACCTAAAGCAGACGTTGCCCACAGAAAGCTTTCCCCCCCGAGCGAACTGCGAAGTTATAAGCAAATAAAACTGGATTTAATAATGGGAAATATTCATCATTCTTGTGCATACGCCTCTGAAGTCAAACCACCCTGGTAGAAGACATCCTTCTCCAGCAAGGCGCAGTCTGTGCTGGATGCTCGCTGCTCTTTGGACCAAAGCACATGGAAAACCGGGTTTATTTCCCTTTATGTGGGCACAACCTCCTGGCACTGTTTAAATCTCCTTATAGTCTCAAAAATTACTGAGGAGCTGCATTGCTGCAGCCTTTTTCTGAGAGATCCCCAAGCCTGTCTCCCCCAAAAGCTTCCCAGCACAGCACGGTCCTTGGGTCCACCAGCATCCCCAATCCCACCGGGCAGCTCATGGGCACAGAAGGATCCTGCTCTAGTTTTCAGTCAAAAAACAGAAATGAGGGGTATAAAGGGCACCTTGCAGCAGCTGCAGCAGGGCAGGCAAGGAGCATCCCTGGCACATCCCATTCCCCACCTCCCCACCGTCGCTGCCACAGCGAGCAAGGCTTCAATTTGCTGTGGTCCTCAGCACCACGGAGCTCTTTGTTCTCCCAATCTATAAACTAATTAAACCAGACCGAGGCTGGTTTTCACATTCCCTGTCTTTTTTTCTTTTTTTTTTTTTTTCCCTACTGGAAATCATGAGGGGAAATACCACCGAGTGTAAAAGCACAACGCAGAGTCTCGGCAGCGGCGCAAACCTCGCACGGGGAGCTTCTCACGACACGGAGCCGTCAGACCTTTCCCCAGCGCTCCTAAATGAAATGGCCTGGAATTACAGGGCCTGGTTACTGCCCAGCTCCCACGAGAGCCGGGCACAGCGCCGGACCCGGCGGGCAGGATCAGGCAGCAACGTGTTTGGAGCGGGAGAGTCGCGGGCTGGGCTCGGATCTGCCGCGATTTGTTACGGGACGTTGCGCAAGCGACAGCGGGCGTGTGGTTTTTTCCAGAGGGGCCATAACTCATCCCCCCGCTGTGGGGCTGTGGGAAGGGCACCCACGGAGGGGCTGCCAGGCTGCATCGACCCACACCCACCCCGTGCCCCTCTGTGCCACCAGGGCTCTGGGGCGGGGGTTTCTTTGGGGTTCCACGGCTGGAGGTTTTCACCAGCACATGAGGTTTATTTTACCGAGGGGGTTGGAGACAGGAAAAATAAGCAGGGAGATAAAAGTCCACTTCAATCAAGCGCAGTGTACAGACAAATCTCTCCCAGGACGTAAAAAGGGAGGAAAACCAACAATGCTTCAGGCTGGTTTTCTCTCCCGGGGATCTGGAGCAGTGGAGAGGACTGGAGCCAGCCTAAACAGCGCTGCACACACCAGGTGCGTGGAAAATTGGGATGGAAACGGCAGTGTGCCTTGTCCACGTACGACCTCCACCTCCTCACCCTGCACCCTTGAGCCAGTGAGACCGGGGTGAGCCTGATCTGCTGGAGGTGGCACTGGGGGCAGGTCCTCAGCCCCCCAGGCCTGGCTGGGGAGGGGGCATGGCAAGGTCCAGGGTTCAGCTGTGAGACCACATCCCTGCTGACTGTCCCAAATAGAGCCCTTTGAAGACACACGGGTAAGTAACATCCCTGGGCTCCTTTCAGCCCAAAAATAGTGCAAGAGGTGAGAAGACCTCATCTGACACGGGGACAAATCTCACACTGTTTCATCCAAGAGGCCACATGTGCCCAGGAGAACAGTCCAGCTATGCTGAGGAAGAGGAGGAGGGGGAGGAGGAGCAGGTGTCTGGCTGGGGAAGGACAGAGAACACTGTGAGTTCTGGCTCTCTGACACAGTTTGTCTCATTCTTTCCCAGTCGCATCCCCCACGTGCTCGTACCCTGCCATCTCAGGGACAGGTGCCTGGGGGAAGGTCGTGCTCCGTAACCCGACATCAAGGCACCTCCCCAGCCAGGGAATTTATTATTCTCCCTGATAAGCTATGATCCCTTAAAGACACTTCCCTGTATCCTTCCATCTTACACAGCTCTTCCCTGCCAGCCTGGGAGGTGCTTTGAGCTGCTGCCTCTGGTTTAAATGGAGGATCACACGGCGCGGGTGGAAATGCAGCTACTGGGAAGTGACAAATCTCCCGTTTCCCCAGGAGCATCCACAAAGCACGAGCCTCCAAGCAAGGCTCCTCTTCCCTGAAAAGGAAGAGAAGGAAAAGAGCAACGCTTCAAAAATCAGAGCTTCCTTTACAGGGATTTGAAAGGGAAAAGATGCAAAACACCCCATGAATTCCCATCTCTGCGAGGCAGAGCTGCGGAGCTGAGAACGTGCAGTCGTCTGACAAGGGCAGCACGGCACAGCACAGTCCTCCGCCTCCAGAACACCTTCTCCCTGGAGATCTGAGATCAATTCCTTTCCATGCTGGAGACAGTGATTCTTTGTGAGCTTTAGGAGGGACAACATCAGCTTCAGCCAAAAAGGAAGGATCCCTTCGGGGCTGCCGAAAGCGCTCCCACGTCCTCCCCCCTCAGCCCTGCCTGCGCAGGGAGGGAGGTGTGGAGCACGAGGCACTGCCTGTGAGGAAGGGCTGGGAGGCTGGAGGGAGGAGGATGAGCCAGTGGGATGGGCTGGAGCACATCCAGCATGCAGCCAAGCTCGAGGTCACACCGTACCTGTGGCTGTATGTGAGGGACAACACACACAGCACTCAGGTCCCTGGGTGCTCCGACCGCTCGCTGTGTCAGGGGCAGTCACAGGGGTGGGTAACACAGGGACAAGTCACCTGGACACTGGCACAAACCATCTCCGCGTTCCTGGTGCTGAGGGTTGGAAGAGGGGGCATCACAGGGTCCTCTCTGCCCCTCAGTTTTCCTGCTGAGCCACCCAGTGCAAAGCAAGACCCAGCCATGCACCCAGCCCAGGGTAACGGGCTCCCCTGTGGCACAGTCACTCCTCTGAAAAGCTGGGAGAAGGAAAAGATTTGTAGAAATTAAGAATTCAACCCTGAGAATAATGCACCAATCAACAATGTCTACTTTTGGATTCCCCAAGTACCATTTAAAGTGCTCAGAAAACAGTGACTCATCTCTGATGTTATTGTTAAGATCCACGCCAAGGTGTTTTTAGCAAATATCAAGTGCCCTGATGAAGAGCATCAGGAATAAAGGTTTTAAAAATTAATATTTCTTTCTAAAGAGAGCTGATTCATTAGATTGTAATCCTGAAAAATATATAATCAGAGAGTCCAGATGAGGCCACGGAGATGCTGCCAGGGCTGGAGCCCCTCTGCTCTGGAGCCAGGCTGGGAGAGCTGGGGGGGTTCACCTGGAGAAGAGAAGGATCCAGGGAGACCTGAGAGCCCCTTGCAGGGCCTAAAGGGGCTCCAGGAGAGCTGGAGAGGGACTTGGGTTTTCCAGAGAAGCTGTGGCTGCCCCATCCCTGGAAGTGTGAAGGGCCAGGTTGGACAGGGCTTGGAGCAACCTGGGATGTTCCTGCCTTTGGGAAGGGATGGGACTGGATGACAATTAAAGGTCCCTACCAACCCAAACCATTCCAGGATTCCTGGGATCTCTGGCAAGCTCAGCAGCTGCTCCTGAGCACTGCTGCCCTAATGGTGTGGAGGGATGGAGGATTTTCCTGCCCCTCTGGAACATCTCCCGTGTTGCTGAGCACTGACACAGCTCAGCACAGCACGGCACGACCAAGAACACCCAGGATCTGGGAGCCAGGCCCAGAACAAGGTGCTGCAGAAGCCCTTTATTAACCTTGTCTGCGATCCTCGAGGCATCTGCCAGAGGAGCAGCTGGGAGCTGCAGGGGAGGGGAGGGGAGGGGAGGGCAGCAATCTGGGGGGCTGCAGGGTTCCTCCCCCCAGGCCCCCTCCCTGCACAGGCAGCCCCAAATGCTAATGCAGATGCCAAACCCCTGTAAAATGCCTGCTGAATTCTGGGGAATTAGGAAATTTCCATTTCAATTCAAATACAAATTAAACTCCAAGTTGTCATCAAAGAAAAGAAGAAGATGAGGATCAAAGTGATGCAACACTCTGGGAAAGGAAAAGATTAAAGAAAGTAAATTGAACAAGATTTTAAAGAGATATTAAAAGGTGTTAATGCAAGCTAATGCGGCTAATGAAGAGAAAGGGAGGCTATTCAATTAACATTTGCAGCAAGGAGAGGAGAGCTTTCTACACCTCCGCTATAACATCAAAGGGTGGATGCTACCTCTTATTAAAAGGGAACATAGAATATTTAAAAGGCAGAATAGATTAAAATAGATTTCAGATAATTACGTCTACCTCCATAATGGCAACAGTTTATCATTATATTCCAAAAACAAATCTAATAATATGTGCCACATACTGCGGTTAGAAACATTCTTTGAAGTGCTTCAGAAAAGCAGCAATTAAACCCGAGCACAGACGGGGCTGTGGTTTCCCTGGGTAATGGGAACTCGAGATGTCCGGCTGGAGCTGGGAACGGCTGGCCCCGAGGCCGGGTGAGGGGCAGGATGATGCTCGGGAGCTGGGCTGTGGGGCCGCTCCCTGCCGAGGAGCCCGGGCTGGCCCTGCCGGGTCGTTAACACGAGCTGACGGTCCGTGCTGGCAGCAGAGCCAGCCAGGGCTCCCAGGGACCTTCAGCTGAAATTAAGGGTTGTCTGCTATGGCCAAAAGGACCCACTGCCCCCTCCCGCCTCTGCTCAGCACATCCCGCTGTCCTCCCGCTCCGAGAGGGGACGGGGAAGGCAGGGAAAACCCTGGAGAACACACACAGGCAGACCACAGCCTGGCTCCCCACGAAGTGAGGAGCCAAAGCCTCCTCCCGCTCTCCCCTGCGGGGCTCTGGCCCTGCTGGCAGCGAGGATGCTCCCGCAAGCTCCCGGCGCACACCGGGACGCCGCTGGGACACAGCGGTGTCTGACACGGGAGATGCTGTTTGCTTGGTTTTCAGCAACAATTAAAGATAATTTGAGTATTTGCAAACACCTCGAGAGCAAACAGAGGCCCGAGCGCAGCCCCCGTCCCCCGGCGGGCGGATGCTCCGCGGGCTGGTGTGTTCTACCAGCAGGGATTGCTTGCAGAGCTCTGCGTCGCCGCAGGGCTTTTACTGTCACAAAACAAAAGCAGGGAAAGAAATGGAAAACCTGTGTCTTGGGAAGAGCCCAGAGCCACAACGCTCCCACTGCGCTGGGAAGCAACCAAGAGCCCGAAACCGGGGCAAGGCTGGAGAGCACGTGGTGAGGGGCTGTGCTGGGAGCATCTGTCTGCTCCAAACTCCTCCTCGTTTGGAGGCCACATGTGGGGCTGTGCAGAAGGTGGGCCCTGAACAGCCTGAGGCGATGCCCAAGCCCAGGTCCCTTGTCCCCATGCCGTGGGTCTGCACTCCCTGTGCCAGGCCGAGGCCAGAGGGAGATGCTGAGCTCCTGCCCCAGCCCATCCCACCCCTGCAGCTCGATCCCACGGCACAGAGGCTGCCAAGACAGAAACCACCAAAGCTTTCTGAACGTTATTTGCTTTCTGGTTAAGGGGGAAGAAAACAGACACTGTGTTAAGCCCCAGGCAGGCTGTCTGAGGAGGAGAGATCTCGTGTGGTTTTAATCTCCTCCCAAGAGGCTCAGCACCACCCCTGGTTCCTGGGAGCCGGCAGCCACCTCCTCACGTGTCCCTGGTGGGGGGAGATGCCAAAACTACCCAAATCAGGTGGTTTGGGGAGACTCAGACAAACCTGTCACCTGATTCTGCTCCTGCTGGAGCCATCCCTCGGTGCTTTCAGAGACTCATGGCATCTTCCCTAATTTAGCCAGAAAGAAGAGCAAGGAAAGGGCCTCTTTTGCTCTGTTCTGGGGTGGGATTTTGTCTTTTTTGGCTCCCTGCTATCGCTGGGGGGCAGTTTGTGGCTCACCCTGGGGGAGCAGCCCCCTGGCAGCACTGCAGGAGCCCATCACCTGCACAAAGGTGTCCAGCACAAGGCAGCAGGAGCTGGGAGCACAGTGAGGGTCCAGCTCAAGATGCTGGATGTTGGCACTGCTGACGTCTCATCCTTCCCTGCTCCAAGTCATATCCAGAGCAGCCCAGGCCCCGAGAGGCACACACAGCTCTAGATCCCACAGGAGATGCCCTTTCCCAAGAGCATTTCTCCCCTCTCCTGCCCTTGAACGCTTCCAGATCATTGATCTTAACACAGAGATTATCCACTTTGTCAAAACCTCTTTTAGCCTTCCTGGGTAACGCTCCTGCCTTGCCATTTCTGTCCAGCTTTGAGCTGCCTCCATCCAAGAGGAGGGAAGAAGAGCTGGAGCTGGGAGTGGGACCCCTCCCAGCAGGGACACCAAGGACAGGGCACAGACCCCACACTAGGCAGCTTTTGAGGATGCTCTGCTCCTGCTGCTCCTCTCATCTCCTGCACAGAGCTGCCCAGGGAGGTGGCAAAGGGAGGTGTCACTGCCCATCTCATCCCGCTCCCTCGCCCTTCCCGGGGCAGGCAGGACCTGCTCCCGCCCGTCACAGCCGCTCAGCGCTCAGCCAGGGACACATCCCTGCAGCAGGAGCAGACGGTGCCACGGGAGGCCGTGGGGCTGGGGAACCTCACCCCTGGCACGGGGCGAGCGCTCCTCTTCGGCACCTCCGAGCCTCTGCTCCTCGCTCCCGGCTGCAGCCCTGCGGGAGGGATGTCTGCTGCAGGTGGGGTGTCCAGCAAAGCTCCCCTCTGCTCCACGAGGCAGCGTTTCCCGAGGTGGAATTAGTGAGGTCCCTGGCTTTGGGGACGGAGCCTGGTGAGCAGAGGAGAGGCAGGATCTCCCCATCTCAGCAAGGGTGTATAAAACACACAGAATTAGCAGAGCTCATTATTTCAAGTGCCAGAGGATTTGGTGGAGATGCAGCAGCTTAACAGCCCGGCATTAGCCTGGTGACCGGCTCAGCTCCAGCGACAGAACCCTCGGCCCATCCCTCGTTGCCACGAGGGGCAGGCAGAGAGGTCTGGGCACTGACACCCCCAAGGACACCCTGCCTGCCCCTCTGAACCCCACCATCCCCTGCAGAGCCTGTGCAAACACCCGCCCTGGAACCCTTCTCACCCCTGTTTGGAGAAAACACCCATTTTTGGGGATTCTTTCACAGGCAAATGTCAGTTCTGCTGAAACATTTAAATTCTCCCATGGGAGACGTCTAAACAAAACATTAACATTTTGACTCAAAATGTCATTTCAGTCTGGTTCTTCAATTAAAAACAAAATGACATTTCAAGTCAAAACGTCGATTTGAAGCTGATTTTTTTTGTTGTTTTACTTCAGAAACCAGAATTCTATTTCAAGTAAGAGAGACAAGAAAGGCTTGTTCAGGAGCACTGGTTTCTCCTTGATTTGCTGAGCAAACACCCCAGGAAAGCCAAATTCTGTGAACAATCAGTTTTAAGGTAGTTTTTTTCTTTAAAAAAAAAATCTGCAAGGAAGATGCTGGTTCCTGAGCTGATTCACCCCATCAAGGAAAGCTCAGTGGGCCATCCAAGGGGGCTGGGATTGTCCCCATGTCCCCAAGGGTTCTGCAGGGATCAAGGCATCACCTGTCCCCTACCCAGAGACACCCCACCCGGTTGTGTCACTTGTCACCCTCAAGCCCCTGGGGACCACAGGCAGCCTTGGCTCTTCTTGGCTTGAGACGTTTGCCTGGTGCTCAAATCATCACCACAGCAAGCTTTTCCCTGCGGTAGAATCAGAGCCGAGCGAAAACTCCCCGAGCAATTTACTGGAGCAGTTTAACATCCTTTCCCTGCCTGTTTTCTTCTCTCTCTCTATATAAAATATCCCTTTATGTGCTACAAAAATACTTCGAAACCGACTTATCCTTAAGTGTTACGAGGCCCTTTTTCTTCCAGCTGCGAAAACATCCCGGAGCAGGCCGGGCTGTCCCGCGGGAGGGCCGTGGCCTCGCTCCGAGGCACCTCGTGGCACATCTACAAAGGGATGGGGAGGCTGTGGAGTGCGTGACAGCGTCCCAGGGAGTATCCTGTGCTGTAATTTAAACACCCAATAAGCAGTTACGTTACCAGAAGAGTGACTCTGCCTTAGAACCTGATGAAATGTCCACAATAAGCTCAAAACCGTACAAAGTTCTCTTGGTTTTGGCTCGTCCCGGACTCCCAGCTCAGGTTAAATCTGCACAGGGGCCGACTGGAGAGCGAACTCAGCCAGCTGGTTTTACTGTCAGGTGAAGATCGTGAGAAATTCCACTTTGCAGGGCTTTCCCATGAAATGCAGCCACTGCAGCCACGTCAGGCTGGGGCTTTGGGCGTATGGAAAGAGGCAGATCCACAGCTGAGAGCCCGATCCCACCACCCCTCCTTGGCTGAGAGGAGGTCTGGCAAGACCTGGCACCAACACAGAGCTCAGGGTGACTCTAGGAAATGAGAGAGACGGAAGGATGGACTTTGGGAACACCTCTGGGTCTTGCTGGGCCTTGATTTTGGCTCACCTAGAGCTTCAGGATGAAAGAACATGGGGTTGTACCACACGCCTTGGCAGTCAGCAGTTTGGAGCCACACATGTTGCAAAGTGTGACCTTTCCAAGCAGGAGACTGAAGGCACTTCAGGTGGAACTTGATGATCCTTCCAACCCAGGATATTCCATGTTTCTGTGGTACATCCAGTCTCCAGCTGCTCCAGGTGCATGTTGCGACCTGCATTTGGTGAGAAGGTACCTTCCACCTTCTGCTCTTCCAAAGCTGCCCCAGAGGCTGCTCTGGCTCCCGTGGATCTTACTGGAGATGAGAACTGAGGAACACCCAGTCTGTGAATCCCCAGACAGCAGCTATTCAATCACACATGAATGAGGACTTGAATTTCCAAACTGGATGCTATTCACAGGAATAGTAAGGCTGCATTTAGATGCCCAAGTCATTTTGGGATGGAGTCGACGTGGCTCCAGACATGACCAGAGTCTGCTGTGGATACACACAGACATGGTTCTGCTCCAAGGAGGTCACTTATAAGGCAAGGCTGGCAAAGCATCCAGGGTTGTGGAGAAATTTGCTCGAGGCCACACCAAGCCAGTGCCAGAGTGGGGAACAGCATCCAGGCCTCCAGCTCACACCCCAGGCCCTCGGCAAGGAAACCACATCCAAGGGCTTCCCGAGGAGGCAGCCAAACCAAACCACAGACCCGGGCAGTGCTCGTGGCTCCTTTGTCTGAAGCAAAGAGATGGTGAAAGTAAAACCCATCCTTTCCCTCTGGTCCTTCCCAAACCTTTCTCCCGAGGAGAAACACCAGCAGGGCCGAGCCCAGAGGAGGGGAGGATGAGGCTGTGCACTCACCACCCCTGGAAGTGTCCAAGGCCAGGCTGGACAGGGTTTGGAGCAACCTGGGATAGCGGAAGGCGTCCCTGCCCATGCCAGGGGATGGGATGAGATGGTTTTTAAGGTCCCTTCCCACCCAAAGCACTCCCTGACTCAGTGGGCTCAGCCTTTGGAGGCTGATGGCACCCAACCAATCTCCTGCTTCCCCAGGAGACTTTCTGCACTGATCCAACACCCACAGGCCCCGTTCCCACATCCCCAGGACTGTGCTGGCAGCTCCTGGGGCTCGTGTCCCTCCAGACGAGGCTGATGAGCAGCCGAAGGACAGCTCGGGCTGATGCCTCACCAGCATCTCCTCCCCACTTGTCCCCAGCACCACGGGCCCTGGCAGCCTGGAGCTCGCAGATTTCCTGCTGTAACACCGTGTTCCTGCTCCGTGCAGGGAAGAAACTGCCACTTCGCTCTTATTAGCCAATTAGGTCCCTAATTAGCTGATGTAATTACTCCAAGGAAGTGATTTCATTTAATAAAAACCTTACTCCCGAAAGCAGACGGAGCCAGCCCGTCACCAGCAGGAAAGGGCCGGTGGCTGCTGGGATGGGGATGGTGTGGGGACGGTGTGGGGACGGTGTGGGGACAGTGTGGGGACAGTGTGGGGACATGGCCAGGCTGCTCTGGCTGCCTGCAGGGCCGGAGGAAGCAGCTCCGTGTGCAGGGAACAAACACGGCGTCATCCCCGCACCGGGGCAGAGTGAGAACCCACAACGAGCTTCCCAGCAACAATTTGTTCTTTCACCAGAGATCAGATAAGTTAATCAGCGCGGCTCCATCTGTCGAAAGGACGAGGGGGAAAAAAATAATACTGCTTATTTACATTTTTTTCCTTTTCTTGATGTAACTTCTAGATCTAATCAGCACCAAGCTGTGCTTTAATTGGAATTATATGGCAGACGTGCATTTCTCCACAGCTCGTTTGTTTCTTCGGCACAAAAACTCCTCAGCCAAGTGGACAAGGTGGCTCTCAGCATCCTCCTGCCTGGCCTGGGATGTGTCCTCCTGCTCCTGCTCGGAGCTGGGGCACTCCAGGGCCAGCTGAATGCCCACACTCCCCCCTGCGCCCCACGGGAGCTGGAAATGGATGTGAGATGCTGGAAGGGACAGTTGGACAAGCAGGGCTGGCACTGAGGTGCCGAGCGGGAGCTCTGCAGGAGATGGTGCTGCCGTGGCTGTGAAGCCTCAACGAGCCCCACATTTCTTCTTTCTCGGCAGCCCGAGAGCCAAACGTCCTTCCCAGAACAGGAACAGCTATTTCGGTGTGACGCCGGGAATAGCTGCTCTCCCCGAATGCGACTCGACAAGCACAAGATCTTCCCCAGCCCTCCAGCAGCCTGAGCTGTAAAAGTCGATGCAGATATTGTGACCTTTTAAGAAGGCAGAGATCTGTGAGGTTTAAATAGCACACCACGGCGACTCCCAGGCACGGCCGCTGCCAGACAGCTCGTACGCGAGGGTTTCCAGGTCAGCAGAGATGAAGCAGCACAGTGACCCCCCAAGTGCGAGCCAGAGCCCCCCGGCCTCGGGCACGTGGAGCTGCAGGCGCTGCCGCCGGGGGAACAGCCCATGGGACAGCCCCAGCCCAGCCTGTGAGTGTCACACAAATGGGCACCATCTGATTTGCTACCGACGGTTTTGAGCTGCAAATTAGCAGCCAAAAGCTGTTAAGTGCTTGAATTCAAGCACGGTAATCAAAAGAAAAGGGATGGGGACAGGGACGAGACACCCAGTCTGCTCCCCAAAGCACCCCATTAAGGCAGAATTAATGCGTGTATGCGAGCCGGGTCATCAGAGGACAAGGATGTTTGCACTCCTCCTTTCCCACAGCCCGGCTGGTGGCTAAGCTGGAAAAATCCCCAAGATGGGCAAATGCCAACACACTAAACTGCGGTTTATGTCACCTAGAGCATTCTGCAAAGTCTCAGTGATCTGCAAATAATTAAAGGAGAAAGCAATCAATCTTGTTGTTCAAAACAGCGATTAGCCTGGGAGAACCCGGCATTGTAATTCCACCGGCACCCAGGGGGGAAGATGCCGCATGCATAATGATAGCTGCGAGTCCTCACAAGTTCAAGGACCACGGGGTGTTCTCCGGTTGTGATGGGAATTTCCTACGCGTCTCCAGAGGCTGTGTCATCCCGTGTTTCACAAGGCCCTTGCCAAAGGAACAGAGGAACAGCTTTGCCCCTCGTCAGGCACGGCCCGGCTCAGCCCCGAGGACAAGGGCACTTGTTCCCGGGTTTTTCCCAGGACGTGACCCTGGGGCGATGCAGAGGGCGAGGTGCAGGAGGTGCAAGAGCCAGGGCACCCCCCGGCCTGCAGACAGGCGACTGCTGAAGTGTCCACGTGTGTGGAGGGACAGAGAGCTCTGGGGAAAGGCCAGAAGGCTGCACCTGGACAGGTGTGGCTGGCAGTGGAAGCCCTGCCCCATTCCAGGGAATCCTTTGGGTTGGAAAAGCCCTCCAAAGTCATCAAGTCCAGCCGTTCTCCCGGCATGGCCAAGGCCACCGCTAACCCATGTCCCCAAGGGCCACATCCACATGGCTTTTAAAACCCTGAAGGGATGGGGACTCCACCACTGCCCTGGGCAGCCTGTTCCAATGTTTCTTCTATTCTAGGAAGGAATTTTCCCAATATCCAACCAGCCCCTCCCCTGGCACAGCTGGAGGCCGTTCCCTCTCCTCCTGTCCCTTGTTCCCTGGGAGCAGAGCCCGACCATGTCCTGCCTCTGTTCCCTCGTGTGACCAAAGCAAAGGTTGTGGGGTAGCACAAGCACAGCTGAGGGCAGAAACCAACCAGCACTACCTCCATCCCCTCGAGGGCCTGGCTAACCAACCTCCACCCAGCCTCATCCGTCCCTCAGCACGGCCAAAAGCCCAGCAGATCCACGCAGGAACACACGGATTACGACTCTGCTTCTCCGTGGCTGGGAGAAGAAGAGAAAGGAACCCCCTCCACAGGCAGCACACACACATATGTAGGGCTGTGTAGCACTTCCTACCCACCTTCTGTTGTGTGTTTGGATGTCAGACTCTGCATCTGTGGCTAAAGCAGCCCACAGAGAGCTCGGAGTGATTGCACAGCGCTCGCTGGGGCGAGCTGGGGGTGTCTGTTTTGTGTATCCTCACGGCAAACACCAGCGGTTTCACAGCTCGGATCTGCCTCACCACAAGGCCAAGAGGAAATTGCAATTACTTGTTGATGGTTTTTTAAAGCCCTCATCCCGAGCACGAGGCGCAGGCAGCTCCCCTGAAGCCATCGCCTGCCAGGAGCTGCCACAGGAGCTCCTTGTTCCACGTACCTGCTCCTCTCCAGCACGAGGAAACCCCCCCTGCCAAGCCAATTCCCAGGGCGGCTGTGGGAAGGCTTGGCTTGGAAAAAAAGTAATATTTCAAAACCAAAAATAAGGGGAAAAAAGTCAGAAAGCTTTTCCCTCGGCCCCCCCTTCTGCATTCCAGGGCCGCTGTGGCCATGAGGAGACACCAGCCTGGAGAAGAGGGGATTTCCCAGCAGAGATGAAGTTTTCTGTGCTCAGAACTGAACTCCATGGAAGTCAGAAGGAGTTTCCATCAGCTTTTCCAGGGCAGAGACCAGAGTTCATCCGTCCCCAGCACACCAGTGTGCTGCCCCAGGAGCAGGGCATTAGATGCTACAGGAACATGGGGATAATTGAACTTGGAACCAAGTCTCACAGGTTGATGTCCCTCTGGGGACTTGTGTTCTGCAGCATTTGCTGCTGCCAGAGTGTCCCTGTTAGGGCAGGAAATAGAGTTGTAGAATGGCTAAGGTTGGGAAATACCTCTAAGGTCATCAAGTCCAACCATAAACACGGACCAGGCCAGCAGCACAGCGTGGGCAGGGCTGTCTTTGGCAGGACAGAGTCCCCTCACCATGGGTTTCTTCCTTCTGCTCCCTGAGGGACAAAAAGCCAAAAGACATCTTTACCCAGAAGAAATTTTACCTCCCTGACATCAAGACCTGGGTCAAATGAAGGTTTTGTTGGGCTGATGCTCAGCTCCACCTGTCCTCCAGAAGGACCTGCTGGTTGTTTCCAGCCAGCCAACATGAGCAGAAGATGGACAAAGCTCACCATTTAGCAAACAAACACAGAACTCGTCAGTTTTGACTGGAGTTCAGAGTCATGGTTGAAACCCCACAGCCCATCACGTGAGCGGGGCTGTTGACACAGACCCAGAGCCAGCAAGTGATGCAGGAAATGGCTCTAAGGCAGCAGAGCTCCCAGTTGGTAGAGATATGAGTCAGCTCGAGCTCCACCACAGAGCTGTGGGCCAACCTCAGAGCTGCTCCAACTCCTCACCCCAACAGCCCTTCCTGCTCTCCACAACTCCCTGACAGGAGGGGGGATCCAGGGGGGTCGGTCCTGCTCCCAGGGAACAGGGACAGGAGGAGAGGGAACGGCCTCCAGTTGTGCCAGAGGAGGGTCAGGTTGGACATCAGGAGGAATTTCCTGATGGAAAGGGTGGTCAGGCCTTGGCAGGGGCTGCCCAGGGAGGTTTGGAGTGCCCAGCCCTGGAGGTGTCCAGGGAAGGCCTGGAGTGGCACTCAGTGCTCTGGGCTGGGGACAGGGTGGGGATGGGGACAGGGGAATCCATGGGCTGGGAGGGCTTTTCCAACCCCAAGGATCCCGTGATCCTGTGACAGTGCCACAGTCTGGCTGCAGAGGTGGGTGCAGGGTCCGGGTATCCCCCAGCTGGCTCTGGGGAGCATCCCTCACCTCTGCCCATTTCCAGGCTCCGCTGCCGGGCAGGGCGGGCAGCGCTGCCCTGAGGAGCCAGGGAGGGATTTGCATCTGCGGCTGAAACTGGTGGGAGTGGCGCTGGGATTTCAGGAGGCGATGAGAGGGGCCGTCCCAGCAAGAGAGGCTCGGCTGCAATTAGGCAGACAATCTCCTGTAATGTTTTCATTGGGAGGGCTGTACATGCCGATGGTCTCGGGAGGCTCAGCTCTGGCCTGTGAGGTTTTGCTTCTCAGCCCATCCCTTTGTGTGATACTCAGCCTAAGCTGTATCTGAAAGAATCAGCCTCACTTATTATCAAAGCCACAAACCATCTGGTTCCACTTTCCTGGGGAAAGGGAATGAGTGGAAATCTGGTTTCACTTGGGTTTTCCTTCCCTGGGTTATGGTTTGCTCCATGTTTAATGTTGTTACTGCAATACGATAGTTGGGCAGTGGGTGGCCTGGTTCCCCCATTTGAAACTAATTTACAGCTTTGTCTGGCAAAATTGTTGCTTCCAATCAATTAGCACTGACACAGAAATTAAACCATCCTGGGGTCTCGACACATAAAGAAGCAGGTCCTCATTTGTTGGAAGAAATCTGCTATCCAGGGGGGAATCTGGTGGCTCACCCTTCCCCTCTGCCAGGCTGCATTTTTATTTTTAAAGATCCAGACTGCATTTTTTTTTAGGAGGTTTCATAGGGAAGGTTGAGATCCCTCGTGGATGCTATTTTTGTTTTACAGCCATGACCTTGTTAAGGAGATGGACAAACCAGCCAGAAATGGAGCATTAACAACTAAAGCCTGAATCCATCAAAACATCCACCACTGCCTCAATCATTCCTTCTCCAAAAACACTCCAGAGTGTTCCCCAGCAACTTCCTCCCCACCATCCCCTGCAGCCAGCTCAGACCAGCTCAGACCATCACACACATTTCAGCTTCTTCCCATGACCCACAGATGGTACGATGGAATGCACTGTCCAGAGCTCCCTGGGTTCTGCCTCCCCTTCCTCTAACGTGGTTTACACACAAATCCCCCAGAAACACGGGTGTTTGGAGGGGTGGAGAGCAGTTCACATCAGCATTGCTGAGCCACAGCCCGAGCTTGTCCCAGATCCACCTGGGGATGCAAAGCCAGGGCTGAGCACCTGCAAAACGGGGAAATTCATCCCTCTGCTCTCCACTCCCTGGGCAGGGGGTCCAGCCCGAGGTCTGGGGTCACACCTGTGACAGGACAAGGCCTGGCAGGGGACAGGTGACCCTGGGCAGAGTCACTTCTCACATCACTTCCACAAGTCCTGTGACCCTCCCTGCTCTGCCTTCCCCCTGCACAGGCTCAGATGGCTCCTTGAACAATCCCATCCCAATTCCAGGCAGAGTATCCATCTGGTAATTACAGAGAGCTGATATTTGGAGCCAGGTCAGGACTCACAGCCTCATCAGGCCCATCTCTGGCCAAAGCTGAAGTCCCCCAGGTGAGCTCAGAGCCCCAAGTGCCGGCACAAGGAGAGCAGGACAGCAGGCTCCACACAGCACAGGAATCCAGGGATCTCTGGGGCACCAGCATCACCTGCCTTCACCATGGGGACCCTGAGGCCAGGGCTGTTTCCAGAGCACTGTCGAGCTTTGGGGGGAAGGAAATCTTCCCTCAGTGCTTTGCTGAACTCAGCCCTACCCCGAGCCCTTGGCCCTCCTGATCCCTCCTCCATCCCCACGAGCAGCCCCACACAGGAGCCCTGTCCTGCTGCTCTGGGACACTGCCACATGGCACAGACAATCCTGCAAGAGCTCAGACCCAGCAGAGGCCAAAACCTGGAGTTTCTAAACCTTCCCCCAGCATGTGGACCCTCAGCAGTGCTGCAGGAGCGTGGGTTGTTTAGAACAAGCAAACACAACAAAAAAATGGAACCTCTCTCCCAACAGGAAGAAAAATATTTTTTAAAGCCTTGAAGTTTTTACAGCTGGTGAGAGGCAGCACGGGGAAAGCTGGAGGGCAGCCCTGGCCAGCAAATTCCAGCCAAAGTAGGAGCATGGGAGAATACCAAACCAGACAGGAAGAAAAGAGACGAAGAAGAAGAAAGGAGATGAAGAAGCTGAGATAAAAACGAGATAGCTGACGGGCTGGTGCCCACGGAGCAGGGCACCAGAGCCTCGTGTCTGGAGATGCACCAGCTAGAGCTGGGAAAATTCCCTGGCTTTGAAGACCAGGTCTTCCTGGAGACAAACAGCTCTAATCCACACTCCTGAGTAATTCTCTCTTTGGCAACACATCATACCAGCATCGATTTAAACCTCAGGGCAGCTGCACTGGCTTTAATCTAGGTTTTATTTTTGTAAACTCCAGTTTCAAGGAGAAGGCTCGCAAAGCGGAGCCGGGGCTGGTGGCAGGGAGCAGAGCCAGAATCACTGATGTCTGCACTGGAAACACTTGAGCTTCTTCAAGTACAGGGACCAAATGTGAAAAGCTTTGATCCTAAAAAGCTAACAGCCCTGTCAGGGAGGAAAGGGGTCAACCTCCTCCACTTCTGCTGGGGCAGCTCCCTCTGCTGCCTTTGCTCACCAGCTGTTCCCAGAGAGGCAGGGCAGGTCCAGATGGGCTCCCAGCAGTGCCCCAGCAACATGTGGCCATTAGTCTCCTCTGTAAAGTTATCACCTCTGAAGAAACAGAACCCAAACCTGAGAAGGGAAGAGCCATCCCTGCGAGCTGCCCCGTTGGGGAACCAGCTGGACGGGCCACGGGAAATGAATTCCATCCACTGGCTGCTGCAAAGGCACAGAAGAGTCAGTCCCTGCCTCTACCATCCCTCTCACACGTGGCAGGACCCGCCACCAGCATGGTGGACACATGTTATGGGGCAGGAAGGTGTTTTCTCTAAGGAATGCATGCCCACAAAGGCTGGTTGGGTTCCACCAGTTCCCCAGTGCCACGAGCAGCAGCCACTTGGTCCCCGCTGCCTCCAGAGATGCTGCTCCTGCTCATCAGCAGGTCCTGGAATTGGGGGACACAGCAGGAGGCTTCACCTCTGAAAGAGGGGAGAATATATCCCCGCAATTACAATTAAAAATTCCAATTAGCACTTCCCTAACTGTGCTCAGCTGAGCAGGTCCACTGGTTCCAGTATGAACAGAGCCCTTACTCCAGGCTTGTGCTGGAAGCAGCAGGAGGGACCAGGGATTTCTTTTATCAGAACCTGTAGCTGACCCCCAGTTCTCACCAGCTACAACTGCTTGTAACAGGAAAACAAACAGTCATTGTGACATCTCTGGAAATGAAGAGATCAAGTGTTCCAGCCCTGTGATAGCTGTGAACCATGGCAGATCCACTGCTGCTCTCCAGACAGCCTTGTTTTCTCCATGAAAGAATAATTCAACAGCCTGCCTGACTGTCCTTATGGATTTTTAAACTGGGTGGAACACTGAGATTGAGAGATTAATAGCAGTGTCTCCAAGGATATTCAGAACCAGGGGAGGTGCTCATGGAGCAGCCAAAACACAGAAACACAGAATGATTAAGGGTGGAAGGGACCACCAGAGGGGTCATCTGGTCCAACCTAAACAGAGACAGGATGGATAAGGGATCTAACACGAAACCTCTGGCACCTGAGATGGATGCTGGAGGTGCAGCTCCTTGAGATATTCTCCTTCACAGGGCACTGCAGAGCAAACCTTGGTGCTCCCATTGCATCCCTCATCCCCCTCCCCACGGACAAGGTCCAGGATCAGACCTCCCTGCTGCTGGAACAGACACAGTGCACAGGGATGAAGACAGAAAGAATTTTCATACAAAGTGGGGGACCTTTTCCACATCTTAGTGCTGTTTTCAGTGCTCCTCCTGCTCCAGGTAACCTAAAGCAGTTTTGCAACAGCTTTCCCTGAACTTTGGAACACTCTCAGTGCAGATTTCTCCTCAATTTCCGCTCATTTCGCAGCGTTGCCTCCGGACTGTCCCTGTGCTCCCCCAGAGCGGGGCTGGGGCAGCCGCTCCGCAGCGCATCCCGCGCTCTTGTCCCTGTCTCTGGCACCATCTGGAGGTGGCAGCGCCATCGGCAGCACAATTCCCTCGCGAAGGAAGAGCCGGAGGACGCACGGGAAGCAGAAGGACCTTCAGAGCGCGTGTTTAACCCCAGCAGAGCAGCGGGCTGATCCCCCAGCCCAGCAATCCCCGAGGAATGGTCTGTCCTGTTCCTGCGAACCCCCCGGGCTCCTTCAGGGAGGCAAAGGGAAGCAGAAAGAGCATCTCTGGAGAGGGCAGCTCGGGGCTGTCAGCAGAGAGCTCTCTCTCTCCCAGCTTCCCCAACACAGTCCTCTGGGACAGAGAACCAGGACGGCCCCTGCAGATCTCTCAGCATGGGGTAAAAAGAAAGGTTTTTAAGGCTTAAGGTGACCTGTGGGGCTCCTACACACACACTCTCACCAGGGTTCAGCAGGAGCGTTCACAGGCCAAAACCTGCCCACGACAGGTTTGTAAGTCAGGGCTGAGAGATGTCCCAGGAGGTTCAGTCAGCGCCAGGAGGGAGGAATGTACCCACTGACAGAGCCTCGATTCCCAAATCAAGCCCAGCAGGGGATTTTCCCCTCCCAGTACCACTCTCTATTCTCAGGTCCAAGCTGCAAGTGAAAGGCCAAGTAGAAGAAAGGAAGGAAGGGAACATTTTGGGGAGAAGAAGCCCAGTATAGCCCCCTTTGGAGCTTTCCCCCAGCTGCACATCCCATGGCCAAGCCCACGGGCAACACCTGGATCTGAGCACGTCCAGGGGTCCCCAAGCCCACTCCACGATCCCCCAGCCTGGCAGGTTCACCTGCTCCAGGGCAGATGCAGGCTCAGCCCCTTCCACGGAGAAGGGATGAGCTTTCCAGCACGTGAGAAGCACGTGGGAAGCACCTTCCCTTCGCTCACACCCGCGGCTGTCGCAGCCCCTGCTGACAAGCCACTTTACTGCAGAGATCAGCTTTTGGCCCCAGCTCGGAGAGTTTTGTTTCTCCTTCTCCGGAGAAGGAAACAGCTGTGAGAGTTCTGGGGAGGGAACTGTGGTGAAAGGCACCGCTGGCACAGGGCTGTGGAGTTCAGCGGCTCGGAGGCGCTGGAAGGCCCGGTTTGCTGCGGGGTGGGTCTGGTGGGACCCAGGGGGCTCCCTGCCCTCTGTGCCCCCACAGGGGGGGAATGGGGAGCCCAGCTCCCAGCACAGCTCCAAACCCACTGTCCGAGGCAGATCCTTCACAGGCACTTGAGCAGCTGCCAGGTCCGGCTCCCATTCCACGCTCCGGGTGGGAGCGGGGAATTCTTCCCGGCCTCCTTGGCACGGTGGGGGCTGCTTATCTGAGAGCCAGCCAGCACCTCCCACCGGGAACAACAAACACGGGCAGGCACTGCCGAGCTCCGGGCTCCACGTCTACCCTGGAATGTGCTGAAGGTTGAACGTTTCTAGTTCTGCTCTTCAGAACACCTGGAAGTGGTTCCTCAGGTATCTGCTCAGCATAGCTCAGCACTGAGGAAATTCCGTGCCTGAGATCCCCGTCGAGCCATCTCGCTCATCCAGGGTCTCCACCACACGTCAATTAATCCATTAATTAGCTGTAGCAGCACTGATGCTGGATACCAGCCTTAGAAGAGAAAGAACCCAAGCATGGGAATGGAAAAACCCTTCATTCCACAGACTTCGCCACCGAAGAGATTCCAAGCACAGCATTCCCAGCACGACGAGAGATGCCGCAGGATTGGCACATTTCCTTCCTGAAGATTTTGCAAAATATCCTTTTTTTTTTTTTTTTTCCCCTGCAGCAAAATCAAAGCCAGACTCGGCATCAAATGATTAAAGGTTAACTAAGACTTCAAACAAGCATCACGCGATGGGTCGTTCTCCCAAGAATTATGGGACACAAACTGGGCTTGGGCTTTGGGATCTGCATTTCATTACGGCCGTGTCGGAGGGTGAGGAGCAGGAAAAGATGAGCTTTGGTGCAGATGCGAGATTTGCTCTGGAAATTCTTCAGAAAGAAAAATATTGCTGCACCTGTTAGAGGCAAAATGCTGATCTGGGGAAGTGTCCCGAGTTTGGGGTGAAATGGAATTTGAGTTATTTTAAAATAAGATTCCACTGGAATACACTGGCTTTTTTTTTTTTTTTTTTTTCTTTGTTCTGTGGAAAACAAGGTCTGCTGGCTCAGGATGTGAGGATGCAAACACAGAGCAGGCAGGAGGAGGTTCAGGCAGCTCTGGCTGCACTGCCAGAGGGTGGTTGGCACTGAACAGGCTCCCCAGGGCAGGGGGCACAGCCCCAAGGCTGCCAGAGCTCCAGGAGGGTTTGGACAACGCTCTGAGAGACAGGAGGGATTGTTGGGGTGTTTCTGCAGGGCCAGGGGTTGGACTGGATGGTCTTTGTGAGTCCCTCCCAGCTCAGGAGATTCTCTGATTCTACAGGGTCGGATTCTCCTGGAGGAACTTGGCCTCTGGAAAACCAGAGCAGCAAACCCAGGGAAGAGGAACCCAACACCCCAGGCCAAGAACCAGCAGCTGCTTCCAGGCACATCCTTTTCACACTCCTCCCCATCCCTCACTGCAGCCTCATCACAGCAGCCTTTTAATTAAAAGAGGTGGCTCCGTGCACCTTTTTCCTATTGATCTGCAGTCAACGAGAGCCCATAAAGCAAGAAATTAAAGCCATGATTTACAGCCCTTGGCCGGGCTGCCGGCGAGCTCTGGCTGCCATATTGTACACGATGGTTTCCTGCCTCTGCCAGGACATAAAAACTTGATACAACAGCTCCAAAAGGAAAAAAATCCCTACCCCCAACACCCCCTACACACACACACACACACAACCCTACAGGGCTTCCTCCAGGAACCAGCTCCGAGGATGGTTTTCACTCACTCCCCGTGCGTGTGATGTGGGGCCAAGCCGTGGTTCCAACCCCAGCAGAGAGCAGGGAAGATGAAAGGGCAGCCCCGGCTCTCCCCAGCCCCAGCCAGGTGTGCAGCTGGCACCGGGAGCCTCCCGGGGAAGGCGTTCCAGGGGAGACATGTTAAAGCAATAAAACCCAAATGAGGAACATGTGGCTGGAAACGTCGATTCATTTCACTTACTTCTAGAAATGAGTTTTCCCAGGGCAGGGTTTTGGGGTTTCTTCAGCGGCACTCGGTTCCAGGAGCGTGACAGGGATTCCAAGGCGGTGTGCGAGCCCTCGGAGAGGTTTGAAATGCCAGCCAGCAGCTCTCTCCGAAGCTAACAGCCTCTTATTTACAGTTGTGAGGGCTCAAATAGCTCACTGAAACCTTCGAATGACACAAATTCCTCGGAGGCAAGATGCCAGAGTTGAGCAAACAATTTGTACGGTATGTTAAGTGCAGGGGAAGCCGCGGAGCTTGTAATGAAGCCGTGGCTGGTGTTTCCAATCAGGGCTGAACATGGCACGGGAAGCTACCGAGGGAACCAACAAACCACGGGGGCGGGAGGGGCACGGGGGGAGCGGGGCTGGGTTAGAATATTATTTTCTGTGGCTTGTTGAACAACGTGACGTGGTTATTGCTGGGGTGGGAGGGTGGTGGTGCTGGCAGAGAGCACGGGACGAGCTCCTGCTGCTGCTGCTGCTGCTGCTCCTCGGATTCCGAGGTGGGATCCGGGATCCAGGTGTTCTGGAGATTTTAAAAAAAAAGGATTTTTAAATAAAATCACTTCTATGCCTTTAGTGCCACCTTTATGCACAACATGCCCACAAGTGCCTGGAATGACAGGAGAAGGTGGAATAGCCTTAAGCTGAAGGAGAGGAGGTTTAGTTTGGATATCAGGGAACTTGGATGTGACGAGGCAGGTGCCTCCTCCCCAAAACAGTAGCAGCTTTGCTAGGCCAGGTCTAGCCTAGAAATCCGTACAACCTCCCTCCCTCTGTCCCCAGCCCCTCCAGGCCCCAGAACGGATGTGGGGACAACTATCATCAAATAACCGTGGCCAAACCCCCACCTGCCCGGGAGAAACATCACCTCCAAACCTCTGAGAACAGAAATAAACCAGCTTTGCAACCCAACAGCCAGAGATGGGTGACACTGGCTGGATGACACTCACCCTGCAGCCCCGAGGTGCCTGACCCGGGGTGGAAAGGCGCTCCCGGTGTAGCCCAGCAGTGCTGATCCGGTACAAACTCCCTGAGCCAGTTCAAACACATTCCACAAGTGCTGGCACATCAGCTTTGCCCTGGCAGGCTCCGTGCCAGGGCAGGTGACCTCTGTGCTCACCCTGCTGCAGCCGAGGTGCTGCCAGGGCAGCCCCCAGCTCTGCTCCGGAGCGGCACAGGGAGCACGGCGGGAGCTGGGAACGGGCTGATCCAGCTGATCCAGCTGAGAGCGGCATGGGAGCACACTGGGGGCAGAGCTGCACTGCTGGGGGATCCAACAGCACACTGCTAATGACCCCAGGACTCCTATCCCAGGGCCAGCAACACCTGGAACACAGCTCTGGCTGGGAGCTCTGCTCAGCCCAGGGGCCAGGGACAAGGGACATGAAGGCTCCAGGGAGACCTGAGAGCCCCTTGCAGGGCCTAAAGGGGCTCCAGGAGAGCTGGAGAGGGACTGGGGACAAGGGATGGAGGGACAGGACACAGGGAATGGCTTCCCACTGCCAGAGGGCAGGGACAGATGGGATATGGGGAGGGAATTTCTGGCTGTGAGGGTGGGCAGGCCCTGGCACAGGTTGCCCAGGGAAGCTGTGGCTGCCCCATCCCTGGAATTTCTCAGGGCCAGGTTGGACAGGACTTGGAGCAAAGGGACAAGTGCCCCAAGTGGCTCTTAGGAGACTTTTCCTTGCTTGCCATTGCAGCCATGAGGGGTCAAGAACAGACTCTCCCGTCAGACCCCACAGCATGGAGTGGGTTTTGTTCAACTGACATTAAAAAAATAATAAAAAAAAAAAAAGGCAACAACGCAATTAGAATGAATAAAAATACCCTTAAACACCCCAGCAGACAGTCAGTGTCGGTGTTTTCAAAGGCACAGGAGCACTTTAGAAACAGATTGGTTTATTTGTTCCACGTAATTTACTTCCAAATGTGTCCCTGGATTCCCCATCCATTGCATGGGAGATACTGCAAAGGTGACCGGGCAAGTTTCTAAATCACAAGCTCCATCAGAGGCCACAAAGCACCAGCCAGGCTGGGGGGGATGAGGGGCAGGGGCTGGGCTTGGTGGGTTTAAATAATCCCACTTTGACCTTGGAAAGCCCCAGTTCCAGCTGGGAGCACAGGGAATGCTGCAGCCAGCCCTGGCTGGAGCCTGAGGGAGCACCTGGAAAGGGGAACAAGGCAGACCTGTGTGATCTGGAGCTGGTGAAGCCTCTATGTGGAACTCTGGAATGGACCTTAAAGCCCACCCCATCCCACCCCCTGCCACGGGCAGGGACACCTTCCTTATCCCAGGTTGCTTCAAACCCCGTCCGACCTGGCCTGGGACACTTCCAGGGATCCAGGGGCAGCCACAGCTTCTCTGGGCAATCTCTGGACACCACAGAGTGTAGCAAATTATTCCCCCTTTTATATGGGCCAGCAGCCCTTTTCCCTGTGGATACAGCCCAGGGAATCTCCAGAGCCCTCTCCATGCACCACCCTCCCCAGATCTTTTTATATCCTCATTCAGGAGAGGAGAAAAATAGCAGACTGTCAGAATTCATCAAAGCTGCCCAAATTAATGTATTTTTGGACTCTCTCTCTCTCCCCAAGAGACACTGAAAACCCAGGAGAATCCTGTCACCCTTTTTTCAGGCCCTGCTCTCCCTCTCCTTAACCTCCTGCAAGGTTTTGCTTTCTGCCAAAGAACTCCCTCTTATCCCAGTGTGGCACTACTTAAATGCCCACTGATTTTTTTTTTTCCCCCCACCTTTTAGCAAGAGTAGGATGTGAGAGACTTCACTGCCTGGGGCTGCAGGAGACACCAGGAACAGGGTTATCCTATTTCTGCCCGATTTCCTGTCAAAAATACGCAGGAACACCAAAGGTCCCGTGTTTTCCGAGTGCCTGCCACCCACTCTGTGTCTGTGTGGAAGATTTCAGCACAGCACCTCCAAAATAAAACCTCCAACAGCTTGAGAGTGTCAGCCTGGAGAGCTGAGCACACACAGAGCTGTCTTTTATCTGCTTTTATGGGGATTTGACAGCTCTGTGCAGCTCCAGCTCAGAACAAGCTGCCAACAGCCCAGGACTCCCCGGAGGAGACAAGGTCATCCCTTCCAGGCAAAGGCAACCTGGATGTCACCACTGGGAAATCCAGGCCCTGCTGCAGTCCACCCTGGAATTCCTGGCTCCTGGAAAACCAGCATTTAAAGGTCTTGCAGCATCAGCTACACTTTATAAATTCTTACTTTTTCTTGGTGAATTTCTCATTGACAAAAAATCATCTACTTCCCCCCTCCCATCCTTGCTTCCCTCAGAGGTTCCTCCTCGGCTTCTTGCAGAGGAATTTGCAGGTCGGACTTGAAAATTTCCCCCTTCTCTTCAGAGCTGGGATGTTTATAGACAATATTTTAAAACCCAAGGCACAAACATTCCTGCTTCTCAACCCCCAGAGCTGCTTGAAGACAAGCCCCTTGTCCAAGTGTGTCATGACCAGACCCCACGTCACCTTCACTCCCTTTCTACTCACCATTTGTAAGTTTGGCCATTGCTACAGAAGTCAAAACCTCACAGGACCTAAACTCCAGCAAGCTGTCTGAGGAGACAAGACCAAACAGAAGTGTCTCTCCATCTCAAATAATTCTTATCCCACTCCTGATCCTCCTTAGAAAGATCCCACCTTACTCTGAAACTCCCCCTTAGGTTATAAAACTCCAACTTGATGCCCCGCTGAGAATTTTTGAAGTCTTTTCCACTGTATTCTAAAAGTATATAAGCAAAATCCCCAACACTTAATGAAGTGTAAAACTAATTATTATGAAATAAAACTAGCTGTTCACCAAGTGGAAAACCAGCACATTTTCCTCTCCTATTTTCCTTTACAATGTGTCCCCTCCCCCTGCTCTGCAAATGTAAAAATAAATATTCCTCCCAGCCTGGTGCTGCTTTGAGGGCTGTGAGCCCACCAATAAAAACCTGCACAGTTTAATGGCCCTTAAATGCTCAACATCCTTTTCACTTCATGTAAAACCCATCTGATCTAATGGCTGGGACAATTACAAGTGTGGTTTTTCCATTCCAAGGTAATTTTCTGCGTTGGCAGAGCAACAACACAGGCACGAGATGACAAAAGCAGTAAACTCCAACTTTCCACACTCAGAGACACTTCCAAGTCAGCTACCCAAAAACAAAAGTCAAAATTCCCCTTAAAAAGTGCTGTTACACAACAAGAACACTGTGCCAGCAATCAGTTCTAGGGCCCATTACCTCGGTAATGCTGCTCTGCTGTCCCATGGGACACACCCTGGGAGGCCTCTCAGGTGCATTCCACGAAGATTTGACATTTTGCTGCCCTTCCCTTTCTTCCTTTCCTTCCTCAGCACTGGTGTCCATGGAAATGGAGGGGACACCTGCTGGGTCACCCCTGCCACAGGAATGTCACTGCCACGGCCACAGCCCAGGTTTTACCTTCACCTTCATGAGTCCATTCACCCCCACACTTTTATTCAGCATTGCCAAGGGACTGGTTCCTCTCTGAGCCTGGAGACACCTCCCCTGTACAGGATTTAGACAACCCACACCTATTAAAGCCCAAAAGTTTGCCCTCTCCTTGCTGATTTTCCAGTATCACCCACACCAAGGGAACAGAAGGGTCTGAGCCACCAGGTGTCACCTGAAATACGGAACTGCAGCATTCCCAAGGAAATTCACCTTTAGTTTCTCGTTTCTGTGACACTTCAGCTTGCATTAATTTCTAAAGTAGGACTTTCTTCCCAGTTGGGAAGAGATAATGGACTGGATAATGCAAATATCCCAAAACTGAATTCAGCTGGTGGTGAAGTTACAGCCCTTCCCCTTCAGCTCACACCGAGTGAACGGACTCTGGAGGGGCCAAGAAATTATCTGCAGAGATGGCTCAGCATGGAACCAGCAGCAGGGTAAGTTAAGTGAATATTTTTGCACTAAAAGCTCAGGAACAGAACTTCTCTGGCTCACCCCCAACTCTAACAACTGACACACCACTTGCCCTGTTCGGTGTAGAAGTGACCAGAGTGGATTTACCCTGGAGAATTAACTTGTAGAAGTTCTGGGTCTCGACCAGTGTCACCAAAATGTTACCAAACCCGCTCTGAAAACAGACAGAAAAGCACAATAACCCCAACAGAGTTTAAACCCCAAGGGTGTTACCTGGTATGTGAGATCATCCAGGCCAGTTCAACACCCTTCATACCCACATTACTTTGCCAAACAACTTCTATTTCTTTACCTTTAAGAGAATTGACCACTACAATACCAAGAAAAAAAGAAGAAAACAATTTATTGGTGATGTAAAACGGGAGAGATTTAGAAAAACTTACATAGAACCCCCCGGCTAAGGAACCATACAATATCAAAATATGCCAGAGTTAGTATAACAAAACAAATCCTCTCCAAAAAGTTTCAAGTAATGCAATCATACAAGAGTTTGGCTAAAAAGTAACATCTGTATACTGAGATGTTTTCTGTAATAGTCCTCTAAGAAATTAAAGGAAAGCAGCAGCAGATCTGTTCAACTACAGACACGTATTTAGCAAATATATTAAGGGTATTTCTAGAATAAAAACTGCCCTGCACACCCCTCACTGTCTGGAGCCTCCACGTGGCAGCTGCCTCTTCAATTCTACAAGACTCTGCCCCAAAGGGGATAAAAAAGGGAAGAAACATAATACTACTGTAAAAAAAGGGAGGTGCAGCTGGCTGGGGAGCCCAGTTAAAACCAGGCAGAGAACTCTGCACTCTGACTTCAGTCCCTGCTTTTGAGGACCATGGGGGAGGAAGTGTCTTCTCTGCCTCAGGATGCCAGATCCCCACTGGGGAGTTATCAGCAAATGCTTTAACCAAGTAGGCTGAGGTCAGCACAGACACTGCTCAATTAAAACAGCCCCATTCATTACCAGGCTCATTTTTTCAATTACTTCCTTCAAACAGTCCCAAATTTCATGTTTTCTCTCATTAAACTTCCTTGTGGAAGCAACCACCTTCAGTTAAAAATGAAGCTTTGTTTAATGGGTGGATTCCAAGCAATTAAAAATTCTCCTTTCATTAATCCTCACTATTGGCATCTTCCCCCATAAATAAGATTATAGCACATAATTTACACCTTAAAATTCCAGGAGCTGGTGTTTGAAAATCCAATACCTGAACTGTTGTGCAGCTTAATGAGCTGCTCAGTCTACACCCCCCAGGCCTAATGAAGGATGAAATTATCCAGCAGCAGGACTATGGCACTGGAATCAAAAAGCTGTTCCACAAACCAGGACACTCCAGCTCCACTCTTCCAGCCTGCAGCCATCAGCATTACAGCATTCAGGAAAGATTTGGGGGGAGGGGGGAAGGGGAGTGTTAGTGTTCTGATGGAAAACCTGATTTTTAAGTCTTGTAAAAAGCAAAAGGCACTAAATCTTAAGCTTATATATTAAATAAAGGCTGTAACTTGGCCAGCCAAGTTACAACAAACACCTAAATACCTTTTATCCACCTCTGCAGCTGACTTCGTGTCACAGCACACCCTGGTCAGCTAATGTGACCAATTAGCCACTTTCTCTTAATCATTAAAGGAGATACAGCCCCAATACTCAGCCAGGCTCCTGTGAACAGTTTATTTTTAACCACACCCCGAGAGTTCAAGTCAGAGGATGAACTGGAGGCTCTGGGTATAGGCCTTGCTTTAGTAAGGGTCAATCAGACATTAAAATAATTCATCTACTATGTCATCATTCTGACAGTCAGTTTGACACCGGTTTTAAAAGGTGTTCCACACCTTTCCTCCATCAGTGGAAAAGGTGTCAGGCCTGAAATGGAGCCCTGTTTTAGTGTTTTACAAGAAGAAGATGCTCGAGCTTTGTAAGTTGTTTCCTATTTGGAGGTTCTAAATCGCAGCTATATCATCACCATTGTACAAATCTCGTGGAGGTTCCCCCTCCCACAACCACAGCACTCCCACGGGACACAGCAGGTCAGCAAACCAGCCCCTGTCTCATCCGGATGATCTGGAGCAAGGCAGCCTGGACATCCTCATCCATGTGACCCTGCAGAGGCAAACACTGGGTCAACACCAGAAACACGGCCCAGGGGTCTCCCCCACCCAGGAGCAGAGCAGAGCACTGGCCATGGCCAGTCCTACCTGCACGGCACTGAGAAGGTGCGTCCGATACACCGAAACCACCTCCTGGTGCTGCCTTTTGGCATCCTGGGAAGGACAGGGAGAGGTGAAATCAGGCATTTAACATCTGCTCTTGCCCATTTCCAGCTCTGGGCGCTCGGGTTTGTGCACTGACAGGCCAGCCAAAGCTGAATTTCAAGGTTAAAGTTATATCCCCTCCATTAACCAAGAAAAAACCCTCTTTGCTTCATTTTCTTTTTGTTATTTCTTACTTGCAGCAAAGCAATTTTGCTGAAAGGCTGCCAGAGCCAGCCTGGGGGCTGAGATCACAGAATCACAGAATATCCCAGGTTGGAAGGGAACCACTGGGACCATCAAAGTCCAACCCCTGGCCCTGCACATCACCAGCATCAGCTATTTGTCTAAACCCACCCAATTTAAGAACTCTTTGCCATATAAGGGTCAACCCTGCAAAGAGCATTAAAGATGTGTTTGTACATCTGTGCAGAAGTAGGATAACTAACTCTGAGCTTTAATTATGAGCTCTACTGTAGTCAGAGGGGCCAAAAACCTGAGTGTGCACCAAATCCCAGCACTCAGCAGGATGTGCTCCCCCTCACTGGTGGCACTCCATGGTAAGCAACACTTCAGGGTCTGCAGCCAAGGGAACACGAGTAAAATCCATTAAGAAAGGACCATCTCACTCTTTCAAAGTGAGAAAATATATGGTTGGGTTTCTGCAAGGAAGTGTTAAAACTGAGCTTGCACTCAGAAAGGTTCCTGGTGTGAACTAGAGCAGAGTACCACGCAGGCACAAATTCTCCCTGAATTGTTTGTGTCCTTTGCGTCTGGAAAAGCTGCCAAATGCTGCAACTCAAAATGCAGAGAAGGCAGAAAAATTTAGAGAGAGGCAAGAACTCAGGGAAATTAAAAATGAAACCCACCAAAAACCAGAACAGTGAATCCTGTACTTGCCTCAGCCTGCAGCCACCCCCTACCCCAGTGGCCACGGCCACGTTTCCCTGTTTATCCAAGGAATCCAGCAGTGCTACTGCACGTCAGACAACACCTTGGGTGAGTACTTACAGCCAGCTGCTGCTGGAGTGTTTTCACTTGGTTCTGGAGCACTTCCACCTGCTGGTTCTGCCTCTTGGAGGGGATCCCAGTGTAGGTGAGCTGGGACAGCCCGTTGAGGGCTTGTTTTAACCGCTCGACGTCGTTGAGCAGCTCCGTTATCTTTGAAAAGAGCACAAAACCCACCTCATTTAAGGATGTCTCACCAAAAACTAATGTTCTTCAGTGTTCTAGGTAGTCTGATGAAGGCCAGTAAGCACTGAAGGGTCTTTGTCCCAGCTTGCTAAGAGACTTCACTACAACAAAGGACTTTATTTTTGGGACATGCTGGGTCACATTGTGCTTCCTGGCACTGAGATGTGTCAGGTATATGGACCCTGGAGGGGTCCAAAAAAGCAAGTAGTTAAAGATATTCTAGGTCTAACTTCTAAAGAGAACAGTGAACCATCAGAAAGCAAGCCAGAGATGCCCAACAAACACAGCTCCAATGGAAGAATGACCTGATACCCCCAAAGTCTGAAGCTTTAATAGAATTTAAATACTACACATGATGTCCAAAATACATGAGGGATTAAAAAAACCTTAGTATAATGCAAACCCAGGACTTCATCTGATTTGGGCCAGTCCTGGGTACCTGATGCTCAGCACAAGGTCGTGCTTGAACACCTCAGGAGCTGCATTTGCAGCCTGATTCCTCCCTGCTGAACTGAGAGCACCAGGAGCATTAACTGCCACATCCCACCTTGTTATCCTTGGCTTCCACCTGCTTTGCAGACTCCTGGATTCTCTTCTGCAAGTCAATAATGGTTGTCAATGATTTATCACACCTTTCCTTCTGGTCTTTGATTTCCTGCTCGATGCTGCAGCTCCGCAGCTGGAGCAGCTCCTTCTCATCCTTCAGGGACAGCTCGCTCCTCCTCGCCTGCAGAGCCTCCTCACACGCCTCCTCGTACTTCTTACTCATGCTGGACAGATTCTCAGCTATGCTGCTGATCTGGGCCTCCAGAGTGCTCTTCATGGAGGTGTATTCTGCCATGTCAATCACTTCCCTGCTCCCCAGCTCCGTTAAGGCCTGTTGACTCAGCTGGAGCTCAGCCTGCAGCTTCAACATTGCCTCGCTTTTCACTTGGTTTTCTCCCTCCTTTTCCTTCAAGCTGGCTTTGATTGCTGTGATTTCTCGTTCCAGCATTTCCTTCATCTGTGCATGTTCCACCAGAGGTATCGAGGACTCCTTCAGAGCTGACAGTTCCTGCTGCAGCTCTCCCACTTTTAGTGTTTCCTGCTCGTAACGCTCCTTCTTACTCCTGAGGGCTTCCTTCAGGTCCTCCACGGTGTGACCCAGAGCCTCCTCCAAGGCCTCCATGTGTTCTCCTGAGAGGGGCTGAGGCTGCAGAGCCCTGGGCTCCCTGGCCCTGTCCTGCAGCTCCCCTCCCTCCTCCTCCTGCCCCGTGTACCTCCGTACCAGCCCCCTCAGCTGCCCGTTCAGCTCCTCCATCCTGCTCGCAAACATCTTCTCCATCTCGTGGGATTTCTCAGCCAGGATGTAATTCTGCTGCAAGTCGTTCTGGATGGACAAAAAGCCGTTTTTGAGCTTTTCATTCTCCTCTTTGAGCTTCTTGGTTTCCTCCTCGCTTTCCCTGCACTTCTGCTCCTGTTCCTGCAACTGTGCTCTTAATTCCTTCACTGTGGCTGCAAAGCTCTGCTCTCTGTCCTCAAAGGAGGCGACCGGGGCGTATTTTGACTTTATGCACTCCTGAATTGTGTCCAGCTCGTTCTTTTGGGCCTCAATTTCTGCGTGCAACTGTGAAATCTCCTCCTGCCCCCTCTGATACTCAGCCCTAACCGCAGCATTGTTCTCCTGCAGTTCGTGAACACTTTTATTTAAAGCGCTTACTGTGCTTTCGTGATCTTTTAAACTTATATACTCCGTTTTTAACTGATTCTGTAGGAGTTTCACCTTGCCTTTCAAAGCTCCGTTTTCCTCGTTTACCTTCAGGAATTCGTGCTTTATCTCCCCAATTTTGCCCTTCAGGTCTGACAGCTCCCCGTTGGTCTTTTCCAGGGTGTTGTTCAGGACTGATTTCACCTCCTCGTGTGTCGTAGCCAGCACATACTGGTCCCTCAGGGTCTCCCTTATGACTGTGTTCTCCGACACCAGTTTGCACACTTTTGCCTGCTCATCATCATACTTCTTCTGAAGCTCAACAAGCTGCTTTTCAAGCTCAATCCCGTTAGATTTTAAAGCTTCCACTTCTTTTTTGTGCTGTTCTGGAGACACATACACAGCTTGGAAGTGGCCAATGCTCTCACTTAAGTTGTTCTTCTCTGCCAGCAGCTTTTCAGCTTCTGCTTTGCTTTCATTGTACTTCTTGGTTATTTCAAACAACTTTTTGGTCAGGTCCCCCACAGCCTGATCATTTGTTTTCTTCAGTTCCTCGTGAATTTTTAAAGGCACGTTCTGGCTTTTCATTTCAGTTTTTAGCACTTGGACTTGCTGCTTCAGGATCTTGTTATCAGCCTGCAATCTCTCCAGTTCCTCCTGCAGAGCCTCGTTCTTCTGCGACGCCTCGGCGATCGCCCTCCCCAGCTCCTGGTTGCGGTGCTCCAGCCCGCTCCTCACGTGCTCGTGCTCCTCTGGCCTGACGTGCTGAGCCAGGGCAGCTTTCTGGCTCTCACACTCCCTCTTTAAAAGCACAACCTCCGCCTGCAGTTTCTCCCGCTCTCCTTCCACCTCTGATAACTTCCTCGCTTTCTCACTGACCTCGCCTGACAACAAACTCTTCATGTTCTCAAACCTCTCTGCAGGCACAGACTGGGCCAACTTGGCTGCTGTTTCTTTGAGCTGCCCTTCCAACTCCATGACATGCCTTCCCCTTTTATCCCGCTCCATCTCCAACGTAGCAAGTTCCTTCTGCAACCTCTTGTTTTCCTCCACCAGCCTTCCTTCATCCCTCTTGAATTCTTCCACCAGCAATTCGTTCTGCTTAATCTGGTTCCTCAGCTTCCCCACCTCAGCAGAGGCCCCCTCATACTTGGTTTTCATTTCCTTCAGCTGCTCCCTGAGCTCCTCTGCCACCTTGGTGCTCCCCGAAGCCACTTCGTTCGTCAGGTGGTCCTTCAGGGCCAGGAAGTGGGTCTGCATCTGCTTAACTTTGCCCTCAGAGTCGAACATCCTTTTCTGAACGTCTTTTAAAGCATCTTCCAGCTGTTTTATCTGCCCATCAGATTCCACCTTGGTCCTCTCACACTCCGATGCCAAAGCTTTACATTCGGATGCCTTGAGGGACAGTTCCCTCTGCAGTTTGCTGATTTCTTCCTTGGCTGCCCCAAAGCAGCTCCTCAGGTTGTCAAGTTCTTTCTTCAAGGTTTCCTTCTCTGAACTGGGTGATTGGACAGGCAGGGACAGCTCCAGGGGCCTCAGCATGGACCTGGACTGGAGGGAAATTGGCACAAAAAAGGCGTGTTTACAAGTCTGAAAAGTCATTTTCATGGGTTTATTGTTTATTATTATTATCACATTTTAATATGTGAATTGTCACACACAAAGAACTGTCTTAAATCCCTGTTGATCTGAACCTGTACAAGAGATTTCCTTTTCCCTTAAAATTGCACTAAGTTATTCTTGCCCATATTACACAACAGGCATTTCAGCTTCTAACAGTAAAAATCTTGAATATAGCTCTACATTATTGTTTCCCAGTCACAGGACCCCAGAAAAGTCTAGGTTGGAAGGGACATTAAAGCCCATCTCATCCCACCAACTCTCCCAGGCTGCTCCAAGCCCCATCCAACCTGGCCTTGGACACTTCCAGGGATCCAGGGGCAGCCACAGCTTCTCTGGGCAACCTGTGCCAGGGCCTGCCCACCCTCCCAGGGAGGAATTTCTTCCCAATATCTCATCTAAACCTAAATCTTAACTCATCAGACCCTACTGACATTAAAGTGCAGGTCTATTCCATTCCCCTTGTTATGCTATTCATATTTAATCACTCATCTGCCTGAACAAATTTGATTTATTAAGAGATTCCCCCCCATCCCTCAAACAGGTGAAAATAATTTTATAAGGAATGAGAGCAGAGTATGCCATGGTTAACAGAACCCTCCTGCTGAAAGGACTGAGGAATACAGTCATTTGGAATTCTAGAGGGGCTTGGGTTGGGAAGGACCTTAAAGACCATCTCGTTCCACCCCCAAGGGTCTGACAGGCCTTGTTTACACTGGAATTGTTGCTTTAGAAGGTTGACAGCTACCAAACAGAATTGTCAGGAAACGACCACATAGCTGGCAGGAAAAAAGAAATCTTCTGAATATTACCCAAATTTAAAGTAGAAAAAAATCATGGAGGTGGAACCCCAACTTTACCCTGTGACAGTTGATCCTGGTTTAGGAGAGCTCCTTACAGACCCTTCAGCACTCCAATTTCCTAGTATTTAAAAGCCCTGCCACAGACAGGACTCTAGAGGGCACCAGCAGTTAAAAATAAACACGGAAAAGCGAGGAAGCCTCGAGGTTTTGTGTTCAGAAGCAATGCTCAACAAACATGCATCTATGAGGACATTCAGCTTTCCCAGCATTGCTGTCTTAGCATTCTCTCCTCTGGTAAAATGTTTCTTACCTGTGATTCCACAGCGAGCACTTGGCCTTGTTTAACTACTGAATCTTCCTTTCCTAGATTTTCAAAGCAAATGGCATTCAGGTTCTGGTTAAAAACACAATCACAAGAACTACGATTTTCCTTCCTAATTTCAGTCTGTTCAATAGGGCCATGCTAGACTGAAGGTTGGTGTTTAAATACTTGGTATTAAAACAATCCCTCCTTAATTAATTGAGTCACATAAAAAGTCTGGACAAAGCCCTCCTAAGGAAAAGAAAACCTTGGGAAGATTACTGCTGTGCCAGGCTGGGTAAATTGTTCTGCAGAAGTGTCCTGGAAGCCACCTCACCCCGGCTGCAGGTCTGCACATGAGCACAGCAGGGAAAAGCATCTCCCTGCCCTCCAAAGAAGTGATTCCTCCTGACAGACAGCCAAACAGCTCTCAAAACGTTATTTAGTCTGTCAGGAGCCATTTAGTTACACAAGTGCAAGGCAGGTCTGTGACCAGGCTGGATGCAAAAGACTCCAGCCTGTGCAAATGGAATTATTTCCGGCAGAGGTGTAAACTGAGGTCTTGTGATTGGAAGTCAAAAGCTGCTCCACTCAAGCCTTGCCCCTGCCCGGTTTCCTGGTGCTGAGCCAGACAGGAGCATTGTGTTGGGGATGAGGGATGGAAAGGGGAGCTCCATGGGGAGCAGGGATCTTGCTCAGCTTGTTTTTCACGTTCTTAGAAGATGCAGCAGAGTCACAGTTCACATTTCACGAGGCCAGTCACTGTAAGTGAGGCTGATGGCAGTGCCCTGGCAGCCACCCACGGACACACCCGTGTCCAGCTGACTCTGCTCCGGGGGGGACACGATGCTTGGCTGGATTTAAGACCAACAATATGAAGAGATGACAAAAAACCCCTTTGTCTGTGTATCCTAACACTGCAGCAGGCACGGCAAGCTTTAAGAATTTACCATACTTACTGTTTCCAAAGTTACTTCCAGACCCCGCAGAGTCCCCCTAGAATCAAACAGAAGAAAACACAAAACATGAAGCTGAAAATTTGTTTTAAATTCTTTGGTGTATGTTAAACTAGGCATTAAAGGGCAGGGAAAGGTCTTACAAGGAGATAACCACTTAAAACTTTCGACAATTTAAAGCGTTTAAGTATTTACTGCTGCAAATATCGATGGCTCTATCACATTTCAAATCAATGAACGTACTTCATAGTATTTGAGTTTAGCTTTGAGAGCCTCAATAGTCCTCAAGCTTTCCTCCTGCTGCTTCTCCTTGGTAGTGAGGATTTTCTTCAACTCATCCTTCTGAAAGAGAAAGAAGTGCCAAGTAGCCAAAGCCACAAGAGGGGACAGATTTACAAGATCTCAAGCAACTTTTTAAAGAGTTTAGGGAGAACTTCAACCAAGATCAGCACTGAAAGAACCCCTAAAGTTTTATGTTGAAGTTCTTCCACAAGACTGCTTCTCTACAAGAGGAGTCTTGAAGAATGAGTCAAGCATATGCACCAACATAATCTGCTGTTGTTTAATTTATTCATATTTATTAGTCTTGCATTACTGAAAGTCACTAGAGATAATTATAATATTAAGTTTGCTTTAAAGGTGCCACAGGAATTACACATATTATCTGTAGTACTGGAAACGCTGTGCAGCTGTACAAACTGACACAGAGCAGCAGATACTTCATTTACCATTTTTAGGCAGCTTTTATTTCCTCTACAGTTTTAAATACATTACTGAAACGAGAGAGTTGCTTCCCCTATCTCCCAGTCCTGTTACACTTGCGGGTGAACTATCGTACCTCATTCTCAAGATCATCTGCAAACATTTGCTCCTGCAAAAATAACAAAAAAAAAAAAAAATCCCCCCCCCCAATCATTTTTTCAATGATGTTTAAGGGGCTTGCACACAGTTCAACAGCTGAGAAACCTATCCCAGTTCCTAATGCTCCCCATCCAGCCTCATCTCCCCTGTCAGAGGTTAAACAGGAGTTAGGATGTCTGACAGAGCACTGTCCCTAGAAACTGGAACATTCCTCACTTATCTAAATCAGACACTACTGAGGCAGAAAAGTACAACTTCAGGAGGAGTTTGCTGATTTTGGAAAGTGACTATTCAGAAGTCTGGTTTATAAAGGCAATGCTGAAGAGAGAGGCTCAGACAAGCCAGTGATTCCAAGAAGAAATATTCTTTCTATCCACGTGCTGCATTTAGGAAGAGCTGCATAAATGTACCTCTACAAAATTCAGTAAACAAACAAACATGAGCCTCCACAAACAAAAAAACAAACCCTGGTTTTATTTTCTTTCTGCTGGTCATGCTTAGCTCTAAGGAGAGGGATTTGTTTGTTTGTTTGTTTGTTTGTTTTTGAACAAGAATTTAAAAAAAAATGAGTGACACAAAGCAGCAATTCCCAGGAAAGGAATGAAGACCTCGCCCTAATTCCACGTGCTTTTCTTTCTACTCCTACTGTCAGCATCAGGGGGTTATCCCAGCTCTCAAGTCAGGTTGTTCCAAGGCCTGGTTTACCTCATTCAGCTGCATTTGTAGCCCACTGATTCTGTCCAGCAACATCCTTTGCTCCTCCTGCGCTTCTCTCATCCGATCTTTCAAGTCTTGGTTTTCCAGCTCCAAGTCCTTAAAAGTGAAATATGAGATTAATAAATACAGACAGACCATCAGACCACACACACCCTGGGAAAGGCAATGAATCTGAACCAGCAGTTTTAACAGCCACTGAAGACTCCAAGCCTTGCCTAAGGAGTCCCCTGATGGTTCTGTGGCCCTTCTCCAGGTCAGGAGTGGTCTGGAGGTTTACACAAGCACAGGCTCCTGAGCCTTCAGGCCCCCGAGCTCCAGACAGCTCATTCCTCTCAGTGCACACAGGGGTTGTGGAAGGAGGAGCAGAGCGGGATCACCCTCAGTGCTGACAGCCCTCAAGAGCTGCTTATCTGTGTCTGTTAACACATAACAATAACTCCTGTTAGAGCAGCTCCTGACACCAACCACTGCAGCCAAAGGTGCAAGCCTTTAAGTGTGAAACTGTTCCAGCAGCCACCAGAGCCACCCCAGTGACATCCAAACCCAACAGAGTGATGGGTCCCTGTGCCTCAGTCAGTGCTCACATGCTGACACAAAGCACCTTTAACTCTTGCCTGAAATCGCTGCCTTAACTGTGGAACTGCTCTGGCCCCCACCAGAGAACAGAGATCTTTATCCTTGCATTACAAAGCATTTCAGAGTGAAGGCCTCCTTTTTTCAGGGCTTTGTTCCCCACAGATTAAAAGCGTTGTTTACCTTTCTGAAAACTGTAATGACATGGGAACGAGATGGGAAATTAATGCTGGTTAGTAGAATTGTGACACAGATTACTTTGAGTATGACACAAACATACATCTCTTGAGAGTGCTGAAAAAATAAATCTTCCTGGTTTGTGACTCTGGTGTTACTGCAGAGACAGAAGGTTAAGAGGTAGGAAAGGTTATGGAGACTTGCAACTACTTATTACACAAGAAAGCATTTTTCCTGAAAGAAGTTTACAGCTTATCTGCATAATTGCACATTCCACAGTCAGGCAATTAAGTTTTAAGCAAACAGCAATATATGACCTTTCCTAATGGAATCATTAGTGCTTCCTTTGCAAGCTCATCTTTCTTTGGTTCATCTGGTTCATTATCCACGTGGGAATACCCAGATCACAGGAATCCTCCTCTTACCTGAGCATTGTGTTCCTTCTGATACAGTTTGACATTCACCTCCTCCTGCACAAACCCCCGACTCCACTTCTGTGACATGTTGCTAATCTGTAAATACAGCAGTAAAACAGGGATTTATTTGTACTCCTGCTGTGTCCTGCAGACACCCTTTTCTGGGGATAACAGGCTGCTCCCACCCCCCTTCCAGCTCCCACGGGGAGCAATCCTACAACATTCCCATTTTGACAGCTTGCCTCGCAACAAGAGGTCACCCATGATCTCATCCCCACACAAATGGGAGGCTTGTCAAAACTCTAATCCTGAATATGCACATCATGGAATATTTTTCACACAGAACCAGCCACACCATCTGATCCCAGCTACAGACGAAGTTTAGAATCATAAAATACTGAACAGTTCTGTGTCACAGCACAATCCTAATCAGATACTCACCTTTTGCTCAGCCTGCCCTTTCTTCATGCTGTCCCTTCCTAAAAAAAGCACCACACAAATAGGAGGTTACGAAATGCATTTCATTCAGATCCATGCAACAATGCAACACATTCAGCTCATTCTATCCACTTTCCATACTGGGAGGACATTTCAAAAAAAATAGTTCACCACCCACCCTCCAGTTAATCAAACATGGAAACATTCAAAAGAGCAAAGTTTTTCTATAAATAAGGCTAAAAACTCCAGTGATCAACCCTACAATGCCAGGCTCAGCAACGTTAACCCCTCGAGGCGTCAGAGCCTGCATTTACCTTAAAAGCTTTACTAAAACCAAACACAACCCCAAAACCTTTCTTTCCCCTCCCCAAAGAGGCAGTTTATCAGTGGGGACACACAGTTCTACCCAGAGAGCACAGTGGTACAACCAGGTTCCTCCTACCTTTGCCGGAGTCCTCAAGGGCAGCTTTTATTAAAGCCAAAATGTCAATATTGTCCCCAATCCTGGCATAGTAAGCACAGTCATGCCCAAGGCCATCAGTCAAACTCACATCCGCACCATTCCTGAGCAAAACCTCCACGGCATCCCTGCAGCCGTACTCACAGCCCAGCATCAGGGCAGTCCTGGCGTGGAGAGAGAGGGGGGTGAGCTCTGGGGAGCCCTCCTGGAGGGAGCAGCTCTTACACACACAATCCCTCCTACTTTCATGTCTAATCCCAGAAACTGCAGCCCAGGCACCTTCCCTCTGTCCAGAGAGGAAACAGCTTTAAAAAGTAGTTTAATCAACATTTAAATATTTGTTAAAAAGCAAACAAACCCACTATAATGATAGTATCTTCATGGGACCAGCACAAACATGCTGCCTTTGAGAGTCTCCCAGTGTTTTGAAAACTTTGGTTTTCTCTATTAGATACAAACCTCAACAGACACAACAAGCACAAGATGAGGAGTTTAGACAAAGCCTGGAGAGGGGAGCACCTGGGAGCCCTGGCAACGCTTCCCAAACACTTCCCAACTGCAGGACGTGCCACGGGAGCAGCCAGGCTTTGTCCCATGGCAGCCTCACGTCCCTCGGCCACCAGGCAGGAGACCTCCCAGGAATAACTGGCAGAAGCAGCAGCTACAAAGAGAAACCCCCTCCCCTGAGCCAGAAATAAACACCTCAAGGCCTTGAGGTCCCTTCAGAACTCCAATGGACTCAGCACGTCTTGACAAAGCCCCCCTTTTGTCCTGAGCCATTTTGCATATTGATCCCAAAGGGTGCAAGATGCAGCTTTGGACACAAACTCTTGAAACAGCCAACTGTAGGTTCTCTGCTGGCAGGAACAAGCCTGGGTGTATTTTAGATGCAACTAAAAGCAATAAAATAAGGCCAGGTTTATCTGCGTTGCTGAACTGGCACGGCTACTTCTGAACTACATCCCAGGTTCTTTTCCACCACATTTAGCACGTTTATTCTGCAGCCTGAGAGCCAAGGGGCAGCTTTCCACCCTTCCAGTGCCAGCAGGCCGTCCAGCAACGCTCTGTGTGCGTTACCTGTTCTGTTTGTCCCTGGCATTGACATCTGCCCCTCTGTCTATCAGCAGCTGGCAGACTGCGGGACGGCACATCTGAGTGGCCAGCACCAGTGGTGTCCTCCCATCCTGGAGAGAGGCAGGGAGGGGAAAGACATGAGGCAGGGGAGAGGAAGCAGAGAAAGTAGGGGGACTCCCCCAGGGGTGTGTGCAGGAGCAGGGTGAGAGCAGCACTCACGCCATCCTTTGAGTTCACCACGGCGCCGTGGTCACACAGCAGCTGAATGCTGGAGGAGCAGTCTGACATGGCTTTGGGGAGACAGAGAGAGAGCAGGTCACGCTGCTGACAACAGCCCAGACTCCTCCTCGGGTGCGTTTGGCCCACAAAACTTCACCCAGGTATGTGAAAGCACTGCAGGGCTCTGCAGCCTGGTCCTCCCACCCCCCAAAGTGCCCAAAGGAAACCAACACTCCTGTTCCAGACACCGTGTGGCACAAGCAGGGTGCAGAAAACCCAGAGTGAAGCTATCTTATCCTACTGACAGCTCTGCTCTGAAACTCTGCTGAACATTTTACTAGAAAATGCACAGGCATCAGAGGAGACTCTCAGACCTCCAGCCCCCAAGACTGTTCACTTCACTGCTGAGGACAAGTGTCATGACAGCACAAATCACTCTCTCCTATTACTGTCACCAAAACTAAAAGGGAAGAATTCTGCCCCTCTGAAAGTGAATCCATTGATTAAACCTTAGTTTCATATACAGCTGCAAGAAAAGCAAAACCCTTACCTGCATCATGAAGAGCAGTTCTTCCCTGGAGATCCACATTCTCCGTGGGACAATTGTACTGTTAAAAAAGAAGATGTGCCACTTATATCTGCATGGAGACATGCACCAAATAAACAGAAGTTTCAAAGAACCCATTAAAAATTTAAAAAAAAAAAAATAAAAAAAAATAAAATGAGCATTAACTGACCCAGGAATAAACGAAGCAAAAATAAATATCACACAAACCTAAGACAACCCTCAATATTGTTTCATTAATGAAAGATTAAAGCTCTTTTCCCCATGACTGTCTTATTTTTTTAAAAAGAATCTAATTGGTTAAAAAAGAAACCACAGGAGAAAGGCATATCCCAATTCTGAATCAGTGTATTTCAAACCTCCTTTTCCCTCTCACTAATAAGAGACAAGCTGGATTTTTCAGTACCTGCAAGAGCTTCTGCAAACACAAGGCATGTCCATATTTTGCAGCTAAATGCAACGCGTTTCTCCCTAAAAACAGACCAAAGGCAATCCAGGATTTATTTTGAATGGATTATTGATGAATATTCACATCACTTTAGATACAACAGTCCCTCTGTGTCAGTGCCCCCCATTCTGCCTCTAACCAAGGCATCCCTTTTGTACACACCTCACTGTTTGTTACAGTCTGCCTATTTTAGAGAAACTGCAACCAGGGATTCAAGTTCATTAGTGAACTTAACCTCAAAACACTGCAAATGGCTCCACATAAGCACTTAAAAAATAAACTGTCACATGAAAGGAGCAGGCCAGGTTAGTTCTGTAATTCTCTTGTTTTCGAGTCACACAGAAAATGAATTTTTTTTTGCCAACTGTAGAAAGGAGGAAGATCCACCCTGTGGTTCAGCTTAATTCTATTCCAAATTAACACCCAGCTGAGAAGAACATTTTCAAGCAGCCCCTGGAGCCCTGAGGAAGCCCACCTGCAGCATCAGTGGCCGTGATATCCACTCCGTGAACAAGGATGGTGTTCAAGCAGTCCAGGTTTCCCTTTGACGCTACCACATGGAACCTGTAAAGGAGGAAACACCTTGCTTAAGCACAGCTGTTTTGTACCTAAAAATGGCAGTATTAGCCAGGAAAGCCAGAGCCAACAGCTGCACACTGAAGGCATTACACAGGACAAACCCAGCTCTGGACAGTATCCAAACCCAGGTGAGAGCTGTGCAGATATTACTTTAAGGAACAAGACAGCTTTCTTGAGAAACAGCCATTATTTATCTAATCAGTGAACCAGGTGAAATACCAGTGTGGTTTCAGTTTCTCTTTAATACTCAAACCTGGCAAGAGCGAGTATTTAAATACTGCCCTTCCCTTGGAAGTGAAGGTAGTTTGAGGATTTCCCATCCTAGCCAGCTGGTATTCCAGATTAGTACACTGGAATTGAACATGTTGTATTGCATAGACTTAGGGATTCAAAAAAGCTTTTGGAGAAGCAGAAGATTGGGAATTGAGGAACTTTCAGGAGCTTCCCAGGCCCACTGGGGCCCTGCGGTCACTTACGCGGATCTCCCTTCCACATCCAGCTTTGTGGGAGTGACTCCTTTTTTGGCCAGGATGGACGAAACCTTTTCCACATCGCCCCTTTCAGCTGCTTTCATTAACCTGTCATCGTATTTGTTCCAGTCCGGGTTCAGCTGTGCAGGAGAGAAGCAGAGAGGCGAGTGAGCCCGTGGGGCAGCACCAACCCAGCGAGGGCAGGGTGGGGGGCACAGCAAAGCACGTCTTGGTCTGCAGAGGCAGTCACACCATCAAGCTGCTCACAGGTGTTTGTGCACAACGTCGCTGTGACACCTCAGCCAGGCTGCTGGAACTGAACAGTGCCCAGACACGACCTGGGTGAGCCACTCTGGTCCTGAAGGAGACCTCTAGGATCAAACCTCTTTGGTTTTCCTCGTCCTGCTTCATTCTTTGCTCAGTTTTCATGTTTCAACAACTAATGGATGGTCTAAAAATATGCACCAGGACACAGCTTTTCCTGGCTGTGCCAGACTGTGCACTGGGTCAAAAATTACCCGAGTAATTGCTAATGGTGGTCAAGAGAACTGAGCTGTAGAAGAAAGAAATTCAAAGTTCAAAAGCCTGCAATTCCCAAAGCAATGGAGAGGGCAAAGGAAGTCCAAGTCAGTTATAAATAGCCCACCACACATTCAGCCCCAGACAGTCGTCATCCCCCACTTTTCCCTTGTTTACTTCCAATTTAGAATTTCAGGCCACAGGCCAAGCCTCCCACCCCAAGATACAGAGTTTGTTCTCTTCACTGCCAAACCACCCCTCCTGAATGGCTTTGGGCTTTCCAGGAATTTCTGCCTGTGACAGAAACCTCCCAGCCAAGCTGGACACTGAAGAACAAGATTTAAAAAGGAGCATTATATTGAAATCTAACTCTGCACAGCAAAAGAATTTGTTGACAACAGTGAGACACAAGCAGCCTGTAGGTGCACGAAGTTACTTATCCCTGTGGATCAGGAGTTCCACACCTCACCAAATAAAGAACATTTAAACAGATAACTCGAACCTAGGGTTTGCCAGGAAAAAGAGGATACACAAAAAGAACAGAACCAAAAGCCCACTGCCAGCACCTGCATCTGTAGTGATTTGTAAAGTGGAATTGCAATCGTGACCAGGGGAGGCTGAGAGGGGTCTCATCAATCCATACAAACATCTCCAAGGGGTGCCAGAGGGTGGTGCCAGACTCTTCAGTGGAGCCCACTGACAGAACAGGGAGCTATGGCCATAAACCAAACCATGAGAAGTTCCACCTCAACAGGAGGAAGAACTTCTTTCCTTAAGGGTGGCAGAGCACTGGAACAGCTGCCCAGGGAGGGCATGGAATCTCCCTCTCTGGAGACATTCCAAACCCACCTGGATGAATTCCTGTGTCACCTGCCTTGGCAGGGGGTTGGGCTGGATGATCTCCAGAGGGCCCTTCCAGCCCTAAGTTTCTGTGTGATTATCTTTACTCCCCTTTCTCACAACAAACAAGATTACAGTAATCATGAAGGCTTAACAACAGCTTACTCAGTACAACGCTTGCTAAAAGTGACATGAGGTAATAAAAATAGACCACTAATGACATTACCACCAGTGTTGCCCAGCTGAAGTGCAGAACTCATTTGTCAATCAATTAAAACATCCATTAGCCTGAAAGCCAAGCCAGCCTGGCCTAATGAAGTCACTGTGCTGGTGTCACCACCAGCCCCAGCAAACTCTGCCTGCACCGCCTGGGAACGCCGCTGTCCCTTCCCAGCCTGGACACCATTCCTCTGCAAAGCCACCTCCTCAGCTTCAGGTTTTAATTCCAAACACCTTAGAGGCTGTGCACACACAGCATCAACTCTGTGCCCTCTAAATTCTTCTGCACATGGCACATTCCCATCCTCTCAGGAAGGGGATCCCACCTGGAGTGTCAGTCACTGGGCCGGGATTGCCCAGCTGCACCTTTGCAGCTCATACCTGCTACCACAAACTCACCCACATCTACAGAAGATCCTCCCCAGCCCCTCCTTGCTCCCATTTAATAAAACTTCTGACTAACAAATGCATTACTTAAAAAAAAAACAAAAAACAACAAAACAAACCAAACCCAAACAAACAAATCCATCACTTTCATATTTTTTCCCTTTGGTTATCACAGTAAATCATATCCACGGCCTAGGATGTACTACATTTACAGGGGCTGGAGGGACAGCACCGGGGGGAATGGCTTCCCACTGCCAGAGGGCAGGGTTAGATGGGATAGGGGGAAGAAATCCTTCCCCTTGAGGATGCTGAGGCCCTGGCACAGATTGCCCAGAGAAGCTGTGGCTGCTCCATCCCTGGAAGTGTCCAAGGCCAGCTTGGACGGGGTTTAGAGTGACCTGGGCTAGGGGAAGGTGTCCCTGCCCACGGCAGGGTTGGGACAGGATGAGTCCCTTCCAACCCAAACCATTCCATGATTAAATCATTACCCATTTAACAAATGCATTTCACATTTAAGGAAAATTCCTCACAGGAAAGGTTGTTTTAAGAGACACAACACACATTAATTAAACAGCACCTACGCTACAAAACATTTACGCAATTCGAGCTCTCACATTTTTGCAGCTGTAAATGACTGCCAGGGACATGAAAGCTCAGATACCTACAGTGTCTTTAGCTGCACAAGAAAACCAACAGATCATCCTGAACTCTGAGCCTCGTGCTGCCAGGAGGGATCAGTTTATCTCACATCAGCTCACAGCGCCCGGAGCTCACACAGGCTGCTCCCAGGAACGGCTCCTCTCCGCCGCCCTGGATTCATCCTGCTCCGGCCGTCACTTAGCTCGGATCCCCCAGGATGTTCTCCCCATCTTCAGGATCATCTTCAGACTTCATAACTCTTGGAAAACTCCCGGCCAGAGGAGCCGTGTGCGCTCAGGGCTCCCCAGAACCCTCCCAGAGCCGCGGGTCGGGTGGGAGCAGAGTGGCTGGGGCTCCCAGGGAAATAGTGCCCAGACCCCGGGGATCTTGTAAACAATACGTAGACAGTCTCCTGAGGCTGATCTATTTTCTGATAGCCCCGTCCTTGCTAGGCAGGCATAGAAAGCAATGGCCATTAGTGCATTCCCGGCGTGCCCGCGCCCTGAGTAATGCGGGGCAGGTTTGGTGTTAACTGAGGAGACAGGCACGCAGGAAACCCTGCTGCAGGGTTGTTGTGCTCTGCAGACGGGCAAACACTGGCTCTAAAATAACAAACACGGTAGTCAAATTAACTGTGCACTGACATGGGGGAAGGTCACGCTTATCACCACTAATAACACACGAGGACTGAAATACTCCCAGGAGTCACTTTTTCCCCATTCCACCAGGCCACAGAGCTGAAACCAGACTCAGGCTCAGACTTCAGACAGTTACGACTGCGGAGCAGATGGAATGCATGATCCTATTTTGACAGAAATGTAACCCATTTCAAATTAGAAAACACACATGCCTCTGCTTTAAAAAAATTCTCCTTTTACAGCTCTGAAACCCTTTCTGAATAGAACCTGGTTTCAGCTTACTGCTGCTGCCAGTCTGTCTCCCAACATGAGGAACGAGAGGAGTCGCAGAGGCTGTGAAAACATTCAGTGACAGCGCAATGATTAACAGGAGGGGAGAAGGAGAGTCCCCTTTCACAAGTTTTAAATTTAAATGGAGATCTCCCAAGTGCCATATTTAGAGGAGTAGGTCAACAAGGCAAGCAATGCACTGTTTTGTCTGCAGAAGAAAAACCTGGTCCAGGGCCAGAAAATCCACACACACACCCACTCCCACCCTGGAGGACACACACAGGAGACTACAAATAGCCTAATAAAAGGATCTTCTCAGCAAAGAGATTTAGAATCACTCTTTCATATTTGGACTAATTCACTCCTTCCCGGTAATTTCTGAACTATCCCACATCCCCCTTTGCCTCTCAGCACCACCGTGTTTCCCCAAGGAATGCTCCAAGACCTCTCTGCAATTGGTACCCATGTGACAAAGCCACGCCAAAAAAGTGCAGAGACTGCACTGTCGTCTTCTGACCAGAACCAAGTCTGTCTCCTCAAGCTAAAAATGGCTTTTTTTTGGGGGGGGAGGGAAAAAATAAATACACTTCACAAGTGACAGCACCAGAAAAGGGCTGTTTAACCAACAGCAGTTTGGTGAGAAGTGTAGGTAAGGCTGTGGCTGCCGGGTGTACAGCCTTCTCCAGAGTATTTATCCCGAAGGTTTTACTCCTCTCCACGTTATCTGCCTGCAGACATTCCTGGTGACTCGTGAGCTGCAGCCCCTTTGTGCTGGAGATCCTCCTTCGACAGTGCTGACCACAGGGCTTAGGGTTGCTAAACCACACTGCCCAGCCCTGCCCAGCTCCAGCCGGGCACAGAGCGGCTCTCACAGCTCCATGGGCACCGGGCAGCCTCAGGAAACACAGCTGCAAACTGCCCCTGACTAAACTGCTCTCCAAGGCACTGAAATCAGGGACCCTGAAGGGTAGAAACAACTTGAACAGTTCAGAACCCAGTTCAGAGCTGTTTATCAGAACACAGACCAGAAACATCATCAGACAGGGGCAGTGCAGATCCCTGCAGGTGCTACACTGCCCACCACCCCACAGATGCCTGGCCAGGGCCAATGTTACCTGCCTTTTATTAACACAGAGCACCTGTTTTTTCTAGGCTCAGCCTGCCAGGAATCCTTCCCAGCTCCAGGTCTCCAAAGATAAGGAGCATCCCATCTCCTCCATCTGTCAGGATCAGAAGCAGCCTCGTTCCCAGCAGTTTGTCTGGAGCACTCCCTGTTTGAGGGATTTATCTGAAGCAGACACGCTGGGTGCCTGCACACTGTGCATCCATCTGGGATCCAACACCCTTGGGAGGGATGGAGAGACATGTTCACACCACCCTGCTCAGAGAGAGAACATAAACTGAGCAGGCACAGGATACTGCTCCAAGTGCCCTCCTGGCTCTCAGGGAGTGACAAACTTCCAGGGCTAGAGGGATTCTACCCACGTGCCAATAATCCTGAATGAATCACTGCATTGACTTCTCCAGTTTTTCCTCAAGTCCAGGTGAGCTCTGAGCATCCTCGACAGCCTTGGGTAAGGAACTGTCCAGCTGAGCTCTAACAACATGCAGGGACAGGACAAAGGAACAGCTTCACGCTGAAAGACAGGAGATTTAGATTTTAGGAAGAAATCCTTCCCTGGGAGGGTGGGCAGGCCCTGGCACAGGCTGCCCAGAGAAGCTGTGGCTGCCCCTGGATCCCTGGGAGTGTCCAAGGCCAGGTTGGACAGGGCTTGGAGCTGCCTGGGACAGTGGAAGGTGTCCCTGCCCGTGGCAGGGGGTGGCACTGGATGGGCTTTGAGGTCACCCCACCCAGTTCAGAAATACCAGCTGTAATTTAAAGCAGCTCTTAAGCCCTTCAGCCTGAAAGCTGGGCTAAAGCTGTGAAAGTGAGCACAGCCCTGTCACGGCTGGGCCAGGCAGCTGATCCCATTACCAGCAAACCCCAAACGGGACAGGGCCCCGCTAATGCCGTCAGTGGGTGACATAAGCACAGGCCAGAGCACAGCTCTGGGGACACCCTGCCAGCACCAGCACAGCAGGAGCTCACAAACCTACCAACGGGCCTCCACACAATCCCAGATGGGTTTGGGCTGGAAGGGATCTCAAAGCCCATCCAGTGCCACCCCCTGCCAACTATCCCAAGTTGCTCCAAGCCCCATCCAACCTGGCCTTGGACACTCCCAGGGATCCAGGGGCAGCCACAGCTTCTCTGGGCACCCTGTCCCAGGGCCTCCCCACCTGCTCAGGGCAGGATTTCTTCCTCATGCCCCACCTAACCCTGCTGTGTCTCAGATGCCAGGGGCAGGCTCACACATCTGTCAGGCTGCTCATTCTGATTTCCTGCTCCCTCTCCAGAGGTCAGAGTACATTTGTAATCAAAAGAAAGGCCTGGCAGACACACCCTGCATTTCATACAGCACTAAGTGACAAATGCTTTTGAAGTAGTTTGATTTATTTGGAAACTGCACAGGCTGGCAGAATGAAAGGGTAAGTTAGACTAGTGAAACTATTTTTTTTTCCCAAAAGATGTTCAGCAGGTGCAGTTTCCCCTGCAGTGCAGAGGCACTTCACTATCACCCATCTATTCTGTAGATTTTGCCTTACCTGCATTTGCCTAGAAAAATCCTGCACATACCACCTGCAAGGAACAACAGGTCCCTCCCAGCATTGCCAGCATCCCCTTTCCACATGACTGGGATGGGATGGGAAAATCCACCAGCACCAGCCACAAGAGTTCACAAGGTTCGGTGGAAGTGTCAAAGGACTCTGCCTACAACCCCTGAAGGAGGCAAGCCCCGATAAAAGAATTTAAAATAGTCTCAATTTTGTTCTGAAACAGCCTCCTCGTGTCTCGTGGCCAGCACACAACCACAGTGCACTTTACTGGTGAAACAGCCTCGAATTCCCAGCCTTGAGACACAGACTGACCTGGACACCAACAAAAGTGATCAGAGCTGCTTATGCACTCTGCAAACAAAGCAACAAAGCAGTGGCTCTGCAGCTCCTTAGAAAACTCTGTTAAGTCCATTTTATGGTGACTGAGGCCGGACTCACACACAGCAGAGCAAAGCAGAGCACCACAGCTCCCACCTCGCAGATACAGCAGCCCAGGTCCTGCTGCTCCTTCCCAGCTTCACCCCACGAGTGCCCAGGGGAAAATGTTTCCCCTTAAGCAGGGGGAGAAAGCAGGAGCAAGGTCAGAGTGCCAGGAAGGGCAGCACATCACCCTCACCCTTCCCGGGACCCCGGGCACAGCATCAGCTGGAATTAGGAGCTCTCAGCGAGGCCCCATTGATTTGTGTACTTCCATTTATTAGCAAAGCATCAGGAAATATCAGGGGCTGATGAAATACAGTGTGATTATTACATCCATACACAGGGATAGCCCCAAGCACATGTGCACAGGGAAGGGATAACCCACTGCAGTCCCAGCCCTGTTCTGTCACCATTAAGTGATGAGAACGTGGAGACAGAATCGCTCTCAGATGTTCAAGCATTTGCTTGCTAATATTAATATTTAAATACTGGCAAAGTGCTCCCTAAGTTGCTTCTACACCAAAGGTCAGATGAACTCAAACCAGATAAACCATGGAGCTTATCTGTGTAATTATGTCTGCAAATCAGCTCAGGGTATTGAACTCAGAGGCACTCACTAAACCCCCCCTCTTTTAAATATTTTTAATTGCTACATTCCAAACTGATAAAGCATTAAAACTCTCTTCTACCGAGCCTGAAAATTACAATGCACCTGTAAACAGGCTGCACCACAAAGCTTTTGCTGGACCACAAATTGCCTGTTGTGTTCCTTCAGCATCAACCCCAAACATCACCGAAACAAACACCTAATTCCAGTTAACTAAATGCAAACGAATCACAAAGGGGTTTTTCCAAGGAGCACAGGCATTATTAGCAGGAGCCTCAATAAAGCTTCCTGGAACCAAAGGTGCTGGAAAGAACAACCCCAGCCCGGCCAGGAATGCCATTTGAATATTGCAGTGCTGTGGGTCCTCCGAGATACCAGCACAGAGTCACCCCAGGCTGCCCGAGGGAGGCAGGGATGGCACAGGGACTGCTCTGGCCACGAGCAGCAAGGCTGGAAGAACCCACTGCTGCCTCCCAGCACCGTGAGCAGCGAGTGGCTCCCCAGCTGCTCTGCCTTTGCACGGGGCAGTCGTGACAAACACCCCCAACACCTCGCTCCTGTACAAACCACCCTGTGCCACCAGCAGCACGAGGCTTGCCCGTGCCTCCAGAAGTGATCTTCAACCTGTGAAGGCTTAAAATTATCAAACATCTATTTTTTACTTCGTTCCTTCAGTTACTAATGTGTGTTTGGCAGCACTCTGGGGTTACAAAGCATTTTTAACATATTCGTACAAAGAGATGGTGCTGCTGATGAATTAGCAAATTCAAACAGTATTCTTCATTCCCCCAGTAAAATGGGTCAGACCAGAACAAGAGGTGGTACCTGCCCTCTCTGGTGCTGACAGGGCAGGAGTGGATGTGTAATTTCGTACTGGGTCACCCCACAAAGCTCCACTCCTTACCTAGAGGAAAACTCACCCATTTAACAGAGCTGGGCAGCCTCCACGGGGAAGAAAACTGTTGACACAACCCTGAACAAGTTTAGCTGTCACTAACTACAGAGCCTGTGCAGATATTAATTTAATAATCACAGATCATCAGAGCAGGGCAAGTGCTCAGGTGTCCACCTTTGTTCCTTGCACAATGGTTTCCACTAATTATAGACGAGGTTCAGTTTCTCTTCATTAAACAAAACCCAGCATCACCCTTCCCAGAGGAGAAAGGATTGGTAGAAGCTTTCACATGGTTTTGTGTCTGCTCATTGCCACCACGTGCAGGTGATTCCTATCTCAGGCAGCACTGCCGGTTTCTGAACCACCCGTGGGTCTCACACCAGCTCCACCTCACACCTTGGGATGCAACAATTCCAGAGGGAAAAAGACCTGCTGCTGCTCAGCGGCACTGCCAGGAATCCCGTGTTTCCCAGGAACCCCAGGAGCCCCCTTCCCTAAATTCCAGGCCCCATCACAAAGGGCAGAGAGGTTAAAACCCCACACTGAAGAGGTAACACAGCTCAGGTTTAACAGAACACCTCCACAGCTGCTTCCCAAGTGTCACACAAACAAGTGGGCACCTCTCCCCCCGCAGGGGCCGCAGTCAGAACCTCACCCCTGACACTCCATCTGCAGAGGCCTGAACCAAAAATAACGTTGCAGAACAATGAACCAAACCTTCCCCAACCACCTTCTCATCTCAGGAGAAACCCAGCAGTGAGCATGTCATTTGTACAGACAGCTGCACACAGAACTTCTGACTCTGCTGGAGGAGCACGAACCAGGTCACAAACTCACATTTACAGTACCAGGATGTATTTTGGAACCTCAGAAACGCAGCCAGTGTGTGCTGCTGTGGGCACCCGGTGGGACTGACTGCATTAATTAAAGCCTTTTCTGTATCTGCTGGTGAAAGAGGCATCACCTCTGACCTCACGGCTTTGTGCTCCACAGAGTCTCACATTAAAGCTTCCAGCCTACACTCCTGCCAACGACAAGCATTTGTCTCACTATTCAAAGCACCAAACAGGCTGCTCAGATGATTTTCCAAGCACCATCAGCCAGCTGGCGTTGGCAAAACCAGGTAATTCCATTGCAGGCACAACGTTCTGGATAACTGTGGAATTGGTAATAATTAATGCTTTTACTTTTTGCTGCTCTTTGCGGCTTCCCTCCATCAGGAGCCCAGTAATAAAGCCATTTCCAACAGATCTCCATCAGAAGGCACCTAATTATTCCCTTAACCTGGAGGGAAATTTCCAAAAGCAGCATGGATTAGGTTTCTCTCCACCCCCCAGGAAATAGCACTGGGTGGGGAGAGGAGAGAGGGATGAAGTTTCTCAAACAGGCAACTCTTTTACTCTCCTTTGAGCAGGATCTGTAAAGCTCCTGCTGGCAGGATTCCCACCCACTTCCCTCCTTCCCCAGCAGCAGAACAGAGACCTGGCTTCATCCCTTCATCCCCTTCGGCCTCACGGTTAACACCCACCCCTGGGGATGGATTTCTGCCCCCATACAGAAGTTTATAGGTTGGTATTTGATGAGCTGGTGATCATGTAACCAAACTATGCAATAAGCAGGGGAAATGAGTTTATCATGGATACAAAGCCCAGTTTTTAAGGGATCTTGCTGAAAGCTATTTCCCTTCGCATATTTTAGAATAACTCCAGCTCTTAAAAGTATTAGAAGTACTCAAACCTCCTTTGAAGGCAAGGATCGTTGAGCCCTCACCTATGGAAGCGAAAAATCTCCATGCCTACTCAAAACAAATACGGGTGCTGTCAGTCTTCGCTGAGACTTAATTATTGTGGGCTAATTTGAGAATGACAAACAGCTCTAAAGTACAGGACAACCGATGAGCACAAGGCAGCGCCAGCCTACACATGACAAATCATCATAACTGACTCGTGAATCACTGCCGTGCTCCGGGAATGCTCCGGCCCCGCCGGGAGCTGTCACTGCCAGGGACCGCGCTCAGCACTTCCCAAACCTCAGCATCCACGCCTCTTTCAGGCGAGTGATTATGTGCAGGTAGCAGCTCCAGAGCCGAGGCAGATGCGCAGGAGGATTTTAAAGGCAGCCAGCATCTCAAAGGACAGCTGACAAAAGGCAGCGTCTCACGTTCTTCCTGCCCTTTCCCGCTATCCCGCGGTGCCAGCGGGATGAGGGATGAGCTCGGGAGCGCAACTGACAGCGCGGATTCCCGGGGGGGCGTCCACCCAACACTCACCATCAAAGGTGATTGACCACACAAAGCGATTCCCGAGCACGGCTTTCTCCGGTTACAAAGACCTCCCCCACCAAAAGTCACCGGCAGGGGTGAGCGAAGTGAAAATAAAGACCAACGAAGCCAGTCAACAGCAGCCTAAATTTAGGAAGAGAGAGAGAACCAAGGCACAGACAACTGCACCATCGCAAAGGTGCATTTCCAGAGGTTCTGCCTCGCCCAGGCCTAGCATTCCAGCCTGGATGATCAGGAAGGAATCACAGCTGTGCAGTGGCCAGCTGCCCTCTGAGAGGTTTTTGCCCGCTTTCTGAGCACGTCCTGCTTCCCGAGCGCTCCGGTGCTGCCCCGTGAATCGCTCCCGCAGAGCTCCTGCCATCCTGCCCATGCCGTGCACACACGGGCGCCCCAGGGCTGGCTGCCAGCCGGGGCTGCACCGGCTCCGGAGGCTCCGATGGAACACAGAGGTGTTAATTCCTGCCGGGGCCGGCCGGCAGAGCCCAGGGCAGCGCTAAATGCGATCGCACGCCCGTGTTCCGAGCGGGCGGCCGGAATGAGCGCCGGGGGCAGGGAATGTCACCCCCTGGCTCCCGTGCCCCCTCCCCGGCACAGCCCACCGGGGGTCCCTGCCCTCCAGACCCCGGGACCCTCCAGCGATCCCAGCTCCCCACGGATCCGGGGGGCTCTGCCCCCCACTCACCCCGGCTCCCCGCGCTCCCTGCCCACAGCGGAGCCCCCGATCCCGGGGAGCAGGGACCCCCCGGCTGTGCCTTTCCATGAACCGGGACCCTCGTGCTCTGCCCCTCCAGGAGCCGGGATCATCCCGGGGAGACACGACCCCTGTGCTCTGCCCCTCCACGAACCGGGACCCCCGTGCTCTGCTCACCCCGAACCGAGACCCCCCAAACTCTGCCCCTCCACGAACCGAGACCCCCCGAGCTCTGCCCCTCCACGAACCGGGACCCCCCGAGCTCTGTCCATCCCGAACCGGTCCCCCCGAGCTCTGCCCACCCCGAACCGAGACCCCCCGAGCTCTGCCCCTCCAAAACCCGAGACCCCCCGAGCTCTGCCCATCCCGAACCGGGACCCCCCAAACTCTGCCCCTCCACGAACCGGGACCCCCGAGCTCTGCCCACCCCGAACCGGGACCCCCGAGCTCTGCCCACCCCGAACCGGGACCCCTCCGCAGCCCCCGGGTGTCCCGCCGCCCCCTCCCCGCACCCACCGCGCTGCCCCCGATGACGGCTTCGTGCTTCTTGAGGCGGGACTTGAGGCTCTTCATGTCGCCGCCGGGGACCCCGCTCCGCTCCCGCTCCCGCCGCCGCCACGGCCGGACCGCGGCCCCGCCCTCCCGCGCGGCCCCGCCCCGCCGGGCCCCGCGGCCAATCAGCGAGCGGGGCGGGGGAGGGACTTCCTCACTTGAGAGGGGCGCGGCCCGGCGCGGAGCCGCCCGGCCGGCAGGGGGCACGCTGCGGGCGGGGCAGGGCGCGCGGAGGGAGGGGCGGCGCTCTGGGCCGGGGCGGCCCTCAGGGAACCATAGAGAGGGCGGGCTGGGTGTCCTGAGGGAGCGGGGCAAGGACCGGGATAACCGCCGGGATAACCGCCGGGTAACGACCCGGAGCGGTCCGGGCCCCGGGGAGATCCGTCCCTCCAAGCACAGCGCTCCCGGTGTCTGCGGGAGGGGCTCGGAGCCCGCACGGCCGCCTCAGCGGGCAGCACAAACCTACGGTCACAGGGCAAGCATCCCCCTTAGTGACATTTGTGTACAAGAGAATAGAGGGATCGCACCAGAGCTGAGCAGAAGCAGCATATTAAACAGCACCATCCACTCCCAGCCTCGGTGTGCCCCAAAGTGGCAAAGTTTCCATTCACTTTAGTTCATCCCAAGTCTCATTTACTGTCCCTTTTTCACCCCATTGTACTCACAGCCGGGTCACACAGCACTGGCCACTCAAGGTTTTGAGACTTACTCGAGACTTATTTAATTCCAGCCCATGGGTTGTGTTAAAAACCTTACTTATTACAGTTGGAATGGGGCTGTTCCACCGATGTACCTCCAGTATAAGCGGGGCTGGAGATAAATGCCACTGCTTTTTAATCAAACCACATTCAAACACTTTCCCTATAGGTGGCTTGTTTAGAGGGAAAGAGAGCGGCGTCTTTAAACACAAACTCTCATTTTGTGCACATCAGGGTGTCTGGAGAGCACCAGCGTGCTCCAAAATTAAACCCTTCTCCGAGGAGTCTGACCTGGCCTAAACTCATCTAAAGGGATTCATCCCAGATCCGGGCTCTTGGGAGACACATTCGTGCCCTGAATGCCATTTAAAGTTTTTGGTGGTGGTGTCCCCTGGGAACCCCAATTCCCACCGCTCCAGCCTGGCACAGGCAGTCTGAGCTGCCTGGCACAAAGCAAAGCCACAGCAGCAGCTGTGGAGATCAGGATTCCCTGGTTGTTTTCTACCCTGACAGCACAAGTGGTTTCATTTGTTCTTTCCTTCCTATTTCCAGCAGCTCCAAAGGTGCTGGAAAAGTGAGTTCCTCGAGCGCACCCGAGGCTCAGCACGTCACAGGGGTGTTTGCCCAGGGATGTGCACAAACGTGCACATGGAATCCATGGAAAAAGCCCAGGCCCAGCCTAACCTGGGGCAGATGAACTGGTTTGAGTTGTACGGATCAGAACCATTGTCTGCCGAGCTGTCACAGAAAATAGTTGGTTCATTAAAACTAAGCTTTTATTACAAAAATTTCAGCTTAACAACATATTGTCTGACTCTCAGGCCCAGGCTCACAGCAGTGGCTTTCTCCTCTTCCCACCAAATTTGCGCTGTTTAAAGGAAGCTCCTTCTGAGTCACCCCCCTACTGGGAAAGCAGAATCTTAAAAATAACTCCTTGCTCTCGAGTCAATGCCGAGAACTGCACAGAGCAGTTCCAAGTGCTCGGCCAGTTCCAGAGCCAATTCCATTATCCCTGTCCCCAGATAATCACACACATCGGTGTGTTTGCCCCACCCAGCTGGGTCTCAGTGCAGTAAGAGGGTGGCATGTGCCTTGTGATCCAGCTCCCTCCGATCGGAGTCAATCCTGAGGGCAGCGTGTCCCAGTCACACCACAGTTCCCACTGGCCAGCTCTGACAGGGTAGAGCCATCAGCCAGCTCAGCTGGAGCAGAGCATTCCCATGTTTTCCCTGCTGTCAAAGCAGGAAGTTCCCTATCTGAACACCATCTTCCAGCCCTACCTGTCAGCACAAGAACAAGGTATTTCACGTTAAATTCCTGGTGTGAGTGGCACCCCGGCCCTGCAGCCTCAGGGAGCACAGATAACTCTCCTGGAGCTCCACCTCGGAGTCTCCAGTCCAGCCTGGGCCAGACCAGTGTAGTCTGGACAGATATCCCTGTCTGGCCCTTCCCTGACCATGCTGCCAGAACTATTCCCTCATCCTGGACACATCTACGGGCTCTTTATCCAGACTTCCCACTTTGCTCTCCAAATTAATTCAGGCTGCTGCTGCTCAGATTGTTGGCATGCAGTTGTCACTACATCACCCCTCTCCACATCCCATGCCCTCTCTCCTGTTAGCTAGAAATACCGGAGAATCGTGGAATCACAGCCTGGTTTGGGTTGGAAGGGACCTTCAGGCTCATCCAGTCCCCCATGCTGCCGTGGGAAGGGACACCTTCCACTATCCCAGGTTGCTCCAGGCCCCATCCAGCCTGGTCCCCATGTTTGTTCCGCAGCGTGCTCTCGCCATCACTCCATCCCTGCTTCTTGGCTCCTGTCCCCTCATTGTCTGGCCAGACGTTCTCCCAGCTCTCTTGGAAGCGAGGCGAGCCAATACAAGCCAGCGTGCTGTGGCTCGTGTTTGCCGTGCGTGGGCACAAAGAACGGAGCACAACCTGAGGGTGGTGAGGTAAGGTCACTTCACACTTCCCGAGCAGAAACCTGGAGCTCCTGATGGGGATTTGTTCCCCAGTCCGCTCAACTTCATGATTTCTTTCTCTGGATTTTCTCCTTCAGCCCACAAGTGTCCCTGGAGCAGCGGCTGACACTGCACATCTCCCGGTGCGCTGACTCAGGGCACGGGGGCTGCTCGTGCCTCAGCGATTCCGCGTCCGCAGGGACGGTGGGAGCTCTGGGCACGGCTGCCTGCACTAACACACACTTAGTGCCGTCCCAGTGACCAGGGCTGGGATCTGATCTCAGCAAGCAGCTTATGCAGCTCCCGAGCCATCACCCTCTGTCTGCTCGCACGGTTCATTTTTGTGACAACCTTCGCTCGCAGCAGCACAACAAAGGGGCTGCTTATCCCGGCAGTGTTTGCGTGATAAGTGCAGAGTTAATGGCACACGAAATTTTCTGGCTGGTCCTCTGCAGGCCTGGGATCTAATTAATCTCTGGCAAGTCCCCCTGAAATAGAAGCAGTGTTGGCCTGCACATGTAGCAGTCGAGACCAACTAATTGGAGCCAAACTGTACAGCGAGACAGGAGGGAGGACTCGCCGCAGCACGGCGGGGGTTTCAGAGTCACAGTGCTGGAGCCCGAGCTCCTGCTCCATTGGAAGAGCACCATTTGTGCCATTCTCTTGCCCCAGCCAGAGCTCAAGAAATATCTGAGTCAGAGTCACAAACATCCTGCAGCCACACAGGAGCTGGCTGGGGAGAAGCCCCTAGGCAAAGCACCCTATGGCAACATCTGTCTCCAATAAGTCTTAACAAGCTTTGGTTCTCAGCAGTTTTATACGACACAGAAGCAGATCAGCGTGAATATATTCCACTTTTCAAGGGATTCCACTAATCAGTCAGTTCATAATGGGACATAAACGTCAAACCCCAACACGGCTGAAAGGGAAACACACTCTTCACTTTCTATTTCCACCGGGGTCATTAAATTACCCAGCCACCTCCTGCATCACTGGCTGCCTTAATCATCTGGATAGATTAATCCCCATGCCAGGCACACACAGAGAGGAAGATATAATTTTATCTCCCTTTGCTCTTGGACCCATGAAGAGTCACAGTCCTCATTGCAAGGATATAGTAAGGCCTTGTTCTCTCTCTTGTGTCTGACCCCTCACCTGAGCCCGAGGTCCCACTGGGGGCAGTGCCCCTGGCAGGGACACGTCTCTGTGCAGTGCCTCCCTGACCCAGCTCCCAGGATCACACCAGGTACTCTGGGAGCAGGGATGGCAGGGATGGCCACACGGAGCACACACAGTCACTGTCCCACCCAGCAGCCCCTGGAGCCTGGCTGGATCCCTCCTTCCCTAGGGCAGCTCCTCCCCACCAGCCAGGAGCACCAGCCAGGCGTGCACAAACCTGCCCACACATCCTCTGCCCCTGTGCTGGGACAGGGAGGGGACAGGGCTGCAGGCACCTACAAACACGTGGGGGAAGGCTTTAACAACATAGCCCAAGCAATCCGGTGTCCAAGCTGTATAGAATCATGGAATTATAGAATTGCTGAGATTGGAAAAGACCTCTGAGATCATCAAGTCCAGCAGTCAACCGAGCACCACCACCATGTTCACACCAAACCTTGGCCTCAAGAGCCACATCCACATGTTTTTTGAACCCTTCCAGGGACAGTGACTCCACCACTGCCCTGAGCAGCCTGTGCCAGGAGTAACACTTTTCATAATGTCCAGCCTAAACCTCTCTTGGCACAGCTTGAGGCCATTTCCTCTTGCCCCATCACCTGCTCCTGGGGAGAAGGGCCTGAACCCCCAGCTCACTCCAGCCTCCTCTCCCTTGTTGCCTTTCACCCCAGCTGTGTTCTGAATTCCCAAAGGGGAGAAGGGAGGAAAGAGAGGCTGCAGTGCCTGTGCCAGCAGTGTTTGCACACTGCGCTCCCGGGCCCGCCTGGCCTGGCGCCCGGCCGGGCACAAACAAAGCACTGAGTGCCAGTCTCCCGGGAGCTGAACTCACCACAGCTCCGCTGCCAGCTTGGCTGCTCTCCCTCGCTCCTGGCGGCTACGCCAGCAGCGCCCGGCAGGCACAGGGAGCGCCCAACCTGCACCCACACCAGCCCTGGCACGGCTCACGGGAACCGCCCCTGTGCGGCCACGATGGACACGGGAACAGGTGGGGTACGACCTCCCAAAGCCCTGTGTCAGGTCACAAGTGGGTGTAGAAAGTAGGGCTGGCGCCTGCTGCCAAGACAGCCCACAGAACAGGCTGTCCTGTGTATCACAGATTAAATCACACCCCAAAGGAAGAAAACACCCCAAAGGGAGGGAATCTGGTTTGGCAGCAAGAGAGGGGAAAACTCAGGTTGTGGATGAAGACTGAAAACAGCAGCTCAGTTTTTCTCCACCCGCACGTGTTTTCAGGGAAATGGTGAATTTAATTTTTGGTGGACTCCAGTGCAGATGTGAGGGGAAAGTTCTGGAATGCCACTAGGGAAGATGTACAGTGAAGGCATCCCATCCTGGGGCTCCAAGCTTCGCTGAGCACCTCGGCTGCTGAGAGGCAGCAAATACGCTTTCAGAGGAATGAAGTTGTTGTGCTGGGGCAACAGCAGTGAGAGCCAGCCAGAAAACCTGTGCTGTAGCACTGTGGTCACAGCATCTGTGTGATAAATGATATTAATTAAGCAGCACATTCCAACAATTACAAGGGAAGGCAGCATGTCCCACACAGACCGCGGTGCCTGAACTCTGGAACACGTGCTGTGGTCATACCCGAGGGTGGGAGGGAGAATTAGAAACAGAAGTGGGTGCAGGGAATATACCACAGACTTCTCACATTCCCACCAGGAAATCGTTGCCATTAAATTCTGGTTCACCACACCACAAAAAAAAAGTGGGGTTTGCCGCTGCCTTTGTTTAGCAGCAGGTGCAGGAAGGAGTTCCAATCAGATCATGCAGCTCCTGAAACACAGGAGCAGAGGCAAAGGAACCTCGGCCAGGGCTCCTGGGGCTGCACCAAGTGACAGAGCAATGGCAGGAGAAACCCTGATCTCCCATGGACGGACTTGGTCACAGAGATAAAGCCTTACCATCAGTATGGTCAATGGGAGGACAGACAAACAGAAGGGATAAGGAGAAGTGATAAGGAGCCTAAAGGAATGTGAGGATCAAAAGGAGCTTAACCAGAGCTGAATGCCTTCCTGCACAGAGCAGACCAGCCAGGGAGAGACCATGCTCCAGTTTAACTGTTTCATTTGCAGCAGGAGAGAGAGAGAAAATGTGTCTCTGTGGGAACAGTGTGCAGATCCATCAGAACAGTGGCAGAGCTGCAGACAGGTCTTCAGAGAGACGATGCTCTGTCTGTGGGGGGCCAGCCCAGAAAACATCTCAAATAGCTGCTGCCATCAGCACATCTCTGTCCTGGATGGGCTGGCTGGCTGCACTGGAAACCAGAGCTCCCAGGCAACCCCGGCCGCACTTTCCAAAGCTTTGGAGTCAATAGCAAAGGCAAAGCTCTTCTTAAGCTTCTTACCCTTGTGTGTGATGCCTGGAGTTGGACCATCAACAGCTTGGAGCCTTGTTTAAGCTCAAATGGATCAACAGTGAAACCAGAGCCCCTTGACCTTCAGTAGCTCCCTCACCCTCCTTCTCTTCTTGGGAACTCCTGTCAGCACCCAAGAGACATTGGATTCATTTTTAGGTTGATGAGGGGCAAAGCAAGCAGGGTCCCAGGTTAGCAGCCATCCAGGCACGCAGGATTTGCAATATTAACAACCCCAGCGTCTCCCACAGTCTCCCAACCAGCAGAGCCTCCTGCAGCCACAGAAACACCACACAGCTCTCCAGGCCTCAAAAATCAACTTGGTTATCTCAGCCGTGCTTTCCTGCTCTCCATCTGCTCTGAGCAGTGGCAAACCAGCGGGGTTTGAAGCCCTGCCTGCTGCCGAGGGAGCAGCTGGACCTGCAGCAGCCAAACTGGCCCAGGGCTCACAGGAGGAGCCAGAACGAGCTGCAGCAGAGGAGGAGGAGGAGGCTGAGGGATGAACAACCCCCAGGGAAGCACAGGGGGAACAGGGTTCCTGAGGTCACCTCAGGCTGCTACACGACTGCCAGCTCACACCAGCTACTTCACCCCTGAGTTTGTGGTACTCCTGCAAAACAAATCCTGTGCCTGCCTCCCCTGCTCCCTCTTGGCTGCTGGCCGATGGCAAACGGAGCCTGAATTTCCTGTGAATGGGGCTGGGTTCTGGAGAGCAGCTTTGGCTCATGCTGGGCAGCAATCTGTGCACAGATCCGGGAGCTGAGGGAGCTGTGGAGCAGAGGCCTCAGCCCTTGGAGCAGTCCTGGAGGAAGGGCAGGCTGTGTCCCAGTGCCAGTGGTGCTGCAGAGTGCTGGACTGAGGCAGCAGGCAGCGAGGCTGCCGGGAACACCTGCAGAGAGGTCTGGCAGCTGGAAATGTGAGCTGATCCCTGGGGATCTGCACTGCCAGGGCTGTGCAAGGGCAGGGTTCTCCAAGTCTTGTCATTTCAAGAGAGAGGGGAAAAAATACCTGTGGGTCGAAGCATCCAAAGCCTGGGAACTACTCCAGGAGAGCCCTTTGCTCTGCCCTTTTGGAGTGCCCGGGTGCAGCACTGGGAGCAGACGCCAGACACTGTCCCAGGCATGTCTGCCCCTGGAGAGCATGTGTGACCCTGGGATCCCTCCTGGGATCTCCAGCAGCTGCCTTCCCTGGCTGCATGGGCAGCTCCTGTCCTGATTCAGGGCTTGTTTTACCTGGTGAGGCTCCAGCCCTGCTGAACAGTGTCTGTCTCCATCGCTCTGTTATTTGAACACACTTGTTTGCTCAAGTGCAGTGACCAATCTGCGTGGCAACTCCATCCACAAAATACTCTCTGTCCTGCTACAGGGCAGCTTCCATGCTCAAATTCCTCTTTGCATCCAATCTGGGAGGCATTCCAGAGTGGTCTGTGCTGCAAGAGCCTCTTGAACAATCAGCTGTGGAGCAGTGATCACAGTGTGTGTGTGATTGCACAGCTCTGCTCCCTCCCCATCCCCTGCAGGGCCCAGGCAGCCATCCAGGAGTGTGGAAGTGGGGGAAGAAGCACAGCTAAATCCAAACCAGTTCCAGTTCTGCTGGAGTGGGGGAACTCTGCCATAGGGATTTCCCCCATGTCACACTCCCCAGAATATCCCATCCAACCCTGCCCTCTGGCAGTGGGAAGCCCCTCCGTGGCACCAGTCCCTGGCTCATGGAGTCCCGGGAGCAGAGGTTGGCAGGGATGTTTGTGCTCTCACTAATGAGCTGCTGCTTTCCCGTGTCCTCAGCAGAGCATTCCAGGCTCCTGCACACCCCATGTGCCGGGTTACAGCTGCTCTGGGCTCTGATGTTTCTGGTGTTTGCACTGACGAGGGAAAGAAAATTACTTGGATTTTAAATTACAGCTTAAATCCTGGAGCACGAGACCCAAACATCAGGGAGGAGAGCCTGTTGCCAAGCCACCCTAATCCCAGCCCTTTCCTCCTCTGTATTTAGCATTCCTGCTAATGGAATTTGGAGTACAGCTAATGCTGATTAACATTTCCATGTTAGTTATTTCACATAATCTTTTCTCCAGCTGTGGCACAGACTAGAAGCACACCATTTATCCTTGTTCAGTCTCTGTTTCCCAAGCTCTTCCCAGCCAAACCACTGGGAATGAAAGGCTGCTGTGTTTAACTGCTCCTGACACAGATCAATTCCTAAACTCAGGAATGGCGACCTTTCCCTCTAAACCTCTGCCTGGATAACAAGATTTTGATTGCAGGCTAATGCTGGGGTGGGAACAGGGCAGTGGGTGGTTGGGAGGCAGGAGTGAGGACATTTTGGGGATGGAGCACTGGTAACAGCCAGCCCAGAAATAATCCGGCTAATTTTACACCTGCACTCATCCCTCCCTGCAGGGAATCCAGCACGGAGAGACCGACGCCTAAAATTAGAGCAGGTTACAGACATGATCTTGAACATGTTAAAAGTAGAAACACGCCAGTGGACGCAGCGCTCTGATCCCAGCACTCCAGCCTGTTTCCACTCGCGGCGGCGGGAACATTCCGGGCACCTCCCGTGTTTGGTTACAGCGCTAGGGCAGCCTCGGGGCAGCCCCAGCTGCCACTCGCGAGGGCAGGGGGTGTTGTGTGGCTCAGGAAAGTGCCCAGGCTCGGGAGGCCAACCACCGAAACTTCCAGTCCCCTGTGTCAAACACCGGCTCTGCCGGGCCAACCTGCCGCGCTCCCGCCCCGGCTCCGCCTGCTCCCGGCATCGGCACCGCGGGCAGGGAGGCAGGAGCCTGGCACGGGGATGCAGGAGCCCTGGGATGGGGATGCAGGAGCCAAGCTTGGCTGAGCAGGGACAAGGCGGTCCCCAAACCGACCGCTGGCAGCTCCCCAGGACATGGGCTCGGTCCTACTGCACGTTCTCCCCCACCTCCTCCTACCTCCATTTCCCCTGCTCCTGCAGTCCTGATTCCATCTCCTCCAAGGACTAGCTCAAGCACCAGCTGGGGATCATTCTGGGCTAACTGGGTTTTCTGTCATTTAAAAAGGAAACCCCACTTTGTGACACACCAGTTCTTAATCAAAATTAATTTTTCTGTATTATTAATTCTCCCAGAGTGAAAAAAGCATCACTAATGTGTGTGACTGCATCTGTTTGCAGGGTAAAATTAGAGCCTGCTGTGATGTTGACTTTACAGAGGGAGCAGCACTTTATTCCCCTCGACCTGCAGCCAGTGAGGCTGCACAGGTTCAGCTGGGAGAGACACTTCCGAGCACATCACGGGGTGTCTTTCACAGCTTCTGCTCTGAAACTCCCGTGAGAAAGAAGGAGCACGAGGAGCTCCTCCCCAGCCGCTCCCAAGGGCTAATTGCTGAGTGCACTGGACCAAGAAGCACGCGAGGATGGCCCAAGCCAGCGCTTATCCCTCCTGGAGCAGGATCCTCACCTCGCCCGCGGCAGTTCCAGCGGAGGCTCGGGAGGTGCTCGGTCAGGGCTCCAGCGCAGGGCTGGGCGCTGCCGGTGCCTGCCCTGGGCTGGCGGGGGCTGCCAGCAGCACGAGGAGCTCAGCCAGCCCACGATTCCTCACTCCTGGGGTCCCCGGGGACCATCACTCCTGTACTGAGCACTCCAGGGAGCGAGCAGGAAAAGTGGAAATCAAGGAGCTAGCAGGGAAAAGTGGAAACCAGCACAGCACAGTCCCTGCCCTACCGCTCTCCTGCTCTGTCCCGGTGTCCCTCGGATGTCGGCGGGCACTGGAGCAGCAAAGCCGGACAGGGAGGGCTCCAGGAACCCGCCCTGCTGCTTTACAGCACCTGTAGATGAAGGGGCAACCTGGCCCTGAAGGACAGAGCATCCTCTCAGTGCAGGGAGAGGACAGGGCTGGGAACTTACTCCCAGTCTGGGAAGGGGATACAGGGATCAGAGCATTCTCTCAGTGCAGGGAAGGGACAGGGATCAGAACATCCTCTCAGTGCAGGGAGGGAACAGCTGTTTTGGTGCCATCTCAGAGCCCCAAGGTCTATCCCACCCCTGACAACAGCAGCATGGCTGTGGGCCCATGGGACGATGCTGATCCCGTTTCCATGGAGAGCTCAGTAGAGATGAGAAGAGATGGAGAGAGGGGTGGGAGCGGTTCAGAGCTCTGGGAGCCTGGATAAGGAATCCCTCTTGTTTGTATGGAAAGGGGACGCCAGGTTTCCACTCCCCACCCAGTTCCAAAGCAAAGGCAGTGACGGTGGCAGCGCCGGGTGATAACGCGGTGCAGCTCCACAGAGAGGCTGTCCCGGCCCTGCAGCAGCACACACCAGCATCTCTGGGACACAGGCACTTCCCTCTTACCTGGGGTGCTCTTGAGGGCTGTCCCAGGGCCAGGAGCCAAGGCAGGAGCCAAGGCACTGCACCATCTCCCAGGAAGGGTTTCCCGGGTTCAGGTGTGCCCGTACCACAGACCCAGATCTGTCCCAGGAGCTGGGAAAGCCCCAGTGGAGCCAGTGCACAGGGAAACCACAGCAAGAGGAAGGCAGGCAGGAAAGGGGCTGTGTTCCATCACAGACTCCAGCTCAGTGCTCCTGATGAGCAGGAGTCTGATTGTGCTGCACCTTGAGAGGCCTCAGGCTCGACAGCAACAGTAACAACATCCAGCAACAACAAACACAACAAAGGGAGAAATATCCTCAAAACAGCAGCTTTGCCAGGACCTGGCCCCAGTCAGGGAGCAGCCGGTGTACTTGCTCCCAGAGCACAATGACAGCACATCCATCCCCCTGTGCCCCTCTGTCAGGGTGCCCTGGCCACCAGCTGCCCCTCCTGGGCCACCACCAGGCTCTGCCCCATCCCGTGGAGCCCCAGCTGATGCCCATCTGGGCATTATTCAGCTGCTGGCACAAACCACCTGGGACACCATGGAGAGACTCTGAGCCACAGGCAGCCACCCCACTGAGCTTCCCAGCCTCACCTCAATGTCCCTGGTGCGTTGAGGGCTCCGACGGGGGGGACAGGCAGCTCCAGTCTCAGGGTGACACCAGCCCATGGCTTTATGGCAGTGTCTCTGCCAGCCCCAGGCTGGCCCAGAAGGCACCTGCCTCTTCCCTGTCTGCTGCCCCCAGTCCTCCCAGACGTGTTTCCAGGCAGGAGCAGAACAAGGTGGAGAGGGCAGGGACCCAAAGCTGCAGTTGCCCAAGGCATCGCTCCCAGCCAACCCTGCCCTGGCTGGGAGGAGGATTGGCCTGCAGAGAGCCTGGGCAGGGACACTGCATGGCTGTGGAATCCCCTGGCCAGCAACCTTTCCCAGCCCTTCTTGGGCACAGACACAGCCCCACGGGGACACACCCGAGCCAGTCCTCCCCCTCTCCTGGCTGGTGGCACCACAGAGGGCTGGGAGCGGGCAGGGTGGGCACACTGTGCCATCATCCCTGGCTGAGTCCACCGGGGTGAGGGGGTGAACCAGGTCCACACCGAAACGGCACAATGAGAAACCAAGGCTGTTTGAGGGCACAGCAGCAGCTTGGGGGCTTTCCTGTCTTTTAAATCTCATTTGTCTACTGAGGGAGCCAGGACTTCCTCAGATGGATCACCAACTATAGCTCTAAAACCTCCAGGGCAGCCCCTTCCCCACACTCTGCCTTCCAAAAGGGAAGCATCCCCAAACCCTCAGGGATCTGGGTGGACTCTGCCCTGCTCCCCAGTTCCACCACCCCAGGCTCTCCCAACTTGGCCACCACATCAGGTCCCTCCTCCCTGGGAATGGCAGCTAAACCCAGCACCCAAAATCCAGGTGGAAAATGGGCCCTGTCAGAGCACCAAGAGCAGCTGCCAGGAGAGGCCCAGACAGCCACGTGCCTGGCAAGGCATCTCCTGCCCACGGAAAGGCAGTCACAAGGCAAGCAGAGAAAGGAGAGGAATGTGGGCAGGTCCAGGCACTCAGAGCTTTCGCAAGCCCTGGGCAGCTCAACCCCCTCAGGAGCTGCTCCCAGCTCCAGGTGCAGCCCAGAGCTCCTGGGAGCTGGAGTGAAACAAGGACGAGCTTTTACCTCCCCAAGGCTGCACAGAGGGAAAACATCTTGGCTTGTCTGCTGGTCCAGCTCTGCCGGGATTCCCACTCGGGAAGGTCCCGGGAGCCAAGTGCCTGCCAGTGCTCTTGGAGCCTCATCCCTTGTGCGGCTGGAGGGAGCCTGCACAGGATTGTGTTTCCAGCTCCACTGCCTGACCTGATGCAGTAATGACACCCCTGGCCAGCCCTGGCAGAGGGAAACCTTTCCCAGATGACTGAGTCGCTCCTGAAAGGCTCTGTTAAGGAATAAACTAATCAGCCAGCAGCCTTCAGTGCTGCAGTTAGCAACCCCTCAGTGCAAATTGAAGGTGACAGCAGTGTCTGAGCCAGAGCTGCTCTCCAGCCTCGCCGCCCTGGCAGCTCCTCGAGCTCCCGTGGGACTCCCACCCTCCACTCACTAATGTTGCCAGTGGGGGCTGCCTGGCCAAGAGCTCCCGGACCCACTGAGCAGCTGATGGGACTCAGGGGTGACATGAGGCCATGGGAATATCATGGAAATCAAAACCTACCAGTGCCACCCAGCAGCAGCCGCTGGGTCCTTGAGGAGACACAGCTCCTGGCAGCCCCTCCCAGCCCAGAGCAGCTGCAGGAAGCTGATTTACCCCGAGAGAAGCCGATTACAGCTCCCTGACACCCAGGAAGGCCGCACAGCAGCAGAGCCACAGCAGGACTGGAGGTGTCAGAGCTGCGTTCGCTCTGGGGGCACCGGGGGGTCCTTCACGTCATGGGCTGGGGGAGCATCTGTGCTGCTCCTGCATCTGTGCCCCAATCAACTCACTCACTCCAGGCACTAATTAACAGCAGTGAGTAGGCAAGACCTTGCCATAATCCCAGTGGTGGAAAGCCCAGAGCACCTGCACTGAAAAGCCTATTGCAGGTAACAGAGAGTCACATGGAGACCTAATGGGCTTTGGCTCCAGCCCCACGGGGGGGACCCGTGAGCTCCTCATTCCCTGGTGTAAGCTCCTTATCTCTGCAGGGAGCTCTGGCAGCTCAGACAGCAACCCCTGGCAGCTCAGACAGCAACCCCTGGCAGCTCAGACAGCCCCAGCTCCTGCCCATGGCAGGGCCGAGCCCCCCGCTGGCACAGCCCCAGGACCACGTGCGGTGCCACCGTGTGATGTGTGTGCTCCCACCCCAGCACAGAGCCCGGGAGGGCACGGGCTGCTCCCCGCACATCCCAGAGCCCCACGGCCACGTGCAGGACACAGCAGAGGGGACAGCAGGGCAGGGTTTCTGGGGGAGCACTCACCTGCACGGATGCCATGGCCCAGCCTGGGCAGGGATCACTCTGCTTCTCCCCGTCCGGGGATGGGGAGCAGGGCCGAGCCAGCCGAGCTCCGGCCCCGGGGACGGAGGAGCGTTGGGATCACCCCTGGCACAAACACTGCTCGGCCAGGCAGGCTCTAAATGGCAGCAGGAAAGCAGGGCGAGGATGGACCCAGCCCTCCACACCCCCCAGCACAGGAAATCACCCTCAGATGGGAACAGAGGAAGGAAAAAGGCGACCCAGCTCGGGGGGCAGGGGGCAAAGCTGGGATGCTGACACTGCACAGCACCGCCCTCCAGCCAGGACCACCCCGGGGGGACAGCCCATCACCTCTGCCCAGCCACCACCTCCAAACAAAACATTTCCCACCTATAAATACACCTTCTGCAGGAGGAGCTCGGCCAGCCCAGGGCACCCACAGACTCCCAGTTCCCCATCCACCTCTCCAGAGATACACAAACCAGACACACAGACACTGGCACAGCTCCAGGCACTCCATCCCATGCCCGGCTCAAGAGCCTTGGCCGAGGAAGGGATGAGTCCCCACCATGATCCAGCCCTGGAGCTGTGAGGGACAGGCCACGCTCGTCCTGCAGCACTGGGAGCAGAAGGAGCTTTGATGCCTCAGGTACAAGGCAGGTGTTGTAACCCCTCACCTTGCAGAGACACAGCCTGAACTTCAACAGGGCTTTACCTGTGAGCTTGGCATGGCATGGTGAGCTGACAGGTCTTTTCCAACCTAAAGGACTCTGAAATTGCTGCCTCAGTCCATCAGGGCACAGTTCACCCTCCCCAGGAGCTGGAAGGAGCAGAGGCTTCCCAGCTTGGAGGGGCACCACAGCACAGGCACATCCTCTCCCTGGGGAGGCCGAGCACCACAGGAGCAAAGCCCTGGATCCAAAGTCCTGCATCCAGAACACCCCTTGGCTGGGGAGGCAGGGACAGGACTGAGCCTCCCACTCCCTGCTCACCTCCCTTCCCTGCCTGTGGACAGCCTGGAAAACAGAGCAGGTGGTGCCTCCTGAGCTCAGCAGAGGAGCAGCAGAGCAGGGAAGGAGGCTCAGCAGGTCCCTCCATGGGAGGGGAACGTGGCTGTGGCCCCCCCAGGGTACAGGCCTTGCCTGGGGGCTGTGGGCTGGCACCACCCCCAGCTCCTGCTCCCACTCTCACTCTGGCTGTCCTGCTCCTGATTTTCCAGCGGGACACCAGGGAGCTTCCCACATAATAACAGGATCCCCAGAACATCCATCCAGGTCTCAGTACAAACACTGTTCTCTGAACACAAGCACTGACAGCAAAAGGTTGTTTTCCCTTTTGGGGCAGCTGGCAAAGGATAAATCCATTGTTCAGCCCAGAGCACAGCTCTGGGTAACACGGTGAGCAGTAGCTGATTAACCTAATGAATGTGTGAAAGAGCAGACAGTGACTGGAACACCCCCAGGAGCCAGAGGAGCACCCACCTGCCCAGGGCTCCAGGGCTGCTCCCTCCCAGCCACAGCCCCCTTCCCTCCTCTGCCTGCCCTGGGCAGGATTTCTGGCAGGAACCCACCTCGGAAGCGCCGCGGCAGCTCCCAGCCCTGCCTCAGTTTCCATGGCAACTTCCCCTCCCATCAGTGCTCAGTATTGTTCTTTTTCCATTCAGCAACAGATCCTGCTGCTCTTTCCAACAGCTCGTTATCCTGCCGGGCCAGGCCGGCCCCGCCCCGCCCTGCACAGCTCAGGACCCGCGGGCTGGGCCTTTGTGCTGCGGGACAGGAGGGCACAGGGGCAGGGTGGGACACAGCCCCGCTGGATTCCTGTCCAGGCAATCTGCTCACACCTTCCCTCAGCCCCGTCTTCACACACAGGCAGCTCCTGGGAAGGGGCAGCCCCTGTCTGGGGACACAGGGGGTGCAGGACCCTCCTGTCTCTCAGTCCCCCCAGGAAGGGCACGATCCCACCCCACCCACACCAGACCAGCCCTTGGATCCCCAGATACTGTGATTTCCTGCAGCAACATCTGTAACTAAAACCTGGTATTTTGCCTGGAAATAGCAGCTACTCAGGCCAGAGCCAAGTCCTGCAACACCATTAACACACGTCCCCAAACCCCTCATTGCCTCGGCTCATCCTGGCCAGGACACTCGCAGGGCAGGGACTTGATACAAACACAAACATCAGAAACAACCTTTGGAATTAAAAAAGTTTATTTGCAGCTCTGTAAAACAGCTCCATGAAAGACCAACATTTCCAAACACTACAAGATGAGAACACGTTTTCCTACCGTTAGAATATTAAAAAAAAAAAAAAAAATCACAGTCCTTCAACTACCCCAAGAGAAGCGAACATTTATGGACCAAACATGGAACTTTTACCACCAGCACGTCAATGGGTTGAGTCAGACAGTCAATAGCACCAACACAGGTGACACAGCCCCAGGGGTCTGCTGGACTATGGAATAAAGCAGGTTAGTGAGGCCAGGCCTCGTTCAGAGCAGCCCTACGAGCAGGGAGTTCACACAGAGACACACCAAACAAATTCCTTTCCATCCCCCCGCCGAGACAGCGAGCCAGGAACGGCCCAGAGCTCCCGGGAGCTCCGAGCGCCCAGCGGGGACGAGAAATCCTCACAACTTTAGACGCCAGCTCCACCTCACACAACTTTGTTCACCTCATGTTTACAGGGCTGTGCAGGAGCTGTGCAGTGGGGAGGTGAAGGACAGGATGCAGAAGTGGACAGTTACAGGGATCCAGACTGGGATTACACCGCTTTCCGGTGGTACTCCGGAGGGGCCACTTCATAGTCACTGGCACTGAACAAGGCAGAGGAGTTCTTTGCTAAATACCTACAGAAATAATAAATACATTGCATTACCTTCCTGCCCAAATTCCCCACTGTTCAGAACCACGTGAGTCCTCCAGTGTTAGTCCAGACCACAGGATGGGATTTGAGCAGCACAAATCTCTCATGTAGCCACTCACACCAGCTGTGTCAGGTTAACTCCACATCTGACAGCTCAGGCCAAAAAATCAATTAAAAAACCAAAATCAATTCCAAACAAGCTGTCAAACTGCTCTGGCTCCAGGTGAAGTCAGGATTAATACGATGAAACAGCTGACATTTGAGGTTCAGGCAGCTGCAGTACATCCACTACTGCTCTACTGAAAGGAGCAGGGTCAGGGAACAGGACTCCAGGGAGTTCTGTCTGCACAAACAGGGAACCTCAGGGGCTGAGTGAACGATGGCAAAACAAGGAACAGCCAAAGATGAACGTTATGTGCCCTTAACTCTCATCAAACGGATTCAGGGATTTCTGGGCACTGGCTTCACATTTCTGCCTTTACAGCCAAAGCTCTTCAGCACCTGCATTTACCTCAGACTGACCCAAAAGACCAGGATCTACTCAAGGCTCATCCTGGATTTACTGAGGGTTTTCTTTCAACTTCCAATTGTTTATCCGATCACAGAATCCTGGAATGGTCTGGGTTGGAAGGGACCTTAAAGCTCATCTCATTTCACATTAAAGCCTTTTATTATCATTCAGGATGGAGTTCTCCTCCCAGATATCCCACAGCCACAGGGCTGCAGCACAAGCACACTAAAGCTCCAGTGACTGCCTGTCCCAGAAAAAACATCCGTAAAGTTCATCAGTTTTTAAATATTTGCTCAATTGCTGTTGAGTAACTATTGTGTAATTCAACAGCTTGCTGGAATTATCATCTGCTTTTTATAGCAACTAGAAATAAAAGTTGAAGCATTTACTTTGAAACAAGTAGCAGATTTGGGCTGTTTAGAAGGGTAGACCAACAGAATCCACAAATGGTTTGTGTTGGAAGGGACCTTAAAGCTCATCCTGTTCCACCCCCTGCTATGGGCAAGGCCACCTTCTGCTATCCCAGGTTGCTCCAAGCCCCATCCAGCCTGGCCTTGGACACTTCCAGGGATCCAGGGGCAGCCACAGCTTCTCTGGGCAACCTGTGCCAGGGCCTGCCCACCCTCCCAGGGAAGAATTCCTTCCCAATGTCCCATGTAACCCTGCCCTCTGGCAGTGGGAAGCCACCTCCCCCTTTTCCTGGCACTAGCAATAATCTCGGTGTAACAGGAGAGAATTAAACCCAGTCTTACTGTGCTCCTGTAGAGCAGTTGAAGCTTCCCTGGGATCGGACACTTCACTGGGAAGATCCCCCACACAGGCCCCAAATCCCAACAATTCACTGAAAACAGGCAGCAGTACAACAGCCTGTGCTTCCTAAACTTTGCCTTTCTTGCTGCAAGACCTTCCCAGTACTTACTTTAAGAAGTCATGCAAGTAGTTCAGCAGCAAAGCCAGGCTCTTCTCGTCCAGAGGGGTGTAGGCGAGCATGGCCCCGATCCGCACTGCTCCAAAGGAAGGGGCACTGGTTACTCACAGCAGCAGCTTCCACAGGGACTGAAGAACAGCCCAGACCTTCACAGCAGCACAGAAAAGCAGCCCAGCAAACCTACTCTGATATGTACAAGTTCAGCTAGACTGTTTAAAGCCCATTTCCACTCCAAAGCCCCCGATGGCTCTGAGCATTCCGGATATGTGGAGTAAGGAGAGAGTGAACCCACGATCCAGAGCTGCCTGTCACAGACTCAGGAGGGCAACAGACTTGTTTGAATCCTTCCAACTGCTCTTCCTCACCCCCGGGGTGGTACTCACCAAACAGCCTCAGGAGGTGTGGGGCACCATAGACCTGAGACATGGGAGCATCCGGGTGATCCGCCAGGATTTCGGCATACTGGGGCCTCTCAAACTTGTAGAGCAGCTGAGTTCCCAGCATGACGTTGAAATACTCCTTAATTCCAGCCACCACCTCGTTGACAGCGTACTCCCTGGGGACACAGAACACTGCCAGCCTTGCTCCAAGGATGAGGATCTTGTACAGGCCTTCAGATCTTCCAAGGAAATTTGTCTGGAGACCTCACAATGTACAGCCACGGGGAGTGGTGCATTTCCAGACCTCCCTTAAAAACGGGCTGTTCTGAACTCAGGATTTAGGCAGACTAAGAGCAGCCTTGTTTTTAGTCACCCACTCAGAGAGATGCACTCTTGGAGCAGCCCTTCCGAAGGAACAGGCAGGATTTCATGGACACTCCCCAGCTCTTCTCTTTTCACCCAAGTTCATCCCAACTCACAACACTTTAAAAGTACAACACTGAAGTAACAGGACTGAACTCCTGCTAGCAGAGAGGGACAGCCCTCAGTATGTCAGGCACCTGATCCCTACTTCCCAGGCCTCCTGCCATATTCCTGGTTCACCCTGCCTGCACAGGAATTAGTGACACTGAGAAGCCCAGCCCTCACTCCACCCTGCCAGCACATTCAGAACAATTACATCCAAGGGGGTTAAAACACCCTGACAAGTCAACAATCTGCCTCCTCCTGAATGGCAGAAAATTACTTCCCCTTTCTGTTCTGTCTCCCTTTCAAACAGGAAAGCTTCCTTCAGAATAAACACACCTTGTTTTGGTCAGGGCTGACTGCTGGGGTAATTACAAAGGAGTAATTAGCTCTGCTCATCTGAATGTTTTACAAGTCCTCATGCCCCTCCCTGCCCCTGTGCCTGGGAGGGAGCCCAGGAGCTCTGAGCTCACCTACCAGGCAGCTTTTTTGGGCTGTTTGTATCATCTTCCCTCAGGAAAAGGCTTGGGAAAAGGGAGAGAAGCAGATACAATACCCAGAAAGCAGAACCGCAGTCTGGAATTACCCCCTCAAGATTTCTAAACTCCTCCACCACCTCGGCCTTGGAACAGGATGCTGGACATTGGGCTGGGCCACGTTTCACAAGTTTCCTCGATTTTCCAAGTCCAACAACAACAGCAAGAGAAGTGTTTAAGGTGGGAATGGCCACAACTCACTTGTTATCAGTATTTCCTCGGGATTTTTTGTAGTTTGCATAATCCTCTAAAATGGAGTCAACATTCTTCTTGGCAGGAAGGTAGAAGAGCTGCAAAGAAGTAAAACAGAACAAATACAAGTTGCCTCATTTTTGCAGACATTTACACCTGGAAGCTGAATTGAAACCAATGCACACAAGGGCATTTCTAGACTGAAAACAGCAGGTTCATGTGTTATGTGTTATTAAAGGAACACCCCCAACTGTTTTAATGGACAGACAAAAGCCCAACCAACCTGAGCACCCTGGGCTATGGAAGGTGTCCCTGCCCATGGCAGGGAGTGGAATGAGATTGGCTTTAATGTCCCTTCCCACCCAAGCCATCCAGGATTCTACAACTATATCCATGTTTCCATTTAACTCTCGTGCTGCTCAACAGCAACCTGATGATGAACTACTGAATTAAATAAAGTCATGCCAAGAGTCACAGGTACACAAGGCACACACGTGCCCCCCAGACCAGACCATGATTTTTACAAGTGTGGGATGGCCCAAACTGTTCTCTTGCCAAGTCACCTGCTTCTGCCTGGTGATCAGGTCCCAGTCATCTACCAGCCATGGCTTCAGCTCTTCTGGGATCTTCACCTTTACTTCAACTCTGTTCATAAATGTTTCTTCCTGAGAAAGGCAAAGCCAAACTCCTTACTCCCAGGCAACAATGGTGAGCACAGCCCCCTTCCTGTTTTCTGCCCAAAGCCCTGGGGGGAATGGCAGACACTCACACTTTCCACCGTTGGATCTACTCGAGCCCTTTTCTTCCTCGGGGGCTGGGGAGTCTCACTGGTGCTGCTCCCCTCTCCAATGCCTGGAGCTGTGCAGAACACAGACTGCATCACTGACAGACACCAGGAAAGATTTACAGCAAGGATTTCAGACTCAGATTTCCCTCAGATCACCTCTTGGTTTGGCTGGGGTTTGTGCTCTGCAAGTCCCAGGTCTGTGACAGTTTACACTGCTGCACTGACACGTCCCTGCAGGTGGAGGTTCCTGCACTGAATCCACACCAAGGTGTCACTGTCTGTAATATTCTCTAGCACAATGTTTGGGCCCAGCAGCTCAGCTCTGCAGCTGTGCCCCACCTCCAGCTCAGTAAGAAAACATAAGTCTGACTTATGAGGTTATTTCCTCAGATCCATGGAGATCTCACTTTGCTTTTCATCTGCAAGAGGTCAAACTCCTGACAGACTGAAACAGATTTTGTGCAGAGCAGATTTTGTGCCCTCCTGGGCAGGGAGGGACCCAGGAGTGCAGGAGGGACAGCACAAGGGAGCAGCAAGTGACAGACTGAAGGTCTTTCCAGCTAAGAATCCTTCACTGAGGGGATCCACTTACATACAAAATACATACTTACTTTTCTGCTTGTTCTTTTTTGTTTTCCTGCAAAAAGAACACAAAGTATTGCAAATATCAAGAGAGTGGTACTTAAGGAAGCCAAAGTAGAAAGCCAGAACAATTGTCCACCAAGTTCAGCACAAGGAGCAGATACTCAGGGGCCTGGGGAGTGTTTGGATAAGAACACAGGAAAGAAATATCAGCTAAGACTTCCCTTCACAGTTATAGTACTACAGTATTTTTCATGTAACAGGTTACAATTCACCTTTTCTTTGGATGCTTTGTCCTTCCCAAGTGCTCCTGGAGAACTACACTAGATTTGTAGATGTTTTATTTCTGTATTTCAAACAGAATATGGGACAAGGAAACAGAAGTGCTGGGAATTACCAGATAAATCTCAAGTCAACTGAATCAAGTTCCAGTAAAATATTGGAAAACCCCCAGTTTTACCACTACAGAGGCAGAGGGAAGTTTCAGTAGCACTTTGTGTACTTGCTACCCATTTTCATAAAGTTTTAACTAGAGTACTACTAGTCATGTCTCAATTATCTCCCTGCTAACAGCAGGCCAGTTCAACTGCTCAAAAACCAGTTTGTGTGGACAAAACTCATTACCCAGTACAAGATTATTTCCTTGCAAATTCACCACTACCTCAAGTGGCTCGTTTGCAGGCTCTGAGCTGGGTTTATCTGGGCCAGGAACCAGGCAGAATCCCCAGGAAGGGCTGAAGATACAAAGAGTAAGGGCTGTTTGGTTTTGTTTTCTAAACTTCATGTCAAACGAGCACTAGGCTGAAACTGGGGGCAGAATAAAGCTCCTCTCTCCAGGAAGAAGGAGCAGTGGTCAAGTGAAGTCACTGATAGTGGACTGGTGCATTGAAGAGAAAGGCTTTTCTTCCAAACCTAAAGTAAACAGGGAGGAACAGGGAGTTCTTCCCAGAATTAAAATCACAAGATAAAAATTATGTTAAGCATTAGAACAGAAGCAGAGTTTTAACCACTGGAACAGGGGGGCAATATAATATAAATAACATAAAGTCCTTATCAAGCATAAAGCTGAACAGCACCATGCAGGTGCCTCATGCTGCAGGTAACCCTTTCCTGCAAGGACAAGTGGAATGCAGGTCCTGAAGGGGCACAAGAGATCAAACCCACCTAGGATGGGTTAAACACATCCTTTAGTGCCACTTCACAACCACATGGGAACAGAAGCCCCAAACTTGCACTGCCTCCTCTTTCCACAGCCCAGCTGTGCACTCCCCTGTTTCTTCTCCCTTCACTGCCATTTGTCACTGAACTGGACAACAAATCTGAAAAGCACCACGGAAGCCTCAAAGAAGCTTCTGTGGAAAGAATTTTAATTAAAAGCTTGAACAGAGGTGGGAGGTGCTGAAGGCCTCACAGATCAAACTAAGAGGGGGAAGGTGGTGGGGGGATCACAACAATAAAAGGTGAAGCCTGAAGAACTGAGCAGTCTTTTCCCCAAGACAAGATGAAAAACACCAAAAAGCCCCAAAGCAGCAGACATTAAAATGACAGGAGTCATCCTCCTCCTTCCTCACCTCTTCAAAAAGAGAACAGGCTGCCAGAAGATGATGGGGAGGCCAGAAGTCCAAAGGGTTCAGAAGTTACTGGATAAATATAAGACAGTCCCACACAGGGACATTAAGCCATCACATGGACACAGCCTCCAGCTCTGAGGTCCCTCAGTCACAGAGAGCTGGAAGCACAGGGGTGTCTGGGGAGAGCATCTCTGGCCTGACTCACTGGTTCCCTCTGAGCACACGTTCCTGGTGGCCAGAGAGGAGGAGGGGAAGGAACCTCCAGCCTGAGCCGGTCCCAGAGCTGCCCCAGCCCTGCACAACCAGCAGGGTTTGGATGGTGGTTGGCATTTGGAAGGCCTGGAGTGCCTGGGAGAGCCACCAGCTGTGCCAAGGGAGCAGGGGATGCCCCGAGCCAGGCAGAGAACACGCCTGGGCATGTTCAGGTCAACAACAAGACTTGTATTAGCAGAAAAAACAACTAATGCTGGTTTTAAATAAACCCACCACCAAACCAATCCACTGCTGCCAAACATACAATACCCAGCTGAGGACTCAGAGAGTCTCTACAAGAAGTGCAGGGAAGCAAAGAGGTTTGGAGTGCAGGACATGTGTGGTGTGACAGCCCCCCTCACTCACCGTGTGGAGATGGCAGGGGTCTCCAGACAGCAAACAGTGTGGGCTCCATCCCGGCGGAAAAACCTGTGGGTAAGAGGCAGTGTCAGGCCTGGTGTTCAGCCTTCCAGCAGCTCCAGGCATTTCCTCCCCCTCTGCTGGGAGCAGCACAGAGGGAAGCACTGCAGGTGCCGTTGACCAGAGATGAGCTGCAAGATCACTGCAACAACACGGGACCTGTTCTAACCCACCTCCCCCAGGCCAGGCTGCTGCTCCAGCAACAGCTTTCCCTCTCCCCCTTCACAACTCAAAATCCATCACCAAAGAATCAGCTTTTACAGTCAGTGAAACACCAGTTTCAGAGAACTACCTTATGTCTGCCTTGCCCTGCTGGAGACAAGCACAGGAGCTCAGGACAGTGGTGGCAGCAGAAAGCCAAGCCAGGCCCTTTCCAAAGCTTGTTTCAACCAGGAATGAAGGTAGAGCTGGTTAATGTGCTTTAAGCTTCACAGGGGCTTAAAACAAAGTCATTTTTGCCGCTGGGTCTCCCTTGGACGCAACATCAGGTGTGGGTGAGAGGACTTAGGCCAGCTCTGACTTTAGGCCCAGGATAACACTTAGTGTTTACTCAGCCAGAAACAGCTCCCCCTGCTCTCAGCCTGAGCTCCTGGGGGACTCAAGCTGGACCCTGCTCTGCAGTTACCACTGCCATGCTCTCTGTGGTGCAAACCACTCACTGACAACTGAGTCACCCCTGCCCCTGCCCAACTCACACCTGGGATTACTCACCTGGGAGACAACGCCAGTGTGACAGCCCCTTAAGCAGCCAAATTAGCAATGGTCATCATTTAGACCTGGTTTGATTAGATTTTAATGACAATCATTATCAACTATCTACACAGAGAGGTGGGTTGGGTTTTTTCACCTCCAGGAGGAGACAAGCAGTGCCTGGGCCCTGTCAGAGGTTGGTGCTGAGCTGACAGAGCACAGCCTGACCTGGTGCTGGAGCCCCTTGGAGGCCCAGCAGAGCACAGGGGAGCACCCCCAGCTCTGGGGATCAGCCAGATCCACTGGCTCCCCACTCCAGACACCAGCAGACAACTACAGCCTGGGCTAGGCTTTGACTAATCCCAAAGTGGAACTGCTTCAGCAGCCAGAGCAAAAACCAGCTCACTGACCCCACTGCTGCTGCCCTTCTCAAAGCAGGGATTCACGGTTCGTGACAAAGCTGCCCACAAATGACACGTGAAATCTCAGGCTGCTGCCAAATCCACTTCTGAAGAACTGACGCCGTTTCAGCAGCTTCCCCATGAACACCAGAATCATAAACGGAGTCAGGAATTCAAAACATCCCATTAGTAATGACCATATTTAAGTGAATAATTAAGTGAAGCACTGCCCCAAACAGAGGAGTTTGGTGACAAATGAGCAGAGCAGCAGAGCTGCACTGACTGTGTGAGAATCTACCACGACACCTCTTCTGAAAACCAAAAGGATGCAGTGAAAAATCTGACAGTTACACCCTCAAATTAATTTTTCCAATAAATGTCTGAGCTTGCTTCTGGTCTGTTAAGATGCAAACCCACTTTTAATAGACTATGGGGTTAGTTTTGTCCAAACCAGCCAAACAGACTCTTTAAATGCAGTTTTGATGATTCTGCAGTGAGAAGGCATTGTAAGGATTTTATACCCAAGTGCTTGCAGAGCCTGGAACAAGTGGGAAGTTCTGTATGGAAACTGATTTCACTGAGAGACACAAGACTTATCAGGAACCACCACTTTTTGAGTGTCAGGTCACCAACTCAGGAGGAACAGAGTGCAAAAAATGTAGGATGTGTTTACTCAGTGTTCTCATTCAGTCCTGAACTCTTCACCATCTAAAGGCAGTTTAATAAAATGCTTCAACAAAGGCCTTTTTGACATCATGTAACACAGCTCTTGCATGGGCTGTGTCACAAGAAATGGAATTTAACCTGCAGAGCCATTCTAAGAAAAATCCTGCAGATCAAGAGTAAAACAGAGAAGCAAAGGTTTAAGAGCTGTTTGGGGTGGGGGCTTGGGGGTTGTTTTGTGTGTTTTTTTTAAATAAAAACCTTCTTACACTTCAACATTCTTCTGCTGCAGACCAGAAGTTTTCTTGCCTGGAGCAGCTCCTCTCATCTTCCCCTCTGCATATTGTTCCCTTCAAAAAGAGGAAATTCATAAATGAGACTTTAATGGAAAACAAGCTTGGTTTTGTTTGTTTGTTTTTTTAACTCACTAACTTCCCTTGATATGTAGCTGTTGGATGGAAGCTCTTAAATATATTTTCTGAGAAGGATTTTCTACCAAAGTTACTCACTGGTTGGCCTTTTGAAGTTCTTTTTGTTTCTGCAGGTTGGTATCCACGTATTTGAGCACTCTGCTTTCTGGAACCCATTCATCCCAGCTGCAAGAAAGCCAAAATACCAGATGATCACTCAAAAACTTCAAGAACAACTGCACTCTACCCACAACAGTCAATTCAAAGCTTCGCAGAATTTGGGACTAAACTGCTTTTGTGTCAAGTCATGGACTGGCACAACTCAAGGTGGAAGTCACCAAACACATTCCCCACTGACTGCAGCTGGAATGGTTTTCCTAGGGAAGTGTAACCCTCAGGCACTTCCAAAGAATTTCCCAAACTTGAAGATGGGCAATTCAGGAGGGAGAGGACTGACTTTAACTCAAAAGAAGCATCACAGGAAAAAAATAAAATATTCCATGCTTACTGAATTATGGGACACCTGCAGCCATAATATATTAAGAAGCAAGTTTCCTTTATCTATTCCAACATTTTTATAGGTTAACAAATTCAGCAATAAGATCTTACTGTAAGGAGAAGAGCTCTGATTTCTGTCTGTGAAGGAAACCAAGATGGAATGAATATTTGAAGAATCTGAACAATTTAAGAGAAGAGGTGTTGGGGAAATCGCCATTACGAGCAGCAGTTCCACTCTGACCAAGAGTGGATCACCTGAGCAATCTGACAGTTTATTTCAAAGAAAACACATTAAAAGTGGCCAGGATATTCTGAAGTTAAAGCTCTTTCTATGGAGTTCTGTGTCATTTCCCAACAGGTGCCAGTCTTGGAGCATGGAGTGGTCAAACCAATCTTGCTACAGGCACACCAGGGCTTCAGAGTGTGAAGGCAAGACAAGCTCAGCATCCAGAAATCACAGAAAAACCACTCCAGCTGTACCCAAAGCTGCTGCTTTTTGGGTAGTGCTTTGGTAGCCATTTAATTACCTCCCTCCTGCCTGTGGAGCTGCAGGGGACCTTCAGGAAGTGCTGTGTAACCAGGTGACACACGGCTCTGGATGGGGAGGAAACCTTTTTGTGCCCTGACTGTTGATGTTGGCAAAAAGATTGGGAAGTCAAGCAATTAGCAAAGGCCCATAAAAGAACCCCAAATGAGGGGGTCACAGAGCCCCAGCTCCCTGGCTCTTGCAGCACTGCCACTTTTAATGTTGCTAATGGGGAGCCTGAAGGCAAAGAAAGGCAGCACAAGCAAGAAAAGCGGGATCGGGACAGCAGTTCCGGCCCCTCCCTCGGGATGAACCAGGGGAGGAAGGACCAGATGTTTGCTGCCTCATCAACAGACAGCAGCCACACGAGCTGGTTGTGCTCCTGGGGCTGGTCCCTGCCCTCTGGCTGCAGGGTGAGCAGCTGCAATTAAAGTTACACAGAAAACACCACGTTCAGCTTTGAGTCCCATCAGTGAGATCAGGATTGCTGTGACAGAGTCTTCAGCACTGAAACAAAACCAAAGCAAACAGGAAGCTGCTCCCTGAGACTCCCAAGGCTGAGGAGCTGAAGCTTTTCATCACTCAGGCAAAACTCCACTTTTCCTAAGTTCAAACTGAGTGGCAGAACATAAATCAAAACCAAACAGTGTATCAATACAGCAGTCTCCTGGAAGTTTGCACCCTTAATGGCCTCATCATTGATTTCACAGAGTCACCTTCCATTTTCAGCAACCCTCACCCAGAATCCTGCTGCTTCTGCAGGAGGGAAAAGGATCTCCAAGTTTGCTTTGTGAAGGGAGGCTGGAACTGAAGCACAGGCTACACCTGCCCCCATGAAGGGCTCAGCCAGCCCTCCCCTGCTGAACACAGCCCTCAGCAGGCTGTGCTTCCCCAAAATCTGCTGCCAAACGTGGTATAAAAGTCAAGTGCAGGGGATCTGAGTGCAGTTTTGCTCTACCTCTGTAGGAGTTGCCTATTCTACCAGCACGTAACAAGGACGTTTTCACAGCAGACACTTCTGCCAGGGAGGAATTACAGTGAGTGTTTTCCAGCCTGAACAAAGAGAATGCTACAGAGTATTCCCATCACTTCCCTGACACCCCAGGCTCTGCAGGAGATGGTTAGTTTGGCAATGTTTTCCTCGTGTTACTATAAATCATCAGCTCGGGTATAAAATCATTTAGGTTGGTCTCAGGGCACCTCCCCACACCAGGGACATTGGCAGTTGATCCACCCAGCTCACACTCAAACAAAGCTTTCTCCTCTGAAGGGAAAAGAAATTCTGCTTTCGTTTTGTGCAGTACTTACTTTTTATTCCAACCACTGTAATGGATAAAGTATTTCACTTGCTTGTCCTTTATGGCAACCTTCACACACTGGAAGAGAGAGGAAAGGTCAGTCAGCCCCAAAGACAACAAGGAGACTGGAATGAGTTTTGCTTTTTTAGCTTCCAGTTTAAGCAAAGAGATTTCCATGCAAGCCCCTGGAGTCCTGGCAGCTGTTCCACAGCAGGCACTGCTCTCCAACCCACATCACTGCCTAGTGATGGACTGGGAAGGGCAAAGCAGAGCTCTCCAGAGGGATTCCTTCCCTCAGGAGCGGGACCAGAACCTTTGAGGATGCCCCAGGAGTAGCCAAGAAGCCACTTCCCTGCTCCAGGTGAGCCAAAGCCTTTCCATTAGAAGACTGGCCTATGGATACAGCTCAAGCAACCACAGCCACATTAACAACCCAGCCAGGGACAGGCCTCTTCCTGAAAAAACAGCCCGGAACAGAAAGTACATAACCCCAGCTAGGTCAGTTCTGTGCTCACCACAGGTCCCTGAACTTCCTGGCTATGCAAATTAAATCCACCACCTTCAGCACTTCACCCACAGAGTCACAGTCCTGTTCTGGAGATGCTGAGATACAGGTGCCACTCACCAGTGACAGAACAAGGGAGCTGTAAAACAGGAACAATGACCCTCTGTGGCTCCAGCTTTTAGTTCCTCTTTAAGGATTTTTTCCCCCATTGAAGTCAGAACTACTCACAGAACTTATAACTGCTATTTTCCTGCCATACTGAATCACCCTAAGTGTTATATAGTGTTCTGCCATACAACATTTTCTCAAGAACACAGTGTGATGTACCCTTTTTAATTAAAAAAACCCTGCCAACGGAGAGGAACATCATATTCCAGTAACCACCTCCAAAATGCCACATATGGAGCTTAAACTCAGGCTCAGCAGACTTGCACCTGGGAGTGAGGTTATGCTGCTCCTGCTGGAGCCAGGACTGCACCAGTGGCTCCTTCTGACAGCCTGAAGTCAAACCCAGCCAAACACAGACCGTGCCTGTCTCCACTTGTCCTGAAGAACACAAAAGGGCTGAGCACAAAGCAAAAGGTGACTCAAGTGTATTTCTGTAGCAAAATATTTTCCTTGGTGGAGGTCAGAAGTGTTTTCAGTGACTGTCATTTAACTCTGCACTGCAGAGGTGTGCAAACAGTTCCTGTTTGCCACAGCTCCTCACGCTCCTCTAACACAAACAACAAGTGCTTCCCTGACCATCCTGCTGAGGGACACCCGGGACGGGGGCAGGAACAGAACCACCCATGAACTCAGAGTCACTGAGGAAAAACAGATCAAAGGAACAGGAAGAAAGCAAAGGTTATTATTAATTACTACATACAGAGCGCCTTTTAGAATTAAACCCTGCTAAGTAAATGAATTGTAATTGTAAAATGTTTTAAGTTCATTCTGCCAGGACAGGAACTCAGAAGGATCCACTCCTATGTAAACAGCCAGCCAAAAGCTTCTTGCCAGCTGGGAAATCCCTTCCAGCCCCAGGCTGGCAGAGCCAGACCCTGCTGAAATCCCACTCTGGATAAAGAAGAGGGACACAGCAGGAGAACACCAAGTGCTTGCCTGTCACCACCCCTCTGAAGCTGCCCCATCAGCTAACATTCACTGACACTAAACCCTCATGGATTTAAATCCCTGTTTGAGGTGCCCCAGGAATTTCTGCAAGTCCTCTAACCCAGAGAGAGCTACAGGAGCCCTTTTGTCCATTTCAGCAGGCAAATCCAGAGCTGTACCTCCAGCAGACCCGAGGCAGCGGGGTTACCCTCCAGATCACAGAGCTGCAATGCAGGTTTGTGTGGTTAAAGAGGCAGAACTGGGAATCAGAACTGGGAATGCCACTTCCTTTATGGCTGCAATCCAGCAGCTCCAAGTCCTGCAGGTGCAAATGCATCCCAGTGTTCTGGGAACACGGCTCTATGGGATATTCCAACATGTGAAACCACCAGCCTTTGGGAGTTCACCAGGATAACTGGGCAGCACCACTGGGTTTCTTGAAACTTCTCAATAACATAAAGCTGCAGGATTTAAAATCTCATACATCATCAGGTTTTCATTAATTTTTCACTTCAGTCCTTGATCCCACCTAGCAAGGCACAGCAGGGAAACTAAACCAGTTCCTTATTTTCCTGGGGGCAGTGAGAACCACCTGCAGCAATGAGCTGCCACACTTACCTTTGCTTCATAAAGGAGAGGTCCATGGAAACAAAGCACTCGCTCACCTGGAAGAAAGGTCCAGATAAACATCTCAGAACACCACAGTGCCATTAACATGTGTCACCCAGGCCAGCAGCACACACACCATGTCAGGCCTGCCCAGAGAGTGGCAGGGCAGCTGGTGACTTCAGCAGGAACTGCCACCAAAACTGACATCCCTGCCCCTCCATCGACACTCCCACATCCCACTGCAAGGCTGGCACACGCAGCTCCCTCTCAAAGCCTGCAGTTCCAGCTGCAGACCCCAGAACACTCGGGCTCCATCCAGCCCACTGGTATTCCCAGTGCAGTGCAGTCAGGAAGAGACACACCCCCACACTTCCCCATCCGATGTGTGGGATGGAGCAGTGCTGGGTCTGGGGAACAGCAACAAAACTGTTCACTTTGAGGGGTTTCTGTAGGATGAGACTGTCCTTCAGCCTGGTGTTCTTCTCCTCAATGGCAAGGCCTTACTCTGTGGTTACACTGCAGGAATTTCAGTGTACTCAGCACAGGATACCTGAGCCCAGATGTTTCCTTCTGGAAGCTGCAGTGCCTCACATTTTTGGGGAGATGAGCTGCAATGTGAGAGATGAGCTGCAGAACTACAAAATGCTTCTGCGTATCAAGAAAGCAAAAGATTTAGAAAGGTTCTCACAGAAGTGCCCGTTTTGATACATGACACAGTCAGTACTTTTATTTAAAGAAAGCAAACGTCAGTATAACTATGGCTGACAATCAGAGGTGACACTATTTCCCTCCTGTGTCACAGTGCTTGCAAGTACTGGTGGAAACACCACTCTATTTCAGTTGTTGCCCAATGTTTTCTGGGTGAGATGTCCATGGCTACTGCGAAATACTTATTTTTAAAATCACACAAATGTGTTTGGCATTCTTTGTTTCCATGATAACCTGGCAGGCTCTCTCTCCCTCACTGCAGCCTCTCCTGTGAATCCACACACTGCAGCGACACAGCCACACCTATTCCTGATCCCAAAGGCCACCCCATCCCATCCCACCCCTGCCAAGGGCAGGGACACCTCCCACTATCCCAGGTTGCTCCAAGCCCCGTCCAGCCTGGCCTTGGACACTTCCAGGGATGGGGCAGCCCCCTTCCTGTATTACTATTTTTACTTCTCTTAGTTATATCACTACCAACCACAATCACTACCTAGAAATCGAAATACACGCAGAAAAAGCCTGACAAGAAGCCCGATTCACCCTCGTTCCCCTAAAACCCCGGCGCTTCGTGGCAAACATGGATTCCAGCAGGGCTGCCTCCAGCCCTGCACCGAGCTCCCTCTCGGGGAAACGGAAACCTTCCAAATGCACGAAAATCCCCCCCGACAGCCCATGGACATTCCAACAGGCTCAGCCAGGGAAGGTCCGGGCCGATCGCTGGCACTGAAGGGACCGATGGCAATGCCAGCACCAGCGGGGGGGAAGGGCCCGCGCCTCGCCGGGGCGAGACAGGAGGCGCAGGGAGGGACAAAGACTGCGGGGATTCGGCTTTCCCACGAATTCCCGCATCTCTAGGGCTGAGCAGCGCGGGGTTAGAGCCGGATCACCCCCAAAGCACGAGCGCTGGGCGCAAATCGCCGCAGTGGGCACCGACCCGCAACAGGGACCGACCTGCGGCCCCGCGGCCCCCCCGGCCCCTCGCAGGGCCCCCCGCCCGCTCCCCTCACACTCACCCTCCTGGAATTTGGGCTTGGGATCCTGCTTGGGCGCCATTTATAAGGGCCGGTCCCTGCTCCGCCCGCTCCCCGCGGGGCCTCAGCGCCCGCGCCGCATCCCGGCCCGGCCCCGCCGCGCAGCCGCGCCCCGGGCATGGCGGGACATGGAGTCCGGGCCATCCCCGCCCCGCCGCGCGCCGTGCGGGGCGCAGCACCGCGCCGGGGTGCACTGCGGGCCGCCGGGACCGTGAGCTGCGAGACAGGGGAAAAATAATGAGGAGGAAAAAAAAGGAAAAGGTAAGAGGAAAAAAAATCAATGCGCCCAACGTGGGGCTCGAACCCACGACCCTGGGATTAAGAGTCCCATGCTCTACCGACTGAGCTAGCCGGGCGCTGCGATCACCGGGCCACGTCCTCGGCACTCGGCACCGCCCCGCGCGCCCCGCGCTGCGGCCGCCAGGGGGCACGCGTGGCCCCTCCTAATTTGTATATGACGTCACCACCTAATTAAACACACATTCCCTCTCGAGGCCGGCGGGCAGACGCGGCCCTCCCGGGAAAGTTGTGGGCCGTGGGGGCCGCGAGCGGCCACCGGAGGGGTATTTAATGGCACCAAGTTACGGCGTGTTTGCGCTCCCGGTTCGTTTAAACCTGAGAGGCAGCGAGAGGTAGCCCTGTCCGGGGGGGACATGGCGGCATCGTCCGAGCACTCTTTGCCATTTTTCAACGAAAATGTTTCCTTTTCCACCGCAATCCCCGCAGCGGAGCGCGCTGGGAGCACCGCCAGGGGGCGCCCTCGGGCCGCGCCGAGCGCCGGCAGCGCGCGCTGCCCGCCCGGAGATCGGAGCCACGCCCCGATTTGAATATCTCCGCCTCGTGCTCAGAGCCACGCCCCCGATACCCATAGCCCCGCCCCCCGCCGCCCCTGCCGGCGGGAGCCCCCAGCGCCGCAGCCATGGCGGCCCCGGCCGGGCTCCTGCCCCTCCTGCCCCTGCTGCCCCTGCTACCCCTCCTGCCCCTCCTGCCCGGCCTGCCGCTGGCCGCGGCCGCAGGGACCGCGGGGACAGGTCCGCGCGGGGACCGCGGGAGGGGCGCGCGGGGGATGCGCGGGGATGGATGCGGGATGTCCGCGGGGATGCGCGGGGCGCTCCGCGGGGCCGTAGCCGGGCACCCCGGTGCCCCCCGCCGCTGCAGCCCCTTCCCCGGCGGGCCGGGCAGGGTCGGACCCGGCTGCCCGCGGCATTCCCGGTGCCCCCCGGCTCCTCCCGCTTCTCCCGGTGCGCCCGGCCGGGGAGGCTCCGGGGCGCTCAGTGCCCGGGGGTCGCTTTGCCCCCGGAGACGGCGTGCGAACACCGTTTCCTAGCTGGGATTTGACTTTTTGCGGGTTATTTTGGTGTTTGGTTGGTGGTTTTTTTGCTGGCGGCTGGAGTTTAGCAGCGGGAGTGTGTGCGTGGAAACCGGGACTAGCCCGGGCAGAGCGGAGCTCCGGAGCTGCCCGATCCCCCCGTCCCTCCCCGCCCGGTCCCTGACCCTGACCTTAACCCTGTCCCACGGCACACCCCAGCCCGGACCTCCCGAGGTGGGGTCCCTGCTCTTCCCTGCTCCGTGCCGTCCCAGCGGGCACCAGTGACCTGATCCAACCGGAGTTTGGGTTCCTGCCGCGAGAGTTCATCCAGCGGAAGGGAGGGGTGGGAGAGGACAGGTGAGGAGCCCTGCAGGTAACCCCTGCACCCCCTCTCCCCAGAGCCGCCCCCGCCGCCCCCTGGCAGCGACATCGTCCATCCCATCAAGGTTGACGAGAGCGGATCCTTCTTGTCCTACGACCTGACTCACCGAGCCCTTCACCGGAGGTCTCCTGCCTCCAGGAGCAAGTTCCCTGCCTTCTACGAGCTGCATTACAGAGGACAACCCCTGAAATTCAACCTGAGCCTCAACAGGAACCTCCTGGCCCCGGGGTTTGTCAGCGAGAGGCGCTTCGGGGGCATCGCCGGAGCCAAGATCCAGCCCCGCACCTCCAACCCCTGCCACATGATCGGGGAGGTTCGGAGCCGGGCAGAGGGAGGGCTGGCCGCCCTCAGCACCTGCGATGGCCTGGTAAGTACAGCCCTGATCCGTAAGGATCCTGAATCCACAAGGAAATAGTAGTAGCTAAGTCCCCCTTTGTGCTGAAAGTGATGGCAAAACTCCTGGCAGCAGCAGGGTCAGGATCCCAGCACGTAGGGCTGATGTGGCCACAGATGAGCTGACTGTAAATTTCCCATGGATTCCAGTGGTTTGGGAACTCTCTGGGGCTGTGCTTCCCTATTTGTGTCCAAATTCCCAAAGACAGCAGTTCTCTGCCTTCTAGTTCATAAATGTGTGGTTGTGAGGAGCACAATGAGGGGCTTGGAGCTGGAGGTGTTAATGCCAGCACAGCTCCTGGGGACTGAAACTACTCCCTGTTTCCTGAACTCTCCCCTGCCTTATTCCACTGTAGATGTTTCCAAAGGCGACAGTGTGGAAGAGCAGCAGTTTTGGGGGAAGGGTACCATGTAACTGGTGATGTGCAGATCCCCGTTCCTGAGGGGGCTGTGGGATGACAGGGACTCTGGGGTTGAGAACCTCACTGTGTCCCCAGCACGGGCACAGGACAGAGGGAGGGATCACCAGCAGTGCCTGTGCCGGTGTCTCCCAGTTTGGAGGGATGGCAACTCCATGGGATCCTTGGTCTGCTTCTGCTCTCAGGTGGGGGCTGTGGTTGCTTTTTGAGCTTTCTGTGTTTGAATAAATGGCTTTCCACTGCCAGAGAGCAGGGTTAGATGGGACATTGGGAAGGAATTCTTCCCTGTGAGGGTGGGCAGGCCCTGGCACAGGTTGCCCAGAGAAGCTGTGGCTGCCCCTGGATCCCTGGAAGTGTCCAGGGCCAGGTTGGATGGGACTTGGAGCAACCTGGGCTGGGGAAGGTGTCCCTGCCCATGGCAGGGGGTGGCACTGGGTGAGCTTTGAGGTCCCTTCCCTCCCAAGCCATTCCAGGATTCTGTGATTCCAATGGTCACTCCCACTCCCAGGTCCTTCAGTCTGATCCTGTGCCAGTGCAGGTGCCCTCACAGTGCCCCTTGTCTCTCCTGCCAGAAGGGCGTGTTTCGGCTCCTGAACGAGGACTATTTCATCGAGCCCGTGTCCAGCAGCCCCCGGGAGGAGGGGGCAGCTCAGCCCCACAGGATATACAAGCGCCAGGCCCCCCAGGACGGGGCAGAGCGGGGCAGGAGCCCCCCAGCCCCACGGGACACCTGTGGCGTGCCAGGTACTGCCCCTTCCTCTGTTAATCTGGCAATGTTGGTGCCACCAGTGACTCGGTGTGTGCTGAACCTCAGCGTGTGCCTCTCGCTCTCATCCTCTCCCAGCCCTGCTGCAAGCAGGGAGATGATGTGGTGGCTGAACATTTGCTTTCATTCTCTTGAAAACTTCAGTTTAAACCTGCTGGGGCATTGGACTTTGGGAGTGAAACCCCTTGGTTTGCTATTTCCTAGAGCTCTCTGCTTTCAGAAACTGGGGTGTTTTTTGCTATGATCAGGTTATCTTCAGGCATTCTGATAATCTAAATTAATTACTTAATCTTTGGTAATAATCTTAACGGCTTTTTCAAGTCTTTGAGGTCTATTCTGGACTCAAGTCTATTCTTGACTTTGAAGTGTATTCTTGAAAATTCATTCCTCTGGGTGTGCTATGGCCCGTGTGTAACTCATGTGGATCTCCCCTGCAGTCAGGGCTAGCAGGGTGGATGTGCTGGGCGTGCCCTGGGAAGGAATCCCAAAGTCTGTAGGATTGTGGTGACTGCCACCCTTCCACCCTGCCCTGATGCACTGCAGGTTTGCTTTGCAAAGCACCACAACAGCCAGATGGTGTTGGGCTGCTGGGTGGTGTTCAGCTTCTGTCAATACGTGGTACAGCCTGTGTGCACAGCTGGGCAAGTGTTTGAGGGGCATCATCCCAAAGGAAAATGCCACAAAGGAGCCCCCCTGGGCACCCTCTGCTCTGCAGTACCCTCACGTCCCGGCTGGAAGCTCAGCAGCCAAGGACACAATGGAAACGAGCTCCAAGGAAGCCGCTGCGATTAAACTGTCACAGTGGTATTAGCAATTCATCAAATTATCCAGATAGTTGGGATTTTTCAGGCTGGGGGATCAAACACCCTTTCACAGCTAACGTACAGTATAGTCCATAAAATATACAAGGCCATTGTTAGGGGAGCGAGGCTGAGCCTCCCAAACTGGTCGTGAAAGCGATTCCCACTGTGTGGGATGAGTTTGTAAAGCCTTCACCCAGCTTGGGGCTGACCCTGACCTTGATCTTGGAGCAGCGTCACAGGGAAAGTCTCCGCTGGAGAATTCCCAGTTGCTGGTGTGCGTGAGGAGCTCTCCTCCGCCTCCGGCCTCTCCTCAGCCCGCTGCGCATTCCCGTTGTTTCTCCTTGGGAAGGAGCAGAGTTCAGTCTCCGTGTGCCTGAGGAAATCTCTGGGCTGTCCTGCAAGGTCTCGGCTTGCCCAGGGCACTGATGGCTGTGGGACTTGGCTCAAGACTTCAGTCCAGCTTTGGGGGCACAGAATTTATCCTGTTGGGAACTGTGCCTCCCTGAAAAATACAGATCTGGGATGAGAATCCAAAGTGTTGAGCCTGGGGGTTGTTTCTCAGGTTGTTTCTCAAGCATCTCTGCAGAGTTGCCTGTAAATTCCTGTACAGTACAAACCCTAAAACTCTGCTCTGGGAGGCTCCCTATTCCTTGTGGAATATTGCAAGCCCCGTTCCAGTCAAAGATATTACTTCAAATATTTGTTTGTTTTTCTGTTGTGCTCATGTGCAGCAGACTGAGGTCAGAGTCTTTTGGAACACAGAGCACAGCAAAATGCACATAAGTCATGGGTCTGAGTGTGGAGTCTTCTCCCCACCAAGGGTTATTCCTTTGAATTAAACAAAAAAAAAAAGATATTTTATCAAGGTTGCAGACATTTCATCAAGAAAAAAAGACCTTTTTTTCCCCTCTAATCCCTCAGAATCTCAGGAAAGCCTGGAGCGGTCTGAGCGGCGCAGGGAAAGGTGGGAGCAGAAGCAGCACAGGAGGAGAAGGATTCGGCAGCGCTCCATCAGCAGGGAGAAGTGGGTGGAGACGCTGGTGGTGGCAGACACCAAGATGGTGGAGTTCCACGGCAGGGAGAACATCGAGAAGTACGTGCTGACCGTGATGAACATGGTGAGTCCTGCGAGACGTGGAGTCATGGAATGGCTGGGCTTGGAAGGGACCTCAAAGCTCACCCAGTCCTGTCCCCTGTGGACAGGAACACCTTCCACCAGACGGGGTTGCTCCAAGCCCCATCCATCCTGGCCTTGGACACTTCCAGGGGTGGGGCAGCCACAGCTTCTCTGGGTAGAAGACCCCATGGGTTGCCAGGACTCATCCCTGGTGGGACCTCAGCAAACCCCTCACCACCCCCCTTGGCTTTGCTGCCCTGCTCAGTGCTCTGAGCCCCCGGGAGGACGGGTGGGTGGCAGCAAAGCCGAGGCCAAAACCTCTGTGCAGGCGGGAGCAGCTCAGCCAGCACCATTTCCTGTGGGGCTGGAGGGCTTTCCCTTCTGCCTCCCTCCATGGATGGGTGATGTGGCCTCCCAGGGAGGTCCCCAAAGGGAGACATGCTCCAGGGAAGGGAGGTGGTGGGTGCCAGAGCTGGCACTATCTGGGTTACCAGGAGAGATGGGAACAGCTTTTCTGGGAAGGAGCACCAGACTGTGGTGGGAATGTGGGGGAGTCTGCTGGTGCCACAGAGGAAGTAGATAGGTCAGGGTGAGTTGGTTCAGCCTGTTCCCTCTTCTACTCTCTTTACATTCCAGAAGAGAGCTTTGACTGATGCCAGGAAAGGGTGGGATTGGGCAGAGGACCTCAGGTAACATCCCTGGATTTCTGGGGGGTGGTGAAGGCACCCAGAGAGCACGGAATTCCTTTGAGATGTTAAACACATCTATTAGTGAGAGCAGAGGGGTTCCCCGGGCGTTTCTGGGTGAGTTCCAGCGTCTACACAGATCATATCGAGTGTAAATGGAAAGCATCGCAGGCCTCAGTCCAGGCCCGTGTCTGTTCTTGTCCTGATTTGGGGAATTCCCCGAGATGTTGTCAGCAGCCTGCAGCAGCTTCCCCTGGAGCTCGTGTTCCTGCAGAGGGATGTGCCAGCAGCCGTGTCCCGGGCTGGGCTGTGTCCTGAGCTGTGTTCCCTTGGCATTGCCGTGTCACAGGTGGCAGGGCTGTTCCACCACGCCAGCATCGGGAACCCCATCAACATCGCCATAGTGCGGCTCATCCTGCTGGAGCACGAGGAGGTGAGAGCAAAACAGGGTGACTCAGCCCGTCCTGGCAGCCAGGCTGGGATGCACTGGGAGCTGGCCTGGGAAGCCAGGCTCCCTCCTGGGCTGTCTGCATGGCCTGCAGGAGTTTGTGTAAGAGAAATCCAGTGTTTGCGTCCTCGTCTTGGCCGGTGGAGTCAGTGTGGTCAGAGGAGCTGCTGAGTCTGATTTTTAGGATGATTTCTGATAACTCAGCATGGATGTGGGAGCAGAGGGCTGTGGGTCGCTGGGTGGTCGTGTCCCAGCTGCAGTGGTGGCTCTGAGGCCACTCGGATGGGCTCCCAGCTGCGTCCTTCACCCCCAGCCAGGACGGGATATTTCCCTCCAGTGTTTCTTAACCCCCATTACTGGATGATTTCATGTTTTGCTTGAATCACAGATGAAAAGAAAGCAGGAAAAGGACTTTCTTCCCACCCAGCCAGCAGCCTATAAACATGGAGCAGTTCCATTTGGATGGCAGTCTCTGCCGATTCCACTCCCATGTGTCTGAGATCAGACCTCTCCCCTCTCCCCCCCCAAAACCCAAACAGCTCCAGCAGTGATATGACAGCAGGCTTCTTGTCTTTCAGGAGGACCTGAAGATCTCCCACCATGCAGACAACACCTTGAAAAGCTTTTGCAAGTGGCAGAAGAGCATCAACGTGAAAGGAGATTCCCATCCCCTGCACCACGATGTGGCCGTCCTGCTCACCAGGTATCGCGTCCTCCCGATTCGCTGCTGTGGGGGCTACTCTGTCAGGAAGAGACTGCCCTGGCTGCAGGCAGAGGGGCAGGCAGAGGAACAGGCAGGGGGAGCTGGTGAGATCTCACTCTCCACACCAGAGCCCTGCCTGGACACCTGCACCTAAGATGTGTAATGTGAAATCTGGAGATATCTGGGTCCCAAGGGCTGGAACTGTGCTGGGAGGTGTCCCTGGAATGAGAGGAGCTTTAAGATGTGCCTTCCGACCCAAACCGTTCCAGGACTCTGTGGTTCTATGGGCTGGTCTCAAAGCTCAGGTTTCCAGCTGAAGTTTCCAAACCAGGTTTTCTCCGTGGCCCTCTTGCCGAGCCCCAGAGCGGCTGGATCCTCCCAGGAGCTGTACACAGGGATTAACTCTCCTTTTTTCCCTGGAGGCTGGGTTTGGCAGAGGAGCTTCTGGGAAGCCCCTGACCTCCCACAGAGCAAACAGGAATTGGCTGTGGCCAAGTTTATACACCTTACAGTCAAGCCCTGCTCTGAGGGTTTCAGGCTGCTGAAAGGATTGCCTTGGCTTCTGGCAGCATTGTGGTGGTTTGGGTGATGATTCACAACCCCAGCAGCTTTATCTTCTCTGGGAAGTTGCTTTGTAGCAGAAATGAGGCGCTTCAGGCCTTGTACTTAATGGAGTTGTTCCTCCTGGGTGGTTGGAGCTGCCCTGGACCACAGCACCCCTGGGCTGTGCTTCCCCATAGGAATTGCTTTATTATTCCCAGCATCAGTTTTATTTATACAATGGAATAAACGTAGCCAGCAGTTCCCATTAATCATGCTTACTAATGAGCTGGGGATATGGGGAGAGGAAAGGGGAAAGGCAAGGTCGTAAATGTTTCCATTGTGGACGATGTTGGATGGCTCCGTTCTCACTTCTGTTTGGCCGCTGTCTGTGTGTCTGGGCCGTGTCCCACACTCTGTCCTGCCGCCTTCCAACGCCCTCTGTGTCTGTCTGTCTGTCCCTGTCCCCCAAGGAAGGACATCTGTGCTGCCATGAACAGGCCCTGTGAGACCCTGGGGCTGTCCCACGTGGCGGGGATGTGCCAACCCCACCGGAGCTGCAACATCAACGAGGACACGGGGCTGCCCCTGGCCTTCACCGTGGCCCACGAGCTCGGACACAGGTACCACCAGCTTCCTCCTCCTCCTCTTCCTCTGCGCTGCTCAGTTGGGGCTGGACAAGGCACGGGGGGAGGCTGGGAGAAGGTTCCTAGTGGTTCCTCACTGCTGCAACCCCTCCTTCTTCCCCCGGGGATTTCATTCCAGAGTTAGGTTTTTGGTTGCCCCAGGTTTAATGAAAACCACATAACCCAAGGCAATCTGGACAAACTGTGCTTCTGTATCACCCTGTGCTGGTTTGGGAGGGCTTTGGAGCAGCTTTGAAGCAGGGTCTGTCTGTAGAATCAGCAACAGATTTCAATCAAATTTTGACAAGATCATAGGTCACAATAGATACCTGTGTGTGGGAAAACACCCACCAGTAAGTTCAACTAGGTAATCTTGTTCAGTATTCCTGAGTATTCAGTGGGAAATAAAAGCACAGGGCAAAGTTTGGGGCAGTGGCCTTGGTATCAGTAAAACATCCCCAGGGCCAGGCCCCCGACCCTGTCCCTGCCCATGTCCCCCTGTGCTGGATGCCCCAGCCCTGTCCCTGCCGTGCCCTCTGTGCTGGATGCCCCAGCCCTGTCCCTGCCCATGTCCCCCTGTGCTGGATGCCCCAGCCCTGTCCCTGCCGTGCCCTCTGTGCTGGATGCCCCAGCCCTGTCCCTGCCGTGTCCCTGTGCTGGATGCCCCAGCCCTGTCCCTGCCGTGTCCCCGTGCCGGTGCCGTGAGCGGTGTCGCGCGGTGCCGGGAGGCGGCGGCTGCGCGGTTGTGGCGGCACGTGGCTCATCTCCCCTCTGTGGGACTGTGCTCTTACACAGTTTTGGGATTCAGCATGATGGAAGCAGCAATGACTGTGAGCCAGTTGGGAAAAGACCTTTCATCATGTCTCCACAGCTCCTGTATGACACGTCCCCACTCACCTGGTCCCGCTGCAGCCGCGAGTACATCACACGCTTCCTCGAGTGAGTCCTTCCTCCTCTTCTTCCTCACTGGAGGGTGCTGGGGGGGCTGGGGGCCCAGGGCACAGAGGGATGCTCTCACCTCTAAGAGCTTCCACCTGAGAGCGTCTGGGGGGTCTTTTACCCAGAGAAGCTGTGGCTGCCCCATCCCTGGAAGTGTCCAAGGCCGGGTTGGACGGGGCTTGGAGCAACCTGGGCTAGTGGGAGGTGTCCCTGCCCACGGCAGGGGATGGAACTGGATGGGATTTAAGGTCCCTTCCAACCCAAACCATTCCACGATTCCATGATCTCCCTGGGCTGCCTCCCCCATGCTGTGAAGGGGGCTCAGGAGTGCCTGGGTGATGGCACAGGGGCTGTGGTTGCACAAACAAAGCCAGAGCGGTTTCCTCGATGCTCTCGGCAGTTTCTGCACGGGCTGGATGATTGTCACCTCAGGAGGCATCACGTGGGAAACGAGACCCAGCCAAATTCTTCCCTGGGTTTGTTTATTTTTAGCACCCAGGGCTGATTTTTCGGGCTGTTGTTATGAAGTTCCAAGGAACACAGCCCAGATTCACGTCTGTCAGTGACTTGCTCTGCAGGAACATTTTCCTTCCTTGCTGCGGGAAGGTTTGAAAACAGCGAGGAGCAGCAGTGGGAGAGCTGGATGAGGGGCTGGGCTTCCGTGGTGGGGAGGCTGCCAGGGCTGAACTCCTGCTCCTAAACCCCAGCCTGGGACTTGTGGGCTTGGCCCCGTGCAGGAGGAATTACTGTTGATTTATGGCTTACAGAGGAATGGAGCCTTTCTGTATCTGGAGTGCTCTTGGCCCTCTGCTTTTAACCTTCACTTTTGCATTAAGAATTTCCATGCTTGTGATGACCTTGGGCTGCTATGAGCTGGGATGGGGGAGAGACAGAGCAGCTGGGTGCTCCTCTGGTTGGGTTTTGGTCTCTTTACCCCCCAGAAGGGGCAGCTCTTCCTTCAGAAGGAAGCCAGCAGGCATCTGTCCCTGGCTGTGACATCCCCCAGGCCAGGGAGAGGCCAGAGGCCGGCACAGACATGAGTTGTTATGATGTGGTGTTGGCAGGAGGACAGGAAGGAGTGAGCCAGAAAATGGGACCCTGCTGACCTGGCTGTGCTTGGAACAGACCTCACGTTTGGAAAAAAGCCACTGTCAGATGATGATTATTATTATTGTACAGAAGATTACTGTTTTACAAGCACTGCTGAGTGTTTAAGCATCTCAAAGTGACTCCTGGCAGTGGCACAGCCCTGGCACTGCATGGCAGCCGGGGCTGGAGACCCTCCTGTCTCCTCAGACACCCAGGTCCCTTCCCTGCTGTGGCAGTGGTGTCCCCAGGGAAGGACCATCCCTGGCTCAGGCTGATGTGGGATGCCAGCACAGGCAGCAGTTCTGGGATTTTCCCCTCTACCCACTGGAGGATGCTGGGGGGCTCTTTGTTCCCCACCCCTCACTGTGGCATGAGCTCTTTCCCAGCCCAGCTGCTGGAACATCCTTGTCAAATGGGATCTGGCCCTGCCTGCACCCTGAGCCTGGGACTGATGGAGCAGCCTCCCTTCATGTCTGCAGCCCTGGCACAGCTGCAGTCTGTTCCTTCTCCCTTCAGTCTTTGCTCTACATCAAACAACCAGTTTTTCAGCCTCTTTCCACAGTGCTGGAGCTCTTCTTCCATCATCCTCCTCTTCCTAGGGCCTGGGGCTGGCTGCTCCTGCCAGCTCCACCAGCTCCTGGTTGTGCAGCTGATTCTTCCCAAGCTCCAATCGCTCCAACCCTTGCCTTTGTTTTTATTGAATTCTGTCCTGGCTCTTTCTAGACCATTCCTCCAGTTCTCTGAGAGCTTTTGGAATTTTAATCCTGCTCTCAAATGTATCTGCAGATCCTCCCAGCCTGCTCACAGATGGGGATTTAATCATCCTTCCATCCATTCCATCATCCAGCTCGTTAAGGAAGGGGCTGGAACAGGCAGAGCAGCTCAGACCCCTGCATGTTTCCCTGCAGAGTGGGATTTACTGCAGATCCCTGCAAAGCCAGAGGAAACTCAGGCCAACTTTTCCTGGCTTGGAGGTGTGTTTTGGCCAACTGAAGAGACCAGTAGAACGATCACAAAGTATTTCATGAAGAAATAGGCTCTGAACAGAGCACTGGAAAGCTGGTGGCAGATCTCAGTCACCCCCAGGTTGGACAGGGAGCTCACCCCAGGCTGGGGCAACACAGGGAGTGCCCCGAGCAGGTCAGGGGGACAGGAGGGTTGGGGCAGTTTGGGGGGACCCAAACAGGCTCAGCAGCACCCCCAAAATCAGGTACCCATATGTGCCTGTGGGTGCCAGCCGCTGACTGCCAGCGGCTGCAGGGCTGGTTGCAGGGCAGGGGTCCTGTCAGGGAGAATTGCTGATCGCTCCTCACCGCGGTGGGACCTTAACGAGCTGCTGCTCCTCCCTGGCAGCTGCAGGAGCCGTGTTCGGGTGCCCCACTGACACTGCTGTGCCCTCTCTCTTTCAGCCGGGGCTGGGGGCTGTGCCTGGATGACCCCCCAGCCCGGGAGGTGCTGGACTTCCCCCTGGTGCCCCCGGGGGTCCTGTACGACGTGGGCCACCAGTGCCGGCTGCAGTACGGCCCCTACTCCACCTTCTGCGACGACATGGATGTAAGCTGGGATCCCCCTCGGGGCAGGGGCTCTCTGGGGTGTGGGGGCTTTGCTGGGGCCACCCTCTCCTCGTGGGTTAGATCTGTGCTGGGGGTTGGCTGGGCGGTAACCGAGTCCTGCACAACCTGTTTCCTGCAGAGCGTCTGCCACACGCTGTGGTGCACGGTGGGGAACACGTGTCACTCCAAGCTGGACGCGGCTGTGGATGGCACAGCGTGTGGGGAGAACAAGGTAATGGGGAGCAGACCCCTCTGTGGCCTCGGGGACCCCCTGTCCTGCACGTGGAGGAGCTTCCCAGGCTCCAGCACAGGGACAGGCTCATCCTGCTGCCCATGCTCTGTCCAAACCCCCGCTGCTCCCAGGAGGGGCTGCCTTCAGGGAAGCTTAAAAATCCTTGGGAAGGTGAAACCAACAGTTAATGACCATGGCAGGAGAGCATGAGGCTCGTTCTGCCCTCTGTCTGCCGTGGTGGTCCATGGTCATCCCTGGGATCTTCCCCACTGCTGGGAAGGCACCCTCTGAGCCTCACTGGCTCTTCCCTCTGGGCTGAGATTGGGTTGAGAATCCCCTTACTGAGGGATCTCAGTGGAGGTTTGGGTTTGTTACCTCAGACAAGTCCCAAACAGCCCAGCATCTCTGTGTTTCCCACTGTTTGAGGTGCTCCAGGCTCTGGCAGAGCCCGGCTGACCCCAGGCACCCCTGTGCAAGCAAAACATGGATTTCCACGGGACAGCACGTGCTGGGTGTCACTGCACCCTGCACCTCAGACTCGGCAGCAGTTCCTGCATCCTTACCCTGCTTTCTCTGCTGTCCCTCTGCAGTGGTGCTTCAACGGGGAGTGTGTTCCCGTGGGTCACCGGCCCGAGCCCATCGACGGCGGGTGGAGCTCCTGGAGCTCCTGGGCCGCCTGTTCCCGGAGCTGCGGGGCCGGAGTGCAGAGCGCCGAGAGGCACTGCAGCACCCCCACGTGAGTGCAGCCCCCTCACCCCCTGCCATGGCCAGGGACACCTCCCACCAGCACAGGCTGCTCCAGGCCCCATCCACAGCTTCTCTGGGCAACCTGTGCCAGGGCCTCCCCACCCTCACAGGGAATAATTTCTCCCCATTGTTCCATCTCTCCCTGCCCTCTGGCAGTGGGAAGCCATTCCCTGTGTCCTGTCCCTCCATGCCCTTGTCCCCAGTCCCTCTCCAGCTCTCCTGGAGCCCCTTTAGGCCCTGCAAGGGGCTCTCAGGTCTCCCTGGAGCCTTCTCTTCTCCAGGTGAACCCCCCCAGCTCTCCCAGCCTGGCTCTAGAGCAGAGGAACCCAACTCTTTGTTCCCTGTAAGGCCAGGAGCCATCACCTGTCCAGTGCAGTCCCACCCAGCTGTGTCACACAGCCAAGCTGTGCCATCCTGCAGTTATTGTCTGAACGAGGAGCTTTTGGACACTTTAATTTCCTGGGATGACCCCCGGGAGCCTCTGGAGAGGCCGGCTTTGCTCTGGCTCCCTCCCAGTGTCATTCCCGCTCTGTGCAGGCAGGGAGCGGTTGCACTGACTCAAACAAAGGGCAAAGACTCAGAGATGTAAAACACATCCAGTGTCCTTTAGTGACAGAACAGCAAACCAGGCATTCTTGGAGTCTGATTCAGAGTTGTTTTGGAAAATCCTGCTGCAGTTTATCAGCCTACATGCAGCATTCCATGAGCCAGGGCAGGCTCCCGCCTGGAGCATCGGGGCAGTGCCAGAGGATCTGCCTTCTCCATCCCATGATTTCTGGGCTGATCCATCTGCTCCCCAGATGTCCCCTTGGTCACCAAATTGCTGTTGCATGGGATTCAGCCAAATGCCCCAGCTTGCCCGGGAGCTGGAGCACCCTGGGGTGGGGAGGAAAGGGCTTTGTGAGTGATCTTCCAGGGGGATCGCTTTTCCATGGCATGAAGAGCTCTGGCAGCCCTGGGAGAGGGCTCCTGATGTGCCCAGAGTGTTCTGCCCATCCTGTCCCTCGGGCACGTTTGGCACGTGCTGTAGGGCTGGTGAGGGAAGTGCTGTGTTGTCTCAGACCCGGGTCAAGAGCCAGCTCTGGTCTGACATGAGCTCCGTGGCAGAAGTGCTGTGGTAGTTTATGGAGTGTTCCAAACACAGCTGTGGACAGGCAGGAGAGCAAGAACTGGGAAAGCAGCGGAATTTCCTGGGCAGTTGTTTGCTTTGGCGGCCGGAGGTAAACCTCCAGCTTTGCCTTTGGGATGGAGTGAGCAAAGTGTGTGCTGGGCACCCCTCCTCCCACAGGCATTCCCTCGGGCCAGGGCATGTAAACACAGCCCTAAAACAATCATTAACTTCATTCTCTTCAGCAAAGTGTGTCCTGGAGAAGGAATTTTCATGAGGCCATGGGGACATGGGCCATGGAGAGTGATGTGGCAAAGGAAAAGGCAGCATGGCAGGAATCTGAGAGAAAATTATTGTGGCTTTTCAAGTCCCTCTTAGTTTAAAAAGACGAGTGGCAGCTTTGCTGTTCCCTTGGGCAGCGGAGGAGCAGAGCTGTAGGGGTATCCTGGGTGGGATGGAGAGCAGCTCCTCCAGAGCAGCTGCAGGACGGGCACCAGGCTGGATGGAGCTTGGGGCAACCTGGGCTGGTGGAAGGTGTCCCTGCCCATGGCAGGGGGTGGAACGAGATGGGCTTTAAGGTCCCTTCCAACCCAAACCCTCCCAGGATTCTATGACTCTGAAGTCCCTCTCGTCCCAATCCCTCCCTGATTTCCCTTTCCCTGCCCTCGGACAGGCCCAAGTACGGGGGCCGGTACTGCCTGGGGGAGCGGAAGCGGTTCCGGATTTGCAACGTCAGGCTGTGCCCCCCGGACAAGCCCTCCTTCCGCCAGGTCCAGTGCAGCCAGTTCAACCCCATGCTCTACAAAGGGAAGCTCTACAAGTGGACGCCGGTGCCCAACAACAGTGAGTGGAGGGCAGAGACCTCAAACACAGGAAACCTCACAGGCGGCCCCGCGAGCGGCCCGGGCGTGCCGTTCGTGCCTCGCAGTGTTTGAAATCACGGCCGGGCCTGCAGGGGTAACTTGTGTTGTAACCCCCGCTGCCGGGGTTTAGTGTGTACCTGTTGGGTTCCCCAGTTAACCCCTGCGAGCTGCACTGCCGGCCGGAGCACGAGTACTTTGCGGAGAAGCTGCGGGACGCGGTGGTGGACGGGACGCCGTGCTACGAGCGGGACGCCAGCCGGGACATGTGCATCAACGGCATCTGCAAGGTGGGTCCTGTGCTGGTCCTCTGGGAGCGAGCCTGAGGACCCCCTTGCCTAGGAAAACGCATGAGCCATCCCTTAGGGGAGCAGTGTCCCCTCCCTGCCACGCTGAGCTCATTCCTTTTGTCGTTCCCCACTGGGAAACAGTCCTGATTTCCTTGGGGTGTGTCCTACACACTTGTTCCAGCCTCTGTGCTGCCTCAAGGATATAGAGCACAACCCAGGCCAGGTGGGACAGGGCTTGGAGCAACCTGGTCTAGTGGAAGGTGTCCCTTCCATGGCAGGGGGGTTGGAACTGGATTGTCTTTAATATCTCTTTAATCTCTCTCTCTGCAACCCAAACCATTCCATGATTCTGTGAATCCATTGCAGTTGATGCAGATGATCTGGGAGATCCTGGTGTGGCCAGGCAGGCTTTGCCAAGCTGTGCCCTGGGTCCTCCAGCTGCCTTTAGTGGCAGTGAACCAATCCCTTTAGCCTTTTCCCTAGAGAAACAGGGTTTGGGATGGAATAAGCACACATGCAAGACATTGGATTTCTGTTAAATGAGGGAGTGGGTGGTGATCTGTGGTCTGCAGAGTCCCACATGGGAGGCATCAGAGCTCATGGCCACGTGCTCCTGGGACTCACAGGGGTGGGAGAGGGCTCAGGGGTGTTGTCCAGCCCTGGGTCGGGGGCTGACGGGGGTCCCTTGCAGAACGTGGGCTGTGACTACGAGATCGACTCGCACGCAGTGGAGGATCGGTGCGGGGTCTGCCACGGGGACGGCTCCACCTGCCACACCGTCCACAAGACCTTCGAGGACAGCGAGGGGCTGGGTAAGGGCACAGCACTGTCCCCAAAATCCTGAGTCATGTTCCATGCAGAGCCAGGCTTGCTGCCACCGCTGCTGCTGCTGCTGCTCACTCCCAGGGAGGCTTTTAATGCCAGCTTGTCAGGTTTCATGGGTTGAGCCAGCAGGGAATGCAGCTGGGCTCAGTGCAAGGTGGGGTTTGGTGCCATGGGTGCCTTACAGAGATGCAAGGATTGGCATGATGGTGGTACTCAGTTGACACTGGCACCCACAGTAGCACCCACAAAGGGGACACTTTTACCCACCCAGGGGACACTCATCCACCCAGGGGCACAAACTGTCTCCCCCAAGACCAACACTCGGTTCCATTTCCAGGCTATGTCGATATTGGGATTATCCCTGTGGGCGCCCGGGAGATCCGGATTGAAGAAGTCGCAGAAGCCGGGAATTTCCTGGCGCTGCGGAGCGAGGACCCGGAGAAGTATTTCCTGAACGGTGGCTGGACCATCCAGTGGAATGGGGACTACAGGGTGGCAGGGACCACCTTCACCTACAAGAGGACGGGGAACTGGGAGAACCTCACCTCTCCAGGGCCCACCGTGGAGCCCGTGTGGATCCAGGTACGATGGGATACACAGCAGGGGGTTGGGGGTCAGAGCCTTCCTGGGCAGGGCTGAGCTGCCACAGTCTGTCACAGCACTGCCCTGAGTCCAGGCGTGGGGCTCTGCATCTCCTGGCTGAGCGTGCTTCTCCGGGAGCCAACACTGGAGCAGCCAAGCACGCGCCACCGGCCCGGCGAGCGCTTCCAGCCCACAGCACTTCCAGCTGAGCCTCATCCCCTCTGCAGCATTCCTCAAAATATTTACACGGGAGAGGGAGTGTGAGCAGAAAGAGCCATTTCCTGAGGCCCTTCCCATATCTTATCAAGGCCTTGGTGCTTCTGGCTGGGCTGGTCAGGGCTGAGGGGTCTGCCAGTTAATGCAAAGCTGTTGGGAATCAATATCCTTGTGACCCTGAGGCCAAGCTTTGCTCTGGAGAAGCCAGTGGGAATCATCCCACAGAGGATGGCGCAGCCAGCTCCAGCCCAAAACCCCTCGTGGTGCCAAGTGTGGTGCAGGGGCAGCGATGGCCACGGAGCTGCATCCCGTGGACCCCCAGGGCCCTCCCCTGTCCGGCAGTCACGGCTCATCCCAACACACTCTCGGGAGCACCAGCCCTTTGCACAGGCTCTCCTGGAGCTTGGCCACCCTGAGCAGCCAAAATCTTCTTCTTCCCTCACCCTTTCCTTCATCAGTGGCTCAGCTGCAGGATCCCGGGCTCGCTGCCTCCAAGAGCTGCTGTTAATGGGAATGCTGGCACGCTCGGCACCCACAAGTCACTTTCTGGGATCTGTAGCCTAATTAAAACCTTCGGACGAGAATGTTTCAATATTCGTGGAGAGGTTTTGGAGAGACGCCCTGGCTTCCGCCAAAGCTCCAAGAACAACAAAGCTTTGGCAATAATGGGAGTGCTTAGGCTAAGAAAAACAGGGATAAACTCCCGGCCCTCGGAGCGTGGGTGCAGGAGGCGCTTTGGGCACGACTTGTGTCAACCGCAGGAGCAGCGGGAGCCTGTTCCCAGCAATTTAGGGAATTCCTCCAGGCAGGGACAACTTCCCTTAGACCAGGTTGCTCCAAGCCCTGTCCAACCTGGCCTTGAACACTTCTGACCGTGCTGGGCAGGTCGCTCTCCCCGGAGAAGCCTCCGGGGTGTGATGCCACCCCCCACCGCCCTGCCCTGACCCCCTGACCGCCCCTTGTCCCCCCAGCTGCTGTTCCAGGAGACCAACCCCGGGGTGCGGTACCAGTACACGATCCAGCGCCCGGCCGACAGCGAGAACGAGATCGAGCAGCCCGAGTTCCTGTGGCGCTTCGGCTCCTGGACCACCTGCACGGCCACCTGTGGCACCGGTGAGTCCGGATCCCGCGGGGCGCCCGGCCCGGCCCGGCCCTGCGGAGCGGCGGTCGGAGCAGGTGGAGCATCCCCAGGGATGCCTCAGGAATTCCTGGATCTTTGGTTTCAGGAGGTCTTAGTGGGGGAGAAAAAGGGCCATCTGCTGAGGTCACGGCTCCGGTGCCCCCGCGGCGCTCACAGGGACCCGGTGCTTTATCAGCGCTTTGCTCCCGGCTCGGTGTCCTGTTACTGCTGGGCGCTCCTCGGCGGGATGGACACAAAAGAGCTTTAGAGAAATCCGGGAGTGTGGAAGGGCTGGCCTCCCGCCTGGCTGGGCCTCCCCGTGGGGGAGCACGCCCAGGGTTTCACAGAGAGCCCACGGGAAGGTGCCTGGTGTGGCTCCGTGTGTCAGACACCTGCTTCCCTCCATCCTGCCCCGCTGCACCACCGGGGTCCCCACGGCCGCTTTTGGGGCAGCCGATGGAGTGGGACATTCTTGGCACACTACCAGGGGGAGGCTGGGACCAGCAAGCACTTCCTCGAGAGCGGCTGGCACTGGGAGAAAGGGGAATTCAAGGGCACTCGTGCTTTCTAGGTAGCACAGAGTGCCAGGGGATGGCTTTTGTTTAAAACCAGCTTTGCTTTGCACGGTTTGAGCGCTTGGCTTCCAGAACAGAAGGGAAATGCAGGAGTGAATCTGGCAGGAGTCGGGTGAGCAGCTGGAGGAGGGCTGAGCCTCTCTCCCTGGGCTGGATGATGGAGTGAGCTGAGACATGGATTTGGGAGAGCTCAGGGTGAGCCTCTGGTCAGCCCCAGGGCCCTGTAAGCTCCCAAGTGCTTGAGCCAGAGCCCAGCTCAGCAGGCTCAGCAGGGCTCTGTCAGTCTCAGCTGGTGGCAGGGGTTCAGTGACAGCTCTCCGAGGCACAGGTCAAGTATGTGTTACAAAAACGGGGACAAAAGCCGGAGCGAGGCAGCGTGGTGAGGTCACCCTTAAAAGCATCACCCCCCGAGTGCTTCGAGGACAGGAGGCCTCAGCCAGTGATTTATCCCAGAGCTGTGAGGGGGCAGGGCTGCCAGCAGAGCTGTGTGCTGCCTGTTGGCTCCCTTGGAACACAGCCCCCAAAATCCCCAGTGCACACAGGCTGCTGTGGCTCTGGGCAGCGCTGCCAGCACAGTGCAGCACCTTCACAGCTGCCCATCCTGCCCTGCCTGCACTGGTGCCCTGTGAGGGCACTGCTGCCTTGGCAGATTTAGGTCTGCAGCTTCAAGTGGTGGTTTCCTTTCCTTTCCCCTGTTTTGGTGGCTCAGACTTGCCAAGGGCCTCTTGTCACCTGCTGGCAGAGGGTGCCGGGTGGTTTGCTGTGGTTTCCAAAGCCGAGCCGGTGCCTGTGTGGGTGGTTTGGTTTCCTGAGCCCCTCCAGAGCCCGTGCCCGTGTCCATGCCCGCAGGGGTGCAGCGGCAGGTGGTGCACTGTGTGGAGAAGCTGGCTGGCATCGTGGAGGAGCGGTTCTGCGACGCACTCACCCGCCCCGACGACCAGCAGCGCCCCTGCAGCGAGGAGCCCTGCCCGGCCAGGTCTGACCCTCCCCTGCCCTCCCTCAGCTCATCCTCGGTGTCCAACAGCCCTGAGGGGTGACCAGAGTGGGGGGACCTCGGTCACAGCCATGCTAGATTGCCCCAGGATGTGTGCAGCTCTTCACACCTCTCCTCTCCCCCATCTGTAGGGATGGATCCCAGACCCTGTGTTGGCCCGTGAGAGCATCCCAGGGGTTGCCTGCTGGCTGCAGGGTGTTGCTTGTCCTCAGGTTTCGAGCTGCACAGGAGGTCCCGTGCTGGCAGGATGCTCCTCTCTGCCTCTGTGCACAGAACCATCCCTGGCACAACTCAGGGACTGACCCATCCCTGACCCTCCCTCCGTGCTCCCTGACCTCGGGCTGACACACAGGCTGCAGTTGGGATCCTCATTCCCCCATGGCCCCACGGGATGGGCCATAGGATGGAACCTGGCACGTGGGTGCTGGCTCTGGCTGAGACCTTTCCCTCCCCCCTTCCCTTTTTCCCCTCCCCTGTGTGTCCCTGCAGGTGGTGGGTCGGGGAGTGGCAGCAGTGCTCGGCCTCGTGTGGCAGCTCGGGGCTGATGAAGAGGACGGTGCTGTGCATCCAGAGCGTGGGGCTGGACGAGCAGAGGGCCCTGCAGCCTGCGGACTGCCAGCACCTCCCCAAGCCCGATGCCACCGCGCCCTGTCACTGGGACGTGCCCTGTCCCTCCCAGTGGGCCGTGGGGAACTGGTCTGAGGTGAGGAGGAGCGGCGGGGAGGTCCCAGTGTCTGGCAGAGCTGGTGGGAGCTGGGGACAAGCTGCCCTCAGACACCCTCAGCAGTGGGTGTGCCTCCTGCTCCCAGGGAAAATCCATGGATGTGTGTGTGTGGGCTCAGCAGCTCCCGTGGATGGGAATTCCTTTGCATGGAGAGGTCTCAGAGTGAGGAAGGAGCACTGGGCTGTTTAACTCTGCCCCATCCCTGAGCCTCGCTGCTCCCTCAGGGTCACACCACGCTCCCTGTGCAAGGAGGGCAGAAGCAAGAGGTTTTCAGCTGGATGGGGCTTGGAGAGCACTGGTCTTCCATGGCAGGGGATGGAACTGGATGATCTTTAAGGTCCCTTCCAACACAAACCATTTCATGATGTGATTTGTGATCACACTCTGTATAGCCTTGATTTATTTTTGTATTTCTGTGGATCAGCTTAACCACAGGTTGAGGGTTTCGACCAGGAAATGATAACTCCTAATTTAAGCAGGCATTCCAAAAAGTGTTCAGCATGAAGACAAATACCAGGAGAGAAAGGAGAGAGCCTGGGAATGGAGCTTGTTGCTAAGGAACAACCGGGATCAAATGTGAACAGAGAATTTGAAGGCTACATGAGAGAGGGAGTTAGAAATATTTTTCTAGGGGCCCACAGAAGCCACAATTAAGGGCTGAGAGAGACAGATGCAATGGTTTAACGGGAAAATCATGGCTTGGTGGTGGGTCAGTGCTGGGCAGGGCCAGCCCCAGCCCTCACAGTTGTCCTCTGTGGTGTTGGCACGGACAGATCTGTGAGCTCAGGAGAAAAGTGCTCGGGATTTTGAGGTTCTGTCATTTTTCTGTCCTTTAATTTAAAGCAAGAGCTCTCTTTCTTCTCTGTTTCCACCAGCACTGTAAGTAGGGGAATTAGAAGGGGTTTTGAAGTTTGCTTCATGTGGTCCTTCAGGCAGCAGTTCCTGACAGGGGTTGGGGCTGGTTTTGTCTCTGCAGACCCCAGGAGTGCGTGTGCCTGTCCAGCACCAGAGCACCCGGTGCCAAAGGGCTTCTCTGGGGTTTGGGTAGTCCAGCAAACTGCTTAAACACCAGGATTTAGCATCTTCAGAAGGACCCTAAAGCAATGCACATCCAGCTTTATGGACTTTCCAAGGAAGTTAGTGCAGTCAGAAGGATGATTTGTTTGTTGTCCATTAATTCTCCTGCCAGGAGCATGACCCAGCTGGCCGTGGTGGCTCCTGCTCAAGGCTGAACCCTCCTGTGAGCTCCCTGTGTTCCTCCACGAGGCTCCTGCCAGCCCTCATTCCTTATCAGTGTCCCAGAGGCTTCCCTGATAACCCAGCCCTGGCAAAGAACCCCCCTGCTTCCCCCTGCAAGCATTGTGATACCTGGAGTTCATCTCCTGGATGGGGCTGTGCTGGGAACTTTTAGCTTTGTGGGAGTTATCTGTTTCCCCTGGGTTGGCAGTGCCATCCCAGGGGGGGATGCAGCCTCCTTGCAGCCCCCTCACAGATGCTGGTGTGTGGTAATGTTTTATTCCAGCTGGTGGAAATGCCTGTGCTGGCCACGTGGTGTTATTGGAGAATCCTGGAGTGGTTTGGGTGGGAAGAGACTTTTAAGCTCATCTCATACCAACCCCCTGCCATGAGCAGGGACACCTTTCACAAGTCCAGGTTGCTCCAAGGCCCAAATGCAGCAGAAAATGCTGCTGATCTTTCCAGCATCTTGGTTTCTTTTTACTGGCCCCTCTGAAAGAGCCCATTGTGGTGGGGGCCGGGGTGTCCCCAACAAAGCTCCTTCCTGACCTTTGCTTTTTCCCTACTCAGACAACACCCACGTTGTTATTAGTGCTTCAAAAAATGTTCTTCTACAAGAAGAGATGCAATTCATGGTGATAGGTCACAGGAAAGACCTATTAGATCATCTTATCCAGTGCCCCTCCCAGTGCCCATCTCCCGGGAAAACTGTTTCTGGTTGGAATGCAGGTCAAGGATCACCCTGAGCAGAGTACCCCAAAACACCAGCCCTGCTCTGGGGCTGTCTCTAACAGGACACAGCCCCAGAATTCGATTTGGGCAGCAACACCCTGCTCTCCAGTGGGACCAGTACCCCTGATCCCGACTCCTGGTGCAGGGGACTCCCTGCCACCAGTGGGAATGGCACAGGAGCTGCCTGGGGACCCAGGTGGGTGGTGGGAGTGAGGCAGAGCAACGTGGAGTCCCTGTGCCCATTGTGGCACATGGCACAACCAAGCACCCCCTTTGGCATCCCAGAGGGCAGCACCGGTGAGGGGCTCGGGCACTGCTGCCAACCCCATCCCCAGCCCTGCTCCTCCTGCTGCCTCCCATCCCTCATGTTTCCCTCTCTCTTCCCTTCCCAGTGCTCCACGACGTGTGGAAACGGGACCCGGAGGCGCCCTGTTGAGTGCAGCCAGGGCACGGGGACGGGCTGTGACCCCGCAGAGCGGCCCAGCACGGAGGCTCCCTGTGCCCAGCCACCCTGCCAGGACATCCACAGTGCCAGCACCAACAGTGCCAACACCCACGGTGCCAACACCCACGGTGCCAACACCGACGGGTCTGGCAGCGGCTCCTCCAGCAGGGAGGTGTTCAATGAGATCCACTACATCCCCAGCAACCACATCGCGAAATTTAACCCCCTCATCCCACACGTCCCCGAGTCCAACGATGTCAATGTGATCCCTGAGGAGGACTTCCCAGCCAGCAAGGGAAACGTCTTTGTGGATGACTTTTACTATGATTATAATTTTATCAACTTCCACGAGGATCTGTCCTACTATCCCTTCACGGAGAAGGAGACCAAAGGTGAGGAGGCAAAGCCAGAGCTGAGCAACAACGACGTGGAGGGGCCCTGGGAGGTGCCCACTGCTGTCCTGCTCACCACCGAGCTGGCAGGAGGGAGCGAGCACCATCTGGGCACCAAAGCCTCTGCTCCTGTGGATGAGGGGGAGATGGAGCCTGAGGATTTAGCCAGCAATGACTTCCTGAGCGTGGTCCCCGAGGATGCAGGATCAGCCACTCCCAAGTACACCATCCCTGGGTTCATGGGTGAGGAGGAGGACACAATGCTGGTGCCCCGTTCCGAGGACCACCCACCCACCCAGAGCACCACGAGTCACAGCTCTGCCAACAGCCACAACCACGCAGCCCTGGATGAGCCCCACGGGGCTGTGCTGACAAGGACAGGTCCTGGGCAGGATGCTCCAGCCCGTGGCTTCGCTCCCTGGGGTCCCCACCCAGCTGATCCCCCTGCTCCGCTGCCCACAGCCTGGGGCAGTGCCGGAGTGGATGTATCCGATGTTCCTGGAGTGCCGGGGAGCCGCAGCGAGGGCTGTGCGGGCACAGCGGGGCCGGGGCACCCCGGCAGGGAGGGGCACGGCGGGGCCGTGTCTGCGGGGACAGGCCACGAGGACTCCAGGGAGACGGGTCCTGTCCTCACTGGTGACACTGACGGTGACACCACGGAGCAGGACAGGGGGGCAGAGGTGCCAGGGTGGGTGGTGGGCACGCAGGCAGTGTCAGCAGATGGTAATGATGAGCATCCCCGTGGGACAGAGAGGGCAGACCTTTCCTTCCCCACCCTGCAGGGACCGGGGTGGGAGATGGGACGGAGTGCTGGCAGCACCCATCCTGCTGTGAGTCCCTCTCCCATGGGTGCTGTCAGGGGTCCCTCGGGGCAGGCAGGGCCCCAGCCAGAGCTCCACACCCCCACATCCCTGAGCTCAGCCCCCTGGGTGGCCACTACAGCCCTTCCCACAGCAGTGTCCTTGTCCCCTGCTGTGCCCAGACCAGCCACTCAGCTCAGCTCCAGCAGCCTCACCCAGCAGGATGCCCTGGCCCCAGCCATGCCCACGGCCCCAGCTCACAGCCCAGCTGCACACCCAGTGGGAGCATCCCCCTCCAAGGCCCCCCTGGAATGGTGGACCCTGGGGGTGTCCCCCCACCCGGAGCCGGCATCGCCCCGTACTGAACAGACCCCCCATGGGACCCCACTCAGCATCACCATGCCAGGGGAACCCTGGGCACCCCCAGGGACATTTGCCTTCAGTGATGGGGGGCACAAGTGGTCCCAACCCTCCCCTGCCCCCCCACCGCTCTGGGAGAAGAGGATGGAGGAGAAGGAGAAGGCTTCGCTTCCACCATCAACCACCACGGCAGCCACTGCCATGCCCAGCTGGGAAGTTGGGAACTGGAGTGAGGTACGTGTTGAGTCCCATTAACATGGAATGGGGCACAGGGGAGGGTTTTCCCTGAGGGCTGCCTGGCGTGGGACTGCTCAGAGAGGAGCATCCTTCGGGACAGCTCCTCTTGCCACATCATCGCAGAGCCCTGCCTGCACACAGCCCGGTTTAACCAGCACTGCTCCCATCGCCCTGGAGGAGCTGAGCCCACAGGGACCTTTCTGCCCGGCCACCCTGCCCCACCCTCGGCCAGATCCATGCAGGGGTGGGTGCCAGGCGCAGAGGAGCAGGTTGCCCCTGTGTTGCAGTGCTCGGCCACGTGCGGCGTGGGCGCGATCTGGAGGAGCGTGCGCTGCAGCAGCGGCAGCGACGACGGCTGTGCCTTGGCCAACAGACCCGTCCCGGCCCGGAGGTGCTCCCTGAGACCCTGCTCCTCGTGGCGTGTGGGCAACTGGAGCAAGGTACACGGGGAGGGAGGCCCCAAAAACCCCTCAGGGCAAGGCAGGTGTGGGGTCATTGCTGCTCTCGGGGTGGGCTCTTGCCCCACGGCTCACAAAGGCGGAGGGTGAGGGTTTGCGCTTGCCATGGAGTTTAAACTACTTATTCCCACAATATTTCCACTTTTCCTGCTCTTGGGCCAGGAATTTGCAAAAGCTAAATAAGAAGTGGTTTGAAAGGTCAGGTTGGGTGGGCTCCTGGACAACTTGGCCCTTCCCCAGCGTGATGGTCGTGTCCTTTCCCAGTGCTCCAAGAACTGTGGTGAGGGGACGAAGGTTCGGGATGTTCATTGTGTGGACACCAGAGACCAGCGGCTGCTGCGGCCCTTCCACTGCCAGGCCGTGCTCCACAAACCCCCGGCACAGCTGCCCTGCCACGGCCCACCCTGCCTGGACTGGTACACGTCCTCCTGGAGAGAGGTAGGGGCTGGGCAGGGGGCTGAGCAAATCCCACCCCATGCCATGGGCAGGGATATCTCCCACTATCCCAGGTTGCTCCAAGCCCCGTCCAACCTGGCCTTGGACACTCCCAGGGATGGAGCAGCCACAGCTTCTCTGGGCACCTTGTGCCAGGGCCTGCCCACCCTCCCAGGGGAGAATTCCATCCCAACATCCCATCTAACCCTGGAAGCCATTCCCCCTTGTACTGTCCCTCCGTGCCTTGTCCCCAGTCCCTCTCCAGCTCTCCTGGAGCCCCTTTAGGCCCTGCAAGGGGCTCTCAGGTCTCCCTGGAGCCTTCCCTTCTCAGGTGAACCCCCCCAGCTCTCCCAGCTGGTCCCCAGGGCAGAGGGGCTCCAGCCCTGGGATCCTGACGGTGCATTCCATGGTTTGTGTCCCGGCAGTGCTCGGAGTCCTGTGGTGGAGGGGAGCAGGAGCGGCTGGTGACGTGTCCGGAGCTCGGGCGCTGCGAGGAGACGTCGCGGCCCAACACGACCCGGCCCTGCAACACACACCCCTGCACCACCTGGGTGGTGGGCTCCTGGGGGCAGGTGAGGGGCTCCTGGGGCAGGTGAGCAGGCACGGGCTCCCCTCCATGGGATCTGCATGAAACACGAGGAACAGGATGAGGGGAAGCCCAACCCTCCAAACCAACTGGGGGGCTGCTGCCACAACCACCTCCCGGGCTCTGGGGTGATCCTGAGGGGCACAGGGACGGAGTGCCCCTGCCTTGACAGGTCCCTGCTCCCGCAGTGCTCGGCTCCCTGCGGAGGGGGCATCCAGAGGCGCCAGGTCAAGTGCATCAACACCAAGACAGGGGTGGCCGAGGAGGACAGCAGCCTGTGTGACCACGAGCCCTGGCCCGAGAGCACCCAGAAGTGCAACCCCCAGGACTGTGACAGCTCCGAGCCGGGTAAGCGAGCCGTGCCCAGGGCCTTCTGCCCATGCTGACACTGAGTGGGGTGTCCTGAGGGGGGTTGTGCTCCCCAGGAGCTTGAGCAGCTCTTGGGATAAATGCTGAGTTTTGAGGGCATGGTGGTGATCTTGGGGATTGGTGTGGGAACCACCCAGGCTCCCAGTTAGGGACTCTTTAAGAACTGTAGGAACATGACCTGTCCTGCATCCTGTAACCAGGGATGGTTTTTCTAGCCAAGTTTAGCCTCATTCTTTATGTTTCTCCCCACTTTTCACTTCCCATCCCCCCAGGAGGACACCAGAAGTGGGGACAGACCAGCTCCACCCCATTCATTTCTCCAGGGTGGGTCATGCCCTGTGCTGTCCTGCTCCTGGGAGGGGACCCCAGGAAGTGCTGTGCAGCCAGTCCTGGTGCAGGGTGGGATGGGCTGAGTGCTGGGAGGATCCAGGGGTCGGGGCACAGGGAAGGGTGAGGGGCACAGGGTGCTCATGGTGCAGCCAGAGACCTGGTGCTGCTGCAGCAAGGAGGGATCAGGGAGGATGGAAAACCAGTCTGAGAAACAGTGTGGGAACTCTGTGGGGAGATGAAGGGGTGTTTCATGCTTGGATTGTGTAAGGCTGGCTTGGCTAATTGATAATTAGGTGGCAATGTTATAACTATCTCTAAATGTCCGGAGCATCCGTCTGTCCGGGGCCAAGCGGGGACTTTACTGGCACAGATGGGGACTGGGATGTGCTTGTCGGATGCAGAAGTGTCACTGAGCACTGGGACAACCAGCAGGGACCCTGGTGGGGGTGTGGGGTGAAGGGATCTGCTTCAGGGACAATGTGGCACAGGAAAAGGAAGGCAGAAGGAAATACCCAGTGATGGAGCTCTCGAAAAGCTGTTTGGTGGTAAAGTCCCAGAACGCAGAAATTTGGAAACAAGCTGGGCCAGCATTATCAAATCAGATAAAAGGCCAGTTCTCCAGCCTCTTCAGGTGTGTCTGAGCAGGTGCCTGAGGGAGACAGCCCCATTTCAACTCACTTTTCATTTCTCTGCCCTGGCTGCAGCCACAGTGCTCAGCCACACCACAGCACTCCCTTGCCTTCTCCTGCCCCCTTCACTCCCAGAGGTGCATCCCATGGCACCAGGCAGTTCCCTGCCAGCCAGAAATCAGGGGCTGCAAGGGTTAAAGGCACTTAAAGGAAAAGCATTGTAAGGGGGGATTGGATGTCATTGGTATGAGCACGTCAGTCATTTATCAGCTTTATCGTTTTAATGTGTCTGTGCAAAAAAAAAAGCTCTTTGTCTGCCCAGAAAGTAATGTTGGCCCCTCAGGAGGTCTGCTGAACAAAGGGAGGGCTGAGAGGTGGAGCGAGTGGGCAGCAGGGCTGATGCCCAGGGTGCAGGAGCTGGATCCATGGCTGCTCCACAGCTCAGGGCAGGCCCCCTCTGCAGCCTGGGACACCCATTCTCACCCTCCCAACTCCTGTGTTGATCCCATGTCCAGCATGTTCCTCCTGACTCCTACTGCAGGGAGGGCAGGAGCGCTGGCTTTGGTTCCCTGGGAGCTGGGCACTGGCACCTCTGGCCACTGGGCTGTTTTTAGGCATTAAACAGCTCCTTTTCGGAGCCTTTGCAGGGCCGTGGGGCTCTTCAGCCTTTAGGAAATGATTAGTCAGCCTTGCTGAAGAAATGATGTGCGGTTCCGGCTATTTTTATAAAGGGAAAATTTCCGTGCCAGGCTCGGTGATGAGAGCCATGGAGCCAAGGCTGGACCAGAATAACCACTGAGATGTGTAGGAAGCACACAAATAAATGCTAAAATCCTGGATCAAAAGTGACATAAACGCTCTGGCTGCAGCCCAGGGCAGGAAACGCCTCTTGGAAATACAAAACGTTTCCAGCCAAAGCATGAAGAGGAACAAAACTTTCACATGGCAGGAAATCCCAGATGTGTAAATCCACAGGCTCCCAGAAAGGCATGAACGTAACTCCAGCCCTTTCCTGTGTTTTAAAGGATCTTTACTGCACAAGATGGATGCAGGCTGGAGCGATCCGTGTTCTCCTTAGGAGCTCAAGGAGCCTCTCCCTCCTCTGGCTCGAGGTGCTCCGGTACCACAGAGCCATGGCTGGGTCTGTGAGCGGTTGTGTCCTCACTGGACACAGGAATGCCAATAACCCCAGTAGGGTTTAAATGTCCAAACCATTATCAGATGGATTTTGAGCCGGGATGGAACAAATGAAGCACAAACAAACATCTCACAGCAATCGGCTCCTCAATTAAAGGAGGCTGGGATTAATTAGAACCAGAGTCCTGTGCTTCTGCCAGGTTATAAATTAATTGAAGATTACACCAAGGTTATTTTTGAATGTGCCTATTGCCTTCCAGCTGCAGCCAGCTGTGAGTGTGTCCTTAGATGGCTCCTGGGGAGCATCAAAGCCCGTGGGCACCCCGATGCCTCCGTGGGATGTTCCAGAGGCTGGGGACGTTTATCTGGGAAGTGTTTACAGCATCTTGGAAAGGAGCTGAGCCCCAGGCCCCACGTGAGGGCTTGGAGAGACCAGCAGCAGTTTATCCAGCAGATCAAATAGATTTAACCCAGGAAAGCAGGGATTGCTGTGTATGGGAGGAGGAAGCCCAGGGCTGGACAGAGCTGGTCACTCTGCTGGTGTGGGGTGATGGCTGTGCCAGGACAGTGGCTTTTGGGCAGACCCTGGCGATGGTGACACAGCCCTGCTTGGGACAGAGCACAGGCAGCCCCTGGGGGGCTCACTGTGCTCATGTCAGAAAATGAATCATTTCCCTCGTGCCCATCCTCTGGATCCAGTCCTGGGGGAGGTCTGTGAGCTCCCCAGATTGGCTCCAAGCAGGTGTCAGGCAGGTGATGGGGCCAGCTCTTGGCTGTTCCACAGGTGTCCCAGCTGGGAATACCAAGGGGATGAGGTAAAGCCTTCATCTGGCTCAAGGACAGTGTGTGTAACTGGTGCAGTTCCTCTGGGAGCGGGACAGAGCAGGGGCTGGAGCTCAGCCTGTGTACTGGGCAGGGGTGAGGGGACACCGGGCTCGTTACCCTTCGTTGTCCTTCTGGTTGCCTGAAGATTAATTGGCAATTAAACGTTGTGTTCCTGCTTGCTCTGGGTAAGGAAATGGAATTGTTCACGGTTCTGCGTGTCGCTGAGTTTGTCCACAAGGGATCCATAGGGGAAATAATTGCAGCAAATTCCAATTTTCTCTGTCATTTGAGCGTGGAAGTCCCTATCCGAGGGGCGAGGCAGGGAGGTGCTGCTGAGCAAGGCATTGAGGGCAATTAATTAACTGCTAATTAACAACAGGAGTCAGTGGGAAAGGGATGCTTGGGAAAGGACTCCCTGTTTTGATTAAATGTGGGAGAAGGATGTTGCCCACAGCAGGACTGACACCTGAGAACTGGGGGGTTGTGGTTTTCTCCCGGTTTTCCCAGCTTGGTCGTGTCAGTGCAGGCAAAGCTGGCACTGGGGGTGCATCCCATGCATCCCATCATGCTGACCAGGGACCACAGGGGAGGGCACCATGGCCCTGGAGCAGGACCCTGGGATAATACTTGTTAAATTCGGCCCTGGCTTTGAGAGCATCCCGAAGGCCAGAGGTCAGCAGCCTAATTCCCTGGATTTGCTAGTTCAGCTCGAAGCTCAACCTTTCCTTGTTTTCACAAAACCTGTTCCAGGAAGTTTATTTTTCCCTAGAATAGAAGTAAAGGCTTAGGTCTGGGTGGCAGAAGCTTAAATGAAATTTAAAGCGACTTCCACGCCGACCTTAAAAAAACAACCCCGAAAAAGTGGGGGTTTTCACTCTCTAATGTGCTGACTTAGCCTGGATTTTTAAAGCCCTGCTTTAAGCTATTTCTTTAGCCTAAAATTTGGCACAGACTTACGGTGCGTGTGTCCAAATGAAGTGTGAGGATTATATAAAAAAATTGTTAATAGAAAAAAATAACAGTAAAAGGATTAAATGGAAATGGAAATCAGGCCCTCTCTGAAGAGCTGACAAATCAAGTGCTTATTACAGCTTCCCTTGCCCAAGACCGAATTCCAGGGAAGAATCAGGAGCCCAGCCAAGATTGTCAGACCTGAGCTTGACCCCACACACATCCACCCTGAGACGCTGCCTCAGCCCCCGGCACGGATCTGGAAAAGTGATGAGAACTCAGCGGCTCCCATTGACTTCACCCAGCTCTGGAAGTGTTTGGACAAGGCTCTCGGGCACGGGGTGGGATTGTTGGGGTGTCCTGTGCAGGGCCAGGAGTTGGGCTCGACGATCCCTGTGGGTCTCGTCCAGTTGGGGTATTTTGTGACCCCATGAGTTCATTTTGCTTTGGACCCTGAGTCCCGCTGGGGTCTCCTGTGAGGTCAGCAGAGCCTGCAGCCAAGGGAGGTGGCTCCTCTCCACCCTCCGCAAGCCCCTCCCGGCTGTTTCCACAGTAACCTCGTTCCTGTGCCGGTAAGGTGGTGCACAGAGGGCAGTAACTCCCAGCGGGATGGGCTGGTTGTGCCTGGGCAGTGCAGGGACCAGGGATGGGAATTTCCCTCCCGTGCCCAGGGTGCTGACCCGTGGGACAGGGATCAGGAGGGAGCTGCACCGCTGTTCCAGTCCTGGAAAGCCACCTCCCATGGTGAGCTCCAGCAGCCTGCAGGGCTCTTTCAAGGGAAGGCAGCTTGGTTGGGATCCATAAATAACTTCCTAGGAAGCTGCGATAAGTGGAGTGAGCAGGAGAGAGGGCTAAAAATACTGAGGGGCTCCTGGGGGTCTGCCTGGGCTGGGCACCCCCTGGGCAGTGATGGGGACATTCCCACCCAACTGTGGGGTGTTTTTAGCTCTGTCCCCCTCGCCCTGGGGCTTTGCTGCAGTTACAGCCTGAGCACACCAGCCCTGCCCCTGCCTGCCGGGAGCCACCGCTCTGTTCTCCAGCTCTCCTGCCCAGTGTCACTTCCAAACCCAGCAACAACCAACACAGCGAGTTTGTGATCCCTGCAGGGGTTCAAAGGATGTGTGGATGTGGCACATGGGGACGTGGTGGCCTTGGCAGCGCTGGGAGGATGACTGGACTCGATGGTCTTGCAGGGCTTTTCCAAGCCTAGTGATTCTGTGATTCTGAGTCCGTAAATCCCATGGGAAGCACAGGCTGGGCAGGGGAGTTGCCCAGTGGTGAGGAGTAAATGAATTACCGAATCCTGTGTGTGGGGACAGCTGGGGTCAGTGGGCTGGAGCTGGGTAATGGGCTGTTTTAAGGTGCAGCTTGGCTGGTCCACCCCAGTATTGCCATCACCAGCCATGGGGGATTCTCCAGGGAGATTCCCTGGCCCTTGCTGGGCTGTACAGAGGTTTCTTATCTGCTCTGCTCAACCAGCAGGAAAGATGCACATTGTCCCAGGCCCCAGGGGTTAGAGCAGTTGGATCCAGGAGCGTGGGTGATCAATGGCTTTGGGGGGACAGGGACACTCCTGCCAGGCACAGAGAGCTGCAGCTCGGGAGGAAGAGAGGAAATACCTCAGCTGAAATAGAAAATTAATTTTAGAGCAGCGGAGTGACCTCCTCACTGCTGGGCTGGGGGAGGGGGCTGTGGCTGAAATCCCAAATGGGGGGAAAAGCCTCCGCTCTGCATCTGCCACTGGGGTCGGCTCATCCCGTGGGAATCGGGGCAGCAGCCGTTCCCTCGGCACAGCCTTTGTTCCCAGAGGGGACACGGCGAGGGGCAGTGGTCAGTGAGGGCTCCCTGGCTTGGTCCTGGTGTTTCCTGAGCACAGAAGTGTCCTGGGAAAGAGAAAAGCCCCAGTTCTGCCCCTGCTCAGTGTGGTCCTGGTGGAGGGTGCCTGGGGAGGGGCAGTGGGAGGGGACCAGGGGTGCCGGCCCAGGGGATCATCAGCTCTGCCCTTTTCCAGAGAAAAGCTGTCATTTATTTAAGTTATTTGTACAGGGGGCAAACTCAGACAGAGCTGATGTAATTTAAGCGAGTCTTGCCCAACTGGGTGAGATGCTGCAGGCTCAGGGAGGCGAGTGCTTGTGTGGAGATACAGCAGAAAGGAGGAAATTAAAATGAAAGCAGCTTTATACCCATATAAACGATGTGTGTTTGGTGATGGGTCTCTGCTGCTGTGGCTGAGTTGAGGTGCAGCCTGGCTGAGCCTGGTGTGGCTGCTGGTGGAGCTGGGAGCTGCTGATGGTGCAGGAGAGGGCTGTCCCCTCCTTGCCACATTCCCACACCATCCCATGGGATGTACGGCCCATGCTGTCCCGTGGGATGCACAGGGAGGCAGGTGTGAGGGTGTTTTGGGGTGGTGGGATGTTCCACCCTCTCACACCCCAAGGACAAGGTCTCTTTGAGGCAGCACTCGAGTCTCTCCCTCTGTGAGCCCAACCCCCCCTGACCTGGCTCTCATGGTCCTGGACTGGGATCTGTGATTTCCAGACTGTTTGCAGGGAGGAAACAGCTCCTGCAAAGTTTGCTCAGCCCGTGGGTGACTCAGTGGGGTGGCCAGGCTGTGGCTGTGGGTGACTCAGTGGGGTGGCCCCGCTATGGCCACCACGGCCGCTGCTGCAGCTGCCCGGGCACTGCCCCCTCTGCAGAGCCAGGGTGCTGGCACTGGAGCAGCGGTTCCCAAAACAAAGCCTGTCCTTGGAGCAGCAGCAGAGTTGTTTTGGGGTCTGCAGGACACCTGCAGGAAGCGAAACAGCTGATGCAGGTTCTTGAAATAACCTAAACAATGCCCAGAAAAAGGAATTCTGGCCTTTCTGCTGCTCTGCTGGCTTTGGGGGGGGTTTGGGGACAGGGAGGAGGCGTCAGTGTGGGGAGGTTTGTGTCCCTGGACCTCAGCCCTGCTCCCTGGGAATGATGCTGCCCTGGGAGGAGGCTGTGGAGCTGCAGGGAGCAGCACAGGTGTTGTGGATGCTGTGGATGAGGAATACTGAGGTGCGGGTGGGCTCTGGGTTTGGGGAGCTCTGTGTCTGTGCCAGCTCCCACAGAATCCTCGAGTGGGTTGGGTTGGGTTGGATTGGGTTGGGTTGGGAGGGACCTTAAAGACTCATCTTGTTCCAACTCTTGCCACGTGCAGGGAGATTTTCACATCCACACCTGCTCAGGCGGTGACACCGGCACTGACACTGTCCTTGTCCCCTCCCTCCCCTCCAGGTGTCCCCTGCGAGCGCGACCGCCTGACCTTCGGCTTCTGCCAGACCCTGCGGCTGCTGGGCCGGTGCCACCTGCCCACGGTGCATCTGCAGTGCTGCCGGAGCTGCCGCCGGCAGGGGCTGCCCGGCCGGGACCGCGGGGACGAGCGGCTCTCCCGGAGGTGACAGGAGCGGGGCCGGGCCCGGGGCAGCTCCCGGGGGCTCCCGGGCACAGCCGGGACGGGCGGCTCTGCCTCGTCCCAGGGCAGCCCCGGTTTCTTTAGTTGTGCTACTCCGTAACGGTGCTCAAACCATCGGGTCAGGCAGGTCTGGGGTCGGGGTCACTGCCCTGGGTGCCCGGCGGGGAAGCATTTTGGGGAAGGGAACCGAACGCAGCAATAATTCGGGGGACACCTCCCAGAAATGCTTATGGTGCTATCGATGACCTTTTCAGCCTCTTGAAGGTGTTGGCTGGCCAGCACGAACCTTGACTTTTTTTTACTGTTTTTGTATCTCTGGAGCGAGCATCCCGCATTCCGCCAACCCTTTGGGGTAGGGATTCTTCTTTTCCTTGAGGGACTTGAAGCTGGCAACCCATTCCTGTAATTTTCATTAAAATGTTTACGAAGCAAAATACATTTAATGTAAGAAATGGAGACAGGGCAGAGGAGTCAAGTTTTGGCTTCAGGCAGGGCTGTGCTGGGCTCCGTGCCCCGTGTCCCCACTGCTGGCTTTCTCTGCCAAAGCCACTGCCTGTGTCACTCTGGAGCAGAGGGGATCATCAGGGACACCAAGGTTTGGAGTCCAGCAGCACATTCCCTTGCATGTATTTGGGAAGCAGAGGGAAGCTGCTCTGGCCGTGGTGGTGAGCAGCTCATGCCCTGCCTCGTGGGCAGCCAAGTGCTAAGCCCTGGATTTTTGTATGTGTAGCAGTGTAATGGTTGGTTAAGGTGTTTTTCTGTGTTCTTACAAGCTAAACCCCTTTTTCCCTGCTTATCTAGAGTCTCCTCTGTTAAGGTTAGCTGATTTTTAACTAGAATATCCAGCACTGCATGAGGTACAGCTCCTTTCCCGGAGCAGCGTGTGGGAATCCCTCCCTGTCTTGGGAAGGGTTTGCTGGTAGGTTGTTCCCTGGAGAAGGGCAGGAGCATTCAGGTAGGAATTCCTTCCCCTATGACTCTTCAGGCTGTGAAGGATGCCCAAAAGCTGGGGGATCATGAGGGTGACTGTCCTGGCACTGAGCAGGGCCAGGCTGGACCCATCCCTGGTCACAGCTCCAGGTGCGTTTCATCACCTGTCAGGAGCAACAATCGGTCCCTAAACGGGAAATTCCTGTGTGAGATCTGTATGTAAAGCACACCCATGACTTCACCAGCTGTGTTTTGTTCCTTTCCAACACGGTGTAAATTTTTCATGTTCCAAGAGCCTGTGTTCAGTCCTGGTTTCCTCCTCCCCACTCCCTCCATCCGCGCATCCGTCCCCTCCCAGGTTTGTGAAGAGACAACCCCTGTGCTGGGGTCTCATGGCCACAGCTCACGAGTGTTAAATTAAACAGTTACTGAAGGAAACAGGTGGGCTTCACAGTTTCTCTTCCTTGGGGAATTTCGAGGGAGTTTTCAGTTGATTGGGGGTGGTTTAGGCCCTGGCAGCAGGAAGGGGGATCTGTTTGCATCTGAAAATCATTTCCAGCGGCCCTTTGCTACTGGGATTTGTTGGTTAAAACGTGAGCTGGGTCGGTGGGGTGAATCAGTTCTGCAAATCAGTTCATTCCAGGGGTACCCAGCCAGGTGAGCCCCTCCTGCAGTGCCTGTCCATGCCATCCCCAGCCGGGATGAGGGCACAGGATGATCCCTCCCATGGGAGACTCAGCCAAACCACTGCACCAGTGCCCACCAGCACCTCGTGTCCCACCAGCACCTCGTGTCCCTGTGGTCCTGCCAAGGCTGTGTCTCTTTGGCACAGGGAACTGCAGCAGCCAGGGGAAACCTTTTCCTTTCAACCAGAAACCTCTCCTTTTCAACCCCAAATCCTTTCCTTTTCAACCCCAAATCCTTTCCTTTTCAACCCCAAATCCTGTGTGTCTCCAGAAGGGCTGACCCTGCTGGGCTGGGAGCCCTGGGGTTTTTCTGTGACCTTCAGCTGTCACAACACAGCCCTGGGCTGGGTGTCCCTCTGGGAAGGGCTGAGCCTGTTCCCAAGCTCGGACTGGGAGCAGCAGGATTGGATTTAATGCAAACCAAAAGCACAGCACCCTGAACCTGGCAGTGCCAAGCTGTGGAGGTGTCAGGTGGGCACTGAGGCTGGAGGAGTTTGGATCATAGTGTGGGAGTCTGTTGGAAGGGCATTTTGTCTAATTTGTAGCCACATAACAAGCCAGGCCTCCCAGCAGCACAGAAACTGCATTATCAGTGATGATAACACACATCTTGCTTCATTTTCTTTCAATGAGATGCTTATAGGGAGTCTCTCTGGAGAGGGACTCTTCACAAGGGCCTGGAGTGACAGGACAAGGGGGAATGGCTTCCCACTGACAGAGGGAAGGGTTAGATGGGATGTAGAAATGCCTTTTTTCTTCTTTTAAAGATGCTTTTATTGTCTTAAGAGAAGCAGGATGTTATTCAGACACAGCTGCTGCAGTGGGGGGAAAGGGAAGGAGGAAAGGGCTTATGGATCAAATGATGTTTGAAATAGGGTCATGGAATGGTTTGGGTTGGAGGGACCTTAAGGATCATCTTGTTCCACCCCTTGGCATGGGCAGGGACACCTCCCACCAGCCCAGGGTGCTCCAAGCCCCATCCAACCTGGCCTTGGACACTTCCAGGAATCCAGGGGCAGCCACAGCTTCTCTGGGCACCCTGTGCCAGGGCCTGCCACCCTCCCAGCCAGGAATTCCTTCCCAGTATGCCATCTAACCCTGCTCTCTGGCAGTGGGAAGCCATTCCCACTATCCCTGTCACTCCCTTCCCTCCCAGAAAGTTCCAGGGTTCTGTGATTCCATGATCTCCTGAAAGCCTCTCTGAGAGGAGTCAGAGGCTTTTGGCTCCAGATCAGAAATCAGATCTCCCTTGGTCACCTCCAGACATTTCCATCCTGGAGACAGGAAGGAAGGGAGCTCACTAATTGGGAAGCAGGAGGCACTTATGGAGGAGCTTGTTTGTGTCTGGGATTCACAGGAACACTCCAAGCGCTTCCGTGGCTCTGGGGCAGTCGGGTCTCCCTGGCAGAGCACCTGTGGTTTGCAGCTCTCAGACCTCACCGAGTGCTTCTGTCTGGCCCAGACGGTCTCATCTGGAGGATCTGAATTCCCAGAGAGCCAGAGGGGTCATCAGTCCTTCATCAGCTGCAAGGCCGAGGGAGGGACCCTGGTCCTGCCGGTGACCTGAGCACGTGGGGAGGCAGCGAGTCCAGTGGGACCAGGAATCGCTCACAGCTTCCATCTGTGCTCTGTCATAGGGAACAGGTAGGAATAAGAGTCGGGTTTGTGTTCTCCTGGCCTCAAAACCTCCTTGTGCCACACACAAAGGCTTCACAGGCACAGCCCCGAGGGTCAGCAAAGCCAGGACAGCAAGCAGAGAATTTGAAGAATTTTGCTGGTTTATCTGATTTTTTGGCTTTTAATTGGAAGCTGCTCCAGGTGGGAACAGCCTCCATCCAACCCCTTTGGTCCCAGCCAGTGCTCCAGCAGGTCATGGCCACCCAGGACTGCCCATTGCAGAGGGGCATTCCCAGAGGGAAGTAAAGCAGCAGAAAATAGGAGGAGGGAAGGAAGGGGAGGGAAATGAGCTGCCTTGCTCCTCAGCTGGTACCAAGGCACAGCCTGTTTGCTCTCCCAGAGCAGCCCTTTCTGCTGGGAAAGGAAATAAAGCTGTTTCACATGTGCTGAAGGAGGGGAGGGAGGATCTGCAGCCCCCACTCCCCCAGCCCCAGACCTGCATCTGCACTTGAGGGGAGGCTCAGCGGGCTGGTGTAAATATTTAGTAGTATCTATGGGCTAAAAATAGCTCTGTCTCTCCATGCAGCAGCTCCATCTCTGGTGAGTAACAGTTACACACCCGTGTAAAGTGTTTGCAGAGGAGCCCCAGGAGCCCTTCACACAGCCCTGCTGTGGGTGAGACCCCCGGATGTGGGATTTGGCCCCTCCACCTCTGGGTTTGCTGCTCCTTTGCAAGGGCTCAGCCTGGGGATCTGGGGTTAGAAACGGGATTTTAACCCTTTTATTCCAGAGGCTGCTGTGAATCGCTTTGCGTGTCAGGGGAGCCCAGCAAAGGGGCAAAAGGATGCTGCTGCTCTTCCTGGGGGGATTGGAGGGGGGAGAATGGTCTGTCTTTGTGTTTGTGCTGAGGTTTGAGGCAAGGCAGGAGCTGAACCTGTGCTTGGGACACTCCCCTCTTTGCAGGGTGATGTGATGGGGATGAAGGTGCCCTCCAGCGTCTGCCCTGGCTGAGATCCTCGCAGCTCCACGTGCTGGGGCGTTCCCTGGGTCTCTGCTTCCTTCCCCATCCCTGCAGGCGCTTGCCGGGTTCCCCCCGGAGAGGTGAACGCCCAGGTGCCCACGCTCCTGCTGGGACACCCTGCGGTGCTGAGTCCGCACAGCTCGGAGCATCCCGGGGTTCTGGGGTTGCGGGAGCCCGGGGGGGCCGGTGCCGCTCCCCGGCACAGCGCTGTTCTGCGGGCTGCTGCTGCCCTCTGCAGTTATTGCTGCTGCCCTCTGCAGTTGTTATTGCTGCTGCCCTCTGCAGTTGTTATTGCTGCTGCCCTCTGCAGTTGTTATTGCTGCTGCCCTCTGCAGTTGTTATTGCTGCTGCCCTCTGCAGCTGTTATTGCTGCTGCCCTCTGCAGTTGTTATTGCTGCTGCCCTCTGCAGTTGTTATTGCTGCTGCCCTCTGCAGTTGTTATTGCTGCTGCCCTCTGCAGTTGTTATTGCTGCTGCCCTCTGCAGTTATTGCTGCTGCCCTCTGCAGTTGTTATTACTGCTGCTGCCCTCTGCAGTTGTTATTGCTGCTGCCCTCTGCAGTTGTTATTGCTGCTGCCCTCTGCAGTTGTTATTGCTGCTGCCCTCTGCAGCTGTTACTGCTGCTGCCCTCTGCAGCTGTTATTGCTGCTGCCCTCTGCAGTTATTGCTGCTGCCCTCTGCAGCTGTTCCTGCTGCCCTCTGCAGCTGTTCCTGCTCGCTGGAAATGCAGAACGAGCCATCTGAAGGGACGGTTTTGCTGGCGGTGGCACAAGGGAGGTGACACGCGTGTGTCCTCCCGGGTTTGGAGGGACATCCCGAGCTCCTGAGACCCCTCAAATCCCGCCCGACAGGTCCCTCCTGGAGCTGTTCCCGGCTCAGGGTGACCTGCTCCTGGATGTGTCTCTGGCACCCAGGTGATGGTGTCACCCCCACGGTGTCCCCAAACCCCTGTGGCAGCAAAGCCTCTGCCCACCCCTGTCTGTGGGGCAGCAACGGGGACGGACAAAGATCCCAACCCCAATTTTAATGGAAATGCTGGAAAGTGCAGCAGCTCCTGGGGAGTCACCTCCCTGTGCCCCCAGCAGGGACCCGTTCCCTGAGGAACTGGGAATATTCCTGAGCTTAGACCTGCTTTTGGGGGCAGATCCATTTTCCCCAAATTGCTGGGATTCCCAGGCTCTGAAGAAGAACATTTGACCTCTGTGCTCCAGCACAAAGCCCTTGGAACTGATGATCCCAAGGCACTGCAGAGTCAAGGCAAGGCCTCTTATGGCCATCAGACCACCCCATTCGCAGTCCCCCAAGCCTTTGCCTGAGCTGGGAATGCCATTTTGGTGGTGCAGGCAGAGCTGTGCACAGGCACCAGGCTCCTCATCCAATATATCCGCATATCTCGTGGTCACAGGACCCACAAACCCTCCTTGCTGGCTCAGATATCAGCATTTCTGAGGAGAAAATATCGTCCCCTGTGCTGGACAGGAGGAAAGAAAGCAGATTCCAGGAAAACAGCCAACAGATAACGCAGCTCCTGCTCTCCAGAGCATTGAACTCCCTGCAGTTCACCTGCCTGGAAGCCTCCCCAGCAGGGGGGTGGGTGCAAGACGTGTGTCCCCCCTGTCCTGGCACAGGGACACACATCTGTCCCTCCCCTCTGGGCTCAGAAAGCTGGACAAGCTGCCAGGGCAGGGAAATTCCCTGTGCAGGGATTCTTGGGGAGAGAAAAGTGGAAAGAAGTGCCTTAGATCTACTAAATTAAAAAACAAGTTTGCTTCTCCTGGATTGCTTTGTTTTCCACCAAGGTGAGGGGTCTTTGTCTGATAAAGCCCTTCCCTGGCAGTTTTCCAGGTGTGACAGGGACAATTCCTGCCTGAATCCTCTCCTGTTCTTTCTCCATGGGGTTTTCACTCTTGCTCCAAATTAATTAGTCCAAATGTTTCCTAAAGCCTGGGTTGGAATGACTCTTTGTTTCACCCTCTGCCAGCCCCAGGAGCTCTTGCTCGGGACAGGCTGTTCCTGGGACATTTGTACCCTCAGGAACACGGATCCAGTGAAATCCTGTGGGCACACAGCAAAGCTGGTCCCAAAAATGGCATTATATCCCTGAAATGAGGGTTTGCCACATGTGGTGGCCTGGTTGGACCTGAGCTGTTCAGTGTTTCCAGAAAATTGCATCTTTTGATCATCAAAACCCCCATTTCAGTTGTTTTAGTATTTTAAACCAGACCTGGGCTTCTCAAGGAGCTCAGTTCAGCAATGAGGGTACAAAGGGGTTTGAAATTCAGCTAAAATGTAATAGAAGCTGAGTAATTGAAGTTAAGAGAAGCAATTTTCCACATGTGCTGGAACTGAGAGTTCTACAGCTGGGCAGAAATCTGTGGAAAAGTGGGATTGTTCTCTCCCCCACCCTTTCCCCCCTTTTTAAATGCCTTTTTTAGGGTAATTTGGCCCTGGGATGGGGCAGGGGAGGAGCCCTTGCTGGCACAGCTGTGCCATGGGGCAGTTCCCTGCTTTCCAAAGAGAAACATGCCCCTGTTTATAATGCTGGAGTCCAGCCCAGCATTCCATGCCTCCAGGAGGGCTTTATGGGGATTATGAAAATGGTTACAAATCCCTGAAATCAAACCAGATGTTTGCACTGAGCTCCAAGGATTTCTCACCGTTGAACCAAACATGAAGGACTCCGTTCCAGGGAGGAGCAGCTCCCAAAATCCCTCGTGAGCCACTGCAGCACATCCTGGACTTCACTGCCCCTGGGAGAAGGGCAGCTGGGAGGGGAATGCTTGCCTGATTCCCCAGGGAAAGGTAAATCCACGGGCAGATCCACAGCTGCAGTGGAAACCATCCCTGAGGAACTTCTCCAGGGAGGAACCTGTGGCAGCTGGAAACGTTGTGGATGCTCCAGGTAAGATCAGTGAGGGAGCAGCAACAAGGAACAGGGAACCCCAGAAGGAACAAGGTCGTGGGAAGCAGAGGAATGAAGGGCTGTGGGATTCTCTCGCCTTCCACACTGCAGGTAAGTCACCAGAAAAAGCAGGATCAAACTGACAAGATCTTGGCTGCAGGGAAATTTTACCCTCAGGGTGGTTATAAAGCAAAGCCTCCAGAATTAGAAATGTATTTAGCAGTGGAAAACAGCCCAAATATTTAGCAGGAATAGTGTCCCAGTGAAAATCTCCCTGTTCTAGTCCAGTCTCTTGGCTCCAAATCATTTTTCTGAATTAACTTCAGCTTTAATGTGTTTGTTGAAATGAAGTTCAGTAAAATGAAGAAGGGAATCTTTCCTTCTCTAACAGAAGTCTAAACTTAAGCTTAAAGAAAAAAACAACAATTCAGAACCCAGAAAGCAGCATTTCATTACAAGAATCTGCTTTATTTTTTACAGTGCAGTAACTGAAACAATGTAGAAATTTAACTTGCAAAACTGTATTTATATCACAATGTCTCTCAGAAGGCAATGCAGACGTGTTGCTTTTAATCACAAAATATTCCTCTGGACACCAGAAATTCCAAGCCCTCAGCGCTATACCCTTCATTTAGAGACTGATTCCTCATAATTTAAATCTATCTTATAAAACAATTTCTTTTTTTTAGAAAAACACGTGGAAGGAAGGTATAAAGAACTCAAGTATTAAACTCAAGGCCTTGATTATTATTATTATTATTTCTTCTGCAGGCAAAGCTGTCCTCAGGAGCACCCCCAGGGGCCCTACTCGGGCTCGGTGACGCACTGCTCCACGATCTCCCGCAGCGTCGGGTTCTCCATCGCCGCCGCCACGCGCTCCTTGTCGTTGATCTGCTTGTTGACTGCAAAACAGGCCGGCAAGAGGCAGCTCAGGAGCCCCAGGGGCAGGGGGCACGTGGGGATGAGGGTGCTCAGGAGCAGCCAAAGGCAGAGGGTTAGCAGGAAAAGGGGAACAAGGCCAGGGAAAGCTCAGTCGATGACCGACCAGCAGAAATCGGTCATTTGTGACACTTTCTCTAGTTTAGGAAAAGAATTTGAGATGCTCTAAAGACAAGCCTTAAAATTTAGTGCGAAAATCACGACAAATCAGGAGACTGAGTCCTCCAGGTTCAGTTGCTAAGTTACCTCACCAAAAGAACCAATTTCTGCCAAAGACACCCCGTGCTCAAGACTGGGGCACTGCTGGCAGGGGCTCTGGCAGCTCTGGGGGCAGTGCCCGGCTCTGACAGTGCCCCTGCCCTCAAGTTTCACTTCAAGCACTGGCTGAGAAACACGGGTGTTTTTTGTTATGAATTTTTCAGGACAGCAAGATCAGCCACTCGGTTCTTCATGTCAGTTATTCAGCAGCAACTTCTTTTGCCACAAGCACAACCTAACACCTGCAAGGACTGCGCTGAGAAACCAAACCAGCAGCCAGCCCTGGTGACAGAGCCACCACAGCTTTGGGAACAGCCTCAAGGGCGTGATGGATTTTAAGGCTTTCCCAGGGTATCAGCTCCTGGAAAGGACGGGAAGGCAGGGGAGGGAAGGACTCAAGCAGCACAAGCAGGCTGCAGCAGCTCATTGCCAAGCTCTACTCACTGTCCTCTTCAGTGGAATGTGTGCCCTCAGATATGTAGATTTCCAGCTGGAGGAGAGATCAGCAACGTTAGAAGGGTCACAACAGCTGAATTTATTCACTGCTGGAAGGAAAAGGTTGTCCAGTGCTCATACAACATATGTCACTCCTCCTGAGAAGCAGGGGATGCATGGAAAGAGCTGATCCTGGACTTCACTGCTACACAACCACAGCACAGGCTCCCCGTGAGACACTGCTGACAACCTGCTCGGTGATGACAGTCCCAGACAGTCTGCCTGAACTCGGCTGACACAGTCTGTTCCTGCATGGAACAGATTATGGGACTGGACCTAAACCCCCTCCAACATTCACCAGGCCTGGGAAGAACAACAAACCCCCCTGACACAGGCTGGAGGGCAGGGAGATCTCCTGAAAGGGATGTACCCAAAGGAACCAAGGGAAAAAGAAATCAGCTCCTGGCTGGCAGCAGAGCAGGCCATTCCCTGCCCTGCAGGCTCTCTGGCAGAGGTTGTCTCTCATTCATGCAGTTCAAAACAGGTTTCAAAGCAGGTACTTTACCTTGTGTCTGAAAGGCAAACATCTCTGAAGTTTTATTCTTAGACAAAGGCCTGTTAAGACAAAACAGAGATTTCCTTGTAAAATTCAAGGTTGAGGAGCGTTTTCAGAGAATCCATATTTACCAATCAGTATAACTGACAACCTCCTTTTGTATTCTGAGCAGCACAAGCCACAGAGGGACTGAAGAATTTGTGGTTTGGCCCCTTGGACGCAGCTTTTCAGGTAAGTTCACACCTGCCTTACAATCCTGGAGGTCTCTGGTCTCTAATCACCTCCTAGAAACACTAAATAGAGACAAATTCCTCCCTTTCCAGCTTGCTTTGGTATTTTAGATAGAGCTCTCCAGCTGTCCCTGAGGCTGCAGGTGCACTGAGGGGAATGCTTGGTTTGTTTTTAATAGTTGTTTAAAAAAATAATATAAACTATTTGGGCATAAGTACATCAGTTTACTCATTAAACTAAAGACTTGATTTCCCTTAAATCTTTAAAACACACCAGAAGTCTTAGTTCTGATATTTAATGGTAAGACTTTCCAACCTTGGCACATTTAAACAAATCACGTCAGAGCTCTCAGATGGGATTTTTCAGATGAAATCTCACCACAAATCATAAGGGAAAAGTAAAAAGGCAAAACAGGCCAGTGTAAATTCTCATTCCACATAATTCCCTTCCAACTCCTGATGGTTCAGGACTTTTTTGGGGATTCCTGGATTGCATGTGGGGATTTTTGGTGTGTGGGAATGGAGAACAGCCCATAGGGAAGGGAGACAAGCATTAAGTTTAAGGTTTTTTAAATGTAAGAGCTGACCAGTTTTTAATTTAACATTGCTGAGATAACGTGGCCAATACAAAGAAGGAATTCTGTACCACTTCCCAGGAGGTTTCTGAGGGGCTCTTTTTGAGGAGTTTCCCTGGCTGGATACAAACTGGTGGGTTTCCCCACACTTCTCTGGATTTGGGTTTGGTTTGGGGTTTTGGTTTGGTTGCACTGCTAGCTGGGCTCTCAAGATGCAGTTCCTGGTCAAACCAACACAGCAGCACAGGGCTGACCTTGAACTGACACTGGTGTTCCTCAGACCCCCCCAGTGACCCCCTGCTCGTGGTGTCCAGTTCAGAGCCCAAACCTCACCGATGAGAGTGGCCAAGGAGCAATGAGGTACTGTTGGTGTAAACCTGATGACGACCAGATACTCCTCCTCTCCTATCTCCTGCACCTCCACACCACCTTCTGTCACCACTTCCAGTTCTTCCAGAGTGTTTGGCTTCTCCGGGTCCCGGATGGTCCGGATTATGTCTGAAGCAGAAGGCGAGGGAGCAACAGTAAAGCAGCTTTCCAGGATTTAATAAAAGGTATTTTCATTCTCAACCACCTGCCCAGCACTGCTAGTTTTGCCCCCCTCTGGAAGGGGCAGAGCTGTAAATACCAGGGACACTTTATCTCACAAATTCCTTCGGGACAGGACAAACTGAGGCGTTTGTTGCTCACTGTGGGTTTGTTTTTCATGTTCCATTAGTTCTGATTTAGTTCAGCAGCACTTCAGGGGTTCCTCTGCTCTTTCAAATCTAATTATACATGGACAGGTGCTTTATTCTGCAGAGCTCATGGACAAGTCTGACCCTGTGCATGATCCAAAATCCTCAGGATTTGCTTCCCTGCTCAGGTTCATACCCTGGGTTATGAGTAATAACTTTTACTTGGGGCCACTGATGTTTTAGAGTAGCTCTACTTAAACCACTCAAGTTTTAAAACTGAGTTTGTTTAACATTGTGTCCTCTTTTATTCTTTTTACATCAGGCTGTGAAGTGCTGCCCAAACCCCACTCCTCAGTTCTCTGAACTAAGAGTGCCCCGAGGCTGGACAAGGTGTTTGGAATCCTCCCCAGGCAGAACTTCCAGCAGTGCAATCTCTCCCCACTGTACAGAAACAGTCACTCAGTGACAGAAGTCTCCGTTTCCCTGGATCCACTGGTGACCACCCTGGAATTCCTGGCCCTTCCAGGTGTGTCCAGCTGCTCCTGTCTCAGGTGAGGAAACATTCAGTGGTGCCCCCGAGGCAGGGGCTGAGCTGGGCAGCGATCCAGGCCCTTCCCAGCCCCGGAGCACCCTCCACTCCAGAGGGGCAGGGAGACCCTTCTCCCACACTCCTGGCCCGGGTCCCCCCTCACCGTGAGCACCCCAAGGGAGCCCCTTCCCACCCGAGTCCAATCCCAAAACGAGCCACAGAAACGTTCCTCGCTCCAAGCTCCCGGGCACGGCTCCCACCACGCGGCTGGGCAGGCAGGGAAGGGCAGGGGGCGCTTCCCTCCCTTCAGCCCCCCCGGGGCACAGCAGGAACCCCCCTAAAACCACCCCCAGCCCCCTCGCAGCCCCCGGCCCCACAGCCCCTCACGGCCCCGGCCCCCCGCCCGCCCCGGCCCCCCGGCGGTCACCGTAGACCTCGATGGCCCTGTCGTGCTCCATGGCGCGGCTCGGGGGCGCATGGCCGGGGCTGTGGCCGGGGCTATGGCCGGGGCAGCCCCAGAGCCGGCCCAGCGCCTGCGAGAGCAGCGCCCGCAGCAGCGCCATGGCCGCGCTCCGCCATCGCCGGCCGCGCGGGGCGGGGGCGGGGCCGCGGGCATCCACCAATGGACGGCGGCGCTGCTGCGCTGGGCCCGCCTACGGGGCGGGGCGTGCGTGTGGACACGCCCCCTCCGCTGTCCTTTGGTGGGGACAGAGAGACCCCGGGACAGACACAGGGACGGACAGAGAGACCCCCGGGAGAGACACAGGGACCCCGAGAGAGCCTCGGCTCGGGGGCACTGCGGGATTTGAGCAGCTCTCTAAGCACAGAGGCAGGGTTAGAAAAGAGGCGCTGTTTGTCGTACGCACGGGGCGGGGTGGGCGTTCCCACAAAGCGGGAGGATTTGTGCGCTGAAGTTCACATAAACTCTCCCGTCCAACCCACAGTTCCATCCGCAGCACAGATCAAAGGAAGAGGCAGAGACAGACAATTCTTCTTAAAGACGCGGGAAATTCTGCTTAAAGATAGGGAATTAAATATACAGAGAACTCTGTTTGCATACACAGCGAATCGCGCTCACAGACACGAGCGACACCGCCCCCGCCCGCGGGGCACACGAAACTACATCTCCCAGCGTGCATTGCCGCCCCATCCACCGGCCCCGCGCCGCGGTGCGTGCTGGGAGATGTAGTCCCGGCCCGCACTGGGCGGCGCGGTCAGCTGTGCGGAAGGTGGAGCAGGAGCCGGAGGATGGAGCAGGCGATGGCCCCGCGGGAGCTCCGTGTGCTCCTGGCGCCCCGCTCCCTGGAGCCGCGGGGAGCCCCGCGGGACGCGGCCCGGGTGCGGCTGAGCAGGGCGCAGGACGCGCTGGGCACGCTGCTGGCCGCCGGCGGCATCTCCGTGGAGCCGCTGTCGGCGGGCGGCGCCGGGCGGGCCCGGGGCACGGCCCTGCCGGGGCGCTGGGCTGAGTGAGTGCGGGGCAGGGGGCCGGAGGGACCCCCGGTGCGGTGCTGGGGGAGCGAACAATCGGGGTGCGGGGGCGGAGGGACCCCCGGTGCGGTGCTGGGGGAGCGAACAATCGGGGTGCGGGGGGCTGAGGGGCTGCGAACCTGCCCCGAGCCGGGACGGGCTCCGTAAGGCCCCGGCGCTGCAGGGGACGCTGTTTTACATCTCCTTCCTTGTTTAACTGTGCGAGAGCTCAGTGCGGGTGGTCAAAAAGCCGAACGAAAAGGGTGTTGTTGTCTGTCGCGTTGTCTCCTGGGCCCCCGCAGTGCCCCGAGCCCCAGTCCTGCCCCCCGTGGGTGGCAGTCACTCACATGATGTTTGTGATCTGCTTTAGTGGCTGTCGGTGCTGAGTCAAAACCGCGGGCACGTTTTAATCCTGAGCATCTGCAGTGCCGAGCTGCAACCAGCGCTGTTCCGAGCACCACAGCGTCACGGGATGGGATGGTTTGGGTTGGGTTGGGAGGGACCTTAAAGCCCATCCAGTGGCACCCACCCAGGGCAGGTCTGAGACACGGGGGGAGTTTCTCAGCCCAAGCAGCAGGGCAGATCTGGTGTTCTGGTGTTGGCAGGGACGGGGTGACAGCAGCAGTCATTTAATCTGAAGGTTAAATAGTGCTACCCTTCATCAGTGCATGACCAGAACTGTCAGTGTGGGAAATGTGAAAGGGGAATAAATAAAGCCAGTAATCATTGTGAATGTTGTATCTCCAGCTTCATGTGGGAGAACACAGAAGATGATGGTTTGGAAGAAAACAAGTCAAAACTCCTGGCTCTTGGACAAAGTCATGGACTGTTTGTCTATGAACTCTCTGTAGAAGATGGAAAGTGCAGCCTAAACTCCCTGCACAGTTGTGAGGAAGAGACACTTAAAAAGCTCCTCGAAGTTAAAAACATCAGTGAGTAAATTCCAGTGTGTTCCTTGTGTGAAATTGTTGCTGGTCTGGTTCTGCTGCACCTGCTGGGACAAATGCAGGCACTGGGGATTGAGCACTGGGGAAGTGTCAGGTACTTCCACACTGATTCAGAGTGATCAGCAGGATTAATGGACTGGAAAAATAAAAGGGACATTTCTGTGTTCAAAGGTGACGTTGGTAGAGGGAATTAAACTGTTACAGGGTCGCGTGTTTGGGTGATATGAAATTAAATTTCAATAAAGCATGTTCCTGCAACCCTGCCCTCTCAGATTTCCCCTTCAATATTGGAACTGATGGGAAGAAAACAGAGACAGGGCTCCTCAGTAACCCAGCAGAGACTGATTAAGTGTTTCACCTTATGTATTATGATTAGCAAACATAGTGTACAGTTACACTTTGCAGGACCTTTGGTGTTAAACAGTCTCCCTCCCTAAAATATTTCTATTTCCAAAGTTTGTAGCTTTTATTTTCAGTACTGACTGAAATATTATTTTGGGATGATTTCTTGTGTTCTTCACAGTATTGTCCACTTAAAAAGCCACAGCAAAAGTTTTAGGAAAGAGTTCTAAAATTAGTGACATAGAAAGTGAAATTTAAAACAAAACAAACCCCTCTCCCCAGTCCCAAATTTTTTTAAGGTGGTAGCAGAGGGAATGAATTTGAGCTGTCATTTTCTTGGGGTTCCTTTGCAAATCAAAATTCCCAGCTGGCTGTTATGCTAAAATATCTTTAAATTTACAGGTCTGCCTTCTGTTTTCTCTGTGAAGATCCTGTCCTTTGGAAACAACAAGTGCAAACTCCTGCTCAACCAGTGCATCCTTGTGCATCTGACCTTTCCTGGGGAAGACTCACCCTCAGAGACCTGTGACTGCTTCACCCTGGATTTGCCTGCAGAGGTTTTGGGGAGAATAACAGATTCCTACTTCTGCAGAGGGATCCTGTTCCTGCTGGACAGTGCTGGCTGGATTTGTATCCTTTGCAGGAGAGAGGAGCTCTCAGGGGAAATGATTGGGAAGAACAAAGTTGTTTTTCTTTTCTGGAAGGGTTGATCAGAAATTTCTTTAGAGACATTTTGGGATCTGTTTTGAAGGTGCCTCCAGAAAGGGTTGCGTTGCAAAGTCCTGGTTATTGTTGTGAAAATGCCATAGTTGTGTATCAAATGTTTCTCAGCACAGCCCTGGAAATCTGCTTCCCACTGGATTAATGTTTTCCAGTGCAGGGAGGTCAGGGTACCTTTTCCTGGCTGTTTTACCCTTGGAACAGTGCAGGGAGGTCAGGGTGCCTTTTCCTCCCCACAGAACTGCCAGGACAGGTCACTCCAGGTATCACTGAACTGCTTTGAGGTGGCACAGGTGGCAGGTTTGTGCAGCACAATCCTCTGCTGATCCCAGCTGAGCTTGGAATGCTCTTGGAAAACAAACACTCCCTCTGTTCTGTGGGGCAGAGCCTGGCCTGGACCACAGGTTACCCCAAATTCCCCATCTGCCCCTTCTGTGTAACTCCTTTGTTGGACCTGGGAGCACTGGGGTTTTCCTTGACGCTGTCTGAAGACGTATTTGACTGCTTTGATGGTGCCAGCTTAGGCAGGATCAGTGTGGCCCTGTGCCAGGGAGAGGGGCAGGCTGGGGGCAGGAGCCCTGCCCTGCCATCCCCCCTCACTGCCCTGAGGGTGTCCCAGGATCTCAGCGTGGCCGTGGTGCTCAGTGCTGCCCACGGTGCCCTCTCCGTGGGGCTCGACAGCTACTTCAGGTATGTGGGTTCCTGAGGGAAGGTTTGGGTTCAGCCAACCTTAACTGGTGCCTGAGCTTGGTCCTGCAGTAGGTGAGGTGCTGTCACCTTTTTATTGTGAGTTCTGGCCCTGTGGCAGAGCGGAAATTTCATATTTGTTTAAAGATTGTCCTTTATTATTTGCTCCAATCTGCACTCTGTCACTTCAACAAAAGAAAATTTATCTATTAACATCAGTTTGTTTTAATTTCTGTATTAAATACGCTAACAAATAGAAAACCTTTGTGCTGGACCCTGTTTTTCCTAGGAAGATTAGGACAGGTGCTCTCAGTGCCAAGGGTGGGTGGCAGCATCTTTTAGAGATGCTGTGGGGTCTGGGATTATTAAACTCCTGATACACTTGTGCTGGTTTGGCTTGGTAAATGAGGACCAGGTTGTAATTGAGAGGAAGGAGCACCAGGGTTTGATGGCTCACCTGGACACCTCCCTGGGAGTGCTGTTGACCTGAGAGGAAGCTGCTTTGCAGAGAGCTCCTGGAGGGGTTAGACAGCAAAAAAATCTCAAGAGGGAGGTGAAAATTAATATTTATTTCTTTACAGGCGGTTTCCTGAGCATTTGCTCTGTAAGAGAGATCCTGAAAGTCTTCCCTTGGAGCCTCCTGAAGGGCTGGATGAGGATGAGCTTGGCAGTTCTGAGTACAGCATGGAGCTCCTGTCCTCCCCTTTCCGCACGGACAGGTACCGAGGGCAACCCTTCCTGGGACAGGCTGGGCTTTGCTTCCTTTACATCAGGGATAATAAATCCTGGGAGGGGGGATGTGTTCAGTTGTAATTGAGATAAGTAAATTCAGCTCATTCTGCACTAAATAGTGTGAATTGAGGATGATGTTTGCAAATGGGCTGAGAGAACTTTACCTGTGCCATTGAACAGCTCCCAAACAGTAATTGCTGATAAGGGGTTACCTTTCATTTAAACAGTATTGACAGATTTTTTAGTATCCCAAGGACTTTACATCTCCTTGTTTGTTTAGCACAAATGAGTGTGTGTGGCCTTCAAAGTACTCTGTGTTTGTGTAACACACTTTAACTGGTTGTGAACCTTAGGGGTATTAGTACTGATAAAACATGTTAGTTACAACTTGATGTAAATGTAATAAATACTCAAGTCCAGAATTAATTTCATTCTAATTTTTTTTTAATTGAGGGGGCATTTTCTGTGAGGAAAATTTTCTATAAAAAAGGGTAAATGTGAATGTTGTCATCTAATGCAGCTGGGATCACTCAGCTTGGCTGCAGAGAGCATTTAAATAGAAATAAACAGGCCATGTTAAGGTTTAAAGGTGCTGGATGGATTTTCTAAGCTTAAAATGCATTTTATTTAACTGAGGAAACTTTCTCTGCATTGTTCTTGGAGTAATGCCTGGTGTTACAGGTGCCTTGTCCCCTCTGCCCAGGTCCTGGAAGGCACACTTGTCCTCACTGTGGGACAGAGTAAGAAGAGGAAGACCAGGTTCTCCACATCTGGGGAATGACTTGAATTTGCCTTGGTATCAGTTTTTTACCCATCTGGAAGATCACGATCCTGAAATTTATGAGGATCCAGAGAAGATGGTGGCCTTTGTCCCACGGGCTGTCACGTGGGCAGCTTCCAGACCCCTGCACAGCCACGGCACAAAGCTCGGGGTGCAGGACAGCAGTGGACACAAATCCCCGGGGGAGCACCGCAAGAAGTGGTGAAACTGGAGTGTAAACTGGTCACTGGGGCTAAGGCTGTGTTTGTGGTGGTGACAAAGGACATGGGGTTGTCTCTTGCTCTCTGGGATTTTGAGTCCCACGACGTGACGTGTTCCCACTTTGGCACCAACAGTGTTTACGTGGAGTGCAGTGCAGAGCTGCCACTGTGTCTGCTGCTCACAGGTGAGGGGTCATGGATTCATGGATTGTCCTCAGACAGCTTTTGGAGGGGGTTCTGCTGGTGTTCTTTCCTGTCTGCCTGGCTGCTCTTGGCTCATGGCTCGGGTGAAACCCAGGCGGAGCTGCTGCAGCTTTGCATCGTCCTTTGGGGAGAGAGGCAGTGAATGGAAAGGCTTTAATAGTGAGTATCTTTAATTATGGTTTGATTCTTTTCTTTAGAGCGTGGTCTGTTCTTAGTTCTGTTTGGTGTGACCCAAGAGGAGTTTTTGAACAGACTGATGATGTTTGGCAGCGCTGGAGTCGTGGATTCCATTTGTCACCTCAATGGATGGGAGAGATGTTCCATTCCAATCCATGCCCTGGAGGTAAGGAGAGCTGGTTCATGTCTTACAACTAAAAAAAGTACTTCTTTTAAGTAATGAACACAGTTTATGCAATGCTAATGGTGGTTTTAGACACAATTAAAAGTACACTTTAAACCTAGGGGCAAAGAGAAGTGGTTTAGTTATTAAATAAACAATAAAGCCCCAGGTAATGCAGATTAGTAACCCAAAAGTAGAAATATGCAACAAATGAATGCCCTTTAATAACATAAACCAGAATTTTAAAGTAAGCAGTGCTCAAAAATCCCTCATGATTGGATCCTATAGCATTTTTGCCAATTTGTATTTCTGCAACAGGTTTTGTCCTCTTGCAAAATGTCAAATGTTAAAAGAAATCCTCAGAACTAGATTCTGGGTTTTTGTACCACTGTTATAAAGCCAGAGGAGAACCAGCAGTAAGTATACAGTATGTGTAGAGTTTAGAATCCATGCATAGTTGTTTCTCTGCATGTTTGTCTAGGCAGGTTTGGAAAATCGCCAGCTGGACACAGTGGACTTATTTTTAAAAAGCAAGGAAAGTGCTTTCAGTCTCTCTGCTCCCTGCCCTGGGCCTGGGCAGTGCAGGGATGCTGCATCCCAGACCTACCTGAGAAGTAAGTCAGTCCCTGCAGCTGCAGAGGGGTTTCAGTTGAACTGCCTCTCTCTCTGTGGCACAGTGCAGATGTTTGATCTTTGTCATCACTGCAGATTTGGAAGAGCTCAGGCCAGCTTTAAACTTGCTTTGCTCAGCAATCCAAGAGAATGATATGGAGCCTCACAGCAAACACTTCTCTGAGCAGCTCCTGAACCTCACCCTGACTTTCCTCACCAGGCAACTGGAAGAAATCTTTGTGCACACACAGGGTAAGGTGACTCCTTTTGAGTCATATCTAGTAACATGTCATTGTTTGGTTAAATGGGAACAGCAGCTTTTTTAATTAAAAGCTTACATTTGCCCAGAATTAACACAAGAAAAGTGCCAGAGATAAGTGAATGAAAGATTTTCACCCCTGCATTTTAAATGGGACTTACCTGCCTAATAATTGGTTGGATTAATAAAAAATTCAGTTCTTATGTACTGGTCCCTGAGGGGTAAAACATCTCGGTGAGGACAGGGAGCACTGGTGGGGCTGTGACTGTGTCCTGACAGGGTGCTGGGCACTGGCAGTACCTGTGCAGGTGAAAGAGCTGGTGAAAGTTTCTGTTGATCAGTCAGGAGAACATTCAGCATTTCCAAACACCAAAAATCCTGTCTTGTCCATTCCTGTTTAACTGGTATCTTGGATGCTCTTGGCAGAACCCGATGAGTTCCTGCAGAAGGCTGCAGATATTCTGACTGATTACATTATTAAACTGAGGAAATTCCTGAGAAGATATCCTCGCCCACAAATCAACCCGGTGCACACAGGAGATGAGCTGGATGAAGACCTGCCTGAGATAGAAGAAAGCCATGTGTGGGAAAAGCTGACAGCAGAGGTGAAAATGAGTGACCCAGTTTTTACTGATCTTATTAAATATATCTAAGGAGATCATTGATGTGGAAATGTCTTAAAGTGTTGGGGGAAAGATCAGTGTAGGGATTATAAGGACAGTAACACTGACAATAGGTGAGTTTGCTCCATTGTTTCTCTGCTTTAGGAAGTCATTGCTGAGGCCATCTTAAGCAACAAAATGCCAGAGGCCCAGATCTTCTTCCGGATGCATCAGCATCCTGCTGAGAACCTGCAGGAGTTCATTCAGACAGGTTTGAACCTGGTCTATGACCGTCTGCTGAAGGGCAACACCAGGGAGGCCTCGGAGCTGCTCCGAAATATGGTGAGAGCTTCAGTGGTTCTTCACACTTTGGGACTGATGAAGTCAGTGAGTGCTGGGAGTATGGGCAGCTCAGGGGTCCCACGGATGCGACTCCACCAGACCCAGGTACTACAATGAAAATTAACCTGTTTGGAAGAGCTGCTTTGAGCACTGGTGCCCTCAGGAGGCTGAGGGAGCCTGTTTGTGGGGGGTGATGTCATGGTCCTCGAGGTGAGAAGGTGGTTCTGGCAGGTGAGGTGTTAAAGGGCACAGGGTTTGTACCCAGCCGTGCTGGGGACATCAGGCACATCCCTGGGTTACTGTGACACTTCAGGAGCTGCTGAAGGGAACATCACGAGCGTGCTTTGGAAGGGAAGCAAGTGCATTTATTCCATCCCTGTCCAGCTGCGCTTTACAGTTTGCATACAGTGGGTGTCTCCTTCCCTGCCAGGGCTTCAATGTGAAGCAGGAATTGCACAAGATCTGTTTCTACACCGTGGATAAACACGTCAGAGATCTGCTGGTAAGTGCAGCAAAGGCTCTTCTTGTCCATCTCTCAGGTCTGGACCTCGTGTGTGTTTATGCTGAGGGAAACCAGTGTACTGGACTCACTTTCAGAGCAGGCAGGCAGGTTTTGTCCCTGCATCCTGGCAGTGTGGTTATTGAGACGTGCCAGTGCCATTTCCATGTTCCTTTGTGTTTGTAGTTCAAGTAAAAGTAGTTAAAATGTCGTTTCTTTGTCCTGGCTCTGCTCTGGTTCCCGTGTCCTTGCACACAGAATGGAGTCCTCTTGTCCTTTAAGTGTATTGCCCTCTGCTTCCAGCGTTTTTTCCTGCAGTTGGTAACTGTTTGCACTTGCAGGGTCATATGTGACTTGAATATATTAAAAGTAGATCAAAATGACAATCAGAGGTAATACTTTAATTTGAATTAAAGGTGAAAGTTTTACGGGAAGAAAATTATTTTTCTGAAAAAGAGAAGAAAATGATAGACTTTGTGCATCAGGTTGAAAGCTTTTACTCGGAATCCTTCCAGGAAAATAAAGAGATTCAGTCTCTTTCCAGGTAACGTGAGTTAACAGTTTTAATTATTAATTAATAATGTTAATAGGATTTAAAATGTGCTGGCTTCTACATTCTGTGTGATTTACTGCACTAACAAATACAGTCTCAGTTTGATTAATTTCACACTGATCTTTGTTTGCAGAAATCAGGGTCAGTGGGGGGACAAAGTAATTTCCTCATTAATGTAGCAGTTGCTGTCATGTTCTCTCCAGACCACATCATGACTTACTCTTGTCAGGGTAACACAGCCCTTCTGCTCATGTCATCACCATAAATGAAGCATTTTTAATAGCAAGTGATATTATTATTAATCAAATTAGACATTCAGATGGAATGTTTGCTGGGTTTGATGCATATCCATAATATATAGCAAGCTAAAGTAACTTAGAAAAACCACCTACAGTTAAATAATTGTAAAAATGTTGCAGTACTTACCATTTTCTATGTTAGTTTTGGGAAAATGAGGTAATTCTTTGGTTCTCAAACCTTTAGTTCAGGTCAGTCTCTCTGCCACTTCCAGAGCTCTTCAAATTGGACTGGCAAAATTTGTTGACCCTTTCGCCACCTTCTGTTTGTTCAATTGGTGACTGTTTATTAAAAGAGCAATAAAGAACAGCCCAATTCCATCCTGCCTTGCAGTGTCAGTGCGTGGAGGAAGGGCCAAGACCTTTCCAGGGAGGCAGCAGTGCTGGACTCGGTGCTGGGCTGGGACAGGCACAGGGCCCGCGGCCGCAGACTGCGGCTCACCTTCGACTGGGCTCGGTGGTGGGATGAGCTCACGCAGGAGATGATTCTGCTCCCCAGGAAACCACGCCAAGGCAAGTCTCCTGGGAACAAGGGCTTGAACTGGGCGTTGGAAACCTGCCTGGGACGTGGTACACTGCAGTGGTGGAGGACTGGCACTGCTGTGACTGAAGTGGGAGCTGCCACAGTGGGTCACTTCCTAGCAGTCAAACTGGCTAACAGTGGTTTTTTATCCTGCTGCATCTGTGGTTTTCCTGTAGAGAAAAGTTTGGAACTAGCTGAAAGGGACTTGCCTAAGGCATGGCCACCTGTAAATGGGTCCTGCTTTGCCACATTCTCCCAAGCTCGTTGCACTGTGGTGTTACTTCCAGCTTGGCCAGCATAAAGCTCTGACGAGCTGTAACAATATCCTGCATCTCAGCATCGTTTGCAACTGTTCATTAAAAAGAAATGCAAGGAGCAACAGGACAGGGAATGGCTTCCCACTGCCAGAGGGCAGGGTTAGATGGGATATTGGGTAGGAATCCTTCCCTGGGAGGGTGGGCAGGCCCTGGCACAGGTTGCCCAGAGAAGCTGCGGCTGCCCCTGGATCCCTGGAAGTGTCCAAGGCCAGGTTGGACGGGGCTTGGAGCAACCTGGGCTGGTGGGAGGTGTCCCTGCCCGTGGGGCTGGGTGAGCTTTAAGGTCCCTTCCAGCCCAAACCATTCCATGGTTCCATATGTGAAGGAATATCAGTATTTCCCTCAGCAGTGTTTGTCTGTGCTGATTTCATCCATTTGCCTTTTTGAAACACAGAGCTCAAGACGTGCAGTCCTGAGGTTCTTTGGATGCACTTGACAGCCCAGCATGATTGGCTGAGTATTTGTTCCTGGCTTGAGGAGTCAGAGCCCAGGCAGGCTCTGTGTGGAGCAGCTGCCTGGCCCCCTCTGACTCCGGCCGTCGTTGACCGGAACACGCTGTGCAGCAGCTACATGAGACACGAGATCCTCAACAAGCTGGCCAGGTATGTGCCCTTAGAGCTTTGCACTAACTCTCTATCCTATGTGAAGCCAAAGTCAGATGGGTAGAGAAGATAATAAAATCTTAATGAATTTCTATAGTGTGTTTAGTGCTCTTTTTGGAAACAGCACAAATCTATTGAAATTTAATTTTAGTCTTGCACTTCCACCTAACTGAAAACAGTAAGAAACATGAGAACAGGGGAAATCCTCCCTCAGCCCCTGGATCTTACCCAGTGATTATGTTCCTGATGCCCACTTTAATGCAAGTGGGAATTCTGAGCACACAGGATTTCCTTCCTCACACCTTGTCTGCAGTGACCTGCAGGAACCACAGTGTTGTTTGAGCACCATCAAACATATTTTGGCACACTGTGTTTTCCTCAGCAATGAGTCCCTGAGAAGGAAAGTGTGCTTTAATTTTGAGCTGAAAACACCCTTCAGAAGGTGTTGGAAAGAGAACTGTCTGATCAGTGTCTGTGCTTTCTCTGCTTTCTGACAGAAATGGAATTTTTGTCCCTTCTGAGCTGGAAGATTTTGAGCTCCTGCTCCAAAGACTGTCGTGCCTGGGGGAGTCCTGCAAAATCCTCACCCTGTCCCAAAATACAGCTCTGCCAGTGGCTTGGACTTCCATGCTCAGTTTGTCCTCCACTGCTTACAGCACAATCTGCAGTACCTATTGTACACCTACCTGGACTATTACAGGTAGGAATGCTTTTCATCCCTCAAATCCCGTGTGGATTTAAAGATTGAAACACAATTTTAACAGTTGTTGGTAAGAGTTTTCCTCCACCCTTCCTGTCTATTGACAAAGAGCTCCTGGGTCACAGCAGTGTCATTTAACAAAATCTGTGGGGCAGCGTGGGAGGTTTTAAACTGTATTTTGAAGTTTTATTCAGGTTGTCTTAACATTAATTTGTGTGTCAGTCATCAAAGGAAACAATTACAGTTGTAATTTTGTTTTATATAATGCTACAAGCAATACAATAACAAGTGAGCCAAGGCAACTTGCTCTCCATAAACTCAGAGAATTCAGAACCTCTGTCACTTGAACACAAGTGTGAGTTCCTTCTTGTTAGGTTCACAAATTGCTGGTTTCCATCTAAATTAGGATGAGTTGGGATTTGAAGGAGGAAGCAACATTAGGCACTGGAACTGTGTGAATACTTTGTAAGTAATTAATACTTCGCAATTAAAATTTCTGTAACTCCAGTCTAACGCTGGAATTATCAAGAAGGTAAAAGTGGACCAGAAAAAAAGCCAACGAGTCATTTTTTGTTATTTGTCTGATCGATTTTAGTTTACATAACCCCAGTCAGGTGCTCCCAGTCTTTAATGCTGTGTTACGTCAGGGCAAAGGGTGGTTACAAGTCCTGTGTTTTCACTGTGCTGTTCATTTATTCCCAGCTTAACCCCTTCAAATTGCCCCATTTTGGAGAACAAGGAGCTGCACGAAGCACATCCCTGGTTTGAATTCCTGGTGCAGTGTCGAGGGGTTGCCAGTAATCCCCGAGGTAGGAATCTCGCTCCAGAGGGGGCTCCCAGCTCTGCTCCAGCTGAGGGCTGGGCACAGCTGGACTAAACCCTCTGCTCTGCTGAAAACCTTCTGTTGACCTTGGCAAATCACTTACATGGCCATCACTTCCCCATCTCTAAAGTTTGGATTATTGTTCCTCCTGAAGCTGTGCAGAAACATTTGGCGGCTGCAGATTTGGGAGAATTATTTTGTGTATGATCATCATTACCCCCAAGTTTATTATGTTTCCAATAGGCTGATGAGAGGGAGAATTCATTAGAAAATGCACATCCCACTAAAATGAAACCTTTCTCTAGTCCTCCTGGTGCATTTTGACTTCTCTGCCCTTGGATTACGTGTTAGGTTTTTTTTTTTTTTGCAATTGTCATTGCAAACGAGGAGAATTTGTGCCCTTAGCTCATTGCACATTTTAAACACTTCATCTTTTGCAGAGTCACACATTAACAAAAGATAAAAATAAGCCCAAGTGAAGCTTTTCTTTAGAAAGTGGGATCGGGATAAAGAATTGCACAACACAGTGTTCAACTGTGGGACTCAATCCCAGTCGATCTGTGTAGGCAAAACTGTGGTTTGAAACTGGGAGAAACTTGGTAAAGTTTAGATCAACCTGTCTGTATTTGTAAGTAAATTGAGAAAAATCAGTATTAACAACAAAAAGTAGAAAATCCAGGATTTTTCATAGTTGGAGAACAGTTGTAATGGGTGATTAATGATTTAATATTGGATTTACATGAAACTAAATCTCGCTTTTTTTCCTGTTAAGATCCAAAGATGATTTTCCAGGCGAGTCTGGCAAACGCTCAGATCCTGATTCCCAGCAACCAGGCCAGTGTGAGCAGCATCCTGCTGGAGGGCAGGACCCTGCTGGCCCTGGCCACCACCATGTACTCCCCTGGGGGCATTGACCAGGTACTGGGGTGGGCACCGCATCCCTCAGCAGCTTCTCTGCAACCAGGAGTTCTGTTTTTAATGGAAAAATTCTCAGTGAGACACGTGTTGGAACAGAATTCATTAACACAGAGGTGTTTTGATACACTGCACAGTCACCTGAAACATCAGGTGCTGTTGAGGATATGTCTGATACAACTTCAAAGCATGTGATGGGAAAAAAAATGGTACTTCTGTGTTGTCACTGCATGTCATATTCCCCTGAGGTAGTTTGGCACATTCAGAAATTGTTTTGTTGTTATCTTGATGCAGTTTCTTCTCAATTAATTAACTTAGCTTCCTTGCAATGTAGGTCCTTCAGAATGAAGATGCAGAAAACCCCCTAAAGAAAGTTGATCCACAGCTCTTAAAAATGGCCTTGACCCCTTACCCCAAGCTCAAGGCTGCTCTCTTTCCCTCCTGTACTGCTCATGGAATTTTGCCACCTGACATCTCTCTCTACCATCTTCTTCAGGTAACAGTGAAGGAGCAGAGCAAAGAGGAGCTTGTTTGCAGCTCGAGCCTGGAGGGAGGGGGCCACGTGTTGTTTCCTTGGAATCCTTAGTTTGGGGCTTAAGTTTATGGCTTCACTCTGAACAGTTTAATTTTAAGTGGTGTGTAAATGCTGTGAGTCTGCAGTGTTTAACTTGAGCAGCCCTGGAATGTCAGGGAGGGATATTCTTGCAGTGTTGGGTGGGAAAGTTGTTTAGCATTGCAGAAATGAAAATATTTAAATTTTAAAATGTTTTTAATGGTCTAAGAGACGCAGAATTGAGAGTTAAAGGACAGTGATGGGAAATTCTCAAGCTGCCTCAATGTATTTTGTTTTAATTTTTCAGTCACTGGTTCCCTTTGATCCCTCGAAATTATTTGGCTGGCAGTCAACAAACACTCTTGCTGTATCAGGTATGTTCCTTGTCAAGGTTTAGATGCTTTCCTAGCCTAGGAAAAAATACCTTCCAGTGGAATGATTTGGCTGTGAAAATGACTCAAAAGGCCATTTCTTTCACAAAAAAATAGTTTAATTTACTAAATTTGTGTTCTAAACTGAAATCCCAGATAAGGTACCTTTTTACATTAAGCTCTTCACAGACAGATTTTTTTCTAAATATAAGATAGAAAAGCAATGTCTTCTTTTAAAAGCAAGCTGAGGGGCTCAGAAGGGATCCAGAGTTCCGATCTTCCACTGAGGAGTGGAATTTCAAGGGGGTTTGGATATGCTGAGATCTGAACTAGGACCAGAGGAAAGGGATTTGATGGTCGTGTGCTGTGGCCAAAAGCCACGTTTTGGTGTTTGATTCAGCTGTTAATCAGCTCACACTAACGGTGGTGCTGTTCCCAGATGCAGCCAGCGAGCTCCCTCACTTCTCGTGCCCCGAGCTGGTGAACAGGCACGCGGTGCTGGAGCGGCTCGATTTCCTCTACTACCTGCACCACGGCCGTCCCTCCTTTGCCTTTGGCACCTTCCTGGTCCAGCAGCTGGTGAAGAGCAAAACCCCCAGACAGCTGTAAGTCTCCTCCAAACTGACAGACAGCTCTTTGGAAGTTAGAGTCGAGCACATGGGGGAGCATCTGTCCTCCCCAGCAGCAGACAAGTGGTGAGCGGTGAAATTTCAGGTGTCCTAAGCTCTATTCAGTCCAGCATCGAGCAGGATAGAAATAAATATCACCTGAGTGGAGGTGAGCTTTGTTCTGAATTAGCTAAATAAAATCTGCACAAGGAAAGCAAGGAATGGGAAATGTTCCACCTTTATCAAACACAGATGGGTTCTTCTTTGAGGAACCTGAGCCCCTAAATCACTTTGCAGGGAAAAGATGCCCCTTTTCTTTGACATTTCCTAAGGGTGACACTTCTTTAGTTAAATTAATAAGGCAAATAATGTACTGGAGGTTGATGGAATTAAGTTTTCTGGCTGAAGCTTCAAAATCAGGTGTTCAAAAGTAAACAGTCAGATTACACATCTTCCATATATTGAATTTACTATTAAGTGTATTCAAGATTGGTAGGAGTTACATCAGAACAAATCAGCTTTTCTGGAAGGTCTGGTTGGTGTGTTAGTCACTGTTGGTTTCTCTTCATCATTTCTGACCAGATCAGTTTCTCTTGGATAAGGCTTTGTTCTCATACCTGCATTTGATGTAAATATGACATTTTTGCTTTGTAATTACCTTTCAGAGTAAACCTGGTTGGAAAACTGGTTCCAAAGGTTGTGTGTTCCTCTTGTTCCAGGATCCAGCAGGCAGGGAAGGAGGCCCATGTTTTAGCCCTGTCCTCCTTCGGTGCCCCCTCTGTAGGAGCAGCCTGTGTGTGCTTTCTGGAGCTGCTGGGCCTCGACAGCCTCAAGCTCAGGGTGGACCTGAAAGTTGCAAACATGATTTTCAGCTACAGAACTAGAAATGAGGAATCTCATCACAGTCAAATCAAAGACTCTTTGGGTAAGGGTGTCTTTTGTCTGGTTTGAAATAGAGTGCTGTGGATTTTTTGGGAAGAGCAGCAGAGAAGGATGGGAAGATGGTGACTGATGGCTCAGGAATGCAGGAAAAGCATCTAAGGATTTTGTTCTTCCTGTTCTTTACTAATTTTGAAGGTACATTTTGAACCTGTCATGTCAAGGCAGGAAGACTTACATAATAAATCAAGGATTCAGAACTGCATCAGGATCTGAGACAGTCCCACAGCTGCCTAAGGATCTGTAATGTTTAGCCAGCCCAATGTTGCAATAATGTAATAGTTAAACAAAATCTATTAACAAATCTCTTTTCTCTTTCATATTTGAAAACTGTGTTACAGCAGTGAAATCAGGTGTTCAAAGCTGCAGGGAAATTTAATTTTTCCTGGGGATAACTTTAGAAAGTTGAGTTCCTCACTCCAGGTCCACAGGTGTCTTTGTTCCAAGTAGCACCTCGGTAATAGTAATATGTTCTTTTAAACAGTTGAAAAGTTAACAAAATTGGCTGATGGTGAAAAAGCAGCAGCAGCAGCAATTCTTCCCTCCTTGGAAGAAGCCTTCTGGGATGCAGTTGAGCATCAGGGAATCAAGAGGTGAGAACGGTGTGATTTAAAGGGTTATGCTGGGTGAGCACTGAATTTTGCCATTTGTGTACCAGATAATATTAAAGGCACAGGGCAGGACAGTGTCCCTGCCTTGGTGGTGGGAGTGTGACCCAGTGTGTGGTGGAGCCCCTGGCAGTGCTGGTGTTGCCCTTTCAGGCAGTGGGGCTGAGCCTCAGGGTGGGTTTATACGGGAACACCTGGTGTAAATGTTCCAGTTCATTACAGCTGAAACCTTGGAACCCTGTGCAGGACATCCAGTGACTCCAGGAGGCAGTGGGCATTGGTCATGCAGTTCTGCAAACTGCACAGCATCGGGCTGAGCACGTCCTACCTCCGGGAATGTGCCAGATCCAGCGACTGGCTGCAGTTCCTGCTGCACAGCCACCTGTACGGCCACCAGCCAGGACAGGTGAGCTGCTGTGCCTGAGGGGAGGGGGGGCAGGCAGCTCTGGGGACAAACTCAGCAGCTGCAGGGCTTTAGCTCTTGGGTATCAACACCCCTGGCTGTGACAGCCCTTCTCCTGCAGCCACACTTGCCAGCTCTGCTGCTCTTCCCTCCTCTTGGTATGGGAAAAGCTGACACAGAGGGAACTGACTGTCCAGCAGATCCAGTAACGTGGGTCTGAGAGCATGGAAGTGAAAGGAAAAAATTAGGGAAAAAAAAAACCCTTGTTGGAAAAATAATTTGTGATTGTAATAATCAGTGTGGAGACAATTTTCAGAGAGGAGTTATTAGAGTGCCTCTTTGATGTGAATTGGACGTTTGTCAAGAAGGGATTTAATTTTCATTTTTAATTTAGTTAAAATTATTACATGCTCCTACTGATTGTAAATTTAATTTTAAATCATTCAGTTAGTGCTTTTTTTTTTTTTATTGGAGAATTGCCAGATGTTCAGTGGGAGCTTTAACAAAGCCACTCATCTTTCCTTTCAAAACTCACATTGATTTTTGTGTGAAGATACTTAAACTTCTGTGAATCCCAATCTTCCATTTTTGGTGTTGAACATGATCTAAAAACTAGTGAAATATTACCAATACATAAAAGCAATTCGGGAAAACGTGCAGAAGCTAACTGGAAAATTCCAGGTAAGAGGATAGTTAAGAGGTCTGGGGTTTTAACTTGGATCTCTTTGTTGTTGGCTGGAAAACAAAAAGAGATAATCACACAAAGGCACCTCACTAGAGGCTTTTCATGCTCTGCTGCTGGCAGTACAAGAGACATGGCAGAACTGAGTGTCTCTGAGAGGCATTTTAGCTTCGCAGAACAGGATGAACTTCAATATTTTATTAGAATACTTCAGAACTACAGAACCCTTTTTCCCCCTCTGCGTCTCCAAAACTGTTCTAAAAAGCTGAATTTGAAGAAAGTTTTAGAAAGCTGGATTTGAAGAATGTTTTATTTGTCTTTGTGTGTTTAGTGCTTCAGTCCTCCGTCCCCCTCCCTCTTTCTGGGTCTCACTGCAGGGGTGGTTTTGGTTCTGTTTTCCCAGGTCGTTTCCATCCTCCAGGATTTCCCTCCCACCTTGCGGGATCACTTGGTGCTGGCCCTGGGGAAGCTGCAGTGTGCCGAGGGCAGAGCTGTGGCCCCGGGCAGAGCTGCAGAGAGCCTGTTCCAGGTGCTGCTGCAGTGCCAGGGCAGCCCCAGCCCCTGGCAGTGCCTGCTGGCTGCAGGGCTGAGGGAGCAGGCTCCTGTGCTCAGCGTGCTGGCTGCCTGTGTGCCGGTGAGTGTCCCTGAGTCTGTCCCGCAGAGAAACCACCAGGAAAACCTGAGGTTCTGCTCAATGGGAGATGTGCAGTTGCATTAAAAGCTGGTTTTTTTCTGGTTTTGTAGTAATTGTGACTAGTGTGACACGTTTCACCAGGTGGTTTCTAACGAGGTGATGTACAAGGCCCATTATTTTCGTCATTCCCAGGATGCAAGCATCATTCCCTGCCTCTGTGTTTGGATCATCACCTCTGTGGATGTTGCCACCAGGGCTGAGGCAACGAACCACATCCAGAGCTCAGCAGAAAACCACCAGTGGGACCTGCAGGACCTCTCGGTTATCTGGAAAGTCTTCTTAAGGAAGCAGAAAAGTAAAACACTTCTAAATGGCTTCCAGCTGTTTTTGAAGGTGAGGGAATGTGTTTCTGGGGGTGTATTTGAGTGTTTCTCAAACTGTCTGGGAGAGGAGGTGGCCTGCAAATCCCCCTCTGGGATAACCTGGGCTATCCACTGAAATCCCAGTCAAGGAAGAAAATCTTGGGATGGAAGTTCTTCCAAGGACCACAGATTTGCAGATCATATATCAATTTTGCATGCAATTTTAATACATTAGAGCTTTACTGTTTTGGTGCTAAGGAAGACAAATTCTACTTTTATTGGGGTTAACTTATTATTACTTTTACTTTTATTTTAGAGAATAATTATAAACTATTTTTGTGTCTTAAAGGATTCCCCTTTACTGCACATCCTGGAGATGTATGAACTGTGTATGAACTGTAAAAAGTACATTGAAGCTAAAACCAAACTGGACAAGTTTCAGGAAAGTCTCTCAAAGGTAAGGAAATTAATTTTCTCTGAATGTCACTGCCTGGGTCTGCCCTTTTTGGAAGTGATGGGCCTCCAGTGTCACATGTGAGAGTAATGGAAAGGGGTGTGATGAAAAGCAGCAGGTTTCAGCAGATTCTTTTTATCGCTGACGGTTGAAAAAATGTTTTTGACAAAACCCACAGTTCATTTTCCTAAATGAGTTTGATTTAAATTGCTGTGGGCAGAGTGAAATACAGTGTCACCCTGCTGGTGTGAGCAGTTCACTGCTTGAAGGTTGGCACTGACCACTGCTGGCAAATGGAATTACTTGTAGTGAGTAAGGAGTAATTCAAATAATTGAATATATTTGTAATAAACCCCAACACTTAAAAATCTTTTCCTACACAGCTCAAAACTGGAGAAGAACCAGCAGCCCCCGAGTTCCCTGTGCCATGGCTGGAATCACAAGCACTGTTCCTTCTGGAGCTGATGATGCAGCAGTGCAGGACGGACTATGAGCTGGGAAAGCTCCTACAGCTCTTTGCTGCAGCAGAAAATCTCCTCCTGGATGGTAAATACAGGCTCCCTTGTGAATCCTGTGCCCTCTGGCAGGGCTGGACACTGAGGGAAGCAGCAGAGTTCCCTCAGGTTTGAAAGCAGCTGCCCTTTGTTCATCCTCTCAAACCAGGCCCTTACGTGAAGAAACTCTGTGCCCTCAGTGAGGCCCTGAAGGATTCCTCCATATCCATTAACCGCTCCATCCTGACGAGTTACAGCCTGGAGACGTTCCAGAGGGAGTGCAGGTCCATTCTGGAGCAGCTGCAGGAGAAGGGGATGTTCTGCCTGGCCCGGGAGGTCGCGGCTCTGGCCGAGCTGCCGGTGGACAGCGTGGTTATACAGGAGGTACAGTGCAGTTCAGTAGTGAGGGTCACCTTCATCCTCCTGGTACTGCCAGGGGGAGGATGCAACTTCTCATCCCTCCTGAAACACAGATATTCCCTTAAATCACTTCTTATTTTAAATACAAGAGCACAAAACCTGTTGACTGTAAGTGCTGAGGTGCAAAGGACAATACAGCTGTCCTTATTCTTTACCATTTTTTACTTGCTGTGCTGTTGGTTTTATCTGGGGAGAAAAACAGATGGATTTGCCCATCCCTGTCCATGACAGAGGGTGGAATTAGATGATATTTAAGGTTCCTTCCACCCCAGACCATTCTGGAATTCTGTGACTTGCTGCATATTGAGACACTTGCCCAAATTCCATGTTTCAATGTGAGTTTTCTTCCTTGGAAACATGACTGTTTAAAACCTCTGTTTTTTACAGGTTCTGAGAGATCTGCATCATTTAAGAGAGGTTGGACAGTGGCATCAAACCCAGACCAGAGCTGAGTTCTGGAAGAAGTGCAACGACACCTTCCTGAAACATTCCATCTCCAGCCAAGCCGCAGCCGGTTTTTTCCTTGACCAGGCAAACGCGGTGTTGGAATCCTCAGGGGAGGAGGGGGTAACCAGCATTATGGAGAGACACCTGCTGCTCACCCTGGCTGGCCACTGGCTGGCCAAGGACGCCTCGGTGCCCCTGCAGCAGCTGGAGGAAGTGGAGAAGCAGATGTGGGTCTGTCGGATCGCACAGGGAGTGTCCCGGGCAGCCGAGGGCTCGGAGCGGTCCCCGTGTCCCTTCCCTGCCGCGATGAGCAGGGATGTGTCCTTTGACAGCCTGGCCAAGGAGTTCTCCTTCTCCAAGCTGCCTGCTCTGAACTCCCCTGGGTGCCTGGAGCTGGGGGCCGTGGCTCTGCAGCCCCGGCCGGCGCTGGCTGGCGCAGAGGAGGCGGCGCTGCGGGGGCTGGTGGGGGCCCTGCTGGACGAGGGCAGCGTGCACGAGGCCAGCAGGGCCTGCAGGTACTTCCAGTGCTGCCACAGGGACCTGGCCCTGGTGCTGCACTGCAGGGCCCTGGCCTCGGGGCAGGCGGGGCTGGACGAGCTGCAGCCGGACATTCGGGCCCTGCTGGCGGAGCACGGACACGGCCGGAGCTCGGCTGAGGGAGCCGCGGAGGGCAGAGCCCCAGGCAGTGAGTAACTCCTTCCCTCAGCTCTGTACACCTAGTGCCACTGCTGGCCTTCCCCTGCCTTCTGCCTCCCTCCTTGCACTGTCATTTCCCCCACATTCCTGCAGGAAATAGGTGTTTGTGACAGTGGTTTCTCTTCTTGGCTCGTAAAGCCTGTAGTGAGAGGAATGTGAAGCCTTGCAGTGCTCGTTGCCTCTGTGTGCTTCAGGCAGGGTGTTTCTGTGTGCAGCTCCTGTGAACCTTTCATTTGTTATGGTTCCCAAAAATGGTAAAGCAGCACTGAGACTCCATCTCTGTTCCTGCTTTTGGAATACACACTCTAGGAAATATTTCTTTTTCTGGAGCTGAAAACAGGGATATTCTTCAAGTGATAGATTTCTCTGACTTCTCTGTGCATTATAAAGGGCTTGCTGTTTATTAATAGCAAGGCTAAGGCTGAGAATGTTTATCTGTAAAGTTCTCTGCATGTTTATGAAGTCTGAGTGAGAAACTGTCAGCTGGAACTAATACTGACATGTGCAAAGCTGAATGGACACAGAACGAGTCCTAAGCTATCAGAAAGTCTGCTGAACCTTATATTATAATCTTATGCTTAGGAATTTTATATTTGAGACATTGGGAGTACTTTGGCTTATTTCTGTTCTGTCATATTGTTTGTACCCTAAAACTTTATGGCTCTTTTTTTTTTGTTTCCAGCCTCCAGCACAGAAGACTGGACCCAGCTCGTGGCTCCCTGTGCAGCAGATGAGGTGGTGGCCTGTCTGAAGGCTCTCACAGAGGAGTGTGTGCACGGCAGGAACTACTGCAGGCAGGTTCTGTGCCTCTACGAGCTCTCCAAGGTACCAGCCCTGAGGGCACACGGGCTCTGTGTGTGCCAGGCTGGGCTGCAGGTTTGGGCAGGAGGGAAAAAGGGGGGTGAAGGAGGCTCAGAAGCTGCAGAGGGTGAAGTTACTGACCCTGTGTGTGGGAAAAGGCCGGATGCTCCCTGGGCATGAGGGGCCGAAAGGAGCTCTAGTCCCAGCTGCCCAGGCCCTGCCCTGACCCCACTGAGCCACAGCTCAGCCTGGGGCTCTGCTGTGCCTTTTGATTAGTTTTTTTCTGAATGTGTGCTGAAAATATTGGCATCGTCCTTATCACAGGGGTTCTTAGATTTTCCTGCACAATTTTTCCTGCTTTGAGTATTCAGAGGTTTGAGCTACTAATGTACATTTTTGGATTGATTTGTAATTTTGTGAAGCTGTGGTGTTACAGCAGAGCCTCACTCAGAGCCTCACCCCCTGCCCTTCCAAATGTGAAACCCAGTTTCTCTCTTCCACTGGGAGGAGAGGGAAAGTGGAGCCGCAAATCCTGCCTGGAGGAGGTGTTCAGGACAACGTCCTGCGGGTGGGGGGTGTCCTGGGCTGGGATTTGCTGAGTGCCCATGTGTCCCCCAGGAACTGAGCTGCTCCTTCGGCGAGATCTCGGCGCAGGACCCCGAGAAGGTGCTGCGGGCCATCCTGGCGGGGCGCGGGCCCGAGCGCGGCCGCAGGGCCCAGGCCTTCATCGCCTGCCAGGGGCTGCAGCCCGCGGCTGTGGCACAGCTGCTGGCCGAGGAGATCACCCAGGAGCTGCTGGCACCTGCGCAGGGCAAAGGTGGGAACAGCCTCGGCCTTGCACCTTCGTGGCTTTGGTCCCTGAGCGCCGTCTTTGTGTCTGGAAAAAAAATTTGTTTTGTTAATGGTAAAAAGCAAGAATTGTTCTCTCCTGAACAGTTACCAGTGGTGACGTGGTTCTCTCTCTGGCCACAGGACAGAAGCAGGTTCTGAACCCTGCAGTGGAGAGCCAGGCATTCCTGGAGCTTGCCAAGCTGTGCCAGGACCATACCTTGGTTGGCATGAAGTTACTGGATAAAATTGCCTCTGTCCCGCGTGGGGAACTGTCGTGCAGTGAGTAAATGGCAAATCATTCTTGGTGTAACTAATGTGGCATTGGGTGGTCTAAAATCACAGCACAAAGAGGAAATCAGTGCTGAGGGAGACCTTTATTACTCATCTCAAATCTGATATTAAATTTGATATTAAATTAATAGAGATGAATGTGTGCACAGTAGATCAGTGTGTTGCTCAAGTGTCATATCAGATTAAGTGATCTGAAATTTTGAAGGAGGATGTTTCTTCATATTAATCAGAGTTAGAAATGGAATGATTTTTCAAACCCAGATGCAAAACCTGTGGCCTTCCTTTTCCCAGTGCAGAGCTGGCAGGTGGTGGGGTGCTGTGTCTAACAGATACATTTATCTGTTAGTCAGCTTTTGGTGGAGGAGATTGCAAGTTTTGTGTGTGTGAAATAAAGTTTCAGAAAATGATCCAGAACTCCCAGACTTTCCCCCAGACTGAATGAACACTCTTAGGGGAACTGTTACTCCTTAGAATTGCACAGGAGAACCATCATAGCTCCACTTTCTCCTGCAGTTCTGCTGTTTGTCCCTGGAGAGGTTGTGCATCCTCTGCAGGGGTGGCATCTCTTCTGGGGAGTTACCTGGAGTTCTTTTGTTCTTCAGTTACAGAGTTGCTGATCCTGGCCCACAAATGCTTCAGTTTGACTTGTCACATGGAAGGGATCACCCGGGTGCTCCAGGCAGCGCGGCTCCTCACCGACCAGCACCTGGCTCCCAGGGAGGAGTATGGACTGCTGGTACGTGCCTGGGGGCTGCTGTGCCTGGCCAGGGGCTGTGGGAAGGGGTCCCTGGACACTGGAGCAGTAGGTGTGTGATGGAATCCCAGAGTCCCAGACTGCCTTGGGCTGGAAGGGACCAGTCCCACCCCCTGCCATGGGCAGGGACACCTCCCACTAACCCAGGTTGCTCCAAACCCTGTCCAGACTGGCCTTGGACACTTCCAGGGATGGAGTTGAATCATTCTCCTCTGGGTGACTGGTCTTGAGTGTTTGCTCTACTGTGTGCAGGTGATGATTTTTATGTCTTAAATGACTTCTCTGGGAAAACAGAGGTGGAGGTAGTAGAATAGTGAGGTGGCAACAGTGTAGTAAGTTGGAATGGGAATGTGAGAGTAATTCAATCACTGGTGAAATGTGATGGTGTGTATTACTGGGCTGTTGGCATTTTTCCTTCCTGTCTTGGGAGGATTCCTGGAGTCTGGGACGTACAGGCCCAGTGGAATGGTGTCCATGCTCATATGTTCCCTGCCTGGTTTTATTTGGTAAAATGATGTCCTTTAACCTCCCTGTGAAAAGGATGCAATGGGTTGGTTTAAAAATAACCCCTTGTGGCTTCCAGGGACCATGTGCCATGCTGGTGTGGCTGGCTGTGCCTGGCCCTGCCCTGGCAGGAGTTGTTCAGCTGCCCTGGCAGGAGTTGTTCAGCTGCCTTGGCAGGGGTTGTTCAGCTGCCCTGGCAGGGGTTGTTCAGCTGCCCTGGGTCCCACAGGTGCGGCTGCTCACGGGCATTGGCAGGTACAACGAGATGAGCTACATCTTCGAGCTGCTGCACCAGAGGCAGCACTTCGAGGTGCTCATGAGGAAGAAACTGGACCCGGTACGTGGAGGGAGGAGGGGGGAACACTCAGGGACTGGTGTGGCTGCATCAGAAACTGGTGTTTACACAGCGTGGAATTACCTGGGGATTTTACTTATTGGAGTGCAGGAACTGTGAGTCGAGTTTCGTAGAAATAAATTAATTCTGGGGTTATTCTAGATTTAGTTGAACCAGTTTTTTCTAATTAGTTCAGGGCTGCAATGAGAGCGGAGTGGAAACTTCAGACTTGGCATTGTCAGAGTTTTCACGTCCTGCTTTGCTTTTACTTCCAGCTAAAGTTTCATGGGGGTTTTAAAAATCATAAATATTCATAACTTTGTTTAAAATAAATCCAAGTCACTTTTGACATTTGTACGTAGAGAAATGCACAGGTGCTGGATTTTCCTGCCCAGCACGATGTAGTTGAGCCCAGGGATGACTCTCAAGTATGGAGAGTGTAGCACTCACGTTTTGGGACACTGTAGCAGAGTTGCTCGTGGGTGACAGCAAAGCCCGGGCTCAGAGTGCCCCTCCCTCCCCAGAGTGGGACGCTGAAGACGGCGCTGCTCGAGTACATCAAGCGCTGCCGGCCCGGGGACAGCGAGAAGCACAACATGATCGCCCTGTGCTTCAGCATGTGCAGGGAGATCGGCGAGAACCACGAGGCCGCCGCCCGCACCCAGCTCAAACTCATCGAGTCCCGGCCCTGGGGTCAGTACAGGGGGAGGGGGGAGGTCCTTTGTGTCTGGTGACGTCCCTTGAACTGCTCCTGCCTGCCAGGCTGGATGGTTCTTGTCCTGAACAGTTCCTGAGTGCCTGGCTGTTCTCCAGAGGGGCAGTTTGGGCTCTTCCTGGTGTGCCATCCCTGTGGTACCTCGCGTGGGACACGCTGTGTTTTCCTCACTTGAACAGGATGGGGCACAGTGGTTTTGTGTTATGTATGTGGAGTGTTGGGTTTTTGTCTGTGCAAGGGAAGGGTTCAACGTGCCCTGTGTGAGCTCTGCACAGCTGGGAGGGGCACAGGGAGCTCTGCAGAGCCAGCAGCCAGTGCTGGACCAGCAGCTGAAGCAGGAGCTGAGCCAACGATTTCTGAATTGATCTGGTAATGGTCACTGCTGGGATCTACCACAAACGGGTGCCTGGGGTCTCCTTCCACTTCTTCAGTCACTTGACCAGGCTCCAGCAGTACCTGTGCTCCATTAACTGAACAGGCAGCGTGTTTTTTCTGGCTTTTTTAAAACAAAAATTTAGATTTAATCTGTTGTTGTTTTCTGAGGCACCGCCAGGGACAGACCTGGCACTGGAAGGGATTTGTGTAACTTGCCTTTATAATTGGTTACTCCTTTTTTTTTTTCTCCTATTTCAGAGGAGTCTCTCCAGGATGTTGCAAATTTAAAGAAGCTGCTGCTGAAAGCTCTGACTCTCTTCATTGATGCAGCAGAAAGCTACTCCAAGGTAAAGCGAGGTGGAGTGGAATGACTTGTGTATAGATTTGGGAGCACATCAGGAGTGGGCTGAGCTGGGAGAACACAGAGCTGCTCTGGGGAGGGTTTGCAGCATCCTGGCCTTTGGAAAAGGAGCAAGGGAATCTCTGTCTGTGCCAGCCCAGTGGCTCCAGCAGCCCCAGTAAGAGCTGTGCCCGAGGGTGCTGTGCTGGCCCCTGCTCAGGTTTTAACCCCTGGGGTTACAGGTCAGTTCCCAGGCTCAGAGCAGGGACCATCCAGGCTTTACATGCTCTGGATACAGGTATGGTACCTCACCACTGCTATTCCATTAAGCACACTGGTCTGTGCTGCTGCATTTTTTGGCACAAAGCTGTATTTTGAATGCCTGAAGGAGTTAAAATGCCTCTCCTTCCTGGACAGCAAAATGTAAGAGAGGTGGGATGCTGTGGGTATCCTGACACACTGTGTATGCAAATTTAGCATCCCCAAACTTAAGAAAAAGGGTAAGCTTTGGTTGCCATAAAATAAGATTACAGTATTTTTTGTGTTTCTGTGTCTTACTTTTAGGTTTATGTGAAAGCTTAGTGAGCAAGAGTAGAACAAAGTGTTTAAAACAGGCTGTGATTATGATGGAATTATTTGTGGGGAGTGAAGCTGTGCTTGAAACTATGGGAGTGTGATCAGTGCTAAACCTGCTCTCCAGCCCTGCCCAGCTCTGAGCTCGTGGCTGCTCTCAGCGTGTTCTGAGCCCAGCTGAGGCTGTTGTTGTGTTGCAGGACTCGTGTGTGCGGCAGTCCCTGCGCTGCCGCCGCCTCACCAGGCTCATCACGCTGCAGCTGCACTTCCTGGGCTCGGGGCACAGCACCAGGATCATCAACCTGGGCAGGCAGGACCTGATGGACACCATCCTGGCCCTGCCCAGGTTCTACCAGGTGAGCTGCGCTCCCTCGGGTCGTTCTGTTGGAAATTACTTGTGCAGAGCAGAACCCGGGCTGTGTGTGTGTCCCGTGGGCTCTGTGTGTGTCCTGTGGGTTGTGTGGGGTCCCGTGGGCTGTGTGTGTGTCCCATGGGCAGTGTGTGTGTGTCCCGTGGGCTCTGTGTGTGTGGGCTGTGTGTGTGTCCCGTGGGCTCTGTGTGTGTGTCCCGTGGGCTGTGTGTGTGTCCCGTGGGCAGTGTGTGTGTGTCCCGTGGGCTGTGTGTGTGTCCCATGAGCTCTGTGTGTGTCCCGTGGGCAGTGTGTGTGTCCCATGGGCTGTGTGGTGTCCCATGGGCTGTGTGGGGTCCCGTGGGCTCTGGGTGTGTCCCGTGGGCTGTGTGTGTGTGTCCCGTGGGTTGTGTGTGTGTGTGTCCCATGGGCTGTGTGGGGTCCCGTGGGCTCTGTGTGTGTGTCCCGTGGGCTGTGTGTGTGTCCCGTGGGCTGTGTGTGTGTCCTGTGGGCTGTGTGGGGTCCCATGAGCTCTGTGTGTGTCCTGTGGGCTCTGTGTGTGTCCTGTGGGCTCTGTGTGTGTCCCGTGGGCACTGCCCAGCCCTTCCACTTGCCCACCACGGCCCGTGGCTGTTGTCCCAAATATGTATCCTGTGATATACAAGGGATGGAGGGACAGGACACAGGGAATGGCTTCCTAGTGCCAGAGGGCAGGGTTAGATGGGATATTGGGAAGGAATTGCTGGCTGTGAGGGTGGGCAGACCCTGGCACAGGTTGCCCAGAGAAGCTGTGGCTGCCCCTGGATCCCTGGAAGTGTCCCAGGCCAGGTTGGATGGGGCTTGGAGCAACCTGGGCTGGTGGAAGGTGTCCCTGCCCATGGCAGGGGATGGGACTGGATGGACTTTAAATCTCATTTACATTGGCATCCATCAGTTTGTAAATTTGGAAATAAGAAACAAAAGGGTTTATCTAAAAGAGAACAGAGAACCCCCCCTCTGACACCTTGTTTAGGGGTTAAGGAACATTATGTGCTGTACTTTGTTCCCTTTGTTCCTCTGCACTCCAGCTGCTCACGAGATGGGCCGAGCAGGAGACCTGGAGTGTTTCAGTATTTTCTGTGCCATCAGCCCTTTCCTGTCGTAACTGCAGCCCCTGCTCTCCCTGCAGGCCGTGATTGTGGCCGAGGCCTACGAGTTCCTCCCGGACTGGGCTGAGGTTCTGCACCAGCAGGTGATCACCAAGGGGGACTTCACCTACCTGGAGGAGTTCAAGCAGCAGAGGCCACTGAGGCCCAGCCTGTTCGAGGAGGTGGCCAAGAAGTGAGTTCTGTGCTCCAAGTGCAGCTTTGTTCTCCACAGGGGCCTCGGGAGGAGCAGCTTTGACAGCATGGAAGTGTTAAACCTTCTCGTGATATGCAGGGGCTGGAGGTGGAATCACGGAATCCTGGGATGGTTTGGGTTGGGAGTGACCCAGCTGCTCTGGGCACCCTGTGCCAGGGCCTGCCCACCCTCCCAGGGACAATTTCTTTGTAGGTTTAGTTTCCTGAGCGCTCTGTGGAAGGAGCACTGCTCTACCCTTGTTCCTGAGCTGGACTAACAGGGAGCTCTCATTCCAGGCCCAGACCAGGAGTCTCTTGGTGCCTGGGAAGCTTTTCTGTTTCAGTTACAGTGCAATTGTTTCCAGGGTCAAACAACACCCCCCTGCTGACGCTGCTCTGAAGAACCTGAAGCGGTTCCTCGCCCACTGTGAGGACATTTACACCTACTACAGGCTGGCCTACGACCACAAGTTCTACGATGTGGTGAATTCCCTGCTGAAGGACCCTCAGACCGGCTGCTGCCTCAACGACCTGTTATCCAGCTGAATTCCAGCCCTGGAGCACAGCCTGGCTGCCACACTTCCTGCAGGGTCAGTGCTGATAGCACAGATTTTATCAGTGACCTGCTCCCAGGGCTCTGCTGCTGAGACAAAGTTACTCCAGAAATCTGGTGGTGGTTGTAAATATTTAAAATGCTGACACTGTGTTAACCTACAATTGTGCTTGTATAGTAATAAATCCTACTGTTTATAAATTACTGGAGTCACCAGCAGATACAGAGTGGCACAGGTGGGCACGGAGCAGAGATCCAGCAGCCCTTTAAATTGGGGGTGTGGGGGAGAGAGCACCCCAGGAATTGTATCCAAACAGCTGGGCAAAATATCCAGTACAAGGGGGTGGAATTAGTAAAGGTTTCAGGTACACATGAGGATAATCTGTTCTCTGAGTCCAGTCTGATTAGACTGGGCTTGTTTTCTAAGGTCTTGTACAGCTTCAAACAGCACATTCCTCAATTCTGCTGTCCTGAAGTAAAAGAAGTAATTGAGTGCAAATGAATTCTTACTGTTATTCAATATTAATACAGATATTAAATATAAATATGTATATAACTATGGACCTCCTTTCCAGGCCCAGGCAGTCAGCACAGACCCAGCACAGCTTAGCTTTGCAAAGCTCCCTCTTCAGGTATTTCTCTTGCCAGGTCCCAAAAGAACTGCTCCAAGGCCAGCCTGGTGAAGTCCTCAATAGTGATTTTTATTAAATTAGTTGCTTTATAAAACATTGCAGATGTTGTAATTGTTAACATAACAATTTGCCCAACTGGAGGAACTGCTGCAGTTTGCAAAGCAAGTTTGGTTTTTAATGAAAGAAAAGGGCAGAGTCACGAAAGACCCACCACACCCCAGGAGAGCCCCAAGGAAGTCTCGTGGCTTGGTTTTTGTTTTACACTGAAATCCATTAATTAACTGTTAAAGAACACCCACCCCAACAGCTGCATTAGTAGAAATTTAGGTGACTGGAACTAAAGTTCATCCTGGAGACACAAGTGGGTTTGCCTCGCTCTGCCCCAGGGGACAGGCTCCCAGGTGCAGTATCCCACACGGAGTTAGCAGTGCCCTTCCCACGATGCTGAGAACCTCAAGCTCTAACTCAAAGCGACTCGACGTGCACACCCTGCCCTTGCCAACGGCCCCTGGACAGGGGCAGGTGAGGCCACGCCACGGAGCTGTGCTGGTTGTAATCCTTCACCCTTTCCAATTCCTTCCCCATTTACTGGCTGTTGCTACCAAATTAAATAGCAGCAGTGCCCATTGTCAGAATTTTGGGTTTTTAACTGCAATTTTCAGAGCTTTTCCCTTCTACCCCGGCCCGGGGCTTCCTCCCGGGCTGGGCACGTCCAACCCCCAGCACACAGATACTGCAATTCTGATTGTAGCATTTGGCAGAATTTAAAGGAAGAAAAGTTGTGCTACATGTTTAAGGGATTATGGGCAACAGAAAGACAACAGAAAGGAGATAAATGTCACATGAAGTCTTCGAAGTCTTGTACGTACTCGCCGTCGTAGCCCCCGTAGTCGGCCAGGTCGTCTTTCATGGTCGCCTTCAGCCCCCCGCCAGGAACAACCCCTTTTTTCTTCTTTCTGGCTTTGTTCTGCAGGAGGGAGGGGAGGGTGTTTATCTGAGCACTGCCCCAGTCGGTGACCCCCTGGGTATGAGCACTCACATCCCCTGTGCTCAGTGCCCCAGTGCTGATGTTTCCACCCCACCCACTCTCTGCATGGAAATCCATCAGTGTTTAGCCTGGAATCTTGAGATTCAACCAACTCCTGCTCGCCTCACACAGCAAAGAGGATTTAACAGTACAGCAGCATCCCAGGGGCTCATTTCCCCTCCTACTCCCCCAGACCCAGCAGTTAAGTCAGAGTTACCCTGTCACCACTGCCCAGGGGACCCCCACAGGTGCTGTGATCCCTGAGGAATCATCTTACCTTCTCCTGTTTTTGTTTTTCACTGCATAGTACTGTCAGAGTGTTTGTGATCTTTTTCAAATCATCCACTTCCACTGCATTGGGGGGGAAAAAAGGATAAAAGGAAAAGATTCCTCATCAGTGTTGTTCTTATAAAGCAGTTAAATGTTAAATAACATCAACAGTCTCTAAAACTAGAACCAAACATTAGCATAGCTGTGGGCAAGATCTTCATTTAAAATCACCAAATCAGACTGAAAGGTTCTGGGCCTTACAATCCTAACAAGGATTCCAGCTGCTACCTCGGAAGCCTGAGTGTTGTAGAAAGTAAAACTTGCAAATTGCAAGTTACTGAACACAGGAGTCCTAATGAGGCATCTGAAGAGGAAGATATGGAAATAGTAAAACAGAGTAAAATGTATCAAAAGGAGCAGTGGATTAACAATAAATTATTGCCACTAAATGGTGTGAGAGGTTGGCAGTCCCCTCCTTAGGGGCTCTGGAATCTGTCTGAGATGGAAGGTCCCAGCTGCCAGCCAGGATGGCTGGATTTACCCTGGCTGGGATCGAGTTACCTCTCCCTGAAGGACAACTGGGGACAGGACAGGACAGATCCCCATGAGTTCTCCAAGTGCTTCAGCCACCAGGGCAGTGGGAAAAGGAGTTTGGTTTCTCTCTGTGTAGTTACACACTGAATTCCAGAACAATTAATCTGCAGTGCCAGAATTATACAGTTTTAGAATAGTGTTTCCCTCCAAATGAGGGAAAATCAAGTTATCTGCCTTAGAGAATAATTTATTTATTTTTAAAAAGGCTTCAAGGAAAACATGCAGGATTTAGATAAGTATAAAAATTCACACTTTTTAAATGACCGTCTCTCACTGACGTGCAGAGAGAGCAGCTCTTGTACAAGAGAATCCTTAATGGAGTTTGTGGGAATGGAATCAGGTCAGTGCTTCATTTAGTGCAAACTCCACAGAGCCATCCCCCCTGAACATTCCCTATCACAGCATGTTTTCCACTCCAGCTCCATCCCAATGTGGCAGCAGAGCTGGGGGATGTCTGAACTTACAGGAAATACAGACGTCCCGAACTAACGCTTCCAAAAACCCGGCGTAATGTAACGACTTCTCGTACTGTGTGATCTTCTCCTTTAGGAGTTTGCCAAATTCCGTGAAGTCGTCTTTTGTAGAGGGATTCATGGCATCTATTCCACAAGTGTTATTTACACCTGCATGGAAAGACAGAGGTTACAGAGACCATGAGCTGGGACCCTAAAAGGTGACCCCTGAGCAGGCCTGGCTGCTCCCACCTCTCTGAGCTCTGCTCCTCACAAAGCCAACCCCGACTCCTCGGCCTTACAGGAGGGCATTTTGCTGCAAAACTCCATAATCTCATTAGAATCCTGGAATGGTTTGGGTTGGAAGTGACATTAAAGCTCATCCAGTGCCACCCCCTGCCATGGGCAGGGACACCTTCCACCAGCCCAGGCTGCTCCAAGCCCCGTTCAACCTTGGACACTTCCAGGGATCCAGGGGCAGCCACAGCTTCTCTGGGCAACCTGTGCCAGGGCCTGCCCACCCTCCCGGGGGAGAATCATTCCCAGTATCCCATTAACCCTGCCTTCTGGCAGTGGGAAGCCATTCCCCCTTGTCCAAAGTCTGTCTCTAACCCTCTTTCAAGCTCAGGAGTTTGATCCAGCTATTCCTGTTCTCTGGACAACCTGCACTGCACGAGGTCCCTCTCCCCTCAAATAAACAATTCCTGTCTCAAGCTCCTGAGTGCAAAACTCAGGCTGGTTCTTTGCAGGTGTATTCAGTGCACCCCTCAAGCACTGTACTCTGACAACTCACAGCACCACTGCCCCTGAGCAGTGAGCTGAATCACTCACTGTAATCAAGGGAGGACGCTTCCCTGTTTGAGGAATGCTGCCGTGCATCAGCATCTCTGCCAGTTCTTTGTTCTCAGTGCCACAAGAAGAGAGCCAAGCCCTGCTCAGGCCTTTGCAGGGTCCCACAGGTTGACTGATCTGACACTCACCAAATGTTTCCTTTGCTAACTCAAGGTCCGACTCCTCTTGTAGCTTCTTTAGCCGTAGTTTGTCTGCCAACTGTTCTTCTGGTGTGAGCTCCTTCTGCTCCTCTGGTGCCTCTAACTGTGGGGAGATGCACACAGGAGAGAATGGCACATTTGGGACCTGGGGGTTCCTGCAGGGTCACTGAACTGCTCCCTTCTGCCTCGAGTCAGCCTGGGCATGGACAGCTGGAAAGCACCCCTGGAGCGGAGCAGTGCCCCGTGCCAGGAAATGGTCACCACACTGTGAGCTCCCACACCTGCCTGTGCCATCACTGGTGCCCCCAAAGGAGCTGGGGGAACGCTGCTCCCATCACTGCTTCAACCACACAGGAACTGAAGCCCTGGATGGGATCACCTACAACACCTACGGTCTGTCTGTCAGACGAGTCAAGACCCTTGCAGGTCTTGTTCAACCTCCAAACCTGCCCTCTGAAATTTATAAGAAAGAAGAAATCTGGAATTACCCTTTTTTTAAGCTCCTCTTGCTTTTTCTTCTGTAGCTTTTCTTTTTCTTTGATTTTTTCTGCTATTTTCTTTTTTTCTGAGACTTTCGGTTCTGTAAGACACGGAACAATAAATGCAGCTCTCAGGAGTTCTGAGGATGAGATTTTTTTCCTCCCACAGTCACAAACACTCAAAGCCACCCAGCTCAGCTACTGGGAGCTGAACACAGAGGTAAAGACACCCTTCTGTTAAATCCACCCCCAACCCCAGCCATGGCCAGGTTTGCATCCTCACACACCCCCACACAAAATCAGTGTCCATTCTGATGCTGACACAGAGCCAGGTGTTACCTTCAAGCCTTACCTTGTTTTACCTCTGTCTCCTTTACCTCCTCCTCTTCCTCCTCATCATCCCAATTATCCTGCAAAACAATAAAGGTTCTTTTAGAGACACTCTGAACCCCTTTAAATGCCCACAAACACATTAATCTCACGTGTCAGGGTGAGGGAGCTGTGAGGGCTGCAGCACAACAGTTTTTGGGGGCTGTCCACGCTGTTTCAGACAAGTTCATACCATGAAAAAGGCAGTTTTTGGTCAAACCATCAGTTCAGGTCAATAGCTACAACAGCCAGGTCACAAGCCTTCCCATGCCAAAACATTCCTGATATCCCACCTAAACCTTCCCATGCCAAAACATTCCTGATATCCCACCTAAACCTTCCCATGCCAGTGTTCTGAAGGACAGCTGCTTTTTACAAGCACAGGAGCCACCAGAGGACTCTTCCCACACACAGATCATTCCCTGTTCCCAACAGCCACGTGAGGGGCCAAGCAAAGCAGGCAGGGATTTCCTGGGAGGCTCCCCCAGAGGTGCTGGTGCAGAGCCCCACGTCCCACTGGGATGTGCTGATCCAAGCAAGGAGACACTGAGTCCATCCACCAGCTCATCCTGGTTAATTGGCACTTCCAGGGAACTCGGCTTCCCTGCCACATTCCAAGGAGCTGACTTGAGTCTGGAGCAGCATTATTTTAGCTTCCATTAATTAAGAGTTCGTTACACCCACTTCTTAAATAGCTCCACTCAGCACTGCAGGAGCTGCCCCTGCTCCATCCTCCATGGCCAGGGCTGGGAATCAGGAACAACCTTCAGGGGAAGGGCCTGGCCAGGAAGGATGGAGGGAGAACACTCCATGTCACTGGGATGCGTGGGAGACCCCTCAGAGGGCACGTGGGCAGGGGCTCCACCTGATGAGACGTGCTCTGACCCCTGGCAGAGCCCTCCTGCCAGCCCTGCTGGCCTAGGAACTGCAGGGAATTCCATGGCCTGCCAGCTGTGCCTGGATTATGAACTGCAGGGAATTCCATGGCCTGCCAGTTGTGCCTGGATTATGAACTGCAGGGAATTCCATGGCCTGCCAGCTGTGCCTGGATTATGAACTGCAGGGAATTCCATGGCCTGCCAGCTGTGCCTGGATTATAAAGTCCAGGGAGCTCTCCTGGAGGAAGAGCAAACTGCCTCAGTGCTGTGTCTTTGCACTGCTACAGTAATTCCAAGAGAACACCTTTTTATTCCAAGTATTTCAACACTGTTTCTGCACTCCAACTACATCAGGGCTCCTGAAACAACCTCCAAGGATTCAGGCCTGGGAAGTGACAGGTCCAGGGCACGTGGGTGGGACAGGCCCTGCCCAGCCCTGGCTGTGCCAGCACTGAGTCAATACATCAAAATTCCCTGGCAGGGGCCCCAACTGCTGGGACCGTGTGTGCTGGGGAGCACTGAGGAGTTCTGTTACCAAAGGTGCTAATTTTAAACCTTTCCCAGCTAACAGTTACTGCAAGTTCACTCCTAAAGAATCTTCCCAAATAAACTCCAGATCTGGAGACAACAAAGCACATTCCAAGGCGTGAAATCCCTTGGGACACCTCCTGGTCAGAAAACACCCCGTGCTGCCGGTTTAGGCCACGTCATTTCCCTCAGGGGAATTTCCCCACAGGGGGCCCTTGCACTGAGGAGTCCAGAGCCTGACACCACCCCCAGCTCAGCTCTGGGGACTTTGGGGTTTGGGCAGGAAGAGCAAATCAAAGGAAAATAAACCAAACCCAACCACCTGCCTTTGCTGGATCCTCCCTAGATGGAGCTCCAGTTCTAAATCCATAATCCCCTGGAAATAACTAAGTAGTTGCATTCTTATTAAATGTGAGATATAAAATGTAAGATGTAAAATGGCTTCCCACTGCCAGAGGACAGGGACAGATGGGATATTGGGAATAACCCTTCCCTGGGAGGAGGCCTTCCCTGGGATATTGGGAATAACCCTTCCCTGGTGGGATATTGGGAATAACTCTTCCCTGGGAGGGTGGGCAGGCCCTGGCACAGGTTGGGCAGAGAAGCTGTGGCTGCCCCTGGATCCCTGGAAGTGTCCAAGGCCAGGTTGGAACAACCTGGGCTGGTGGGAGGTGTCCCTGCCCATGGCATGGGGTGGGACTGGATGAGCTTTAAGGTCCCTTCCACCCAAATCAGTCTGGGATTCAGGGATTCCACTTGAGGAAACTTTGCTCCTTTGTTAAACAGACACAGAACCCCCAGGTGTGTTGAGGAGAACCAGCCCAGCTCTCCTGGACACCCTGCATCCCAGCAGGAAAGCTTTCCAGGGGAGGAGGACTAGGAGATGTGGCAGAGGAGTCTGAGCTGCACCTGTAGAACCCCCAGGTGTACAGATCCCACACACAGCTGTGTCACTCCCACTCTGCTGCAGCCCCGCTCTGTTCCCAGGCCTGGAGCTGCTGTCCCCACCCCTGGCCCTGTACTGCTGCTCCCGGTGTCACCAGGGACACCCCTGTCCCTGTCCTGCTGCTCCCGGTGTCACTTGGGACACCCCTGTCCCTGTCCTGCTGCTCCCGGTGTCACCAGGGACACCCCTGTCCCTGTCCTGCTGCTCCCGGTGTCACCAGGGACACCCCTGTCCCTGTCCTGCTGCTCCCGGTGTCACCAGGGACACCCCTGTCCCTGTCCTGCTGCTCCCGGTGTCACCAGGGACACCCCGGGCCGTGGCAGTCACTGAATTTAAGGAGGAGAGTGGACAAATGTAACTCGCAGGAATTTGGTAACTTCTGGCTTTCTGGCAGAGAAGATGGAGTTTTTGCGTGTTTATGGACAGAACCCCTCCCTGGGCCCCCAGAACAACCGCTGGTGTTTTCCAGAGATTCTGGTAACAGTGTCCAGGCCACCAAACCCAGGCCTCACCCAGCACAAGCAACCTCCAGGGCAGGAACTGCAGGAACCTTCCCCCCTGTTACAGTGACCCAGGGTCTGTTACAGTGTCCCAGGGCTGCAATGGAAACAAAAAGGTTCTTTTTGACTGACTACATTCTACTCGTGGAATCCTGAGATGGTTTGTGTTGGAAGGGACCTTAAAGCCCATCCAGTCCCATCCCCTGCCACAGGCAGGGACACCTTCCACTGGACCAGGCTGCTCCAAGCCCCGTCCAACCTGGCCTTGAGATCCATCTGGCACGTTCCCTGTGTGTTCCCTGCACCCCCCTGCATTATCCACAGGGACAGGGAGCAAAGGAGGTTTCTGTGGCACCACCACCCTGCCGAGGGACAGCAGGGACCGAGCAGGAGCAAACAGCCCCTGGGGAACCCCTGCCTTCAGGAGCCCCGGGAATGGTCATCCACGCGTTTCAACCCGCGTCCCAAACACACCACCCTGAAACAGAGCAAAAACCCTTCTCACGGGCTGTGAGGAAGCGAGAACAGGTGGCAAAGACGCGCTGGGGCAGCCCAGCAGTGTCTGGTCAGCAGAGAGGCCCCAGCACAGCACTGCCGTCACCAAAGCCGGCCCTGCCGCCTCGCCCCGGGACAGCCACGGCAGCAAGGGCCGGGAAGGCGCCCAGGGCCCGGGAAGCAGCAGGTGGATCCCGCGGGGAACAGGAGGTGCCGTTTCAGGCTTTCCAAGCGTCTGTCCGCCCTCTCCTCGCCTGCACGCCCGGCAGCGGGGGCTGGGGGGCACCGGGCAGGCCCGGCCCGGGCTCGCCCGGCCTTGGACCCGTCACCGTGGCCGGCCCGGGGTCGGAGCCGCCCGGGCGGAGCCCTCGCGACCTGTGGGGGCCCGGCCCGGCCCCGCCGCGCCCCGGGGGCGCTCCCGGCCCCCCTGCCCCGGCCCCGCCGCCCGGCAGAGCCGCCCGCCCCGCGGGGTCCGGCAGGGCCCGCCCGCCGCACCTTCACATCGTCCTCCTCATCCTCGCCGGCCCAGCGGTCCCCGGCCACCCCCGGCACCAGCCGCTTCGCCACCGGCTCCACCACCTCGAAGCTGTCGGCGTCTGTGGGGAGAGCAGCGGGTGAGGGCGGGGGTCCCCGCACCCCGGCCCCCGGCCCCGGCCCCGCCGCACCCACCCCACGAGTCCGCCGCCTCCGCCGCCATCTTGCCCGGCCGCGGGGAGCGCGCGCGGCACCACGGGACGGCGGCGGCGCGGACACGCCACGGACACGCCCACGGACACGCCCCCCGAGGGGCGGGGCCACGGCAGCCATGGCGGGAACGGGGAGGGCACGGGACGGGATCGGGATGGGACCGGGATCGAGATCGGGACCGGGACCGGGATCAGGATGCCGACCCTGCCCGCCCTGCCGCTCCCCGGGCCCGCAGGCCCGCGGGGAAGCTCCTTTTCCTCCCTCCCGCCCCGGCGCTATCGCGGAGCCGCAGCCGCGGGAGCCGCCCCGGGCCCTGGCCCCGATAGCCGGGCTGGGAGCGGCACCCGGCGCTGCCCTCGCTGGCTCCGTGCCCCAACACGGCATGAACTGTGCCACGGCCACCGCGCTCCGCTCCGCTCCGCTCCGGAACGCCCCGGCACGGTGTGTCCACCTCTTCGGGGTGTGCTTTTCCTCCTTCCCCCTCTGTCACATAACACAGAATAGAGAAAAGATGGGAACATTCCCCTCATCCCGTTCATTCCACTGCCAGCTCTCAGATTTTGTCTGAAGTTAATAAATGTCTTTCGCGTAACAACTGAATTGTCTCTGGTGCCATGATAGACATGAGCTACTGAAAACAGGACTTTCAAATTTAAGACCCTTTCCTCCTTGGCCCCTGTTCACCAGGCCATCTACAACAGAGATGTAACTATGGATCAAACAATGTCCCAGGTTATATCCTCACCAAGTCCACCAACCTCCAGAGGAAAGTTAAGGCAATATGGGCATTTAGTCAGCAGAATCCCAGTACTTGTGCTCCTGCTCGGCTTTCCTTCCCTTTGGCTATTCCAGACCGCAGGCCCAGTCGCTGTCCTGGCGGGTGGGAGTCGTGCCCACTCCTCCTCCTCATCCACTCCTGCTGGTCCCTCTTCCCAGCAGGCTTGGAGCTCTCCAGCTGCAGCAGTCCATTCATCCCTGAGCGCCCTGGGCTCCAGCTGCAGCAATCCATTCATCCCTGAGCGCCCTGGGCTCCAGCTGCAGCAATCCATTCATCCCTGAGGGGCTCCAGGGCTGGACAGAGCAGAGTTTGGGGAGGGGGACCACGTGCTGCAGCTCACTGCTCACCCCCCAGCTTTGACACCAGTTCAAGGGCTTTGCCCAGAGCTGATCTGTCTCCTCCTGCCGCCCTTGGCTGACACCACTCTTGCTGTGGGAGACTTCTGATCCGCTCCTGAGACATCCAGGCCTCCTGACACATTCAAAAGTAATGAAAAATGGCAGCTGGGGTGAATCCAAGGTGGAAGGTGACACCAGCACCAAAGTGAGGGCTGTTCCGGCTACAGAGCAACTCCAGGGAAAACAAAGGGTTGAACAGGTATTGCCAAAACTGGTTTTGTGCTGCCAGAACCAAGATGCTCCAACCTAGAACAGAATCCATGGGGACACGGAAAATGGACACAGGGTCACCACAATCCAGCAAGAGACCACAAAAGAAAACATTCAGCACTTTGAAAATAGGATGTTGTACTTCCCCATAACAATTGCAATAGGAATAAATGACCCAGCTGCAGATGCACTGCTTCAGTTCAAGACATTCAAGGCTCAGTAACACCTGTGGCTGAGCCTGCCCTGGTCACAGGAGTTGGTTCTGGGGACACAGCCTGGCCCAGCCCCTCTGCCAAGGAACAGGGAACTCACCCTCGAGACAAGAGAAATAAAACCTGTGCATTAAAACTCTGCTTCTTTCCAGAAGGGTTTGACATCTCTAGGAAGGGACATTTTGCAGCAGGCAGAACCCTTCTGCAGAGTTCAGTGACAAACACCAGGCTGGCAGCACAGGAACAGGGACACTGGATTGTTTCCTGAGCAGTGTCTGTCTCTTGTGCAGCCATGCAGAGCTAAATCCCCCGCTGACAGTCGGGCTTCCCCCACGGATCTGCTCGGCACAACACACACAGCTCCAAAGTGCAACGTGGCTCGGTCCCCTCAGCTCCAGCAGCTCCTTTGGAAGGGGGGGAGCACTGAGAGGACCTGGAGACAAGGACATGATCTGAACAGCTCAGCATCCTTTACAGCCAGAGAAAGGCCCCGAACCAAACAAAACTGGGCTCGCTCTGGGAGGTCAGGGCATTCACAGCAGTTCTGTGACGTGAGAGGTTCGGAGGAACCTCCCTTACACAAAGCTCTGCCCTTAAACCAACGAAACCCCTCCAGTTCAGACTGACCTTCCAAAGAACAACTCACAGCGAGCCTGCAAACCAAGGAGCAGCTCCAACACGAGCTGCCCCCTTCCAAAATCCAGCGATCCTTCCAGAGCCATGGGCACAGCCCCCAGGGAGGGGCTGCCCAGGGCGACACGGCTGCGCGAAGCAGATGTAAAGGTAATGTTCTGTACATTTTATTTCAATAAAGACATAAGACAAACAGCGTAAAGATGCCCAGATGCCCTAAAGATAAATACATTTAAAAGATTCTCATTAAAATGAATCTGTAGTATTTCTTTCCTGCAAGCAAAATACCTTTCTTTAAATACAAAAAAAATCAGTATTCTGAATTGCAAATGTTTTCACTTTTTTTTTTGCAGAAAATCTGCCATGATGATTTTGTTTTTAATGAATAAGGATTTTCCACAAAACAGGCTTGCTCTACATGCTAAGTTTAACAGTTCAGTGACACCATGTGCTAGCTACATACACAACAGATAATATAGTAAGAAAACACTCAACCTGATGAAAAGTTAAAATCTTCATTAATACACTGGAAAAAGTTGACATAACTCATGCCTTTTAAAATCAAAAATACAAAAATTAAATGTTTTGCTAAAAAGATTTTCCTTATTTTAAGGACTCATTTGAAAATGAAGCTGCATGTAATTTGTACAATAAAATTGTACAAGTAAACAGGTAATATACATAAAAAATTAATTGACATACTTCTCAATTATCAGCTGTCCACCTTTAATTTCCAATACTGTACTTTCTTATCAAGCATACAAAATAGCAAACTTCTCTTTAGAAAAAGTGCCGTTCTGTGACATCTTTTACACAAAACCAGTCCGAGCCTGTGGCGTGGTAATGCAGTCGAGAGGCAAAGCTTCCCACCTCGTACGAATTCCACCTTCCATAAAAAGCCTCCGGAATAGCAGATTTCCCACCGTTACAAAAATATCACCTCCGGGGCGCTGCATTAGGAGCCACGGCTGGGGCCTATTCCCTCGGGAAACCACTGGGATGGCAGGCGGAGCCCTGCCAGGGACCCGCTGCCCCGGGAGAGGCTGAGTGGAACCAGGAGTGTCACAGGGGTGCCCAGCCCAGGCCCCACTCCCCGGAATGCTGAGTGGCAGTCCTGGAGCGCACGAGGCAGCAGGAGGGGGGTCCCAGCAAACCTGCGAGCTGAGCACGCTCCTCCCCCTCGCCAGGTCCATGCACAGCACAGTGTGAGGTATTCCTTGTCCATCCGCGGGGCCGCTGCCAGGTGTGCTCTGTCCGGAGTACGTGCCATCACAATGGTTTAAAATAGTCGGAATATTAGTAATTCTTATCTTCTTATCTAGCCAGTCTCTTGATTTTTGAAAAGGTTTCGACTACAGTAGAATATTACAGAAAGAAAATATAAATGCAGGGTTTTTTGTTTTGTTTTTTTTTTTTTCTCTTTCTAAATGAAACTTACGTGGGCTAAAACTAGAGAATATTTTTAAACAAATATACAGGATGCAGGCAGACGAAGCAGGGAAACGGCCAGCCAACTGTTTAATAAAAAACTAACAAAATTTGGCTATTTCCAGAAAAACTATGAAGCGCCTCAACTAAAAGGAATGCATAATGAAATTCTAATCTAATACAGGTCAAAAATGTAAAAAGGTTATAAACCTTAACAGGAAAAATAAAACAACTTTTACTGGCCATTCCTGTTGAAATGAGAATCTTAAAAGTAACAGAAAAGTGGCTACAAACCCACTTAGAGCACCGAACAGAGAGAAAATCCGAGTCCATTTTCAATCTCTGTTGTATCATAAAATCCTGTGTTTCTAACAGGTCAAACTGCTGGTGGCAGAAACAGAATTTTCTTTATAAACTGCAGATGTCCTGTACATAAAAAATTTCCTTGGAGTTGCACTAGTTCTAAAGCCTTTTCTGTTCTAGCCTCCCTACTGCGGGTACTGGATTGTACTGATGGCGGCAACCTCAGGTGTAGAAAGTCTCTTTCTGTAACCCTTGATCAGTGTTGGGCACCAAAGATAAGAAAAGCAAGACGGGGTACAAAAATGCAAAATTTCAACAGTAATGGCAATGTTTTGTATTAGTCCAACAGGGTCCTGCATTTCCTCCCCTCGGCAGCGAGAGCAAAGGCTTTAATCGGGGGGTAGCAAGTCATGCAAGCGAAATCTGTCTCTGATGTGAGGTCGGACGTCTTCGTTCTGGGGGGAGAAGTGCAGGTTTAGGGCAATGAGCACAGCCAGAAATCACATTTTCACAGGGTTCATGGTCTAACACCCCTATTTTGACATAACAAAATATAAGCAATTAATTATGTCATTCAAGAGGTTTACAGAAATAACTACATAAGATCCACAGCAATCTGGGGTAATTTATTTGTTTCAAGAACAAAGGCACACAGCACTCCCAACAACGGGCACTGTGTCATGGAAACATCCCCAGATCCCAGAATTCCTTATAACTGATGTCCCAACCCCACAGCCCTTGGTTTCCAGCACAGTCAGCAATGCCAGCAGTTCCCCCTTTGCTGTGGGAACACGTCCCTGTGCCCACTCTAAAATCCTGCCCACAGCAGCCTGGTCACACAGGGACACACGGGGCCTGCATCAGCCTAAATCTCAGTGACTCAAAACCCCTTAAAATATGTGCAAATACTTCAGAGAGCTCACTGACGTTTTTGGCAAGAGCCACAGAAAGGAAACACTTACCAGCTCTACGAGTTTCTCCAGAAATGGAATCAATTTTAGGAGTTCGTTGTCATTTTTATCCATGAACCAGCTTTCTATAGGAATTCCATTGGAAAGCTGAAGTTAAAAAGGGGAAAAAAAATAATCAAGACATGATTTATACTTAATTTATTTACAAATATGACTTGTGAAATAGCATTTGGAGGAAAAACATTTCCAAGTCAGACTTCACTGATGTGTATTTTTCCCACAGTTTGGTTTGTAAACCTCAAAACAAACATAAGCCCCAAACTTCAGTAAGAAGAGAAATCCAAGTGTAGGGTTTCCCTGGCCCCAAACTTGGGTAAGAAGTGATCCAGCTGCAGGGCTCCACTGTGCTGCCTCGGGAAGCTCTGAGGTGCTTGCTGCCCACAGCCCCTCACCTGGTAAGCAAAGGCTTGCGGTGAATTGTCGATGATGATGGTTTTGGAGAGGTCTCTGCCCAGGATGTTTAAGTCCTTGATGTAATTCCCTTGTACACACACACAATGCTCACGGAAAAGTCGATGCCTGTCATTAAAGGAAGACATTCATTAATGAGGCCAGTGACAACATCCCCCCTGCGTCAGGAGCAGGTGACTCTGCCAAGCGTTACCCAACATTTTCTCTTCCAACCTCCTTGTCCCTTTTAAAGAATTGTGCCCCTTTCCCGTTCACTTTAGAGCTTTTTACTGGTAAACTCCCCAGTTCAGGTGATTTTGCACTAACCAGTTCTGGGTTAGTGTGTGTTTGAACAGCTCTTCCTTTCTGATCCCCCTCACAGACTGACAAAGGGACCCAAAACACCCCAGTGATGTGCCAGGCCCCAGGTGCTGCACAGGAGCCAATTTATTGGGGGTTATTATCCCTTTACTCTGTCCCATGCTCCCACAGAAGGAGGCCTCCCTGTGCCACCGACTGCCAGAGCACAAAGTATCACAAGAATTGTTTCTTTCCTATTACACCTCGGTTGGCAATTAACCTATTTCAGTTACTGTAGCTTGAAAAAAAGCCTCGAGGCCAAAACATCCCATCAATTCCTTCCTTTCCAATTAATCTGCTCCCGTGTAATTCATGACAGAAGAAATGGATGGATTGACTAGAAGGAGTCAGATTAAAAAACCAGCAGGAATAAAGCTCCCATTTCATGGCATATCAACAGAATTATAAATTGTAAACCAGGCAGATTTGGGGCTGCCCAGCCCTAGGACAGTGCAGTCCCTCCCAGGCTGCCTGTATTTTTAACTGGAGTTTTCAGCAGCTGTACATAGTGTGCTCAGTTCCACACGGGAGCTGAGCTCCCAGTGTTGCCATGGAGGGAAGGAGCTGCTGCCTCGGCATTTATATATAGAGGGTGAGTCACAGAGGGGGCCTGGCAGGCACTGGGGCTGGGGCACAGCCGGGGCACGGGGACCACAGCCCCGTGGGCAGCACGGGGACACCTCCCCCAGTCCCAACCCTGCTGGCTCTGTGTCTGACTGGCCTGCCCCTGCCCCAGCACAGGTGTACTGACCCAGCCCTGGGCTGGGACCAGGGGCTAACACCTCGGATGCACAGCCAGGCTCACGTTCTGGAGCTGCCAGTGCCTCCTGTCCCCATCCCACCCGGGTGACACCGCCAGGCTCAGGCATTCCAAAGACTGGAAGGATTCCCAAGCCTAGTGGCAAGGAGGTTACCATGCCCACACTGGGATTCTGTGGTGGATGTCACATAAAACAAGCAACAGTATAACTGTTCCTGGATAAAACTAGAGACATCTTAACTTTGTGCCCTTCAAAAGTGAGTTGGGATGTGCCCACGCCAGCGAGTGAAAGCAATGGATAAAACCACTGTCTTTCCTGTGTGTGTGTGTGAGGAAAATCCAGTTTCCCTCAGAACACACAGTAACACGATGCACAGAAGGGCTGTGCAGGTGTTGGGTGCAGTCACACAGCTCTGACCACCACCAGGCAGGTGTTTGCTTCCCTGACCTGGGGCACCCTGGGAGGGGGAATCCCTGAGCAGAAACCTCTTTGGTTTCAACTTCCCCAGGTACAGTCCCCCTTCCAGGGGAGCATTACAGAGTCTCACCCCATGGAATTTCCTTCTGCCTTAAGGAACTGCAAAAGCCAATCACTTCCCAACAAAGCTCACTATTGAGAAATGATAAACCAAACCAGCTCGAATACAAAACCAACAGACAAATGATTTTGTGATTGAATAAGAACAAACAGCATGCTGATTGTAAAAGTTATACAAGTCATAATTTATAGTTAATAAATCGATTTTTGAATAGTTTAAAGGTAATCTGATACTCAGTTTATTTCCTTTATTTGCAGTGTGTATTCCAAGCACATTTCTGATCCCCAAGAGGACATTTGCCATGAGGGAGCCTAACAGAGGATGAGCAGGTACAGGTCTTGGTCCCTGAGGGCATGTTCCCAGTGTTCTGTTCTTACCTGACCAGTTGCTTTTTGGGGTCCAGGATGTTCAATAACTTGTCTGCATACACCTTCTTAGAAGCAGTAAACAGAATGATCTGGGGATTGAAGGGGAAGAAGTCATTACTTGAGATGCAAGTGTGTGGGTATCATTTGAAAATGAAATTCAAAAGCAGTGGCCATTTGTTTTACCTCATAAATCTGAGACATACGTTCCAGGAACTCTCGGAAGAACGGCCTTAGCCGGACATAGACCTGGAGCAGAGATGGGCTTTAGTAAACTCAGACTGCTTCAGCCCTCCCCCACCCACACTGTGCCACCTGGTGCAGAGGAGGCCAAAATGAGCATTAGAAATAAACAGCAAATATTAACTTCTACTATAACCTAGTTACCCCAATATTCCACTGGCTCACTGCCCAAGCAGCTCTAAGTGAAGGTGTGAGATGATAACATTGAGCTACTTGGAAATGGGATGGAATTGGAAATAATTTCAATAAAATATAAAAGTTGAACAGTCTCTAAACTAAAAATGCAACTGGTTGCTTTGACTGAACATCCTGACTCGGCTCTCAGCAGTGGGGCAGCAGCAGTTCCAGCACTGAACGCTGTGAGCCAGTACCTGAACTAAATCATCAATTAAATCATCAGTCCAGGGCCCTGGAGCACCTGGTGGAGGTGAGAGCAGTCCCAGGCTCCGTTATGTCCCTGGGGCCAACACTCAGGTAATATTTGGTGTGTGCTGGACAGACCTGGCCGTGACCTGAGCCCACAGTGACAACACAAAGGAGAACAAACACAAACCCCAAGGATTCCCACCTTAAACAAAATGAAAAGGTTTGTGTTTTTCTTTTTACCTGGTAAATGACATCTTGGAAAAGGACTGGAAAAGTGAGTGCAGCATCTTCTAGTTCATTTAGACTACAGTGCACTAATGTTTCATCCTATTAAAAAAACATATAAGAGAAAGAAAAGAGTGTGAAATGATAAAAACTGTAATGCCTTTTTTGAAAAGGATGTAAGTATTTGACAAATACAACAAGCATTCTATTCCTGCCACTATTAATTAATTCTTTTTTAACTACTTTAACTAGTATTTTTAACTAAAAATACAAAAATTTATGTAACATTCAACAGTCTTTTAGTTTAAAGCAAACACGACTGATTTCCACAAGCAAAATAAGGGAAATGCTCCATCCCCCAGCTCTAGTTCGTGTTTATAAAGATATTTACCAAGTCTAGAACTAATGAGAACTCTGGTGTGCTTCTGGTTTTGAGTGGGAGAGCTGGCTTCCTGTTCAGCTGCTCTTCTGTTAGTGGGGGCACATGTTTGATGAAATAATATCTGAAAAGAACACAGATTTTGCTGTAAAAATGTACACTATTGAACTGCAATGTTTTAGGTCAAGTAAATATTTGAAATATTTAGGGCTGCACAGGAAATAAGTATTTTAAATTGAAATAAACCCCATGACAATATGCAATTATTTTTTTAAGTTAAGAGCTTTTGGAGCTCATTATCATAATATTAAAATGATGCAATTAATATAATAACAAATATAAATAAAAATACCATAACCCTATACCCAAAATGGCCAATTGACTATTTTCAGCACAAACACTGGCACTTACGGATCAAAGACTTCCCAGTCCTCTTCATAGGTGGCTTCTGCGTGAGCTGATGAGTAGCCACTGTCTGGAGATACTGGTGCTAAAATTCAACGAAAATGACCAAAACAAAAAATAAAACAAAAAACCACAAGAGCTGGTCTTATTAGTGCAGTTCTTCAAAGCCACAATGTGCACTTGAGACATGAGGGAAGAAGCAACAGTGAAGTACTCTGTCCCCAGCCCCACCTCCCGCCCCAGGGGCTGCTCAGACATCACATTTACCCCCTTGGCAGGAGCCTTCAAGAACTATTCATCTCCCAAAGCTCTGAGGGTCTGGGGAGGGTTCAGGGAACTGTTAAGGGTTTGATGTTGCCCATCCACATAGAAACTGTATTTTATGGCTACAACTTTTGTCAAAAAAAAAAGGATGTATGGTGAGCCTTTTGAAGGAAATATGGACAGCTTTTCAGGATTTGTGTGTAAGGTCTGTGTGGTTCTCACTGACCACGTGGTTCTAATATAAGATATCAAAATGTAGCCAATTTCTCTTTGAGATGAGCAAGCCCAGAGTGTGCCTGTGCAGTGGGGTGTACTCAATGTCCATAACAACACTTTTCCTCTGGAACCTTTGTTTCCATGTGAGGAAGTGCCACGAGACCACTCGAGCCGCACCAGGGACAGACAAGTCTTGCCCAAAGTGTGCCTGTGGTGCAGGAGCCAGGTGGGTGTATTAACCACAGGAATCAGCTCTAGCACTGTTTGAGAGCCCCGGGCAGGGTTTGGGGCAGGGTTTGGGGCAGGGTTTGGGGCAGGGTTTGGGGCAGGGCTGTACCCGTGAGCGGGGGCAGGTCGCGGTCGCCCGGCTCCTCCGCGTCCCCCAGCCCGTGGGGGACGGCCCTGACCGGCACGGGCTGCCCCGGGAACGCCGCGCCGTTGGTGGACGTCGCCGTGCTCGTCGTGATCTCGTCCACCTGCTCCATGTCCAGCTGCTTCACGATCTCCTCAGCTTCCACAGCCTGGCCCGGAGAGTCCGACCCCGATGTTCCTGGGGGAGATTTCGGGGCGCTCGTTACCCCCGCGTTCCCCCCACAGCACCCAGAGGCACCGGTCAGCCACACGCAGCAAAGCTGCAGGACAACTGAAGGCATCTGCCTTGAGTCACGTTACAAAAATGAGACCCAAAATGATGGCCTCGACAAATGGCTTTAAGATATGTTTGGGACAAGAAACTTAACCCTTTTTTTTTTTTTCCCTTCTTATTTTTTTTTTACTGAAAGGTGCACAGAGATATTCTAATGCTTATAAACTTATTCCTTCCTTCATTAATGATCAACCCATCTAAGAACTGCAGAGCCCTTTATCTGGCAGCAGTAACTCTTGGTCTGTAAATCAGAATGCAAAGTGTACTGCTGCTCAGAACAGTAATTTCATAAAAGAGTATCTTACTCTCAGCTTTAACACCACTGGCCTTTCACCTAAGACTCACCATTTTTATTTGCTGGTGAAAAAAAATTGAAAACGGGAGAAAATATGGTTCCCAGTAACGTTGTCCGTGGGGGGCTGCCAGTGGTGGGGTTATCTTCCAATTTTCCATTTTGCTTTACGTGTTGGTTTGTCATCTCATAACTTCCAGCTTCTGGAAGAGAAAAGTGACAACCTGTAAGACCACGCTGCTGTTTTCAGTTACATCCATGTCAGCATCTGCTCTACAGGATCCCTCCTGTTCCTGGTTCAGCTCTATCCACAAGAGCCAGTAATTTACTATCAGCATCAAAACAAAAAGTCGGTTTTCAACACCATCATAAGTTTAACACTCCAGATTAGGAAACACTCCTTGTTTACATAAACAATAGAAGTTTAAATCCCTTCAATGGACTTGGTGGGAGAGAGACTTGGAGCTGCTGTGCCCCTGGCAGAGCACACTGGTGTCAGTGTCAGGGGGACTCCACTAGATGGAAGCAAGAGAAAGTGTCAGTGAGCTCCCGAGGCTGAGGCTCCAAACTGCACCACATCCAGGATTTGTTCCTCTCCACATACACACCAATATGTGCACAAATACAGTTCCAAAGTTAAATAATCTTTAGTTGTTATCGCAGATAACAAAGGCAGAATTAAATAAATCTTCAATTACAATATCATATGTAACAATGAAGGTTTTCCCAAACTATGCAGGTACAGTTATGCATATCCCAGAACTCAAATTCCCATCTCATGGCAGTTCTGAGACTGAGATGAAGAAGAATTCTTTCCTTCCCAGCCCCCAGGCTCTGAGATGTCTGTCCATATAGAAGTGAGGGAATGGATTTCATGCACATGAGCTGGGAATGTCCCTGTCAGCTGAGCCTGAAGGAGCTGCACGGGGAGTCCACACTGCCCTGTTCCTATATGGACCGTGGGGTGTGCCAGCTGCAGCTCTGAGCCCCCACTAATGGGGAATATTTGAATTAAGAACTTGTATCCCTGGAACAGTAACACAGGCTGAGGGTGCTCCACGTGCCCTGGAACAGCACAGAGTCACAGCATGGTGTGGGTGGAAGGAGCCTTATGGACCATCCCATCCCACCCCTGCCATGGGCAGGGACACCTTCCACCAGCCCAGGGTGCTCCAAGCCCCGTCCAGCCTGGCCTGGGACACTGCCAGGGATGGGGCAGCCACAGCTTCTCTGCCCAGCCTGTGCCAGGGCCTGCCCACCCTCAGGGATTCCTTAGAAAAGAAGTTTAAAGAACGGGATTTTAAAGGTAGAACCACAGATGATGTTCTCAATATCACTGGCAATTGTATCATGTCACTACTAGAGATATTCAAGAACAGACAGTTTTCAGAGGGAACAGGGAATCTCCATCCTTAGAGAGATAGAAAACTTGCCTGGACAAGGCTCTGAGTAGCCTGATCTAACTCCAGAGGCAGATCTCACTCTGAGCTGGATCATCACTGCTGGGAGGGAAACAGGGGAATTGGTCCAGATGACCTTTAAGAGTCATTAAGCCCTTCTGATCCTACAATTCTGTGACAGAAACCTGCCTGTGTGTTTGACAAGTGCTTTCAGTATTAAGGGCACCTGGTTACTTCCACAAAGGTCATGAGCTGGGAGTCATAATTCTCTTTTATTTGCAAGAAAATGGAAGAAGAGCTAAATCAAATAATTATTATTGGCTTTTTAGAATCACAATTAAAAAGAGAAAGTTAAATTAGTTCCAGAATAGCTGCTGCTGATCCAAACTGTTCTTACAGAGACACAGTGAGCGTGTCTGAGGAGTGGCAGCAGTGTTGCTTGCGGCCCTGGAACTCCTGTTTTGCTGTGATTAGCTCAGCCTTGCCCTCACTGAAGCCAGTGAAACCCTGTGAGTCCCCAGTGCAGGAATTCCTGGCTCAGGTCAGCTGGGAGATCAGTGGATGCCATGCCCTGCAGTGCCCAGGTGAGGCTTTACCCACCTCCATTCATCTGACTTTTCCGCCGCACTCGCGAGATCTGTTTGTTGGGCTTTTCTCCCGACTGAGGTGTGGATGTGATCAGGTTGTTATCTATGTCCCGCTCAATTCGACTCCTTTTTGTGGGGTTTTCTCTTTCTTCCTTGAAGGAGAAAGGAGGCAAAAAAGAAACAGACTGAACAGTGCCTTCTTTTTTCCATGGAATGGACCAGATCTGTAAAACAGATCAACTGTCACAGTTTAATGAAAAGCAAATTGGAAGCAGATGTAACCATTGCTGAAGTGTTTCTTGGTTGGTACCTCTCTGTTTCCAGGACAGGTTGTCGTGGTTTAACACGTCATGAAATATTCTATTTCACTATATTTTTCATAATTCAAGAATATACTGTTACTTTAAAGCTATCTGAACTTCAGCTTGTTACAAAGTTATCGCTTCAACACTTTAGTTTGAACCCCAGAAAATACTTTTGAATTTATATCAGATTTTTATTTATCATGTAGCTGATCTGGGATACACTGTAAATTAGTTACGGCTTCTCAGCTACTCCTCTTTAAAATTCACAGTTACATAATGTCAGTATCTAAACTGCTGGGGGTGAATGAAGACGGATTTTTTAGACTGGCCTTCATTTAGAGAAAAAATCACAGGTTTTTGAAGCAAGGTTACATTCAGCCTATCAAAGTTTATGTGTGTATATATATATATATATTTGCTGTATATATATAATTCACCCTCAAATGTACATGTGACAGGTGTTCACACGGGAAGATCAGTAAAGCTCCGATTTCTGCCTGGACCAAGATGAGATTTCGTGGTTTTCCCTGGCAATACCTGGGTTTGATGCTCTAAGCAGGGCAGTGCCCACTGCAGCAATCGCACAGCTGCAGCAATTCCCTGACACTTGGATTTGTGAGGTTTGACCTTTACTGACTGACTGACCCCTAAACGGTTTTGAATAAAAATGCTAAGAACACTCAGTAAATTTACGCTTACACACTGGCTTGCCTCAGTTGCCAGAACTGGTAATTCCTCCAATTTGGATCCAAGGACTCTTTAAAACAGCAATTAAAAATCTACTGGATTTATTAGCCAACACTTTCACAAAGAAATACCAGGTAATAAATGCCTGTGATTTATTGGACTGTTAAATACACCTATGATTGACTCCTGAAGGATTTCCAAGTCTGCTTTTCCTGACACAACTCTCACAGGCGCCTGTTGCCTTCCAACTCTTTACGTTTCGCTTCCACCACATTCTTTGTTCTCAACAGAAAGGGGTTTAAAACCAATTCAGCCCACTATGACCCAGCCAAGAGCCAAGCAGGGCCCCACAGCCGGCTTACCTTGGGTGTGCTTCCTTTAATGAACTTTTTGATCGAAGACAAGAGGCCGGTGTCATTTTTCTGTGGTTTCCCCCCGCCCCCAGGTAAGGTCTCCTCCACCTCCGAGTGTTTCCGCTTGGCCCGGAGCGCCCGCTGCGGGTGGATCTGGTTGGACTGCTGAGAAGCTTTCCGCGTTCTCAGCCTCATCTTCATGGGCACCACATGGAAAGCTATAAAAGGAAAAACCAGGAATACTCAGTCATTGAAGAAACGCACGAGGCTCCGGCTGCTGAATTAAGGAGTTACGTAAGGCTGGCAGAGCTCTGCCATCCCTCGCGCGGCCTCGCCCACGGCACGGGGGAGCTGCGCGCCTGGGAGCACAACACTGGCACCACAACAGATGGAGCTCACCCGGCCACGCACACAGCCAGCCAGCACATCCACGAGCCCCGGCACAACCCGAGTGGCAGGAAGGAAAAATCGACCTGCTTGGAATCACAGGATCGTCCAGGCTGGAAAAGACCTCTGAGATCACCGAGCCCGGCCCGTGGCTGAGCACACCTCGTCAGCTGGGACGGTGTCACCACCTCGCTGACGGGACTGACTGCGTGGTGTCTCCAGCCCCAAACAACTGGATGCTGCGACAAGTCCTTTCCACCCCGTGCTCCTCACTATATTTCATTTAAAGTCTCCACATTACATTTGAGATGAGGCATAAACCTAAATTTGTGTCAAGTGTTCACAGAGGGAATCATGAGCCTGTGCACTCAGTGTGGGTGAGGACAGAGAGCTCTGCAAAGGAACCCAAACTGAGCTTTCCTAGAGCCAAGTTTGGGAATAACATCAGACCTCAGGAAGACTGGTGTAAGGGCAATATTTATTAAAGCAGAGTAAAATGCCATTCCAAGGATTGCATCCCATTTATCTCCAGTGTTCCAGTGGACTGCTGGTATTGTCACTCCTGTGTCTCAAAGCCACTGTCCTTCGGACTGGGGATGTGCTTTCTGCAGCTGCCTGCAGCCCAGAGCTGGGCTGCTTTGAAGGGGACTCCTCATGAGCTTAAAATCATTCATATGATGGATCAGGAGCAGAAAAATGAAGAAGCAAGAAATCCATCTGAGATTAACACAGAAACACTGGTAAGAAAGTAACTTGCCTTTCCTAGCTGAAGTCACGACAAAAAGCAGGTTTTTAAAGCAAACTGCATGCTTATCATGACAGGAATCAGTGTCTGCCTTTCGGGCTTCCATTTAGTGTGGATCTGACTGCTGCAGAGACAGAATAAATGTAACATTTAACATACAAGTTGCCTCTCTGCAGGCCATTTAGTGTGGATCTGATGGCTGCACAGACAGAATTAACAGTCTGTAACATTCAGCATGTAAGTAATGTCACAACAGGTATGTTGTTTAGGGAAAGGCAACGGTGGCACCGGGATGAGTCACAGACAGACAAATGCTGATCATGTTTTTCACTACCAGTCCAAAGCCTGTACACAGCTGTGTGTGTTCAGAGATAAATCTCAATCTCACACAAAGGTGTTGCAGCTACACCTGGACACCACACAGCCTATGGAGCTGGTGGATTCTGGAGCTGGACAGGACAGAGGTCCAAGGATGGAGGGAGGGAAGCTGGGAGTCCCAGAGGCTCCGATCCCAGAGCACTCACCACGGCAGAGCATCGGGCTCAGAGCACCCTCCACATCCTGGAGCAAAGGCGGGCAGAGCGTGAGAGCCCCAGGCAGGTCCTGTGGAACAGGCCAAGGTGCTGTGACCTCTGTGACCCAGCAGTGATGTCACGGAACCACTGAGGGGGGAAAAGCCCTCAAGGCTATTGAGGCCATGGAATCCAACTGTCCCCCAGCACTGCCAAGGCCACACTAACCCCCGTCCCCGAGTGCCACATCCTTATGTCCTTAAATCCCTCTGGGGATGGGGACTCCACCCCTGCCCTGGGCAGCTGTTCCAGGGCTGGATAGCCCTTTCCAGGAAGAAATTTTCCCAATATCCAACCTGAGCCTCCCCTGGCACAGCTGGGGGCCATTCCCTCTCCTCCTGTCCCTGTTCCCTGGGAGCAGAGCCTGACCTCTCCCAGCTCCCCCCTCCTGTCAGGGAGTTGCAGAGCCAGAAGTTTCCCCCTGAGCCTCCTTTTCTCCAGGCTGAGCCCTCCCAGCTCCCTCAGCTGCTCCAGACCCTTCCCAGCTCTGGACATGCTCCAGCCTCTCAATGTCTTCTTTGCCATGAGGGCCCAGAACTGCCCCCAGGGCTGGAGACGCCCCAGCAGTGCCAGCACAGGGACAGGCACTGGCCTGGGCTGTGCCACACTGGTGTACTGGCCACACTGAACAAATGTGTGTAAAAAGGAATTAGAGAAAACTGTCAAACACTGAAGGAAGACTCACATGAGAGAAATTCCAAATTGAGAATGAAAATGTTACATAAAATTTGCTATGGTACAAATTGCCTGACTTTTCTAGAACAGAAACAAATATTAGGCAGACAAAGAATGAACCAATGTAATATCTGTCAGTGGCAAGTACATATTGCTACTGTTCAATGAGCTGAACTGCTCTGCACACCCCTGCCTGTCCTGTGGCTCACTGCACACCCTGGGTATCATGCCTGGGGTTATAAATATCTCTAATGGACTTAGCAACAGGTACCTGCAATCCTCTCAGAGACACGAGTTTGCTCTCCTAGTGCTTGATCCCCTTGGCAGGGGAGTTTTTACTGAATTATTGCCGTGGTTCTTCCCTGAACCAAGCACAAACCAGGCTACAAAACTTAACTCAGTGAAAAGAATCAAGCCCAAACACGTAGGAGAATTTCTCTCCTCAAACCTGCAGGATTTGGCTTTCCCCAGGCAGGCCATCCCTGGTGGCACAGCTGACCAGGGCTGAGCCAGGGCTCTGCAGGGAGCTGTGCTGAGGGAACCCCTCTGCAGGGGCTGAGCTGGCATCACCTCCTTCTGCAGGTACAATAAACCAGAAATTTGGGGGGAAGGAAAAACCTCGTTCTTCAAAAGAGAAATACCTGGCAAAGAGGGACTAAATGGAGTACTCAAACAACAATTCGTGGCACAGGAAAATAAACTGAAGGAGCTCTTAAAACGCAGCAGCTGAAGGAGCTACAGCTGCAATAAATTCCATTGTCCTGAGTCCACACAGCCCTACCTGTGTCAGGCTCCCTGCCTGTGAATACTGTTGTTATTCTGTGGCACAGGTACACTGTACCTACAGGAAAGAAATTCCTGTGAATGACTCATATTTCAAACGAAGAACACACCTGGAATCTGCAGCTAGGGATGGCTTTTTCCCACCACATATGACACTGCTCTTTCTCTATTTTTCCCCAGACTATTAAAAGAGGAATTAGGTGAGGCACATCTAATTACAGGGTTTAGGGCTTTCTGATACAGGAAAGAGTTGAAGATGGTAAAAGAACAATAGTGATGAACAATAGGAAGAGATAAGTGACAGGAAAAATTAAATATAGTGTTGAAGGATTTCTCTCCATTTATTTTGGCACTCAGGAATAACACAGAACTGCCACTGTGGAAATCCATCCACCCCAAGCCTCCACACCAGAGGAGCCCCAGAGGATTCAGACAACTCGAACATGTCAGGAGTGTAACTCCAGTGATAGGAACACAGGAGGCAAAAAACCAAAGTTATTTATCTGGTTTTTGTCCTGAAATGTTTTGTACACAAAGCCAAAAAGGCAGTAAAATATTTTAACTTTTAGACTTTGAGCAGGAGCAGCAATGCATGGTGTGGATACAGACTGACACATGACCAGCACAAAGCTGGGATCTGTCCCCAGATTTCACAGCTGTGACAACAGAGGGGTTTGGATTTGAGGATTGGCAGGTTTGGTGTCCCAGCCCAGCTCCCCCAGACCTCCCTGCTGAGCTGTGCGTGGTTCCTTCACACACTCCTGGATCTCTGTGCAGATCCACGGACAGAGGAACCACGACCAAATATTTCCTTCAGTTTGCTTTTGAACAAGCAATACCAGAGGTATTTCGTCAGCACATTTCACGGCTGGGACGTGACCCAGATTTCGGCATGAGGAAACATCCCAAGGAGGGGATGAGCTCCCTGGGCTGGCTGAGATCCATTCACACGGTGCTTGGGATGCTTCAAGGAAACCCAGCCCTGCTGTGCAGAGACCCCTGAGCCACCTCGGGAAGGGACACGTTGGTCCCTGGGTGGGGAGGGAGAGGTGGCCAAAGAGCCACCAGCGAACGACCCCCCTGGGCTGGGCTCAAACAAAGCCACCCAAATGACACACACATATCCAGCCTTCCTTCCACACAGCCCCAGAGCCCTCCACAGACTTCAAGGAAATGCTTTCCATTAGTTCAAAGATGTTGAGACTTTTCCCTCCAAAGACTCTTGGCCTTTCTTTAACCGACTCAATCTCCTTCCCTAGAAAATGACAGCAATTTTGTGTTACTCTGGTGGATGTGTTTTGTACATTACTTGTCAGTCTTCTCAAATCTTTAGGTGTGTTTGTCTGCAGCTGCAGAACTGAGAGAGCAGTTATCCAGGAAACCCTGACTCAAAGGAGTCTGGAAGTGGTGCCAGTCTAGTGTAGGTAAAAGCAAAATTAAAAGACACTGGTTTATTAAAACAGCAAATCCCACAATATGTACTATTCAAATGCTGGTACTGGGTTATGAAATCTGGATAAATGTATGCAGAAACCACAAGTTCCACCAAAACAACAGTTAGGAATTCCAGCTATCAAAGGTGCAATGCAAACACCACCTCTAAATTCTGCTTCACTGAAAGCCCCTTCTCTGCTCCTCCCCATCTCCCAGGGCATTAAATCAATTCCACCTGAAATAAAATCCTGCTTGAAATCCCTGGTCTTCAGTCCCCTTGTTTGAACCCTGATTCCTCAGGACATCTACCTTGTGCTCACACACTCAGTTCTACTCTCCCAAAGTTTGGACATCCCCCCCAAACCAAACACGCCCTTACAAAGACTCTGCCAAGGAGCGACACAGCTTTCCAGAATTGGCCTCAACTGAAAAGAGATTTTCTCTTCCCTTATTTTTCTGCTCTAGCCATCATATTTCTGTTTTGCCATTGCTCTGCTAGTGAGGCTTTGTTTTGATTATACCAAATGCATTTGGAACTGAAAGTTTATTCCCTCCTGGCCAAGTTATTTTTCTCTTTGCAACTGAGGGCACACACTGGAAATTAATTCGGGCTTTCCACACTAACCAAGGAATGAACACGGAGAGCTGGAGTTAGCTGTGGGAGAGCAAATCCCAGAGCAGAACCCCAAAACCTGCTGCCAAAGGAAGGCACTGCTGACAATCCCTGCTGTTGCAGAGAGAATTCCACAAGTCACTGCAGATCTCACTGGGCTCCCCGAGCGCGTGGGAAAGGAAAGTTTGCAGTGCCCGAGTTTTAAACGAGCAGTAACAAATTCCACAGAACCAGCACTGCTCCTGCTGGGATTCAGGGAGGGCCCAGCTGTCCTCAGGCTCTCTGGACATTTAATCCATGCTGCCAGGCACACAGGGAGCCTATTTATGGAAGTCATCTCCCTCTCATTACAGCCCGTGGCACAGGTTGCAAACACTTCCTGAACAGACCTTCCAGGATATTGCCTGACCACAACAAAGCCTGAGGAGTTACTTTTCCTAATTGTTCAGCTCATCCATATTAGTTACCTTTTCAATTTAAAGAAAAATCAAGAATGTTAAGCCCAAGGAAGCCTGTGTTGGACTCTGGATGCCATGGAGTAACTCCTGGGATTGTCAGGAGAACACAGGAATTTTTGCAAGGTCTACACAGCAACAGAGTTGCCTTCTGCTTGACTCCACCACAACACCTAATCTTGCTCCACTTCACCTTAACCTTCCCGTGGGATCACAACCACAGTCACATATCCCACAGGACTAGGTCAGGTTCCTATCTTTTAAAGGGCTAGATAAGGGGTTTGGCTGCTCCTTTGGCCTTTAAAATAGCAAACTATTTTTACTGCTGGATAAAAACTCTTTAAATGATAACATGATTCTTGTTGCCCTGGAAAACACTTTTTCCTTGGTACACCATTTAAACCTGACTCTTTCAGGGCTCATCCTGGCTTCTTTCTTGCATGGAAAACTTCACTCCTATAAAATTGCACTGTTTGAGATTAATTTGTGCATGTACCTAAGTTAAAACTGACAGGAAAGTAAGTGCTAAAGGTTTAACAGCTTTACTAATTTGTGAGGGATATTATGTTTTTACATATAACCTTCAACCATGATACTGAGACATGATGAACTTGAATCTCACCCAGTCTCAAATACTTGCCTGAAATGAGTTTCAGGGACCTGTCTGATTCTACCACAGTGAGGTTCTTTTACACAGTTTATTTTCTTCCCTTTTCCCTCCTGTTCTTCATTTTGGGTGAAAAATCCACAAGAATAAAACCCAAACCTTATTGCCTACTCAGTGGAAAGTTACAGGAAGATTCTGGTCAATATTCCAATACTACAAAGTACAATAAGCACAATTTACAAATGAGAAGCTTTGTAAGGCAAAACTGCTCTGCATCCACACTGCAAGGTTCCCAGTGTTCATTCCACTCTGAATGTCATGTATTTATTTCACAAGATAACCCCCCACGATGGTCTAACATATCTCTGCCACTCTAAAATGTGTGAGATGTAATGAAGCAGTAACTCCATGGCTGTGAAGTGGCAGAGATGGCTCTGCAAACAGCCAGGGAACTGCTCTCTGAGTGAGAAGGTGCTGTTTGGCTCGTGCCTTACTTTGGGAAGTTTCTATCTGAGGGGCTTTCTGAGCTGGAGAAGAGGGAGGTTGTGCACCAGTACCACAGGGCAGAGATCCAAGTGCTGCAGCAGGAAACCTGCATGGGTAAGTCCCAGATCTGCACACACCACCCATAAATCTGTACCTAGATACCTTAAATCAGAGGAATCTGCAAGGACAAGAAGTGCTGATACCACCTGTGAGCTCACACAGGGGCTGCATTTGTTGCCAGTCATTCCCCAGCACCAGGAGTGAAGCTGCCCTCTCCACCAGGAATCCCACAGATGAAGAAAGCACCCAGCCTCCTTCCAAAGCAATGCAAGTCTCCTTGACAGTGGTTAATTTACCACATCACTAAGCAGTCACACTGGAATTTGGGAAAAATTTTCCAGATACTGAGGACATTTGAGTGAACTTAAGTAACAAATTTAATGCAAGTTAACTCAGACAGCAACCAAATGCTCAAAGGAGTTGCTGTCACCTCTGTGCCCCATCACACAGGACAGAGCACACCCCACCTTCCGCTACAAGTGCTGAAGAAACAACCTAGCAGAGTGGTGGAAGAGTAGCAATGTCTTATGGGGGGGAAAGGAAGGGTTTCTGCTTCCCTCACCTCCTCCCTCCACATCCCTGGGCGCCGTGGCAGCCCTGGCAGCGCTGGCACACAGCTCACCTGCCAGCCAGCCCAGTTCTCAGGCTGCAGCGATTCAACCCGGGAACGAGGGCTGGAATAAAAACACGCAGCTCCTGGCAGGGGAAAGGCCAGTTGTAGTAGTGAAGCAGCAGGGCCGGTGCCCGGGGTTGGAGCTCCGTGCCATGCTCAGCCGTGCAGAACTCCGGCTCCCTGGCAGCGGCACGGCAGGATCAGCCTGCTCCTGGATGGCGCTCAGGAACGGCTCCAAGCACTCTGTGGGACAGGGCTCTTCCCTACAGGCAGCACTGAGGAGGTCACCCTGATTTGGAGGAACCCAGCTCGGCTGGGTCACACCACCGGCTCCCAAGGCCACGGGACACATCCTGGCCCATTCCCTGGAGCAGCCAGGAGACCGTTCCACGCTGCTGTGGAGCCCCAGCTCCAGCACGGCCACAAGCCTGGGGTTGTGTTGATGTGATCAGGTTTAAAATTTGCCTTTCATTTTCTGGCACGTTATTTTAACAAAGAACATCCGGTCACGAATTTTTAAAGCAACAGTATTTTCTGCCATGGGTTTCGTCTGCTCACTGCACTCCCTGATGGGCTCTGTCCTTTAGCAGAGAAACACTGATCAGCTTTTTCTAGAGAAAATAAGCCTTAAACAGAGTTCTGCTGTCCATAACTGTCTGTGTGTCTCTCAGTCCTCCCCGGGAAATGCAGAACCCACAGAGCAGCATCAACCCAATTTCACAGAGGGACAGAAATTCCAAATGGACTCGGCTCTTACAAGGTCTCTGAAAATCCAAACCTATGTAGGGAACAGAGACCCTCCAGCATCCCAAATAGGCAAAAATGGCCACATCCCTGTTGTCATCCCTCGCCCAGCCTGGCTGCACACAGACACACTCCACCTTGTCTCCTTGCCTAGGCCACCTCTGGAATATTTAAAAACTTGCACATTAAAGCAGAAAAATTTCCTCTCGTCATCCTTTTGATACCATGTATGTTATAGAACAGAAATTAGCCTTTTCAACTGTCTTTGAACTCGATGGCCAAAGCCCACCAGACCAGTTAAACAACACCTATTGCAAACCTGTGTGCAGAGGCAGCTGGGGAGGGTCTGTCCAGCCACAGGGCAGGAGCAGAGCTGAGCTGTGGAGCTGCAGCAACAGGTGGAAAAACCTCATCCCGAATGCAGAAAACTGCACAGATTGTCAGTGACTCCCCTCTAACCTGTGGATGCTGACTGGAGGATTTTAACCCTCTTCTACAGCCCATCACTCCAATCCATCCCTTCCATCAGCTGCCCTGTGCTCCTACCCACACACCCAGCCACAGTGGGGATTTATCAGCAGTTACTGTGGTTTAAAACCAAAACTACACCATCCAACGAGCCTTCCCCTCTGTACCCAGCGATTCTGACACCCATCAGCCCCCTGCAGGCACAGAGCCTCCCAAATTCCCAGCAAAGGGCACAGCAGCAGCTCCACACCCCCGTGGTCTCACAGCCCACCAGGGAACAGAAAACACATCAGGTGCAGAAGGAGCAGAGAGCCATCCTCCTGAAATGACTTTGTCGTTTTGAAAGCACAGGCCACCGATGACAAATGTTTATTTTCTAACCTGAAACTATTTTACAGTTTGGAACCCCGCTACGTTAATTGACTCAGGACATTTTTATATTAACTATTAATCTTTGAGATTGCACATTATCAAACCTTTTCCAGGTATATAATAAACCAATTTACTATCAAAAGAGAATTATCTTCAAATAAGTCCAACAGGGTAATTACACCTAACAATTAAGCCTGACACCTCTTTACCCGGACCTGGGTCTCTGCAGCCCATTTTTCCAACTGAGTTCTCACAGACTTTTCTCTTAGGAGTGCCAGGGAGCTTTCATGTCCCTCAGCAACACAAAAGTAAAGGGTTTTAAACCCAGTAACTACCATTGTTTAGGAATATCACTTCAGCTACACTGAAGTCTTCAAAAGTTTCTTCCAAATCTCTATTTTTAAGAACATAAAAGTATCATGATGACATTAACTTTGCTTTCTTCTATAATATTCACCAGCTCTGGCTTGATATGCAAAATAAACAAGCTTTTCTAAGCCTCTTTAAAATGATTTAATTACAACTGCTTGGTCTTGACAAGAGTTTAAGGTGTCAGATAAACTGAGGTAGATAACTCAATCAAATACACTGTAGTTAAATCCTGTGTATACAATGCCTTGAACATTCTGGTAGATATTCCTGCTATCTTTAAATACTTTCTGTACCTTTTGTATACTGTTTTCCCCCTCTGGAAACAACCTTAAAGCTTGAGCTCACACTACACTTTCCTTTGGCCAGCACAGACACAGAACTCTTCCCACAGAGCTAATAAGGAGCTTTCTCTTATCCTCGTTCTTTCTTAACTCCTGACAGACCCTCTCCATCATTTCCCAGCCACACCCAGGGCTGCAGCACATCCCACCTGGACACTCTGGCAGGACAGGCAGGGGGCTCAGCCCTCACCCACAGCACTTCCCTCTCTCCCTCCCATGTGATGGATCAGAACCCAGCAGCCCAAAGGATTATTCCATAGGAAAGGAAGGCTGCTGCACCTAAATGAGCTCCCCCAGGACAGGAAAAAGAGAGAAGGTTCTGGGGAAGGGAGGAGGAAAGAGGAGCATCTCAGGCGGTGTTATCTCCTACAGAAAGGGTGCTGGAGAATGGAGCTGTCACCTGGAGCCAGCCCTGTCCTGCCTGGAACAGAGAGTACTGCAAACACACCAGCTATGGGATGTAACCTGCAGAAGAGTTTACTGGAGCCTGGAGAAAACTACTCTGGGTGAGGCAAAACCCAGCACAGGGGTAAGAAATCTCTGTACCTGTGCTGGTCTCTGCTGCAGCACTGCAGCCCTCTGTGCTGAGCAGAGACACCCAGTGCCCCTGGGGCTCTGTCTGGACTGAGATCTGGGCTGGGCTGTGCCTGAACAGCAGCTTTCCCACTGCAACACTGCTGGGAAGGGAAAGGGCAGACCCAGCCAGGGGAAGGAGGCTCCCAGAGAGGCCTCGTGCAGCCGTGCTGGCCAAGGAACCCCCGCCTGGGGTTCACCACTAACCAGGCTGGTGCTGCCGTGCCAGGGAAGCCCTTGTGGTACAGCCTCATCCTTGGATTGAATTACCTCCCTTCCTCTAATTAGCACCTCCTAAAATACAGGGTGAATCAAAGCAATCATGGGTTAGAATGGCCTGGAGTAAACTGAGTTATGATTTAGTCTGAAATCGGTGCAGGGAAAGCGAAATTGCTCAGAACGACTGCTCTGATTTGATCAGAGTTCCTGTTAATTTATTAACTTAAATTAGCTATTCCTAAACACAGCCTAAATAAGGACAGGTTCCTTCTCTTCCCTCTGAGGCTTGGAGGATGCTAATGTGCCCTACGGCATCACCCTGTTCTGTTGCTAATGACACTCCTGCTGTGTTGTGTGTGTTTATTAAAGTAATTTATTTACAGGTAAATTCTAATCCAAATGCTTTAGAGTCTTAGATTCCCTTCTCCTACTTACACCTGGAATACTGGCAATGACTAGCAGGATATATTTTTTAGCACTGTGCCATGTTAAGTATCCACAGCTTATTTTCCAGATGCTGTGGAGTTAACAGTTCCTTTTAGTTAAACTTATTTTCAAGACAGTATTATAATTAAAGCTACACTGCTACAATAAATACTATGAACAGAGAATTAGAGATGCTTTGTGACTCCTGACTAGATTCCTCACCCACCAGAAAGGAACTGTGAAGTCAGACAAGGTAGGACTGTCAGGGATCACTTTGATTTCTGCCATCTGTCTCTACGTCATTCCAGCAGCCGCATCACTTGGTGGGCAGTGGATCCTCACTGCATCTAGTGCAGCAGATGGGCACTTCCTAAATGCTGGCTTTAGGGTTATGTTTAGCAGGATGCACAGAAATCTCACCGATGGGGCTGGACTTTCCAAAAGCTTTCCTTCCCCGTGGGGAGCTGTATTTTTAATGTCACCACAGCAGAGATCAATGAATGAATTGATCCGAGTGAATCCTGTCCACCAGCGGCTCCTTCCCCTGGGCTTGGCCACAGATCCCAGGATTACCACAAGCACTGACCCATCAGATAGGGAAACCGAGGCAAGAGAGGCCGGATCTCCTCAGCTCCCACAAGGGACAGTGCTGGCAGAGGTGGAAGCACACTGCAGGATCATGCTCAGCTCCCTGTTTCCTAACAGCAGCTTGTCCTGACAAGGGTTTTCCTTGGATCACAGGATACGACGAAAGAACTTCTCATTTCAGAAGTTAAGAGGACCTTAATCAAAGTAATTACTGAAACTGATCTGATTGGGAAGTAATCTATTTAGAAAAAGTTAGGAGTGCCAAGGGGGAAGCTCCGACCCAAGCCCTGAGCTGATTGCGTTAGATGTGGATGATTTCCCACTTAATTTTTCAAGAGCTATTGAAAATGTCTTCATCTGTGAATGTCAAATATTTATTTTTCTAAAACACCAAATAATGGCCATCCAGGCATCTCAACACGTAAACAACATGTTAGATGGGCTTTCAAGTACCTGGTGCATGGGAGTTTCTCTCCAGCAATGGGAGAGCCGCACTGAGCTGAGCTAACGGCACTCCAGGGAATTCCCCCGGGACAGAGCTCTCCGTAGTGCTGGCACTGTCACATCCTGCCTGGGAGAGCTCCTCTTCAACCAGCTGCTGAGAGCTTGCTCTTCCCTCCCAGCATCACAGCAATGATTCCATCTGAACAGTCTGCCCCCAACAATCACCACCCTTCGTGCATTCAATTCACCAGCTCTGCACTCGTGGTGTGTACCTGCACTTTGGGAAGATTTCACTGGGATGGACAAACATCAGATCCGAGTCACAGAATGGCCTGTGTTGGGAGGGACCTTAAAGCTCATCCTGTTCCACCCCCTGCCATGGGCAGGGACACCTTCCACCAGCCCAGGTTGCTCCAAGCCCCGTCCAACCTGGCCTTGGACACCTCCAGGGATGGGGCAGCCACAGCTTCTCTGGGCAACCTGTGCCAGGGCCTGCCCACCCTCACAGGGAATAATTCCTTCCCAATATCCCATCCAACCCTGGCCTCTGGCAGTGAAGCCATTCCCTCTTGTCCTGGCACTCCAGGCCCTCATCAATAGTCTCTCTCCATCTTTCCTGTCGGTTCCTTCAGGCCGCAATTGGCCTTCTCCTCTCCGGGTGAACAATCCCAATGCCCCCAGCCTTTCCTCACGGCACAGCTGCTCCATCCCTGCGACCACCTTGGTGCCTCCTCCCTGTGCTGGGGACCCCAGAGCTGGAGGCAGCACTGCAGGACCTCTTCATACACAGCACATGAAAACCGATTTTCATTTCAAATGCCCGGTATGTGGTGCCAAGGCTTCGGTGCCGAGCTGAGCTGCCAGCAAGGGATGGCATTTCATCCAGATGTGGTCCTCTACTTTCTGGGCTGAGAGGAGTAAGAATCATCATATCTGACCTACTCACACTAATGAACGGGAAAGGCACTGGTGGAGAGGAAGGATCCTGAGAAAGGATGGAACAAGGATGGAATAAGGATGCAGTCACAGGGCGAGCGCAGGTGGGAGAGGGGGTGCCTGTAAATCTGGGATGATCTTAGTAGTACTAAAATGACATCAAAGTCCAAACCCCATCATACACAGGAACTGGTTTCCCTAGGGAAACCAGGCTGAAAACACGTGGATGGGGAAGAACTTCTACAGGGTTTGGACAGGGAAGAGCTGCAATCCCATAACCTGGAAAAGGAGGTTTTAGGGTTATGCAACTACACCAGCTTCAGCTGTGACCCCAAAACGACCACAGTGATGCTCTGTGGTTACCTGGTAACCCCAAGTTACCCTCCCAGAAGGGCAAGAAGTCTCAAGCTTCTGCCAGAGTACACACATGTCTAGAAATACACAGTAATTTAAAATTCCTGTCCAATTCCAGTCCTACTTGATGTATCCTGCTTTTACAGACTCCCAGAATGGTTGAGGTTGGAAGGGAACTCTGGAGTTTCTCTTGTCCAACCCCCTTGCTCAAGCTTTTCTTGCAAGTTCTTGCCAAAATACTTCAGTTTGACTTTCAGAATGGTTTTTACAAAAATGTGCAAGTGTTCCAGGTTATTCCACCACTTACACCTGCGAAAAAGTTTCTTCCGTGGGAACGAAATATGTGCATAGAAATGTGTCAGAAGAGCAAATGTGATTCCTAAAGCCTCCTGCAAACACTATTTCTGTTGGTGTCAACCTCACAGCATCACAGGAGATCAAAGAAAAGAAAAGCCAGTGACACGTGGAAAAACTTGGGACGGCGAAGACTCGGTTTCCTTTTGAGTTCAGATGACTTTTTCTGGTTTCTTAACTGCTTAAATGCTCCTGGGCCTCTGCCAGTGCCACATCCCTGTGCTGGGCCATCACCACCACAGAAAGGAGTTACCAACACTTGCGGAGCGAGGCTGAAAAATCACCTTTAAATGATGAAATGCACGTACAGCCCCAGCATATGTGGAATGTTTACATTCCTAGAAAAATGATCCGACTGTCCCATTCAATCTCTGGGACAGACTGACAGGGGAATTTTCTCTGTAATAAAGAACTTCGACGAAACAGGAATGTCAGCTTTAGTTCATTCTGCACTGACTGGAACAAGATCAAGTCTTAACTAAGTTCCACACGATGTTTTCAGGGGAAAAGTGGAGAATGTTTCATGGAATTTAAGTCGGGATTTGGCTTGCATCCTAGAACATATATCTTGTTATGAAAACTGCTGAAACACTTTTAAGTGGGCAAGCCACAAGTGTCCTTGGAGCTCTCCAGTCAACTGGAAGTCACACAGGCAGAACCTCCTAAAGCAGAAAAGCCTGAAATTGGGAGGGGGGGGTGAGGGAGGGGCCAGTAATCTTGGAATCCTATCTGTTATCCGGAACCGTTTGCTTGTGCCTACAGCATGAAGTAGTTACAACTTGTTTTCTGCTATTGTCACAGATCCAGGACGTTACTCTGGCTAAATCATAATCTCTTCCTGCCTCAGTTCATCCATGTGTAAACCTGGCTCGCTAACTCTTACCTTAATGTGTCATGGGGCTTAATTAATAACACTTAGGTCTTTTAAGTCCTCTACAAACATTAACTACTTCTTGTAACAACTCTCCAAGGTATTATTATCCCCATTTTACTCATGGAGAAACGGCAAAAGAGGTTGTCACTCGCCCAAGGCAACAGGGTAATAGTTATACTTAGAGATCCTCTTCACGGACTAGCCTAACAGTGGAAACGGATCAAGAAAGGCAAAGACAACAATGACAAACTCCAAATTACTTTTAGAAGCACACCATACACAACTGGAAGATGATGAAAAATCCCTCCCAGAAACAATAGGCTCGGGATCATAAAAAACACCACAATTGTCACCGCGGAGAAAGAAATACCCCAGGCAGACCTAGGCTAGAGCTCACCAGAAAAGCCACAACGAAACAGTCAGACCTGTCCTCTCGAGTGCTCTCAAGTACCATAAAATTGAGCAACAGGCTCGTACGGTGCTCTCCAGTAACGCGGAGCGGGCAGATAATCAATGTGGTATGCAGCACGCTAATTCCTCCCGCCGCCTTCCCAGCGGGGGCCGGCGATGCCCGGCACGGCTCGGGGCGGCGGGGGTCCCGCTCGGAGCCACTGACAGCCTCAAACCCGGCGTCCCCCGAGCCCGGCGCCGCCGCCGCCGAGCCGCCCGCGGGGCCGTGCCCGGGCAGCCCGAGCGGGCAGGGCGGGGGGAGCGGGACACACGCCCGTGCCCTCCCCGGGGCCGGTGACAGGCGCGTCCGGCGCCCACAACACCACCAGCAACAGGCGCGTCCTGCGCGGGACCCGCGGGCTCGGCCCGCGCTGCGCCCGCGGCGCTGCGGCCCCGGCCCGGCCCCGGGACCCGCCGCAGGCCTCGGCCTGGCGGGGCGGGCGGGGGTGTCAGGCGGGTGACACCGCTCCGCCGCTCCTCGCGCCAGGGCCGGCACCCGCCGGGGCTGCGGCCGGGCTGCCCGCACCCGCGGGGGCTGCGGGGCCGGGCGGGGGCCGCGGGGTGCGGGCGGGCGGCGAGCCCGGCGCGGGCGGGCCCCGAGGGGACATCCCGCCGGTCACTCGGGCGGCCACCCTGCGCCCCCACCTGATCCCGCGCCGGGACCCGCGGGGCTCCGCCGCGTCACTCACCTGCGGGAGCGGGGCCGGGGGCGGCGCGGCGGGGCCCGCGGGCGCGGCGGGGCGCGGGCGGGCGGGGGCGCGGGCGGCGGGTCCGCGCTCGGGGCGCTCGGCGCTCAGCGCTCAGTCGCCATTTCCCGCCTACCGACCCGCTGCACCGCACCGAGGGACCCGGATGGCAGCGCCCGCCGCGCACGCGCACCCGCCGGGGGGCGGGCCGGGCAGGCCGGCAGCGAGCGGAGCGGGCCGGGAGGGGGAGCGGCACCGGCAGAGGCACCGGGATCGGCTCCGGGAACGGCACCGGGATCGGCCCTAGGAACGAACGGCACCGGGAGCGGCCCCGGGAACGGCACCGGGATCGGCACCGGGATCGGCCCCGGGAGCCGCCTCAGGCGCCCCGGCCCGGCGGCCTCGCGCGGAGCAGGCGGCGGCCGCTGCTGAGCGGAGTTGGCTCCGGGCCCGGGCTCGCTGAGGTGAGCGGGGAGCGGGAGCGCTGAGGGAGCGCGGGACAGGCGGGGGCGCGAGCGGGGGGGATGGAGGGAGAGAGGGAAAGGAGGGAGGGCCGGGCAGGGGGCGGTGTGAGGGGAAGCCGCGGCCGCCGAGGGGGCGAGCGGCTCTGCCCGGGATCGCGGCGCTGCCCCGGCCGTGCCCCCCGCGGCACCGGCGGGCGCTCCCGGGGCCGGGCCCGGCCCTTTCCCCGGGGTTCGCCCGGCCTGACCCGTCCCCAGAGCGCAGGGCACTGCCCGCTGTGGTTTCGGTTGCTGTTTTAAGTCGCCTGGTGCGAAGTTTTATTTCCGCTTTCTCTTTTCCTTTTTCTAGGCAGCCTCTTTGGGTGCGAAATGCTGAGGACGCTGCATGTGTTGACATCTGAATGGCTTAATGAAGCAGCGTGACCACCTCATGCAGCATAGGAGGATGTAGTGAGGTTACATTTATCGTTTCCATGCTACTGATCCTGGATACCTTCACTGTTCCCTTGATGATCACTTTTACTCACCAGTCTCTTAAACAGGAATCTTCAGTTCTCAGGTTAACCTGTGTTATGACAGGGTAAGTTCTCACGGTATTGCTCAGAACAGAATGTTTTTGTAAGAGTAGCTGGCATCCACATCGTCTAATTCAGCAGTAAAGAAACCCACAGAGGTGTTGTTTCCTTTCCTGGTACCTGTGGACTCCCTGCTTACCTTTAGAACCTGGATCAGATTATAAAATCCCAGCTCTCTAGTCACCTAAAATATTTACTGGCTTGTTTAACAGAACTACATGTGCTGCTGTGAAGCCAAGATCTGTTTTAGAATTCTGTCACAGGACTCTAGTGGTCTGTCTTTAGCAGAAGACACTATAAAGCTAATTTTACCATCATTTTCTTAAAAGAAGAGGTCATGGAAAGGCACTGGAAACAGTGCAGCCCTCCTTCAGAACAGGTAATAGTTATTCCTTTAGAGCATTCAAGTAAACACTTAACAACAGTACATGAATATTTTGTGAATGATCAGCTGTGAAAAAGGTTCGTTTGGACATGTTAAAGCTTAATTAACACCGTTTGGCAGTTTCTTAGGAGGAACTAGTATGGCAGGATAACTGTGTGATGTCTCATGCTGAGAGCCCAAAAGGACATTCACTGATACTTAGAAAGTGGGAGTTTTGGGAAATGGTGGGTGGAAATACTCTCTCAAGCCATGTAATTAAAATGAAATGAGCTGCCAGAGGAGATCATCTAGCAAGAGTCAAAGCAAGCAGGTATTTGTGAGAGCACCAGCATGGCCAAAAACACGCTGGGAAGACATTAAATGTGTGACTCAGGGTTCAAACTGATCTTTTTGGCAGTGAGAACTGTACTTTTCTCTTACAGGATATCAAAATATGTTTTCCACAGTGCCTTGTGCTCTCCTCGCGTGCCCCGGTGCTGAGTTAGGGAGAGGGTGGGAAGGGACCTGAAAGCCCAAACTATTCCATGATTCTCGCTGGTATTCCAGCCCCCTTCTTGCAGGTAACACCGTGAACCCCGAGCACAGCAGCTCAGTCAAGTTTATTTTGCCAAAGTGAAAACAACTGTGACAGGACTGAGGGTTGTAGAAACAATTCTTGTTTGAGTTTATATTTTACTATTGCCCATTTCCAGTGTTGGTTCTTTTGCTTATCTGAAGGGAATCAAAGCCATCCAGCATGTGAGTTAAGTGAAAAGCAGCTCCCAGGCTGTGCTGCTGCTCCATCCCCGATGTCTGGGAGCCAATCTGGCTGTCCAGGAGCAGCTCCAGACTCACTGTTCTCACTGCTGACACTCCAGCTGACAGCAACAGGGATTCATCTGCTCCCAGATCCCCACAGAAACACGTGGGAATGAACCCTGTGTTTGATCTGGCACAGTGCAGCACGGAGAGGGGCACGAGACATTCCTCCAGGGATGGAACTGCGCAGCCACAGGTGGCCAAGCCCTGTTTTGGGAAGTTAAACTGTAGATTATCCATACCAGTAATCCCAGTGTGGCTACTTGGGGTTTGCTATAGGTTGAGGAATTGGAGTATTCTGGTTTCTATGTTGGCAGGAAGAAGTTCAGGCATAAATATGATTACTGTGTTTCTGGCGGGCTTGAAAATTCCACTGCACTCTCATAAATAGGGAGATGCCCCCAGTTGGTTTTGTGGGTTTGTTTTCCTCTTTTATTTAAACTACAGGAATCTGGTCTCCTCAGTCCTGGAGCCAGCTGGAACAGCAGGACACTGTGCTCCCTCTCCATATAAAGTGCCCAATCTCTCATTTGCTAGTTCATCACAGCAAGATTTTTGATCCTATTAAATATTCTGGTCAGTCTCCTCAAGGAAGGGTCCCAGGTTGCTTTAACTGGAAGTTCCATACTTGGGTCCCATGTTACTGAAAGCTCCTTGGAATAGGGATAGCAGCTGACAGATTTATGGCAGGTTGAAATTCCCCTTAATAGGGATAAAGGAGAAAGGTGTCAGACAGGGAATTTCTTCAGACTTGTGTGAACAGTGAAATAGGTCCTGATGAAAATCTGGGATCAAACCCCTTGTTTTAAGTAAACTAGTACTGATCAGTGCAGCTCTTCTCCAGGGTGCAAACTGTAAACAGGGAGAGTAAATAAATTTACAGAAAAGACCTTTTGCCCTTTCTGTGGGTTCTTTTGCAAAGCACTGTCGAGCTCTTCTGTCCTGCAGGCTTTGGGTTCCCCACTGTTGCTGGGTTTGCCTACATGAAAATATAGAAGAACATTTAATAAAATCCACAAACCATTTACCTCGTGTCTGTTTGCGTCTTGTCACTTTGAAGTGGCTCTTTGCAGCCATTAAAACGCTGAAAAATGTGGAGTTTGAATTTGTTTCATTCAGAACTGGGTTTTCCCTTTTGGTGAGATCCTGCCCATCAGTTTGGTTTTCCTCATGTTTAATCTAAAATGGGTTCATTGATGAGTCTTGGTTTTTGTGGGATCTGTGTGACTTTGGGAAAGCTTCAGCAGCGTGTTTGCTGAAAACCTCCAAAACTGGGCAGCTGGGACTGGCTGGCATAACTGGAGTTGTTTCTCTGGCTCTTGGTGCAGGTGCCTGTGGTTCTCACAGGGGCTGAACTCGCCCCTCAGCCTTGGCAGCTGGATCTCAGCTCTCTGTTTGAAATCCCAGTGGATCCAAAGGGCTTTCCAAGTGGAGCCTCAGCCCCAGGATTGGACGCACGGCGGAGCTCCCTGGGGGTGTGGGTGAAGGGCTGTGTTGGGTCTCTCCTGTGAGCCCTGGAATGGGAGAGCTGGGTTGGCTGCAGGTTCGCTGGGGGCTGAGGAAGCAGCTGCTGGAGATCTGTCAGCGTTGTGTGTGCTGCCATCGCCATGGAAACAGGAACTGGCTCCGCACAAACCGCACAGGGACGTTGGAATTGCACGTTCAAAACAAACCCAAGCTGGTTTGTGGCTTCTGGTCCTCAGACCCCGCGTGGTGCCACACAGCCCAGGGGCAGGGTGGGCCTGTGAATCCACATTCATGTTTGAAAAAGAGCTGCTGTTCGATTAGCAAAGTGCATTTATTGTATTCAGTGCATCACATGCTCTTCCAGGTATCTGAGGACATCCCAGAGTTCTCCTCCCTTTGCTCACCTTCCTCCAAAGAAAGGGAAGGGATCCTGGATGAGAACTCCAGGTGTCAGCCAGTTGGCAAAGCCCCCTGTTCTTAAAAAAAACAGAGAGTGGCTCATGAAACACACAACTGAAAATTTGTGACTTTGTATCATGAGCCACTTTCTATTTTCTCCTCATGAAAATGAAGCGAGATCCATTTTGGGGCTCCTTTGTTTGCCCTGGGGGACACTGGCCTTGGGAACAGCACCTGAGAGCCAGAGCAGCTGCCCAGGTCAGCACTGCTGCAGCAGGAAAATGGGATTACACTGGAGGGACTTGGTGCTTCCCAGGCTACTGAACAAAGAACAAATTGCACATGAAGTTCAGAGGATCCTGGAATGACTTGGGTTGGAAGGCACTTTAAAGCTCATCCAGTCCCATGGGCAGGGACACCTTCCACCAGCCCAGGTTGCTCCAAGCCCCATCCAACCCTGGACACTTCCAGGGATCCAGGGGCAGCCACAGCTGCTCTGGGTAACCTGTGCCAGGGCCTGCCCACCCTCCCAGGGAAGGATTCTGAGCTGTTTTCATGGATCTGTCAGAGCACCTGGGCAGTGTCACACCCACTTGGGATGTGCCTTAGCCCTGGCACTGAGCAAGGACAGCAGGGAAGGGAAAAACAGCTGAAGCTGTGAGTGCAGAATGGTTTAATCTCTACATTTAAGAAGTAGCTCTTTAATTTACTGGTCTTCCCAAGCTGTGCCATGTGATGCTGCACTACAGACAACACTGGGTTGGGCTGGTACTGAACCAGAACACAGCACTGAGCTGGACCTTCACTTTTTAAATGCAGCAGCTTTTTTTGTCATTGACACTTAAGCAGTAATAAATTGTCTTAAAACCCACCAATAATTGTAGAAGTGTTGAACTTTATTTAAGAGTTTCACTGAGCTGGCAACGAGCAAACCTGCCCCGTTACTTCAGCCCAGCACCTGAGCACAGGGCTGAGTTCAGTCCCCCTCGTCAGGGCCTACAGCCTGTGTCCCCAGGAGCCCTTAGAGGAGCAATCCCCTTCATTCCCACACTGCAGAGCCATGGAATCATCTCCACAATTCCGACAGTACTTTAACACAGAACACAGAGAAGGGTCTGACTTACAGATGCGATGGAGCAAACCCGTCCGTGGGCCGTGGCAGGTGTTCAGAGCTGTAGCAAGGGATCAAACTGCACCTGGGCTGGACACCCTGGCACAGCACACCAGCAGTGAACCCAGGGAGGGGCTGGTCCTTCTGTCGACGGCAGGCACAGCTGCTGCACACGTGTCTCTCACTCACACCCTTGCTCTCTTTAACACAAAGATCTCCTACAAGCCGTGAATTATTTATAATTATTTATATCAATTTATATCTTTTAAATCAAGCTATTAGTTGCACAACTTTTTGGGGATGTACCAAATTATTGAAGTCCTACTGTAGATTTGCAGCTCTAGCTACGAGATGTGGTCGCTGTACAGGAGTTGAGTGGCAATGGTGCCGAGGGCTGCCCCGGCCTGGGTCACACCGAGGAGGGAGCAGCTACTGAACCGTTCAGGTCTCATTCCCAGCTCGTGGCTCACCTGCTGGACAAACCCAGCACTCGGGAGCAGCAGTTCTGCCCACACAGGTGGGACTGTAGAAAAGGAGTCCTTGGCTGTACATGGCTTCCACAGCGGCTTTGTTACATCAGGTACAAACTGTACAAGTTCTCCAGGTTCCAAAGTGTTGTAAATGGCAGAAACAGTTCAGCCTGTGTTTATAGACCGGGCTTAAGTGTAAAGATTATTTCAGATAAGGACCAGGCTGAGCAACCGGCTCCGTGTGACAATGCTGGTTTAACACAGCCCGCAGTAGTACAAGTATGTACATATGTACAGTGGGTCCTCTTCACCTGCTGACTGAGCACACTCGGCACTTCATCCTCAGCTTCCTTGGAAGTAGGAAACACTGGAGTAGAACTGGTTCAGTTTTGCAGCACCTCAAGTCCCTGGGTTGGGCTCTCTGTGCCCCAGGCCTACAGGACCCCATCGCTGAAGCGGGACTTGTAGTCCCCCAGGTCGTTCTGGTCTCGCTCCTCATCATCTGCAATGAAATCACAGGTCAGTTACAGCTCACACACTCGGATCAGCCCTGATGTGACCTCTGAACGAGCACCCAGCTGCAGCTCCCCAGGACGTGCTGCAGTGGGCCCAGTGGGGACCCTGGGGCTGCAGTGCCCCCTGCTCCACAGGCTGACTGCCCTCAGAGCCTGCACCGCTCACACTGTGGCTCTGAGACTCCTTCTGCCAACACCTCAAACTAAAACCCAACTCCTGTGGAAAGGCCCATTCCAGAGTTCGCTCTGTAAGGCTTCACAGAACCTCTGGGGCTGGCACTGGGACCCCTTCCAGACCAAGGGAATACTTTTCCCACCCACTTCCCAGCTGACACCTTCCACACAGTCGTGGCACGACACATTTTTCCCTGCTGGGATGTCTCCTGATGCTGCAGTTGACTTTGCTGTCAGTGTTTTTCCAAACTGCTGTCTTGTATCTCAGACTCACGGGTAAAATTTGGAGAGGCTTTGGAAAACCCTTCCCAGGCTCTTATGCACAGAATCCCTGTTCCCTCTCGGCACACTGGGCCAGGGAACACAGGCAGGAGCTCGGCAGGCAGGGGCTCTCTCAGCCCCCAGTTGCCTTTGGTTCCTCTTCCCAAGGGAGTCACAGCTCTGTCCCGACGGGCAGATGTGGATGTTTCACCTTCCCTTCCAGCCCCAGACACTGTCTCCACGTCTCTCCTCTGTCCTGCTTCCTGACTTTGCTGCTTGGGGTTTGGCCTTTGAGCCTCCTGAGAGATGGTAAAATAACCCCCCCTGAGTTGTGCCCCCTCAGTGTAACCACTGACTGCAGCACATGCAGAAAATTCACAGAGGAAATGCACATTCAGTATTATTTTATGGGACATTTTAAAATATTCCACATTCTACCTGCCACAATCCAGTTGTCCTATGTGGCTCCCTGGCCTCCTTCCCTCAAAGGGTGAAAACCCCACAAAACTTCCATTTGTTCCAATTAATGAGCTTCCCCTGCACCTCAAAGCTGTTCCTTCATATCCAGGGGATGGCTGTTCACAGGAATGGAAAGCACAGTGTGAGCTCACCCGTCTCTCACCAGCTGCCTGGAGCAATCTGCACCCTCACACCCAGCACCCATCGCCCCGTGGGCCCTGCTCCAGCAGCAAAGGGCTGCAGTTCACCTGCATGGCCCATGAGGAACTGCCACCACAGCTCCTGGGCATCCTGGAGCTGCTCCCCCTCTGCCACCCGGGCCCCACAAACACCTTTCCTGCAGCAGAAACTGCCACCTTCAAACAAGGCCTGGCCTTCAGCAGGTGATGAGGGCAGGGACAGCAGGCTGGGGCTGCCCCTCCCCAGCACATCTCCCAAAGGGAGTATTTTCCCTGGATAATTTCCATCTAAGCCCACACATTCCTCGTGGCAAGAGAAACCAAGTGGAATCCAGTGGCTTTGTGGCACGTGCTGCAGGCTTTGTTCAGCCTGATGCAGACCGGGGTGATGTTTTCCTGACAGACAGAAATTCTTATTTTTTTATCTCCCTAAACAATTGTAACCACTCTCCCTCCAATGTCACCAGTTCTCCCCTCTCCTGCCCTGCAGAGAAATCAGTGTAATGCCCAAAGCAGATGCTTTTCCTGGAATGCTGCCCCTGGAAGCACCACTGGCCACATTCAAATCACAGCTCAAGCCAAGTCAACAAGTTATTAGGGAACAACAGAACAAAGGGCTTGGGAACTGCGGTTGGAGGTAGTAACACATTCTGCTCACATCACCCCTCAGTAAAAGGCTCCCAGAAGTCACCCTTTAACCTTCACTGGCTCTCATTAACCCAGTCTGTCTATACAGAGACACAGGGGGGTTCACCAGGAAAAGGATTTTCCCAAGTCCAAATTCCAAGCCCCCAGAGCAGGGACCCAACGCAGCTGGGAGATGGTTTTATGGGGTCACTTTCAGTCAGAGCACTGCTTTTTCCAACACCCCTCACACTGCAAGCTACACAAGCACAATCTGGATTTTAACAACCTGGCACCACTTGTCCATCCCTCCCTCACACCCACCCCTTCCTAAGTGGCATATGGGAAAGCTGTCCATGCCCCTGGTAACTGTTCACAGCACACCTGGCACCGACTCCTGAAGCCACACTCCCTGGGAAGGCCCCCCCAGCCGGGTACTGGTGCTGATGGAGCAGCAGGAGCTCCGAGGGAAGGGCCAGGGCACTGTCCCTGCATGGGCAGCCACCTCCTGCCAGGAGGGGGGAGCCATGTGGGGGTCAGGCTCTGATCCCAGGGAACAAGGGACAAGTGGGGAAATGGCCTCAGGTTGTGCCAGGGGGGTTCAGGTTGGATACTGGGAACAATTCCTTCATGGAAGGGGTTGTCCAGCCCTGGCACAGCTGCCCAGGGCTGACTGAGGGCAAGGGGACTGGAGCAGGAACCCCCTGGCACTGTGGGGTGTGCAGAGCACAGGGACAGCCCCCACCCCTGCTCAGGACACAGCAGAGCCGGCAGGAACACGGCTCCCACTGCCCAGCACTGCCAGAAACACCAGCAACCACACCATCACTGTGTGTTTTGGGTGGGAAGGGACCTTAAGGCCCTGCCAGGGGCAGGGACACCTTCCACTAGACCAGGTTGCTCCAAGCCCCGTCCAGCCTGAATCCTGCTGTGCCCTCTTGCAGCTGCCAGCTGGGATGAGCAGATGACAGCCCAAGGATCCCTCTCTGGAGGGACAGGGGTGAGCACACAAACCCACTGTGAATTCTGAGCACAAGGGTCACAGAACAGGCCTCAGCTTGAGCAGAGGGTTGCAGTTCATCAGTCAGTCAATTAGTCGCCCAGGGTTCTGATCCATCCTTTTCTTTCCCTTGTTCATTGAGTTTCACACTCCCAGGCCAGCCCAGCCCAGCCTGCTGACACTGCACACAGTGCATGCCCACACAGTCAGCTGCTTTTTAACAGTTTTGCCCATTAATTATGCTTAGATACCAATTAAATACTTGTATGAAAAACCTCCAGCTAAAAACTTACATTATGAGGATCAAAATCAGGGGGTTGATTTACCATCTCCTATTTCCCCCGCCTCTTTATTTTACACTTTCATTTAGCTGGAAACACTCTCTGTGTACACAAGCATTCTCCCCCTACAGACATGCAGGCCTGTCACAAATATCCCCACACAGCTGGATGGAGAATGGCACACAAGGCAGGCACAGGCAGGGACAGACAAGCGAGGGAGGGGATGCAGGAGCCACATGCAGGGGGGTGGCCATGCACACACAGGGGGCATTAGGCAGCACTGGCTCAGCAGCTGTGAGGCTGGTTAGCAGAACACCACAAGCCTGTTGAATCTGTGTATAATGCACAGGAGTGACACCTGGAATCGCTGCCTGAGGCCCCACTGCACAGCAGCTCCAGGCAGTGTGACGAGAGCAGCACCCAAAACACCACATTCCTCTGTTGGACAATTTAGGAATGTCCAGGCCCACAGCCCACCCAGCCAGGAACCAGAGCTGGGGGTTTGGGTAAAACCATGCCTGGAATTTAGTGCCTTGCTTTTCCTAGCAGGAACTATACCCAACTGCAGTGAGGTGTCAAAACCCTCTCCCTGAAGACTGGTGCTCTGTCTGAGCAATTTGTGATCAGCTAAACCAGCGAGGCTTTACACAAATTCAACAAGTAACTCAGCGTGGGTTTGTCACAATGGGATGGAGATAAGGCCCAAGCTCACCTTGGACGTCTTCTTCTCCACCATCACCATCCTCTTCCTCATTGTAAGCCAGCTCAGCCTGTTTGTCTGCCTCATACTCACCCACGTTCCCATCATCCCCATTATAATCTGCCAGTTTAGAACCCTGCTGCGGGTCCACAGGGGATTCATTCTCATCAAAGAACCGGCCTGTGGAGTAGGAAAGGAGTGAGTCAGCAGCAGAGAGGAAAGAAACAGGGAGACTCTACACGAGAGCAGGTCACAGGTGGAGGTAGCTGGGGTCTGGGGTAGTTCCAGCTGGAGAGAGAGGAGGGAGCAGGGAGAGGGCTTGGACAGGGGGAGAACAAGGCTCATGGAGCACCCCCGTGTGGAAAGGACACACTCTGTCACCCAGCACTCGGACCTCCTGGAATGTGACTGTCCCAAGCTCCTGCCTCCATGGAGAAGGGCTGCAGTGAGCCCCTAAACCAGCACCTTGGAGTGCCTATGGACACTAACACACGTTTCTCAAAGTGCTGAAGAGCATCGCTCAGTGGAGGGTTTAGTCTCCATTTCTCCCGAGCCCTGGCATTTTCCACAGGCTGGAGTGATCACTGCTGATGTGGTGCCTGGCAATACCTGCAGGGTGTGCCCAGCTGGCACAGGGGAACCCAGCAGAGACCTGCCCTGCAGTCTGACCTCCGTTTGTAACTACCTCATTCACTGGCTTTACACTCTGCCTTCCTGCTGAGCTCTGACAGGGTTCAAAATGTCCCGGAGCACAGAACTTTTGTCTCCCCACCAAAAATTAAGAATAGTTCCAGGTCCTGAAACAACGCACAAGAAAAACAAGCCTTAGCTGGAACTATGGAATGAGCAGACAGTCAGGCAGGCACACAGGGAGACACCACTGGTGTGATGTCCAGTCCAGAGCTGGTGCTGAACGGGGTGCAGCTGTTCCAGCCCAGCAGTGCAGACTGCCTGCCTGCTGCTTGAAGGGAGCAGCTCTGAGTCTGCTGAGGCCACAGGCCTGGAGGGCTGGGTATAAATGAAAAAAAAATGGCTTAAAGTGTGATACAGTCTTTACAGACTGGGCACCCAGGCTGCTGGGTGAGAGATTTGCAGTGGGAGTAATTAACAGAGAAGTAAATGGGAGGATGATTTCAACCTCAGGATTAAAAGGGGACAGATATGAAAATGAAATGATTTTCCAAAACAGTGAAAACTTTCCTATGTGGTAGAATATAAAGATCAGGACAGAAGCAGTACTGTGGCTCTTCTCTGGATGGGGAGAAAAGCAGCAGAATCACTCCTGGTGCAGCTCAAATGGACAGAAGCAGCAGTTTCAGGTATTTTCACAGAACAAGCAAGAAGAGACCATGATCTGTTTAGAAATCCCAAGTTCCATACATTATTAATTCCCTGTTCATGTCAGCCAGTGATCCTGGCTATTACTGATGGTATTTTTGACACAAAACCCAGACAGGACAGGAGGATTTGCACATGTTAAACCTAAACCGAGTCATGAAACACAACGGAATGTCCCCAACTTCCAGCACAAGCACCTGTGGGTGTGCCAGAGGAACTGTGACACACAAACTGAACCTGACAGCAGCAAAGACTGAAACGATGAGGAGATCCCAGGAAATGCAGCAGGTCCACACAGGCTGTGAGCTGAGCTCAGTGAGCCCCTGGTGTGCAGGACCCCCCTGTGAGCCCAACCCTCCCCATCCCACCCCTGCCATGGGCAGGGACGCCTTCCACCAGCCCAGGTTGTTCCAAGCCCTGTCCAACCTGGCCTTGGACACTGCCAGGGATCCAGGGGCAGCCACAGCTTCTGGGCAACTGTGCCAGGGCCTGCCCACCCTGACAGGGAAGAATTTCTTCCCAATATCCCCATCTAATCCAAATATGAAGGAGCAAAGAGAACAGACTAATCAGTGACAATTCCTGACTCCCACGTACCCCCTCACAGCCTACAATGGAGACATTTCCTTCACAGCTCCTGCCTACACAACTACCCCCATCATTTAATACATGGCCAGGGAAAACACATAATCCATTAAAAACCCAACAACTTCACTATGAAGGTCTCTCATTCCTGAAGCTTCTTCAAGAAGCTCCCTTGACAAACTAAGCAGTCTTGAAGACCTCAGGGTGCAGAGGGGAAGCCAAGACTGCCCAGGTTCTGTGCCAGCTTAATACACCTATCCCTGCTGCCTCACAAAGATCCACGAGTCATGTCAGAACATCCAAAGTCCTCCCAAAAGATCTGTTTCTTCAGAAAAATCTTATTCAGATAAAAAAAACCCCAAGAGAAGATGTTTCAGCAGTCAGTTTTTCCTCCCAAACACCCCTTCCCCACCCAAGTGCTAAACAATTAGAACTGGGTCTTCAAAAACAGCCTCCACCACAACACACCTGTGTGCACCTGTCTGGGGGCTCCTGCCCTGAGCAGACACGGAAGGGAAGGGTTCTGGAACCACGTTCTGTCCAACACACATTCCCACCACCACCAAAATCCCTCAGTAACTCAGTATCCTGTGTGTATCAACATCCTGACTTAATCTATTTAAATGTGCAGTAATTTCCAAGAGCATTCTAAATTCCAATAAGGACATAATCTTTTTAAATAACTGAATATACATGTGAAAAATAACACACTAAAGCACATCTTTTACCCAGGAACACATTACAATCCTTCCCAGGCTCCCTCTCCAAAGCCACCCTCCGCAGTGGTCCCTGTTTTCCAGACAGGCACTCTCACAGACAGAAAATGAAGGGATATTTTAAATATACTGAAGTGTGTGATATTGGCCAACTTACTTTGCTTAACCTTCTGCAAGTCGTTAACTCGGCTCTTTGGGATTTGTATCTGTTCTGTCTCAATTTTGTGCTCTTTCTGGGCTTCCACCTTTTCTTCAAAGGTCAGGTGCTGGAGAGGGTTTGGAGGGATCTGCTTCGCAGCGTTGGCGTTTCCATCACTGTCACTGGGCAAACCTGCAGGGAAGAGGCGTCAGTGTCTGCAGGTCTCACATGGCTCCAAGGAAGGCAGAGGATAAATAACTGGTCACATTTTAGTTCCTAATCAATCCCATGCTGTCATCTTTCCAACTTTCTACATGTGTTTCAGCTCTCCACAAAGCTCAGAACACACATTTATGTATTTCTTTTATCCTCCTGCTGATTCTGCTTTTCAAGTCTACCAAGCATCATTTATGGTTTCAACAGCTCTGATCTGAGGACAAGGGTGTGGCAGGGCACAGAAGTTATGCTAAAAACAACCACCAGAATCACAGGACTCCATAGCCAAGGAGCCCAGAACACCCTGACTCCCCTGAAACTCTCATCAAACTCCTGTGGATAAACTCCAAGCTCAACAAAACAAGCTTTTCACTTCCTGCAACTTATGTTTTCTCATTAATAAAAGTGAAAATGAAGGACTATCTTCAAAGGAAACAAACTGTTTAAAAGATGTGGCACTTGGAAACAACAATCTTTAAATGTGTATGCAGGCTTTGAGCTCCCTCATTTTGGAATTCTGCTCACCCATCCACTGCAAAAGCAAAGAAATCAAGAAAAACTTCTGTTGTCTTTTTCCAAAAGAACCAATGGCAGGCAGAGCAAAAACCTGGAGCTGTTCTGTCATCCTGAGAACTTTATACTTAATTTATTAATATTAAAGTTATATCACTGCAGGACTTTAAGTTCTCATGTCCTAAACCTCCCCCATGTCATTCTCAAGTGAGCTGTTCCCAGGGCCAGGAGGACTCTGAGCAAGAGACAGGAATGCTGGTTTATCTCTGACTGTGGCCACCAAGAGATCAACAACCAACCCCTGAGGGTGCAGCCCTAATTAGTACCCTAGGGGGGAACACTCATTTCAATTACTCTGTCCACCAGAGGACTCTCCAAGCACTTCTCTTTGAACCTTCTGACTCAGATTCAGCTGCAATTGGCCCAAAGGCTCAGGAATTCCTGCTGTGGAGGGTACAGGGAGAGATCACACAACCAGCAGCCTGAGTGCCTCAGTCAGCCAGCTAAGAACACAGCCTTGGATCCTGCAGAACTTTGGTTTTCCTCTGGTAACCAAACTGCCTTGTCCCCTGCTAACAGGAGTTGTACCTGGTGCCAGGTTTGGAGCGTGGGGCTGTTCAGTTGGAAGATTCATAACAGGTGGATGACCTTCATTCTTGGGAGCTGAAATAAGCGGCTTCTTTAAAGCTAGAACAGAACACAGGGACAAAACCATTAACAGGAGACAAACAAGACACTATTTACCAGGTCAAACTCTAACAGGCCTGTAAAGTCTTTGCTTTCCTTGTTTTCTCAGTTTTAAACCACAGATGAAAATAAAAACAACAATAATATTTTGGGAGGGGGGATTATCTGAAACATTCAGTTTTGAGCATTCCAACCTCTAAAGCACAAAAGAAATGATCTGATTTTACACTGCACTTGAATTTTATTACCACAGAGAGATCTCAAAGCCCTGCATTCACTGTGAACCACATGGTGTTCACACACAATATATACGTCACTAAGACCCCAAACATGAAAGAATTTAGAGTATTTCCCCTCACCAGTGGGAGTGTCTTCAGCTTTTGCTGGGTCATTATCTTCTATTTCAGGCATGCCTGCATCTCCTCCTGCTTTGATTTTCTCTGCAAGACAAGAACAGGATATTCTGCCTTACTATCCTTTCAGTCTGAGCAGTGAATGTCCCCCTTGTGGGAGGCTCTAACTTAGTCAAATCACTGCAGCTAATCTGAGCCAAACAATTCCTTGTTCTGCTTCAGAGAAATGCACAGTTCTGGAGGATGGCAAAGGATGCAACACAACTGGCCCATTCTCCATCAGAAATGCCAAGAAAGGAAATACCTTTGTCATTTACAACATGCTCTGAAGGCTCCTCGTTCTTCTCTGTGTCTTTACCTTCCTCTGCCACCGTCTCAGGTACTGCCTGGCCATCATTGCTGGGACTGACTTCAGTGTCTTTACTGGACTGAACTTTCTGTGTGGCCTGTTAGAACAAATTCATAAGGAGCCAAGATTAAGCACATCCCTGGAAATTACAAAACAAATGCCCTCAAATTCAAGATTACTTTGGGTAAGCAAAATTGCATTTATGACTTCACTGATGAGCAAAGCAACGAGCAGAGTCCTCTCTGCACAAACCTGGGGGTATGGACACACAACTGAACAGGCAATGCTCAAAACAGCACAGCTGCAGGACATTTCTACTGCCATTCCAGGTGTTAAGCACAACACAAACAGGTTAAGGTGTGGTTGGCCTTAGGCCTCAGGTCAGATCCCTGAAGGAATTCGAGACTGTAAGAAAAGATCTGTCGGAAATCTGCTCTCAGTCTGCCTTATTATTTGAAATGTTTATAGGCAGACCAAGTAAGAAAACGAAATTTTCAGCAAAGCAGGTTATTTCATCGGTTTGCAGGAAAGAGGCCCAAATTCTACTGGCAGCATCTTGTAATCACAGCCTTGATACCATTCCAACACTGTTATTTCCATCACATTAGCTCCTGGAGGCCTCAGCAGAGCTCAGTTCCCTGTGCAGTAACCTGGGCAAGGCTGTGGGAACACAGATCCCACCCTGGAGAGCTGAGCAGCAATATCCACGTTACAGCAAGAACTGAAATCCTCAGCAATGATGTCACGGAGGAGGGCTGGAGCAAAGCAAACAATTTGGCCTCATCTTCCAGCTCAGTCCACTGGCTGAGCAAACAGGCAGATTTCCTACATTAACACCCATTTAGGGCTGCTCAGGGGGATGTTTAACACAAGGTTAGGAAGGAAATGTCCCAGGCCTCCACATCTCTGAGGCAAACAGCAGACTTTGGGCTCTTCTCACTCAACACAAAATTCCCTGGCATTACCTTTTGTTCCCGTGCAATCTGGTCCATTAATTTCTTGATGTTCTCTTCATGCTGCAGCCTCATTTCCTTGATCTGCTGCCCACACTGCAGGCTTGAGGAGAAACACACCGTTAGATATATTTCATTTGTTGTATCTGCTCTCCCACAAATCAAATAAGGGGGAAAATATGAAGTGGCACAAAAAGCCAAACCTGAGAGATAACTAGAATAGTCTGTCCAAAAAGCCTGGTCCTGGCATGTGTATGGAGTGGGAATGGACTGAATACAGAAAGAAAGCAGAACTGGAAAAAATAGGGACAGAGCAGAAAAAACAGTAAAATAAACAAAATGGCCTTGAATATATTTCCTCCAAAAGCTGGAATGCAACCAAAAAGTCAAGCTCCACAGTTAATCTGTCAGCAAATATTAATTCTACCGGGAAAGCAACGTGTCTTTCACGGCTGTCAACAGAGAAGGTACACAACTACCACTATCAGTTACTGCTCCCAACTCAAATAACGTGATCTGAATACATAGCCACGTGTCCCAACTTCCCTAACAAGCCACAGACATCAGCCTGAGCAGCAGAATTCCCATCTCCCACAAACCCTCAACAGCGCAGAAAGAACATTTTGTGTGTGTGAAAGCTTCAAACACTTTCTCAAGTGTTAAACCTCCCTCCCTCCTCAAAGCTGCAGGAGTAGTTTGTTCCTCTTTCTCCATCGTCAACTTAAAAGGCTGAGGTCAACTTAAAATTTCAATCTACACAATTGCTGCTTTCAGCTTCAGTTAAAACAAATGAAATGACACTGTCAGAAAGGCAGCAATGACCAACACCAGTGACACAGGACTGTGTCCATTAAGCTCTACCATGAGTTTGTTAACTAAATCTCCATGTCATAAAAAATGCATTGACTTAAAAATGCTGACCAATTCGAGAGTAAGTCAAGATTCCCCTTAACTCCTATCTCCCTTTGAGGTAGCAGGACACCACCAAGAAACAGACCTTGAAAGTCAAACAGCTAACAGCGTGCATCGCCGAGTGAGCACACTCAGGCTGGAGGATCAGCAGACACAGGATTAACTGGCACTTTTTAGTAAGCACAGACCCCATCACACGCACAAACCTGCAGTTACCAACACTCCTGAGGACATACCTGTCATATTCCAGCCTCCTTGTAAGGTAGGTGTTGTTCTTCTTGTACTCGTGCAGCTGATCCTCCTGGCGGATGAACTCCTGCCGTAACTCTGCCAGTTGTTCTAGGCCAGAAAGGAAACACCACTGTGAACTGAGAAACAAAACTAAAAACGCCCTGGGGCAGACACAACTTTCAGTATTGCTAAATAAGTAAAAAGCCTCTCGGGTTTTATGGTAGTTCATCTAAAGATTCTTAAACTAATTTGAAGAAGATGCCACTTCTCTCATGTAAAGATGAGTGCCAGACGGCAGCATGAATTAGAGAAATTCTTCTGATGCTACAGCAAACCCCATAAATTTTTCTTTACCTTAGCATTGCGTAAGGCTTCTAAATGCAATTTCACTGTCTGTCAGGAAATGCAATTTCCTGAAAGATTCTGTGACCCTGAGTAACACAAAAGCACTACCAGGTTACTTCAGGCATGACACTCAAATACTGTCTGTAGTGACTGTACAAAAGGAGGCACCTTCCCGCTATCCACAAAATCAACACGTATTTCCTGTCTCCACAACTGGTCTGGAAGTTCTCCCTGCTCCTCAGGCTACAAGTAATTACGCTTTCTGCTGTTTTAAGCTGCAGCTGCACAGATACAGGCAGAAACCACGTGTGGCGGTGTGTGCAGGCACGTTCACGTTTGGGCACTGGCTGCTCCAGCTCCCCCTGCAACACTCCAGACACGGTAAGACCACAGGCATTAGAATCATGTCTGTACAGATCAGCCTTAAGAGATGTTTTCTGGAGCTTTTCTAACCCAGCATAGCCACCACAGTGTTTCTGACCAAACTATAGCAATCTGTGTACTTGGCCATGAAAATGATTCTAAAAGCTTGGAGGTCAGCAGTGCCCGAGCACACTTTCCTTCTGCAGACAGCAATGTCCAACCCTACACTTACCCACCCCAGGAACAAACAATGCAATGAGACTGCACATTATGGGATGTTCCAGCATCACCTGATCCTTCCTTTAAACTGCATTCTGCAGCACCTGGGCAGGTAAAGTGCCCGGCTCAAGCCTGCCAAGTGAGTTTGGCCATGAAGCCCTCACCCTTTAGCCGGTGTATGTCCGCCATCTGATACGAGATGTTGTTCTGCAGCTTCATCTGGAAGGAAGAAAAGGCTGGATAAATACAGGTAAGCAGGGGGGTGGCAAGGGTTTGGGCTGCAAACACTCAGGTGTGTCTGTTTGCTTTGTAAGGCAAATGTATAGAGAGGATTATGGCACCAACAAAGTGCCGGGAAATCCAAGTCCTGTGTATTTAGTGACATCACCAAACCAACACTGTGTTCAGGCTTTGCTAACAAGGGCTTTAAGTTTAATTCCAGAACACACTTCTATCAGGAAAGTAGATTGTCAGGACTAAAATAAACATACTGCATCCTGATACTGCAGGAGGGACAGTGAATGGCCAATGTCAAAGCACAGGTGGGTAAAACTAAACATGCAGCACCAACAGCAAAACCAACTGTTACCTAAGTACATCATATAACAGAATTCTTATATTTAAATAAATCTTTTACATGTTGCTACTTAATATTTCTAACATAAATTTTATTTTAAGAGGGAATCTGACACCAGTAAAATTCCACAACAGCTTTTAATTTGGTATTTTCAGTAAGGAAAAGAATAGCAGTTACAGTAAGAAATGCATGTACACAAAGTCTTGAAGTAAAGACACTTTTTCTTGTTGTTACATAAAGACAAAGCCCAGCAGGAATGAAGAGGAAGATGCATGAACAGACTATGCTGAGAAAGGGTGGAAAATCCCCACCTGCCATCAAGCACCTCAGAGGCTGAGGTTATTCTTCTTGCAGTCCCATGATGAAAGAAAGGTAACTCTAGGAATGTGCTGAGTGGGGCTGTCACTCGTGGGGGACAAGGTCAGCATCACCTCTGGGGACAGCAGTGCCAGCACAGCCGGCACACCCGGACACACACCTGGACACAGGGGCTGTTTCAGTTCCCCCCAGCCCCAGGAGTGTCTGAGTCAGTCATCTCCATTTCCTGTCAAAACAAACCCCAAACAAGTCCTACTTGCCCTGTAGGACTTCCTGCCCCCAGCTCTGCCTTCCCTTTGTCAATCATTCATTCACTCCCAACTCTTTCCCGCTGTGTTTCTGTCGTTACCGTTCTGGACAGGCTGATCCCCTGTGGTCTGCTCAGGCACCCCGAGCTGGCAGTCCAGCCCTGCAGGAGCTGCTGAGGTGGCACCCCGAGCTGGGAGTCCAGCCCTGCAGGAGCTGCTGAGGTGGCACCCCGAGCTGGGAGTCCAGCCCTGCAGGAGCTGCTGAGGTGGTGCTTTGTGCAGCACACAGGGTACATGACCACGCATCGGCCGCTCCCAGCACACAGCACCGCTTCCTCGGGATGCACAGCGCTCCAGGCAGAGCCTCGGGGCCAGCCTGCAGGGTCCTGCCCCAGCCCTGGCAGCAGGACACACCTGTCCCAGGCCCAGAACAAAAGCCAAGAGAGTTCTGGAGTGTGGAGAGGCACTACCATGGCTCCCACCTATGAGGGGACACAGAGCTGCTTCACGAGGCTTTTCCCAAAAAGAGAAAGCAAGTGGAATTGAAAAATTAAGGACAGAGCAGAAAGAACAGTAAAATAAACAGAATAGCCTTGAACATACTTCCTTCAAACCCCAGAATGTAACTGAAAAGTCCAGCTCCACAGTTAACCTGTCAGCATTTATTAATTCCACTAGGAATGTGATCTTTGGGTAACCTGAGCCCCCTGATCACACTGCTCTGGAACAGGGACAAAATACCCCCATCCCCCCAGGGACCCTCAAGGAGCCTCCTGCCATGTCAGAGCCACGTTTGCCACGTGCTCTGCCCACCGAGGCATTCAAGGCCCTCTCCTTACAGGATGCCCAAAGCAACACCCCATCCAGGGACAGCCTGGCCTGGACTTGCACAGCTTCACTACAAAAGTGCAGGCAGCAGGTGGGGATTTCACAGGCAAGGAGGAGACACAAGTCACCACCAAGCCTTTCCGTGCCCCAGGTGCCCACCACGCCAGCTCCCCTCCCACAGACCCGGGACAGCGGGGCAGGTGCTTACAGTGATTTCTTGAGTGCTAATGAAAAAGTATCTTTCCCTATTTTGCAAAACCATTGACAATAATCACCACAATTTTCTGTTTTCCACTCCAATGCAGCTGTTTCCCAGAACCCAGTAAATCTACAAACAAAGGAGACCCTGGGAAGTAGTAGGGTCTGTTTTCAAACCCTCATCTATCAGAATTCCTCACACGTGACCCTTCCCACTGGCTCCTGCTCATCCCATAACCATGAAGCATGGCCTGTGAACAGGAGCTGGATGGGAATGTGCAACAGTTTTGTCACACAATCTTTCATTTTGGTGATTCTGAGTTTCAGAGAGAAGTGACAGAATTTATATCCAGCTCAGCTGACAGCAAATGTCCCTCATCTGAAGGACAGAAAGGGAAGAAGCTTTTTTATGATTCATGGGATCTGTTCCACCTACACATGCAAATTCCACGAGCCATGGCGTGGGTCCAGTTCCTCCTGAGCCACGTCCTCCTTCAGTCTAGACCTGTTTGTAGTGCTCAGAGCTCTCAGGGGCTCCTCAGGGCCTGTCCAAGCACTTGGGATGGAGAAAATAAACCCTCTGCAGCCCAATGAGCCCTGCACAGCAAAACCCACCAGAGATCTGTGCGTGGACATGTGGCTACCCTCCAGCGCTGGCTGAGCTGTAAGTCGTGTCCTACAACTCCGGTCGCTGTGGTGAAGAGGCAGCTTTGCAGTCTGGGGGGTTATCAGGGAGTTTTGGCAACAAACAGACCCAGCTGCTCCCAGGGGTGTTTGACCCAACAGCTGCATCCCAAGCATTGCTGGGCAGCAGGGAGGGCAAGGCTGTGTTCACCCCTGGCCGGGCCAGCAGCCGGTGTGCAACTGGGAAGCTATGGAAAAAAAATATATCCTAACGGTATGCTACAAAAACCCACGGAATACCCAGGAAGCTGATGCTACCTGTGCATGCAGCACCTGCCCGAGCTCCAGGCAGGCACTACCCCTGCTTGCCTCTCACAGGGAGCTCCAAAAGAGAGCTCCTGGTTTGTTCCAAGGCCCAAGAGACCATTGAGGAGCTCATCACAGGGTGACAGAGCAGAATTCCCAAGAACTCAAGTTTTTTCTCTTTCTTTCTAAGCACAAGACACCAAGGTCATGGTCCCACATTTGCTCCCAAGAGCAAACATATCCCAGCTCATTCCACATCCAGGGAAGGAGGGGAGAGCCAAGAGTTTGGGCTTGACTCCAGAGATCCCTGAGCCAGGGGACTCCAGAGATCCCTGAGCCAGGGGACTCCAGAGATCCCTGAGCCAGGGGACTCCAGAGATCCCTGAGCCAGGGGACTCCAGAGATCCCTGAGCCAGGGGACTCCAGAGATCCCTGAGCCAAGAGGAAGCTGCTGCAGGAACTGGAGTTGCCTCGGCACTGGGAAAGGCACTTGATTTATGTGACCACAAGGCAAAGAACCTCAGCTAAGGACAAAGGAGCACAAAGCAGAACTGACACTGAGAACCACCAGGGCAGCATCTTTCAAATGACTTTTCCATTAAATAAGCCTGGATTTGTTGTGATCACTTGATACCCTGGGAATTACCAGTGCTGGGGTTTTATTTGAGCTCCTGCATTTCATAAATGGACTATGATCACTGGTAAAAAGCAGTTTAGTCACACAGACTAAATTCCGTTTTGAGAGAAAAAAAATTATTCAAGTCTTTTTCTGCTTTTACACTTTATATCTGCTACTAATTTTTGGTGACAGATCTTTATTCTCTAAAACCAAGCTTTATTCTCTCAGAGAAGTACAGTCACTTAAACACGGTCACTTAAAAGGGTTTTTTTAAAAAAAGAGGTTAGAATTGTTGCCCCTGAGAAAAGACAGTGGCTCACATGGGAGGAAAAAGGCCAGTGACTGCTTTTTGATAAAATCCTGCTGTTCTGGCCTCTTAGCGCACAACAAACATTTCGAACACAAGAGAGGGGATGGTCAAAAGCCATGGGCTCACAGGGCCTTAACTGGCAGCCTGTGGAACAAAGAAGGAAGACACAGGGCACACACACTGCAGGCAATGAACAGTAAATTGAATCTGTGGGGTCTCCCTGGCTCGATCCTCCTGCTGCCCTCCCGTTCTGCCCTGTGCAGTGTCACACTGCCAGAGCACCCAAAGCCCAGGCAGATTCATGAAAACACCCAGTGCTCAGCAGGCTGTGCAGCCCAACAGCCCCTGTTTGTATCCTGTGCATCCAGGGGGCCCTGGCTCCCAGGAAACCATCCCACCCCCCAGCTCAGCACCGGCACCTCCTGCCCCACATCCTGCTGTACCACATCACACACTGCCACGGAAACACACCCTGAAAGCACCCCTTGCCACAGAGCCCAGAAACTGCACCACAGGATCCCTGAGGTTGGGAAAGCCCTCCCAGCCCATGGATCCCCCCTGTGCCCCATCCCCACCTTGTCCCCCAGCCCAGAGCACTGAGTGCCACTCCAGTCCCTCCTCGGACACCTCCAGGGATGGGGACTCCATGCCTGACCAGCCTTTCCAGGAAGAAATGCTTCCTGAATTCTCCCTGATAGCTCACCTGAACCCCACCAGGGCAGTTCTAGGCCTGCAGGCACTTCCACTGACACACCAAACAAGCTGACTGCCCCTCTGCAGACAGGAGGGGAAGTATCTTGGCTAAAACCCAAGTGCTTTAGAACCACTGAATCACTGAGGTTGGAAAACACCTTTCAGACCATGGAGTCCCTTCCATATCTAATTGGGCTTTTTATTCCAATCTCGGGGGGAAAAAAAAAAATTTGCTGAACACACAAAGGGCTCAATTTTAATGGTTCTGTAGGAAACTTTAATACAAACAATCATTTTGAGGGAGTCTAACTCTGGAATGGGGCAGCTTTTTCTGACAACTAAATGCATTTTTATTGCTGCTCATCCTCTGTGTGATATAAAGGGCCAGAACACCAAACCCAGCCAGCAACACCCTGAGAGCGTGGCATTTCCATAAACCCCACTGTGAGAACAGTGTTCAAGAAGCAGAGGGATGACCTGCATGCAAATACACCCCACACTTACCCGGAGCAGGAGAACTTGTGTGCTGAGCCCGGGGAAGCTCCGGGGATGGTTATGAAAGAGGAACAGTGAAAGTCGAGCCACTCGCTCACCCTCCACAACAAAGAGATCCCCAGACCACCCCCACCGAAAGGACCAGCTCAGTTTTGTACGAGCTTGGCCGCTCCAAGCCAAGCAAAATGACATGTTATGTCAGCAGCAGGATTTTTTTTCCCCGAGTACATGCTGGCAGCATAAAAATCAGAGTGTGCTGTGCCAGGCATTCCGAGAGGCAAGCTCGGGGTGCCACGGAACAGCACACGGGTTTCATTTCCCTTGAAAGTGTAGCTTTACGGCTCTGTCTGCGGTTTGTTTTTGGTTTTTTTTGACTGATCGCAAAAGATCAAACAACCGCAACAAAGACAGAAAGCTCAAAAGACAACAAGCAAACTTAAAGCAGCCTTATGGAAAAGAGCGAGCTCGGGGGGTGTCCATTGTTCGCACACACACCGGAGGTTTCCAGCCGGCTCCGGGGTGTTTGCAGAAACACGAGCACACTGCAGCTGTCCCACAGCACCAGGCAAGCGCCCCGGGGCGCCGATTCACCCGTGAGGAGCAGAGGCTGCGGGGACACCTCGGACGGGCGAGGACTAACAGAGCCGCCCCTTACCTTGCCGTCCTCGCAGCGCTTCACCTGGCCGTCCCTGGCCTGCAGCTGGCTGCTCAGCTGGCTGTAGTCCGCCTCCTTCTGCTCCAGCTGCTTCCTGTGCGAGTCCACCTTGCCCAGCAGGTCGGAGTTGCGGCGCTCCAGGCGGCCCCGCGCCACCTCGGTGCGCTGGGCCTGGCTCTGCAGCTCGGCCAGCTCCTCCCGCAGCAGGGCCTGGCGGGACGCCGCGTTCCAGCAGTGGAAGGCGAGCACGGCGATCACGGCCAGCAGCGCCACCAGCACCAGAGAGGGCAGGCGGCCGCCCCGGCGGTTCGCGCCGAACCCCACCATGGGGGAGGCCGAGGGGGCGGCGGTGTCCGGGCACGGGGGGGCCGCGCGGGGCCCTGAGGGCACCGGGGCCGAGGGGGAGAGGGGGGACCCCGGCGGGGGGGGCGCTGAGGGCGGCGGGGAAGGGGAGCCGGCGAGGCCGGCGCTGTGCCCGAGGGGCGCGGGGCGGAGCGGGCGGTGCCGGTGCCGGTGGCGGTGCCGGCAGGGACCGAGCAGGGACCGGGCACGGACCGAGAGGGACCGAGCAGAGCCCGCCCGGCTCCGCCGCCACCGCGGCGCCCCGCCCGCCGCTCTCGCGAGACGGGCCCGCGCAGCTCTCGCGAGAGCGCGACCCCGCCGTGCCCTGAGGGCGGGCCGGGCTGTGGGGCCGTCACGGCCCGGGACGGGCGGGAGGGGACAGGGCACGGTGAGGGACGGTGGGGACGTTAAAGGACGTTAAAGGACATTAAAGATCATCCAGTCCAACCCCCTGCCACGGGCAGGGACACCTCCCACTAGCCCAGGTTGCTCCAAGTCCAATCCAACCTCGCCTGGGACACTTCCAGGGATCCAGGGGCAGCCACAGCTTCTCTGGGCAACCTGTGCCAGGGCCTGCCCACCCTCCCAGACAGCAATTCCTTCCCAATATCCCATCTATCCCTGCCCTCTGGCAGTGGGAAGCCATTCCCTGTGTGCTGTCCCTCCACCCCTTGTCCCCAGTCCCTCTCCAGCTCTCCTGGAGCCCCTTTAGGCCCTGCAAGGGGCTCTCAGGTCTCCCTGGATCCTTCTCTTCTCCAGGGGAACCCCCCCAGCATTCCCAGCTTGGCAGCAGCTCCGGGGCCTCTCTGAACTCACTCCAGCAGCTCCATGTCCCTGTGCTGGGACACTGGGGCAGGACCAGGGTGGGCTGTTCACTCCTCACCTGGAAGGTGTTTCCCGAGGGAACACAGTGTGCACTGGGAATGAAGTGAGGGGATGAGTCTTTTGTTCTATAAGAAACACTCAGATAAATCATTTATTGCTGATCATGTTGCCTCACACGCCGTTCCTGTTGCCCCTCAGGCAGCAGAGGTTTTCAGGGAGCTCCTGGGCACAGCAAGTGCACGGCACAACCCCGGTGCCTCCAGCTGCAAACGGTGTGGGGAGGATGTGGGAGGAACAGAAGGGTATCAGTTTTCCTCCTAAAAGAACAAAAACAGCATTTAAGAAATAGAGTATAAAATGTGCTCCTGAGACACGCCACGCATTGTGCAGAACCTCAGCTATGACAAAGGTGTCATGATACATACAGCCCTTCTTCTTTCCACCCTGATTCCAGCCCTGCATCCCACTATTTGCACTTTAGCACTTTAATTGCTGCTACGCTGATGGCCCATTAATTTGCCATCGTGCTCTCTGCAGATGGCAGTGCAGATTCACATTCCAAATCCAGCGTCGCAGATATTCCCTCCTTGTGAAGCTGGACAGTTCCAGGGTTTGAGTCTGCCTCGTTCAGCTTGTTCTTTCTGGCTGCACTTCCCCTGCGCCAGCCTGAACACTCTGAGCCAGGAAATGTTTGTCTAAATAACAATATAAACACAATATAAACGTGACTGATTTGATCTCAGAACGACACCTGGGTTTATTTTACGTAACTTACACCTGGGTTTCACATGCTTTTGTTTCGTACCACCCCGTAAGCCTGCTCAGAAATCTCCTGCTTTCATGTAGTGCTCAGTGATGTTCCTCACTCTCCCATTTCAGCTGTTTCTCTTGGAATTTATGTGATTTCCCAGCTCCTGGAAGTTCAGCATCAGAACTGGCCCCTGCACGTTTTTTGTGGTTTCCTTTGCACATCTGGGAGCTGAGGCAATACCAGGGAGTTTTCTCTTTACAGTTAATTTGCCATTTAATTTCAGCTGAGTTCCAGGCCCCCTGATCCTGTCCTAGTCTGCTCTTCTCCTGGTTGGAAAGGTACTCCTGTTCCCTCTTCCTGGCTGTAATCTTGCATTGCATGTTGGAATAACATATCCCAGGGCATCTCCAGCTCAACCTCTGACCAGGATTTGGCTGGTCCTTTGCTTCTCTGGCTTGTGACCTCCCAACGTTACGGTGGGAATGGGGAGATCCTGTCCCTGCAGCACTCAGTGTCTCATCCTGAAACACAGTGCAAGCACAGGAATTAAGTTTTAATCCTTGGACCTGTCATGGAGAAGGTGAAGAATGCAAAGAAGAACGGGTATCTGGGATTGTATTAAAATCTAACAGATGTTTCTATATATCTTTTCCATTAATCTGCTGCTGATAATATAGTCAATGGCTATTTGACAGAAGAATAGTAATAAAATAGCAAACTCTTATATTCATTAAGGTAATCAAGAAGAAATAATGCAGTCAGCATTTATGGATTTGTTGGTACCTCACAGAGAAGAAAAACTGATTTAATGGAATTAATTTTCTGTTACCATTACCAGGATGTCATAAAAACGTGCAGAGGTTTGACAATCTGAAATTACAGTGGTTCTGGAGGGTGTTAACCTTACCCAAGGAGGAATGGTTAGAAGTGGTGGTGACTGCAGAGCAGTGTAAGCAGCAGCATGAGAGCCTTTGCCAAGGGAGAAAACACACAGAACTGCCTCAAAAACTGCAGACCTGCTGGTTCAACCCTGGTGCCACTAAAGCCCAGGACAGGGCAGCCTCCTTGCTTGCTTTTGCTGGTGAAACCCATAATACACATTTGATTTTCTTCCCTTCAGACATTGCACTTTGCAAAGAAACCGCTGATTATTTACTTCCTTTTCTTTTTCCTGCTGTAAAGATGGAAAGTTTAGGAGCCCCACATGTGGTATTTTTAGAACCAGTGCTGTATTGTTGCTGCCCTGGCACTTCTATCAGTTAAAGCAATAAAACATCTGAGTTGCTGTCCTAGTCAAGTATTTTGATCCCTTCAGAATCTGAAGCAGGTTTCTAAATGAAAGATAAATTTAGCTATGTTTATTTTTCATGCCTAATTTAACTCAAATATAAGAAGACAGTCTGATTTAATAATCTATTCAGCATTACAGAAAATTGGTGATTTTAAAAGTCTCTAATTAAATATTCTAAGATCCTGTTTCCTTCCACTGCATCAGAATGAACCTTTTTTTTATGTATTACAAGTTTGTGGTTTTTTGCAAACATTCTGAACACAGAGCTCAAATTATCCCAGACTTTTAGCATATCCTTAAAAACTGATTAACATACTCCATCTGTTGGTACGCCGAGCAACTGTCCAAATGAGCAACATTTCCATGGAGATTTGTAAAACTACAGCTTAAGTAGGAAAACAGCTCTAGCAGGGGAGCACTGGGGTGTTTTATTGCAATATGACTGTGGCAGCTGGAGATTGTCTTGCAGAGTGGCCACCACGTCCTCACTTCAGAGCAGTGTCTGTTCACATTTTGGGTCAGTAAAAATAGTCCATTTCCCATTCAGCACATTCCATGAGTGCCCAGGGGTGGTCATTTCCCAGGGAACAAGGGACAGGACAAGAGGAAACGGCCTCCAGCTGTGCCAGGGGAGGCTCAGGTTGGACATCAGCAGGAATTTCTCCCTGGAAAGGGTGGTCAGGCCTTGGAAGGGGCTGCCCGGGGAGGTTTGGAGTCCCCCAGCTCTGGAGGTGTCCAGGGAAGGACTGGCCGTGGCACCCAGTGCTCTAGGCTGGGTCAGAAACATCTCTTTGCCATCTCTACTAAAGTGTAACTTTGGCTGCAGAACTCAATTAAGGCCTGTTGACCTCCAAGGCAAATGTTTGCTGTATCTCTGAAGGGTGAAGGTGGCACTGGAGCAGCTGGAGGAGGAGTTGAATGGAATCAGTTCTGGGTTTTAGAGCTGAAATGGGGTTATGTTTATTTATGGCCACCTGAGGTTTGGAAATCGTTCTGACAATAAGTGCTTTGGAGTGAGGTATCAGAATCAATCTCTTCCAACATGTTGCTTTATGAGAACAGACCAGGGAACATCTGGGGCTGACTCACCAAATGCCAGCCCAAAGAGCAGACCTGTATCCAGGGAACTGGGACTGGCTTGAAGCTGCCCCCCAGGCGGGGAGCAGGGAGCACACGTGTTCCTGGGAAGCAGCTGGGGAAGCACAGGGCAGAGTTTGGCATTTTGGAACAAGGTGCTTTCTCTTGACAGCATTTCACAGAAGAAAGTTTGTTTTCTCTTTTAACAGCAGCTCCAAGGGGCTGGTGGGGTTCCTGGAACAGCAAATGACATTTCCAGCAGGGATAAAACCACAGCTGTTGGCAGGAGCTCCCGTAGGTTATTGTGGATAATCACTGGAAAGGCAAAGCATCGATTTGGTCTGCTCTTTGCAGGGAACTGTCCGTGTGGGAATGGAGAGAGAACGGTGCCCTGGCAAGGGCTTTGTGCTGAGCTTCCCAGAGGAGCTGATGGTTCGGAGCTCCTGAGCTCCTGGGGATGCAAATCAGGCTGGGCATGCCCAGGGCAGAGGTGGGGGGATCCAAATGCCCCCTTTCCCTCGGGCAGGGCTGGTTGCAGGAAGGGCAAAGCACTGCTGTGGATTTCCCTGGAAGGAGAGGAGCTCCAGAGCAGCAGAGCTGCAGCCAGGCTGCTGCAGCAGCTGTGGAAGGAGGTGGCCTGGGGAGCAAGATGAGAGGCAAAATGAAGAATATCCTCGGAGATGGGGTAGCATGGCCTTGGAGCGGGTGCAGGAGGCCTGTGGGCATTCCCTGCTCCTGGAGGGAAAGGTTCTTGTGCTGGGAAGAAGCTCAGCTGGAGTGCAGACAAGTATTTTAACACAGTGGGTTGCGGTTCTGTTGTCTCACGTTGTGGTTTCACAAAACATTCACCCTCAATTACTGTTTCTTTGTTGCTGGGGAGCACAAGCAGAGGAGGAAAATAATAATTTAAATTTAACTCTGCTAAATATACATGAGATTTCCTGGGACAAAGAAAAGACTTCTGTAGCTTGAGGGGGTGTTGCTGTGCCAGATTTCAGAGGCTCTACTACAGCCAATAACATTCTTAGAGCAGCTTAGTTGGAAGCATTTTTATAACATTTTTTTAGGCAACACAAATACAGCCATTGCCTCCAGGAGTGTGTGGGGTTGCTCTGGAAGTCACAGCAAATATATCTGTGGGTGCTGATTGTTATGGATTTATTTACGGGAATTAGAGAGAGTCCAGGGTGATACAAGTTAAAGATCATGCCCTTAAAATTTAAAGAAAATGTATGAAAATGTATAAAAAGGTATTCCTGGTCTCTCTTGCCCCAGATGGTTGTGTTCACAGTACATACATTTAGATATTCCAAGGGCAGGTGCTCTGTGTTTTCCCTTTCCCCAGGATAATGAAATCCCTTCCTTAGCTCTGGCTGCTGGAATTGCCTTGGGATGAAGGCTCCAGCTGCCAAATGATGCCAGTGACAGCAGGTTCAATTTAACGGCATTTCCTGGGTCAAACAGGTAGTAGACAATTCTGCAATAAACATGTCCTATTAAAAAAATCTTCTGTCTGGTGCTTTGTGTTGTACTGAGGCACTTTCTGATAAATGGGTGTTGGCTTCATGGAGCATTTTTTTAAAGGCTTAATCTGATAATAAGAGTGCTGCTAAAAGAACTGATTTCTGAAGTGGTTGGGATGGTGGCAGCTTTCTATTTGTTGTTGCCTGCACTGAATTTGATAACAGCTTGAGGCCAACATTTTAAGGCATTTAAGCATCCCCAGCTTCATCAGGGAATCTTCTGCTCTATACATCAAAAAAACCCCAGTTTTGCCATAAAATGTAAAGGTTTATGTAAAGGTTCACAGAACAAAGTCTCAGCCTGTCCTGGTTGTGCTCTGGACTCACAGCTGGGAACTGATGTTTCTGCTTTAACCTTAAATATCCCCAAACTCACCTTAGAGGAACAAGTGGGGGCTCATCAGCTGCTGGGGGACTCTGCTCCTTGGGGGGGACAGGTTTGCACCAGGGAGGGGGGGGATGTTTGGGGGGTCAGAGCTCAGACCGGTGGGCAGGTTGGGAAGTGCCACTCCACCCAGTCAGCCTTTCCTCGGAGGAGAGGTGCTCCGTGGCTGAGTCCTCAGGACACCTGCAGGACTCGAGAATATTCTGGATTTTACACCCTAAACCTCTTGTTGTCAAGCTCAAGTTGAAGTTTTCCTGGCCCCCTCCCCACATCCCTGTCTCCCAGGGGCTCTGTGCTGTACCAGGGCGGTTTGACCAGGAGTGTGGAGATTTCTCACTCCAGCTCCTGAGCTCTGCTCTGACCAGCACCAGCTGCTTCCCACAGAGACGATTTAGGACTTGGGTTCGATGGTCCCTGTGGGCCCCTTCCACCTGAGGATGCTCTGTGACCCCATGGTCCGAGGTCTGGGTGCCCAGCTCTGTGCCCCAGCCTGGCATCCCAGCACTAGGTGGTGCCAGGCGTGAGGAAGGGAGATCCAATTCCACGGGCGCTGGAGCGAGGAAGAGCCATAAAACTGCGCTGCAAACAATGCTCGTCAATTATGGCCTAAGTACCGGGCTGCGATAAAATCAGCAATTAAGGCCGAATGCTTGTTAAGGACTGGAAGATGGAAAGAGAGCTCAGTGGGCCGTGAGCAGCGGGGCTGATTCCTCTGCTCCCCCAGCTCAGCACAGACACTGCTGCCATTTCCCGCTCCGGGAGACAGCTGGAGATGGCAATTCCCAGGGAAGAGCTCTCAAACGCCAGTAATGTGCTGCAAGCAGGACATGATGAGTCCTGTACCCCAGTGCAGGAACACCCTTGTCTCAGGAGCCCAGCTCCTTGTGCAGTGTGTGCTCCTGGTTAGCCCACAGCAACAGCTGGGTTGAAAACCACTTCCATGGAGTGCTGAGAGCTCAGACAGCCTGTGCAGGGAAGAGGTGGGACGAAAGGACACCCTGGGCAGTCTCCCAGCTCACTGGCACACCTGGATCAGGGGGATGGTTTACAGAAGCCAGAAAAGCTGGACATGCTGGGTCCTTCCTCAGTGGGACAGCGTGCAGGGTACGTGCTTTAATGTGGACGGGTTGAATTCCCAAGTCTCTTCCAGGTCTGTTAACACAAATCACTGCAATGACATCCTGGGCTCTGATCCTAAAGGGAGTGAAAGCAGACGTTGTGTAGATGTTCCCCCAAAGGCAAAAGGAGTATTGACCCAGGATTAGGAAAAGCTGACATAGGGCAGTAATGGGATACATTTTCAAGAGGAAATGATTCCATTAAGTCCAGGGAAGTGCTTGTGTCCTTGGAAATCAGAGCTGACCTGAAGTACTGTGTCCATCTAGGACACTCAAAAACTGAACAGTCCTTGATGTGCTAAATTAGGTTACAAAGCATTTGAATAAAATTTCCAGAGAAAATTCACATTCCTTACCTGTCTGACTGTGGTTCTCCCCATTCTTGCCTTTGCTCCTTGTCCTCTGCCGTGCTCCCTCGACAGAATTTGTATTGCTCTCCAAGTGCCAAATTGTTCCCTCCAGTCAGTGGATTTTTTTTTAATGTTCAGTCTAATTAAGGCCTCGGAGCCAAGATACGCAGAACAAGGGGGTCAATTGTGCTCCCACTTGCGTGGTGCGAGCCCGCAGTAACTCCGTGGAATGCAGTGAATTTCCATCAGCCCCATAGAGCTGCTCTGGCCAGGCTGGGGGGGCCAAACCTCCCAGAGCATCAGAAGGCCTCTGAAGACAATCCATTACCATGGGGACCTTCTCTCAGGGAGCTGTTACGTGGCACGGGAACGAGAAAAGGAACTCCCTGGGAGCCAGCCAAGCTGCCCCATTGCCGGGGTGTCCCGGGGAGCACTGCTGGGGGGGTCTGGGAGAGGGAAAAGGAGGGTGGGTGGGCATAGGGGAACATCCTGAGTGGCCACAGCTGCTTTCCCTCTCTGGGAGATCACAGAGTCACAGAATCACAGAAACACTGAGGTTGGAAAAGCCCTCCCAGCCCATGGAGTCCAACCTGTGCCCGATGCCCACCTTGTCATCCGGCCCAGAGCACTGAGTGCCACTCCAGGCCTTCCCTGGACACCTCCAGGGGTGGGGACTCCACCAGCTCCCTGGGCAGCCCCTGCCAAAGCCTGACCACCCTTTCCATGAGAAATTCCTCCTGATGTCCCACCTGCCCCTCCCCTGGCACAGCTGGAGGCCGTTCCCTCTCCTCCTGTCCCTGTTCCCTGGGAGCAGAGCCCGACCCCCAGCTGGATCCCCCCTCCTATCAGGGAGTTGCAGAGCCAGAAGGTCCCTCTGAGTCTCCTTTTCTTCAGGCTGAGCCCCCCCAGCTCCCTCAGATGCTCCTCAAATGACCAAATGCTCTCTGCCAAACATGACACAAACCTTCACCTGTGTCATCCCGCCTGCCCTGGCGGTACCTGTTGCACACACAAAACATTCCATGTTGCTGACTGGGAGAGACACAAGGGATTTCTTCCAAACTCAGCATCTCTCTCTTAGAAGCAGAGTGGGGCTGGTGCCTCTAACCCCACTCCTCCTTCTTGCAGGGTGTGTTAGGAGTTCAGTTCTTGTTCCTCTGAGGAGGAAAAGTGATGCAGCTTTTCACGGCAGCTGCTTTCCTTTTCTGCCTTGTAAATGCTTTTTCCACTGGACAGCAGTTGGCACATCAAGAGCATTCCTGGGGGAACAGAGAGATCAGGAAGAGGAATGATTGTCAGGGCTGCTTCAGCAACGGGCCCAGTTTAATGAGATGGCTGCGACCCAGGCGGGAGGTTGAGTAGTGAAGTGATGCGAGTCGGGGAGGAGAGGATAGGTCACGTAAATAACATCACGGGAGTGTTTGCTGTGAGCCAGCAGAATGTGAGTCGGGAGACATCTGTCTTTGTCAGGGAGTCCTGCCGATCCGTTTCTCCATGGATCAGCTGCACGTAAACTTAATCTGCTTATGCAGCACGGAGTGACTGAGATGCCCTCGATGCCCTCATCTCATCCCTGCATCCAGAGAGTCTCCAAATCCCAGGGGAGCGCAAATTCCATCTGTGTTTGGGGCATGACCACCCATCATGCCTCTCCTTTCCTCTTCTCCTCTGCAAGGCATTGGGTGGGACAGGATTGAGGGACAGTGAAGTCCTGCCTGAGGACACTTCTAGTGGAAGATGTCCCTGACCTTTGAGGTCCCTTCCAACCCAAAGCAGTCTGGGACTCTGGGGTTCTATGATGTGGGGTGGAAGCCTGTGGCCTGAGAGCCTCAGTGTCACTTCAGGGTGTCTGGACCTCTGCCCCAGGTGGCCAAGGGGGTCACACCTATGTGTGTCCTCCAAGCCCTGCTCTGGGCTCCATGGGTGACTCCTTGTCCTCGCCAGCAGGGACGGTGTCAGCCAGGCTGCTTCAGGAATCTGCTCTGACCATCAGCTCTCTGTGACCCCAGGTGAATCCACAGGAGCTCAAATGCCACAACAAGGAAAAGAAGAAAATCTCTATTTTGTCCTAATTTAAAATCAGCCAAAGTGTGGAGGTTGTGAGGTTCAGTTCATGTTTGTAAACATTGGTAAGAAATGTGTAACTTCACCTGCATCCCTGTTTTATTTATTTCATTTAGGGCATCATTCATAATACCTCATCCTTTATTTTATAGCAGCATTTATCGTCACATTGCAAGGGCCAGTCAGAATTAATCCATGATGCTTCCCTCTGATTCATTTCTAGACAGAAACCCCGGGAGATAATTTACATTAAATATGGTTGTTCTTTACCACCTTGCTTATCACCTTGCCTGATGGGCCAGCACAATCAGTTCCCTTTGGTACGTAATGCTGCCTCCAGGGCCACCTAGGAGAAGATGCAGGGGCTGTTGGACTCTCAGGGAGCTCCTCAAGGTCTGTACTCTGTAATTTCCCGTCACAAACGTGTGCAAGGTCATTGCTGAGGGGATGATTCACGCTGGGCTCCCAGGACACTGCTCCCTGCTCCTGCAGAGCTCTGCAGCACCGAGCTGCACATTGGGCACGTTCCAATTCAGTCTGGAACATCCATGTGAGCAAAACAGCCCATGGTCAGGACACTCCTCTGGTGCTTCCTCACAGCAGAGCAGGGAGACCTTGGAGGGAAGCCTGTATTTCCATGGGGCAGCATTTGGGATGGGAAGGGCTGGGGTCAGCCTGCACACCTGTCTGTGAGTCCTTGGCTTCCCTGTTCCAGCTGGATTTCTGAGATCCCAGTCACATGCACCCCCTTATTTAGCTTTTCTCTCTGGAGGAGCCCATGGCCAGTGCATTCTGAAAGTGCTTCCTGCTGATTGCTCTGCCTTCCCAGCTGCATTTCAGCAGAGCAGCCGGGCAGCCAGGGAGACCTCCCAGCCCTTGAACTGCTGTGTCCTCAGAGCCCCGTTCTTCCAAGCCCCCCATCCTCCCAGAGAGCTCTCTCCTTGCTCAGCACCACACGCAGCAACATCCCCTGCTCATCACCTGAGCACCTCCAACAGATTCTCAGACTCAACAAGTTAATTACATTAAAGTGTTTAAAAGAATGACTTTCAGAGCGAGACATGAGCAGAAAGCAAGATGCTTCTCCTCATCTAAGAGAGCAAGAGCCATGTATTATATCAGTTAATTGGTTCAGCTAAACCCTGGGTAATTCAGTTACTCCAGAGTGAGTGGGATTTAATAACAAACCCTTCAGTGGATAGCAGCCCAGCGCCCGGGCTGTGTGAAGGTGTGCAGGCAGGGCTGTGTGAGGATGTGCAGCAGGGCTCTGTGCAGGCAGGGCTCTGTGCAGGCAGGGCTGGGTGAGGATGTGCAGCAGGGCTCTGTGCAGGGCCCTGTGTGGTGCTGCAGGTGTCTTCAGCCACACACCAGCCACCAAGGGCATGATCCTGCCTGGATAAATGGAGGAGCAAACAGCAGGCACCCAGAGAGGAGTAATTATTCCTGGGGACCTTTTCACAAAGGTCATCCTCAGATGGTTTTAGTGCAGCCTCTCAAGCCTGTGCCTGAAGACGGTCTCTGTTACAGTGATCTACATTTTTAGCCCAGTTTTTCCCAGAATGAAGTGTTTCAGTCACACCATCTGGATGTCTGTACAGCTCCCCCCCAGAGCCTTTGTGCCTCCTGGAGTGTGCAGGGCTGGAAATCCTGGATCCCAGCCCCCAGAAGGGGCTGATGGTTGTGAGACAGGCACGGGGTAATTGTCCCATCCAGCTGAAGGGTGAGGGAGGACTGGGGACCCATCAGAAGGTGTGTGCAGGGGCAGGACCCATCACTTTGGAAATCAGGAGTCTTTGCTTCTGCTGTTCACTGAATTGCTGTTCTTCCTCCCCAAAGAGACACTTTCAGCTGTTCATTTGGAGATGTTTTTGCATGTAGGTAGGGCAGTCCCTGTATTGTAGGGATTTCAGCCTTTCTGAGCCTGAATCCACAGCCCCCTGTGCTGGGACCTGCTGTGCCCTGAGCCCGGCTCAGGCCATGGGCACTTCCCCTGCTGGTGAAACACTGCTGACAGATTTATTTCTCTTCCCTGCAAGGTTCGTATTCTGCCCACTGCACATTGTTCTTTCAGTGTCTTTGTGCCAAGTTTGATCTTGAGGCCTCTCTTTAATTTGGGCCAGATAGTCAAATGCCTGATAGAAGTTCTGAGTTACACCGACCAAGCTCTCTACCTAATTTAGATTTGTGTGTGATTTCAAAGCAAAGGTCAGTTGTTCCACAGTGCTTGGGAGGACTGTTTATTCAGATGTACAAAAAGATTCATTTTTAACACTAAACAATCAACTTCTTATCAGTTTTCTATGGAGAAAAAAATAAGACAATCACCCCCCCACTCCACCCTTTGCATTAACACAAAATCCAGCATCTACAAGACTGGGAAATGCTTTGAAATGTAGTACTGTGGGGGGAGGGTGTTAACAGATTGGTTTTGATATATTTCAATATTTTTCAAAAATTATTACTACTGAAGTTTTCTTTGAAAACCAGGATTGAAGTGCTTCCCTCTGTCTAGACTATTTCATGTCCTTTTCAGTGCCTTTTTATGCTGGGAGTTTCATGGCAGCAGCCTGGGAGCACAATTCCCTTGCCCTGGAGGAACAGCCATCAAGAAAAGAGAAGCGCTGAGGTTGTTTATGCTCTCATGCAACGTCAGACCCACATAGGACAACTCCTGCTCTCCTTAATGGCATCTGTCTCAGGCAGAGTTCATGTAAATATCCTGAAAGCTTTCATATCTAACTGCTGGTGAATCTACTGGAAGCTGATCCACTCCCTTTCCTTCTGCAGCTCTGGAACACAGAATCAGAAGAGTTAAGTTCTTTGCCTGGTAGAGGACATGCTAGAAACTGCTGGTTTGAAAAGATTAGGCACAGTAATTAAAGCATAATTGCTATTAATAGTTGTCTTCCTAATCAGACTTATCTCTCTATTGCTCCTTACCTCCGAGGATTTTTCCTTCTTTGTTGTTTTCTGGAGAAGTGTTTGGGGACTATCACCAAATCAAACTGGGGCTCTCCCTGGCAGCACCGGGGCCCAGCCCTGGGCACAGGACAAGGCCCTCTGCTCACCCCAAGGAACCAAACTGCTTTTAGCACTGTATCTTACTCTCTCATTCCTTTCCAACCCGCTTTCGAGCAGCGCAGTGGTTTGGGTGGCTCTTCCCTCGTGTTTGTGTGGTTCACTCGGCTGGAGGTGTCTGCTCTGACCAGAGTGGGAGCCAGAGCAGGAGCTGCTCCTGCCTGATGCACCTGTGCCTTCTGCCAGCAAGGCTGGGGGGAGGACAGCTCGGGATCTGGGAATTCCAGCCCTCCACACAGCATCTGGGGGGACTTTAGAGTCCAGCACAGGCCTGTCTGGTGCCAGCTGTGCTCCTCTGAGCTGTGCTGGCCCGGGGCAGGGTCGGGGGTGCTCAGTCAGTCCCTTCTCTGCGTCACTTTGTGCAAAGAGAACAGATTTTCTTTGTCTTGCTTTTATCTCTCCTGCACACTGTCTCTACCCCCCTCCTCTGTGCTTCCTCACTTTCTGTCATTCCTGTCTCTACTTGCCTCCTTTCCTTTTTTCCTTTTCCAATATTCACGTTGCCCCTGAGTGCAACCGTGCAGCTACAGGAGAAATCCCCAAACAATCTGCCAGCCCTTTGAAGAAGGGCTGTGTTCTTCCATGTCAGCTTAATTACTGTGTCCCACTGAGGACGCCGAGGCCTTCTGGGAGGGGAGAGCAGAGGCAGCTCTGAACGCTGGATTCAGGCTGGGATGTGCCCGGGGCACTGCAGGGCTCCCGTGGGACACTGCCTGTCACCTGCCCTCCTGTCACCCTGCCTGTGCCTCCTGCATCTTGTGTCGTGTTTGGTATGGGCTGGGTTCTCACCTGTGATCTGGAGGAGTGCTGAGCAGAGTGCTCAGCAATCAGCACCTTCTTCAGTGCTTGGCTGAGCGGGGTCAGAGCTGGCCGTGCCCGCAGGAACAGAACACCCCATGAGCAGTCCCTGGGAGCAAGTCCTGCCTGGTGAGCTCCCTGCACCCTGCTGGCTCTGCCCCTCTTACCTGGCCACTGCCAGTATCGACAAAATGAACTTCTCAGAGCTTCGGTTTTGTGGGAGAATTTGTGGTTCTCACTGCTGAACGCCTTTCCTGGCTAAACACTGTGATTTCCTGGAAATAGCATCAAGTTGTCGTTAATGGGCCTGACCCAGTGAGAAACTGAGCTCACTTCATTCCCACTGACTTCCTTAGCAAGTGAATTATTCATGTATATTTATATAAAATACAGTAAATATAAAATAATATACAACATTAATAATACAAAATGAATATATTAATTTATATGAAATATTGTGCATATAATATATTAATAAATATTAATATGTTCATTTTACTTTCACAGCCTACCATCACGTCTGCCCTTGTTATGAGGGCTTGCTTTAGTGATAGAGGGGGCAAGGGAAGTGATACACGGGCTTGGACCAGGCTTAGCTCACTCCCCATCCCAGTCAGGCCGAACCAGAGCATCACCTGCCCCTCTGGAAGCAGAGCCCACAGCCCTGCTCTGTTAACACTGAGCTGCAAATCTCAGTTGTTTATTAAAGACAGTGTTTTGGGCTGGCCTGTGGATGCTGTGTGCATCAAGCCAGCATGTTTCTGGAGCAGACAGGGTCACATCAGCTCCATGCTTTTACAGAAATAGCTCCCAGATGTAACCATTGTGTCACAGCACATTTAGGAAATTTGGCAGAACTGCAGGATGTGTGGGGTTTGTGTGCGTGAGGGGAACTCTGTGCCTCAGCCTCCTCTCTGACCTGTCCCAGCCTCGTGGGCTTGGTGTCCTTGCATGGTTTGGGACCACAATGAACAGCCCTGGGTGGTGATGACACAAAGACAGGGCCTGAGTTTTCCTCTGCTGGCGTAGACAGGGCATGGAAACAGAGTCAAGGCATTTGAAGCCTCCCAGACACGTGAAGAAGGGTGTTTGGCAGCCAGCATCTCCTCAGCCAGCCACTTGGAAGTCCACAGAAATAGAGAATTCCAGCTGGGCTTCAGCAATATCTGCCAGAGAACGCTGGTGGTGGAGCAGCATCCCCTCCAGTGCTGGATGGGCCACAGAGCTCCCGTGTGCTGCACCATCCCCACCCCAGGGAGCTTCAGCTCTGCTCAGCACAACTTCTGTCCCCACAGGGACTCACTCGTGTGCTCTGTGGGGCTCTGGCAGGGGTCAGACATCGACTGGGCAGTTACCTGTCCACACACAGAACCACTGCAGAAGCACATCAGCCTGCTCTGCTATTTACCTGGGATTTCCAATCTCAAGGGGAAAACGAGAACAAAATTATTTCCCCCTTTGCAACTATCTGACATTTTTTCACGGCCTTTTAATGCTGGTAGATGGTGTTACAAGAGTCCAAGCATGCTTAGAGCAGGTCTGGTAAATGCTTTCATTCCTCCAGCTGCTGGGCACCAAACACCTCTGGGGTCAGCCACGTCGGGCAGGGTGAGGCTCAGCGGTGACAACCAGCTCCCTCTGCAGCAGGACTGCTCTCCTGTATGTCAGACCTGCCAACCCTCTAAAAGTGGGGGGAAATAATCCTAAGCCTTTGCAAAGAGCTTTCTTTTTTTTTTAAAAAAAAAAAAAGTAAAAAAGCCACACAAGCAAAAGGGCATCTCAGGTTTTTCGCCGGCCGTGCGCGTTTGCAGCCATCGGGTCATGTGGTGAGCGATGAGCAGTGACACATCGGAGCTCCGTTCCATCCCCTGTCACAGGAGGCAGCCTCTGAGGGGGGTTTAATCACAGCACTGCGTTAAGAAAGGTTTTTCTCCTCGTGGGGGTAAATAACCCAGCTTGCAGAGTCTGGGGAAGCGGTTTCCAGTGGGGATCCCTGGAGCCCTCTCATGGGTCACCAGACAGGTTTCCAGCTCATCAGAGCTCATCCCAGCGTGCACAGTGAGAGGCAAAGGCCAGAGCTGGTGGGGACACAGCGTCCTGAGCTCTGCCACCAGCCAGGGTCACCTCTGTTGGGCGTGGCAGGAGCAGAGCAGGTCCCTTGCATCGTGGGCTCTGTCCTGGGGGCTGGGTGCTCATGTTCCTGCCTCCCAGCCCGTGTCAGAGAACAGAGGTGAGGCTGGGTCACTCCAAACCCCAGGAGATGTTGGTCTCCACGTCTTGCCTTGCTCTGGAAGGAACAGATGTAACCTATTTGTTGGATGTCTGAAGGGCATTAGGAAAAGGTCAGTGGTTAGAATGTGGATGACGTGCTCCAAAAGTGCATTGAAATAGCACAGTTCATTAAGCTCTGAGGAGCAGAATGTTTGGAGTTAAGGGGGAATTGCCTTTATAACCCCCTTCATGGCCCATTTTGTGTGGAGGAGTTTGAAATGGTTTGATACAGGTTTGCATGGGGATTTTTTGGCCTTGTTATAAAATATTCACACTGTAGTCAAGGGGACTGAAGGCAGCACTTGCAGTCTGCTCCTGTGACTGACGAGTGTCCATGCCCTGTCTCTATTCCTCTTTTTTCCAATACACAGGCAATGGTGGAGCAAACACCACCAGTGACAAGCAGAGTCTGTCAGCACATCTTCAGAGCCCTGTCTTTGGGAAACCATCCTTGGAAAGAACAGATTGTCTTCAACAATTTGTCTTCAACAGATTGTCCTCAGCCGCCTGAAGGAGAGAGGAGTGGATTTGCTTCTCCAACTCCAGATTGGAAACTCTGCCCCTGAGCCATGAAAGCAATGGCAGAAAACAGCTCCCTGTGTTCTTCTGAAAATAAAAGAGGGTTATAGCCTAAGCCAGTCAGACAAATAAGACCAAGTAAGAGCAATAAGACCAAATAAGACTTGTAGTTTAACAAGAGTGGCAGAAACTCCAGAAACACGATCTGCAGGGCAGGAGCCCCTGCTCAGCCTATACTGGAGTCCAAAGGATGAAGACAAAAGAACTCATCCAGTCTCCTCCAGCAGAATCAACACAGACAGCAAATGCATGGCAACCATTTCCTTTGGCCACGCTGGAGATCCAGTGCTCCAGGCACCTGCCTGTCCCAAAGCAAACCCTGAGCAGCACCGTGGCAGGAGCTGCAGGAGGTTTCACGTCCTCCTGTCTCTGAAACACGGAGGAGTGGTATGGCAGCTCCCTCACCTGGAAGTGTCTGGATGTCAGGACTGTCAGTAATTCTTCCCAAAGGCAGCCACAAAGTGCTGTGCTGCAGGGGGTGCTCCGTGGTGAGGGTCGAGGAGGCTGCTGGGTGCAGGACACTGCTGGGTGCAGGACACTGCTCAGTGCAGGACACTGCTGGGTGTGGGACACTGCTGGGTGTGGGACACTGCTGAGTGCAGGACACTGCTGGGTGTGGGACACTGCTGGGTGCGGGACACTGCTGGGTGCAGGACACTGCTGAGTGTGGGACACTGCTGAGTGCAGGACACTGCTGGAGCCTCCTGCGTGGTTGTGTTATCCCAAAATGAACAGGGCAGTTCTGGAGCTCCTTGCCCTGTGTACAGCTGGTAGCTGAGTGCTACCAGCAATGGACTTGAACTGGGCAGGAGGGGCTTTACCATCACTCTTTATGCTGCTGAACTCCCTGAAGTGCTGCAAGTGCAGCATTTGCTGTCCTGTTTGCTCGCTCCCCGTGAGGCACAGGTCAGCTGTCTCGGTGGAGGCCAGGGGTGCTGGTGCTCCGGGATGAGTCAGAGTCTCCAGGCAGGGCCGCTGCCCATCCATGACTCACTGTGCCTTCCTGGGAACTGCATCCACGCAAACGCTGCGGAGGATCCAGGTGTCCTGTGGGTGCTCCCGCGGGGGCCCTGCTGGGGAGAGGCTGCCACGCTGAAGGTGCTGGTTAGGGTGGCTGTGTGGGTCTGTGTCTCTGGGTCCGCTGAGCCCCTCGCCCGCTGCCCTCGGGAGCCCCCACCGAGGGCCCTCCTGCCCCGGGGACGCGGGGGGCGGGCTGTGCTCCCGCCCTCCTGCGATGCTTTTTTTAGGAGCAGCTCTGCACGGCATCGCTAAACCTGCGGCTGTCATTTGGCAGTCACGAAGTCAGGCAGAGCCGGGAAGGCAGCGCGGGTGGGAGCAAGGCATGAGCTGCTGCAGCAAACAGCTCTGCAGCAGCCCTGCCTGAGCTCGGGAATGCTCGGCAATGCTCCGGTATCCCAGTGGCCCTGCTCTGGTATCCCAGTGGCCCTGCTCCGGTATCCCAGTGGCCCTGCTCGGGTCAGAGCTGCGCTCACCTGCCTGGCGGCAGCGCGTCCCAGCGGCACCCAGAGGCTGCTGAGCCTTTTCCAATACACCGGGGACGAGTAATTTGCCCCCCCCGCAACATCTCCCACTTCAGTGCCGGTGCTGGAGAGGGTCCCGGCTGCCCAGAGCCCCTCCACGAGGAGGAGGAGGGGGAGGAGGACGGGCCCTGCTCTCACCTGGATACTGTTGCTTGGGAAACCACACCCTCCGCGTCCGCTTATTCGCTACAGTGGTTCTGCCTTCCAAAAAGGCATTGCGGTGATGGGGCAGCCTCAAAACCAGCACAGGGGCAAGGAAAAGCACAGGGAAGGGCTGCAAACATTCTTGAATGTTTTGTGAGAACAAGTACCTAAAAATATTTATGTTTTTATGTGCAGCATCAGAGAAACAGACTTGAAATTATGTGTGTGTGTGCTCCAGGCTGGAGTCTGCTCCAGCTGGAGCCTGTTGGGATTTGGAGACAAAATTCTGACCCCACAGAAATGTGTGGTGAGCTCCTCTGGCCTCCCAGGACCAGGGTTTTGCTGGGGACCAGGAGGAGCACTGGGAGGCCTTGGCCAGGCTCTGCTCCTCACCCACCCCTCTGCTCCCACATGGATCCTCCAGGCACATTTATACCTGGGAGGTTTTAACGGATGGATTTGTGAGAACGGGCGGCTCCAGGGTCAGGTTGAAGGGAGGATTCCGTGTGCTGGGAAGATGTGAAAAGGTGGGAGACACGGAGGGGTTCCTGGCTCCGCTCTGTGTGCAAGGGGAGGGTGAGGAGAGCTGCCCCCTCCCACGGTGCTGGGGGGACCCCTCCTGCAGCCACTGGAGCATCTGCTCCTGCAGCGGGATGAGGGATTGCATTTCCACATCAAACTTCCCAGAAGGGCTCTCTCCTGCTGGAACAGAGCTGGACAGCCTGTGGTGCTCTCCCTGTTGTTACAGAAACCTGTTCTACCAGGAGAGAAATCCAGGCTTCTTTTAAAAATTCATGATTTCCTCTTAATAAAAGTTTAGGAGGAGTAAGTGCCTCTCTCAGAGGGCTCAGTCTGTGTGTGATTCATCAGGGCTTCCCTTGGAAGCTGTTCCCATGACGTGCAGCTCGTGGCTGCCAACAGGAGAGCCAGGAATGCTGGAGGGGAGTTTGTCCCAGGGTCTGGTGTTTGGGATGGTGGGAGGGAGTCTGGACACCTGTGTGCTCCAGGGAAGCTTTGCTGAGCACCAGCAGCTGGATCCTGTCCTGGAGGGGCTGCAGGGGATGGAAGGATGATCCCCCCAGCTCCAGCACTTGGGGGTCAGGAGGAGATGGAGAACCCGTGGGTACCCACAGGACTGGGGCCACCCTCCAGGAGTTGTCCCCAGGCTTGCTGGGCTGGGCACAGGGGACCTGGACCACACTGCATCCGTTCCAATGCACCAGCCCTTGTGCTCTGGGGGCAGCAGCTGCAGCTTCCTTGTAGGGTGTGGGGCTTTATTTTCCAGAAAACCCATCATTTTATCCATTCTTTTATCCATATGAGCTCAAGGATGCTCTTGGCTTTCTATCTTCTGAAAAATTGGACACTTCACTCAAATTTTCTCTGCCTTTTCCTGGGAGATAACCTTCTGGTTCCTGGGGAATTAGATGTGGCTTTTTACAATATTCAGGTGTTCAAATGGGAAAAGTGGCAGTGCACTGTGGGAGCCTCTGGGTCCTGCAGGTCACCCTTCCAGCTGGCAGCACAACCTTCCCTCTGAAATCACTCCCTGATCGCAAGAACTGGCACTTTCTGATATTCCTCAGTGATGACATTAATCATTTGCTATTTTTGTTCCCTCCGTCAGAAACATTCGGTAAAGCCTTTTTGTTTCTCTTCCCTTCCTCAGGCTGCTTTCCAGGCACTCCCAAGCCCCTCTCCCGGGCTGGAAGCATCCTCCCTGCCCTCCCAAACTCCGTGCTGTGGGATGGACTGGAGCAAGTGAGCAACCAACACCTTCGTCAGCTTCTCCACTTGATTCCGCAAAACCCCGGTTTGTAAATGGCAAAGCCGTGCTGTGGAGAAGAGCTGGGGTGGCAGCACCTCCTCCAGCCTGTCAGGGGCCGGCTGCACCCCGGGCAGCTCCGTGCTGTCTGCTGCAGAAATGGGTGTCCCACGTCAGCATCTGCACCGAGCCCCATCCAGCGCCAACGTCACTTCGATCTGACAGAGGGAGAAACATCTCTCTGAGCCACAGATCTCCCCACCCCAACTCCAGGACACGTAATTGCCACGCAGCCAGTACGTTTCAGGTTGCCATTACAAGTAATTTAGCTACCACGATATGGCAGCTTAATTTGCCTTATTTATCTCAATCATTCTGCATGAGGGAGGTAAATGCCCCGGCAGGATTTCACGTGGATGATCCGTCTCCTCTAATGTGGTTTCAGGTAAAGGCTGCACAAAGCATCCCTGCATAAGAATTCATCTTGCAGGCAATTGGCCTGAATTAAAACACCCAGAGCAGGTAAAGGGAACTTTGCCTCGTGGCTCTGAGCAGAGCCAGGGCTCTGATGTGAAGAGGTTTAGAAGTGTCTTACCTTTGAGCCCAGGAGAGGGGAAAGGCAGCACAGATCCCCCCACGGCCGTGGCCACGTCGTCCTGCTGAGCACGTACTTTGCTGCTTCTTCCTTTTTTTAGTTTGGAAATGTCAGCACTTTCTGTTCCCATGGGAACCCTGCCTTTTCCCTTGGCACGCCGCTGCACTGAAAGCTGCCGGGACTGAGGGGCTGTGGTCGCTCTGGAAGTGTGTGCCAGCCATTCCTGGCTCCTGCCCAGCAGGGAGGGATGGATGTGGCACCCCAGTCCTTTCCTGGGGTCCTGCCCCTCCGACCGCCCCTGGTGGGGCTGATCCCGGTGGCTCTTCCAGGGGCTTCCAGGGGCAGCTGCAGCCACGGTGTAAGTGGGAGAAGGGGCCAGAAGCTGATGGAAAACTCCAGTGGTAATCTCTGACTGTAATCTCTCATTACAGTTATTCTAATTATTCTAATTCTTTGAAGCAAGCTGGGGGTCGAGCTCTTCTCCCAGGCAACAGGTGACAGGACAAGAGGAAGTGGCCTCGAGCTGGGCCAGGGGAGGTTCAGGTTGGACACCAGGAAGAATTTCTTCACAGAAAGGGTTGTCAGACTTCAGAACCTTAATAATTCTGTGATTCTTCAAAGTACCCAGTGACCTCATGGGAGAGTATGGGATTTCCCAGAACAGAGGGAGCATGGTGGCCACATAAGCACTGTGGAGAAATCCCTTTCTGAGGGTGAAACTCACATTCTTAGAGTGATTTTGCCACTGTTACAAGTCTCCAAGTTAGGTGGGCTCCATTTGCTACTGGAAGAATTGGTGATGTGATAAAACACCAGCAACAGGTCGTGTGTGGCTCAGAGGTCGGTGCTCCCAGGGGGTCGAGTTCTGAACCTACGGATTAATCCAGGTCACCAAACACACCCAGCCCGCTGCTCCACGGGTGCCACGGCAGTTTTCTTCATTGCTCAGCTTTCAAATGCTGCTGCTTAAAAAAGCTCCTTTGAGAGCAGTGGGACGTGTGAAACAATGTGGAGCTGCTGACAGGTACCATGGCAATGGCTGTGCCAGGAGCTGCGCTCGCTGACTGAGCTCACTGCCACTCCATATTTATGAGTATTCCCACTCCTGAAGGATGCTGACAGCTCTTCCATGTGTTGCTAAGTCTCGGGCTGGGGGGTGCAGAGGGAATTTGGCCACAGCTCTGTCTGTGCCTGGAATGCAGGTCAGGGATGGTGGGAGCTGGGACAGGCTGAGGGACAGCCTGGGAAGTGACTCTGGGATTGGGGTCCCACCAGCCATGCGCTGGGATTGCCCTCACATCCCGCTGTTCCCAGCTGCCTTCGTGCCCCAGCCTGTCCCCTGACCCTGTGCCCAGCCCCTGTGCCCAGCCCCTGTGCCCAGCCCCTGTCCCCTGACCCTGTGCCCAGCCCCTGTGCCCAGCCCCTGTCCCCTGACCCTGTGCCCAGCCCCTGTGCCCAGCCCCTGTGCCCAGCCCCTGTGCCCAGCCTCTGCCAGCTGTCCTTGCTCACTGCTTGTTCAGGGAACCTTTGCCTTCTGCTCTGTCCCACCTGGGCTCCCTTTGCTTTACCCAGGCCCTTTCTGGGGGGCAGGCTGTGCCCCCCTGCCCCAGCTCAGGTGCTTTGTGCCCAGCAGGAACAGGTGAAAAGCCTCCCCCTCCTCAGCTCCATGGAGCTAGGACATGGACCACTGTGCCCTGGTCCCAGTGCCACCGTGGGGGTGGGGGTGACATCCCTCCCCAGGACACACCTGGCAGTGCCCGTGGTGGCAGCAGAGCCAGCAGGGCTGTGCCGTCCATGGTGCCCATCCAGCCCATCCCACAGGGCTGTGCCATCCGTGGTGCCCATCCAGCCCATCCCACAGGGCTGTGCCATCCGTGGTGCCCATCCAGCCCATCCCACAGGGCTGTGCTGCAGTGGGGCAGGTGCTGCTCCCTGCCCAGAGTGATGTGCTGAGCTCTGGGCAAACAGGCTTTCCGAGCAGGGAGGTTAATTGCTGTTTGCTTTCCAAGCCTTTATCTGGTTTTTAAGTCCTCTGCCTTTCATCTTCCCTCTCTGCTTTTTGAAGAACCATGTTCAGAAATCTGTTTGCAGGGCCCAAAGCAGCTGCAGGAGCAGGGCCAGGGAGAATTAGCAGAGGAGGCTCCTCACGGGCAGGAATCTGAGCTCCAGTGAGGCAGATTTGGTAGGGATGGGGTTTAGGGTGGGGGGGTCACCAAGCCCAGCTCCCAGGAGTGGCCTGGCCTTGTGAGCCCTGAGTGCTTCCTCTCTGCTCTCAGCTCCTCTGCTTTCACTCCCAGCCATCGGCACCATCTCTGCCTTTCTGGGGGAAATAAAAGCACCCTTAACCATCAGGTACCTGCCTTACAATAAAGATATTTATACACTGTAATAAAGGCAGCTCTCTGGATCCCATGTAAGTTAAGCAGATGGAGCTCATGGGGGGTTTTGCAGCCTCTCAGGGATTTCACTTGTTCTCTCTGTGCTCTCTGCACATCTCTGTTAAGCACTCAAGCACCAAACCCGAATGTAGATCTCCAGTGTTGGTCTAAACACTGGGTAATTGAATTTTCCATGGACAAATTCACTGCCCTGCTCTTCTGGTTGGTGGCTTTGTTTGCCACGAAGCATCCTGGATGCTCCTGGTGCATTTTTTTCCCCCCATGCCCTCCCAGGGCTTTCCAGGACCAATGTCCAACATCCTCCCCATGGCCCCGTGCCTGGGCACAGCCAGGTTCTTGCCCTCACCTTTCTCAGTTTCATTCCCAGCACATTCAAACCCTCTCTGTGTGGATGAGTGGAGCATTTTGGAGCACCGTTTGCCTCAGCTGCTCTTCCTTGTTAGTGGCTCTCCTGCCAGGCTCTTAATCATCCATATGTTTTATCAGCAGTGATCTTGCATTTGCTGACAATTTGCTGATTAGAAAAAACTCATCCCCAGTCCCTGGAGCCCCTCCCCAGACCGGGCTGTGCCTGGTGCTGCTGTGCCTGCTGCACCTTGGATGGCACAGCCCTGCCAGCTGCCAGTGCCACCTCACTGGGACCTCGAGGGGACCCCATCCTGACAGCCCCACGTTGGGGAGCAACAAAGGGCCAGAGGGCAGGGTTAGAAGGGATATTGGGAAGCAATCCTTCCCTGGGAGGGTGGGCAGGCCCTGGCACAGGTTGCCCAGAGAAGCTGTGGCTGCCCCTGGATCCCTGGAAGTGTCCAAGGCCAGGTTGGACGGGGCTTGGAGCAACCTGGGCTGGTGGAAGGTGTCCCTGCCCATGGCAGGGGTAAGACTGGATGGGCTTTGAGGTTCCTCCCAAGCCAAACCATCCAAGGATTCTGTGATTCCATGATTCTGTGAATGTCACTGAACTGCCCAAAAGGGCAGAGTGACAAGGATCCAGGTGCTGGCAGAGCTGGGTGGGCTCATCCCCCCACCCTCAGCCTGCATTCCCAGCATGCCAAGCCCCAGGTTTGTTATCCCAGTGACATCCAAGGGCACAGGAGTGTCCCAATGCCTCTGCTGCCCTTCCAGGTGTTCCTTGCACAGCTCTCACACATCACTTGCCTCTTCCCACCCAAAATGTGCAGTGACTGCTCATCCCTCCAAAATGCCAGGGATTATCCACTCCCTGCTGGCAGCCTCGTGACGTGTCTGCAAATGCCCAAATTATTGTCCTTGCTGGTCTCTCATGGCTGCAAGTGCCCAAAAGCCTGGATACAGAGTGAGGATAATAAAGCAGTAAATATCCAACCCAGGCACTTGAAGCTGTAGCTGTGGCAGCACCCCAGGAGTCCATTTTCTCCAGACAACAGGATTCTACTGGAAGCATTTTGAAGAAAGTAATTTTAAACATATTTAAGAGAAAAATTAAAGCAAGTTAAGGAAAGCAATGCCCATTGCCTGGAACATTCGCCGGGCAAATGCATTTTCCTTGCACGATGCCTGAGCACTGGAGGTCTGGGAGGATGGCTGAGGGTGATGGGCTCCTCCTGCTCTTTCCTTGGAAAACCCTGTGCAGCACCCCTTGGATTTGTGCAGTGTGAGTCTTTCCTCTTCCCACCACACCAGGAGGGTGTTTACAAATGGAAAGGAAGAGTTCCCAGCTCATTCCAGAGCCATGGAAATGCTCCTGCAGCCAAGGGGTGTGGTGACACCCGTCCTCCCGACTGTCCCCAGCTCCTGTACGACTCCCCCAGTTCACACTAGAGTAGAGACAGAGATCCACAGAGATCCCCTCCTGTCTGCCTGTTACAACATTTACAGAAACAGCCTGTAAATAGAATTGTGGGAATGTTTTAAATGGATTTCTGGGCTGGATTCAGAACTGTTCCCTATTTACATTCTCTAAATATAAACCAGAGTGTATCTTGCTGGCACAAAACTGCCAAGAGTGTTTTCCAGTGTTACCTCTGCGAGTACCCAGGAGGCTGGAAGTTGTATTTGCACTTTCAGGGACTGGGGATGCTCCTCTGCCAAACCAGTGACCCAGGGAGAGGAGGAGACCCTGCGTGTCCCAGCCAGCCAGGCACAGGCTGAGCTTCCAGCCTGGAATGTCTGTGCAAGCACACGGAGCAGAGCTCTCCCTGACACACTTCTGATCAGCTCTGCGAGCAGGAAAGGGGTTTGGAGCCATGGTTTGCTGGGAATTACTGACCTGAGCAGTTGCACAGGCAGAGTTAAGTATCTCTGCAGTATTTCAAAGTAAAACCAGCCAGTTACTTTAAAGGTATTTGGTGCAATAAAGGAATCATAAAATCCTGGAATGGTTTGGGTTGGGAGGAACCTCAAAGCCCATCCAGTCCCACCCCCTGCCATGGGCAGGAACACCTTCCACTATCCCAGGCTGCTCCCAGCCCCGTCCAGCCTGGCCTTGGACACTTCCAGGGATGGGACAACCACAGCTTCTCTGTGGGCTTCTCATGGGGCAACCTGTGCCAGGGCCTGCCAGCACCCTCCCAGGGAAGGATTGCTTCCCAATATCCCATAACCCAGCCCAATATCCCATCTAACCCTGCCCTCTGGCAGTGGGAAACCATTCCCCCCTTCTCTCCAGGCCCTGAGCTGTGTCCCTGCTCCTTGCTGGGCTCTCCTCAGCCCCTGCCCCATCCCGAGAGCCTCTCTCAGCCCTGAAGCCAAAGGAGGAGGGATGAGGTGGATGTGTCCAGCCCCTCTGACCTGCCCAGCAGCACAGGCTCTATAATTACTCTCTGAAATACCTGCCTCGAGCCAGGAGCTGTGTGCTGGAACTGGAGGAGACCTCTGTCTAATGAGCCTGTCCCTGGATGTCAGCAGTAATTAATGTGCATCGCCCTGCAGGTTCCCACCTCTTCTTAATAAGCTGAAATTTTATCCTCTGGTTATAATTGCAAATTATGGTTAAAATTTCACATGCCTGGGAGTAGGGGAGCTGGATGCTCCAGCCTGTTCCCCTGTGGGTACACGTGGGGAGGTTGCTGACATTGTTCCAGCCCCTTCTTTCACTCCTGGTCCTCTTACAGTCAATTTCCATCCTCACCACACTCTTCTCCTCCCTTTTCTTGTCTTTCTCTCCTTGTCTCCTACTTTCTTTACCTTTGCCTCTTTCTTCTCTCTTCAGCTTGGCATGACAAACCCTCCAGGGCTGTGGTGGAAGATGATCATCCCTTGTGGCACATGAAGCCACCTCTGCCACAGCAGCCCCTTCCCATCAGCTGTTGCTGCCAGAAATAATACTGGGATATACAGAAACAATAAAGGGACCAAAGGCACACACAGAAATACCTATGGAGCACAACTTCCTCCTTCCCCTCAAGCTGGGAGAAATCACAGGGGAAATGAGACTCGTGGGGTTCTCCCTGGCACAGCAAGTCCCTTTCCTGGGCTGTCCCACCTCTGCTGATGAGCTGTGTCTGAGCCCAGACAACTGCAACTCACTGACCTCATTTCACTGGACGAGACAGCTCTGCTGCTGCTCCAAATGTTTCCCATGGCCCTCAGTGCTCAGGTGAGGGTGGGAGATGCACAAACACTCACTAAAGGGCTCCCACATTCTCTGAACAGGAACTGATGGCTCAGCTCCAGAGTGGCTGGTTGCAATAGCCAGGTGAGCCTCTTTCTTCCTTTCCACACCTTTTCATTAAAAAGTAATGAAGGGATAGCAGAGAATTTGGGCTTTGTTGCTGTCAATTCTCAGTGCACAGGGAGCTGAGAGGTGGGATGGGAGGTGGTGAATCACGCACAGGAGAGCTGCCCAGGGATGAATCCAGCTGATCTGGGGTGGGAATGCCAACAGCTCTGTTACCACTCGAATTAGGGGCCCCGCTGTGACATCTCGGCCGGCCCTGGGCTGTGTCAGAGCCTGGGTGGGCAGAGCCAGGGTTTGTGCAGTCCCAGCTGCAGGTGCCTGTGGAAAGGGAAAGCGGAGCTGACAGCCAGGGAAACACTGGATGGGTCCAAACACAGCAGGCTGCACCGCAACGAGGGAGAGCAGAGGGCTGGGCTTTGGTCATTTGGGCACAATAAGTAGTTCTTGCTTACATACATTAACATAATTTAGAGATGAGCAGCCATCCTTTCCCACTGTGGCTGAACAGAGGTCTCCAGCTGGACCCTCTGAGCCAGGCACTTGACATCCCCAGGTTCTGCTCCAGCTTTACCTGGGCAGCAGCCAGGTGTTGTTCTCCATACCTCCCCTACACCTGCATCTGCTCTCAAAGCTCCAGCTAGCTGTGGGTGATAAACTAGGATGGATGATAAATAAATAGATGATGTAGATAATAGATAATGCATGGCATTTTGTATTGAAATCATAGAATCCCAGAACCCTTGGATGGTTTGAGTTGGAACGGACCTTGAAGCTCATCTTGTTCCACCCCCTGCTGTGGGCAGAGACACCTCCCACTATCCCAGGTTGCTTCAAGCCCTGTCCAACCTGGCCTTGGACGCTTTCAGGGACCCAGAGGCAGCCACAGCTTCTCTGGGCAACCTGTGCAACACTCTTAGTGAAACTTAACCTGCTGGAAAACACACACAGCAAAGAGCTCACTTTGCATTTGGAAGGCTGCATTTTGAATTTTTTAACTCAAAACTGCAAGTGACAGAGAATCCAAATAGGGAGAATTTGTAGGATTTACTGTATTAATTATTAAAAAGGAAAGAAAAAGACATTACTCATGAAAAGCACATTCTTGTCGATCAAAGCTGGGAAACAGAGAGTACTTTTATAAAGTCATCTGCCAGCCTTTGATATGCTCAGTGGAAACCTTGTCAGGTATTTGGAGTGTGGAGTGTGGAGCTGTCTGGCTTTGACGACGTTCCCTGTTCCGAGGACGAGCCGAAGGCAGCGAGGGGGATGAGCTCAGCCAAGGGGCTCCTGTGCTGCCTCAGCGAGGGGCTTTAGGAAAAAAAGCCAGAAAGCTGGAACCTGAACAGAACTGCTCCCTGGGTGCAGGAGCAAAGTTGCAGCGGCGCCGTGGGCCGGGCGAGAGGCTCCGGCACAGCCGGCTCTGAACGTGCTGCTCATTGAGCCGCTCAGCTGGCGCAGCCTCTGCTGCTCTGGCTGAAAGCAGCACCTGCCAAGGCCAAGCATCCCATTCTTCAGTAACAGCTCAGCTGGTTCAGAAGGGGAGCTTGGAGGCAAATGAACAATTTATGCAGAGTGGGATCCGTGACAAAGTAGCAGCTCCTTTGGTGAATACAAGCATCTTTGTACAAGTGCCCAGATGGTTCAGGAGCGGGGTCGTGGCTGTGAAAAGCGCCGTTGTTGTTCCGGGCTCGGCATCACGCCCCCTGACAACGTGCCGGGCACAGCCCCTGCTCCTGGGAGCTGCAGCCTCCCCACAGACATCCCACACAGGCCAAGTCCCTGGCTTTGCTGACAGTCCTCCCTGCAGGATAATGTCCCCTCCAGGGTGTCACCCACTGTCTCTGCCCCACTGCTGCAGCACCACTGCCTGCAAGGCCGTGTTCCCACATGGTTTGGACATTCGGATTAATTGGACTTGGACGTGAGATAACCAAGGCCAGCCTTCCTTGGCAGCCCCTCCACAGGACACGGCCAGCCTGACAGACAGCCTGGCTGTCCCCCATCACGGGACAACCTGAACTGTAGGATCCCGAAGGATCCCAGCCCCACACGCTGGGGTGTGGGCTCCTCACATCAGGGACTGCAGGTCAGGGATATGAGAGCCTGGAGAGCCACTGGCCTTGGAGCAGTTCTCCTTTCTAGGGGAGCTGGGAAGAGCTGCAGGGAAAGATGCTGCTCTGCAGCCAGGAGAGGCCTGGAAGGGCTGGTGGGAAGAGAGCCTGCACTACTTTGGGAAAAGTAAGGAAGACAGCCTTGTAAACCACCTTTCTGGCTGGGAAGGCAGGGAATGAGGAAGGCTGGAGCAGAGAGAGTACAGGGAGCAGCTGGCCAGCTGGATTCCATGCAGGCTGGTGCTCCTGGGCAGAGGATGGGAGCAGCACTGCAGCCTGGAAATGCAGCTGGAGGGGATGAAGGTGAGCCTCCAGGCAAAGATGAGCTGAGCCAGGAAGGTGCAGTGGGAACAGGGCCTGTGCTGTGATGGGATGGACTGGGGGTAGCTTAACATGGATCCTTCCTGTGGCCTGCTTGATTTGGGTATTTGCCAGAGTGTGTGGAGCCAGGGTGGTGATGGGAGCAGCGCTGAACTCCTTGGTGGGGGGTGGCTGTGGGCAGTGTGATACCCAAGCAGGGAATGAGCAGGGCCAGAGGCAGAGACCTGCAGCAGAGCTGGCCAGATCCCCATCCCCCTGGTCACTGCTGATGCTGCCACCACCTATTTCACTTCCCCAGAGCAGCACCAGCTGTACCCAGTAACACTGATGGCTCTTTGAGTCCATTTCGTCCAAGAACCAGTGCCTTAAAAGTTTCCTTCCATAGCAAATGAACACTAAGGGAGAAGCTCATGGCCTGGGGGCCACCTTGGCACTTGGGCTGGTGCTCAGGGCCACAGCAGCTGCTGCCCCTCCATGGCAATACCAGCCTAGTAATGGGGTTGGGCTCCAGTGAGAACTGGGCACAGCTCGGTGCTTTGGCAGTGACCTGCGGGCCTGATGGGTTGTGTCTGGTCACCTGCTGTCCTTGGAGTCCCAGAGTCCCTGGTGCAGCCCCTCACCTCTGATCTGGGGGTCTGGGGCATCAATACCCCGGCCACGTGTCTGACCTGCTCGACATCACTCAGAAGGCTCAGTGTCGCCACGGTGCATCATCTGAGGGGTGCTCCCACCAACTGGGGGCTGCCCCCTGCCCTGTCCCGCTGCCCCCCGATGTGGGGGAGTCTCTCGGTGGTCGCCAGGCTGTGGGGAGCGGGCGAGAGGTGCGGACACCTCAGCGGAGTCCCGCGGCGCTGAGTGCCCCCCGCCGCCCACCCCGGCCGTGCAGTGCCGCGCCCGCAGCCCCCCTCCGCCGCCCTCCGCGCCCGCGGAGCCCCGGACCCCTCCCGCGCGGGGCTCCCGGCGGAGGCGGCGGAGCCGCGCCGCCCGTGCCGCATTGGTTTGCGGCGGAGCCCGTCACCGCCGCCGCGCCGAGATTGGCCCCCGCAGCCAGCGCCGGGCGCCCCCCGGCCCTGCCTCCTCCCCGCCCGCCGAGCGCCGCGGCCCGGACACGGGCACCGGGCACCGGCACGGGCACCGCGCTCCGCTCCGCTCCGCCCCGCCCGCAGCGGGGGCAGGGCCGGGCCGAGCCGGGCGGGGGGCGCGCCCGCCGCACCTCCCGCACCGCCCCGCACCGCCCCGCACCGCCTCGCACCGCCCCGGCAGCGGGATGTGAGCGGAGGCTCCGCCGGCAGCGCCCGCCGCCCGCGCCCGCCGCGCCCCGGGAAGATGCTGAGCAGGTGGATGAGTGGCAGCAGCAGGAACCTGGACCGCGAGTACAACTGCACCGTGCGGCTGCTGGACGACAGCGAGTACACCTGCACCATCCAGGTCAGCCTCCGCGGCACCGGCACCGGCACCGCGCCCGCGCTGCCCCCGCAGCCGCCGCGCTGCCGCCCGGCCCGGCAGACAAAAGGAGCGGAGCGGCGGGGGCGGCCCGGTGCTGCCCCGCGCCGCCAACAAAGGCGGCCCCCCCGCTCCCGCCGCCCCCCGGCTCTCGGGAGGCGACCGGAGCCGCGGCTGCCGGCGGCGGGGAGCGCCGGGGCTGAGCCCCCCTGTCGGCGGAGCCCCCGGCGCGGGGGGTGCGGGGATGGCGCGGAGAGCTGCCCGCCTGCCCCCGGCGCGGTGCTGCCCGCAGCTCCCGGAGCCGGAGCGGGGCGGGGGCAGCCCGGCACGGTCGTCCCGGGGCCGGGGTATCCGCGGCCGTGCCCCGCGGAGCCGCTGGTGCGAACCCTCCGCTGCGGGCGCGGGGGCTGCGCGCAGCGCGGGGAGGACGTGGGTGCGAAGTGAAGTACGGGGGATGCTGCGGGGCGGGGATGGACAGGGCATGCTGCGGGGCAGGCACCGACCCTCCCGGGCCCGCCGCAGCCCGGTGCCCGCTGTGCCTCTCTCATGAGCGGCCGGCTCTGCCCTGATGTGCGCTCGGGTTTTGTAATCGCCCGGAGCGGCGGGGACGGGGCGCGCCGTGCCGGGAGGGACCGGGACCGGGAGCAGGACCGGGACGCGGGGTCGGGGCCGTCGCTCCCCTTTCGGTGTCCCCTCGCTGCCGGGGCTGGGGGGCATCGCTCAGCGCGAAGATGTCGTGGGATGTCGTATTGCTGAAAACTAGGGAAACGCGCTCCCCAGCTCCGCTGGAACTAGCCCGGTACCGGGACCGTGTGACCGGGGGTTGAGAGGGGCATCCCCGGTTCTGGCTGCTCCTGTGCTTCATCCGTACAGTCAGCATCATCCCTGCAAGGGAGCTCACGACACGCTGTGCGGAGCCGCACGCGCAGGGGTTGCTGCTGGAGGCGGCTGGCCTCAGCCCAGTCCGGGGGCGATGGAAAATTCGGGGCAGACTTTTGAGTAAAGGTGACTCAACACGTCAGTAGCAACAGCTCCCACCGTCCAGCTTTGGGGACCCCCAGTTCCTCCTGCCTTGTGATGCCAAGGAGGGGGGAGCATCCTTTCATTTAACGTGCTTTAGGTGATAGTGCCAAAGAATGGTTGCCGAGGGTGCTGCAGGCTATGGAAGGCACCGTCATTTGGGCTTAAAGAGTCTAAAATCGATAAATAAGATGGTTTGTGCAAATACCACTGAAGAATGGTGGAAATGCTGCCGGTCCCCCCTCACCTACCCCATCAGGGTTGTACAGTGTGACCCAGTAAACAGCTCTAACGGCAGCCCAGTTTGTTTTGCATAAGCCGAATTAATTCGTCTCTCAAAGGTTGTTTTTAATACAAATTAAATGGAAAACTAGTTTGGGAGAGAAAGTGTGGGCAGAACAGTTCAGAAAAATCTGGATTTTCTGCCCTTAAGAAAATTTGACAAGGTGTCGTCATTTTGCATGTCTTTTTTTTTTTAAAGACAAAATACTACTTGATCCCATATCCCAGCTGATATTTTATGTGTAGCATAGTAAACAGGGAATCCTGGTGTTTAGCTTGCATGACCTGAGGGATGCAGAATTTGCTCCTGTTACCCTCGCAAGCAAGGTTATCCCGCTTAAATATTTGTTCTCTCTTGCTTTCACACTGCCTTATAAGCCAAGTATTTATAGTCCATGCGAAATTAGGGAGAACATAGCAGGAATGTGTAATGTCTCACAAGTGAGGAAGCCATCACCGCGCAGGCTGCGAGCGCTGAATGAGTTTTGAAGGTCATTCCCTCACGAGCGCAGAGATTTCACGTCTTGCTGAGATCCACGGTGTCTCCTCACCCGGGCTGGTTCTGCGCCTCTCGGATCTAATTTATGCCTTTCTATTTTTACTGGAATCTGGGGGAGCTGGCCGAAGCACGAGCCGTGGCGTTCACACACAGTGCCGTGGATCCCGGCGCACGTCCGGGGAGCGGAGCTGCCGCCGGGAACTTTGCGCTGGGTGTTTTTGCTGCTGTGCCCGTGTGTTGGTGCCACTCACCCTGGCAGCAGGGGCACGTGGAGGGCTTCATACCCTCCCCGAAGCGTGACCCTTCTGACATGTCCTTTGGCTTCGTGGCTGGGCAGGAGGAAGCAGCACTCAGAGGCAGAGCTGATTTTAAGAGGGTTTATTTACATTTCGGATAATGGCACTGGTTAAACCTGTCACAACGTTAACCTCTGGCTGTGCTTGCTGAAGGTGTGTGAGTAGAGGTTTGATGCTGCTGGTTAATACCTGAGCATTCTGCTTCTAGGTAAAGCCTTTTTCATTTGATTAGCCAGGGTTTACTTAGCTAATATTCCCATGTTGAACCAGCAGTTCGTTGTCTGAGCTGGGATGAATCCTTCCTCTTTTCTTCCCTAATTTTCACTCCCTAACAGCCCATCCAAGCAGGTGGAGAAGGGCCTGTCCTTGGGTTCCCCCAGATGCTGTTTGGGGGACAGATCTGCTGCAGGCAGAACGAGTGAGGTGCTGTGGGTCAGGGCAGCTGGGTTGGCTGCTCCATGAATGGTTTTGTTGTTGGGGTTTTTTTGTGCATTCCAGTAGTTTACTGGTTTGGGGATGACACTGCTCCAGTATCTGTCTCCACTGGATCCTGGGGTCAGTGCAGGGCTGTGAGTGAGCAGGGCTCTGGGTCGCTTGCCAGGACTCGGGGGCTCGCAGCAGCTGCCTGAATGTGAAGATGTTGGCTTACTTGACTGGGAAAAGCTGGTATTTAACAGTATTACAGGCCGTGGAGGCACCTTTTAAGGCAGTCAAGGTGGTGGTTTGCAGTGTGGGGTCCATCAGGCGAGAGAAGCAGCAGTGCCCATTTCTGCTCCATCCCCTGGTGCTGTGCCGACTGCCGGGGACCCACTGGTGGGTGTCACTGCCCCGAGACGTGTCCCCAGGGAGCGGTGGGGCTGAAGAGAGGGGCAGCCATTCCTGAAGGGGTTTTGCTCATCTCCATGGTGAGGGGCTGGCCTAGCTGTATATTTAATTTATGTTTCACCCCTCATGCTCTGTGTCTCCAAGAGGAAGGCGGAGCAGTTTGCCGGAGAGGCTCCTCGCAGAGAAAACAAGCTCTGAAACACCGAGCAATGCCCTTTGCTGTGGTTTGCTGTGAGTGAGCTGCTTGTCTGAGGAAATGTTTTAAATTCTTCACTGTGGTGTCAGTGGTGGCATAAGAGGCTCGAAATAATTAATGATTTGCCATTGCTCGACGCATCAAGCATTTTCCTGAAAAGACAGTGGCGTTTTGTTTCAAACCCCAGTAGTGCTACGGGAACCTGGAGTTGTAAGAAAATAAATGTACGGTTTCTTAGATGCACAATGTAAGAACTTCCTTGTGTAAAATTGGGAAGAAATGAAAACATGCTCCTGGCTGCACTCTGGGACAAACCCCCCATTTCCCACATGGAGCACAAAGTTCTTTAGGAGCCCTGACAGGATCATTAATATCAGGCAGCAGCACAAAGGGGAACCTGGGGGTTTGCGGCACTGGCTCCGGTGAAGGTTATTTGTTCATTATCTTTTTATCTTCTGAGAGTTTCCAATTGCTTTTCCCGGGAAGTAGGTTAGGAGACCGCTGCTTCCGCAGGGGCGGCTCCGCTCTGCAGTCCCGAGCACAGGTGATGTGTGCTGTGAGCTCCCTGCTCCCCACAGCGCCAGGAACAGCTCCATGCTGAGCTGTGGTGTCTGCCTGTCCCAGAGCCTTCTCTCCTCTCCAGAGCCCGGCTGTGGGGACAGGGACTGGGGCCAAGCCTGTGGCCAGAAATGGGGTGTTGGGCTGGGCCTGGGGTCCCAGCGGGCATCGGGCGCTCTGACCATCCCCTGGTCTCGTGGGCTGGCACTGGGAGGGTCTGGCAGAGCCCCAGGGCAGCACCAGCACCCCGTGGCAGTGGGGAGAGCCCCTCCCGAGGCCCCTGGGCTGCAGCAGGCACAGGGTCACCCCCTCCCAGCCCGTGGGTCCCAGGGGTGCTGGAAGCGTTACCGCAGCTTTGCTGTTGACTGTTCAAAGTCGTGGTTTTATTTATAGCTTTGGAAATGTATTTGCAGCAGAAAGCCATCGTTCTGGCTCAGCTGTGTCTCCGTGAGCTGTGCTGGCAGGGCAGCTCCTTCGCTCCCAGCTCCAGCATTTCCACCACGTGGTTGGTGGGCTTGGACAAGGACTGCCTGAAATGCACAATAAGTTTGAGGGCAAAATAGCAGTCAAAGCAGAGCATTTCATCTCCTTTTCCTCTTAAATTTATGTCTAAGTATATAAGTTTAAATGCAAAGGATACAGAAGGCAGCTGAGGAAAACATCCACTAAACATCCACTGAAAGCTGGGGCCATAATCAGTCACATTTCAATGGGAGGCAAAACCCCAAGTTGTTTTGGAAACCTGTGGAAAATGCTTCTAGTGCTGCTCTTTCTTCACCAGCCAAAATGTCTGTTTTCTGTTCACTTTTCATACCTGTTTTACAGCATTACCTGCTGTGAACCCGCCAGCTATTCCCCCCTCAGGAGCCAATTTCCTGACAGAACTACTTTGCTTATCAGTTTCCTGTAGAAGATGTTGAAGACAAATATAGATACAAATATAGAGACAGATACAAACAGAGATATCTACACACTTGTGCACACACACAGAGTGATGCTGTAGACAGACGTGTACAGCAGCACCATGAAAGAAGGAATTTGCTCCTTCTGTCGTGTAAGAATTAGGTAATGCACAGCATGAGGCTTTTTTGGAGGTGTCTGGGGAATGCTGAAAGTGCCATGAGCAGCCCACTTATTTTTAATATTTGAGTCACTCTCTGGGAGCCCCGAGGGATCGTGGACATGGGGATGACGTCGGTGGCCACGTGCCGGCAATGCCAGGACTCACTCGATGCTTCAGTTTGCCCCATACAGGACCAGGGGCACCAAAAGCCCCTGGGATCCCTCTCTGACCTGGCACATGTGTTTTGTCACTGAAACCTCCCAGCTGGCTTCTCCTGGAAACCGTGTATGAAGTGAACAAGGACTGTGTGGGGAGCAAGACCCCCCCTGAGGTGCCATCAGTGGTGGTGGGCAGGGTCCTGCAGGAGGTGCCCTCAGGCTGTGGAAGCTCCTCCACAGCTCGGGCAGGAGCGGGGGTTCTCTCTGGGGTGTGTGACATCATAGAATCATGGAATGGTTTGGGTTGGAAGGGAACTTAAAGCACATCCAGTCCCACCCCCTGCCATGGGCAGGGACACCTTCCACCAGCCCAGGTTGCTCCAAACCCCGTCCGACCTGGCCTTGGACACTTCCAGGGATGGGGCAGCCACAGCTTCTCTGGGCAGCCTGTGCCAGTGTTTCACCACCTTATAGTAAAAAACTTTCTTACATCTAATCTAAACTGACCCTCCTTCAGTTTAAAACGTTTTCCTCTTGTCCTGCCACATCTCCCTGTGTGTGTCAAGGATTGCTGAGTGTGGGTTGGGACACTGGAATGGGCTCTGCCTGCAGAGCATTGGGTGAATTTGGGTGTTGGTGGAAAGAGGGGTCCCTGTAGGCTCGGGGGCAGCTCCTTGACAGGCCCATGGCCCTACGTGTTTAAGGGTGGCCTGTGCTTATTTTTGTCTCTGTGTGCTCTGCGAGGAGGGAATTTGGCAGTGGGAAAAAACAAACCCTGTGGTACCCTCAGCATCTCGACCTGCCGGGGGCTTGTAGGACCGTGCTGTTCCCCCGGTGAGCACGGTTTGGGATGGGAATCCTGAGCTGCCACACGGAGCACAGCTCGTGTGCTCCCGTGGAAACAGGAGCGGCAGCAGCAGCTCCGAGAGAACCCTCTGCAATCACCGCACTCCCCGTTCCGGAGGCAGAGGCAGTGGCACTGCTGTCACCTGTTGGGAAGGACATGTGTTACTGCAGAAGGCTGGGAATGAGCAGGGTTTGCCATGAGAGAAGTGCTGTGGTTATCTGGCCTGTCGAGAACAGGGGTCAGGGCTTGGACTGTGGCAGAGCTGCCTTTGCCATCGGCCACTTGTTTGTGGTCAGAAAACCCAATTATTGTTTGCTTACAGCAAGCTTTGGAGTTGCTCCTGCAAATAAGAAGGTTTTAGGTCAAATTCTTTTCTTTGAAAAGTTTCCAGGGTAAATTATCCCAGCGGTGTGGGAGCAATTTCCTATTGATTATCTGGAATTGCTGCGAGGCCGACATGTCCACAGCGAGCGTCTGCACAGACTGTGGCTCTCACGTGGGACAGAGGGGATGGGAGCAGGTTCTGATGGGTGCAGTGACACTGTGGTTAATGTGTGTGATCATGGGCTGGAGTTTGGCATGCCAGGGCTAGGCAGGTGATTGGAAAGGATCATTAAATCCTAGAATCGTGGAATGGTTTGGGATGGAAGGGATCCTTCTCGTTCCACCCCCTGCCATGGGCAGAGATACCTTCTACCTGACCAGGTTGCTCAAAGGATGGGGCTAAATCCCCTCCTCTGGCAGGGTTTGCATTTGCTTATTTTTGGTTGTTCCTACCAACCTATCAGAAGGTTCAGAACTCAGGAAACGATATCCTCATTTGTGGATTCTCCCCTTGTATTCCCATTAGTTAAAGGCACTGTGTCACTTGATGACTTTCTAAAATCGACTCAGTTTTTTGCAGCACCTTCACCACGCCAAGAGATGCTTTCCTTGTGCCCCAGCCAGTGCCAGCAGAGCTCTGCCAGCTGCTGTCTGAGCCCAGGAGAAAGGCAAACCCTCCTTCCTCGGTCCCCACAGGAAGGAATCCACACTTGAAACATTTTTGGAGCTGCCACATAAGCACAACCCCACCTTAACCAGGACAGGTTCCGTGCCTGGGGGCGGGAGCAGCTCGGAGGATGGAGCAGCTCGGAGGATGGAGCAGCTCGGAGGATGGAGCAGCAGGAGCCCAGTGGCTGCCAGAGCTTTTTTGCTTGGTGAGGAAGAGGAGCGTGAAGGGCAGCAGGGCAGGGCACGCGAGCTGGCTCCGTGTGGGAACATGTTCAGTGGGACTCACAGACATGAAAGCTTTTTGTTGTTGTGCTGGGATGAGTGGTTGGAATGGCAGAGAGAAAGTCCCCGGTGCTGTGTGTCACTGCCAGCTCACTGAGCTGCGCTGCTGTCAGTGTATGAAACACTGATGCTTCTAGAAAATAAAAATAAAAACCTGAAAGTGAAGTGAAATGCCATGAAATGTGTCACCCCAGCAGCGTGTTTGCCTGTGTGGTTTGTGTCAGGGTGCCAGAGAGTGCTGGGGCAGAGGTACAGTGGGCGGCACTGGCAGGAGACGCACCAGGCCTTTGGAGATCAGCTCCTTCCTCTCCAGAAAAGAAAGCCTTTGGAAGTTGTTTCCTTCCAGAGGGCAGGGTTAGATGGGATACTGGGAAGAAATCCTTGGCTATTGGGGTGGTGAGGCCACAGGTTGTCCAGAGGATCTGTGGCTGCCCCATCCCTGGAAGTGTTCCAGGCCAGGTTGGACGGGGCTTGGAGCAACCTGGGATAATTGTCCCTGCCCATGGCAGGGGGTGGGATGGGATGAGCTTTAAGATCCCTTCCAACCCAAACCATTCTGAGGTTCGAGTAATTCTATCTGCAAAAAACTCCTGCTCCTGCGAGTCTGAGGCTCCTCCGGGAAGGGCCAGGGCAGGGGGCAGGAATGTCAATGTGCTTCAGGTGCTGGCAGAGAAAAGCTCTTTATTTTCCTAAGCAAAACCAGGATTTCTCTAACTGCAAAGAGTGATCCAGTGGGATCCCAGGGAGCAGCTGGGTGCTTTGTTCCTCCTGCATCATTGTTCTAAAGCTGCAGGCCCTGCTCTGCCCTTAATTACACTTTGGCAATTACTGTCCGAGCACATCACCTTCACCAGGGCCGTTGTCTTCGGCCACAGGACTGACTTGGCAGCTGAAATTTCGTAAGGAATTCAGTTAATTCTGCACACACAGAATGCAAGATGCTGTCGTGTTTCCTCTGGCTTGTTATGTGTGAGGGCCAGGGGGGCAAAATCCAGGAAAATCTGATTTTCCTCAGCAAAGTCAGCGGCTGTCGCTGCAGATCCCCATCAGAGCTGCGCTACCCTCCACGACGGGGCCGCTTTTATGTAACCACTGGGCAGGGCAGAGCTGTGCTTTGAGCCACAGGAGCAACTGTGCTTCCACTAGCAGATGATCCCAGTTCTCCTTATGGAAACCAGGGGGTGTTCATTTTCCCAAATTGTCCAGTCTCTGGTCCTGGCCAGGAAGAGTCAAAGCAAGTGGAAGCTGCTCCTCTGTGGACGAGAGAGCAGACTGAAAACCTGCCTGGTTCTGTCGGATGTGCTTTGTGCTGGGGCAATGGAAAGGTTGGGAAATCCCTCCTGGAGAGGCACGGGCATGGGGCTGGGAGCCATGGGCTGGCTCTGGTTTTGTCACAACAATCTGAAGACACTTTCTGTGGCTGTTTGAGCCGGGAGCCTCCGGACGGGTGCGGTCCCTCCGGAGCTGAGGGAACGCTGAGTCCCATTTTCCTTCCCTGAGCCAGTTCTCTGCACTGAGCAGCTCACTGGAAATTCAGGGTTTACCTGTATTTTAGTCTTTCCTATCTGGCAGTGAAGAACACCAGCCCTGGACTCCTGAGCAGGGAGAAAGCCTGTGGATGGCTTAGGATGCTGCAGGAGGGGGGCCAGTCCCTGCCAGGTACCTGCATCTCACCAGACAGGCGGGATGCTTTTAAAAATGATGATTAACAGCAGCTCCCATGGCCAGTGAGGCCTCAGCTCATTAATATGGGACGTCAGGATGTGATCAGTGCTGCAGCAGGAAATAGAATATTTTGGCTGTGTAGTGTCTGTTACTGGAGACTTTAATTATAGTGGCATATCTGTCATGTTGATGAGGGGCTTGTATTTTTCAGAGGGTTTGTAGTGGCTTTTTCAGATTGTGTTGGCTTTTACTCTGGCACACAGGATGGGATCCCAAGGGAAATGGCCATCCAGCTGCCATCCAGCTGGGTTTTCTTCTTTAATAAAAAAAGGCAAAAATGGAGTCAGCCATTCTGGAGCTGGAGAGAGGCTTTAGGAATATATAGATCAGGCAGTTTGTAGGAATTGCAACAACCCCTCATACATTTAGCTCATGGAATGGACAGTATATTGGGACCAAGGAAAAAAGCTGGAATTCAATAGAGTTATGTTTGAAAACCAGATAATAAACGTGCTGAGCAGGTACTTTTCATGAATCGATTTAGTTCTCATTAGGCTTGCACTGTATAGTTTGCTGACTAATATTTCTGGCTTGCAAGTAAGAACGGCTTTCCAAAGGAAATATGGAATGAGAACAGGGTGTTTTTGGGACCTGAAAACCTGGAGCTCCTGGGGACACTGGAAAAGGAGAGATGTGAGGGCAACAGAAACACAGGAGGAGAGGGGAGGGCTGGGGCTGGAGGGACAGTGGGACAGGGCAATAGAGGTATGATGGATATTGGAAGTGTCCCTCACTGTGCCAGTCCATCCTCCATCTGTACAGGGATTCTGTGACCCCAGTGCCACAGAGGTTGCATCTGAATCAAGCCTCAACTCATCCAAGATAACTCTCTTGGACTGAGGTTCCACCAAAATTTCGGCCTTCCTGGGCTCTTCCTCAATATTAAGGTTCTTTTCCTCATCCTGAGTGGACTTGTCCCCCTTCTGACCCTTGTAAGTGCTGTCCTTCCTTTCTCCCTCACAGCACTTATTCCCTGAGTGTTCACAGGTTGGCATCATTCCCATTTGCAGGCTGATGTGAACCCCCAAACCTGCAGGGAATGATTTCCCAGCCTGTCACCGTTTTTTGGGAGCGACTCCTTGAGCCCACTGATGTGGCTGTAACTGCCTGGGACTTCTGCTCGGTGACAGATTTCTTCATCTGAGTTTTGGGATGAAGCCAGGGGTCCTTGGGGCCGTTCCTGGGGGTCAGGGGAGCTGGCAGCTGCCTCTGCCCTGCTGTGCCTGCAGGCAGGGGTGGGAGCTTGCACATGCCCTGCCTCGCTGGGTACCCTGTCCCTCAGCCTGACACCTGGGGTTTGTTCTAGGCACGAGGAAGGTGCTAATACCAAATGAATCCAACGTAGTGAGCCATAAACAATGCTGCCAGGGATTCCTCCCTGCCCTGTTAGTGCTTCCCACTGCCAGCAGTAACACATGGGCCCCTGGGCAGAGTCCCCTGGAATGAAATAAATCCACAAGGAACGGGCTGGGAGGAGAGCGATGGGGCTGAGGCTCTCCCCAGCACCAGGGAGTGGAGAGCGGCCCTGCTTCCAGAGGGCTTTGTAATTAGCACGTGGAATTTCGTTCCAGGATGTCACTGAGTGTAATGGGGAGCGATGGCTGAGGCGGTTTGGGCTGATTGGAAGGTCTGTGGGCGGTGTGTAATTCCCAGCTCTGCCGGGCTCTTCCCCACACACGTGTTTTTGGGGCACGGGTAATCTCTGTGTCTGTGAGCTGATGCTGCTGGGCCGTGTCACATCCTGCCCGTGTCCTGGGGGGAAAGCCACCCGGAATGGCTCCAGCATTGCCTCCTGCTCAGGATGGGGGCCCCATAAATCCTCCTGGCAGGAGTGCCTGCCTGCTGACCCCCGCACACACTGCCTGGCTGGCTCAGCTTGCTGTGTTCCATGGATTTCTGTGGAGAGAGACGAAAAGTCAATGTTGGGTGCAGCTGGAAGGGCTGGGATTGCCATGGGAACAGAGGAACGGGGCTGAGGGCAGGCAGGGGACACTGCCACCACCCAGGAGATGCCCTTGTGCCCACTGCCCTGCTGCTGCATCAGAGACATCAGATGGAGCTTCACATCCAGCCCCTGGAAGTAATAACAAGGAGACATAACCTACTGGTGTCAGTCCAGGTCCAGCTTTGTCCCAGCCATGGGGCTCTGGGGACTCCTCCGTGGGCTCCCCAGGTCAGTGCCACTGAGGCAGTTCAGAGCTGAGTGTTTATTTATTCCAAAAGTGCCACGGGGTTTATTTATTTATTTATTTATGTACTGCCACGTTTGTTTTTGCCTCTTTCATTTGTTATTGTAACACAAGCTGGATCCTTCCCCACGTGTCTAAAGGAGCCTGGAGCTCCTCTGCAATGGAGACAGGCTGGGAGAGACCTTAGAGCCCCTTCCAGTGCCTAAAGGGGCTCCAAGAGAGCTTAAAGAGAGACTTTGGACAAGAGTCTGGAGTGACAGGACAAGGGAAATGGCTTCCCACTGCCAGAGGGCAGGGTTAGATGGGATAGTGGGAAGGAAGGATGGGCAGGCCCTGGCACAGGTTGCCCAGAGAAGCTGTGGCTGCCCCTGGATCCCTGGAAGTGTCCAAGGCCAGGCTGGACGGGGCTTGGAGCAACCTGGGCTGGTGGGAGGTGTCCCTGCCCATGGCAGGGGGTGGGAATGAGAAGAGCTTTAAGGTCCCTCCCAACCCAAACCATTCCATGATTTCATGATCTGTAGCGGCTTCCTGGGCAGGCTGGTGCTGGTCCAGACTGTGCTGGTAGTGTTGGTGTGTCGGTGTTGCTGAGGGAGCATTCCCATTCCTGCTGTTTTCTCAGTGTCCAGGAAGGAAATACAGGGCTGTGTGGCTGCTGCACTCTTCCAAGTGAGCAACCTGGCATGGAACAGCCCTTGCACAGGGCACGGGGAGGGCGAGTGCCTTGGAACCTTTCCTATTGGTGAGCTTGGGAACAAACATCCTCTGATAAACTGCAGAAGCCAGAAGAGACTCTTCTGAATGCACTCGATTCTTCTGTAAGTGCTGCAATTATCCTGGTCTTTGTTTGGAGTGTCAGTGAGCCACGGGATACGCTGCTCTGCCCTTTGGCATCCTCGGCTGAGGGAAGGGCTGAGGGGCAGTGGAGCTTGGTACAACGTTAGAACAGATTCACTCAAGCCCTTCAAATATTTATGGCCTTGCAATCCATACACATTTTAAGTGTATTTGACATCCTCCTGCACTGCTCTTGCTCATGGAGAGACTCTGGAGAGCATCTGCCCGGCTGTGGGGGTGGCTGCAGGTGGCCGTGGGTCCTGGGGGTGTTTGTGGCTGAGATTTAGGAGGGATCCATAAATTCTGTTCCTAGAGAGCTCCTCGGTGTGAGGAGGGGCTTTGCACAGCACTCAGAGGTGGCCGATGGCTTGTGCAGCCAGTGGGTTGGGATGCAGAATGTTGGGATGTGGGACACCTGTGGGTGCTGGCTGGGCAAGGAGGGTTTTGGCTGTGGGAACCATCTGCTTGTTGCCCACCCAGCCACCGCTGCACTCCCCCAGCTCACCATCACTGGGGAGGTGGCACAGCCCGAGGAGGTTTCCCCCAGGGACTCAAAGTCACCCGGGTTCACTGCATTCCCGAAGCGCCTTCCCCTGCCCAGGGGTGCCAGAGGACCTGCCCCTGTGCTGGCACTGCGGGGCCTGCTGGGCTGGCACAGCCCAGCACTCAGGCTGGGGGGTACTGAAATCCAATTAAATGGGGATGGATCGTCTCTTTGGCTGGGTGATTTGTCAGCACAGCTGCATAGCAGCACTCCTCCCTCCCTCCTCCAGGATATTCAGTAGGATCTCATTGGACACTGGGGAAAATCCCAGAGCCCTGAGCAGCATCTTTGGGATACTGGGTGTTTTGAGCATCCAGCCAAGCATCTCCCTTTTCCTGGTCAATGGCTGTTCCCGGGGTCCCGCTCCATCCTCAGCCCCCTGGACGTGGGGCTCTTTGTGTTGTGGTGGCTGCCAGGAAGGCAGGACTGGACCATTTCCCTTCCCAGGTCCTGAGGACAACCAGGATCTCTGCAAATATCCCTGTGGGAGACAGGATTGCTGTGATGGGATAGGTGACCTCAGCCCTGGAAGGGATATGTGACACTGAGCCAGGGTGGCCTTGGGACCATGGCGGGGTCACTGTGGCCTCTCTATGCATGAAGACAAGACAGAGGAGCCAGAGGCAGAGCTGTAGATCCCCAAGAGCCCCAGTCCAGGCAGTTCCACCAGCTGGAACGGGGGCAGGATGCACGAGAGGACCACTGGCAGTGGTGGCCCTGGCAGCAGCCCCAGCTGCTCGGAAGGGACAGGAACTTCCTTTCTAGCCAAAAAAAAGAGTCAGTTTTAACAAGCCCGTTGCCTTCTTGCTGGAGGGATAATTCTTGTCAATCTGCCACTTTTCACTGTGATGTGCTAAAAATAGAGCACGATTTCCAGGCAGCAGTCACACATCCTGTGGTCGTAATGAGCTCTTAAGGTAATTACCTTTGGTGGGAAAGAGCTGCAGACAGGGTGTGTTCAGCTCACAGCGGGAAGGTTGGCAAGAAATGGGTCTGTGCTCCCGTTAAAGGGCAGCATCCCACAGCAGGGAAGTGAGGGGGCCACAGGAGAGCTGGAGAGGGGATTGGGACCAGGGCCTGGAGGGACAGGACATAGGGAATGGCTTCCCACTGCCAGAGGGCAGGGTTAGATGGGACAGTGGGAAGGAAGGGTGGGCAGGCCCTGGCACAGGTTGCCCAGAGAAGCTGTGGCTGCCCCTGGATCCCTGCAAGTGTCCAAGACCAGGTTGGACGGGGCTTGGAGCACCCTGGGCTGGTGGGAGGTGTCCCTGCCCATGGCAGGGGGTGGAATGAGATGAGCTTTGGAGTCCCTTCAGTGCAAACCATTCTGGGTTTCTATGACAGGCAAATGTCATCCTGGGAGGTGGCAGCCATCAGCAGTCCACACAGACACCTCCTTTCTTCCCATGTATGAAATAGTCATTGAATCACAGAATCCTTGTCCTGTCCAACCTGGGCTTCGACACTTCCAGGGATGGGGCAGCCACAGCTTCTGTGCCAGGACCTCCCCACGCTCACAGGGAACAATTTGTAATAACAGAATATTTTAAACTATTTTGTTTCTTCAGAGACATATTTTAAAGTGCTGCTCCGTAGCTGGGGGTTATCTTAACAGGAATTATGGTCTAGACTGAGAAAGTGCACTGTGCCACCTCCTGTCAAGCTTTGCCCTCCCAGAGGCTGTCCTGAAAGCCACCACTGCCCTGGGCATCCTCTCTCCCTGCCAGCTCCTGGTGCCGAGGGGCTGCCAGGGTGGGCAGGTAGGGATTGGACTCACCTTTTCCCCACTTAGGCTTTGCTCTGCCCAGGTCAATAAATAATCTCTTGGAGCACTGCGTTGCCTTCCAGCTCTGTAAATCAATTTACCGTGTTGCAGAGTATCCAGTGCTTGCATGAAATAGGTAAATTACATCTCCTGCTGTTCCATCTTCGTAACGAATTCGATACCATCTTAAGAATATAAACCATCGAGCGCGTGTTTGCCTGGCTCGATTTGCCGTTGTGTGGCAGAGGGGCTGATCTCTCCCTGCAATGCCTTTCCCGAGCCTGTGTAATCCTGGGGCTTTCCTTTATCACAGTCCCTGATGTGCTTGCACAGTTACAGCCAGATTTATGTACCTGCAGCTCCCTCCCCACACCGTGGGATGTGGCCTCCCCAGCCTGGGGTTCTGCAGCCTCGGGTGTGCACAGTGTGACAAGGGGAGCAGCTTGTACAACCATAACTCCTGATTCCTGGAGGCAGCATTCCCTCAGCATTCCCTCAGCATTCCCTCAGCATTCCCTCAGCATTCCCTCAGCCTCCCAGCCCTGTGGGAGCTGTGGGTTCAGGATTTCTATCACTCATCACAGAATCCTAACAGGAGGGGGATCTCACCTGTCCCACGTGGCACCTCGAGCACTGCTCATCTTCGGGCTCGTGCCAGTGGTGGGATCGCCCATCCCGGGATGTCGACCTCGGGGAGGATTTTGCAGAACCTTCCTTAAAATAGAATTCCATATCAGGGATTGGGGTGAGCAGCCCCGCTGCAGTCGCTGTTCCCAGGGAAGGGGCTGTCAGGGAGGATGGAGTCAGGTGGGAGGGTGGGGCATGGCTTGTCTGATGCAGGTGGTTGTGGCTCTGAGGACAGGGCCAGGATTATGAGATCCCTGCAGAGGGGCAGGACCCCAACCCTGCCCACCCGGCCACTGCAGGGGCTCTGGTGTGGTCAGCAGAGTCACAGGAGCTGTGGATGGACAGACAGACACACTGAGGAGCAGAGCCACGGGGGTGGGAGCTGTGGATGGACAGACAGACACACTGAGGAGCAGAGCCACGGGGGTGGGAGCTGTGGATGGACAGACAGACACTGAGGAGCAGAGCTGTGGTGACAGGCAGGGTTTGATGTGATCCTGTGGCTGGGAGCCCGGGACAGAGTGGGATGCCTTTGTCCATCTCCATCTGGGTGTCCCCCAGCCTGGCCCCCAGCTTGGGGGGCTCTGCTGCCCTGGGGCTGGCGGGGCAGAACCCAGACCCGCAGTGGGAGCTCGAGGTGCTGTCCTGACGCTGCTGCAGCCACCGAGAGGGGTGTAAATCTCTGCTGTGAGCAAAACGGTGCCTTCCTGCAATTCAAGCCTCTCCTGTGCAATATAAACATCATCACTGTAATAAAAGCAGAGGGGTCTGGTGCTGGCAGATAACAACTGCAGCAGGGGACCAGCATGAGCAGAGCTGTAAGTGAGGGATGCTCGTGGTCCTCGCTGTTCAGGGGATGTGGCAGTGGCTGTGCATGTTTTGAGTGTGGGGTCACAGGCCAGGACATCAAATTTTTATCTTTTAATTGGTTGATGATGTATTCCATCAGCTTGGCTGGTGTGGGATTTCCCTGTAATTAATACTAATGAACATGTCTGTTGGAGAGGGCACTGGAAAGCTTTTCAGACAGTGCTGTTTTCTCCCTCAATTACCATATTGGTTTAGACCAGATCCCAAAAACACAATCTGCCCGTAGCTGAGGTGTGGAAGGGCTCTGGGCCAGGGGTGCTGGTGATACCACAGGGCCCAGGGTACAGCAACTTGCTGACAGAGAAAGGTGCTGCCTGGACTGCCAGGAGAGATCCCAATTCCAGCTGCCAGGCAGAGCTTTCTTTTCCCTCTCCATTCCCTCTGCATATTCCAGACACGCGATCCACGCTGACCCTGCAGCCACCTTAATTTGTGAGTGGCTCAGAATGACAGGACTGCACTCCTCTGCCATTTACCCATCTATTTGTGTGGCGTAGGGACCAACGGAGCGAGGAACGCCCGAGCTGGCGGCGCTGCGGGGCCACAGCACGGCTGTGCCTGGGGACAGCTCTGCATTCCAGCCCTTTGCAGCCACCCGGGGGTGGCTGGAGGGAGGGAGGGGTGGATGGAGGGATGGAGGAAGGATGGATGGAGGGAGGGATGGCCCCAGTCCTGCCAGGGACCTCTGGTGCCCAGTGCTGTTGGTACCATGGGGACAGGGGCCTGTTGTGATAGGACGAGGGCTGGTGGGTTTAAACTAAAAGGGTGTCAAATGTAGATTGGATATAAGGAAGAAGTTTTTAGTATGAGGGTGGGGAGGCCCTGGCACAGGTTGCCCAGAGAAGCTGTGACTGCCCCATCCCTGGAAGTGTTCAAGGCCAGGTTGGACAGAGCTTGGTGCCCGTCTGCCTCCCCCTCTGGAGCAGCATCACCAGGAGGGATCATCACTGCAGGGGTAGAAACTGCCCAGATTTAGATACAAAAATCTAAAAAAATCTCTGGTGAGGCCCCACCTGCAGAGCTGCCTCCAGCTCCAGGGGCCCCAACATCAGAAGGATGTGGAGCTGCTGGAGAGAGTCCAGAGGAAGCCACAGAGATGTTCCAAGGGCTGGAGCCCCTCTGCTCTGGAGCCAGGCTGGGAGAGCTGGGGGGGTTCCCCTGGAGAAGAGAAGGCTCCAGGGGGACTTGAGAGCCCCTTCCAGTGCCTAAAGGTGGATTTTGGGCTATTTAAGCCCAAATCCTGCAGAGTTGCCTTGGGTGGGAAGAGCATCCGTGCTGCAGTGCATCTCCTTCAGAGGATCACACAGAGCAGCCCATGGTTGCAGTTTTTTCCTGCTTTGTCAGCAATAACATCTCCTTGTGAAGAACTACAGCTCCAGGGAATTTTCTAATATTGGAGTTTTAAAAAAACCCAACACAATCCAGGTCTGCGTGGTGTGGCCAGGGCTGCTGGAGCTGGGGTGGCTGTCCATGGGTTCAGGTCCAGGGCCAAAGGAGGAAAGGTGCCATCCACAGCACCATCAGCAGGTGGATCAGACTACACATGGGATGAGCTCCTCCTTGGCAGTGGCAGGCTCAGAAAGGAATTGACACCAAGGGCTCCTAAAGGGATGGACACCGAGGGCTCAGAAAGGATGGACACTGAGGAGGAGTCAGGAGCTGGTGGGACCAAAGGCTGTTTTCCAAGCACTGCCACAGGACTGGGATGGCCCATGGTGTTCAAGCAGATCCATCAGCTGTCCCTGAGGTCAGGGATGAGGAACCTTCATACCTTTATTTCCCTGTCCCTTCTGTGCGCACCTGTAAATCACACTGGTCTGAGCCCCTTCACAGTTCTTGCAGCACAATTAATAAGTCAGAAATAGAAAATGTAATCAGAATGCTTATTTTGGGTTAAATTAATCATAGAGTTATGGAATGGTTTGTGTTGGGAGGGACCTTAAAGCTCATCTCATTCCACCTCCTGCCATGGGCAGGGACACCTTCCACTAGCCCAGACTGCTCCAAGCCTTGTCCAGCCTGGTGCTGAACGTTCCAGAGATGGGGCAGCCACAAATGAGTACAACAAATGAGTGCAATTAGCATTCGTCTCTCTAAGGCCGTGAGGTCCCGCAGGTGTATTTCCATTTCTCCTCCCGCAGGTCTCCCGAATCATCCCTTTCCTTTAGCAGGGACACGCTAATCCCACGTGAAGCTCGCTCTGATGTGAGTAAGTGGAACAGACAGGCAGAACCTTTTCTCCATTAAAGTCGAGGCGCAGAGTCTTGTGCACACAGCGAGTGTTATCACAGACATGATATCCCGGCGTTAGCGCTCTCGGGACACGCGGCTGCTCGGGAGCAGCGCGGCTCAGGCGCTGCCTGCGAGTGGTGAGGATGATCTGGAGAGGGAAAGGGAGAGCTTGCCTCCCTCTGCTTTGGAAAAAACCTCAGCCTTTTGTCCTGTTGGGGTTTCTGCTCTGACCTGAGCAATCTGGTGTAATGCAGCTCATTTGGGTGGGATTTTTAAGGGTTGAGCTGTGGCAGTGCTGCTACATCTGGGGAAGTCCCAGACAGGGCCTGGAGCACCCTGGTCTAGTGGAAGGTGTCCCTGCCCATGGGGGTGTGTCAGGGTGGGGGGTGGTCAGGCAGAAGGCCCCCCTGTGCAGCGTTCCCAGCACTGCTGAGTCCTGGGGGAAAGTGCATGGAAATAGGAGCAGCGTTCCTTCCCGGCTCGATGCCCACCTGGAGCGCTATTCCTGTGAATCTGTGTAGTTAGCTTTGCTCTGCTCTCCTTCCAGTGGATAAACACAGGTGGAATAAAACAACATTTCCTTTGGAATTCCCAGTGAAGACAAACCCAGCACAGTGCAAGCAGAGGAATTCTGCCCTGGCTGTTAGGGCTTCCAGCTCAGCATCCCTCCAGCTTCCAGCTCGGAGTCCTCAGCCCCTTCACTGTGCTGAGCAGTGGATCTGGGGTCACTGCCCAGGACACACCAGCTTTCCCAGCAAACATTTAGATGCAGTTTTCTGGGATAAAGCCTGATGGATGCCCCCAGTAGCAGCAAACCCAAACAAGCTCTCCCAGCTCTGGTGTCTCCTGAAACTGCCCAAGGTCCTGGCAGGGCTGGGGTGGCTGCAGGTCCCGCTAATGCCTGTTCCTGTGGGCTTGCTGGAATCTTCAAGGTTGAAGAGCTCTGGGCAAAGCATTTGCAGGAGCTCCTGGAGGGTAAAAGGCTGTCAGCCTGGATAAATATTAGAACGGCAAAGAGGGGAAGGAGGAACGAGAGTGAGCAGGGAGACCAAGGGAGATGAGGAGGTTGCTGCAATTCGTGGGCCCTTGGGACGGTGCCTGAGAGCCTGAGAGCCGTGTTCACATCCAGCTCAGCTCAAACAGCCTCTCTGGGCATCCAAGGGGGAAGGTTGGAGTGACTCACGGTCCAGTGGGTTGGGGTGGTCCTGGCTCCCACTGCCCATTGCTGTGGGGTCACTTGTACCCCCACTGCCAGTGGGGAGACACTGGGGTTGCTCTGGGAGGCTCTGGCAGAGCGGTTTTCCCAGGATGTGCCCAGCAGCTGAGGGATTTGGGGCAGGATCCCCCTCCCCCAGTGCAGCACAGCAGTGCTCCAGTGATCTGTGCCACAGCAGGCAGCTGTGACCTGCACCCCCTGGGAGCTGTGGCTCCACACTCCTGGCATGGACATGGGTGTTCCCTGGCATGGACACAGTGGTCTCCTGGCATGGCATGGAACCCCCCTGCTTTGGGATCTCGCTGCCACAGACCCAGCTCTCACCTGGGGTCCAGCAGACGCCTCGGAGCAGGGAATGCTCCCTTTCTGGTTTCCTTCTGGGGGACAGTGTAAAATGAGGAGTTAACACAGCAGTAAGCTTTGGAACTCTCCATCACCAGCAGCAGCTCGAATCATTAAGCCTGAAATAATTTTAATTGGATCCAGGATTCACAAGAGATTTTTTTGTGCCATGGTGGAGCTGGACTAGTTTCTCTGCTGTCACACCAGTCATTGGGGCAGGGAACAGAGGAGACTCCCTGCCTGGCATGACCTCCGAGTCATGAGGTGCTGGGTGTGTCTCAGCACCAAGCTGGGTTTAAAGACAGAGATAAATATTTTGTTTCTGATTTAAGTTCTTGGAAGAAATTCCCCAGTTTGTTGTGGTGACAGGCTCCTGACATCTGCTCCCAGAGGCCAAAGGTGGGGGTCAGAGGTGGGGTGAGCCCCTAGCTCTGTGGTGGTGGTTTGGGGATAAAAATTCAGTTAATTATTCCATGTGTCCCAATTAAAAATGAGGCATTTGTCTGTGCAAACAGATGGCAGATCCATGACCCTCACCCACATGGGCTTTCCAGTGTCTTTAGAGCGCGTGGACTCCTTCAAATGAGCCAGGAATTAATCAAACTGAGGTGATTCAGTGCAGTGACTACACAGAGAGGTGGGGTGAAACATAAACATTAAAAATTCAATTTAAATGGACAGGCCTGAAGGCATTTGCAGCCCGGTGTGTCACAGCTCTCACTCCTGTGTCCCCTGGCTGAGGAGAGCCAGGAGGATGCTGCAGCTGTTAGTGGGGTTACAGGAGGATGGGGGATTCCTCTGGCCATGGCCTGATGGGGCTGGGGATGATTTCTACCGGCACAGGAGTAACCAGGGGCTGTTTTAAAATGTAGACAAAAAGTCCCAGAGGGCATCAGAGATTTAACTGTGTTTGACAAGGACTTGGGTGTACAAATAGCACTTGGTATTTGCACAGTGGTCCTACTCCTTGTTATAATTGGATGGTGTTTATAGAATCCTAATATCACAGAATCCTGGAATGGTCTGGGTTGGAAGGGACCTTAAAGCTCATCTCATTCCCACTCCCTGCCATGGGCAGGGACACCTTCCACTAGCCCAGGTTGCTCCAAGCCACTTCCAGCCTAGCCTGGAACACTTCCAGGATGGGGCAGCCACAGCTTCTCTGGGCAGCCTGTGCCAGGGCCTGCCCACCCTCCCAGGGAACGATCCATACTGGGATATAGGGAGAGGCATGGCCAAAGCCCTGGGCAGGTTAAAGCCCAAGATGCTCAGGCCCCTGGGAGATTTTGGAGCTGTGCAGAGTGGGAGCAATGAGCGATCGCAGGAGGGGGATGAGGTGGGGAGACTGTGGGGATCCATGCCTGGAGGGAGCTCAGGAGGAGCAGGAGGGCAGGGCTGGCAGGGAGAGTGGTCTGGAGCTGCTGGCAGAGTGGCCAGGAGCACAGCGTGGGGTGCCAGCCCCAGCCCTGCCCTTGGCCTCGGGCCCTGCCTGCGGGCGGCTGGCGAGAGGCCTTCGAGGAATCGCCGCCACACCGGGGCCGTGCCCGGCTGCCCGTGCTGCAGCCACGGCCAGGGCTGCCCATCGCAGAGGGGCAACGGGAGGTGGGGGACGGGGGGCAAATGCACGAGGGGAATCTGGTGCCATTCGTCACCGTGGCCCCTGTGCCCACACGCATGCGCCCCTCAGCAGGATCAGGCACCAGGCAGCTCGTGCCAGGGCGGCGGTGCTGGCACAGAGAGGTCTGAGCCGGTGTGCCCTGGGCCCCAGGAAGGCTCGGAGGGCTCTGGCTGTGGAGCTCCATCCTGCAGCCTGCTTAGGCACTCGGGAACCTCGGCTCCCCTGGCACTGAGACCAAGGACGGGTTGTGCAGCTGGAGAGCCGCTGCTGACGTCGCTGTTCTCCTCCCTGACAGACGCCGGCGATGCCGTCGGGTCACCCACCCTTTCAATGTTTAACGAGATGCTTCAATATTTAATCACACGTCGCTGGGGGTGTGTGCTCCGCTGGCACGGTGGCACAGGGATGCAGAGCTGCTTCTGCCCCGGCAGAAGAGGCTGGGGGCAGGGGGGTGTCCCTGGGAGGGCACATCTCCCTGCGCTCCCAGCACTCCCTCACCCCAGTCCCGGGCAGAGCTTGCCCGTAGGAGCCACAGCTCCTCTGCTGGAGCCAGGCTGTTCCTCTGTGGGAACGTGGACTCGAGTCTGGCTCCACTGCCAAACCTCCCGTGCCTTGGAGCCCCCCGGGGGTGGCTGTGCCAGGATTATCCTTCCTGCTGCAGGAGTGAGGGTCCTGGTGCTGCTCCCCGGGCAGGAGCTGAGCCGACCCCTCGGCACAGGCACCGCTCCAGCACGGGTGGGGCCGGGCTTTGTTGAGGGAGCTGTGGCCGCAGCTGGGCTGGCAGCTGATCCCAAAAACAGGACAAAAACAGTGACCACAGTCCAGAAAGTTGCAGATGGCCTGGAGCAGGGAATGCTGGAGCAAGGAGCTGCTCTCTGCTCAAGTCCAGCTGCAGTGAGCACACAGCTGATAAGCCCCACTCCGAACTGGAGTGCATCCCACCAGGGGGCTCGGGGCATGGCAGGACCCCTGGGAGGCAGCACAGACTGGCATTCAGGGCACAGCAGGAAGGGGGGATTCTGCAGAACTCAAGAAAGAGAATCGAAATGGGTTTTGCAATCCAGCACAGCAGAGGGAAATAATATGGGAAAGGGAAACTGGAGGTCTGGGTTTGCTTCTGTAAAGAAGAAGGGGGAAGAAAAGAGCTGTGGATGAAGGTAGTAAGTGTGTGGAGGGAAGAAGTGAAGCATTCCCTGGGTTTGCATTCTGGATCCCTTCCCAGTGGCCCCGGGATGCTGGATGTGGGCAGACTCCGGCTCGGTCTGCCAAGCAGCAGTGCCAGCCTCCAGGCCAGGCTGTTGCGAGCCTGAATCAGACCAGGAAACCTCTTCAGCCGCTTTATTTTTCTGGGGTTAGAAATCAAAATCTTTATTATTAAATACTAACACTTGGAAAAAAAAATCCCAAGGCTGGGCTGCTCCGTTGCCAATTCCATCGGTGCCAGCACTCCCGGCTGGCAGCTCCTGCAGAGCCGTTATCTCTGGGAGAAATGGTTACACAATCCTCATTCTCATGCTGCAAAGGGCTTCGTTAGGGAACCCGGACATCAAAGCAGACCCAGAAACAACCAAGTTTCTGTTCAGGATCCAAGATGTTCGAGGAGGATCAGGAGTCTGGCCTTGCAAAGTGCTCCAGAGAGCAGGTTGGGCTGGATCCCGAGGATGGAAAGTTGCTCCTTCCCTGCAGCATGACAGAAAGTTGTGGGTTATAATGTGTGTGTGAGGGGAGAGCAATGTGGAAATCCTTTCCTGACCCAGTAGGCCCAGGGAATTAGCTGGGAGTGAATATGCATCTTGTGCAGAATAAGTGAACCAGGAGTCTCCGTTCTGCTGCCCAGACAGCAGCAAGGAACTGACCCAGCAGATGGGATGCTGGAGTGGGAAGAGTGCTCCCTACATCTCTCTTTCCTGCATCACTCCCTCCAGCCAGCCAGAGGGTTCTCCAGAGGCCTGGGTTCTGTGGTTTCTGAGCTGTCCAACGCTGCCGGGCTGGCTGTGCCGGTGCCGGGGGGAGGGTTTGTCCCAGGGCTCCGGGATGTCTCCCTGTGCTCCAGGACACTGGGGGCTGTGGGACGAGGCCAATGCCCAGCTCTCATCTTGCATCATCCTGCTCTAATAAACTGCTTTCCCAGTCCATGGACAGACTAATTTGGCTCCTGTCTCCCGGGCAATGAAGCCGTGGCTCGTGACCCCGCTGGCTCCTGAGCTGCCGGGAAGTCGCTGTGGCTCAGCCGAGGTAACCACGTTATCCTGCACTGCCCATTAGTCCTGATGGGAAGGAATGGCTGTGTAGCTTCCCATTAGAACTAATGGGCATCACTGGAGCAGCCTGCCCAGCACAGGGAAGCTGTGCCCAGAATAGGGAAGCTGTGCCCGGCACAAGGAATTTGTGCAGTGGGAGCAGCCACAGGAGCAGGAGCCAGGATAGCACTGCAGGGAAACTGCCCTGGGCAGGGGACTGATCCCCCTCTGGGAGGGAGGATGAAGGAGGGACACAGCTTCACTGGGATGCAGGTCCCAAATCTCGTGGAGAGTGGGGCTGCACCAGATACTGCAGAAACAGGTCAGAGCCGTCAGATCCCCACAGGGAGATGCAGGGTTAAGGCACAATAATTCTAGGATTTTCAAAGCAGCTTTTAATTTTGGGGGATCCGTGAAAGAAGAGCAAAGCCCACAGATCCTGCCGGATCTGTAATCTTCACAACAGCCTCAGCTGCTGGATTAACCTTTGTTTCCTGGTTTTCCCTGAGCAGCCCGTTCACTTCCAGGCAGCAGGCAGAGATGCAGCACAAGCACAAAATACAAGTACCTGCTCTCTGCTCCTCCAAAACTCAGCACTCCTCATGAAGCAGGAGCCCAATCCAGGTCAACCTTTGCTGGTTTTAACAAAACTGTTTCCCTTGGATGGATTTGGATGAGGCTGAAACTTTTGGAGTCACACGGTGATCCAACATAAGTGCCAGTGATTTGATGTGTGTTCCCTGACAGAGCGTGGGTCTGGATGAGATCTTGGTAAGGAATTCTTCCCTGTGAGGGTGGGGAGGCCCTGGCACAGGGTGCCCAGAGAAGCTGTGGCTGTCCCATCCCTGGAAGTGTTCCTGACCAGGTTGGACGGGGCTTGGAGCAACCTGGGCTAGTGGAAGGTGTCCCTGCCCATGGCAGGGGTGGGATTAGATGAACTTTAAGGTCCCTTCCAACCCAAACCATTCCAAGATTTTGTGATTCTGTGATTACTAAGTCTCATAATTTCTTCCCTTTCTCAATGCAAGTAGTGAAGAGGACAGAGGAGTCAGTGAGGGAGCTCAGCCTGATTGTAAAATGTTAAAAAGAGAAGTAAATGCACAGTGGGGGCAGCTCTCAGTGCCACTGGCGTGGCTCCACTGACCTCGGAGCCCGGCTGGGAGGGCAGGCAGCCAGCAGACAATGCCCACGGTGTGCCCGCCACAAAGGGGCTCTTCTTCCCCCAGAGCATGAGTGGCCACTTGCCTCAGCCCCTCCTTCCCCCCAAACAATGGCAGGAAAACCTTTCTTTGTGCTGGAATTCTCCTCAGTTGCTCTCACAGTCTCTGCTGAGCTCAGACCTGGGGGTTTCAAAGCCTTCTTTAAAACCCCCTTCTGGTGCCAAGGAGCAGCTGGTGGCACTGGGTGACTTTCCACACATCTCTGGGGTGCCCAGGCCATGCCATTGCCCATGGCAGAGCGAGTCCTCATCCTGCACCTCCCCCTGTAGCCCCCGCATTGCTCCTGGAGACCCCCAGGCTGAGCCCAGGACCCGCTGCCAGGGTGGCACAGCCAGCTCCTGCCCTTCCTGCCCTGTGCCACCACAACATGGAACCCGGGGGTTTGCCCTGTTTCGTGTGCTGTGGGCAGCCCCTCCTGTGCCTGGAGCTGGCAGTGGGGGCTCCATCCTGCCCCAAAACCCCATGGGGGTTCCGGAATCCCATGCTCCAGACCCCACAGGTCTGTCTGGTCTCACCCATGTACTCAGCAGTGCCACCACACAGAGCAGAGGGTAGGAAGGTGTGGCACAACAGTGACAGGTCCATGGAAACAGCTGGGAATCAGAGACACAGCACTGGCAGCAGGAGAGCTGATGCAGAACCTTCCCAGGGCAGCAAGACACAGCTTCCCCTTTTCTGCCCTGGCTTTGGGTGGTGGCAGCAGGAACAGCACCAGAGCTGTGATGACCACAACAACAGCAATTAACGAAAACACTTTTCCATCTTTAAGCCTGTTGCCCTTATCCCAGGGAGAGCTCTGCCCCCAGCACTGGATCACCCTGTCCCCAGCATGGGGAGCTGGGCTGGCACCCCCTGCCCACTGGGCCGGAGCTGCTGCTGCTCCTGCTTGGTCATTCCACTCAGGAGCTTGGCAGGCTCCATCTTTAGAGCTTATTACATGTTCTGAAAGATTTATTTGAATAAATTGCCAGATGAAATACTGCTTTCAACTCACTGACCTGCTGGGCTGTTGTAGCCTTCCAGCGGTGCCATCAGGGAAAATTCCAGCCTCAGAAGTTCTCCTGGTATAAACGAACTGCCTCGGAGGTGTTTTGATGCAGAGCTGCATTAAGCAGAACGGGGGTTTAGTGGCTGTGTTTGTTGGTTAAAGAAGAAAAGGAAACTTCTCTGTGTGCTTGAAGGGCTGGGTTGTTTGTCGTGGCCGGCATGGGCTGCTCAGGGAGTGGGAAGCTGGGAATGCCATGGAGGGATAACACTCCTGGCAGATGCTGAGTGGAAACTGGAGCTGCTGCCCGGTTCCTGTGCCTGGAGTGTCGTGCTGGAATGTGGTGGTTGCTGTGGAGAGCTGCTGGGAACACGATGGAATTTGACAGGACAAGAGGACACAGCCTCACCTACACCAGGGGAGGGGCACACTGGACATCAGGAGGAACTTCATCAGGGAAAGGGTGGTCAGGCACTGGATGGAGCTGCCCAGGGAGTGGAGTCCCCACCCCTGGAGATGTCCAGGGAAGGCCTGGCTGTGGCACTCAGTGCTCTGGGCTGGGGGACAATGTGGTGGAGAGAGGGCACAGGGTGGACTCGATGATCTTGGAGGTCTTTTCCAACCCTAATGATTCTGTGTTTCTATGAAGTATGTCTTAAAGGCATTTTTAGGTGTTATTTCTCCAGAGCCCTCCCAAGGCCGATGATTTCAGGCTCCACAGCAGTGCCCTCCTGCCCGAGCTGGAGCTGAGTGAGCCTGAGCTGCGCCTGCCCTCTGAGCTGAGCTTGGGATGCTGCAGCTCTGCTCTGCATTGCTCCTGGCGATGGCACGTGTGCCAAGGCTCTGCCAGCTCTGCTCCAAGCTGGCTGCAGGCTGGGGAGCACCAGGCAGGGGGCACTGGGCACTGCTGGGATGCCCCAGTTGTCCGAGGCTGCAGGACAAGGCATTGGCACCTCCCCACAGCCGCAGCCCCAGTGTCTGTTGGGGTGTGGTGGCCTTTGCCATGCTCAGGGGTGCTGGCACGGGGTCAGAGAGGGTGGCTCTACCCTGGCAGAGGTGGTAAATCCCAGGATTTTGGAGCAGCTGGACTGCAGTGACGGAAAGCGGCTGCAGAGCTGGGCTTGGCAGCGCCTGCTGCCTGCGGGTTTGGTTTGCTGATCCCTCATCCTCAGGGTGCAGCAGCCACCAGGATTTAAACTGACAGCACAGAGTGACCACAGCTCCAGCTTGGCACAGGGATTGGGTGGGAGGGGGGTGAAATGAGAGAAAAGCACCCCCAGCTCAGCAGCAGCACCGTCCAAAAGCACTGGTGAGTCCACGCCCTCACCCTGCTTGGGACTGTTCTGGGCTCCCAGGAGATGGTCATGTTGGAGGTCCCTGGTTTCATAGCAGATTTCTCTGAGGGTAATCGCTGCTGGAATGCTGAAGGGACAGGGGATTGGGTTCACTGGAGTCAGACCTCACTGTGGCCAGCCAAGATTTCCTTCTATGCAGGACATAAGTTAATAGCACAGCAATGATATCAGTGTATTGAACAGAATCATGGAATCATGTTTTGTGGCAAAAGACCTCCAGGATCATTGAGTCCAACCATCTGTAAGTAGGAAAGGAATCCCAGGCTTTAACCACGTGGCTATGGCGTTATCCTTGGGGGGCACTGGGTAGCTTTGTGTGCACAGCCATGTCCTGTCACTCGTCATCACCATCATCATCCTCATCCACCTGAGCTGATCCTCTCCCAGACTGCTGGAATGTGCAGCTCTGGGGCATTGGGCAGGGCACAGCAGGGGGTGAGCACAGTGTGTCCTACCCATGGGGAGGTGAGGAGTGTCCCCGCTGCCACAGCCAGAGCTCCGGCTGCCTCTGGAACAGCTGGCACAAACCGGGGCATAATGTGTGGTTCATCAGTGCCCTGTTATTAATAATTAATCAGCCTGCTCTGTATTTCAAAGCGTGTGGGCAAGGGAGGGAATTGCCAGCGAAGCAAACCACTTAACTCGGAGTCGCGTTTCTGGCGCGGAGCCTCCGAGGAAACGCTCTCCAGGTTTTCCTGGAGAGCTCATTACAGAGACAATAAAGGCCCAGGATAAATAGGATGCAACTGTTATTAACTCGCGGTCCCTGGAAACTGGGCTAAAAAATCCTCGGCACTTGGACAATAAAACTGTGTCCTTGATCCGAGTGGCAGCGTGTTCCTCCCGTTACCATGGCGACCGCATCCTCCAGCGCTGCTCCCAGCTGCTCCCGCACGTTACCGCTCCCTCAGATCCTCTGGGCAGGGGTGCTTGCATCTGAAACCATCAGCAGTGCCTTCACCAACTGCCAGATTCCATCCATTTCACAAAATATTCCCATTTGTTCCTGCCTCCTTTCCCACACGCTGTGGGTAATGGGAGTTTCCTCGAGGCAAACTCACGCTGGCACGTGCCATCGCCCCGCTGGGCACGGAGAGCTGACTCCAGAGGGAAAATTTACAGCAAATTGGATCATTTGGCTTTGGTTAGAAGTCTGTGTCTGGGGAAATTGGTGATGGAGAGAGGGCTGGGTGCTGGAGGCCACCTCTTCTCTTCACCTCTCATCCCTTCACCTCCTCACCTTCCCACCTTCTCAGCTCTTCACCTCTTTGCACAGAAGCTGTGTGTGCTCCATGTGTGGTCACAGTACCATGGAATGGTTTGGGTGCCCATCTCATTCCAACCCCCTGCCATGGGCAGGGACACCTTCCACTAGACCAGGTTGCTCCAAGCCCTGTCCAGCCTGGCCCTGGACACTTCCAGGGATGGGGTAATGGGTCATGCTGGAGGCTCATTCAGAGGCACAGTGCAAATCAGAATATTTAACCCCAGGGAGGAACCAGCCCTTGGCCATGTGCCATGTCAGGGGACCATCCCCATGGCCTGCACTGAGCCTGCACTGTGCCACCTCTGCAGAGGCTGTGGGTGCCAGCAGCAGTGTGGAGGCATCCAGGGATGTGTCTGGAGCCTGTGTGGGAACAGAGCTCCTCTCAACTTGGGGGCTCATCTCAGAGCTCCTCTCAACTTGGGGGCTCATCTCAGAGTTCCTCTTGACTCGAGGGCACCATGAGCTGTGGGATCCACCACTCCAGGGGCAGTTTATGCTGCTATTTAATTGCTCTTATTTTTAAAGACTGCATCTTGTTTCTAACCCAAGTGTGTCTGTTCAGCCCCCGGAGGCTGGGTCTGTGCTGCTTCTCTTCACTTGACTGAAGAGCCCTTTAGTAGCTGATATTTTCTCTCCGTGAAGGCATTTATGGATGATCATTGTGTCACCTCTCACTCTTCCCTTGATGTATGAGAGGCTGAGCCCCTCGGCACTCCCCTGCCAGGCAGCTGCTTCCAGACCATTCCTGTCTCATTTTACAACATCCCCAGGATTTTCCAGCATTCCTCCAGGAGGGATGTGCAGGGGTAGGAGCCTCTCCCCAGAGCTGCCCCTGTATCCTGAACTCATCCCCAGTGTTGGCAGCAGGGCAGGGAGGGGATTCAGCCCCTCTGCCCCCTCAGGTAAGACCCCCCTGCAGAGCTGCCCCAGCCCTGGGAACAGCAGCACAAGGATGTGGAGCTGCTGGAGAGAGTCCAGAGGAAGCCACAGAGATGCTGGAGGGCTGGAGCCCCTCTGCTCTGGAGCCAGGCTGGGACAGCTGGGGGGTTCACCTGGAGAAGAGAAGGATCCAGGGAGACCTGAGAGCCCCTTGCAGGGCCTAAAGGGGCTCCAGGAGAGCTGGAGAGGGACTGGGGACAAGGGATGGAGGGACAGGACACAGGGAATAGCTTCCAGGGTTAGATGGGATATTGGGAAGGAATTCAGACAGAGGGGAGGAACTGGGGGCCTCTGATTAGACTTGCTGAGACGGTGGCATCACCATGTGCCATGTGCCAGCTCTTCTAGTCTGGTTGGCAGTGCCATGAGGTGCCAGTTGGCCCTGCCATGGGAACACTCACCATCCTTAGAGGATCTTAGGGGCCGAGGCAGACAGCAGTGCCCTGAGAATGGATAAATAATGGTAAAAGAGCTCTCCCTCCAAAGGCAGCCAGAGGCCAGAAGGATGTCTGTACATCCCATGTTCAGGGCTTTGATTGGGGGTTGCATCTGGGGGGTGTTTTTTTCAAGTTATCAATTTTGACAGCATCTTCCTCTGACTTTGCTGCCGTTTTGCATTAATGCCTGTTGGTAGGAATTGCTGACTGAATCCTGCAGTTCAGTGCCTGAGGGAGTCAGCCAGGAGCCTGCCTCGAGCCTGGGAATCAATTCACTTCAGTACCTGAATGGCAGAGCTCGGTGCAAAGCAAAATCTTGTGGCAATATGTTTTCTGTACTGGAGAACTGAGAGGAGCTCACAGAGCTGGCTCCCTCACACAGCACAGGCAGGGTTTACTTTCAAACCATGGAGAAGAAATGGGGTAAATTGAATAGATGAAAAGTGAAAAGAGCAAAGGGCAGAAATGTTGTTGTTGCTGTGGGTGTTTTCACAGCGGAAGGGACCTCAAAGCCCATCTCATTCCATCCCTTGCCATGGGCAGGGACACCTTCCACTAGATCAGGTTGTTCCAAGCCTCATCCAGCCTGGCCTTGAACTCTTCCCTGGCACAGGGAAGGAGATGCTCTGGGTGCTGGGGTGCTCCTGCAGTTGGGAATCTGCAGCTTTCAGAGCTGGGGGCAGCACTCTGGCTGCAGCAGCTGAATCCAGGGCTGGCACAGTGGTCACATCCCTGCAGGATTTCTCAGCTCCTCGCTCATCTGATGGTTTTTTTGCTCAGGAAATCAGTGAAGGCGAAAATGTAAATGCAAACCCAAAGAGAGGCTTTGGAGTGAACAAACTGGAAACCAAACTCAGTGGAAGAAGGAAAAGAGGCCGTGACATACACGAGATTGCGTGGTTAGGAACAGCTCAGCCAAAAATGAGCTCCTTGTGGTTTTTTTCCCCCAAGACAATTAACGAGTGGTTAATTCCTGTAGTTTTGAGGCATTTCTGGGTTACTCTGCCTGTGTTGCTCCCTCTGATGCTGATTTTGAGGTTTTGAGTTTAATGAGGGGCTGCCAGGGCAGGTGTAGGGCTGGTGCCACTCCAAGGAGCAGGAGGAGGATGGAGGGAGCTCTCGGGGAGCAGCACCCAGAGGGTTTTGCAGCTGCTCCCAGACACCAGGGATCCACCAGGAAAGGGAGGGGGCAGAGATTTTGGACAAAGCCTGGCTCCCTGTCCCCGAGGCTCTGTGGGATTTGTGATCCCCAGGATGTGCAGCAGCAGATTGCTGTGCCTGGGGTGCAGGTCCATCCTGGCTCCCTGTCCCTGAGGCTCTGTGGGATTTGTGATCCCCAGGATGTGCAGCAGCAGATTGCTGTGCCTGGGGTGCAGGTCCATCCTGGCTCCCTGTCCCCGAGGCTCTGCAGGGTTTGTGATCCCTGGGATGTGCAGCAGCAGATTGCTGTGCCTGGGGTCCATCCTGGCTCCCTGTCCCTGAGGCTCTGTGGGGTTTGTGATCTCCTGGGATGTGCAGGAGCAGATTGCTGTGCCTGGGGTGCGGGTCCATCCTGGACGCTGGGTGACGTGCAGCGATGTGACACTGCTGTGCATGATGTCACAGTCCTGCAGCAGCACTCGTGGCTGCCCAGCCCGATCTGATCCGCAGCCGAATCTGGGGCAGGCGCCCTCAGCTCTGAATTTCCATCTTGTCACGTGCAGTTAATAACGTTACTGCTCCCCAGCCCGCGTCCCCCGGGAGGGCAGGAGCCAGCAGAGCTTCCAGCACTGCCAGGTCTGGTTGTTGTTGGTTGTTCAGGGGCGGCTCAGCCCCCTGATGGGTCAGGAGGGACAGGACAATGTCCAATGATTTGGGGAACAAGAGTATTGAGCCTGAGAGGGACTTGGAACAAGGGCCTGCAGTGACAGGACAAGAGGGAATGGCTTTCCACTGCCAGAGGGCAGGGTTAGATGGGATATTGTGGAGAAATTCTTCCTTGTGGGAGTGGTGAGGCCCTGCCACAGGTTGCCCAGAGAACTGTGGCTGCTCCATCCCTGGAAGTGTCCAAGACCAGGTTGGACAGGGCTTGTGGAAGGTGTTTCTGCCCATGGCAGAGAATGAGTTGGTCTCTGAGGCCCCTTCCGACCCAAACCATCCTGGGATTCTGTGATTCTGTGAGAGCAATGCCATTTGCATTCCCTGCAGGGAAGCAGAGCTGCGTGTCAGGACAGCCACGGTGTCTCAGACCAGCATTTGGAAGAGGCCTCTCTGCTCATTCTCTAAAATCCTGTCTGAGAGCTTTCCCTTGGCACCCTGATCTCCCTGCCCCTCCTGCTGTGCCCCCGGGTGGGACCAGGCTGCCTGTGCCTGCCTGGGGCTGGGGCTGTGCACATCTCTAGTTATGATTTAAAAGACTCTAGAGCCAGTCTTTATGAATCCTTTGCAAGGTCACCTTATGTGACAGAGGACATCAACACTTCACAGTAGGCACTGGAGTGATCCTGAAGGCTCACCCGGACACGGGGCTGCCACAGGGTCACTCTGGCAGCGTGGCTGTGTGGGGACACTGTGCCAAGGCAAGTTCCTAATTCATGAGGCAGGACAGGACTGCCCTGGTGGGAGGGAAGAGCAGGAGGAGGAGGAGGAGGGAGAGCAGGCAGCATGGTGAGAAGGAGGTTGGAAAGGCTGTGGGGCTGGGAGTTGGACTCAAGCAGGGTGGTGGATGGTGGAGCAAGGAAGAGGATGGGAGTTTTCAGTTCTTGCTTGGCAGAAAGGATGGAGACAGGGATGACTTCACAACGGCAGTGGGGCTGGCAGAAGGAGCAGATGGCATGTTCAGAGTTACAAGGAAATATTTTAAATACACTTGCTGCTGGAGGACAGGCTTTTCTTGGACTTTTTTCTGACTTCCAGGGTAAACATGTGGGGGATAAAGCTGCTGCTGCTGTTTCCAGCTGACTTGACTGGTGATAGGGTTAAAGGTGGTGGTTAGAGGCAAGGTTAGTGTCCAAGGCCAGGTTGGACGGGGCTTGGAGCAGCCTGGGCTGGTGGAAGGTGTTCCTGCCCAGGGCAGGGGGTGGCACTGGATGGGCTTTGAGGTCTCTTCCAGCCCAAACCATCTGGGATTCTGTGATTCTAGGAGCAGAAGCCTTGGAGTTAAACCCCTCCAGCAGGGATTCCTGCTCCCCAAGCCTCTTCTGTACCCCAAACTACTTCTGCCTCTTTTTCCCTGTGGCTGGAACATTTTGGGATGGGTGTGGTAAATCATGTCATTAGCAGGTGCTACAAGGTGGAGTTAATCCTTGCAGGCACCACCAGAGTCTGAAGAGGCACCATTTCCTCTCACACATGTCTCTGTTTCACTCTTGCAGAAGCTGAATAATTCTCTCTGACAGCTTTTTGCTTTTTATAGCAGTAATTAGTCAAAAAGCATGGCGTGAGGAGCGTGAGGAGCTCTGCCCTGGCACTCCTGCTCGGTGCTCCAGGCACACGGCTCGGGGAGGGCACTGCTGCAGGTTTAGGGTGGGGATAAGGTCAGGGGGTGAGGAGGGTGTGGGGCTCTGATGCTAAAACAGGCAAAACTGTGGCCTTTTTTCTTACCTAAATTTGCACTTGTGTTTTAAGGCACCTGATGGGATCTTCTGGAGCCAGGCTGTTCATCCAGCCTGGAGTGATCACTGCACAAAATAACAACAAGTAAAAAGAGGAAGACTAGAAACTGTGATTTTACGAGTTCAGTTGAGGTGGAAGAGAGATTTGGGGGAGAAACCAGGTATTTAATGTGGGTTTAATCCTAGTTAGTCCCCAAAATACCACCAGATCAAGTCACAGGGGGTGACGTTGGTGTAACATTGGCAGGATTGAGTGTTACTTCAACAGAAAGTGTTAAAGCTGTGGGAAGAATTTACTAAGGGAAATGGTGGAGATTTTGGCTCTCTTTGTCTAATTCAAGTCACCCAAAAGCCACAGGCCTGGTTCATCACATGCTGTTGGTAATGCATGCCTGTCGTTTTCAGGGGTTTTTTTGGGGACTTATTTTATTCAAAAGATAAAATTAGAAAGAGTTATCTGGCGACTTCCAGATAGCTGAGTCTGGGTGGAACTGGAGTCGTGTGTGATTCTCTGCAGAAAGCCAGGCTGGAATTACTCAGCTTGCTGCAGTCAGTTTAGTGCTGTTTGTACAGCACAGAGCACCTCAAAGGGGCAGCAGGGATGATATTTCCACAGGAAACCCCTGTGTTCCCACAGAAGTGAAGATGAGGAGCAGGACATGCCCATGGCTGTTCCTGCAAAGCTGCAGCTGGGCCGAGAGCTGGAGGATTTGACAGATGTGTGGATGGGGCACATGGGTCGGTGGTGGCCTTGGCAGTGCTGGACTCGATGTTCTTAGAGTGCCTTTCCAGCCTAGAGGGCTCTCTGATTCCATGGGTCTGTGAAGTCCCAGGCAGTGGTTGCAGTGGACAAACTGTGAGCCAGGGGCTGGGGAAAAGGCACCAAACCAAAACCACAGGCTGTTGTAGACCTTACACAGGGGAAAATGCAGAGCCAAGGAAAGGTGGGTGCTGCACATGCTGCTCCATTTCCATCCTGCTCCTCAAGGAATGTTTTCCTTCGCTGCACTTCAAAGGCAAGCAGTGGCCCTGGGTGGAGAGGAGGTTCCAAACACCTCTCACACCTGATGCTGGTTGTGTTGTTTCCCTGCAGGCTTTAAGTGGGGCCCATCCCCGTGTTCAGGTGTCCTCTCCCCTCCTGTCACCTCCGAGCTCCCTTTGGTGAGGAAGATGGATGCTCCTTCCCACGTAAGAGATTTTATTACTCTTGCAGGCAGAGGCAGGTGCTGGATTTCCTTGCAGGAGCTGGGGAAGGGTCTACTCATCCTGGGCTGCTTCTGCTGTGCTTTCCTCTGCTGGTCTTGAAATCTCTGCTCTAACTCTGACCAGAGGAGTCATCTGTCCTCTCCCAGGCTGGGGCCCAGGAGCCGTAGTGAAGCTGTAGTAAACCCCTTTTAGTCGAGACAAACTGAGACACTGCAGTTTTGTTGTTTAATTTTATCACAGATGTAAATATCCTGCAAGTCCAAAGCTGTTGGCAACTCCCCAGAGAGTGTCAGAACTGTGATGTGGATTTACAAACATTTAAGTCCTGATGTTGATGGGGGTGTACTTGGGAAATTCAATTTGTAAAGGCAGACTTAAAGCTTTTCCTCCCCTCTCTGAGGTCAGCTCAGCCTGTGCTGAGCAGGGACATGTCCCCTCCCAGCATCCCCCCTCCTGTCACCCCACGGCCTGTGCTCTGTCACCACCCTGCTGTCATCACCTCTCCTGCTGTTGACTCCCTTGTTCTCACAGATGAGGAGCTGGGACATCTCACCTCCCCAAAGATATGCTGGAGAGCCACCTTGGCTTGAATTCCCACCCTCTGGAAAGCATCCTCTTCTGAATCCAGTTGGGACTTTTAGTTTAGGGGAAGATTTGCTTTATTGGTGGAAGCAAGAAGATGGATGTGTGCTCTTCCTATTCCCAGGTGTGAGCACTTTGCTTGGCAGAGAGAAAATCACCGAATCATGGAATGGTTTGGATTGGGGGGACCTTAAAGCTCATCTTCTTCCAACCCCTACTCCAGGCAGGGACACCTTCCAGTAGCCCAGGTAGCTCTAAGCCCCGTCCAACCTGGCCTTGGACACTTCCAGGGATGGGGCAGCCACAGCTTGGTGCTGATTTTTAACCTGTATTTAGTTTACAGAGCAATTCCAGCCGCTCTGTTCCAGTGACCCGGCGCCTCCTCGTTCCCTGCTCCATGTTCTCTGCCAACTGCACAGCAACTGCTTTGTCTTCCTGCAGCTTTTTGGTTAAAACCTTGGGAGTTGGACCTGTTTTCCCAAGGATCCCTGTTCAGCCACCCAGCGGTTGCAGCATCCTAATTGCGTTGCAGGCAGCCTTTAATCCTGTTAGTGCGTGTCGTGTTGCTCTTGTACCCTTCTAATTTTTAATCAAAATGTCATGCGATACCAGGTTAAGTGTCTGCCAGAGTCTAAATCTATTAAATCAGCACCGTTGCCTTTATTAACCAATTTTTAAAATCATCAAGGACTCAAATGGATTTGACAGGGTTCATTTTTCTCCAGTTTTGGTGTCCGCTCTCCGGTGTCAGTAGATCCTTGATCGGATGGTGTTTGCCCAGTGCTGACACTCTCATCCTTTCCCTTTATTGGCAGAATCCCGTTTTCCATCAGATTTCCAAAGCTTTCTTGTGTTGAGGTGTAAAAATGAGTTTTTGCATCACCCTGAAGCGCCCAAAGTCCCTGTCCCAAAGAAATTCCAATTTAAATGCTTAAATCTGGACTCTGCCAGGAGTCCTCTCTTCCTGAATGCAAATATTTGAATCCTGCCATTGGATGCTGACCGGGAGCTGGGTCCTTGCTCTACAGGGCAGGAGAAAGCTAATTAGGCACTGACTAATTATTTCAAGTTTGGTCACCTTGAAATCCACGACTGAGAGGGAATGGGAGGGGGAAATGTGTTTGTGGCCACAGCCCCAGAAGGAGATGCCAGTGTTTGGTTCTCTAGCAGATGGAGCAGATCCGAGTCAGGCACGTGGCTTTTCCTGGAAAAACTATGGGAAGGCACTTCCCCCTCCCCCAGCTGGGGGGGTTCCAGCCTAGCCGAGCCTAATTTATGGTAATTATTTTTAATATCGCTTTTATGTGGTGATCTATTGTTTTAATTCCATAACAATGCAGCAGCAGATATGAAGGGTTTCCAGCCTGGCCCTGGGCTCCCCGAGGCAGCATTTATTAAAATCTCCTTTTGTCCGTATTTCATGTTTATTGCTGCCATCTTTAATTAAGGGAGGTAAATATGGCCAAGGGGGGCTGAGGGGCCTCTTTAACATGAATAATTGGAAATGCACTCACAGGGTGCTGTGGGAGGGGGAAGGAGCTCCTGGGTGTTATTCCTGCTTCAGAATGGGGCAACTTGGCAGGAAAAGGGGTCCCTGCACCCAGGGTCTGGTGATGGTTTAAAATCAACAGTGAGGGAGGTGTTTGGCTTAGAGTCAATTGGATTTTTTTACAGAATTCCTGCAGAATGGTTTGTGTTGGAAGGGACCTTAATGCTCATCCTGTTCCACTCCCTGCCATGGGCAGGGACACCTCCCACTATCCCAGGCTGCTCCAAGCCCCATCCAAACTGGCCTGGGACACTTCCAGGGATCCAGGGGCAGCCACAGCTTCTCTGGGCAACTGTGCCAGGGCCTGCCCACCCTCCCAGGGAAGGATTCCTTCCCAGTATCCTGTCTAACCCTGCCCTCTGGCAGTGGGAAGCCATTTCCCTTGTCCTGTCCCTCCAGTCCTTGTCCAAAGTCTCTCTCCAGCTCTCCTGGAGCCTCTTTAGACATTGGAAGGGGCTCTAAGGTCTCCCCAGAGCCTCCTCCAAACTTAATTTGGGTGTTCTCCTGCTGGTTAGGCTGCTCCAGTGGGTGAAAATTCATTATCAACTGCTGGCACAGCTGTTGTTTTGGGCTCTGCAGATCCCAACCAGGAGAGAATTTAATTCAGGAAAGCATCCTCTGGAGAGAGCTCAGATGTGCCATTTGTGGAGACATCCAGGATGGAGCCGTGCTGGGAACCTCCCGAGATCTTGTCTCTCTGGAAAAGGCTTTCTTTGGTGTTTTCCCTTTGTTAGGGCTCCTAACAAAGGAGTGTTCCTGCTCTCCCTCCCATCCCTGGCACAGTGGAGCTGCTTGGCCAGAGCTGAGTCACTGCTCAGTCCCTTCTCTCCTTCACGGCTCTCCTTTCTCCCCTTGCTCCGAGGGACTCGGTGGCAGCCCCGACCTCTCCCATGAGCCCTGTCTGACTGAACATGACGCCTGAGAGAGATTTTTCCTCTCTGACAGCAGTGCTGGGTATGCTCTGGCTTTTCCTTCTCCCTGGCAGAGCAGATGGGGTGGGGAGCAGCCCTGGTTTGGGCAGAGGTGCCGCACTGGGGCTGGCACAGCGAATCCAGGGCTGAGTGAGCCCCGTGCAGCCACCAAAGTGCCTTTGGGAGATGAGCCAGAGGCTCTGCACTGCTGACAGCTGGGACAAAGAGCAGCCAGCAGCAGGGAGGCTGGGAAAGGACATTTCTGTGGCACGTGGGGCAGGAGCCCTGCAGTGGGGGAAGGTGGCTGTCCCTTGGGGTGGCACAGGGAGAGGAGCCTCTGCCTACAGGGATGGCTTCATCACCAGGGAGGAGAATAATGGAACTTCCACAGTGGTAGGGAGCTGTGCTGACCCTGCCTGTGCCCAGGCTGTCCTGGCTGTGATGGGGAGCTGTGCCAGCCCCACTGGAACCCAGGCTGCCCTGGCAGCACTCCTGACTCTCTGAGTAAAAGGAGACTTTTCCTCGGGGGCTCATCTTCTGCCAGCCCTGAGATAATCCGATGTGATAGTGCAGGCACAATGACTTCATTACTGTAATTATTTTTATTGCCTCTGCAGGCCTCTGTTTTAAAATAAACTCAGGAGCCAGAGCACTGAGTTCCAGCTCAGTACTGGGGGAAGGGTTGGGCTGGGTGCTGTAGGAGAGCTTTTCCAACCTAAATGCTTCCATGATTCTACGATCTTCATCTCCTTTATTTCATTTTACTTAAAGGGCCAAATGTTTGGTTGTCCCTCAGTGCAGGTCCACCCAGCTTTGCTCACTTTTTCCCCTCTCCAGGTTACTGGGTGGGCTCAGACATTGCTACACAAGTCACACCAAGTATTTTAAACTTGGCTTTAAGGATGGGAAATGTTCCCACAGGAGCTGGGACCCACCACGATGTTGGGAGGATGGACAGTGCTCATAGATAGGACACTTTAGGCTTGTGACCCAATTCTGGTTTCTCTTGACAAGGTAAAACCTCCTGGCAGGCTCCTGCTTCCAGTCCATCTCCAGCCCTCTCCAGCTGCCCCTTCCAGTTCCCCCATGTTCATCCACCCCTGAGCCTCCCCTGCCCTCGCTGGGCTCCCACCTCATTGCAAAGGCTTTCTGAGGGGGCTGTTTGCTCCACAGACATCCCAACTGGCTCCTGGAACTGTGAGTCCTGTGGATACAGGGAGAGAGCGGCTCTGGGGAGAGCAGAGCAGGAAATATCTGTATTTACTGTAGAGCTGTGGCAGTCTGAGTGATGCAGAGCTCCCTGTCTGGATGCTCAGCCTGCATCAGCTCCCATCACGTGCTCCATCAGTCCCTTAAGCCGAGCAGTTCCCACCGGCTGATCCGGGCTGTGGTGGGGCTTAGTGGCCATCTGGGCTCAGAACAAAGACTTTCCCCACCGACAGGAGTAATCCCCTCGTGTAATCAGGGTTTTCTCGGAGTACACAGGACATGCACCAGGCTGGGCCGTGTCTGTTCCCACAGTGCTGCTGCAGGAGGGGCAGATCCGTGGCACAAGGGACTGGTGAGGGCTGTGGGCAGAGCCCTCTGTGTGTCCTGTCACAGGGGCAGTGGCGTGTCCAGCTCCCTGTGGGATGGGGGGCTCGGTGTGATCCCCCTGTCCCGGGGAGGTGCAGCAGAGTCAGTAAATGGCTGCTGTCAGTGGAGATCTGTCCTGAGATTCAGGTTGTGAACCAACTCAGCTGTTTCTGAGCCCCTGGGAGAGCCCTGGGCCGTGTTTGTGTGGATTATTTTTATCTCTAAATATGCAATTCTCTGAGCAGTGTCAGTGCCCTGGCTGTGGTGGCTGTCTGGGACACTGACACAGACATGGAATTCAGACAGTTTCTTTTCACGTCTCTGATTTTTAGCGTTGCCAGGAGTTGATTTTTAATAGCAGTAAAGGAATTTGGAGTCTGTTGAATGAACTGGCCAGGCCTGAAGGGGGTGATTGCTCTCTGTGCATCTGCGATTCCCACGTTCTTTCCATGAGCAAAAATACCCCGACTGCTCCAGGGGAGCTGCCTTTGGGACCCTCCGGGAGCACTCCCAGGGATTGCCCTGCCGTTAACTGGGGATTTGGGGAGTGGGAACAGCTTTGGGTCTCAGTTTGAAATGAAAGTGTCAGTGATGGTTAAAACCCTCCAGTTTGCCCCGTGCTGTGCCCGCTGGCAGCACTTCCCCAGCATGGCCCCCCTGCCTGCAGCTAGGACAGGTTTTCGGGAGTGAGCCACACCTGGCAGCGGCTCAGTTTGGATGTGCTCAGGAACAGTGACCCCTGAAAGTGCCAGGAGGTGCCCAGCTGGTACTGTGCACAGAGGGGCTCTGCAGGGAGGGGTGGGAATGGGCTTTGTGGGGCTCCAGAGCACCTGGAACTGGTGGCTTTGTCCTCTTGCTGCCATGGGCTTGTTTCCCCACTGCAGATTTATCCATCAGAGTGTGGCACTGCCCTTGGTTCCTCCATGGCTCTGGTGGCTGTGGCAGTGGGTGGGTTTGGCAGGTGGTTATGGGGGGCCCGGTGGGCTCCCCTCCCTTGGGGACACTCCTGGTTCCTCTCTGAGGTGCCAGTGCAGCAGGACCTGTCTGTGGAGCCGCTGCCACCCCTCCAAGGGCTCATCTCACGCAGTGATGCTTTGTCAAACATCTTTTTGTTGAGTGGAGCTGAGAATCCTTTGTTCTGCCGGGTTTGATGTGGAAAGTAAACACGTTAACATCAAGGCAGCTTTCCAGCGGCATTTGGGATTTGGTTGGGCTCTGAAGCCGGGCGGGGTTGGGCGTTGGGGGGTGCTGTGCTCGGGGACTGGGATCGCTCCGGAGTGATGAAAGCTGTGGCTGCCTGCGCTGCTGTCAGCGGGATTAGATCACTTCTTTGTGGAGTATAATGTGGGAAAAGCATTTGCTGTTAGAAATCCAGGCTGGTTTTGTGGGCTGCTCTCCCCATTCACCCACCATCGAGGGGTGGGGGGGTGCAAAGAGGGTCTTGTTTCCTTTCCAGGCTTTCCATACCTTTCCCAGTGCAGCGATGGGTGAAGGGTGAAGCCCTTGGTGCCCTGAGGATGGACTTGGCTCTGCACCCCCTGCATGGCTCAGTGGGCTGGGGGATGAGCCACAGGTCCCATCCCCTGATCTGTGGTAGAGGTTAAACAGCCATCCAGGTTTAACTCAACATTGTCCTACAGGAACACAGGTGCCTGGCAGAGGGGGACAATCCCCACCCCTCCAGTGTTCCTGCCAGGGGCTGTGACACAGCCAGGGGGAGATGTGCCAGTGCTCAGGAGAGAACACAGAAATAAGGTCACTTGTTTCTGTTTGGAAAAAAACAACAAAACAATTAATCCTGCTTCTGGCTTGCTGTGGGGAGTTGGATGCTGCTGGACAGCTTGGGAAATGGATGGAATAACAGTTTTCCTTCCGCTTCTCCAAGAGCTTACCATGGAGGGTGGCACATCCTTCCTGCAGATGTTACTGCAGATCCCACCTAAATCTGGAGCTTTAAATACCAAGCCCCTCAGTCTGGTGCACAGGGATGGTTCCCCACCTGGGGGCTGAGCTGGGCTCAGTCTTGCCCTGTGCTGCCCGGGCACCTCCCCACGGGACCGGCCGTGCAGGGGAGGTGGGGGACACCCTGGGGGTGGCACTGGGGGCAGCATGGCCTGCTCCGAGCTCAAAAGGGCCTGAAGCTCCCTGAGGTGTTCCCTGCACCGTCCCAGGGGGTGTTTGCAGGGAGATGTCAGCCCACATCACCATTCCCCAAATCACCGTCCCCAGAGAACGCTTTGTGCCCTCTCAGGTTAATCTGGAAAGGTCATGAGTGACACTGGCATGTGACTGGAGGGACAGAGGGGGCCTTTTGGGGGCTTTTCTTTAAAAATAGACCAGCTGAGCTGAGCCCCATCCCTTGCTCTGGCACCTCTAGAGCTCTGTGCTGAGCAGTCCATGGGCTCCCTCCCCCTGGCCCTGTGTGTGTGGCTGGAGCAGGGCTGGGTGCTCATCGCTCCTGGGGGCTGCAGGGAGCAGGTGTGTTCACAGGATGGCATCTTCTCCCCCCTGCAGCCCCCTGCTCCTAGAGCTTGGCCCCAGAGCAGAGCCCCCAGCCCTCCCTGGGGTGACAGGGGCTGTGCTGGTCCTGCAGTCCCCCAGGGCTCATCCACAGCTGTGGGATGGCCCAGGTGGTGCCGTGGGACTCACTGGGTGTCCCTGGACTGGGAGAGCTGGGGGGGTTAACCTGGAGAAGGGAAGGCTCCAGGGAGACCTGAGAGCCCCTTCCAATGTCTAAAGAGGCTCCAGGAGAGCTGAAGAGGGACTGGGGACAAGGCATGGAGGGACAGGACACAGGGAATGGCTTCCCACTTACAGAGGGCAGGGATAGATGGGATACTGGGAAGGAATTGCTGGCTGGGAGGGTGGGCAGGCCCTGGCACAGGTTGCCCAGAGAAGCTATGGCTGCCCCTGGATCCCTGGAAGTGTCCAAGGCCAGGTTCGGATGGGGCTTGGAGCAACCTGAGCCAGTGGAAGGTGTCCCTGCCCATGACAGAGCGGGTGGACCAGATGGGCTTTAAGGTCCTTTCCATCCCAGACTATTCCAGGATTCTGTGAATCAGCAATTACTGGCCACAGCTCACCCAGGAGGGTGCTGCTTTCTTCCCAGCCAGGTCACCAGTCCTGGTCTTCTTGGAAGGCTTTGACATACAGGAGAAGGCAGGGAGCCATGGAGAGGGAAAGTGAAAGGTCAGTGTTCACTTCACAAGGCTTTTGCTGGGTCCCAGGTGAAAGCAGGCATTTGCATTTAAATGAATATGTATTTTGAGACATTAAACCCAGAAGCAGAACAAAGGCTTTGCTGAGATGACAAACACATTGCTCCAGTGCCTGTTCCCCATATCAGTCCAGCAGCCTTTGGATGTAAAACCACATCAGCCAAAGCAGTTTTTCTTCCTTTCCTTTTCCACAAACCACAGCCCGCTGTAAATACTCGGTGGGGACCTGAGTGGCTGAAACCTTAAATGAGAAAAGAACTGGTGGATTTGTAGGGTCTGTGTGTGATGCCCGGGAGAACAATCCATTCTGCAGTTCCAGGTCAGCTTCTCTTTCAATCCAAAACCCTAGAAAAGAGAGAAAAATCTGCTTAGAGAGAGGGGAACAAACAAGCTGGCTCTGGGTGACCCAGGAAGCAAAGTGGGGATTTTTTGGTTTGGGTTTTGAGGGGTGGTTTTAGTCCTTGGTGCATCCCATCCCAAAGCCCTGTCCAGGACTCCCTGGACCCCTCGATGGAGTGAGTGGCACCAGCTCAGGGTGGACAGTCCCCAGGGCTGGACTGCAGCAGTGGCAGCCCTGGGGCTGTGACGCCAGGAGCTGCAGCAGTGGGGCTGTGATGCCAGGAGCTGCAGGTGGCAGGAGCCTGAGTTGGCATCTCCGGCACCAAGTCGGTGCTTTTGGCTCCCTGTGGGCACTGGGCTGGTCTCGGGGTGGTCTGGGCGATCAGGGAGATGAGAGGTGATCTGTGACCTGTCACTTTGGTGGCACTGCTGCCAGCAGGAGCTCCAGCCTCTGCCCACTGAGGCAGCACAGCAAGGGCTGGGCACAGGGAGGCACTGAGCAGGTCCTGTGCCAAGCAGGGCGGGATTTTGGAGGGCTGGGCACCATAAAACACCAGTTAAAGACTCTGCCGTCATTCCAGGTTCTGGTCTGAGTGTGCTCCTGTCTCAGACTTGTGATGAATAAAACACAGGCTCTCTGAAGTCGACACCCAGCTGCTCAACAAGCTGGTGGAGTGTTTGGTGGAGGAGCTGGGCTGTGATCAGACCTGCTGCATCTCTGCTCAGCTCCCAGCTGGGCAGAGGGAACGCTGTGCTGGAGCCCCTGCCTGCCCCTCTTGCCACAGCTTTTCAGGGGAAAAGGGGCCAGGGCTGGTGCCCTTTCCTCGGAGAGCTCTTGCTTGCCATGGCAAGTGCTTTGCTGCTGCATCCCTGCAGGAATGTGGGGGGGATGCTGGGGGCAGGGTCCCCTTCTAAAGGTCTCTCCATTTGCCATGTTCCAGTGCTGTCAGTGCCTGCATGAGCTGCCCAGCTCCCTCCTCTCTCTCTCACCTGTGCTCCCTGTGTGGTGCCCAGTTGTTACTGATAAAATAACGTTGCTGTGGTGCAGATTTCCCCCTGCAGCGCTGATGTCTGGGCCTCATCTGCTGCTGGAGGCACTGTCACGTTTATTGGGAAGTTTCTGCTCCCTGCCCCTCTATAAGTGGGGACCATTTTTCACCTTAAAAAGGCTCTCTGCCTCCCCCTGGGATGATGAACCCTCTTGCAGCCCGGTGCTGTCTGTGATTATAAAATCCAAGTCCTCATTGTTAATATTCAGGGAGCAATGCCACATCTCCCAGGACAAATATCTTCCCGTGGCTGGGTAAATCAGAGTTCATTATCATGTTAATCTGACTGATTGCAGTCTCCCAGAAGGATTCCACATATGGTCATTCTTGTAGCACAAATAAAAGCTGGTTTGCCTCAATCACGAGGCTCGAGCTCCTCTCTTGGTGCCTGATGGTCTTTATTCTTGAGGTGCAACTCCAGGAGATGGAAATATTAATTGTTAAATTGTTTTTGAACCTGCTCTTAGTTTTGAGCACCTGCCTTGTGTTTGGAGTCAGGATTTTCCCTTATTTTTGTTGTTTTGTTTCAGCTCTGGTTTTAAATTTGTGAAGGCTCCATTTGGGAGCCTGCAGGAATCTGTGTCTTTTGTGGGCAATAATTTTGGGGAAGCTGTAATCCTTGGACTGGTCCTGGTGGAGGGCTGGTGTGCAAGGGACCCCTCTCCTGGGGTTTTAGCTCTGTGCTCAGGGGTCTGACTGATGCTGGTGCCCAGGGCTTCAGTCCCACAGCTCACACTGAATTATTCCACCCGTTTTTGCGACACAAAAACAAGGCTTTGGGGACACTTGACACTTGTGGAGTACAAACAAATTGCAGGGCTCACCCCACTCTCCTGGGTGTGCTGGGATGCTCGGCATCCCCCCCAGCCCGGGATGCAGCACTGGGGCGGTTGGTCGAGCGTGGCCACAGGGACACCCCGGGGCTGGTTTGGGGATTGTGTCTGTGGGAGCTGCTGTGTTTCCCCCACTGCCAGGACCAGAGAGGGCAGAGGCAGAGCTGGACTGTGGCTTTGCTGGGCATCACTGCATCCCTCACCCCCGTGCTGCTTCCAGCGCCGCACTTCGCTTTCATGAAAGGTAAATTTTTTATGAAGCATTTATATTTTCCTTTCTTCCCTCCCCTGAGCCCTGTGCTGCAGTCGGCTGCTGGAGGGAAGGGAAGGGCTCGGCAGGAGCGCTGCCAGGAGAGTGCTGGTGCTCTGGGTGCCGTTGCACACACAGATTTGTGTTTGTGTTTGGGTGGGTTTGTGTCCTTGGCTGTGCGTGCTGAGCACAGAGAGCAGGGCTCGTTCCCGTGGCTTAGGGAAGAGGATGCTGCTTCCAAAGGGCAGTTCCTCATGGGACTTCACAAGCCCCTGTCCTGAGGGGTGTCCCTGACACCTCTGCAGCTCTTCAAGGGCTACAGGGCTGGAAACAGGAGGGTGCTGAGCCTGTCCTGCCTCTCACAGCTCACCGTGGCTGTCCTGTCTTCTGCAAAGAGTTGAGGGTTTCCCAGCTCCCAGCTTTGCTGCAGTGGGGAGATGCTGGACCAGGCTGGCAGCTCTGGGATCCCCTGGCAATATGGAACTCTGTCCATGGAATGGTTTCCACCTTGCACAGGTACTGGAGGAGTCGACAGCCAGTGGGACCCCCAGGTACAAATCCAAAAGCTCAGGTACAGCAGTACTTGACACCAACCCTGTGGCACAGAATCACTGAGGTTGGAAAATACATCTGAGATCATCAGGTCCAACCCTTCCCCAGCACTGCCAAAGCCACCACTCACCCGTGTCCTCAAGTGCCACATCCACAAGGCTTTTAAATCCCCCCAGGGATGGAGACTCCACCTCTGCCCTGAGCAGCTGGGCCAGGGCTGGACAATTTTCCCAATTTCCAACCTGCCATAATTTGAGGTCGTTTCCTCTCATCCTGTCCCTTGTTCCCTGGGAGCACAGCCTGACCCCCCTCCCGGCTTCCCCCTCCTGTCAGGGAGTTGCAGAAAGTGAGAAGGTCCCCCCTGAGCCTCCTTCTCTCCAGGCTGAGTCCCCCAGCTCCCTCCTGGTGCTCCAGACCCTTCCTAGCTCTGCTGCCAAGGCATTTCTGGTTCCTGCGTGCTCCAGACGGTCTGACCTGCATTAGCAGTACCCTTCTTGCATGCAGCAGGGAGGGCTGACTTCCTGACAAGGCAATATTCATCACTGGATGATCCCTACGAACATGTTTATTAACCTCTAAATAATATATACCAGAGCTGGTTGCACCGAGAGCCTCTTGCATGCTAATGGCAGGGGAGAGCCCATTTCAACAGGAGCCACTCCAGCCTGCATGAATGAAAAGAGGGACTTGAGTTATTGGAAAAAACAATTTGGTTTTATGGAGGGAGACTTTCAGTGCCTCTCAATTATAGACTTATAAATTCTAAATCTAATTCATAAAAGCTACACGGTAGCAGAATGTAAGGTGACATGTCATCCGTCACTGGGAGGGAAGGTGTGGATTGCTGGAGGGCTGTCAGGGCCCAGGGATGCTCCATGCATCCTCTGCAAGTGTCTGTGGCAGGATCCAGCTTGATACAAGCCAGGAGCTCCTCAGCCCAGGTCGTGATTAGCAGATAGGTCATGATTAGGAGGTGGGGATGTCCTGCCTTGTGCTGGCTGATGTTGGGATGGATGGAGGAAATGATAGTTCATAGAACTCTGGGATGGTTTGGGTTGGAAGGGACCTTAAAGCTCATCTCATCCCACCCCTGCCATGGGCAGGGACACCTTCCACCAGCCCAGGTTGCTCCAAGCCCCGTCCAACCTGTCCTTGGACACTTCCAGGGATGGGGCAGCCACAGCTGCTCTGGGCAACCTGTGCCAGTGATGAAGGAAATCACTGATTCCAAGCAATGCTGGGGCTCCAGTACCCCTGTGGGTGTTCAGGGGAAACATGGACAAAAACCATTTCTTGCCTTAAATATTTGAGTCAGAGGAGTAGATTCTTTACTCCATTCCATTGCCAGAGGCGATGTGGGGTTCCCCTGGGAGGGTCACCCCTGCTCCCCATCCAGCTGGTCCTTTGCCTGCACCCCTGGGTGCCCTCCTGCCCTGCCCTGCTCGCTGGCTGGAGGCACCACACCCACCTGCCAACCGAGCGACTGCGGCGTGTCGGGATGGCTTACAAACCTCAAAGATATTTTTCCTTTAATTAATTTTTAAAAATCCCTGTATTTAATCCACGGCAAATATTTGCAGGGTGTTAAGCTGCCGCTCTGGCAGCAGCCTGTGCTGGCTGTGCCTGGCTGGGACTCGCTGAGGAGGATTTTGCTGCAAACAGATGGCCCTGACGCCGGCGCTGCAGCATCGGGATGGAGCCTGGGCGGGGGAAATTGCTGCTGGAGCTGGGCTGTGTAAGATGCAGTGGCTGGTGGTCAGCCCTGTCCCTGCTGCTCGGGGTCTGGTGAGCGCTGGCACTGCCATCCCTCTGCTCCAGTGCCACCCCCTGCTCCGGTGCCACCGTCCGTGCCACCGGCACCATCCAAGGAGCCAGAGCGGGCAGGGATGAGGGACCTGCACCCTGCCAGAGATGGGGCTCAGCAGAGAGGTGCCCTGCACCCAGCCAGGTGCTGGGGAGGGTAGGAACAGCTGTGCAGCATCGGTCCCACCCACCACTGCCGCTGTGGTGACAGAGGAGCAGGGACAAACTGCCCCATCAGGGATGTGGGGGGGGGGACAGCACGGCTCTGCTCTGCTCTGTTCCCTGCAAGATCCCACTCCTTGCTAGGAAGGTGCCAGGACTGTGGGGTTGTGCCTGGAGAGCTGCAGGGCTGGACTGGATAAGCTCAGGGGAAAGCACAGAGTTTTCCAAAGGCCTTGGGAATGTGGAGCTGTCAGAACAACCCGTCAAACAAGGAGACAAAACCTCCCCATGTGCAGCAGGAGCAGCAGACAGGATCACAGCCCTGGCACTTTGATTGCCTGGCACGTGCTCCTGCCACAAGTCCCTGATTATTAACGGATTTAAAACTGCTCAACTGATGTCCCAGTGTGGACTCTTTCCTAAATGGGACATCAGCAGCTGAAATTCTGTGATGGAGACCGTGGAGAACCTTCTGCACAGGCCAGCATGTGAAAGGTTTGAAAACCCTGCAGGGGATTAAGGCGGGAATCGATAATCTGCAGTTTAAGGCTCCCTTCATTAGGAACTTTCCTTCTCAAGAGCTTTATAAACTTCTGGATCAAACTGCCCGGATAAGTCTTGGAGACAGAAATGACTGTGCCAGCAAGGAGGAAGGATTAGAGATAACAGGGAATTAATACTGAAATGCATATGCTATAAATATAACTGGATTACACTGGAGTTATGTAAAACCCCTTTTCCTTGCTCTGAGTCTCCTTGGGTGGGCAGGTGCTGTGGGCTCTGGTGGGCTGTGGCAGAGCAGGTGGGCTCTCTCCTGGAGTCCTGGGTTCACTGATGGCTCCCAGAGCATCTTCCCCTGTCATCTTGAGAGGATGTGGAGGAATGGTTCCAAACTGACAGGATTAGATGGGATATTGGGAAGAAATTCTTCCCCGTGAGGGTGGGCAAGCCCTGGCACAGGTTGCCCAGAGCAGCTGTGGCTGCCCCATCCCTGGAAGTGTCCCAGGCCAGGTTGGACGGGGCTTGGAGCAGCCTGGGCTGGTGGGAGGTGTCCCTGCCCATGGCAGGGGTGGGACTGGATGGGCTTTGAGTCCCTTCCCACCCAAACCAGTTTGGGATTCTGTTTTATTCAGTCTGTAGTCTCAGGGCACTTTCTCCTGCCCCACATCACCAGGAGGTCTTGGCACCTGCACAGGAGCTGCTGGAGCCCTGCCCTGGCAGGCGACATGTCCTGCCCTTGGGGACATGTCCTGCCCTTGGGGACATGTCCTGCCCTTGGGGACACCTGCCCAGCGTTGGGGGGGAACCTCCAGCCCTCCTGCCCCCCAGAGCCCCTCCCTGGGGGACCTTAGGGAGAGAGAGGTCAGCACAGGTAACACTCCCCATCAGAGGCTGGAGTGCTGTGCTCCAGGCATCCTCACAGATTTCTGGGCTGCTTATTCCCTGCCTGGAAATGAATCTTCTCAGGCTTCTTTTTGCCCATTTCCTCCTCATTCCACAGCTCAGCTGAGGCTCTGGCTCCCTGAGAGGGCTGAGAGCTGTCAGTCAGGAGGACCTGGCCCTGCCTGCAGAGCCAACATTAACTTTGTCCGAGGGATGATAAATCCTGGGCTCGTACAGCACAATGCCCAACTTGGAAAATGAAGCATTTAAAGCTCAATATTGCAGTCAAATTGCTGGTGAAGATCTCTTCATGTTGGCAGTGGAGCTGGAGGGCCTTTGATCTCTCCCAGCTCAGATGTTGCTGCCAAAGAGACTTAAGCTTAAACTTCACTTTGTAAAATAGACTTTTTTGACAGTTGCCTTTAAAAAAATAATCTCCTCCTAAGCTCAGGAAGCAGGGACGAGTGGGCAGCCCACGAGGAGATTTCCAGCCCAAATAACACAGGAAGGAGCCGCTTTCAGCTGCTGCTGTTGCTGCTGTAAATCCTGGGCTTAATCCGCAGAGCGGCTGGGGGGGATCGTGGTGTTTGAGCCCCAGGAGTGCAAACGCTGTGGTGGGGCTGGGGGTCAGTCTGGGGGTCCAGGACCACGGGGCTGGGGGTCTGCCAGGGTCTGGCTGGTGGTTCAGCACTGTGGTGGGGCTGGGGATGAGGCTGAGGATCCAGCAGGGTCAGGCTGGGGGTCCAGCAGGGTCAGGCTGGGGGTCCAGGACGTGGGGCTGGGATGGGGCTGGGAGTGGCCTGTTTTACTCCATGTGAGCCGTGTTCTCCCCCTCCCCTGCGGCCATTTGGGCTCCCTCATCGCCCAAACCTGGGGTGCCACTGCTCACTGGGGTCCCACCTGCAGTGCAAAGCTGTCTCTGGCCACAGTGAGTTCTCAGCCCCAGGACAGGCTGGGGACACTCCTGCCTGAAGTGAGCCCTTCATTCATTTTTGGATGAGCTGCTATTTTTAAACCTTTTTTTTTTTCTTTTTTTTTTCCTTTTTTTTTTTGTCTGTGGATGACCCTAATTTTGGCTGAGGAGCTTAGAAAAGCAAAGAATGCAAGGTTACTTTAATCTTCTTAAGGTTTAAAACTCCCCTGGGGTTCTGTGTTTGACAGTGCTGCAGGCACCCATCTCTCTGCAGAGCCTGGGTTCTGTTTTGCAGCATGTTGGGCAAGACTCTTGCAGTCAGTGGTGCTGATTTTCTACATCCTGCACTGTTCATCTTATGGACCTTCCCAGAGGCTGGTGAGAGCTTTGGGCTCCTCCACACTGGCAGGGGACTGGGATGCTGGGCTGGCAGTGGCTGGGATGCAGCTTGAGGGCCAGGTGGGTCCCAAATGGAGTTTGCTGAGCTCTGTTGAGAGGCAGAGGATGCTGAGTCGCTGCATCCTTGGCACAGGGAGGTTCCCATCACCTGCATCACACAGGTGCATTTCCCACTGGAAAAATCCCAGCGGGATCTCCCTGCCATCAACACAGCACTGCCCTGTCTGCCTCATAAAAAGGGATCATAAAACTCCCTGGAAGAGCACAGTAAATCTCAGAACAAAGCTGCTGCTGACAGGTTACTGCTCCTCAGGTGCCTCAGGAAGGTGCTGCAGGGCTGGATGGCTCCAAAGGGCTTCCTCAAGGAGCAGCACAGGAGGATGGACCCTGGGAGCAGCACTGCCCCCCTGGCATGCCCCCTCGGCAGGGTTTGTCCCTCGGCCAGGGTGGGCACTGGGATGCTGTGGCTGCTGCTGTGAGTGCAGGTGGCTGTACCTCGAGGCCATGCTTCCCAAATCATTGTGGTCCCACAGTCTGTTCCCCAATCCCAACCTGCCCTAATGAGCTCAGCCAGTCTGCAGAGGTGAACTGGGCACTGGGATGTGCTTAGGGCTCCAGAGATCCCACAGAAATGGGGAATGCCATGAGATCCAGTGACACCCTTGGCCAAGGGGGAGTGTGAGGGAGGATGTGGGATCTGAGCTGAGGGGTCAGACCCCACCAGTGCTGCCTGACAGTGCATCAGGGTGATGGGGTGAGGGACAAAAACGCAGCTCTGCAGATTCTCAGCTGCCTGTGCCACGGTGCAGCTTCTGCAGCCTGGGCTCAGCTCTCAGCAGAGCAGGGAAATCAGGGGCATTGTGAATCAGAACAGCAGTGTGTGTGCTGATCCGAGCTGTCCTCTGCAGCTCTGTCTGGAGCAGCAGCAGCAGCAGCAGGGCCGTGCTGGCTGCACAGCCCAACCTGCACTGGCACACCCTGTATCCCAATCCACTGATTAATGACAGCGACACTGCCCCCCCCACATGTGTCTGGGCACCCTCAGGCACTGGAAGTCCTTGGCAGGTGTTGGCATCCACAGCAAACCCTAGGTGTGCCAGCCTGGCATGTGCATCAGCCCGGGCACCCCAAAGGGCTGACCTCAAAAACCTTCGGGCAGACAGGAGTCTCATTTTATAAGGACATATAAAGACCCAAACGCAGAATATTTAAGCCGGTGTTATGCAATGAGAGCTCTTTTAAGTCGTGATTTGTAAAGGCAGTTCAGATAATTTCCTGAAAGACATTCTGCTAATGATTAATTTAGAATATGTTTAATTCAAGTTAGAGAGATCAAAGAGAGAACATTCCCCCGTAATGCCATCCGTGGTTTCACACTTTCACCACATTCCAGGCACTGGGGGGTGTCTGGTTTGTCCTTCCTTGCAATTCCTCTGTGAAAATTGCAGAGGAGAGCATTCTGCAGGCTCCGTGCTGCTTTGGGGCAGGGAAAGGGAGAGGAGCCTGGGGCAAATCCCTGTGAAATTTGCTCTGGGAGGTGCAGAGGGATGGGATGCTCGGGGGTATGTGGCATCAGCCCTGCACTCCTGCAGCAGTTGCTCTGGGCCTGAGAGCCCTTCAGGTCTATCTGGGAATGATTTAGGAGTGTGTCTTTGTTTATGCATTTTCTGTTATTAGTTGTTTTAACCTCTGTGTCTGTGCCAAAAGTTCCTTTAGCTCAGCCTGCAGACTGACCTTCTCTGTGGGAAGAGAATAAACCCTGCATTTATTACTATTTTCTGGATGATGAGGGAAGAGGTCCAGCCTTCCCAAAGCAGGTAACAGCTGAGCTGGGAGGGTGATCCCATGCCTGACAGGTGAGAAGGGCCCGGGCTTTGTCCCACTGCTCCCAAGCTGCTGCCACCTTTTGTCTCCCCTCAAGCTCCGTGTTGCTGCTTCAGTCCTCATTGAAAAATTGAATCCTATTTAATGAAGAAAAAGGAACTTGCTCTGGCTCAGGAGAAGGGATTTGAATTCAGGTGTTGTTACTCCTCCCCGTCTGTGCCGCTGTGCCCGCACTGGGCGCGCAGCCCGGGCCGGGCAGTGCCGGTGACAGTGATGGATGGTGCTCCCAGAGCTTGATCTGCCTATTAATAAAGCACGATCTAGGCCATGGTTTTCCAAGTTCAGCACCTAAATCCATGTCTTGGCTCACGGTGGAGCAGCCTTGTTTCCCGAGCAGCAGCTGGCAGTGCCAGTGACCAGCACGGGCTGACGATCCCAGCCAGTGGCTCCGGCTCAGCCAGGGGCGTTTGCTCCCTGTCCCCAGGCACGAGTGGCAGCAGGGCAGTGGGCGAGGGGCACAGGCTGAAGGGACCTGCAGTCCCTGGGAAGGTGTTCTTCTGTGTTTTGGGAGAATAGATGGGCACTGCAGCCCTGGGATCCAGCCCAGGCCATCCACAGCCATGTTCCCAGTGAAGCCACAGCCAATGGGGGCCCTTCCTTCCCAGCCTCCCGAAGGAATGTCTGTGCCAAGGGAGGGTTGTGGGGCGGGTGGGCACTGGGGTCCTGTCCTGGGGGCTCTGCAGGCCCAGGGAGTCACCTCTGGCTCAGGCTGGAGCTGATCAGCTGTGCTCCAACACCAGTGTCTGCTCCCTGAGCCGTGCAGAAGGGACAGGGGCATGGCTGCTGGGGGTGGCCCTCCTGCTCCCCATGTGTCTGAGGCAGCGGAAATACGGGTTTCCGGAGTATGGAATGGGAATCTTTCATTTTTTCCAATGCCACGGTGCACGTGGACATCCCAGCAGGGATAAGTGGTGGGCTCTGCTGCCTGCCCGGGAGGGGAGAGGGATGCAGGGGGGCAGAGCTGGCAGAGGCGATGCCTGAGGTGAGCTCTGCTCTGCTGGAGCGCTGTTCCCGGCTGGCAGGACCCGCTGCCCGCGGGGAGCTCTGTTTGTTGACGGTCCCAGCTCTCCCAAGGTTTGGCAGGAACGCTGCCCGCACAGCTCCCAGCGCTGCTCCCAGCCGTGCTGCGGCTGCAGAGCTCCCGGCACCGCTCCCAACGCCCTCCCCTCTGCCCGAACAGCTGCATCCAGTCTGAGAGAGTGGCTGAAAAGCTCGGGAATAGGAGGGGAAAGGGCGTGCTCAGCCGAGCTCGGTGCATCCCCTGCAGAGCCCGGCCAGCAGCCGGCCCTGCCGCAGGCTCGGTGGGAGCAGCGGGGCTGCTCTGCTGGGGTTTAGCAGCAGCTCCAAAATCCCAGCGCTCACTCCAAGAAAGGCATGGAGGTCCTGTAGCATGTCCAGAGAAGGAAACAGAGCTGGGGAAGGGGCTGCAGCACCAGGAGCAGCTGAGGGAGCTGGGGGGGCTCAGCATGGAGAAAAGGAGGCTCAGGGGGACCTTCTGGCTCTGCAGGGAGGGGGGAGCCAGAGGGGGTCGGGCTCTGCTCCCAGGGAACAAGGGACAGGAGGAGAGGAAACAGCCTCCAGCTGTGCTAGGAAGCTTTAAGTTTGATATTGGGAAAATTCCTTCCTGGAAAGGGCTGTCCAGCCCTGGCACAGCTGCCCAGGTGGTTCCCCGTCCCTGGGCAGGTTTAAAAGCCATGTGGACGTGGCACTTCTCTGTGCTCCCCCTCCCGGTGCCGCTGCCCGAGGCCGGTGCTGCAGAGCCGGGCAAGCAGGACGGGCTCTCCTCGGGCAGGGTTTGCACCCCGGGACCGGGACAGCCCCTGCTTCGGCGGCAGCACCGCCGGGGTCAGCACCGCATCCCCCTGGTGCTGCCAGGCCCCGGCCCCGAGGGCACGGTGTCAGCAGCTCCTGAAACCCGTACAAGCAGAGTTCGCAGACGGCACCAAGCGGCAGGAATGGGTTAATGCCGTCCCCTGGGGTTCCCCCATCGCAGCCCGTGTCTGCCGAGCCGCTGTTTGATCAGGTAACGCGCTTATTTGATCAGATAACGCGTGTGTTCCCTGTATTTGTCAGGAAACAATGTATTCAGTGTGTTTGTGGGAAGCGGGGAGGCAGCGTGGGTGTCAGGAGCAGCCTTTGATCCGCGGAGACGCGCGGTGTGAGCAGGAGAGCGCTGACTGCGAGGCACCAGCTCCGGCAGCGCCCGCCGGGCCCGCGGCTGTCGGGGGGCTTGTCCGCCTTGCGGCAGCCGGTGGGATGCGGTGGGAATTCTGGATGTGAGGCACTGAAATGTTAAAGGTTAATGGCTCGAACGATCGGCCATTTGCCAAGGCAGCAGGTGCTCTGCTGGGGCCGTGTCTGCACCCCCCAGCCAAGGGGAGGAGGAGAGCCCTGGGGCGGGTGCTGGCGAAATCTCCGAACTGCATAAAAATCCCATCCCCTGAGCGCCCATCGCCGGAGGGTGACCGCGACAAACACCCTTGTTTAGCGACAAGCTGGAATTTGAGGCAGATAAAGGAAGAGGCCGATAAGAAGCAGATCCTGCGAGGTGGGATAATGTTTTTTATCGTGCCAATGTCCTCCCTTTCCGAACTGGCTCACGGAGTGCTGGAAGGACCGCGGTGTCCAGGGCCAGCACCGCTGCGGGGCAGCTCCCAGAGCCCCAGTTAAGTGTGTGCTTCAGTCTGCAGCGTTGGAAATGAAATGTTAAAAAGATCTGAGATGTAGCAGATTTTCTATCTATGATACTTTTAAATTCCCCATTAATGCTCGATCTGGTGCTGCTGTGGGGTCCTGCTCGTGGCTGCTGCCCCTCGGGTGGGATGGGAGATGGCTTCTTGAGTTGAAAATGTCACACAGGCATGGGAGGGGGGGAGGTGTTTGCACCGTCCTTGGCGTCACTTCACAATTTTTGGACCCTGCTCCCCCAACTCTCTACACCCCACCACCCCTCCTGTGCTCAGTCACTGAGTCTCTTTGTCCTGCAGAGAGATGCCAAGGGCCAGTACCTGTTCGACCTTCTCTGCCACCACCTGAACCTGCTGGAGAAGGATTACTTCGGCATCCGGTTTGTGGACCCCGACAAGCAAAGGGTGAGAGAGAGCCCCTCCTGCCCGCACCGGGGGAGGGGTGTCAGGCTCGTCCTCGCCGCTGACAACCGGCGGGAAGCAAAGGCCAGAAAATAAACTCAGGTTAGGCGGTGATGAGGGGCTCTTCCCCCGCAGCTCTGCCCTGCCCTGCTGCCGGGACAGGGGTCTGTGGTGCCCCGACAGGGTCATTCCTTTGCCCATGGGACAGCCCTCTGAGCACCCTGGGGTGCCCTACAGGGGAGGGGTCTGGGATGCACCCAGGCTCTGGCAGCAGCCCCAGTGTCCTGGCTCCCTGAGTCCCCGGCAGTGGTTGGGATGTGTGAGCCGGAGGGACTCGTGTGAGGGCTGGAAGCATCGTGAGTTTGCAGAGTGAGAGGATGTGATGCTGTTGCAAAGGGAGAGGGAGATCCCCGGTACCGGATCTGCAGGACCATTTCTAGCACTGATTCACATTTTAACACCGAGATTAGGCCATTTGACAGCTCTGTGCTGAGGATCCAAACACTTGAGTGTTGCCTCGGGCAATGGAGAGTGAGACGAGACGTGGGAGTGCAGGAGCTGAGAGTGAGGCAGGACCTGGTCTGACCCGGCTCCCGGCACGGATCCGTGTCCTGCTGAGCCCCGGGAAGCTGCAGCAGGTCTGGCAGAGGGGGACACAGACCCACGGGCCCAGTGAGCTGGATTCCCACACCAAAGCTGTGTGAGGGAGTCCTGTCCCTTGCTCAGTTAAAATGTGCAGAATGAGCTGTTCCACCGCTCGCTGTGAATGAGAGTCAGTTCAAACACACTCGCAGACACAGCCATTGGTAACAGCCTTGTGTTGTGCTTCCCACTGATCAATATAACAATTAATTCCTGCTCCCAAGGCACCTTCTGCCACAGCTGTAACAGGGAGCAGCCAATGCTGAGCCGGAGCTGGGCACGGAGCTTCTCCCTCTTCCACTGTGACACAGGGCCAGTCTGAACCCCCACTCTCTCCTTTTCCCTTCCAGGGACACTCACTGACACTCAGGTGGCTTTTATCACCTGGAGCAGTACCCTCCTGTTCCTTATCCTTCCCACCTTGTGAAGTCACAGCCATCAGGCTTTAATAACCTTCTTTTTCCTTTCAGCATTGGCTGGAGTTTACCAAGTCAGTTGTGAAGCAGATGCGGGGTGAGTGTTGTAGGTGTCCCAGACAGACAGTGTGTGCTCCTTCCATCTTAGAGGTATTCCCATTTTCTCCAGCCTGTCCCTTCTGGGGTCAATTCGCAGCCCATGTCCCAGAAAAAGGCTCCCATCACCTGAAAGTTGTTCTGGTGGGTTGAGAGCAGGGTCACGCACCAGCAGCCCCACTGCAGCCACAGCTGCCCGTGACCCCCCAGGACGGGGCACCAGTGTCCATGGAGAGCAGGACAGCAGAGGTGGGGATGAGGGAATGAGATTTGGGAGTGGTTTGGGTGGCCAGCAGATAGTGCTGCTAGTGCTTCCCCGCAGCTTTATCAGGGACATCTGCATTTCATGGCCACTGCAGCGAGGAATGCCTCCCTGCCTGTCTGCTCCCTCCTCACCGAGGGCAGCAGGGGTGTCTGGGGGGAATGGGGCAGGCAGGTGAGACCCCCAGCAGTGTCTGACCGTGTGCTGGAGCAGGGTGGTTCAGGATGAAGGGGAAAGCCCTGCCCCTTGGTGACACAGTGCCCCTGTTGTCCTGCAGCCCAGCCTCCCTTCACCATGTGCTTCCGTGTCAAGTTCTACCCCACGGACCCCGCGGCGCTGAAGGAGGAGATCACCAGGTAGGGACGGAGCCTGCGCGGTGGGACCGGCGGGGCCGAGGCAGGAGCACAAGGCTGAGCTTTGTTTTGTAGTCAGGGGAGAGCAACAGCTGTTGGGATTTCCAAACCAACCTGGACACTTCAGGATTGTCCCAGCTGTGGGGGAAAAGCTTGGAAATCCCCATCTGTGCTGAGTCAGCACACGGAGCCACCATACCTGGTGGGAAGCACAGGCTGAGGGTGCTGAGGCCCTGGCACAGGTTGCCCAGAGAAGCTCTGGCTGCCCCATCCCTGGAATTGTTCCAGGCCAGGTTGGATGGGGCTTAGAACAACCTGGTCTAGTGGAAGGTGTCCCTCCCAGTGGCGGGGGGGTGGAATGACGTGGTCTGTAAGGTCCCTTCCAGCCCAAACCATTCCAGGGTTCTGTGATTAACCCCCTGGCTTGGTCTTTGGCTGCAGTCGGTTCCAAACCCAATTCCAGGGCAGAGTGCTCCAAACGTGGCGCTGTCCCTGTAACACCCATTGCTGCCACTTCAGAACAGCCACTGCCCGAGCCCGCGCTCAGCTCAGGGTGTCCTTACTGTGCTGGGTCTGTGGGGAAGGGTTTGAGCGCCTGCAGCTCCCCTGACATTCCCTGGGAACAATCAGCCACATCCTCTGACGTCAGGAGCTCGGACGCTCTGGGAGCGCTGGGCGATGAACGGCGATGCAGAACCTGCCAGTGCTTCTCCCGAGTTCTATCTTTAGAGGCTCTTCAGGCCGCTCTTCCTGCCAGGAGGAAGAACATGAGGAGAGCTCATGGAGCAGTCTCAGCAGCTCTGGAAAACAAGCCCTGGCTGTGGATCTGTGGAGCTCTGGAGCACATCAATCCCAGCTCCTTGACTGATGGGGTGGGGAGGGTCAACTCTGCCTGGGGCAGCCGGGCTGGAGCCTCTGCTGAAGGGTTCTGAGCTGGCACCTTCCGTAAAGGGAGACCTGAGAGCCCCTTGGAGCACCTAAAAGGGCTCCAAGAGAGCTGGAGAGGGACTGGGGACAAGGGCCCGGAGTGGCAGGACGAGGGGGAATGGCAGCACACTGATAAGAATAAAGGGTTAGACAAGAGGAAATCCTTCCCTGGGAGGGTGGGCAGGCCCTGGCACAGGTTGCCCAGAGAAACTGTGGCTGCCCCGTCCCTGGACGTGTTGGACAGGGCTTGGAGCAAGCTGGGCTAGTGGAAGGTGTCCCTGCCCATGGCAGGGGGTGGAACACAGGGAAGAATTTCCTCCCAACACCTCATCTAACTCTGCCCTCTGTCACCTCCACGAGTCCAGGTTGAGTCCCATGCAGGTGAGCTGTCCCTCCTTGCTACCATTTGGGGTGTGCCTGCAGCTGCAGCTGGAACCTGGCCTCAAAATTCACTTTCCCCGGGACAGAGTCCACTTCGATATCTTGATTTCTCTTTAATATATTTTATCTGTGCAAATTAGTGGTTTATCTCATCATAAACATGGATTTGAGCAATGAGGCATGACTGAGAGACTGCAGAGTGTGAGTCTGGTTATTTGAATGCATTTCTGAGCACTCCATTGTGCTCCTTCCGTCTGTGACTCACATTTTATCATCTAAAGGTTTTCCCAAACACCACATGACTCAGCCCAAACTGTTACTTAGGTTTAAATTTATTTAAATATGTAATTTTCCAACATAGTTTGTCTTTTCACTGGGCATGGAGATAGGGATGGGTGAGCACAGGAGGTAATGCCCCCTGGGTGTTACAGTGCCAGCCTCTGGCAGGACAGAGGAGGGATGGGGGTGTGTGCTGGGACCTGGAAGGACACAGAAAGTTTGGGAAGGAGAAAAACCATGTTATGGGGAAGCTGAGCAGCCAGGGGAGGATGCAGGACTGGGAAGTTCAGCAGTTGCTGGTGAGCTCTGGACCATGAGATCACCTTCAGAGCATCATCCTCAGGCACCTCGGATGGGCTGGGGGGGCTGTAGTTGTGTTCTGGTACCATGAGGAAAGGTGGTGGGTATCCAGGCTGATGGAGACGCCCTTGGGTTGAGTGCTGGCCCCAGAGTAGGCATCATGTCCCTGTGGGCTGGAACAGGACTGGGATGTGTGGATTTGAGCCCCAGTCCTGGCCAGAATCAGCCCTTGTTCGCTCCCAGCAAGTGTCAAGTCCGGTAAATGAACTGCTGGGAGAGAGATGTCAGAACAAGTGTCTGGTGGCAGATACTCCACATTTAAATTACCTGTTTGGGTAATTTAAGCTTTGCTTAGTAAATGGACTCTCCCTCCTGTCCCCAGGTACTTAGTCTTCCTGCAGATCAAAAGGGATCTGTACCACGGGCGGCTCCTGTGCAAGACGTCGGACGCGGCGCTGCTGGCTGCCTACATCCTGCAGGGTAACGCCTTGGGCCACACCAGTCTGCTTTTCACACTGTGCACTGGTTCCATTATTGCTCTCATAGCAGGTCACTGCACCTGGAACACTGATATTCCCCCCCAGGGCTGGGCTGGGCTGGGCTGGGCTGGGGGAGGACAAGGCTGGGGGCTGGGTCTCACCTGCATCCCGGCCACGGTGTTCCCCATGAGCATCCTGTTGGCTCATCCAGCCCCTGCCCTTCTGCCTGTTTTCCTGCCTACTCCTGCACCTTGAGGAATTAATAAATTTGGGACCATCTGCTGCCAGGTGATTCCCACATAAACAGTGGAATTGAGTGGATGCAGTTAATGCCTGACAAATGATCCTTCCCAGTGGGAAGCACAGTAGGGTTGGAGCAGCATTCCCAGGGTGCTGCTGGGATGGGGATGCACACTGTGCTTTGGTTGTGTTGCTCTTCCCGACTGGATCTGTCTCCCACCAGCTGAGATTGGGGACTATGACCCAGGGAAGCACCCAGAAGGTTATAGCTCCAAGTTCCAGTTCTTCCCCAAGCACTCAGAGAAGCTGGAGAGGAAAATTGCGGAGATCCACAAGTCGGAGCTGAGGTACCAGAGCTGTGGGGTTTGCTGATGCTCGGAGCACTGTTATCCCTGTTTGGGATTGTCAGTCCTTAAAGTGTGTAAGCTGTGTCCTTACGTGCAGGGGTTGCTGCCCTCTGCCCCCAAACTTCCCTTTCCTCCCCTCGGATGAGATGTCTCTGCTGCAAGTAGGGAATTCATCTCTAAATCTGGCAGATGTTCCTTTTTGGCCCTTCCCAGTGCTGCCAGTTCAGTGGAAGCTCCTGTGGAAGGAACTGGCAGGAGAGGATGAGCTGGGCTCCAGTGCTGTGTTCCTGTTGATCCCATAACAAATCTAACAGGAATGAGCCATAGCTGATGCCTCATTGTTAACAGAATCCCAGTAGCTGCCTTTCCTCTCTTCCATGGATTGTTCTTTCCCCTGTTTTTTCCTCCTGCAGTGGGCAGACACCAGCTACTTCAGAGCTGAATTTTCTCAGGAAAGCCCAGACTCTGGAGACCTACGGGGTTGACCCACACCCATGCAAGGTAAAACAGTTCCTAAAGCTGTTGCTCAGGTTGGATTCCCCAAAACCCTCCCAGGGATGTCCAGAGAAATTGTAGGAAAGCATTTTCACATGCAGACAGCTGTAAGAGAGGGGTCAATCGTGCTGCTGAAGGAGGTCATTGGGAGGCAGTAACAAGGTCAGTGACAGTGGCTGAGGAACCACCAGGCGTTAATCTGCTAGGGACAGTTCATCACTCTGCTCTGCCCAGCCCATAATCCAGTTTGCTTTTGGAAATGCTCTTAATTGACTGTGGATGTCACTGCCTGTGGCTCTCTCTACTCCTGATAATCCCATCACATGCAGATGGATGTGGGACACAAAGCAGACAGAGAATTCTCCCCTCAGGCAGTGCCTGCCCTGGGGTCCTCCCAGGGCTTTTCCCTGAATTGTGCCACATTAACACACAATTGCAGTAAACTGGAGGGGAGTTTCCCCGTTTATGGGCTGTTTGTGAGTGCCCCAGGGGTTGCTTTGCTCTGAATTCCCTCTAAAGCAGTGCTCTTGTCAGGACCCACCCATTTCTGGCCTTTGCTGCTAAAGTCAGGTAGTTACCTTTCTTTTACCCCAAGAACCTCTTAAATATATTTGAGTTACACTGATTCACGTTCTTACAACAGCTAAGGACAAATATACACACTTCTAGGTCTATTAGCAGAATTCAGCCTAATTCATCAAGAGCTGCTGTTAATGTGCTTAAAGGATCCAAAGAGAAACGGAGCCGATTCTGTTCCCTCTTCACCAGTGGATTGTGGAAAAGTTGGGATGAGGGGCTGTTTCCTCTCACCAGGCATTCTCAGTTCAGTGCCCCTTGACTTGGTCCTGTTTGCCTGAAGTTTTCATGTAGTAGTTTTCCCAAAAAATACAAACACAGAAAAAAGTATTCCCTTCTTAAGCAGGGCTCCCTGGAGCTGCTGGCACCGTCCCTGGGAACTGTTCTAGACATGAATCCCTGCATGAATGTGTGTGAATAGCAGGGGTTCCCTCTATTTCTCTCTGTCAAATGAGGGACAGAACTTCTGGCCTAAGCAAAGAGAATCATGGAATTGTTTGTTTTGGAAAAGCCCTTTAAGACCACTGAGCCCAACTGCTCCTGCAGCACTGCCAACCCCCCACTAACCCATGTCCCAAGTGCCACATCCACGTGTTTTTTGAACCTGTGCAGGGTCCAATGTCCTCTTTAGCACTCCCAGCCCCTACTAAGCCTCTGCACCTCCAGGAGGGTCCATCACTCTGCTGAGCCCCTGCTTCCTTTCCTGAAGGCTTTCCCAGATCTGGGGAAGAGCCAGAGCACTTTGGGCAGCCCAGGGCTTGAACTGTGGCAGGTTTCTGCCCTCCCTCTGACAGCCAGGGCTGCAGTGTCTCCAGGGGATGAATTTGGGGTTCACACCCTGCCGTGTGCAGGTGTTGGGTTGGGAATCAGCTCTCTCTGCCTTCCAACCTTGACAGGCTGAGGATGGATTTTTGTTCTGAGCATCCTTCAAAAGCCCTCTGGATGCCTGCTGGCCAAAACCAAAACCAGGATGAATCCAGCAATTGCTGATCAGCCACAACAATTTCACAACATTTTCACAATTGGGTGTGTCTGGTTTTCCCTGCACCCAGTGCAGTCACCGATTGCTTCCCTGGAGCTGCCCTTGGGATTGGGTTGAAGTGCTGCTTGCTCCAACCTGACAGAACTGATGGCTTTGAACTGGCTTGATGCTGCCCAGGGCATTGGCTGGGCAGGGCTCTGAGGGAGAGAAGTGAAACCAGCGGTTATCATGTCCTGGGTTAATTACTGTGTATATTAGTAATATAATAACAGTGTTTAGGACCTGGGCTTCAGTGATCCTTGTGAGTCCCTTCCAACTCAGGATATTCTATGACAATATAATATATAACTATATTAAACTACGTATATTGTAGTACTTATTATATATATTAAATTACTGTATACCTATATAACAATATATCGCTACATATAATAGTACAGTTACAATATCTCTTATAAAATAAGTGTTAATTGCAACAATGATAACATGCTATTATGCTAACAGCATATATTCTCTGTGTCAGTGTGATATATAAATGATAATATGTAACTACACCGTGGTGCTGGCAGAGCTGGCACAGGGGCTGCTGCAGTGCCCCAGCTGCTGGCTGGGGGTGGCTGGTGCTGCCCAAGCTTTGGTGCCCAAGCTTTGGTGCCCAGCAGCACCTCCCAGCAGTCCCTGCCCAGCAGCACCTCCCAGCAGCACCTCCCAGCAGCACCTCCCAGCAGTCACGTTGCCTTGCAGGACGTGTCGGGGAACGCGGCATTTCTGGCCTTCACGCCCTTCGGGTTCGTGGTTCTGCAGGGAAACAAGAGAGTTCACTTCATCAAGTGGTGAGTTCCCACCCAGGACTCCAGCCACTCCATGGGTGTCCTGTATCACCCCAGAGCCTGTGAGGGATGTTTGGGTGTGTGGGTGACCCCCCCACCGTGCCAGGGTTGATGGGACGTGCCCGGACAGGGCAGTGCTCGGTGCACCCAGAGCTTTGCTGCCCCTGACTTGTTATTTTCTACATTTGTCTCTCTTAAACTTCACCGTCCCCATGTTGGCCAAGTCCCAAGTGCCCCCAACCCCTCTGAGCCTGGCTGGGATGTTCCCAGGTCACTGTAGCATCTCCAGTTTTGGCCAATGTATCCCTGGCACCTGGCACTGCCACCAGGCACTGCCCATGGGACGAGCTCCCTGCTGACCCTCAGCTTCACTCTGGGGTGTCCCACATTCCAGCTCCAGGTTTCCGAGCCAGGGCTGGTCTCACCACCCCATCACATCTTCCAGGATGGAAAACAGGGTCTGGAAGCTGCCCTGCTGCCATCCCAAACACCGGCTCTCATGGGAGTGGTGCCAGGAGCCAGGCTGGGTGGGTTTCAGGCTGTGGTGGGCTCTGCACAGCTCCCACCTGCCTGTCCTTGTCGTTCCAGGAACGAGGTGACCAAGATGAAATTCGAAGGGAAGACTTTCTACTTGTATGTAAGTCAGAAGGAGGTGAGTGTTCCCCCTTCCCAGGGGACTTCCTGGGCACTGGGTGGTCATGTCTTCAGGGGGTTCTTCAGGAACTTGGCAGCAGCATCACCCTGGCCTGGCAGGGCAAGGGAACAGGGATGGTGACAGCGACTGCAGCTCCATGACAGTGCTGGGGTCACCTCCCTGCTCCCACTGGTGCCCTGCTCTGGGCATCAGATCCCTCAGCCCCTCGGGCTGTGCTGGGGCAGAGGCTCTGCCCACTGTTGCTGGCCATGCCTTCCCGCTGGTGCTGCCTTTGGGATGATGGTGGTTACTCATTGCTGTATCCCACAAAGTCAGCTGGAACACCTCTGGATGGAGTTGGCTCCCACAGGAGCCACCAGCAGGAGTTTTTTTACAAAAGTTGTATTTCTGGCTGTTCCCAAAGGCTGAGAGCAGAGGGGTGGGTGGCAGAACACTGGTACACATCTGCCCATCCCTCATGCCCAGCACCACACCGGGCTGTCAGCCTATGCTCCAACACTGCTGTGTCCCAAATGGCTCCAAAGCAAGATCTGTCCATGCCAGTGCCACTCTCCAGCCCTGTCTGCTCCAGTCTCCGTCTGTCCAACGGGCACCACTCCCTGTTCCCCGCTCAACTCCCTGTCTTTCTCCTCTAGGAGAAGAAAATTGTCCTCACCTACTTTGCCCCGACACCAGAAGCCTGCAAACACCTCTGGAAGTGTGGGATTGAGAACCAGGCTTTCTACAAGTAAGTGGTGGTTTGTGGGGTGTCCTGCAGCCCCCCTGGGCCGGTGCCACCTCTGGGCTCCATCCAGGCTCTGGCATTGGTCACTGCCATGGGGCACCTTGTCCCAGTGGCCCTGGCAGAGCCACAGTACTGAGGAGGTGCCAGTGGATTCACCATCCTGCTCATGCCATACTTAACCCAGCCCACTTTGCGCTTTGTAATGAGTTTTATTTTAATCAGCAAGCTGCGAGACAGAGCGTGCAATGCATTCCCACCGGGAATTCTGCAATCAGCAGCTGCAATCAGCAGGTTTCGCTCCTCATTACATGAACATGAAATGAAATTGCAATATTGCTTTACAAATCTCCCTGTGATTAATCGTGTCAGTGAATTACCACTGGGTTGTGCACCCAGCAGAGTGGACTGTGGGCTCAGCTCAGGTGCTGCTGGGCACTCCTGGGGTGAGGGATCAGGTCCCATGGGATGGGAAGGAGATGGGATGGTCCCTCGTGGTGGCTTCACCCACCCCAGCAAGTGCCCACCTGCCTAGGACAGGCCGTGTCTGTCACCCTGCAATGCCCAGGCCGTGGTGGGGTTTCAGCCCCCTGGAGAGCTTCAGCAGCTGTGTGTGGATGTCACTGATGGCCCTGTGGGACCCAGTGGTAGCTGGGTCCAGCTGCTCCAGCTGCTGGAGACTCCTTGGCAGTGGGTCCATCCCGGCCATGTTCCTGCTGCCAGCAAGGACAAGCTGTGCTGATGGAGTGCTGTGTCCCTTCAGCCAGTGCCACCCACTGCTACCTGCAGCTGGTTCATTCCTGGGCATTCCACATCTCCAGGGCTCTGCTCCTGTCACTTGGCCTCGCTGCCATTGGCTGGCAGTGCACAGCTCCCACCTCGGCTGGGTGCAGGGTCAGTCTGGGGGGTGATGCTGTCCCAGCAGAGTCCCTTGTCCTGGTCACCCATGGGATGTGTTGGGAACAGAACTGGGCAGGGCTTTGCCAGGACGCGGTGCCAGGGCCATTCCCAGCTCCTGGCAGGCAGTGTGGGGTGCTCACACGCTCCCGGTGCTGTTGCAGGTTGGAGAAGTCGAGCCAGGTGCGGACGGTGTCCAGCAGCAACCTGTTCTTCAAGGGGAGCCGCTTCCGGTACAGGTAAATACCACGGCAGGGGCAGTTCCTGCAGGGCACCGGGGAGCAGTTTGGGGCTGCAGCAGGCAAGGGCCATCTCAGGGTCCTGCAGAGATCCCCCCATTGCAGTGCTGACCCCAGCCAGGCCACCAGCACTGCTGTCTCTGTGTCACAGCTGCCATCCCCCTCCCTACCCTCAGAGTTGCAGTTTTGGAGGGACAGGAGTGAAGGAGGGGAGAGGAGAGTGGATTTGGGGTTTGAGAACAACAAGGAGTGAAACAAATCGCTATGGTCCCTAAATTCCTGGGGGCAGTTGCTGGAGTGAGAGCCTGGACCTGGGACCTCGTATCTCAGTGGCACAAGAGACCCCAGTTGTGAGGTGCACGATGCCAGAGCCCTCCTCACCAGCATGGGAGGACCTGGATGCCTGTGGTGTGTCCCCCAGCTGAGGGGAAGTGGTCCCATGGTGTCCAGCATCCGATGCCAGGCCAAGCAACAAAACATGGTGGTAGAGGTGTCAGCTCAGCTTTTCCAGGCTCCTCCATTGCCCCTATTCCCAGCAGATATTTCTGCTTTCCCCTGGAGCTGTGGGGAGACCCTGCAGGGAGTTGTGTGTGTGGGGAGGGCCCAGGTGGTGCCATGGGGGGATGTGGTGGCTCACCGGTACCGTGCTCTTCTCACCTCTACTGCTCTTGACCCTCCTGCAGCGGCCGTGTCGCCAAGGAGGTGATGGAGTCCAGCGCCAAGATCAAGAGGGAGCCCCCGAGATTCACCGGTAAGAGCCCGGCAGCAGCCCCCAGGGATCGGTCTGCAGGGTGGGGTCCCACCAGGAGCACTGCCACGTGCCCGGGGCGCTGGCACCGCCCTGCCTCTGACCCCGTGCCCGCTGTCGTCCCCAGGGCTGGGCTGGTGCCGAGCCGGAGCTGCCCATCCATCACGCACGGCCCGCGGCTGAGCAGCGTGCCCCGCACCCGCCGGAGAGCCGTCCACATCTCCATCATGGAAGGTAGGACAGGGGGGTCCCTGCCACCACCGGGGCTTGGGAATGGGGACACGCAGAGCTGTGTGCACACACGTGACCCCCTGTACACACGTCAACACACGTGTCCAGCTGAGTCTGCAGCCCCGGTGCCCTGTCCTCAGAGAGGCCGGTGTGTCACCAGGCTGGGACAGGGAGGCTTCTCCCCGTCCCGGGACTGAATCGGGGTGGGATGCACTGGGAAGAAGAGCTGGCAGAGGTCCAACACTGGGAGCAGCTCTGGAGCTGCCCCACGGGGCTGGGGACACCACTGGGGACTGTGACAGTGCCACTGGTGACAGCAATGTCTGTCTCCTGGTGTGTGCTGGGTGTTGGGGGTTGTATTGTGGCTGAGGGAAGGTGCACAGAAGTTTGTGAAGATAAAAAAAGATTTGGAAAATGGAGATACTGATGAGGGATCTGGGATGGCCCAGGAGCCGGGGAGAAAGGGGTGGATGCCCCCAAGCTGTGCCCTGCTACTGGATGGGCTGTGGAGCCAGTCCCTGTCCTGGCACACACACCAATCCTGCTCCCGGGCAGTGCATGGGGACAGGGACTGCCTGTCCCAAGGGACAGGATTTAATTCCACTGAGGAATCCCAGGGCTGGCGCCTGTGCCGGTTTTGGGGGCGGAAGCACGCAGGGTCACCTCTGCCACCCAGTTGCATGTGACACCCTCTCCCCCACATGCAGTTGTGAAGCAGCCAGAGCATGAAATCATCTCCCACCATAAATCACCCTGAGCTGGTACCACCCCTTTGCTTTTCCTCACTCTCACTTCTCCTCGGTGCCCAAAATAGCCCTGACCCCAGGGCCAGCAGCACCAGTGCCACTGGAGCAGCCGTGCTGGTGGCCGTCCCCGCGCTCCTCCTGTCCCCGTGCCGTCATGGTGAAGTGCCTGGTAAAGATTAAAACCAGGGTCAGCGTCCACCTGTGGCTCATCAACCACTGCTGCCGGGAGGTGCGGGTCCGGGTGCTGGCCCTGGGGCCGCGCCTGCTGTCCCGGGCCCTGGGGATCCTGCCGCTCCTGCCGGCCGTCCCCAGCCTTGGCCCCGACGCTCCGCACGGCCCTGGGGACGCCCCTGTGCCAGGTAATGCTGCGCTGCCAGCTCTGGGCTCTTCTGGAGTGTCCCCAGCCCCAGGGGCAGGCGGGATGCAGGAATGTTGGATGTGGGATATGTGTGGTGGGGAGTGGGCTGGGGTTTCTGGTGCTGGAGGGACCCTGGGTTGTTGTTACCACAAAGCAGCAATGGTGGTGGGGCTGGACCCGCATTTCCTGGGATTTTCTAGCTTCTGATGGCAGTGCCATGGGAGCAGATGGCAGGAGGGTTTGTGTCTGGGGGGTCAGCTCTGCTCTCGGTGTGGTGATGAGCAGGGGAACCCCTCGGTGGGTGTCCCCCTTGCCAGGGATGCAGCAGGTGCCAGGGGGGATGTTCACATGAGATGGGAGAGCACATAACTGTCGTGGTGAGAACGTGTTCGCTCCTCTCCGCCCAGGCTGCCCCGGTGCCCGGGGGGCACGGGCGCTAAGCCGGGCTGAGCCGGGGCAGCCGGGCAGTGTTTACAGATGAGAGGCTGCAAAGCCCCGGGAATGCGGCCGGGTGGCTTCGGGTGCTTCACCCTCCGCAGGGCCAGGACAGGCGGTGACAACACGCCAAGGTGCTTTGGTGCAGTGTCCTCCCTGCGGGGACAGGTCCAGCCCCGGCCCTCTCCAGCAGGGTGGCCCTGGGGACCCACTGGTCCCGACCACGATCTTCAGCCACCCTCCCTGGTGCTGGGGATGCTGCGATGGCAGAGCTCCTACCCTGCCTGCCAGAACTCCCAGGAACAAGTCCCACAGGTGTGGGGGTTCTGGGAATTTGGAGGGGAGGTTTGTGGGGGCAGGAGTTCCTCGAAGGAACTGTAGGCTGTAACTCAGCCCAGTACAGGGCTCTGGGCTGTCACAAGGAGCTGGCACACAGCTCTTCCCATGGCTCCTGCTCCTGTGTGTGGATGTAGAACATTTGGTTTGTGGTGCATCATTAAAACTCAGAGCAACCTGTGCTGTGGGGGTCTCTGGCATGTGATGGGGGACATCCCCCTGTGCCAGACCAGCACAGCTCTCTCTTCACACACCTCCCACACTGGGGTCTCTAAGTTCCCACTCTGAAGAGGGCAGGGTCTGTTCCAGGGCTCCCACAACTGCTCAGCTGTGCTGCCCACGCAGACTCTGGCTCAGTGTGACCCCTCTGTGCCTCTCTGGGGTGCAGGGGTTTGGTGGGGTAGGGCTGTGCCAACCAGGGGATAGATCTGCAAGGATAAATCTTGAAGTTTGGCCCCACGGGCTGCAGAAGGCTTGGCTGCACCCAGTGCTGCCGCAGGGAGAGCCCAGCCCAGCTCAGGGTTGGCAGTGACCCACCCGCTGCCCCAGCATGGCCTCCCAGGGGTGTTTCTGCCCCCCACCCCTCCCTGCACCCCCTGCTCTGCTGACCGTGCTCCCCCAGCTCATTCCTGCCCATGTCTGGGTACTGTCAGCAGCTGCCCATGGTGCCAGGGGCTGGCAGTGCCAGTGGCAGAGGGGCCTCAGAGGTGCTGCAGCAGCTGCCAGGGGGGCTGTCACCGTCACCTCAGGACAGCTACAGCCCATGGGTGATTTGTGATGAGCTGCCGACAAGCCCGGGCCCTGCCTGCGTTCCAGGCTGGCAGCCAGCGCTGTCGCTGACGGTGACGAGCCACGTGGGTGTCGGAGTGTCAGCGCCACAGCTCATGGCTGCAGCAAAGGGGCTGCGGGTCCTGAGGGACCAACAGAGACAACCACCACCACCAGCGTCCCAGGGACACCGGGCTGGGGGCAGTGTGGGGGGCTCCTGGCACTGGGGAGGGCCCCCCCCTGCTCCAACACACTGAGCATCCCCTCTTCCCCCTCCCCCTGTCCCCCCAGGCCTGGAGTCCCTGCGTGACAGCGCCCACTCGACCCCGGTGCGCTCGGCTTCCCACGGCGATGCCTTCGCGGGCCCCGGGCGGGGCGGCCGCGCCGAGAGCAGCGAGCGGGTGGCCGTGATCGCCGACGAGAGCTACAGCCCGGCCGACAGCGTGCTGCCCACGCCCGTGGCCGAGCACAGCCTGGAGCTGATGCTGCTCTCGCGCCAGGCCAACGGGGCCCCGTGCAGCATCGAGGAGGAGAAGGAGTCGGAGGCGGGCACGCCGGCGGCAGAGGCGGAGGTGGGCGAGCTGCGGGCGCTGTGCCCGGGCGCCGGCGGCCTGGGGCCGGCACAGGCCCAACAGGTGAATAAGTTTGTTTTAAGTGTCCTCCGTTTGCTCCTTGTGACAGTTGGACTCCTCTTTGTTTTGCTCCTCCTCCTGATCGTCCTTACTGAGTCCGACCTTGACACTGCCTTTTTCCGTGATATCCGCCAGACCCCCGAGTTCGAGCAGTTCCATTACCAATACTTTTGTCCCCTCAGGCGATGGTTTGCCTGCAAGCTCCGCGCCGTGGTAAGCCTGCTCATTGACACCTGAAGGCAGGAGGCACCACGGGGGCCTGGGGAGAGACCTGCCGCCGTCCCCGCGTGGGACCCGCCGGGCACACACTAACCCTCCCTTCCCGACCCAGAGCCCGGCGCGGCCCGGGAGGCGGCTTTCCGGGAGGAAGATGAGGGTGGGCGCAGCCCCCGGAGCCTCCTCCCTGTGCCTGGCCGCCCGCTCCCACCCCCCGGAGCCCGCACAACACTTCCTGCCCCGATCTCACGCGCATGACTTGGGAAGCACCGAGCAGAGAGGAATTCATTGCTCTGCCACCCCCACGCAGCACCGGGGCTGGCGGTGCCATTCCGCAGGACCTTTAGCAATGGTGCTACTGAGGTTTAATTTAACACTCGTGTACTGTTACGGTATCAAATCTGCACTGTGCCCACCACCACCGCCCTCCACGAACCGCTTGGCAGAGCCCTCCCTGCTCGCCGGAGCCTCCTCCGAGGTGACGCACAGCGCGATGTTCTCGGGGACGCCCCGGTGCCCCCTCCCCACGGCGCAGCGATCGGAGCCCTCGCCCTGCTGCGGACTCAGCCCTTCGCCACCTTTTTAAGCCTTGAAGCATCGGTGCTCCTGAGGGCAGGGGAGCACAGGCAGCCAGGGAATGCCGGGCACACACGGCCAAGCCTGGCACAGAGCTGGAGTGACTGCGTCAGATTTACTGGGAAGACCTTTACCCTCCGCCAGTTGTACCTGTTTTGTAAAAAAACCAAGCAAAAAGAACAAAAAAAACCCAAAAAACAAAAAACATTTCAAGGTCTATTTTAACAAGGAAATGCTATTTTGTTATGGAATCTAATCCAGTCTTTTTTTACTTCATGGATGGGGTGACCGTGGGTGCCGGTACCGAGCAGTTCCCAGTGAGCAAATGGTTGAGGAGCAAACGCTTCCATAGGGCAGGAGCCCAATGCCAGGCAAGCCCTGCTGGGTTTGGGACAGAGAAGGAGCTCTGGGTCTGGGACTCTTCTGAAGAGGACAGAAGTTCAGGAGCACAGGTGACACTGAAGAAGCCAACGGACACCATTAGCCCCAGCTGTTCTTAAGCAAAAGTCAATAAACCTGACTCATCGTGCTGGTGACACCCCCCAGGACCGGTGATCACCGGGAGCAGCAGCCCATCCATAGGGAGCAATAACAGCCAGTTCTGGTAAGGTTTGGGTGAGAAGCTGGACGTATTAGCAAAAAAATAAAAGGTGAAAGCAGCTGAACAAGTTTAATTTCATCTCAGGGAGAGATTTTCTGTAAACTGGGGCCATAACTGCAGTTTTACAAAGCCTGATGTCCGTGTTGTCTGTGAGCATCCACCACCCACCGCTGAGCGGGACAGTGACGCTGGGCCAGACTGGGATCATGGGCACTGCAATAAGGGGAGAGGTCCCGTTTATCGACGTCTGTCGGGGGGCACAGACCCTCCCACCCAGGTCACTGCCACGGCCACCTGCTCACAGCACGAGACCCGAGGAGGGCCTGGGGCCCAGCCCTGGCTCTGGAGCAGGCAGGAACCCTCTGGGAAGGCTCCAGGAGCCCTCCGGGAAGGCTCCAGGAGGCGGAGGAGTGATTTTTTTTTTTTACATGATAATCCTGTTTTATGCAACATAGCAAAATTAACTCTTAGTGTAGTGTTCCTACCTCAGCCCGTAGCGCTGGTGTTTCTATGCAGTTGTGCTCGTCCCAATGCTGATGTTTTTCACCCCGGGTTAACGCTCTAGTGTCGTCCTTCCTCCTCCTCCTCCTCCTCACTGCGATGTTCTGTGTGACGTGTGACAGCTCCATCCCACGCTCCATCCTCTTCGGACACATCCTCCAAGTCCCCTCCTGGGACCTCCCACCCGGTTTTCCTCGGATAACACTCCGTGCCAGCCCCAGGTCACCTCTGCCGTTGTCACCCAGCGTTTTCCTACAAGAACATGAGAACTGGTGATTTTGCGTTGTACGTTTTCCCGTCCGTCCCAGGTTCCGTCCCGTGTTTCAGGCCCTGTTAGTTTTACCTGGTTTTCTATCAGAATGTTTCCATAGGTTCTGAGATCAGAAACCCATCAATCTCGTCCTAGCATACTGCATCTTTCAGCAGTAGACAGTAAAATACCTGAAAATGTGAATTTCTTAGTTTTCATAAAGAAAATCTAGAGATTAACCTTTCATGTGCCAAATACTGTAAGTTACATCCTTTCTTCCTTTGAAATGTACCTTTTTCTACATATCCAATACCTTAGTTAGCATAAAATCATTGGTGCCATGAAAAGTATTTTTGAATTTAAATAAATATTTAAATATCATGAAAAGCAGAGTTGGGATGAGCTTTGTTCAGTATTTCTGGTGCTGGTACTGATTTTTTTCTTCCTTTGAGTGAAAACTCAGTTCATCCAACTGTGATGAATTTGGTCTTTTAGCAGTGAAGAGCAGGCTCAGGCCACAGGGAGCTAATGTTGCTGCAGGTGAGTCCCTCACACATCCCTGCACTGTTTGAACACAATTTTTACAAATGCACCTGGAATTTTGGGCCCCTTGTGACAAGAAAGACATGGAACATGCCCTGAGATTCAGAACTGATGGACAGAGCACAGCTGCACTCCAGCTTCCCTCATGGAAATGGTTGAGAAGTTCCTCATCCACGCTGCAAGTGCTGATCCCATGTTTTTTCTTTTTAAATCACTTCGTCATTGGGGAAAAAATCTGTTTTGGTACAAATGTCCCAGTAGGATTTATTTCCATTGAAGATGCGAATGCCCAAAGGTAGTTTAAAGGATTTATTTATTTATTTATTTATTTAAGGCTTTTAAAACACAATTCTGTCCTGAGAAATAAGTCAGCTTCGGAACTGCTTAATACAGAATAGACAAAGTTAATGCAAAAAGGGAAAACTCTGCATCTGAGGCACCACTTCTATTCTTTGAACACGTGAAGGCGGCCACTGGAGTTACCCCCCACCAGGATGTTCCGACTGGGGTGCACGACGTTGATGGAGCACACGGAGCTGAGGCAGTCCAGGTTGTAGAAGGAGTGCAGCAACTTCCCTGTGTCCTGGAAGACGTTGATCTGCCTGGGCTGTGCCATGCTGCCCACCAGGAAGCAGTGCTCCTGCTTGGGGTCCCAGATGGCCCTGAAGCGGGTCAGCCAGCGCCCCGTGTTAGAGTTGTGTCTGCAGGGGAAGAGAGAGAAACGTTCCTCCTAGTGAATCCACGATTCTAAATCATCCTTTATGCCCTATCTGCTCCCTCGTCTTCTAAACCCTCAACACTTGCACTGCAGAGATCATCCTGCTCAGATCCCTGCAGTGGATCCCTGTCCTGGGATGGGCAGGATGGGAAAAGAATCCCAGAAAGGGTTGGGTTGAAAGCAACCATGAAGCCATGGGCAGGGACACCTTCCACTATCCCACATTGCCCCAGTCCCCGTCCAGCCTGGCCTGGAACACTTCCAGGGATGGAGCAGCCACAGCTTCTCTGGGCAACCTGTGCCAGGGCCTGCCCACCCTCACGGGAATCCCATCTAACCTTGCCCTCTGGCAGTGGGAAGCCATTCCCTTTGTCCTGTCCCTCCAGGCCCGCAGGGAGTGGCCGCACCTCGGCCCAGGTGTGCTCTCCTCACCTGGTGGAGCTCAGGGCTGTGATGGTCGATGACAAGGACGTGGTGTCGTAGACCCTGGAACACAACAGCACCTTAACAGAACGTACAGGAGCTACAAAGACATGCAGGATCAGCTCCAGCCAGACCACCCGGGAGCAGCACAGACACCCAGCTGGGACACAGGCACCAGCATCCCAACTGGAATTACTGAATGTGCTTTGGGAATTGGATTTGCTTTCAGCTGGAACTGCAGCCCCACCCTTTCTGAGAGCTGCTGGAGGAGAGGCTGGATAGGCCAAACCCAGATTCCCACCCACTCTTCCACCCCCGTGGACATGAGGATTCCACCCCGCCCTGGGCAAAAACACTGCCAAGGTCAAACTAAATCAGGCAATTATCTAAATTATAGTCACAAACAGCAAATGAGAAACAAAAAACTCCAATACAAGCAACTCACAGCAGCTCAAATTATTAAATGGTAGGCTACTTACAAAAGAGCTGATATTATCATAATTCCAAGTGCCAGCAGCTAAAAATAAACAAATTTCTGAGCACTTTGTGTTCATGTTCATAAGCAGGTTTTGGCTGGCTTTTGCTTGGTTGGTTTCATGTTTTTAGTTTGGTTTTTTGCTTGTTTTTTAAAGATTAACAGTACCTGTGTATTTCACTGCTCCCTGTTAAACATCCTTCAGAAAAATGAGAATTAGGAAAAAACCCGACCAAACAAAAAAAATCATAAAAAACTACATTAAAAACATTCATGCAAATAAACCTTTGACAGAAAGTTCTCAGTGACAGGTAATGCAGAGAGGTAATAATGATGATGATGAAGTTGGTATTTTGCACAAAGATTCTTCCCTCCAGTGCCTTACCTCAGCTTGTCATCAGCACAAACCGTCACCACCCTGCTCCCAGTGACAGGTGAGAAATAGGCTGAGGCCACACTTTTGGTGTGTCCTGTGAGGGAGCTCACGGGCTGGTTCCCCTTGGGCTTCAGGTACCGCATGTCGAAAATACAAACGTCCCTGCAACAGGTGCCACACACTCACAAGGGAACACTTCATATGCTTCATTTACCAAAACAGCTCCAGAGCCACAGCAGGCTGTCTAGGAGCTGGGTCAGCGTTTCCATACTCACTCCAACAGTGGCTCCAAGGGTTTTGGGGAGTACCAGAACCACCCCAATCAGCCCCTCGTTAAAGTCCCTCTGTCTGCCAAAGCCCACCAAGGCCCATCTGCCCCCATTTCCAAAAGGTGAAGGGAAGCCAAAGCAAATCCCACTTTAAATCCTGCTAAGGACTGAAAACTTGTTTTCTGAAAAGACCAAGACAGCTTTGAGGATGCATTGAGGCTGACAAACTGCTCATGCCCAGCTCTCCTGCCCTCCTGCACCCTTCAGAGCCCACCCCGAAGCACAGGCAGACAGACCGCTGGAAACAGAATAACCAGTTCAACTTGAGCTACGTACACCAAGCCAGCAGCCAGGAAATACTGTTTGTTCACGGGGTGCACGTGGACTGTCCGTGTCCTCTTGAAGCCAATGTCTGCAGAGAGCTCCGAGGATGTTCCCGGAGTCCGTCTGTCCACCACCTCCACGCCCCCATCCCAGTGTCCCACCAGGGCAGTGGAGGCACTGTCTTCCAGGAAGTCGAAGGACGAGAAGTTTTCCTCACTCCTGCAGATCTGAGCACAGGGAAGGTCAAATGGTACCAGAACTATAAACAAAACACAGTGAGTTGTTCCCAACAACCAAACTCTCCCTGGGCTTTGGGTTTCATCCTTGCCCTCGTAAATTCACTAAAAGTGCTACTGAAGTCTGTCCAATGTGACAGCTCCAGCCTCACCCAGCCACACAGGAAACCCTTCCATGAAACAGGTATGCTTTCCAAGGGGAAATAATTAGGAGCTAATTAACCATCCAAACCAGGCCGGCAGCAGCACACTCCAAATTTGCTGTTAGAGCTGCTACGAGGCACTGTCACCTCTGTGTTCCAGCAATCAAAGGGCTGTTGGCCTTGAGCACATACTGAGCGAGGATTAAGGATACCTTTCCCTCCTCCAGTGCTGCAGAAACCTTTAATCAGGTGCAGAAATGTGAACTTGGCTCCCTATAATTAGGGAGATCAGCCTCGGGATGTCGCCTCATGCTATCCCCTGGGGATATGCCCCTGCTCTCACAGCAGCAATTAGCACAAGCACAATGGTGCTTCAGGAACACCCTGTGGCTCAGCTCTCTGGGTGTGCAGTTGTGCTTGTTCCACCAGCACTGATATTCCTACAGGTATCACAAGGCCAGGTAACTTGGCCTAAGGTAAACTGAGCAGGTTTTTCTTCCCTGACCTCTCAAGACATCATCTTGCAAGCATTTTCCTCAAATAACAACCCCCTGGACCTGCCTGCCTGCAGCCCTGCTAAAATCATGGTGCCTGGAAGGGCTGGGGCAAAAAAAAGCTTTAAGCTGTAGTAGGTTGTTCCCTTCCCAGCACTGGAGCTGATCAATGCAGCTGTGGCTGTCAGAACCCAGCACACCCTGCTCCAGGGAAGCTGTGGAGACAGACACAGCATTCTGTGTCCTGAAGGCTGAGAAAAGCAAAGGCAGCTCGTGGTTTATGTTGTTTTACAAAGCTCTTTTGGGTCGTTTGTTTGCAGGACTCAGTTCTCCCAATCACTGTCACTGATTAAAGGCAATGCCTTGAGAAAAGGCACACATTGCTAAATATGGGAAGAGGAAATTAAACTCAAGAATTGCAGCTCTCTGCAGGAAGGAAGTTGGGAGAACCTGGGCCCTTACTGGATTTTGGTGAGTAGGAGTCATCTCCCTATTTTGTGATGTTAATTAAAGGTTAATTCACGTGTCCTTGTGGAAACAAAACCTTGAACTTCTTGCTAATAAAAAGACCAAATAACTTGTTACAAGCAGACTAAACCTTCCCAGCAGTGCCCTGGAGAGGTCTCTGAGGAGGCAGCACTGACTCACCTCATCAAAGACAGCCCTGGTGACATCGCCACAGCGCAGACTGTCAGTGCTGAGGGACAGCAAGTGAGCAGGGTTGCAGGGAGAGAAGTGCATGCAGCTGACCTGGAGACTGTGGGGGATGAAGATGTGGGCTCCTTCCTCAGACCCGCAGCTCTGCAAAATAACAGAGATTCCAGGTGATCAGTGTCATTATTTCTATTAGTTACTGCAGCTTTTGAAGTTAAGTCTCTGGTTTTTGGCTGTTTTTGGGAGGAGGCAGAGGGTGCAGGATGCGCCACACCAGGCTGTGCCCCACCTGCACCCATCCTGTTTCACACACCTGTGCAGGTGAGGAGCACACCAACCACTCACCACATTCCAGAGGCCCACGTGCCCCCACTTGTCTCCAGCTGCCACGAGGATGGTGCTTTCGGAAGGGTGGATGGCCATGGAACACACTCGGGATTTCACCACCTTCCTGACGTTCTCCTCGCTCAGCACCATGCTGCTCAGGCTCTCCTGGTACCTGGAACACCACAGTCACTAAAGATCACAAAAACGCTAATTAGAGAAGGAAGGGGAAGTGGACAACGCCCACTTTCAGCCGCTGTTCGTTACCTCTCTATGTCAGGTGTGCGTCTGTCGGCATCATCCGCTCTCAGCTACAGACAGAAAGGAAATGTTTACCAGAAACAGAGCCCAGGCTAAATGACTTTATCCGAAAGTAACTAATTAGAACTAATACTACCTCACTTATCCTCATCCATGTGTTCAGTAAGGCCTCTGTCCGTTTACTGCACTCCACCTGATCCTCTGGAATCATAGGCACAGGTCCAGCTGGAACCTGAGGCTGGGACGACATTGGCAATTTTTGTAACTCAAACAAACTAAAACTACAAACAGGATGAATAGGACATTCTAAGAACGTATCTACAAAAAGAAAAACGTTAATAACAAAACCTTATTAAAAAGATACAGAGAATTTCACTGAACACAGAAAAACTGCCTCCCTGGGTTTCTTGCTTTTCTGGTACTCCAACAAGACCTGTATTACAGATTCAACTCTATTCTACAGCTCCATGGAAGATTTAAATTCCCATCTCTCAGAGCAACATACATTTTACTTGTTGCTCTGTCACTGCTTGAAAAGATGGTAAACATTTCAAAGGGAAATAAACCAGAGCCAAAGTTACACTGAAATAAAGAACAGAGTAATAAACTTTTGAGTTTAAGGCTTTTCAACTCCATGGGCTGTTGATGTGGCATGTTTTACCTCAGGACCCCTCTGTGCTTCCCAAACTGCACTGTGTCACCTGCCTGAGGCCTAGAGCATTGTCTGACTTGTGGAAATTGTGGAGAGGCCCTGGAGTGTGACAGAACTGACCCTTCATTGCTGTCCCCGCATCACCACCTCCCAAACGCCTCAGGGCTTACAAGCCGAGCAAGCACCCGGTCAGCGTCACCAGCACTGGTTTTATAGAGTTGCTGTGCACACACAATCCTCCAGCCCTTCCCCTTCTCACATATTCCTCTGCTCCTGGCTGGGCAGGTGTCTCTGGCACAGGAATGGATGGCTCCACCCTCAGCAGGCGCATGGATCGTCGCCGGGCTGTTTCATCCTCCACCTTTTTAGGCTTGGGTCTGGAACAATGAAAATACTCAGATACAGAACATGAGTCCCTGCGTTTAGGGACAGCCTCAAGGGTACAGCTGGGACACAGACTGCCATCCAGCCCCTGCAGGAGGGATGTGGTTCCTTTTCCCCTCAGTGACACTGAGGAACACTGCATGAGCACTTTGCAATGCACACACATGTCCTGCACCTTTATTTTCCTACACATCCCCTTATTTTCTAACACTTCCCACCACTGTCGCTTCCCTTCCAGCCCTCCTCATTTATTATCCATCCTGCCACCCACCCACTGAGCTGTCCTTTCCCATTTTCTCCCGTCTTCATTTGGGCTTCAGCTCATTTTCTGCTCGGCCTGGAACTGGTTTGGCACTACCAAATGTCTTTTCTTCTGCACTAACTGGTTACCCTCTCCCTTGCACCTTGTTCTTCCCCTCTCTTTTTTTTTCCCCCATACCTTTTCCCAACATTGGTTTTCATCCCACAAAAAGGGATCAGGGATATAAATTTCCTCTACTGTTATTTTACCTTTTGGTGCCATGTGGTTGTCTTTTGGTTGCAATTTGGTTAAGTCTTGCAGCTGACTTAAAGAGAAAAAAAAGATTAATATATATATATATGTATAAAACAAGCGTAAAGAATTAACTGGTATAAAATAGAATTATCTCAAGGCTGCAATGAACCCTACTGCAATTATTTATAATAAGAAGAAAGAGAGAAACTGTGGCTGTCCCATCCCTGGAAGTGTCCAAGGCCAGGTTGGACGGGGCTTGGAGCAACCTGGGCTGGTGGAAGGTGTCCCTGCCCATGGCAGGGGGTGGAATGAGATGAGCTTTAAGGTCCCTTCCAACCAAACCATTCCAGGATTCTGTGATTTTCATGGGTTTCCTCACACACCTGCCCCAGTGAGGGAAGGGTTTCACACCAGGAGGGATGACAGTGCAATTATGAACACTTAGAAAGTGCATTTTGTTGCTACTTAGACTTTATACAAACCTCGTGCAGCTTTAGAGCAGCAAAGAATTTAGCATTTTCTGTAATGTTTTTCAGTCTTTTTCTTTCATAAGCTGATAGGTCGGAGTGTCCATCCTACAGGAAAGAAAAGTCAGTTACCCTCCAATGTACAGTTATGTGGCTGCAAGAGAGGTCCTAGGCTCTGAGTCTCTGAACTGATCATTCAAGTGGTTTGATATATTTGAAACAAACATAAAACCATACAAACTGGGGTGATCATGTATCGACACCAAAACCTGTCCATATAGGTACATCTTGCTTTACAATACTTATTCTGGCATTAATTCTGTGAAAAGAGCAGTTCATCAAAATTTTGTTAGAATGAAAACAGTGAAGAGACTCAAGAACTTAAGTTCTTAAGTAGAACTTAAAGAACTTAAAACTTCAGTCTTACAGCAAACACTGTGCATAAATGGAATTCAGTCTTGGATCATTTTTGTATCTCATAGGGAAGGTGGACTTCGACAAGCTGAAATACTAAGCTTAATGTCTTTTTTATATAGTGGTGCCCAAAACTGTGTACTCCAAGCATTTTGTGCGCCCCTCTGACATTATGAAAGGGTAAAATGAAGGGGGTACACCGCCAGCCAGAGGCTGAAAATGGGGGGAAAATTACATACAGAGAAAAACCACAAATTTTGCTTTTATAAAAACCAGCACTTTTATAAAGGTAAGAACCGTGGGCCGGGCACTCACCGGGACCGCATCTCCGCCGTCGCTGCCGTCGCTGTCCGCATCCCACAGCCCGTCGAGGCCGCGGGCGGCGGGGCTGGGGCCGGGCGGGGACCCTGGCGGGGACCCGGGGCCCGCGGGCTCCAGGCACAGCCTCTTGGCGGCCGGGGCGCGGGGCCCCGCGGGGCTCGGCAGCCACTTCGGGGACAGCGGCGTCAGCAGCACCCGCGGCTGCTGCACCGGGGCCGCGCTCGGCGGGGGCTCGGCCGGGCCCTTCGGGGGGGAGTCCTGAGAGGGCAGGAGGGAACGGCGCTGGGCAGGGACCCGCGGCACCGCCGGGCACCGAGCCCCGACCGCCCCGCTCCGGGGCCCTCTCCTGACAGCCCCAGTCCCCCCGGCTCCCCTCTCCTGACAGCCCCAGGTGGCCCCCGGTCCCCTCTCCTGACACCCCCGGTACCCCCGCTGCTCCCGCCGGGTCACCTCCCCTCACAACCGCGGTGGCTCCCGGCCCCTCAGTTCTCACAGCCCGGCCGCTCCTGTGGTCCCCGGTCCCCTCGGGTCCCTTTCCCTCGCAACCCTGGTGCTCCCGGCCCCTCTCCTCAGAGCCCCGGGCTCTCTGCCCGCAGCCCGGACCTGCAGGCGCTGCCGAGTGTCCGGTGCCGGCTCCTCGGGGTCCCGCGGCGCGGGCTGGGGCAGCGCCATGGCGGGCACGGGGCGGAGCGGCCGCTTCCCGCCCGCACAGGGCCGGCCCCGCCCTCAGCCCTTCCCGCCCGCGGCACCGCCGGGGCACGGCCAGGCCCGGCACGGCTCGGGGCGCTGCCCGCCAGTGCCTCCCTGTGAGGGGGGGCAGGCCCTGGACAGGGTGCCCAGAGGAGCTGTGCCTGCCCCATCCCTGGGAGTGTCCAAGGGACAGGCGGGACGGGGCTGGGAGGGACCTGGGATAGTGGAAGGTGTCCCTGCCCATGGCACGGGGTGGGACTGGATGGGCTTTAGGGTCCCGTAACAAAAATCAGTCTGGGATTCTGTGATTCTAAGAGCAAAGCCGTTCTGAGTCGTCGCTCAGAAATAGCAGATGAAATCCTCAGCTCCAGTCAAGCAAGGGAATGGCCCAGCCCAGCCCTGCCGGGTGCTCGGGTGCTCGGGGAACGCAGAACGGCTGCCTCCCAACATCCCTCACCTGGCGCACCCGGGTGTCCTGTGCCAGGCAGGACTGCCAAGGGCAGCTCCAGTGCCCCTGGCCCTGGTGGTGACAAGATCACAGGTTGGGTTTTTTAAAAATAATAACTAAAAAAAGTATAGCCTGGCCTGGACCCTCCCAGCTCCAGGATCTGGGGAATCAAACAGGAAACTTAAAAACATTCATTACCTTTTCTTTCCCAACCTGCTGTTTCCAGAGGAGTAGCCCAGCTCTCCAGCTCTGGAGCACTGAGGCAGGAGCAAGGGAGAAGGACAGAGACAGCCACAGCTTGGGGACTCAGCTCCAGAGATTTGTGGTGCCAAGCATGCCCCTGAAGTGGATGTAAAGCAGTGTCACCAAAAGGGAAGGGTTTCTGGAACCAGCCAGAACTCTCTTATGTTAGAAAGAAAGGCCCAAATAAACTTAAAAAATATTTATTTAACGTGAGTTTATGTACCCGACAAATAGACAAGTCCCTGAAAGGTTCAGCAGCAAATTAAACAAAAATTTAATAAACAATGATTCCATCCTGAGGACTTGCTTTCATCCAGTAATTGCACTTGCCAGCTACAATATGGAATACGAAGGCTGGAGGAAGTTCCTGGATTTGGGCTTGGGCAGTGCCATCATGCCCAACCTCCCAGCAGCTCCCTGTGAGGCACCGACATTGCAGGATGTGAAGCTGGGGCTGGAGGAAGCCAGAGCCTTCGAGCTCTGTGGCTTCTTGGTCCTTCTGTACCTGCTGTAGCCACTGCAAAGTCAGAGAGGTGTGTGTGACACACGGCGTCACCTGCCCCGGCCCCTGCACCAGGCTGCACCCACACGGGCACCACTGTTTTCTAGAAGATGATGTGATCATTTTATAATATTTATTTTTTTTAACACACATGGCTGCAAAAATACCTCTGAAATGTAAACTGAATGCAGCTCTTGCTCTGGGATGTGCCCAAGGGTGAGGGACAGGGAGTGCTGAGCCAACACAACTCCAATTAACCCAACTAGAGCATCAACAACAAGTGACACTTCAGGGTCAGCAGCAGTTAATGACAAATATTTCAGTAGAAGGGAAGGAGCAAAGGGTGGAGCAAAACCTGCTGAGCTGGGAGTGGCCACTGGCTATCATGAACAAGGAGAGGAATGAGGGAAAACAGGGCAGGGAAAGGGAAATCCTTGGAAGTGGTGGATCTGCCCTACAAGTTTAAGACCAACCAACCCCAGATGCAGGTATTGCCTTGTTTGGCACAATCAGAGCGAGAATTTGAATTAATTCAAATATTCTATCAAATATTCTAAGACCTCTTTATGATTCCAAGCAAGAAATCCAGTCAGCCTACTAATACTAAGCAAGAAAACCAGTCAGCTGGTTATGGCAGCACACTGAAATTTGGTGTCTGCTTAGCTTGTGGCACTCAAGTGTGAGGACAATTGTTAAATGTCCTTCCTTACCAGCTTTTAAAACCAAAAGGCAGAAAAGCAAGTGAAGCAGCTGTTACCAGGCACCTGGATAATTTTAACACCATTGCTTAAGTCCATACTTAAGTAACTGCAGTGGGATAACTGCAATTCTGGGATCATCATCAAGCTGATCTGGGCAAAGACAAGTGACCACAGACACATACCCTCTGGGCTGAAACTGCTGGCTGCCAGCAGCACTCGTCTTTTTCCTCTTGGAGTCTTTGGAGTTTGCTGGTCGTTTCCTTTTCCTCCTTTGGTTTGTGTTATTGCCAAAATAGCTGGAGGTTGTACCTGCATCTTCTCCTTCTCCATCGCTCACAGGAGTGCTGGTGCTCCCTGTGGCTGTGTTGGCACCTGGGCCAGCAGCATCTTCTACAGACAGACAAGAGAGGTAAACCTGATTCAACCAAGGTATCACCTGAGCCAGTCAGACTGTCCCCAGAACACACAGGTGGTATCAAAACACCTGCCCTGGCTGTTTCACACCTCCTCTGCACTGCCCTCATCCCGAGTCTTTCAGAGATATACACTGAATTTAGTAGGAAGGTAGCAAAGACCTTGGTATGTTCTGAAAGTGTGGGATTGCTCCCTCTTGTAATTATCAGCCTGTAAGAATTAGTTGTTTGTGATTAAAACAAGGTAAATTTTGAATCAAGCATCTGCTAGAGGAGGAGAGAAGGGCACTGCACAGGAGAGCACACGCTGGGGTACAAAGCACACCGCACCTGGGATGGAGCGTTCCGAGTACTTCTCCATCACTTTAATTATTTCTGCACCGTATTTCTCCAGTTTGTCTTCTGTGACACCATCGATCTGCAGCAGAACCTCCACGTCTGAGGACAAGGTTTCTGTAATGTAACAAAGGACCCCTTACACATGTCCAACGAGTAACTTTTTATAAAGAGATGCTGGAGGAAATTAATTCCTTTCCGTACCACCCCTGTGTAGAAGCCCGGAAGGACTTCTTAGTAACCTGGCCTTACCTGCTATTTTCTTTAGGGTGGAGGTACTGAAAATATTGAAGTAATGCACATCAAAGACTTTGCCCAGCATTTTGCACGTGTCTGTAAGTTCACTGAGGCACTGTTTAACCACCTCTTCCCGCTGGGACATTTTTGCCATGGAAGCCCTTTGCCTTCTGATAGCACTGGCACTCTCTGTCTCGTGGAACTCCACCTGTTAAAAGGAGCCATCATAACCCCTGTCAGGGAGTTTCTGCAGAGGTTGATTGATAATAGAGGAACACAGCAAAGGAAAGAAAGTATCCTTTAATGGACCAAAAAAAGCTATTTAGCCAGTATATGCTTTTAAAGTGATTTTTTTACAGGCTACTCATTCACCTCCAAGTTTCTCCTACAAAGAACTGGCAGAGTTTATACAGAGGGAAAACCTCTTGAGAGCCCAGTTCACAGCTGGCTTCAAACAGAGGTTACTGGAGTAATGCTGAGGGCTCTGCTCTGCTCCAAACACAGCACTAATGAAGAAGCATTGCCTCAAGCAATGTGGGACTGCTCCCTGGCCTTCTTAAAGTGCATCTTCCATCAGAGCTCACCAATGACTGGGAGAAATAGAGTAGAAAAATCCAGGAGAAGGGAGTGCTGGTCTTTCTTTCCTATTTAGCCAGCTTTTTGTGGAGGTCAGAACTTTCCTTCATTGTCCAGCTGGAATTGGATGGGGTAGGTGAGAAAGATTTAAACCTGTCCAAGCCTGTCAAACTCACCTTTTGCCCCACAACATAGTTATTGGAATACTGGACTAGGAATCCCACATGTTGGATTCTGTTCCTGCCCTTCAGCTGGAACAGCAAACTGTGTTTTAGCCACCTGGGGGGATATGCCAGAGGAAAACTGCAGCACATTCCTTAAAACAATACCCTCAAGACACTAAATATACAGTTACACACCTGTAGTGACCCATCCAGCACAGCCTGAGCTTTCTCTCCCAGAATGACATATGCCACTGCTTGGTCATTGGCTGTGATGTACAAATCCTCATCCAGGATTTTGTCCAGGACCAGTTTTCTAAACAGTCTTTCAGCATTATGCCTGGAATAGGCAGCTCCCTTCCCAAATATTCCAGACTGAATCTTGGCACTCGTTGTACCTGTGCAACAGAAACCACAGGATAAGCCTGTGATCAGAAAGCCCATGTAGGTGTGCATTTACAGACCTGTGGGAAATTCCCAAGGGAATTCCACAGTCCGTTCACATTAAAAATCCTTTAAGCACCAGAAAACTAATATTATCACTGTAGCAACCTGAAATGGATTAAATCTTCAGTTTCCTTTATTTTAAATCATTTACCACCAAGAGATTCCCGGGAAGGTTAATTTTGCAAAGCACATGTTCTTTTGAAGCCCTGCCAGCATTGCACAGCCCTCCTGATTCCTGGTTGGGGATTTGTGCACCCGGTTATTCGGGTTTCTCTGGAAGAACAGACTCACCTATGAAAATGTCCACCATCATGTTCAGGGTGTACCTGCCAGAGCCTGGGTTCCTCCTCCCGTTCCGTCCCGCTTGCCCACAGTGCTCTCGTACAAACCGAACGATGTTCTTCACGTCCTCTGTCACGTTCCTTGATTTATAATCCTGTTAAATCAGACTTGATTAGGAAATGCCAGTATGTGTTTCTCCTCTAATGCAAGTTGTTACTGACAACCTGTTTTCGTTATTGAGCTTGTCCCAGCCGTGAATTCAGTTTGTTCCAAACAGAGAAACAGTGATTTTCTAGTTAGTAACCTACAGTGATACAGTCACAGGGATTCTGGACTTCTTAACACTCTGGAAAATGCAATAGCAGTCTAACTGACTATATATAATCCCCATTGTGCTTCTGGTATACAGTGAGGTGCAAGGCTGCTGGATGAACTCTGGGAATTGAGGTAAATCATTTGGAAAGCATTCCTGTAATTATCCTGCTACCATGACCTAGAACTTACACTTCCAATATGCATTAAAATGAGAAAACTGGACTGAATATGCATTATTCTGGTCAAATTCAGTTCCAACCCAGCTATGTAAGGGAATGCTTCAAACACATTCACAGGTACAAAACTGATCAGGAACCCTTCCCTGCCTGCTTCCACAGCTGCTTTCTCTTCTGCTTCAGCTCATGCCACCAAGTTTGCTTCAATCCTTGATGCAAAACCCAAATCTTTGGGCCACCCGCAGCAGTACACAGCTGATGTGGCACTCATGCTGCTCCAGCAGCACAAAGCTGCCCTGAAAACATCAGAACAGGCACTGAAGGAATTTCCCTGCAGCCACTCCAGTGGATCTGATATTAGCTCCTGCTTCCCATAAACACTGTAGCCAAGAAAACTGACGTTAAGGAACATCCTTGCCCTTCTGACAGGAACAGGAGCATCACAAGTTCATGGACAGTCTGCAACTCTGCTCTAGGTTAAACCCTGGAAATAACTGGAAGCATCACAAAACTACAGGACATTTATGCCTTTTCCCCATTTTCCTTCCCAAGGGCCACGTAACCAGGCAGCTAAGTGCAAAATCAGTCTGACACCACTATAAATAAAATCTGTGTGTTTTACCTTCTTTCTGCTGCAGTTATCACAGATCACTTCTGGGTGGTCTTTGCAGAAGTTGGGGTTGAAATCGGTCTCCCCGAAGTAGGCGAGCAGCTGGACCCGGCGGCACTCGACGACGTTCTCGCAGTAGTGCACCATGCTGTACAGGTTGTTGAAGTGGGTCTGCCTCGTGTGGCTGTTCCCATCCTTCTCCACTGGAACACAAAAAATTCACCTGTATCCGTTAGATCTGCACCTCTGCGTTTTTACACATTGTCAGACAAAACACAATGTTGGTTTTGCTTAGAAAAAGGTGAGCGGGTTAGTACAAAACTGACCAGATTTTATCCCTAAAGTTTTAGAAAACGGAGAAGGGAAATGAGCCTGGAACGACAAGAGTCAAGAGAAGAACATGTATGATGGGATGAGAGGAAACGGCCTCTTGCACCACGGGAGGTTTAGATTAGATATCAGGAACAATTTCTTCATGGAAAGGGTTGTCCAGCCTTGGCACAGGCTATCCAGGGCAGTGGTGGAATCCCCATCCCTGGAAGCGTTTGAAAAACATGTGGGTGTGGCACTTGAAGACATGATTTAGTGGTGAACATGTGAGTGGGGCCGGGCTGACAGTTGGACTTGATGATCTTAAATGTCTTTTCCAGCCTTAACAATTCCCTGATTCTATAAAGCAAAGTGGTTTTGACTAAAATTAAGTACAAGTGACAAAAATCCTGACAGAAGACCATCCAGGGAAAAGCACCCCGTTCTCCCCTCTTTCCAACTGTTACCTACCCATGGCACTTGTAAAAGAGAAATAACACAGGCTGAATGAAACAGAGACCAGAGACAAACTGACTGCTTCAGTATCACCTCCAAGGTCCAAGAGGAGAACTCACTCAGGATGAGCCTTCTCAGTCTGGTCACGTCGCTGTAGCTGTAGAAGAGCAGGCAGTGAGACATCTCCCCATCCCGCCCAGCTCTGCCAGACTCCTGGTAGTAACCTTCTATGGATTTGGGAAGGGACGCGTGGATGACGTAGCGCACGTCGGGTTTGTCAATGCCCATTCCAAAGGCAATTGTTGCACAAATCACCTGGAAGGAGATCATAATGTTCTACACATGCATCATGGAAGCTATTCCTGCAGCTCTGCACTGAGACCAGACAGGTGACCAGGATTAGGAAACCTGGAACCCAGAATGCCAACTGTAACCCTGCAGGAAGAGTACAAAACAGCAACATCTCCTCTCCCGTCAGAAGAGCTACTCCAGACACAGGGAAAACCCCAAATTCCAGTCTCTGTACAGTCCAGCAGTGTGCCAGCAGCTGTTGCAGGAGCCCTGCACTGCTCAGGTCCTCCCTCCTGGAGCAGCAGACCATGGTGCAGTGCTACAGCCTTCTGTTCATAGAATTCCCACTAAAAAGGTGCTGCTGAGCCCCAGCAGGTCTGCTGGGATCAGTTATCCAAATACTGCAGCCCACTAGGTGATAACACTGCACAACTTCCCTTCCACTTCCCAGGCCAAGAGGGCTAAAAGCACCCGAAATCTCTTCCCTTTCCCCCTCAGTTTTCCTTTACCTGGCACCCTTCCTGATTGACCCACTTCTGCTGCACGAGGTCCCTGTTGGAGTCGGTGAGGCCAGCGTGATAGGCCAGGGCAGCCAGCCCCTCCTTCTGCAGGATGGCTGCTGTGGTGTCACACTCGTGCCGGGAGAGGCAGTAGATTATTCCAGAGTCATCTGCAAAGACATGATAAAAAGAAATTTGAGTTACAACACAGTTTTATCCCTTTTCACTTGCTCAGCAGGCAAACCTGCCAAGCAGATACTGACCTCTCCCTCTCTAATAAAGGTAATAATATAATTGCTTAACTGTAGAACTTATTTTATTAATATTAGATGGTTTTGTTAGTTTTTCCTACCCAATATTTTGGGGTTTTTTGTGAGGTGGAATCAAGAAAAATTTTCCTTAGTATTGTGCAATCTCAGGATTTAAAACACATGAATAAAAACTACATAAATCAAGATCTAGAGCAGTCTAGTTGATGCTCTCCAAGGGTACAGCACTGGAGAAGCTCTGAGGGAACCTTGGTGTTGTCCAATTCCAGCAGCAGGAGCTGCAGGACTCCAAAGTGAGCCTGGAAAGATGGGAATCTCCAAAGATAGTTTCGAGGGGAACTACAGATAAGCAGACCAACACAATTAAACGATTAAACCAGTATGACCTCTATACTCTGAAGACACAATGCTACTGGCAGGCTCCAGAAGGGTAACTCAGGGACATCACAATAATTTACTCTGCCATCTTAACTTGAACCCTTAACTTTAGGATGCACATAAATCTGATTATCAATAATACCACTTTGCCTCCAACTTGCTTTTCCTGTAAATATGTCATTATTACAGCATTATAAAAGCTTTTCCTGCCTTAAGAAGTGGAAAGGCCTGCAGGCTCCGTGCTGCTCAGTACTCACGGGGGTGATATTTTTTAATCCATTCCAAGCAATCCATCGCCACTTTCTTTGGCTTCTTGGGCAACACATCATATTTCAAGTTATGCCTGTTGAAGCTCATTGTAAACCTAAAACACAACAGTTCATGGGGTTCATCAGCTTTATGGGTGCAGTTACATTCAGCTTCCTTCATCATGCAAGGAAGGGTTTGGCAAGTTTTTTATTACTTACGTCAATATTTTGCATGTAACTCATTGAATTCCATGCATACATTTCATTTAATCAGATATAGCTACATAAGGATTTCAGATGGGCCTGTGATACTTTTTTAACCAGACTAAGTTTTCCACTCAAAATTTCTGCAGCACAAACAGTCAGTTTGTGCAAGTTGCTGAGCAACTCACACTTGTGGTTTCAGCATCTCCAGCTGATTCTGGATGTCCTTCTGCACGCGGGGGTTGGCAGTGGCAGTAAGAGCCATCATGGGGACCGAGTGGAACTTCCTGCGGAGCATGTTGAGGCGCTTGTAGTCTTGTCGGAAGTCGTGGCCCCACTGGTTGGAAAACAAAATGAAAGTGTAACAGAGTAAAATGCTCCAACTGAGCCTTCTGGCATTTCAAAGAACAAAAGGAGGTTTTACCTGGCTGACACAGTGGGCCTCATCGATAACAAAACGTGCCAAGAGTTTCCTGTCGTAGAGATTCTCCAGGGCTGACATCAGCCGGTTGCTGGCACACACCTGGGACACACCAGCCGTGCCATTGGAAAGCAAAGGAACAGAGCACAGTGTCACCTGGCCTGACTGAACACAGGAACAACTGCTCCCTGCTGCCAAGTTAATCCTGACTGCACAGGCAGAGCTTGACGGCAGAAAGATGATGCCAATCAGCTGCATTTTAACAAAGCAGTCGGTGTGAGACTCCCATGAGGTCCTGGGATCACCCATCCCAAGGTCCCTCATTCTGAGGAAACTTCAATATATTTAAATTACTTAGGTCAAGAAAGACAGGGAAAGACAATGCTGAAGAAAGAAACATAATCAGCACACTAACCAGTTCCCTCTTACAAAGTTCTTGTGTAATAACATAATTTTTAAGGCAGCAAATAATAAACCCCAAGGCAAGCTTGGACAATCTCCTATTACCCTGACAGTGCCATATTTTTCCTGTATTACCCTATTCAGAGCAGCCTGGATTCAGTAGCTGTTAGACAGTGATTAACACTAATATGTAGCAAGATATATTGAAATGGATGGGCATGGGGGTTTAAGAATTTAAATTGTACATAGTTTTCATTCTTGGCTAATCACTGATTGAAATTAGTTACAGCTATAAGAGTCTTACTGAAAATTACCTAAACATTACCTAAAAACTGTTTAACAGGGTTTTTCCCCAGAAGCCTACTCCAAGCCCAGTGTTTCCCCTCGCTGCCCTCATGGTTTCACGACTCGGGTGAAGCACACACCTTCTCGGGGGTGACGTACAGCAGCTTTATGACGGGGTCTTTCTTTGACAGCTGCGTGTATATTTTTGAGGCATCAGCATCTGTCCTGTCACCAGTCAGGTACGTTGCAGCAATCTGTATCACAAATACATATATTGAGTTTTAATACATGCAAAGCAGAAGACAGCATCAAATGTAGTCCTACCTGTAGTTACAAATCTGTTCCTGAGCACTCAGCTTGTGATCTCCTGCACCCGCATTTCTTCCCTTTGGGTATCGCTTTCCCAGAGGTGTCTAGCACCTCAGAACCCCCCTAACTCAGGAATTGTTGGTGCTTATTCCTGCTGCAGAGCCAGGCTGCTCCTGTTCAGGTGTGCCAGTACAACTCTCAGGATTCTCAGAATCAGCATCTGCTCTGGAAAACCCAACTCCAATACCCAACACTCAGGAGGAGCAATAAATCCAGCAGTTACACTGCCAAGATACTCAAGCTCATCCAATTTAGTTCTTCCTAGACAACTTTCTGTGCCTGTCACAGTGTCCATCTAATCAATTTATGCTGTTTATATTCAAGAGACACAAGATTTGCTGTATAATTTCAGATTTCTAATCTAGTTACCTGCAGTTTCACTCAATAAAGCTGCTGGAACTTACATCTAAGGTCTTCAGCTTCTGGACTTGATCGATGATCAGCGACCGCAGCGGAGAGATAACGATGGTGACCCCGGCAGACACACAGGCTGGTAACTGGTAGCACAAGCTTTTCCCACCTCCTGTAAGGATTAGAGAGAACACCGCAAGTGTTGGATGTCAAGAGGAAAGGGAGACAGTCTGGAGACCTATTTCTGACTCCCCATTTTGCAGCACTTTCAGAAACAATTAAATTTTACAAATGACTGCCCCAGAGTGATACCTGTAGGATAAGTTACCATGTGAATTACTATGAAATGCAGAAATTCAATACCCCTCACTCAAAATACCCCAGTGTAACAACACTCCAGAAATCCTGCAGCCACACAATTCCAGCAGCACCTTCACAAAGGCACAGGGGAAGAGAACAGCTTGTCCCAGGCCTTGCAGAAGGACCTCCCAGACTACAGCGGGGTGCTGTGGGGCACGCACCTGTGGGCATGAGGATGAAACAATCCTCCCCCAGCAGAACAGCGTTGATGGCCTCCAGCTGGTTTGTCCGGAAAGAGTGCAATCCAAACTTCTTGTGAAATATATTCCTCATTTCTTCAGAATGGGAAAATTTCATACCCCTGAAACGTTCCAGGGCAGGGTTATGAACCACTGGATCTGGGAGACAAAAAAATGTACTACAGTGAGTTACAGTATCAAGTTTAGGAAGGAATTCTTCCTGGTGAGGCCCCGGCACAGGTTGCCAAGAGAAGCTGTGGCTGCCCCATCCCTGGAAGTGTCCAAGGCCAGGTTGGACAGGGCTTGGAGCAGCCTGGGATAGTGGGAGGTGTCCCTGCCCATGGCACGGGGTGGGACTGGATAGGCTTTGAGGTCTCTTCTACTATAAACCCTTCTGTGACTCTGATTTTCAACTCTCCTTGGCCAAAGCTGTTCCTAGAGTAACCCCAAATGACACTGATCCACCTGTGCCCCAGAGAGATTGGGTTTGCTTCCACAAGTGCCCATTTTGGAACATTTTGCATGAACAGCAAAAACCATTGTACAGCTTTGAATTAACAACGGCAGAATCATTATTTAATTAAAACACAGAAACATTCTTATTTCCAGTTTTAGCAGGTGCTTCTTTCAGCAGCCTGAAACCTGCACGGGAAGGGAATAGTCAAGTTTGGCATCACTTGGAGTTATAAAAACCCAAGACGACTTTGCAAAAAGAAGCTTCCACATAAACAAAAGGCAATGATGTGATCTGCAGCAGTTACTCGGCCTTAGGTTTAAAAAGAAGTAAGAATTTAAAAAGGGAAAGACAATAGCCCTCACGAGCATATTTACCCGGACAGTTCTTTGTTGCCATTGGGGAGCCTGACTTCAGAGCAGCAGGACTGGATGCCACAGCAGACCCTTTGGCTCTGGCCATGATCTTGGACAAGAGGGATTTGGTGGGTGGCCCTTCCCTGATGGGCTGGTACAGCGGTGTGGACGGTGCTGCCGAAACAGCCACCGGCTCCTCCCAGTCCTCGTCGAAGTCATCGATGTCGAAGTGATCCAGGTCAAAGTCGGGATCGTTTGCACCCAAACTGCTCCCTGCAGGGCTGGCCGTGGGAGCCATGCTCTGAGCTTTCAGGGCTGTGCTGGTCAGGGGCTGCTTCCCATTCCTCGTTCCCAGCGTTTCGCCCCAGCTGCTGTCGCAGAATGGCTCAGACTGGAGGCTGAGCCCAAGGGAACCTCCCTCCCTGCCGCTTCCCTTGGGAGAAGGCAGCGCTGCAGTTCCTGGGCAGGTGATCTCCTCAACACTTTGCTTTGAAGCACAAGAGGTATCCAAAGTTCGATTTGTTTTGGCAGAAAAGTTGCTGGAATGAACAGAAAGCACCGATGGGAGGTCTGTGGATTTGGGGGAGTTTCTGTCAGAAGCGAAGCTCCGGCTCAGGCAAGAACCTGGAGGAGCACCAGGACAGGCACCAGGGCCCCGCTCCATGGGATCCTTCCAGTTTCTTGGAAAAGTGGTGTTTATGCCATTTTGGTTCAAGTTGACAGAATTAGCCAGCAATTTTCTCCTGGGAGAGACAAGGGATGGAAAAAGGAAAAATATATATATATTTAGTCACAAGCAATGACTTACCAAGTTCTACAACATCCATTAAACAGTTCTGTCCCCGCTATTAAACACTAACATATGGTGGTTCCATCATGCTCTGAGTCACTGTGTTTGAAAAATATTTCAAACAAATCTAGGGAAAAATAAAAACTACCAGAACAAACTAATGACAAAATTACAACATATCCTCTACAGACATAAAAATAAAAGAATTCCTAAAATCAGGGAACAGATCCAGGCAAGGTAGAGCATAAAAAGTAAATCCTTAGATCCACAAGTTAAAAATAAGTAGAAATACGCTTTTACCAAATCATGGGTTTAGGTACTTTCCAAGTACCAATGTCTGACTACAGCAATAAGGAAACTGTCCTGAGAACATTCAGAAAAGCCCATAGTCCCAATCCAGGAAAAAACCAAGTAAAAATCCAAATGCCAGTACTTTGTCTGTGTATTGTGCCATCAGCTGATGCAAGAGGTAAAGCACCAGGCTGTGGTGGCAATAATCACATTGCAAGATGACAAGCTCAGAGATATTAGGAGAAATCGCCATCCCTGCAGTCAGTGAGAGTGAGTCTCAGGGAGAGAACATTCACTGGATGCCTGCAGTTACAAGAACTGAGGATGACACCTGGCAGGTCACACCTGCTTCTCCAGAAGCAACTGGTGCCAAGCACCTTCCTCAGACCGGGCGTGGAACTGGATCCTTCCACTCCCCAGAACACTGGGACTGCTAAAAGACACAGCACTTTGGGGCATTTTTTATCTCCCTTCAGGCAGTACCTTTAAGCTTTTTAACCCCCCTCCACCTCGTTCTCCGGTGTGCTGGGGACACCTGCAGGCAGGTTCCTGCTCCACACGGAGCCTACCTGAGCTCCCTGTGCTGGAGCAGGGCTCTGGCACAGGACAGGGCCTGCAGCTCCTGCAGTGGGATGGCATCCACCAGCTCACAGATGGCCTCCATGACCCTGAGCAGCTGCCGGGCCACAGGCACAGCTTCACCTGTCACAGGGAGCAAGTTCAGCAGAGCAATTGCCATTAGAATAGCTAACAAGATGGTATGACTGTCCCCAAGGACAGCACATTTCAGCAAGCCTAAACAATTTACTTTCAATATGTTTTTGTTCCATTTGCATAAAGAAACTGTTTCTGTGAGCAGGAACTCACAGAATCTACATATTTTTGCCCTTGTCTTTTATTATCCATCTATACATGTTAATTCTCCATCTATCCATGTCAGTTCTCCACCTACTGATGTTAATTCTCCATCTGTTACTTTAAATTCTTGGATTACACAGGGTACACAGGAGAATAATGAGTTGCAAACTACCCCCCCAAATCTGAGGCATGCCATTCCAAACATTCCATGTACCTGCATTCCCCGCACTGGGATCACCTCCAGCTCCAGGCTTTGTTGTGGGAACCTCCCCTGGCCTGGCCTCCGAGCTGCCAGCTGAGCACCTTCCAGCAGTGGGAGAGTCTTTGAAAACACTGCTAATGGCAAAAGAAAAAGCCACTAAAACACACAGATTACAAGGCATTTCCACAGAACAACAGGATTTAAGATGTGTGCAAAAGATAAATTCCTGAAACCCCAGGGAGAACCCAAGAGCTGAGCAGTCTTACACTCATCCTGTGTGCCAACATGGAGAATCTTGCTCTGGTAGTTTTTTCCCCTCCCACTACAAAAGGAAAAGTAACTCTGCTTTTTCTGAAGGAAAAGCCACCTCAAACATCAGATGCAAAATAAGTATTTAATAAAACATTAATTGTAGCTGCCAACCATTAACCTGTCAGACAGCAAAGAGACACAAACTCAATCTGCATCTTTTTAACAAGCAGGATTTACAGGTCTTTTTTGACAGGTTATTTTTGGTACTGTTCAAACCACCCTACGGACAGATGGCTTTACCAGTGAACTCTGGTTTACCTGACACTTTGTACAGAAGGGGAGAAGGGAGGCAGCTCCTCCTCGGGGGAGGGAGGGATGATGTCCAGCTCATCCTCCTCAAGGTCATTGTCTGCCAGCGGCCCGACAGCGTCCTCCACTTCTGGGGGGCTGTTCCCAGCCCTCCCTGGCTCCTGGCCCCCAGCTCCTTCAGCACCAGCAGCTGCAAGAGAATTAGATTAATACTGTTGGGTAACACTGTAAACTCAGCGTAGTACAAACAAAAGAAGGGAAAAATTAACAGCCAGATTTCAAAACACTAGTTTGATACGGTTTCTGAATGTTAAAGACAATATTTACTGCTCCCTTTTTTCCCCCATTAAAGACAGATGAAGTCCCACAAACCCTCTTTAAAGTGGAAAAGTGATATAACTAAACCTACAGTCACCTGTTTCCAGCCCTGCACCTTCCCAGGCTGGGAGCACCCAAAGGGAATGCAGGTACCCAAAGGGAATCCAGGGCTGCTTATCAGACACGAGCACACAGCTCCCTCTGATTCCTGGCAATCCCATCCCTCTGAGCGCGAACACAACAGAATTTTTTCCAGCTCTGCCGTACCTTCAAATAACCCGTCACCTGGGCGAGGCTCAGCCCTGTCCTCATCCAGAACCGGGTCGGCGGGTGAGTCCTCGAGGCAGATCACGGACTGCTGTGAGAGGGGGCGCGGCTCAGCCCCGGGCGGTGCCTCCCCGCCCGCGGTGCCGGCACAGCCGGGCGGCTCCGGGCGGGCCTTGCCGGGGGCCCGCGGCCCCTTCGGGGGCAGGACGGGTGGCCGGCAGAACCTCTCGATCCCCGACAGGTCGAAGTCGTCGATGTCATCCCATTCATCGCCGATGGTGACGGCAGGGCCGGGGCCGGCCTTCCCGGGGGGAGCGGCGCTGCCAGGACCGGCCCGCCCGGGAGCCCCGCCGGGACCGGCCCGCCGGGGAGCGGCGCTGCCAGGACCGGCCCGCCCGGGGGGAGCCCCGCACCCGGGACCGGCCCGCCCGGGGGGAGCCCCGCACCCGGGACCGGCCCGCCCGGGGGGAGCGGCGCTGCCCGCCCTCGCCGCGGGGCCCGCGGGCGCCTCGGGAGCTGCGGCGCGGCCGGTGCCGCGGGGGGGCTCAGAGCCCCAGGCGGGCGCTTTCCCGGCCGGGGGGGCGGCGGGCGCGGCCAGGGAGGTGTTCACGTCCTTGTCCCTCAGAGCCGAGGCGGCCGCGGAGCCCCCGCGCGCCTTCTTAAACGTGAAGCCCCTGGAACGAGACGAGCCCCGTCAGCGCCCGGCCGCTCCCGCCGGCCCGGCCGCCCCCGGCCCGGCACTCACGGCGGGCGGTCCCGCGGCGGCCCCGGGGCGCGGAGGGCCGAGAGAGCCCCGCGGGCCGAGTGGAGCCGCAGCTGCTCCCGCAGGTTGTTCTGCGGCAGCGCCGCCATGGCGGGGCCGCCCCGCCGCCAGGGGGCGCTCGGCGCGGAGCCGCGTCCTTCGCGTTCGGCGCCAAAACGCGGCCCGGGCGCCCATTGGGCGGCCGGCAGGGCGGAAGTGACGTCGCAGGTCCGGGGGTGTGGGGAGGGCGGGCAGCGCCCCGCACAATGGCGGCTCCGCCTGAGGGCCGGCCCGGGGGGAGCGGCCCCGGCACCGCCTCCAGCGCCGCTGTAAACTCCCATCTGGAGCCCCGGCCAGGCTTTAGCGCTCCCCAGGCGCTGGGGGCGCGCAGGAGCCATGCTGGGAGGACGGAGCCCCTCAGACGCCCTCCCGGCACCGCGGAGCCCGCACGCAGCTCACAGCACAGCGCTCCCGGGACGAGGCAGCTTTATTATTGTCAGTGACAGATTTCAGCGTGAAATAACACAGACGTGCCCCTGCCGACATCCGGCTTCGCTCCCCAGGGCCTGTTCATAATTAGTACCGAGCTTCTCGCTTCGTTGATTCGTTATACAGTATCACCCGTTTCTTCTCTATTTGCATTAAAATACTCTTATTTTTATACAAAAAATACTAAAGACGTGCCGTGAAAATAGATAAAATGTACAAACCACAGCACTCATGGTTCTTTAGGGGAGAGATCGCCTTCAAAGAAAATTTAAAAATCCCTAAAATGTACACTTGGCGATTGTGAAGAAGCCGCCGGAAGGACGGGGGGAGCTTTGTCTGAAGTCAGGTAAACTCTGTGGTTTCCCAGCATCCCCCTTCTGACCCCCCAGGTAGCTGGAAGCACACCCAGGCTGGGAGCAGGAGGGAATCCGGCAGGGCACAGCAGCTCGTGTGTCTGGCTGAGGAGAGGAGGCACAGTTTTCCTGCTGCACAGGGTGTGTGCAAGCCGAGGAACCTGCCTGCAGGGAACACCTTTCAGCTGACAGGTATTGCACCTCGTTCTCGCTTTCATCACTTCAGCACTCGGAAATTGGAACATGATCAGCCACTCCTGTCCTGCTTCCCCTGTCCCCAGCCTGTGCTCCCTCCTACACCTGAGGAACAGGGTAAGAGGCACAAGCTGCAAGACCACACATGTTCTTGCCTCGTTCAATAAGGAAATACCTAAAAAGAGAAAGAAATGGGTGTGAGTGAGTGTTCCCTCCTCTGGCAGAGCCAGCACAGCAGGTGAGGGTGGGCAGGCCCTGGCACAGGTTGCCCAGAGTTGTGGCTGCCCCATTCCTTTAAGTGTCCAAGGCCAGGCTGGACGGGGCTTGGAGCAGCCTGGGCTAGTGGAAGGTGTCCGTGCCCATGGAGGCATCCATGGAACTGGGTCAGCCTTAAGGTCCCTTCCCCCCAAACCACTTTGGGATTCTGTGAAGACTGCTCTCCCTGTGTGCCAGCCCCTTCCTCATGCCAACCCAAGGAGCAGACACGTGTGACAGGGCTGGAGCTGCTGGAATGGCAGCTCTCCAGGCACTGCCATTCCCTATCCCCTTACACCAGGAACTAGCAGTTAGCACCTGACTCTTGAGAATTTCACCTGCAGCTGGAAATACCTGTGGAGCTGGAGTGAGAACTCACTCCTGGCTCACCCTGTCCCTCCCTGGCCGTGTGACCAGGGCAGAGGACCCAGGTGAACCAGTGGCTCTGCAGGCACTGCCGAGCCCCCGGGGACCACGGCAGCTCCTCCGAGCCAAGAGTCTGCTCTGAGCAGGTGCCCCAGGACTGGGTCTGTGAGCTGTGTCACTGCCCAGGCTGGGATGATTCCCCGTGTCTTCCCATCTGCCAAATTTCATCTGGAGAGCGTAAGGGCAACCTGGGGCTGAGGGCAGGTGGAATCCCAGCACTGTCCCTTCTCCAGGTACAGGGCCTGGTGGCACTGGGACCCCCTTACCCCTCCATGCCCCACCGCGGGCCCCAGGAGTTCTTCACGATCCAGTAGGGAGTCCCGTTCTCCTCCCCATAGCCCACGGCGAGCACGGCATGGTTCACCTTGTCAGGGGTGTGCTCACAGCGTGGGCTGCAAGCAAACAAAACACAAGTGTTACACGAAATCCAGCCTGGAATCACAGGGATTAGCCAGCAGTCTTGACTGCACTCTGCAAACAGAACTGTGGGGTACTCTGAAATTCCAGCTGTGGGGAGTAGGGAGGGAAGCCAAGGAAAGGAGGCACTGCTCTGTTTTCCCACTCTGAAATTATTACTGCCTATATCTGGAGTCAGGAAATCCATGGACCTTTGATCTGAGCTCCTGGCTCTTGCCCACAATTAACATCAACTCTAATATCTCACTAGGATGAGCTACAGTGAAAAGATTAGGCAAAGGAATTTTTCAATTGAAAGCAGCAGCTCTTAGTGCCTCCCAGTAGTGGTTTGTGCTGCCCTGAACTTCAGGGGCACTGTTCTGTGTTTTGCACAGGAACAGCAAGCTCCACAGTCTAAACACACATTTCCTTGTGTTTCCCCTGAATTTCCAGCTTTTAAACTGCACTTGCTGAAAGCTGCTGCCCGTGGTATGAAGGAGGACAGCACAAGGTACACACTCCCACCTCTGGAGCACCAGCTCAGCTGCAGGGCAGTGTGAGGGCACCACGCCACTCACCTCAGGTGTAGGGCTGCCTGAAGGCAGCCACGCTTCCCACCTCGGCCCCTCTGAGCTCTGGCACAGGAGGAGGAGCCCCAATCCCATGGACAACCCACTTTGGTTTGGGTTTACCCTATGAAACCAGATGTGTTCTGCTGCCACAGCTGGGCCGACCCTGCTGCCATCCCAGCTCAGACAGGGGGATCAGCCCTGTCACAGGTCCCACCAGCCCTGTGCTGGGCTGCAAAGCGTCTCCTGAGCTCCCTGACTCGCTGACCTTCATTCCAGCATACTCTGCTCTCCAGGCTGGACTGGTTCCTAGCAAGCAGCCTGTTCCCTGCTCCTATTGCCCTGGGAAATCAGCGTATCAAGGCTCCATTTACTCGTTTTTTCTATTTTCTATTGAAGGGGAAGTGTGAGAATGCAGTGCAGTGCTCCTGCATCCATGAGGAGAAACGGGGATGCGCATGATTCCAGACCTACATCCTCCCCTCACCCCCAGCTGCCAGGTTCACACACTCACTTGGAATACACTCCTTTCCTGTAGTGCATGAAGTCACCCGTCACCTCAAAGGCGAAGCTCACTGGGTTGTGCTTCCCCACAGCTTCCACCATGCCATCCTCATCGTACTGCAGGAGAGGATCCAGGGTCATCCATCATCTCCTGGCTGTGCTGAGGCCAGGCTGGATCTGGGCCCAGCAGCCAGGGCACAGGGGGATGGATAACCCTGGCTTCCTGCGTGCACACAAGGAATCAAGTGCTGCATTGCAAGACAAGAACAGGACTCTCCCACAGCCTGGAGCTGCACCCGCTGCAGGAGGCAAGCAGGGACCCAGTGCCTGTTTCGACTCCAGCACTTCCCTGGTGCCACCTCCAAAAAGGTGACCAGGAGTGCAGACCAGCTCGCTCTTTCCCAGGAGCACACAGGCTGCAGGTCGCTGGGAAGCCTGACAGGCCTTGGGGCCTCCCAGCATCTTGGCACAGCCCTGGAAGTTTGGAAACACGGCCCTTGGGGCCTCACCTGTGTGATATTGATAACGTCTTTGACAAAGGCAATGGCCTTCTCCGGCTGGAACTTGCAGGTGCCGTTCTGTGGGGACAGAGAGGAGCTGTTGGAGCCTGTGCCAGGCCCCGCTCTGCTGCTGCCACAACAGCCTGGGCTGCGCTGGGAATACCTTGGCCCGGTACGGATAACTGTCCTCCCCCATGAGCCCTTTGTTGTACAGGATGTACTCGAAGGCTTGGCTTGGCAGGCCCCTGCAAGACAACACAGCCAGAGCGCGGGTCAGTTAGGATGGTAACGATGAATTAGGATGGTAGTGCTGTGGCTTCTGCAGAGCAAAGCCTGCAGTCCTGCACACCATTCCCACCAGCCGAGGGAGAGGCAAGGACAGTGTCTATCCCAGAGCCTCTGAAGGCACAAACTCCTGTCTACTCCTGCAGCATCTCCCTGACTGAGATTCCAGGCCTAGCCCACCACACTTCTGGCATGGTCAGACCTCATTCTCTGGGTGCCAAATCCCTAGGGGAGAACACCAGGAACCTTGCTGGCGTGAGGCTAACCTGGCCCACACAGCACCAGCCTCACGTGCTGAAAGGTGTTTTTCAGTGCCCTCTGCTCAGCCTGGCTGGGGGAGGACGAGGGACACACATTCCCAGCAAGCAGCTGCTCCCTTCCCCAGCCACCTTGCAGGAGCACATCTCAAGAGGGAAGAAAAGAGAGGATGATAAAAACAAAAAGCACCGAGAGTGGCTTTGCTCAGTCCTCTGGGACCAGTTATTTCACAGAAAACAGAAGATATCAGAAAGCTCTATTCTCTGCCTTCTCTAGCAACACCAGGAGGAACTTCCCAAAGGGGAAGCTGAGGTTTCTGCAGATTCCTCACAGAGCATGAGACGCGTGTGACCCAGGGGCAGAGCAACAGCCAGAACTCCCCTTGCTCTCCCAGAGCCCCTCAGAGCCCTGTTCGTGGCTGCTGCGTCAGGAGACTTGGGAAAAACACGTCTCAGAAGAAAACTAACAAACCAGGAACAACAGAGGCTGGGAAATGCTGGAGTTTTAGTGAAACATCCAAACCTCTAGGGAGGGCTAAATTAAAATAGGCAACCAAACCCAAAACTGTTTCCCCTGACATGTCACAGCCAAGGGAAGACAAAAGCCATTCCAAGATCTGGAAGGAAGATCTGGAGGAAGGCTGTCAATCACAGAACTCTTATTTCTGTTCTTTATGACCTTCTCTGACTTACCCACTGCAGCCATGGTTGTTAAAGGCCTGGGCGCAATCAACCAACTGCTGCTCCGCCTAGGGAGAAGGGTTTAGGGTCAGTGACTGCCGGACACCTGCGCTCGGAGCACGTGACACAAAACGCAACCGCGCCGCAGGAACCGACGAGCGCTGGTTTGTCTGTGCACCCGGCTGTGCCACCAACCACAGCACTGCTTCATCCACGCCTCTGGCTGTTCACCCACCAGGAACCATCTGGAAATGGCTCCAAGTCCCAAGGACAGGGACAAGGGATACCTGGAGCTGGCAGCCCAGGATGATCAGGCTGCCAGATGGATTTGTCAGTGTGCCCACCAAGAATCCGTCCCCCACTCAGAGGCGCTGGCTGAGATTTCTTTCAAAGGTCATGCTTGTTTTTAACACACCCAACCCTCAGCTATTCTGATAAGTCATATGAGTGGCTACCGCCCTTCTAGTTTTTCAGGAATATAAATCCTCTGGGAGTTGAAAATCAACAGTTCTTGCAGCAAGAAGCCACAGCTGGCTGGTAGGGCCAGGCAGAGCTCCTTTTCCCATGGCTCCCAGCCACACTGCCTTACATCTCCCCAGCAGTGCTGCTGGGCTCACACAGAGATGCAAGGGGTCTGCAGGCTGAGGGGGCTGCAAGGGGTCTGTGAGGGGTCTGCAGGCAGGGGGCTGTGAGAGGCCTGTGGGCAGGGGTCTGTGAGGGGGCTGCAAGGGGTCTGTGAGGGGGCTGCAAGGGGTCTGTGAGGGGTCTGCGGGCAGGGGGCTGTCACAGCCACAGCCGTGTACAGCCGGACTGGGAACAGGCAGCTGGCGGCTGTCCCAGCCTGGAGCAGGCTGGCCCCATGCACAGCCCCAGCACATAACCAGGAACAGGGCCTGGTCAGTGCACAGGAAAGGAAAATCTCTCACCAGAGATAGCAGCTTTCCGGTACCAATGGCAATAGCAGACTCCAAACAGCCTGTGGTGGAAAAGGTCCAGCAGCTCCCGCAGGGCCCCTGTGTTTGGAACAGGAGAGGAACTGCTCCAGAGCGTGCTGCAGGGTCACCAGCCTCCCTGAAACACCAGGGCCAGGCACAGGGGCATGGCAGGAGCGCAGAGCTTCCATCCCCAGCTGGCAGCTGGGCTTGGCCTTCTGCTCAGCCCCTGCCCAGGGCCCCATGGCCACCCCTGCCCCAGGCACGGAGGGCTCTGGGGGAGCTCCCCCGCGGCACACGCAGCCCAGCACTGCTCCTGCAGCACGGTGCCCTGCCCGCTGCCCACAGCCCCTCTCTGGGCACAGCACCCATGGCCCACGCTCTTCACCTGGTTCTTCACGGGTGTCACAAAATTCCCCTTCTTCCTCCAGTCGATGGAGTCGGGACGCGGCCCCGAGCTGCGCATGAAGTTCCCCTTGGTGGCTGAGCAGTTCTGCAAGCGAGGCGGGAGGGCTGTGCTGAGCCACCGGGCTGGGGACAGTGGCCCAGGACAGCTGCTCTCCCCAGGGGTGCTGGTGAGCAGACACTGCAGCCAGGAGCCCTGGGCCAGCCCCGGGGGCACTGCCGGCCCACACCACTGGCTGCAGTGCCCTGGCTGCTCAGGCAGCTGGCAGCACAAGTGACAGCTCGGCTAGAGCCCAGGCTGAGGCAGATGAAATTCATAACGGTGGGGACAGTGGGGGCACCTCACTCTTACCCGGTGGTGATGCCTAAAATCGGAGAAATAACTCTCTGGACTACTTTTGAGTATTAAAAGGCAAAAAGCACTTCTTTATTGTGGCACGGATGGTGCACAAAAAATATTTTGCACACCCTGATTGCAAAGGGTGCAACTTTTACAACTTTATACTATCATTCTAATTACAATATTTGGACATTAGCTCATCTGTTATACCCACTTCCAAAACTGTCCCTCCCATAGCACCGCCCTCACCACGCCCCTGACATGCCTCCCAAATTTGAGTCGGTAGTCCCAAAAAGACCATCTCTTCATCTGCTTCTTCCTCCTCATCTCCTCTGACCCTTTTGGAATGGTTTCCAGGCTCCTGAGTAGCTTTGACTACTTATATCAGGTGTTATGTGTCTGTTATGTCTCTTTCTCAGTACATTTCTACAGACAAGGGCCTCTTCACCTCATTAAAATCCCTTGTCTGTTGAAATTCTTAATAAAGAATGTTAAACAGCATTTTCAGAAATCTTGTACAAAGGTACTAGCAAGCTAAAGGTACTAACAAGCTGTACTAAAATTTAATTTTAAGGCATCAGTGGCACAGCATGTGCCCTAGCAAAGTGGATTGCACGGCGATGAGTGCTAGTGCCTGAGCAGGGGCAGCACAGGGATGGGTGCTGGCCCACGAGTGGGTATAGCTCGGTGCAAAACACCCACTCGTGGGGTCCAGCTGGACGCCCTCCTTCACTGTCCACCCACGCTCCCGGCAGTTACCTGGGGCTCATTCCACAGGTACATCTTTCGAAACTCTTCGGCGGTCATATCCGAGAACTGGTTCAGGCCCACTAGAAAGGGGAAAGGGGAGAAGGGGCCGCTTCGCTCAGCGAGGCCCCGCGCTCGGAGCCGGCGCGGGCCGGGCCGGGCGGGGGCCGGGGCTCGTACTTTGGTAGCTGTGGTTGCCGGCGTTGTGCTCGTCGATGAGCCGCTTGTTGTCCGCGAAGATGCGCAGCCTGCGCGGGTACTCGTCCGGGCTGTAGCGCCGCTCGAACTGCGGGGGCACCGCGCGTCAGAGCGCCCCGCACCCCGGCCCGGCCCAGCCCGGCCCGGCCCGGCCCTGCCCCGCGGCGGAGCGACCGCGGGGCCTCACCTGCTGCATCCAGGCCTTGAACAGCTGCTCCTCTGCCGGAGAGAACGCGGCGGTCAGCGGGGCACCGCGCGGGGCCGAGTACCCCCTCCCCTCCCCTTCCCTCCCCTCCCGCTGCCCCGGTACCTTCGGCCGAGGGAGCCCGGGTGGCGGCGGGCGCCGCCAGCACAGCCGAGGGCACCGAGAGCGCCGCCGCCATCAGCAGCACGGACCACACCATGGCCGGGACGGGATGGACCGAGCGGAGCCGAGCCGGACCGAGCGGAGCCGAGCCGGACCGAGCGGAGCGCAGCCGAACGCAGCCCAACCGCACCGAGCCGTGCCGAGCCGAGCCGAGCCGAGCCGGGCCAAGCCCCTGCCAGAGGGGCGGGACAAGGAGCGGGCGGGGAGGGGACTGGGCGGGGCCCGCGTTATCCCGCCCGTAAAACCATCACAAACCCCGGTTCACCCTGAGATAGAATAGATTTATTAGCAAGAGGTAATCAGGAAACATATATTTTTACAAAAAAAATGGAAATTTTTTTTTTCCCAAACAAGCTGTAAGTTGAAATAGTTTTAGGGCTTGAAAGAGAATTCCCATACCACGAGGTATTGCTTACAGCAAGTGTTGTGTGAGTGGAGCATGCCTGCCACTGCCGGGGAACCGTGTCAGGGACTGTACAATGTAAAAAACCCAGGTACTATTCACAGAATAAGCACTACATTACTATATCCTGCTAGCAGGTGGTTAGCCAGGATTACAGTAGATGTAATAAAAACACTCGTCATCTCTAACTCTACGTCATGGTACTCAGAGTGGGCACAAGGGTACGGATCTACAGCATATCAACAGGAGCTGGATGCAGCAAGGAGAGGCAAGGGGATGCTTCCATCTTCCCGACTTCAGAGGGACCGGGCCAGCAGCCGGGGCCCCCCATGCCCGGCCAGCGTGGGGGTGGCACACACAGAGAGGGCAGCTCACACCAAGGGACAACCTTTAATGTGTTCCCCTCTCCCGCCTTACAGAGTTTGCTGTGGGATGTCACTGCTGGCGCTATCCAAGCGAGAGGTGGTCCGTGCTGCCCCAGAGCCCCGTGGGGACACAGGGACTCACCTGCCCCACGGGGACACAGGGACTCACCTGCTCCATGGGGACACAGGGACTCACCTGCCCCACGGGGACACAGGGCTCACCTGCTCCATGGGATGCAGGGACTCACCTGCCCCACAGGGACACAGGGACTCACCTGCCCCACGGGGACACAGGGCTCACCTGCCCAACCACCAGCCCCCTCAGGAGGAACAAATGACAAAAGTAACATCGTTGAAAAGAACCCGGGACTCCAGCGAAGTGTCAATGCATGAAACCTTAACCAGTGCGGGAAATCCTACGCGAGGTCTAGTGCGGCCTGGGACGGGGGCGGATTGCTCGGAGAAGCACAGATGTGGGAGTCACTCCAGGGCGTCCAACGGAACAACGGTATGTACAGTATGGTATAGCGAGTGTACACGAGCGGCCCCCACGCTCAGGAAGGCAGTTTGGGCTCTATTCGCAGAGAAGCTTCATAAAGGGTTTCCTCGTCCATCACAAACGACTGGTCCAGCAGGTACTGCGTCACCTGGGAAAGGAGTGGGGCCATTAACAGGCTGGGAGACCACAAATCCCGGTAACTGAGGCCCCCAAACCCCTGATAAGTGTGGCACCCAGACCCTGGTAACTGACAGCCTGTGTAAGTGGGGAGCCACGTTTCTGCTGCAGGAACTCTGCTGACGTGGCAGGGCCTCTGCTCCATCTGCTCCCAATTCCTGGCAGCTTTTCCCCAAATTGCTTTTTGGCCCCGTTAGCAGCTGATAGTACAGCCCAAATCGAGGCAAGGTGCTGTGTTGGGTTCAGAGCTGTCCAGCGTGAGGAGCAGCCAGCAGCAGAGTCTTTGCTTGGGAAGCGCCAGCAGCAGCGATGGGGCTTCATCCCATCAGCCACAAAAGCATCCAGGAGCTTCCATACAGCTGAATCCCACCTCTGCAGGGACAGAGGGTGGTGTGTGGCCATGCACGGCACCACTCGCACTGCCCCTCCCTGCTGTGCTCAGCTTGGCTGCTTTCAGACAGGATTTTGGGGCAACAAGCTGCTTTCACAGACACTGACCTTCCCCCTGAGGAGGAGAGGCCGGGAGGAGGCAGGCAATACCTGGGGAGCTGGGAAAAGGCTGCAGTGTGAGCCCAGCCCTGGCAGGTACCAACTGTGCAGAGGGCAGGGCTGATGCTGGAGGAGCTCAAATCAGAGCCTGCAGCTCCCCAGCCCAGCCCTGGACAGGTACCAACTGTGCAGAAGGCAGGGCTGATGCTGCAGGAGCTCAAATCAGAGCCTGCAGCTCCCCAGCCCAGCCAGGGGCTGTGACCAGAGGGACTCGAGCTGCTCCTGCCACCGCACATGGACACCAGCGTCACTGGAGGGTGGTTTGGCCCAGCCTGACCACCCTGGGAGGGTTTCAGGAGGATTTGCCGGTTTTGGACAGAGTGGAAACCCCCAGCACCCAGCCTGCTTCCGGGGCGGCTCCGCAGTGCTGCGCCAGAGGAAGTGCGAGGGTTGCTGAGACCTTCCAGCTCATCACACACTGGGGGCCACCATGAGGCAGAGGCCACCTGGCCCTGGCTGTAGGGTGGTGGGACACACTCTGCTTCACTGGGAGGGGTGCTGCTCCTAAACAACTGTTTCTCAGCACGTGTGGGTGCAGCCCTGAAGCACTCTGACCATCGGCACCCACGGCTGCCAGTCCACTGGCAATTCCTCCTTGAAGCAGCCAGGGGGGCACAGGGGAGCCTGATGGAGCACCAAGAGTCACCCTCCATCCCCTGCCCCACTGCCAACAGCCTCCAGCCAGGCACAGCCATCACTACAGCCTGGAGCTGCCAGGAATTGCAGGCTTAGGCACTGTGATGGGAGAAGGAGATGAGGAGCAGAGGGAGCACGTGGCTCCAGAGACAGGGCTGTACCTTAGGCTGGTGCTCGATCTTGTAGGAGGTTTGCTGGAACTGGCGGATCTCCCTTATGATGTGTGAGATCTGTACGGGGATAAAACACAGAAGGTGTTCATGGCTCAGCCCTTGGCACCGCCCCAGCGCCCGGGAGGGCAGGAGCACACAGCACAGCACGATGCAAAGGGCCTTCTTTCCTCTTCCAGACACCAGGAACAACCCAAGGTGTGTGTAGGTGACACGTGTGGCTGCCTGGCGCTGTGCAGGTGACAACTGAGGGTTCACAGACCTGGCCACAGCCACATCACCCCTGGCTGGCCCCGCACACCCACGCCAGCAGGGCTGGGGACTCACCATCCTCATTTTGGAGAAGTTCACCAGGCCGTCCTCGGTGTAGTTGGGGGTCCCCTCCTCGATGAACGCCAGGTCGGTCAGGTACATGCCCAGGTAAGGGACACACGGAGGGTCACAACTTTGGGGGCAGACCAGAAAGAAATGAGGAAGAAAACCACCTTACCCAGGGGCTTTGGAGGGGAAACAGGGGGAACCTTCAGAGTCAGCAGAGTCTCTCTAACATAGGAAGGCTCTCTCCAGGAAGGCTGTTGGTCTCCTGGGCCTCATCCCTGCTGGCTGAGCAGGACAAGCAGGACCTGCAGCCGTGCCCCTCACAAAGCCATGGGATGCAGAAGGTGAGCTGTGAGCAGCTTTGACAGAGGGTTGGGAAGACTTTTGGAAGCTTCCCTGGGCACCCTGTCCTAGTGGAAGGTGTCCCTGCCCATTTCAGGGGGCTGCAATTTTAAGGTCCCTCCCAACTCAAACCATTCCATAGCTCCATGATTCTATGATACTGATGGGGAAAAATGTTCCCTGGTGTCTGGCAGTGATTTGCCCCTTTGCAGTCCCTTTCACTCCCATTTTTCCACACTGCTGCTCAAAGGAGCAGCTCGCTCCTGGGAACCACTTTGCCAGCCACTCTGCCGGCTCAACAGGACATGCTTTAGTGCAGGCTCTGCAATGCTCCAGCGAGCAGAGCCCCAGCCACAGGAGGGGCCAGGTCCCCCCACACCATGGGCCCTGGGCTGGCAGGAGGAGAATCACTATTCACTCACTTTTTCAGGGCCTCCCTCAGGTTCTTGAACCTGCCCTCTGACGACACCAGCTTCTGGAGCTTATCGATCAGAGCCTTCGTCTGCAAGAAACCCGAAGTGCTGCTTGGAGAGGCCCTGGAATATCCCCCCATCCCTGCAGCCAGGGAGGGGGTAAAGCCTGCAGAGCCACAAGGTCACTCCCAGACTGCCCTGCCCAGGGCACATCCCCCCATTCAGCTGCTCCTACTCCCTCACAGGTACAACTGAGCCCTGGCCATCACTCCTGGCTCCTGGTGATGCCCAGAGGAGTCGAGTGAGCCCCTGAAAGCAGAGCTCCTCCAGCAATACTGAAGTCAGGCTGTGCACTCACTTCCTCCCCCTGCTCCCACCTCTGTCCTTGCCAGCCCCTGTTTCATTCATAGGTTTATTATTTTATAGGCAAAGCGACTGTTCCTGGCTGAGAGGAGCCCACAGCAGTGCTGACCTGGCAGCCTTGGGCTCCGTCCAGCCCCGCACCAGGCAGGCACCAGCTACTCCTGTACCAGGTACTTCAAACAGGAATTCATCCTGTTCATCTCTGACTGGTTTGAGGAGCCCAGAAAACCAGTTAAGGGGTGTCTGTGTGTGTGTAGAGGCACAGGGGCTCTCTGGGAAAGGTTTAAGTTCACATCTGACCGGCAGAGTGGGGCCGATCTCATCTCACAGGTAACAAGCAATGGGACAAGAGCAAAGAAGTTGTGCCATGGGAGGTTCAGGTTGGAAATTGGGATAATTTCTTCACAGAAAGGGTTGTCCAGCCCTTGCACAGGCTGCCCAGGGCACCGGTGGAGTCCGGTTAAATCCCTGGGGGGATTTAACAGACACATGGATGCGGCACCTGGGGACGTGGGTTAGTGGTGGCAGTGCTGAGGGAATGGTTGGACTTGATGAGCTCAGAGGGCTTTTCTAACCCAAACAATTCTGTGACTCCGTGAATAAACCCAACAGCAAGGTGGGGTCTGAGCTGCTTGCACTGTCTTTCCCTCCTGGAAAAGACCTAAAAAACCTTCCTTCATTTTCTAACTCTTTTTTGATGCCCATGACTTGTGCTGCCCCAACACCACCCTACCAAACCCCCCAGCTCCCCAGGAGGGGTCACCCTGTGCCCACCTGCTTGGAGACCTTGAGCCAGGTTTTCTTGAGGCGGAAGATGGCACTGCGGTTGAGGGAGGAGGTGATCTCCAGCACGGCGTTGTAGTTGTGCAGGCAGCGGCAGATGTCGGCCACCGCCACCCACTTCTCGATGGCGCTCACCCGCGCGTTGATCTCCTCGTTGCGGATGATCTCCGACGCGATCAGGTTGCTGACCTTGGGGAGACACGGGGCCCAGCGTTAGGATGGTTTTGGGCACAGCTCTACGCTCTCCAGCCTCGCAGCAGTTTTTAAAGGATTTCCCTGCACTGCAGCAGTCCCAGAAGGAGCAACTGCACCAGGGGATGCACCAGCTGCAGTGGATCCCTGAGGAAGGTAACATTTGTGGGGGCAGGTAAACCTTGCACATCCCAGGCCCTGGGGCAGGTGGGCTATGCTGCCTCCCCTCTGTCCATCCCTCCACCCCCTGCAGGTGCCCTTACATCATTGAAGTGTTTTGTGTTCTTCATGATGTACGGAGTCCTCTCATTCTTCTCCAGCTTCATCCAGCCTTGCCCGAAGAACTCTCTGCAAATAACAGTGTTTAGATCAAATTCTATCTCCCGTTTTTATGGGATGCCCAAGCCCTGCAAGCTCCACTGCACCCTCACAGGATGGAGATCCTAGGACCTTTTCCCCCCACGCTGCTGGAAGGGACCACATGGATACGGCTGAAAGTTTGATGGACATGGGAGGGTCTCCCTGAGCCGGTCACCTTGGGGACACTGGCAAAGAAGCCACAGGATCAGGGCTCAACTGGCAAAATCTTGGTGAAGGCTTTGCACCCTCTGGGGTTAGCCCAGGCAGGCTGGCTGTGGGACCCCGGGTGACCAGAGCAGCTCTTCCTGACCCGTGGGGATCACTCACTCGTACGGGATCTTCTTGAAGACCAGGTGATCCAGCAGTGTCAGCTGTTCCGCAATCTCCAGGGCCGAATGGTTCTCAAATGGTTCTGCTTTGACCCCCTCGGCCTGCGGGACAGAGGAACAGTGAGGCTCACGGGGCAAGGGCACAGTGAGAACTTCCACACGTCATGCACACAAACCCAGAGCCAAGGTCGGTCTCCCAAGCCAACAGCTGGCTCTGGGCAAGTGGTGTTTACAGGCACAGAGCGACTTGGGGTACCCCCCACGTGGATCCACCCAGGGCGACAGCGAGAGCTGCGGCCCAGACTGCACAGAGTCACTGACTGTCCTCCACCACTCACAAAGGCATCATCCCTTTGAAGCTGATTCTGGGTGCATGGCTCAGCCCAGCACCCAGCAAACCCCACAACTACCCCCCAAACAGCACTGGAACAAGGCCAGCACCATTCCCCATAACACCTCCATCCCCTCAAGCTTCTGGAAAAGAATCAGCCACTAAAGAGCTGGAACAAACCAACCCCACCAACCTCCTGGCCAAATAAACCTCAAACAGCCCTGACAACACAGAAGAAGCCCCCAGGATCAACACTTCACCCCTCTCCACAGCCCATTGCACAATCCCTCCCGGCTGTGGGAAGGCAGTTTCGAAAGCTCTGGGGAGCAAACACCAGCTGAGCCCCTCTGTGGCTCAAGGGCCCCTGGAGAGGCTGCAGGGGGGCAGGCTGTGGGCTGCCCCAGAGCCACTGGCAGAGCCAAGGGTCAGAATCTTGGGTGTTTCAGCTGCACCAGACTGGTTTCAAGTGGCTCTCGGGTTTTTCTGGGAACAGACTTTGTGGTTTTTTTTTCAAGGCAGGAAAGCAGCAAGTGCTCTGCAGCCACCAAGAAGGTTTCCAATCCATGGCACATTCCCAGGGTCTGGTCCTAGGGGACTAAGGCTGAGCCAGTGCCTGTCACTTGGATCTGGAGCAGATTTGGGGAGGCACAGGACACAGTGGTACCCCTGGGGCTTTCCTGTGTCCCTTGGGCAGGCACTGCCAGCAGCAGGCAGGTGTCTCTGTGTCCTCTCCAGCCATCCTGCTGGCTGCAGGAGGACTAACATGCCAGTGAGCTGGTTAGTGTTGCCTCTGCCTGTAACAGATCCAGATGTGTTCACAGCTGGCCCCTCCCCAGAAAACCTTTCCCTACTTTGCAGCTGCACCCCCAGATATTGGGCTTGGAGGCTCCATCTCTCCCTGGGTGTCCTGGAGCAGCAGGATCTTTATGTTCCCCTTCCACCATCATGAGCACAGGGAGAGAGGAAAGGGAGGGAGGGAAGAGTATTTACCATATGCACAACCTCCTCCAGGGTTATCTGGTTGTCTCCTGGATCCTCCTGTGTCAAGGTCCTACGGCAAGAGAAGACAGGATTACTCTGGCTGGGAAAGCACCAGACCCCAGAGCTCCAGTGGTGCAGCACGGCTCTGGGGGTCTGCATGGACAAAACACCTGGCATGTGCTTCATAAGAACCCTCTGAGTCCCATCTTGAAAAGGAAAACACTCCTTAACCGAGGCCACATGGCCTCTCGTGTCCCAGAGTCCCAGAACATTCTGAGTTGGAAGGGACCCACCAGGATCATCGTGTGTGTGTCAGCCCTGCAGCAAGACACGGTGCCCTGGCTCTAGACTGGGGGGTCAGAACTGCCCTGCTCATTGCAGGAGCCCATGGTCCCCGGCCATGGGAGCCACAGTGCCAGCCAGGTCCCCATGGCTGGATGCAGCCAGCACCACCCACCCTCCTCCTCCTCCTCCCTGACACCTCCCAAGCCCCTGACACGGCCCCTCTTGGCACCCTCAGGCCTGCTGTGATCCCAGATGAGAGCAGGAACAGCAAGAACCTGGCACAGTGTCCAGGAAGAGCCACCTCCCACCTACAGCCCTTCACCTGATGATGTTGGCAGCTGCTTTCCTCTCCTGGGTCAGGAGCTCGGGATCATGGATGACCTCCTCCAGGAAGCCAATCACCCGGAACTTCAGCTCCTCGTTGGTCTCGAAGTCCTGCCAAGGCCGGCACAGCCACAGTGTTAGTGTGGTGGCAGTGACACTGCCTGTGGGCAGGGGCTGCCTCTTCCTGGCAACATCCCAGCAAACGGGAACTGTCCAGGAGGGCACCGGGCTCACTCTGTAGCATTGCATCAGCATCACCCAGCCTGGGAGAGCCACGGGGCTTCCCAGTAACAACCAGTACGGCACCACTCCCAGTGCCCCATCACCAGTGCAGGGAGGGACAGGGACAGCGGGGCAAGCACCCAGTGCCTGAACCCTGACCCCAGCCTGAACCTCCTAACAGGCACCAACCCCAGAACTCCCCTTCTCCCTGGCCCAGCTGGGGGGCGATGGCAGATCCCCTCCTCTGCACCCCGACTGTGCAAACTGGGATCCAGTGCCTGGCCCCTCACTTGGGGCTCCCAGCTCCCCACTCCTCCCCACGGCCACTCCTTTGCTTCATTAAAACACAAGTGCCAAGCTGCCTTCCCAGCTGGAGCCTGGCTGAGCCACCCAGACTGCAGGGAGGAGGGAGGGAGGGAGGGAGGTCAGGAGGGAGAGAGGGAGGCCCCACCACCCACCTGTGAGTGTTTGGACACCCAGTGCCGCAGCACGTTGAGGACACGGTTGGTGGCCGCTCTCCGGATCACAAACTCCTTGTCCCCGTTCCGCTGGTCCGTTGGGAAGCCTGAAACTGCCAGCAGCCCCTCAGCACAGCGCAGCTCCCTCGGGAGTGGCTCAGGGCTGCTGCAGGGCTGCCAGGAGCATCCCCCCTTCCCGAGCATCCCTGAGCTGCTCCGTGTCGGGGAGCAGCAGGACAGCTGGGGCCACCTGCCCACAGGTGCCATGGTTGAGGTGCCCGTGACCTGCACACCCCTTGGGCAGCGCCGTGCCCGGACACCCAGGACACGGCCCGGAGTGGGCACTGGGCTGGGGGGCTCTGGCCTCCCCTGACGGGGCTGCTCCTGGTGGGAAACCCAACTGAGAGCAGTGGAAATGGGCATCCCACAAACGCGTTCCTGCTGCCTCGGGGGGCAGGTACCTGCACTGGCCAGGGACATCCTGCGGTACTTCTCCTTGGTGGGGGTGCCCTCGTTGGCCCCCGCCGTGGCGATGGCGAAGGCAGAGGTGGCAGACAGGGCGCTGCGGGTGCTGTCGAGGTCCCGGCAGGACGTCATGACCACGCCGTTGTTGTAGGAAAACAGCGAGAAATCTGGGGGAGGAGGAATCCAACACCACTGCAGGCACTGCTGCTGCCCACACAGGCTCCCCCCAAGCACAGGCACCCCCCAGGTCGGAACAGGCCTCGGCTCCCTTGTTACCTGATGAATTTTTGCACTTGATGGACTTGGGAGTCGTTGGAGATTTTGTTGGGGAAGTTTCAGCTTCAGCTTCATCACTGTGGTTGGGATCCGTGTCTGACTCTTCCCTGACAGACACCTCTGAGCCTGGGAGGAACAGGGAACCCCTTTACCACCCGCTGGACACAAATGCAGCCACATTTTAGCTCTTCCAGGTTTTCCTGAAGTCTGACCCATTCCAGCTGGGGATGCAGCCAACACATATGAGAAAGTACAGAGTCCTGCAGTTACACTGGGATTTTTGGGATGGTTTTTTTCTTTGAGGTTTGGGTGGTTTTTTTGTTTTGTATTACAAATTAGTGAGTTTTCAGGAGGCAGGAGCTCACTGTGCATGCACCCAACCTGGCCTCCCTGGGCAGGAGCCCCCCACCCTCAAACCCACACGGACTCACTTTGCTTGCTCGGCAGCGACTCCTCTTGCTTTTCCGAGGCCGCTTCTCCTTCATCCGGGATTTTATTGGGATAGCTACTGGACACGTACAGTTTGTTGATGTCCAGGGTGGTCTTGCTGAAGGGGGCCATGGAGGAGTACATGCTGGCATAGCCATTGGAGGAGCAGCTCAGCGCCGCCAGGTCCAGCGCCTTGCCCCCCGTGATGATGGGGATGTTGAGGGACAGCTTCCTGCGGCGGCTGGGGGACGAGGACTTGCTGATGGACAGCGGGGGGGGCGAGGAGAACTTGCGGTTGGCTCGAGGGGACTTGGGGGGCTCCCCGTACAGCAGCTTGTTGTTCTGGCTGTTGGCAAACAGGAGCTCCAGGGACCTTGGAGGAGAGGCAGGGAGAGGCTGAGCTGGCACCTGCCCTGCCCAGGAGCTCGTGGGGATCCCCCACGGTGGCACTGGGGCCCCGGGGCATCCCCCCAGGTACAGCAGAGCTGTCATGAGCCTCTGGCCACCCTGCATGGCCCTCCTGGGACAGGGGACACCTGCAGAGCTTGGGTTCCTCTCCTTCCCCAGTGTGGGGGTATCACAGCTCACAGGGAGCAGGAGACACAGCCCCAGGGTGGCACCAGGGCTGGGCAGGTCTGGGGCACAGAGAATGCAGACGGGGGATGGAGCAATGCCACAGTCCCCCCAGACCCCACTGCTCCTTCAGGGACAGGACAGATCCTGGAACAGCTCCAGGGCCAGGCAGGGCTGGGGTGCAGAGACTGCCTGGGGACAGGGAGGGGACACAGAGTGCTGGCAGTCCCTGCACAGACCCCCACACCCCTCCAGGCACGGGACAGGTGCCAGGGCAGCACTGCAGCGATGCCCCACGGCCTCACCGTGCCGGGATGGCACTGATTGGCTTCTTGTAGATGGTGATGAGCTTGTCGAGGACAACGAGGGCGGTGGTGAAGACGCGGTAGGAATGCAGGAACGTGTTGAGGAAGTCGATGCTCAGGAAGCGCAGGTCCGTCAGCCTCTCCAGCAGCCGCTCCACGCTGGCATAGCGGATCTGCAGGACCTTGCAGGAATTCATCGTTTTACTGAACCTAATGTCAACATCATCACAATACAAGCTGGCATCAGACCTGCAGAGAAACAAGATATCTGTGGTTCCAGCCTGGAACGAAACCAAGAGACCACAGAAATGGGCGCAGGAAGGAGCCTTGTTCATACAGGGTGGCCCCATGGAAAACACAGGCAGGAACGTTCCTGGGGATAGTCTGGAAACCCACACCCCAGAAAGGGTGGAAATGCTGCAGAGTGCTCAGCAGGCAGAGGGATGTGGATGGGATTCCAAGGCACACACAAACCAAGGCCTGGCAGCAGCGAGGGCAGCCGATGTGGCAGGAACAGACCCCGCACTGCCCCATCCCACTGGCAGGGACCAGCCCACCTCATGCCAACATCTCCCACCACAGACCAGGGCAGCCCCTGCACCCCAGCACCCACAGGGACAGCAGCCCCCACACCCCTCTCTTCTGGTACTTTCACCCTTCTTTATTACTATTATTTTTCTCTAAGCTCTCCCCTTCGACGTTCTCCCTCCCTGAGCACATCCCACACAAATCCCTCTAGTTAGCAGCTCTTTAATGCTCCCAATCACCGCACTGGACACAGCCCATGGAGCACAGATGGAGGCTGCAGGAGTCCCGGGGCTCCTGACCACTCCAGCTGCCACTGGAGCTGTGTCCTGGCCCTCTCTGCACTCACTTGATCATCTGGGGGACGGTGACCTTGGAGTTCTCCTCGAAGGCGTTCATCATCAGGCCGTTGCAGCGGATGTTGTCCACGCACTGCAAGAGACACAGGTGGGTGGTGTGGGAATAGCTGGAGGTTGGCCTTATCCAGACCAGACATGTCCCTGCTCACTGCATCTCCCATGTCCGACAGGAGAGTGGGGCTGGGGCTGCACTGCTGGGAAGGGCAGGAGCTTCTTCCTGAGGACAGGGCTGCGTGGCCACGGTCCTGACTCCCTGCTCTGGGGGAGCATCACCCAGAGCTGTCCTTGAGCTGGACCCAGCCTGGCTCCAGGTGTGCCAGCAGTCACAAAGCCATTGCCAGGGCTGCCAGATCCTGCTCCCAAGAATGAAGCTGGAATGAGGACTCCACAGCCCAACAACCCCTCCCTGCTGGCTCCTACCTGGCTGATGTCACTGGTCCACGCAGCCTTCTCCTGCCTGGATGAGGCCACGAGGATAACTGTGAAAGATGAGGAATCTTTTGGCTCCACCACGATTTTGAAGTCAAGGTGGTCGATGTCTTGTCCTGACGTTTTGGCTTTGGAACAGAAAAATCACACACAGTGATGGGAAAAGGTTTTCCCACCGCCTCTCCCCCCATGGGCTTTAGTCAGAAGGGTTTTTAAGGAGGGTTTGTTTGGGGTTTTGCGGGGTTTTGGCTACCCCAGGGCAGTTGGATCTGTGTCAGTGTGTGTCTTCTTGGTTCATAGGAAATAATTAACCTAATTAAACCTCAGTCATGTCTTCATTGAGACTACTGGCATTTGAATTCACTCCTGCTCTGCTACAGCTGGGTTTATGCCACGTGGACAGTCGGTGGGAACATCCAGGAGGACCCCAGACCCCTGATGGGACACCGGCAGTGCTGCCCACACTGCCACCATCCCCAGTCACGACCCATGGCACCTGTCTCCAGCTGGGGAAGCACCCCTGCCACCTCCCCAGCCCCTCCACCACGGGGCGACCACACGGCCAAACCCAAAACCACTGACAGTGCATGGCGAGAGACACTGCTGTGCTGGTGGGACCAGCTGTGCCAGTGACCTCAGCAAAAGGGGGTCCTGGGGGAGTTGTGACCTTGCCTGTGGTGATGTCTGTATGCTCAGCCCACACTGGGAGATGCACAAACCCCCTCCCCACCCTCAGCAGTGGGGATGAGCAGGCCCTGGGCACGTCCCGAGGGTGACCTACCGTCCTCATCGGTGCTCTCGGGCTCCTCCACCAGCGTGCAGTCGATGAGGGAGATCACGCCGTTCTGGGGGGCGGGAGGGGGGCTCAGCAGTGGGACCCCCTGCAGCACTGGGGGACCCCCAGACCCAGAACCCCATAGCAGCCCCCCACCCAGGGGCAGGAGTCGAGGTTCAGGAGGGTGGGGGTTCCCCCATTCTCCTCCCCGCCCCAGGGATGGGGACGGGTAGATGCCCCTGGCAGGGCACACACAGCCCGTGGTGGAGGTGGGCACACACAGCCCATGCCCAGCACAGTGCCTGCTTTCACTGGGAAAAAAGCCATTTTTCCCTGCCTGCTGGGATCTCTGGGTTTTCCTTGTCGAACTGATCAACTAATTTGTTTATAAATTATTTAATAGAAGCTTTAAATTTAATTTTCCCAAAGTCTGTTGTTGTAATTATCAGCTCTTTGCCACGGACTGTAATTCTTCAAACTGATAATTTAATGCCAGTAATGAGCAATTTCTGTAAGATTCTTGCTCAATTAACTGCCAAACTTCCCCAAATAAACACGGGAGCCCTGGGAGCAGCCAGAGGAGCTGGGAGTGATCCGGGCAGCCTGGGCTGCAACTCCAGTTTCTCACAGAACAGATTGTCAAGGTTTCTGCTGCAGATCAGGGTAAATTCTTTTATCAGGGTCTTGTAGTTTCTCATCTCTCCTATCACTCAGCTCTGACAAGGACCATATGAAGTAAGTCTGGGTGCCTCCCACTCCCAGCCCAGCACCCCAGGGAGGGCAAGGTGGTCCCTGGAGCCCGGTGTCACCAAGAGCCTGGCCAGCTGAGACCGCAGCCGGGCACCCTCTGCCCCCTCCCCCTGCCCAGGGAGCAGCAGCACCAGCAGCCCCTTCCCGGGGTTCCCCCAGCCCCCTCACCTTGGTGAGGTGCAGCTTTCCCCCCGAGCCGCGGGTGCAGATGATGAGGTGCTTGGAGAAGAGGAAGCACTGCCGCTCGCCCTCCTTGCGCAGGGACAGGGAGCCCAGCCGGCCCCGCGTGATCTTCCCCTTCTCTGACATCGGCACCTGGATGAGGGACCCTGGGAGGGGACGCTGCCGTCAGCGCTGCGGGCAGGGACATCCCCGAGCACCGGGGCAGGGACATCCCCGAGCACCGGGGCTGGGACCGCCCCTGGCTTACAACCCCCAGCATCTGGGTGGGCACCACCGTGGCCCCCAGCCCATCCCTGCACCCACATCACGGGGTGCTCTGCCAGGACCGAGAGCCTGGTTCCACAGCTTCCCTGGCAGGGGAATCAGGAACAGCCAAAATGCACCTTCTAAGCCCTGATGCAGAAAAATGCAGCACCAGAAGTGTCTGAGAGTGCCAAAACTGCCTGAACATGAGGCACTTCAGAGCAGAGGAAACTCAGAATTGAACTATGCTTTTAAATTTCACAGCCCACCGGAGCACACAGAGGGACAGGGACGGGGGGCTCCCATTACTGCAGAGGGGAGGGACACGGGTGCCAGCACAGACCTTGTCTGACGAAGGTCTGGCTGGTGTCCAGAAGGATCTCGCAGCCCTCGATGATCATCCTCTCTATCGCCAAGTTTTTCCGAATATTTTCAGTCTCGCTGACTTCATCGTGCATTATCCTGAAGGAGGGAGAGAGGATTGGAGCTGGGAGAGGGTCTGCACGAGTTTTCCCAGTGGATCCCTTTGGACTCAGGTAAGTGTCACTTGGTGGGGCTGCACCAGGTAAGACCAAAACTAAAAGGGTATCAAGGGAACTATGGGAGTATCCACCCAGACAGGGCTGGGAGCTCCAGAGGTGACCTGCTCATCCGCCCAGACTGTGCCTCCAGGCTGACAAATATTGAAACTGGACTGCTTGGAATTCCCAAAATTCAGATTTAGAGCAGGCAGACCTCCGCATCAGCAGCCCCCTCCAATATCCCTGCTCCTTGAAGAGCAGGAAAAGGGATGGAAACTGTTTACAGGATTTGAAGAGAGCTGAGTTTGGCACCAGCACCCAGAACACTCCGGTCTGTGGGCTGGGGCAGGAGAGGATCAAAGATGGGGAATTACGGCCAATTCTCAAGAGCTCATGTGGAGATCCCAGAGGCACTCGGTGCCTTCCTGCAGGGCAACCCCACCAGTCCCACCAGCCCTGGAGAGAGGACAGAACTAGACCCTTGGAGACATCCCAGCCCTCCAAAACCCTCACTTCATCGTGCAGGAGCCTGGAAAAGGCAGCCCCTGTCCAGAAGCAGGCAGGACCCATCCCAGCTGCCCCAGGGATGGATCGGGGCAGGAGGGCAGGGGACAGCTCTCACCTGGACAGCTCTTCCAGCTTGGACTTGGCGTAATCCAGGCTGTTCCTCTCCACGTGCTCGTGGGGTGTGTGAGCCAGCAGCTCGTGCAGGGTCAGGATGTACCTGGGGATCTGCGGCACAAGGGGCAGAGCGGGGGGTCAGCAGGGCCTCAGGTGCCCACCCTGGACTGCTCCCAGTGCCACTGAGGACACCATGGCCGGGGCCCCTCTGATCTAGGAGGTTAAAGCTTCAAAGCTCCTTGTGCTAGAGCTGAATGAAGAAGGGAATGGCACGGGGCTGTGCCCAGGACCCTGCTCTCCCTTGTCCCTGTCCCAGAGGTGTGGGGCAACCAGGGAGCAGCTTCACACAGCATCCCCCCACAGCACCAACAGGCCCAGTGATAGCCCAGGAGAAATGTGGGACCCCCAGGGTCCATCCCCAGGGCATTTTCATCCAGGTTTTGTCTCTCCACCACACGATGGGGTTTGCACTGTTCATCCTATTCCCCTGGGTATCCCCATGGGAGATCCCAGGGCCAGCAGTCACCTGGAACATGGGGTAGGTGAGGAAAGTCTCCAGGGTCCTCTCCTCGCAGTCGGGCTTGGCCTCGTAGTGCTTGAGCAGCTTGTCGAAGTCGCGGTTCTGCTTGCAGTGGGCCAGGATCTGCAGGCTGTACTGGTGGTTCCGCACGAACTCCTGGTAGATGTTCAGCATGGGCAGCAGGATGTCGAACAGGTCGGCTGAGAGCAGAGCGGGGGGAGCTGGGTGGGATGCTCCAGCCCAGGTCCCAGGACAGCCCCCCAGATCCCACCCAGAGCACCCCCCAGGTCTCCCGTTCCTTGTGTCACACCCAGCTCTGCCCAGTCTGGGTTTAAAGAGGGTCTAATGGGACACAGAGATGCTCTCCAGCACCAGCCTCCCTGTGAGGGGTCCAGCCTTCCACCCCACCACCTGGCAGAACCAGGAATGCAGGAATTGGGGTGCTCTGGGGTTTTTTACTCTGTGACCAACGTGACCAAGCAACAACATGCTGTGCAATGTGTTTTACTGCTGATTGGCAAATGCCTGTTGAGTTGCAGGAGGAGGAAGAGGAGGAGGAGGCAGTGGCACTCACCCAGCACCAGCGTGGGCCAGCTGGAGATCCGTGCCTTCAGGCCTTGGTAAAAGATTTGGTGCAAAAACATGATGGTTTCGCTGAAAGAGGAACCGAGACAGGACTGAGCCAAAACAAGAACAAGAAGGATGAACAAGGGGCAAATAAGGAGGATTTAGACAAAATCCCCAGCCCAGGGGGAGCAGGGCAGCCCTCAGGCTGGCTGCAGGGCTCTGAACAACAGGGTGCAGACAGAGCTGCAGGCTCCTGGGGACCACCCAGCCCAAGTGCCCCAGTGCCCGGGGAGGGCAGGGGGTGCCTGGAGCTGCTGAGGAGCCGCAGAGCTCCTGGAGCCCAGGATGGAGCCCACCTGTTGAGGAAAATGCTGCTGACGTCATCGTGCGTGATGGGCGGCTTCTTGGAGCTGGCAGCCATCCGCAGGGGCCGCAGGAAGTTGTTGACCAGGATGTGGAGCTGCTGGACGTACTCGGCCTCGGCCTCCAGCATGCTGAACACCACCTGGTTCCTCTTGCGCATGCTGTCGGCATGTGGGGACCTGATGTAGTCCTGGATGATGGTTTTCCACTTCCTCCGGCACAGCCAGCCCCGCAGGAAGCTCTGCACCTGAGGGGAGCAGTGGTGGGAGTTATGGACAGGGCTGGGGGCCAGGCAGGGTCCCCCACTCGGCATGGGGCAGCCAGGAGGTTCCCTGGCTCCACACCAAAGTCCGTGTTCTTGTGCCTCTTGCTGGTGCTTCTCTGAATCCTCCAGGCTGGGAATCCAACAATAACTCATTTAAATCCCTGGCACAGATTGCCCAGAGCAGCTGTGGCTGCCCCATCCCTGGAAGTGTCCAAGGCCAGGTTGGACGGGGCTTGGAGCAACCAGGGCACAATGTCCCCTTTTCCCTGTTCCCCTTTCCAGGGATGGATGCAGGACTCCTACAGGAAGCAAAGATCCCATTTAATCCCTGACCTCCCAGGCACAGCCACTATGCCAGGCACTGTCCTGCCAGGTGCTCAGCCCTACCCAGAACCCCCAGTTGCCCAGTGAATTGGGGCACCAAACCCCCCAGAGCCAGCACATGTCTGGGCACCCACACATGCAGAGATGCACCCAGAGAATTTTCTGACCCTTCCTCATGTAACTGGGCACCCACAGCACGTCCCGCTCTGTGCCCAGCACTCCAGGCCCCACGTGCAGCAACTGCCTCTGCCCCAGGCACGGGGTTCAACCCCTCACGCCCTGCGTGGGACAGCAGGTGCCTGGGTCAGTCTCTTGCTCCCTGTGGGAATGCTGCAGGGGGATGGCTTTGCCTTTGCCAAAATAAAAGCTGTGACAGTGACCACGACCACGGGAGGAGGAGATGTCAGAGGTGGTGCAGGAGCCAGCAGGTCAAGAAACACCTCATGCATGCAGAGGACACCACGAGTGCCCCACCAATAGATGGGTTCCCAGTTGGGCAGAACATACTTTCCTCCTAAAAAACCCTGTTGGCAGAGGCACCTCCTCAGACACCCCCGCCAGCCCCCCACGGAGCACGTCTGCTGTGCCTGCTGGGACCCCCCCAGCGCCAACCCTCACCACCACCCACCTTCTTGATCTTCTTGATGTCACTGTCGTCGTCGCTGGGCGCGCTGGTCTGGCTGGCCTGGATGCGCTCGTGGTCCTTGAGCAGGGAGGCGATCTGTGGGCACAGGGGTGAGCACGGCCTGGGGGCCAAGGACATGCCAGGCTGCCGCCGTGCTGAGGACAGCACAAGCCCCTGCCTCAGTGACAGACACAGGGACACAGCGTGCTGGTTCTGCCCGAATGGGAATCCCAAACTCACAGAATCCTTTAGGATGGAAAAGCCCCCTGAGATCATCGAGTCCAACCCTTCCCCAGCACTGCCAGGGCCACCACTAACCCACGTCCCTAAGGGACACATCCACACAGCTTTTAAATCCCTCCAGCGATGGGGACTCGACTGAAGCGGATGAAGCAGATGAAGAAACCTGGCAGAGTTCTCAGGGCACCACTGACTCCTCAGCATCTCCAGCACCCCGAACACACCCCTGGGACCGGGACCTGGAAATCCTGCCAGCTGCCCAACCCAAAACCCACCCTTGTTTGCTGAAAGAGCCTTCACAGCGAGTCAGTAAACACAACTGGGAGAGAAAATGGCAGCAAAGTCTCAAGCATTTGCACCCCAAGATGTGCAGGCGGGGAGCAGCCCCCCCAGCCGTGGGATCAGAGCCACCAGCTCCCAGCGCTTTGGTTTCGCTGTTTCTCCCTGTACTTTCTCTCCCTCCTCTGCTCATCGCGTGTCCCGGCCCCCACGGCCAAAACCGCTTGGAAAGTGACAGCAAAAGGCAAGAAAGCAGCACATGTGCCATCCAGAACGTGGGAAACTGGGAAAATGTGATCTGAATTCTGATTTTATAGAAAAGAAGCAAGAAAACAACTTGGAAAGATGATTTTCCTGGGGAGAAAAAGTCCCATTTTGGAGAGAGAGGAGGAACAAAGGTGTTTTGCTGTCTGGACTGTTTGGAAAAAGCAGGAACGTGCTGGAGGTGGTGGCCATGGGCTCACAGTCACTGATCCAGCTCCTGCACAGCTCCATCCGTTCCACCCCATTTCATTATATGGGATCAGATTTTAGAGAAGCTTTTAGAGCTTTTTCCTCTCTGTGTGCTCTCCCAAGGAACCCTGAGTCCCCAAGACGCCCCACACACTCCCTGCACTGAAGGGTTTGTGGGCACCAAAGCCATTCTCATGGGATAGCTGCTCTGCCAGCAGCTCTGGGCCAACCCTCAGCTGATTCCAGGGTTCACGACATCTCCCACCTCTGCAGATCCAAGCTGATGGGGATGCTCATCCCGACGCCTCTGCCCCTCAGGGAAGCAGGGTCACCCCAGCTCAGAGGCTGGAGCAGACCCAGGGAGCTCCCAGCCAGCACAGCACCAGGCACAGCACCGGGGTCCCAGCACAGGCCCCACCGAGGGGGTCCCGGACTCCACCCAGAGCGGTTTTGGGGTTTATCCTGTTCTGCTGGAGAGCACAAATTCAGCACTCCTGGGAAGGGCTTGTGGCTCCCCAGCCCCACAAGACTAAAAGAACCTTCAGTGCACTCCAGCACAGGGTCATGGATTGCTACTGACCTGCACTGCACTTTTTAACCCAAAATTTCCAAATGTAAGGAAAAGCCCATCATAAGAACAGGTCAAACCCCCCACACACACACACCCTCACTGCCTCTCCAGATGCCTCCTCTGGGGCGATTTTGAGGTTCTGACCGATTTGGGATTGAGGTCTCAGCCATTTTGACCCGCTTGCAGCTGCCTCCACCCCGACACCACTGCCCAACCCCCTGCCAGGCATGAGGAGGGGGCTGGTGGCAACGCTGGCTCTGGGGTGCTCTGAGGTGCCCCACGCTCCCACCCTGCTGCCCAGCCACAGCTCCACTGGCACCAGCACCCACCTGCAGCCAAAGCCCAGGGAGAGGGTTCTGGGGGGCCAGGCAACAGTGATGGCCAGGGAGCAGGGGATACCCCCACCACTGGGCATCCCCTCTGCCACCGAGCATCACCCACAGCACCAGGCATCACCCACAGCACCAGGCATCACCCCCACCACGCTGAACATCCCACCCACTGCCAGGGCTCCCCCACCACAGCCTCCTCCTCCCAGTGCCTCAGAGACACTCGAGTCTGCTGAGTCATCTGTGCACCTTGGTGGTGTCTGCTGTTCCTGGCCTCGTGTCACCCTTCCCACACCCCACACTGCGAGGGAGCTGCTGCCAGAGCTCCTGGGACATGCTGAGGGCAGCGGCTCCACGGGCAGATCCCACGGGATTGCTCAGTGCAGTGTCCATGTGTTCAGAGCACAGCAATCCCTGGGGTACCAGGGAGAACGAGTGCCCCTCTCTGCCCCCTCAGGTGAGACCCCCCTGCAGAGCTGCCTCCAGCTCTGGAGTCCAACAGCAGAAGAATTTGGAGCTGCTGGAGTGAGTCCAGAGGAGGCCCTGAAGCTGCTCCCAGGGCTGGAGCCCCTCTGCTCTGGAGCCAGGCTGGGACAGCTGGGGGTCACCTGGAGAAGAGAAGGATCCAGGGAGACCTGAGAGCCCCTTGCAGGGCCTAAAGGGGCTCCAGGAGAGCTGGAGAGGGACTGGGGACAAGGGATGGAGGGACAGGACACAGGGAATGGCTTCAAACTGCCAGAGGGCAGGGAGAGATGGGATACTGGGAAGGAATTTCTGGCTGTGAGGGTGGGCAGGTCCTGGCACAGGTTGCCCAGAGAAGCTGTGGCTGCTCCTGGATCCCTGGAAGTGTCCAAGGTCAGGTTGGACAGGGCTTGGAGCAACCTGGGCTAGTGGAAGGTGTCACTGCCCATGACAGGGGTGGAACGAGATGAGGTTTAAGGTCCCTTCCAGCCCAAACCCTTCTGTGATTCTATGATATAGTGGCTGTTTTCCCCTCTCACAGGAGTCAAGGACCAGCTCCCCAGCCCACTCCCCAGTGCTCCTTGCTGGAGTGGATCCTTCCCTTTACAGCAGTTGTCCTGGCTCCAGGGAGCACCCCGTGCCTCCCACAGACACTGTGCTAGCACAGCACAGCCACAACCCCCTGCTGCACCACTGCTGCAAGGAAAACCCCCGAGGGAGGCAGTGCCCTTGCTCCTCTTTGCAGTAGAAGGGCCAGCCTTGTGTCAGCAAAACAAGCAGAAGCACCCCAGCCACGACCCCCCCGGTGCTGCCCACACAGGGATGTCACCACCCCAGGAGCGTCAGCGCACCCCCGGGGCCACGTCGGGTGCTTCACCTCGGCCTTGAGGCGCTCGATCTCGATCTCCCCGTCCTCGATCTGCTGCCGGAGTTGCTTGGCAACGGTCTTCTCTGTCTCCACGATCTGCAGGAGATGGAGGTACTTCTGCATCAGCGCCTCGTGCTCCGTCGCCAGGTTCCTGTAGCTGTGGCAGACACGGCCGTGAGCGTCTCGGCCCCGTGGATCCACTGCCACCTGCGGCCCCGGGATGGGATCCCAACACCAGGGGCTGCAGTTTGGCAAGGAGTCCTCCTTCCCAGTCACCCACTGCTCTGGCCCCTTCGGATCCAGGGAACCACAAAGGGAAGGAACCAGGGGGCACTTCCTGCAGCTGGGAATGCTGCTGCTCGGAAAGGGCTGGTTTGGGGAGCACAGGGGCTCCCCACGAGGGGCAAACAGGCAGGTCAGCACAAAGCTCAGTGAAATTGTGTGAGACAAAAAAAACCCCCAAACACCCATGGCCAAACCTCTGTCACCCACTGCATCCCAAGAGTTTACGGAGAAAGACACGAGTGCCACAAGCTCCTACAGAGTCCTGGTCTCATCAGGGGCTGCAAAGGATGGTGTTTCTCCCGTTCCCTGCTCACAGCTTCCACCTGATCCCACACCTTGCTGCCAGCCCAGCACCCTCATTCCCCTTAGAGGCACCTGCACTGTGCCGGCTCCTGACCCCTCTCCATGACAGGAGGGCTGTGCCAGGGCTCCCACAGCACACAGACAGGAGCCTGAACAAACCCACACCTGGCCAGTTTGCTATGCTGGGTGAATCCCTTACAGATGGGCTGGGAATCAGGCTGGGACAGGCAGCACCAGTGGCATGGGACTGGGGTGGGGATGGGGGAACAGCTGAACACAGCCCCCTGCTTGCCATGAGGGTCCCCAACACAGGGCTGGGGGACAAAGTGTTCTGCTGTGCCCACTGGCAGTGCCCAGCTCAGTGGCATCCTGCCCCCAGCCCCCTTGGCACAGTTGCCCCCTCAGCCCCCTCATCCCCACCACACAGGCACAGGGACATACCTGGCATGAGCTATGGCTGCCACCCACTCGTCGCAGTCCTTGGCATCCTCGGTCCTCAGCTCCAGGGTCTTCTGGTTCTCGTGGTTGAAGTTAACGGTGAAGTAGTGCTGGAGGGCAGGCACAGGGGTTACACTTACACTACACACAGGGCTGGTAGAAAGTGCTTCCTGACCCATCACAGGTTAGTTCATTAAAAAAACACATTTGGAAACATGAGGAGCACAGCCAAGACGTGCTGCCCCCAGCACAGCCATGCCCCCAGCTGAGGACAGGGCTGGGAAACGCTCCAAGGGCAAATCCCATGGGGCAGAGATCCAGCTCCAGGGAAACCTAAACCCACCAAACCCACCCCAGTGCAGGGGGCTGCAGTCCTGAGCCTGCAGCAACCACCCTGGGGACACTCTCACCTGGGGAATGGGGCAGAGGAACAAGGATGCTGAGCTGGACCTGCATCCCTGCCTGCATCCATAGGATAACCCTTGGACTTTATGATCTTAGAGGTCTCTTCCAGCCCTGATGATTCCATGATTCCTGCCTGCATCCATATGTTAGTGGTTGGACTTGAGGGTCTTAGAGGTCTTTTCCAACCTTTTCTTAATGATTCTATGATTCCATAACGCTTGCCTGCATCCCTGCCTGCATCTGTAGGTTGATGGTTGGACTCGGTGTTCTTGGAGGTCTTCTCCAACCTCAGTGATTCCTTGATCCCTGCCTGTGTCCCTGCCCTCAGGCAGTGAGCCCCTCAGGCAGTGAGCCCCTCAGGCAGTGAGCCCCCTCAGGCAGTGAGCCCCCAGGCAGTGAGCCCCTCAGGCAGTGAGCCCCTCAGGCAGTGAGCCCCTCAGGCAGTGAGCCCCCCAGGCAGTGAGCCCCTCAGGCAGTGAGCCCCCCAGGCAGTGAGCCCCCCAGGCAGTGAGCCCCTCAGGCAGTGAGCCCCTCAGGCACACGCCCGATTCCCGCTGCCGTCCAGGGGTGACGCGGGGCAGAGCCGGGTCCCTCGTGTCACGCCCGGCCCGGGGGCTCCAGTGGGGGTGGTGGCCGCGGAGTGGGGCTATTTTTATCCTCCCTTGACATTTGCAGTGTTTGTGCTAATTGTGTGCGGTGCCGCCGCCGGGTCTGTGCTGCTCCTCTGCTTCCCTGCAGTCTCCAAGGAAACAGGTACCACGCTGCAGTGCCGGATACTGCCCGGAATAACTGGGCTAAACCAAACCCACTGGAACGAGCTCATCCTGACATCATCTGCTCCTGTTTGGTTTAATGAAGGACCTGCATTCACAGCTATCTTGGAATAAACCACCCCAAGCCCGAGGTGCAGCAGCCTGGCATCGCCCCCTGCCCCCCGGGACGGGGGCAGCCGTCACCTGCAGCCCCAGACCCTCCTGTGCCATGGAAACACTGATGTGTGCCACAGTGCCCTTCCCTTCCCTCCCTGATCAGGGCCAGAGGTGCTGGGAACAAGGGTCTCCAGATGGGCACAGGAGGCTCTGGGTGAGCCTGGGATGCTGGGGAGCCGAGGGGAGCCGAGGCACAGCCACTCGCTGCTCCCGGTCCGTGCCAGCACAGGCAGCACAGACAGGCTCAGCACGCCCAGCACCATGCCCACCCAGGATATGCCTCAGGATAACAGCCTGAGAAGCACCCTCAGAGCTCACCCAGCCCTCCTGGGTCCTGCAGAGGAAGAGAGGGCAGCTGGGACCCTGTGCTTCCCAGGGGCACAGCAGAACCCTCCTTCAGAAACTGCTTTCGCCTTTGGGGGCAGCTGGTTGTTGCAGGGACCCACTGAAGATGCAGTTCCTTTCCTTCTGCCCAGGATTCTTTAGGTGCAAGATCTTTTATTGCCGATTCTGTGGACAAGCTTTCTTCTTATGGAGCCATTCCCATGGTAAAACACCATCATCCATCGCCCACCCCAGTGTAATACACCATCATCCATCACCCACTCCTTCCCCAACCCACTGTGCCCTGGCTGCCCAGAACTCTGTGTCTGCCTGTGGGACACCCCCAGAGCTGCAGCAGCTCCACAGCCCTTTGCTTTTCACCCCTTTTCCTCTCCCTCCCACCCCCAAAGGCTTTTACTGACAATTGAGGGAAAACTACCCAGAATCTGTCATCTCTGCACCGTGTGATCCCATGCCTCACCTTTACACCCATCTCACATCCCTCCACTTGTAAGTGCATCGAGAAGAGCTCACCAGGTTGGCAAGGCTGGAAATGCCCCACTTACACAACAAGGTGTGGGGGAGCCCCTCTCCCCTCCAACGCCCCTGGCAGCTCCTGGTGCTGTGGGGACAAACCACCCCAACACCACAGCGTGCACATTCCCCACACCTGCTTCACCAACACCAACAGCTGGTGCTCAGCCAAGTCCCCAGAGGACCAGCAACACAGGGAGTGCCCAAAACTGGTCTCTGCCTGGCTAGAGGGGATGAGATGGCAAGCCCTGGGCTGCCCTTCCCAGGTGCTGCATGAGGATGATGCAGCATCCATGTGAGCTCCCAAGGTCCCACGGGGATGACACAGCACCTGTTTGTGCTCCCATGGGCGAGTGCCCCACTCTGAGCCGTGCACCCACAAGCAGGACCAAATACCTTACCAGGTTAGAGCAGCCTGACCTTCCCCGATGCCCTGGGAAAGCATCAGATTCGGGGCTTGTCAGAGGTTAAAATAAGGGGTGCAGAGCCCAGGGCATGGATCAGGACAGGGAGCAGGGACAGGGATGTGGGGAGGGACCCTGCACAGGTGCCCACCCTGCCCCATCCAAAGGTTTGGTCAGATAGTTCCTGGTTCATCCAATTTAAACCCGAAAACTCAGGAAGGTTCTCCCAAAGGCAGTTTCAGTGTTGTTGGCAGCAGAGCTCGATGATGAGGGGTGAAGGTCTCCCACCCCCATGGGGCTGCAGCCAGGACCCCTCAATCCCCACCTCTGCTCCACCAGAGACCCAAAGCTGACTCCCTCCAGCACACGCTCCTCGTGCTGCTCTGCTTTATCCCCACACAATTACCAGGAAGTGCTGGGAAGGAGGAAGTTATTTTATATTTGAATAATAAAACTCCCACCACCTTTTATCTACGCCCAAACGCTGATCCCTCTCTGCCATCACAGTGACACATCGCACCCCACAGCCCGGGAGCGCTTCCTGCTGCGCTCCCCGGGCAGGGACTGGGGCCAGGACCAACCCCACGGGCAGGACCGGCACGGGACCAGCTCCATGGGCAGAACCAAACCCACACACGGGACCAGCACAAGAACCCCCCTCACCCCAGCCCTCTCCCTCTGCTCCTGCTAAAATAAGCAGATGTGATTCCTTCAGGAAATCCCTCATTACGGGGTGTTTCCCGTGCTGCCTTCTGAGTCCCCACTGCGGGAGGCACATCCCTCTGAACCCCGGAGCTGTGGGATGCACAGCACTGTGGGATGCCCAGAGACCCAAACCCCAGGGATTTCCTTCAAGAAGCCCTGGCAGACACAGCAATTCTGCCCGAAGTAATGATACAGGAGAATTCCAGGTCACCAAAAGAAATGTTAAAGAACTCCAGGGGCACCTGCAGACCCAGCACCCCTCCAGGCTACCATCACCCAGCTCCCCCTGGCTACCCACAGCCCTGTGACCATCACACAGCTCCCCCCCGGCCCTCCCTGCTGCAGTGGGGGTTTATTACCAAGGCCCCTGATGTGAAGAAAGACTCAGAAATAAACCCAAATAAGCTCTAAAATGATGCATTATTTCCAAAATGGAAAGCCAACCTATTCCCAGAATTCTTTTAAATTTGGAGCAGGGCATTCTTCTGCCTGAACAACTTGCCAGACCCCTCAGGATGTTATTCCCAGGAGTTGCTCTCCTTGCATCCCCACGCTGGTGACTGCACATGTGATAGTGGGGGGACCACAGGGAAACCCCCCCAGCAACACCAAAGCAATGACTGTCACCCTTTACTTGCTTTGTTGTGCCATCACAGGATTCTTTCCACTCCACAAGAATGCTCCTCATCATCCCTCTGGAAGAGAGATGCCCCCCCATCATCCCTCTGGAACCGCCTACCCTCCATCCTCCCAGAGTGGGTAGATCCACGTCCGCCTGTTTGTGAGGCTGATGGTTATTCCAGCTGACACAAAGGGCAAAAGGAGGAGAATTTTCCTGCTCTGGATGGATGAGTCTAAAAATCCACAGCCAGCTATGGCAGCTCTTAACATCCCTGACCTACATACCATGTGCTTTGGGAAAACAGGACTTCGGAGTCGGATGCTCCAGCAGCTCATTTCCGTGCTGACAGTAAGAAAAAACATCTCAGAGGCTGCAATTTCCCTCCTTTGCTTTGGGATGGGCTGTCAGGATGCTCATAAATGGGTGCTAGAGGCAAGCATCACCTGTATGGAGCAGGTTCTGGAGTCATGGGCAGAAATATTTGTAGAAAAATTCAAATAAATCAATTTTTCCCTGAATTTAACCAGTGATCTTGCAGGCAGGCATGCAGGAAACACCAGAACCAACAACACGAGTACACACCCCACACACACAGTCAAAAATCCCCACATGGCATTGCTTGCTACAGTAATTAATTAAAAACCCAACATTTTCCCAAAGCTGCCGAATAGTTCAGGCTTAGTTCCACAAATTATGATTTATAGTCCGAAAAAAATCAGATTGCATGGAATTACATTCAGGTAGAAGAATTTCCCCTGCCCCAGGTGGCTGATGCTCCTTTTTTGGGGTACCCAGCTGAACCCCCGTTCAGGGCTGGGCACGGCTGGATCCTGTGGCTGATGCGCCCCCGCAGAGCTGTCTGAGCTCTCCCACTGCAGGAACAGCTCCATCAGCAGGGCCTGGGGCTTGGCTCTGGGACAGCTGGAGCTGCTGGGCTGGCAGGGGATACTGCAGATCCCCAAGACTCCCAGATTTCCCTATCTCCACTCCCCTCCAGCACTGCCAGTGTCTTGGGGGTGGGGGCCATGGCACAGGGTGCCCTCGATGCTCTGTGTGCTGCTGGTGCTGGGAAGAGCCATGGCTTTCCCATGCCCTCCTTGGCTCTACAGGAAAATGAGTAGGACTGGGTTTGGACACACTGCCAAAGGATGGGAGACAAACTTTTTCCAGGATGTGCCCGTGGGAATCATGTCCCCAAGTCTTCTGCCATCCCATGGGAACCACGGTCACACAAACACACCCCATTCACGCTCACCTCAGCTTTGCATTGTGATGCAAAACACTTCCCTGAGTCCTGCCTACCCCTGACAGCACAGACATAACCATGGCCCCATCCCTGGAAAGCACAGATGGGGCAGGAAATGGCCATCCATGGGCCCTGTGTGCTCAGGAGCAGCCCTGGCCTGGGGGAACACAGCTCAGTGCTCCAGGGGCCATTGCCTGACTCAGCACCACGCTGGCTCTGGCTGAGGGCTCCTGGTTAGGAACAATGAACAGCACTGGGATATGGGCCTGGAAACCAGCACAGCTGCCCAGGACAGTGGTGTGGAGTCCTCACCCCTGGAAGACTTCAAAAGCTGTGGAGATGTGGCACTTGGGGCCCTGGTTAGTGGTGGCCTTGGCAGTGCTTGGGGAACAGTTGGACTCAATAATCTCAGACGGCTTTTCCAGCCTTAGTGATTCCGTGGCTCTAAATGGAATTCCAGGTTGGATCCACAGAGCAAACCCAGCTGTGATTCCAGCTGCCCAACTGACACATGATGGAGAGTCCTCACCCAGTGCCGGGGCCTTCCTGGTCCTCAAGGTTGGGGTCAGATCAACTCTGAACCTCACACCTGCTCAGCTCTTCCTCCAGGATCTCACCTTGGCTGTGCCCCCTGTCTCCTGGGGCACCCCACACCCCGTCCACCCCCACTGCATGCACATGGACGTGGAGGGGAGAAGTGGCCACAGGAAAGAACATCCCAGCATCGTCACCCTCGAGGGCTGGGGACAGCAGAGCTGTGGGGTGGCACAGCCAAGACACCACAGCAGGGTCAAAGGGGGGGTCACCCCCCCAGCTCAGCCCAGCACCACTGACATCACTGCCCCAAGCAGCCGGATCCCAGACTCCCATGCCAAGGGGCCACGCTGGCCAACCCCACAGACCCTTCCCTGGCCACAGCCTGGCCTCACCCGGCAATAAAATATCTTCCACATCCAACTGGCTGGAAGGAAAATTCATTTGTGGAAAAATGTAGCAAAAGCAGTAACCTAAGTTTCCAGAGGCAGCAAATCCCTCTTTGGTGTTCCAGTTTTCCAAATGCCTTTGCTGCCCTATTCTCGCATGCACCCACGCTAAAATTCACCATGTTCCATGGAAAAAATCCCCCCAAAGCAAAGTATGTGCACTTTAAAAGAGGGGTTTGAAAGCCCCACCCCTTAAAATTTCTCCTTTGCAGTGAATTTGGAACCTTTCAGGCTCTACTCCAGCAAGGAAGGAATCCAAACCTGGAGCTCCTCTGCTGCAGGGAACACTGTCCTCAGAGCTCCAGCTGGAACTGCCCGGAGAGACACATACCCTCAAACCACAATTAACGGGGATCACGGGCAATGCCAGCAATTTCCTCGGCACCCTCCCTTCACGGGATGCTGGGCACAGCTGGGTACCAGGTGAGGTGGAAGCCAAGGCCTTCCCTGGTGTGGGGAACATGGACCCTTCCTGGAGCGCGGCCGGCCCCGCGTACCACGCGCTCCTCCCGCCCGGCCAGGCTGCAGATCTGCACCATCAATATTCACTGCTTATCTCATCCCTGGGCCATTAATTAGCTTGCAGAGCAGCGGGCATCCAGCGTTCCCGCACTTCCAGTTACATCTGGCCTATGGAATTACACAGAATTACGAGCCAGGTGCCAAACCACGGCAAATCCGCGTGGAGCAGCGGCCGGGGAAATATTTGGCATGGCAGGAGCTCCTTATGACAGCAGCCCCTCCTTAAGGGCAAGGATCAACCCTCCAAGTGCATTCCGAACTGGAAAGGGGATGTCATATCCTCCCCATAGTGTTTATATTGTGGAAAATTCCTCCTGCACAAACACAGGGAGTCAAAGCCTTGATTCCGAGCTTTATTCCAACCTGGTCAGGAAGCTCGATTGCAACCTGGCTGGCAAACTTGATGGACGCCAAACCAGTAACCCACAACATCTGTTACTGAAGGGACAGCAGTGACAGCCCCAGCAGCATGACCCCCTTGCAGCTGCAGACCCCGCTTGCAGCCCCTGAGGTGCCACACGTCAGGGCTGCTCCGATGCACGTGCTGGGCTGTGAGGAAAGGAAACATTCCCGTGCTCCCAGCTGGGAGGGAGGGAATGTGCCGGGGAGCAGTGGTGCCTGGCTCTCGTGGCAGGGCTTTCCAAGCGCAAGGAAGAGCCAGAATTAAGGGGCTGATTTCCTCACAGGCTGACCTGCGTCCCAGGGTGCCCGATGTGTGCCCATGGGTCCCCTCCTGCAGTCTGCCAGCAGTGCTCCCACTGCCTCTCCGGAGCCTGCTTAGGCAGGAATTATGCAAGACCTGCAGAGCTGGACCCAAAACCACACAGTGCCTCCTGCACGTGCCCAGCCTGGGCTGGCAGTGCCATGACCCTCTGGCTGCTCCCAGAGAAGGGCTCCCGCTGCCACTGTGCCACGGGCACCCATGGGGCACACAGCCACACTACGCACACCACGGTCAGGAGGTGAATCCAGCTGGCTCCTGTCCACTAATGAGACTCGAGGTAGTTTTGGAAGCAATGGATGGGGATTTGCCCCCCAGGCTGGAAGCCAGCCCTTCTCCCCCCCATCTGGCTCCATCCCATCCCTCCTGGCTGCTCCGGCGCATTCCAGCTCCAGCAAACACCCCTGACAAACACGATGGGGGCTGCCAGCATCCACAACACGCTGCTCCAGGACACTCTGCCCACCTGAGAAAGGCGCAGCTGGAGGGGGGAGAAACCCACCCCGGGGCCCGTTGGGGGCTGTAGTCTCCATGGCTGGGTCCCCAGCCGCCTTGGAGCCGAGGGAGGGATTCAGATTCTCCCAGGGCCTCGCGAAGGCTTTGGTGTTTCCATGCTGATCACCCGCAGACATCAGCACTGGCAAAGGGCACTGCAGACCAGCGCCAGCACGGGGGCGTGGGGGGCCTGGGGGACTCCACTCTACTTCTCCCTTGCCCAGGGAAGGGATAGAGGCACAAGCTGCTCATGTGGGGAGAAGGAACTGGGTGAAATCTGCCTAAAAAGAAGGCTCTGCGACTCCCCGCGCTGAGCACCGCACACCCTTCGCCAGCCTATCCACCCCGCGGGGCCGGGGGAAGTTGTACCTCAGTCCCCGGCAAACCACGGGGGACACATGGGGAGCAGCAAACAGTGAAGCCGAGTGGCTGAACCGCGACGTGGCTGGAGCCGCCCCACGGGAGCCCCGGGGTCCCCCCGCCCCAAACCTCGCCGGGCAGGGGGGTCACGCCGCGGACTCGCGGGGGGCGCGGGGCTCTGTAGCGCCAAGAGCGGCCGCCAGGGGGCGCCCCGCGCCGCAGCCCCGCGCTAATTACCGGCAATTAATTAGCCGAGAGCTGGGGGTGGATGGGAAGGGGTATGGGGGTGCTCCAGACAGAACTCAACACCCCCACAATGAACCCACCCGCTGCCCTGGCACTGCAGCCCCTGGGACCATTCCCCCTCCCCAGCACAGACCGGCCTCATCCTCACCCCCCGCCCCGGTCACGCTTGGGGTAGGTCCCGGGCGACAGAAGCCCCGGCGATGCGAGGCCTAGACCACTGCGGGGCATCCCCCCTTCCCCTCCGCTGGGCCCCCGTATCGTCCCACCTGCTTCTCCAGAGAGTCCTTGGCCGAGAGGGGGGGCTTGGGAGAGGGTGCGCGGTCGCAGACGCAGCCCTCGAGCAGGTAGAGCCCCGAGGGCCGGGAGCTGGAGTCGGTCTCGAAGTAGAAGAGCATGTTCTGGAGCAGCGCGAACCACTTGGTGTGCCATTTCGTATTATCGGCGCTCCGCTTGCTCAGGTATCCGCGCCGGGCCCCGTCCTTCTTCGCCAGCAGCCCCAGGTGGGCGACGTGCCCGTCATTGAGCCGCATCCCCTTCTGCATCCTGCCGGCACCACGCTCACATGGCCCCCGCCGCGGGCGGGGCCGCGCCGAGCCGCCCCCGCCGCCCCCGCAGACCCCGCGGTCCCCGCAGACCCCGCGGTCCCCGCAGACCCCGAGGCCCCCGCAGCATCAGCGGCCCCCGCTGCCCCCGGGGAGCTGCCGGGCGCTCATCCCGCGGCCCGGCCCCGCTGACCCCCCCGGCTGTGCCGGTGAGCGCCGCGTCCCGCACCCGCCGCGCGGAGCCGCGGACGGGCGGGGCGAGTGACGGCGGCGGCACCGGGGACCGTCAGCGCCGAGCGGAGCCGCGCCGAGCCGAGCGGAGCCGCGGCCCTCCTTCCCTGCCTCCTTCCCTGCCTCCTTCCCTGCCTCCCGCGCTGCCGGCGGCTGCGGGGGTGGTCGCGCCGCGTTGCGCTCGCCGGGGCCGCCCCCGGACCGCGGGATGCCGGGGCCGCCGCCAGCACCGTCAGCACCGCCACCGCTCCGCACCGCGAGGGAATCCCGGACCGAGAGAGACCCCCGGGCTCGCAGGATCCCCAGACCGAGAGGGACGCCCAGGCACTTGGTACCCCGGGCCAGCATGGAATCGTATCCACAACTGGCGCTCCGGGCCAAGGAAGACCCCCCGAGGCACAGCCGGAGTCCTGGGCCAAAAGGAACCCCCAGACCAGAGGAGACCCCAGGGCACAGCCGGAGCCCCAGGCTAAGAGGGAACCCCAGACTTAGAGCCCTGAGCTAAGAGGGACCCCCATAACAAGAGGGCCCCTGGGCACATGGGACCCCCCAGGAGCAGCCATAGCCCCAGGCCAGGAGGGACTCCAGACCAGACAGGAGCCCTGGGAATGTGGGGTCCAGGCCAAAAGGGATCCTTTGGCCAGAAAGGACCTTGGGAAAAGTGACACCACCGGACAGTGCAGATGGACCAGTTTCTCCATTTATTTCCATTTGTCTCATTCTTGATCCCTCTCCTCCATCCTGGCCTTGTGTGCTCTGCCAGGGCAAAACTGGGAAAAATGAGCACTGGCTGCACCTGGAGCCTGTGCAGGGAAGGGAATGCCCTGGTGCTCCTGGCATCCCAGGGAGGCCCCTGTGCCCAGGAGCACTGGGTCAGCCAGAGGCCACGATGATGGGCACGTGTGACACCTGTGGTGGCTGCGAGGGGCACGTGAGCCCTGACCTGAGCCCCAAGTGTGACAGAACCCCCACAGACAGGGAGGGCAGCAGAACAACCCTGGTCCTTTGTTTTATTTCTGCTGAAAATGCTGGCAGAGCTCCAAGGAACCCAATGAGGTCATGGGTTGCCATGGGAACGGGAGCAAACGGGCTGGAATTGGGAAGGGTGCTGGCATTGCCAGACTGGAGCCACTTGGCCTGGGTACTGCTGGGACACGTGCCCATCACCACCTCAAGGGACACAGCCCAAGGCCTGCTGGGTGCCAGGTCAGTGCCAGAGAGGGGCAGAGCAGGAACAGGGCCACCCGCTGCCCTGGCCCCCTGTGCCCCCTGCCCTCCCACTCCTTTCCCCAGCTGTGCCCACTGTGCCCAGCAGCAGGGGAGTTTCCCACTAGCACAGCCAACTTCCCTCTGTGGCCAGGGCTGTCCCTTTTTCCATTTGTCCAGCCTCATCTGTGAGGTCCCACGTGCTGTTTCATTGCTGCAGCCTCCACTTGGGATGAAAGATGGGTCCCAACACGGAGAAGGTGCTCTCTGTGCCCAACCTGCCATGTGCAGTGGCACAAGGAGACCCTTTGTAGAAGTCTGCAAAATTCTGGATGAAATAATAGCTGGGAAGCTGGCACTGCCAATAATTCCTGTACTGGATGGAAGCTGCCTGATGCCCTGGGAGCTGCCAAGCCCTCTGGCCAGCCATAGGGCTGTGCCTGGAGATGCAATGTGCCAGGGGATGTGGTGTACCTGGGGATGCTGTGTGCCCAGGGACATTCCCGGTGTGCCCACTGCCCACAGGGTCCCGCTGTCCTGAGGACAGCAGCACTCATGGCACCAGGGACAGGCTGTGGTGGGGTTGATGCCAGACAAGGCAGCTGGACTTTGCTTTCCAATAGTGTTTGTTCAGCTTGGACTCCCTGTGGAAGATGATGAGGGTGATGGAAATATCACTGACAGCTTTCAAGGCTCAAGCAAACGTGGAAAGTTTGATTCCTGGAACAAAGGGAGGTTTGTTTCCTGTGGGTGGCATTGCATCAGTCGATGGAGAGGTGTTTACAGTGTGACCTTCCTGCTCCAGCAGCAGAAGGAAGCGATCCTCATGCACCCAAGAGCCAGGAGAGCCAGCCTTGGCATGCTGGCCACAGGACAGGGAGTTTGTCCAGAGTAAAGATTTCCAGCATTTCCAAGTGCTTTAGTTGCTGTGGTTTCTTTGCTCTTCATTTAAGTGTTTAAGTGGTTCCTGTGGGCATCTGTCCTGCACACAGCCTGAGCAGAGCCACAGGCAGCAGGACCAGGGACTGCACAGCACCTGAGGGCACAGGAGAGCCAGGGAGCCAGGACTCTGCGTAGGGCAGTGAGGGGCTGCAGGGGGCACATCGGCAGGGAGAGCTCCAGGACGGGGACAATCACCAGCAGAGAGCTTTGAATGTGCAGTGCCGGGGTCTGGGGGACCAGGGCAGAGCAGCAGAGACACAGAAAAGGAGTGGGAGGCATGGCACCCATGGTGTGTTAGGGGCTCACGGGGTGTCTGACCCGCTGCCCTGACCCACTGGTGTGGCACAGGAAGGTCTCTCAGTGCTTCCACCCAAGGTGCTCTCCCACCTTGGGGCTGCAACAAAATCTGGTGGTGCAGCTGGGGCAGAGTGGGGAGCACCCACTAAGGTTGGTGGCTGTATCCTTGCTGTGCCACCAGCCCCACCACCACCATGGATGCCCCTTTCCAGCCCCACTACCACCGTGGATGTCCCTTTCCAGCCCCACCACCACCATGGATGCCCCTTTCCAGCCCTTGAGTCCCACTGGAGGTAAGCACACTTGGTGCCATTTGTGTGCAGTGCTGGAGGGGCACGGGGATGCATAACTGGGGTCTCCTCACCATCACGAGAAGCCCACGAGCTCATCAGTTCAGTTTGTCACTTAGCACCAGAGCCACCGGCAGGGGCCAGGAAGGGGCTGGCTGTGCCCAGCCCCTGGGGCCATGGGCAGCCACGCTGTGGAAATGGCCTCTTTGTTGACATTTTTCAAGTGGAGAGCTCCAGCACTGTGATCACGCGATGTGAAATTGTTTCAGCAGCCCTTTGAACCGCTAAGCTGTTCCCTGGGAATCTCAGCGCCGGGGATGACAGCGTGGTAATTTATGCCAGCAGCTCTCACTTGTTCCTGAGCCCGTGGAGAGGGCTCTGGCACTGCTCCTGGCTGGGGTGCCGGCTTCCTCACCTGAGAGGTGGAGGGGAAGAATTGCGTCCCCACATTCCATCGAGCCAAAGCTTGCTGGAGTCCTTCACCCCTGCCATGGGTGAGGGGCAGCATGAGGCACAGCAGCATTCCAAGTGTCAGACCTGCCTTCCATGGCACTGGATGATCCCTGCCTGCTTCAAGGCTGGCAGAGCATCCCCAAGCAGCCCTGGCCATGATGGGCAGCTTCTCTTCCCGTGGGGACAGTCACTCTCCTGGGGTCACCAGTGCCATGGGTCTCCAGAGGGTCTATGCATCCCAGCTGGCCACAGCTGTCCCTGTGCCACCTTGCTCCCCTGGGACAGTGGCAGAGCATCTGCCCAGCCCAGCAACAGCCCCCGGGCACAGAGAACAATCATCTCCATCCCGGGGCAGGGTGAGGCAGAGGGGAGAGGTACCGAGCACCCCGCTGTGCACCCCGAGCCCCTGTGTCACCCTGAGCCCTTGCAACACCCCAAGCACCGTCCCCAGGGCTGCAGGAGGACACCCAAGGCTTGTGCCTGCCCCACCTTCAGGTTTGCCACGGCCTGACGTGAATCATTAATATCTCCATGGAGAGCTCCCGGGGGAGCACACAGGGCTGCCCTGCACAGGGACCAGGCTGCCCTGCACACAGCCACGGCTGCGTGGGCTGCTGCTGGCACCGAGCAGGGACAGGACGGGCACCGGGGTCACCAGGGAGCCAGGGTGGGAGTGGAAGCTCCGCCACTGCGGGCGCTGTGTCCAGAGCAGCCCCGTGCTGGGCTGCCCGAGCTGTCGCAGGCGCCTCACCGAGCACACCCACAGCAGGGATTTGGCAGCCCACGTTATTTTTAGGCATTGCTGTGTTTTACAAGCCCTTGGAATGCATTACAGCCAAGAGGGATGTTCTGTATCTGGGTGATGCTGCACTCCATAGGCTGGGGTACCTGCTGTTACTCACAGGATTTGCCATCTGATGGACAGAACAGCGCTGAATCCCCCTGGTCACTGCAGCTGCAAGATTTTAAAGCCATTTCCTGTCCCTACAGGTACAAAGTACCATTAGGCACAACCTTCCCTGCTCCCTGTATCTGACTGTATCACCTGGCTCCAAGCTGGGCGTGCAAGCCTGTGCAGAAGGCGCTGGTGGCACGGCTGGATTGCCTTGGACAATCCGTCCTGGGGCTGGACGTGCTGTGTCCGAGCAGGTAATCCCCAGGGACACTGGGATTAGCCCTGAGGAGCAAGGTCAGCACCAGCACTCCTGAGAACAGCCCAGCCAGGTTCTGTCACGTGTCCTTGCACACCGAAGTCCATCACTAACTAAAGATTTAATATCCAAATCTCTGGAAGCAACTCGTTCCTTATTGTTGCAGAGAAATCCTTTCTCCCTGTCTCTCTACCAGCTGATTTGGAAGATGATGAAATTGCTCCAGTCACAGATGACACTACCAACATGTCAGGTGATGCAGGAGGCCTTGGGCAGGACACAGTGTCACTCACTAGACCTGTTATTGCCCCACTTGCCCCATGGCAGAGGCTCTGCAGACACTTCCAGCATGAGCCACTTACACGAGTGCTGGGATTATCTGCCCCAAGGGCGTGGTGGGGATGCCCACAGCCACAGCAGGGTCGTCCTGCACCCCTGCACACTGCGCTGCAGCCAGGGCTCCCAGGCTCCTCCACCCCAGGATCCATGCAGGGATGGGCTCGATGCCACCATAGCTGCCAGCCCTGGCACCCACGGCACTGTAGGGGGAACAGGACCCACGGGGGTGCAAGGGTGCTGAGAACAGCAATTTGGGCCTGTTTTGGGAACCCACCAAATTCCCAGTGCAGCTGCACCAGTGTGACTCACCTCACCCCTCGGATGGAGGGAGACAACCCCAGCTCCCACAGCCAGTACCCTCTCAGTGGGTACCTTCCAAGGTGTTGCAGCAGGGATGGAGGTGCCCCCCTGAACCAAGCCCTTTCACTGCTCCCATTTCCTGGAATGGAGACAACCCCAGACATGTCTCCATCACTAATTAACTTGTTTAATTAGATGGGAGGCACTCCAGTTCACCTTCCCAGGATGAAAGGGCTGTCCCCACTGCTCTGTACCCACTGAACTCCCTTCCTAACCCATAGCCCCTGGCACCGACCCTTCTTTCCAGAGGGGAAATGTTGCATACTGTTACAGTGCCTCAGAGAGTTTTTTGGGATTTTTTTGGTTGCTGGACAGAGCTGGTCACTCACAGGGGACCCTTCTCATTCACCATGTTTTCCATAGAGAGCTTTAGACAGATGCAGCTCCTGACCCTCCCAGTGAGGGCACACAGGCCATCCTTCTCAGAGCAAGGACAGACCCCAGGTCTTCTCATCCCTGCTGGGTATTACCTGTGGCTGTGTCAGTAAATGGGCACGAACATGGGCAGGGAATGATGAGCCCCAGAGCTGCCCCAGATCCATGGCAAAAGTGACCAAAATCCTTCCCTGGAGCCCAACAGGGAGAAAGTGCTGAAGTTTGGCAGCCACGGCTGGGATCCGCATTACAGGGGGATTTGCTGTAACAGATTCCCATCAGTCACAGGAAAGTGATGGATTTATTTTTAAACAGATTAAGCATCTGCTGCTGACAGAGCACATCTCGGCACCGACCGGGCAGCGAGCAGTGCCCGTGGGGGAAAGGCAGCAGGAAAACCGCGGGAAGGCAGCGCCCAGGCTTGGCTGGCTCAGAGATATGGTTTTAAGATCACTTGAAGCCAAGTGTCAGTGTCCTGTCAGGTCTCAGTGGCACTGGGACTCCCAGCCCCACGGGCTGCCCGGGCTGGCACTGCCACGAGTGCAGCTGCCCGGCACTGAGGGATGTTTTCCTGTCCATTATAGAAACAAATAAAACAAAATATTTGCTAATTCAGGGAGATTCTTCTGGATAAGGCAAATTAATCAGCCGTGATTCATTCTTCTGCTCTCCCTGGGACAGAGGCAGGTTGGGGATTAGGGAGGCGACTGGAACATTGCGGCCATGTGAATCGGCACTGCTGAAGACTCGGCCGCCTGGGTCGGCAGAAGCCACAGGCTGCAGCGCCCAGGGCAGCAGAGGATCAGTCACAGGCTCATTCAGGTGTTCTAATGATCCCAGAATTAGTCAGGAAGCACTTAGGAGTTGGTTTGTTTAATTCCCATTCCCAGGCACAGGCCCTCTCCAACGCCTCCCATGCAGCTCGAAGGGAGATGGAGTGTTTTTCCCAAGTTACTGCTGGATCCATTGCTCACTAAAAATAAAGCTGACTTTTCTGCAGCGGGTGAAAACCAGTGATAAAAATCCCCATGAATACTTCATCAGGCTGCCTGCTTTCCCATGGATTTTCTGTCACCAGGGGAGCGTTTCCAGCAGTTGCTGGTCCCTGGAAACCAGGACTGGGGGGAACCCAAATCAATCACATCTGAAAGAGGGAATTTTCTACTAAATCCTACTGCTCCTGGTGGCATTATCCATGCAGGAGCTCTGGCAGCAGCTGGAGGGAGGATTTTACCCTAGGACAGAGAGCAAGGGATGAGGGACCAGGGCTGGGGCTACCCAGCACATTCCCTTTCCTAGTTGGAGGAGCACATGCAGGAAAGACAGGGCAAGGACAAACAGCAAGAGGATGAAAACTCAGCAGGGAAGATCCAGCTCCAAAGGTACAAGAAACTGTTGGAGCTGCAGGGACACTGGAGGCTTTGCAGACCATTGGCCAAGAGGGTTTGCAGGGCTAAACACCTTCTCCCTTCCCCAGAATGCTGCACTTTGGAGTCCCAGCTCAGGGGAACCACCGGTCCCTGCCCCTCACCAGACCTGTCCCAGTGTTTGCTGGCTCATGGCATCACTGAGGGCACCTGGCACACAGGGAAGAGATTTCCCCCTAAAATAAGGCCTGAAGACTGACATCCTCATTGCCTCATGTCTGCCTGAGCAGACACTGAATCATCCCACAAGCTGGGATTTAAAATAGCTGAATTCTTCCTTTTAGCAAGAATATTGCTCAGCCCAAAGAGAAGGAGGAGGCTGAAGGGGACCTGCTCACTGCCTCACCACACACGGGCAGGCACGGTGGAGGCATCCAAGGGTTTGCAAGAGTCCCCAGGGGTCTGCAGCGCTGCAATGACCACACACCCGATGGCTTTGCTGCATGGCTCACGCAGAACATCACCCCCAGCACACACAGCTGCCCCCGCGCTCTGCAGTCATCCTCATGGATACTCCAGCTCACAGGAGTCACCAGTGCTGTGCCCTTGGCAGAGTGCCGGTGGCAGCGCTGTGCTGGTAGCAGCCCTGTGCTGGTGGCAGTCATGTGCCGGTGGCATTCGTGTGCCGGTGGCAGCCCTGTGCCGGTGGCAGTCGTGTGCCGGTGGCAGTCGTGTGCCGGTGGCAGCACTGTGCCGGTGGCAGCCCTGTGCCGGTGGCAGCCCTGTGCCGGTGGCAGCACTGTGCCGGTGGCAGCTCTGTGCCGGTGGCAGCACTGTGCCGGTGGCATTCGTGTGCCGGTGGCAGCTCTGTGCCAGTGGCAGCCCTGTGCCAGTGGCAGCACTGTGCCGGTGGCAGCACTGTGCCGGTGGCAGTCGTGTGCCGGTGGCATTCGTGTGCCGGTGGCATTCGTGTGCCGGTGGCATTCGTGTGCCAGTGGCGTGCCAAGCCCTGCCGCAGGGACAGGTACAGCTCATCCTGCCTGACCTAGTTAGCACCAGCAGCAGCGAGATGCGGCTCTGGGAGAGCAGAGCCTGCTCAAATACAAATCCAACAGCAGCAGAGGCGTCCCTCCTTCCCTCCCTGCTTCTCTCCCGGGGACCCACAGGCAGCCCCTGCAGGAGTCCCAGTTCACCGTCCACTGCCTGTCTGCGGCAGGAGAATTCCACGGGTCTGTCCTGAGCCCCTTCCTGGTGTCAGGGATCCCTTCCAAGACAGAGGTACATGAAGCCGCACCTGCTTTCCAACAGCAGGCCAGATCCTCCCCCAGTTTTGGGCACAGTCCTCACACACACAGGGCTGCATTAGCTCCTGTTGGATGCAGCATCCAGAGAGATTCCAGGCTTGCTGTTCCCCACTAAGGGAGGTTTCCCAGTGCACCCTGCTATTAGACAGTTTTGTTTCATGGAATCACAGAATGGTTTGCAACCACCTGCCATGGGTAGGGACGCTTCCCACTATCCCAGGTTGCTCCAAGCCCCATCCAACCTGGCCTTGGACGCTTCCAGGGATGGGGCAGCCACAGCTTCTCTGGGCAACCTGTGCCAGGGCCTCACCACCATCACAGGGAATAATTTCTTTCTCATATCTAACCTAAACTGACCTGTTTCCAGGTCCCTGCCTTCATATTCCTCCAAACCAGAACACATGCTCAGACAAGCCAGGCTCTTGCACAACCTGGGTCACCCCACCAGCATTTATGTAACCCAGGAGCCTCAGTAGCAATACCCTGCTTCCCTCTAAATTACTTAACCCCCACCAAAAAAGACAGAACAGCAGTAGGTGCCACCAGGGCACTGGCTCAGGGCACTTGCATTGCCTGGCAGCACATTCAAGCTGCCCCAGCACATCAGCTGTGCCCAGCATCAGCATCCTCAGCAGCACACACAGTGCAGAGCTCACCTGGCCTTGCAGTGGAGATAGCTCCAGGAGTAATTCACTGGTGTTGCTCATCATCTTCATGCACACTTGAAACTGGAGCTGCAGAGAGAGGTACCCCTGGGAACCCCCAGCTCTTGGCCTCGGTGGTCCCTCCGCAGCTTCTCAGTCATAGCCCAAGACCCACAGACCCCCCTACACACATTAAGCAGCATTTGCCCCTTCTGTGCCTGAAAATGGCCCAGAAATACCCACAGCAATGCTGCCTGCACTTTGTGTAGTGCCCCTCACGTACCTGGGAACCCATTGTTAATGAAGACTAATGAGGGCTAATGAGCCTCCAGCTCTCACTCTGTGACTTCCCAGCTCTAGCTGCTCTACCCACTGATCCCCCAGCCCAGGGCTTTCCACCGGCACCATCAGACTCATGTGGACTCTGGCAGGGCCTGTCTCAGTCCCAGGAGGAGAACCCAGGCAATGGCTGGAGAGTGGAGCCCCTGGAAGGGCGAGATGCTGGAGAGCAGGTGCAGGGTGCACACTGCATCCCTCCTCCTGCATTCCTTCTCCTACATCCCTACTGCATCCCTTCCACTGCACCCCTCCTGCATCCTTCCCAGTGGATCCTCCTCCTGCATCCCTTCCGCTGTCCTGGGCTGAATCCACGGGGGACAACTTCTGTTCCAGCAGGAAGAGACTCAGAGGAGCGAGTGCCCCCGGCTGCTGGGTTTGGGGTCAGGGGGAACAAACTCAGTCCTCTCCAGCAGAAGGTTCTGGAGAGCAGCAGCACAAGAGCGTGGGAGCACGTACTGGGGAGAGCTTCCCTCCACCTGTGGCAGCACCTCAGGGATAGTTATTTCGTTCAGGAATTAATCCTGAAAAGCCAAACATCAAACAATCCTTTAAAATCTCACTTTCTGTGTGGTTTCAGTGTTCAGAACAATGACACAATAACTGCAGTGCCAGTATCCAAGAGCTCCCTGGAGTCCGGCACCACACGAACAAGCCAGATTTCTGCTATTCCAAAGCCATTTTCATCATTACAGTAGAGGTTTGGAGGCTTTTTCTGAGCTGGACTGTTCATAATGGTGTGAAACCAAAAAAAAAAGAGGAATTCCTGCGCTGAGGAACAGCAGGAAAAATACATTGAAAAGGCCCGACGTTTTGCCTGGCAGCAGAATGAGGGAGTTTCAAATGTCAGACCTGCTGAGCTTTGCTGCAGCTGAAGGAGCCCTTCCAAGCCGTCGGAGGTGTCACTGCGTTGGATTCGGTCTCTCTGTTCCAACTGACTTCAGCAAATGGCAAAAATACGCCTCTAAGCCCCAGCCGTTGGCAGCATCGACTGCACAAATAAATATGCTTGTCATCAGTTGATTTTTTCCCCCATTTTCCAAGTTAAAAATGTTCTGAATGCCAAATGCCACCCGTTGGACCCATCCCTGTATGTGCACACAATTAGCAGGAACACCAGGCCGAGGACAGGGCTGGGGGAGGTGTAAATCTGACCTGGGCATCGCTGCACCTTGGCTAATTAAAATGCAGTTTAGAAAAACAAGGAAGATTAAAAAGAAAAAAAAAAATATTCAGCCAAGAGTGGAGCAAATTAAATGCCCACTGGGAAAGAGGATCTGGGACAAGGGCAGCTGGGTGGGTGGTCACAGAACCAACAGCACGGGGTGACAGAACCCAAAAACATCCTGAATGTGCCCATGACAGGTGGAGCAGACCCCAGCTCCTGTGGGAGGAGGATGCTTCCAGGAATATCCATCTCCTCAGCTGCTGATTTCGAGGGGTGCGCTGGGGGTGCAGACACAGGGACTGCCCGGTACCCCTGGGCACCACAGGGTAACGAGCACCTCTGTGGTCCCAAACACACAGGAGAGACCCGGGCTCTGTGAGGGGCTCAAAGGAGCTGCTAGAGGGCAGGAGCTGCCCGTGGGGAGCCAAATCCACCTGCCCCTCAACAGCCACATGGAAGGGATGATGGCCAGGGCAGGTTGCAGAGGTTGAGGAGAGCGAGACCCCCTTCCCATGCCTGCAGGGGGGGGCGAGGAGGGGACAGCCCACCACACCGGGGACAGGACACCACCAGATCTCCTGGAGGATCTGCTCCAGGCTCAGCCCACCCAGGAGCAGGGATCTGGAAGGCTGAGCAGGGCCCCTCCGCCCCTCGAGGAGCTGCAGCCAGGGACCCCCAGAGCAGTGGGAACATGCCAGGATGCAGCACTGATGGAATCCAGTCCCTGGTGGGCTGGGGAGCACCGCAGCTGACGCACACCCCCAACCCCTTGCTGAGGCATCCACATATTTAGCTTGTCTCTGTCACCATAAGGCTGCCATGGATCCAGATTCAGATGTGAGGTTGGATCTGGGTTTGGATCCCGGCACCACTGCAGATTCAGCAGTGGCTGTCAGTGCTAATCCCGGCTCTTGGCTGCTGGGGGAAGCTCGTTAGCAAGCTGTCAGAGCAGGGAGCGCTGGTGAATCTGAATACCAGATCAGGCGTCGGAGCCGTTTGTTTTGGGGATGAATTTGGGAAGGCAGGAGCCGTGTCTGTAATGAGCAGCATGTGATGTCAGCTGGCCGTGAGGTGCACGCAATTACAGCTCATGATTTGACAAACTGCTCCTGCTCTGGCCCTTGCATGGGATTCCTTCAGCAAGGGCAAGGTCACTGCAGAGCAGCTGATTGCTCCTGGCTCAGTTAGGAAACAACTGGAAAACTGGGCTGGGGGCAAAGGCTCTTCTCACCCACACGGGGCATGGGCCGGGGATGGCAGTGCTGGCCAAGCCCCCAGCTGGGGGGCCTGTGGGTGGGTCAGGGGGCTCAGTTCCCACACATGGTGAGCAAAACTCTGCCACACATTCACTGAGTGGATATTGCTTCAGGTTTCCCCAGCAATCCCAGGATGGGCTGTGGCAGCCAGAGATCCCAGCACAGAGCTGGAGGGGGGTAAAGGCTGCCAGAGCCTCGGGAACTTCCCAGGAGGAGAGAGGACACAGGAGGGCACAGAGGGGATGGAGGGATGTGATGGCAGCATCCATCAACAACAGGAGAGGGTCTGGGGCGATGGGGGCAGCCCCTCATCTGGAGTTCAGGGATGGGACAGGGGAGTGCAGAGGAGAGGAAGGGAAATGCCTCTTCCATGAGAGGCAGAATCCAAAGTGCCCAGCACAGACACTGGGACAGGACAGGGCTGTGTGACCGTGGGTCCAGCGACTGCAGGACCATGGGGACCAGTGTTCCCCAGGCAAACACAGCTCCCAGGAGCATCCCAGGTGCTCTCCTGGGATCTGCTCTAACTTGCTGTGGACACAGGTGCAGGTGAGACCCAGTGGGAGGGCAGGAGCTCTCCATACTCAACCTCATCCCCTGCAGTCCTGACCCCCCAGCGCAGACCCACCAACCCCTGGAGCTGATCCAGCCCCTGGGATAGAGCCAGCCCCAACTCCTCTTTTCCTGGGGAGCAGCACAGCCATCGTGGGACTTGGATCCGAGTCAGCCTGACATGATTCAGTGCCGTAACATTTTCCAGGGCCCTGCTGCGATTGGCACGTGAGCGGCAGGGAGCCGGGGAGGAAGGCACAGGGATGAGGGTGTGCTGGTGGAAAAGAAAGAATGAGCCCTGTCAAGGTGGCTCTGGATGCTCCGGGACCCATCCTGGTCACTCACAGGGGGCTGCAAACCCTACATGGTTTGGCACTGCCCAGGGCCCTCAGTGCTGCTGACGTGGACCCCCTGCACGGCTGACTCACAGGCTGCTCCCACTCCCTGGAATAAGGGCCCCAAACTGGAGAAAACCCCAAACCCATCATGGCCCCAAGGCTGGTGGGAGGCCACCAGCTGCTTTGCACACCCCAAGGGCAAACAGCCTTCAAACACAGGCCCAGGACTCTCCCCTCTGCCCCTCCACCTGGCCACGCGAGCATCACTGTGACCCTCTGCAACTGCTTATAACAGGAAAATATTTACCAAAAACTGTGCTCTTCTCCAGAGACCAGTGAGGAGCCATGAGGAGCAGCTTCCACCCCACACCCCTGACGAGCTGGGACAGCTGACAGGGCAAAGCACAGGCAGGGTGACACATGCCCCCTCAAAATGCCAGATCACAGAAGCCTGGGGGTGTGTGACAAAGCAGGGGCTGTTACCTGTCCCGGGCATTTGAGAGCAGGAAAATTAAATTCAATTAAAGTGTGGAGCTGGCTCAATGCTGGGAGAGTGGCTGCAGCAACAGTGCATGGAGCAGGTCCTGTCACTGGTGGTCACTGGCTGAGGATGCAATGCTGGGAACCGCAGAAGAAACCTCCTCCCACTGCTGCTGCTCCTCAGCCTTTCGGGTATCCCACAGCTGGAGCCTCACCACTCCCATGGGAGGTGCATCCCAAGAGAGAGTGAATAAAACTATCCAAATCCTCCCTGCAGAGCCCAGGCATCAGAGCAGTGAAGACCCCTGGGCCTGCCAAGACCCCTGAGCTGTGCTGAGTGCAGGACCCGTGTCTTTGCACATCACTCAGGCCCTGAATGGATTCAGCTTCTTTTTCTTGAATGTTTATTTCCTGTATCATTAATGGCTTCCAAATGCATTTTGAACATAGAAAAATGTTTGATCCTCCCTTTCTCCCAGTTTTCCTTTAGCCAGCATTCAGCAGCCCCTAGATGGGAACACATCCACTGGAGTTGGGGACCCCGAGCACTGTCGCTCCCATGGCTCCGGTCCCCTCTCCGAACACCTGGACACCTCACAGGGACCCCCCAGTCCTGGTGCCATCACTGGGGCCCACAGTACTGGCCAGGCAGCCCCAGCAGGCTCCTGCTCCAGCCCGGATCCTCCCCACTTCCTAACGTCAGTGGTGAATAGAAAACAACAGCAAAAACAATCACCAGCTTGTGATCTCATTTGCAGCCCTCAGTGACAACACTGAATTAGCCAAGAAAAAAGTGAAAGTGGGTTTAATTAAAACTGTTACTGGAAGAGAATTGTGATTAACTGATGTCATGCGTTAAAATTGCAAATCCCAGGAGCTTAAGTGACAGATAAAGTAGCACAAATGCTTTACAAATTAATTTACTTTTTTTTTTTTTTTAAAAACAAGCTGGAAACAAGCACGTGGCTTATTATTACAAATTAATTAGTCGTGGAGGGGGGTGGGCACAGAGGTGACAGAGGCTGATGTGCTGGACGTGTCCATGCCTGGCTGTGTCCTCACTGGATCTGTCCGTGTGCTGGTGAGGAGCCAGTGGCCTCTTGGCTGAGCCAGAGGGACTGGGAGCACGAGGCTGCACTCAGGGATGCTCCGGGGGGCACAGACACCCCAAGTGACAGCAGGACTCGGTGCTGGTGGGGACACGGTGACCACGGGCGAGGAGCAGCCGAGGGGCTGTGAGGAGCAGCCCTGCAAAGCTGTGATGTTTGCCCACACCACACCGGCTTTCTATTTTTTGTAATTCTCCTCGTTTGACACATTTTGATGATGTTTCCATCCTGGTTGCCATGGGGACTCACATCCACCTCCCTGCTGCTCTGTGCATCCTTCTCTCGGAGTGCTGGCATGGGACACACAAAGTCCCCATCGTGTTCCCAGCAGCCTTCTCCAGCAGCCTGGTGGGACCAGGAACGGCTTCCCTCCTCCAGCTGCTCCCAGCCTTGCCACCCCCAGGCTCCAGCACTGATGCTTGAGAAGTTTTATCGAACCCCAGACTGGTTTGTGTTGGAAGAAACCTTAAAGCTCCTGTTGTTCCACCCCCTGCCCTGGGCAGGGACACCTTCCACCAGCCTAGGTTGCTCCAAGCCCCATCCAGCCTGGCCTTGGATACCTCCAGGAGTGGGGCAGCCACAGCTTCTCTGTTGTAGAGGAAAACTCACACCTTGTCTGCACAAGGACTGCGGCCATGCCCTGAGCAGCTCTGCTGGGACAGTTCCCAGGCTCCTGGGCCAGGATTGTCCCTGATCTGACAGGATCACACGCTGAGGAGCCCAGTGACACTGGTGAGCGCTCCGTGGCAGCCTAGCCCTGCAGGCAGAGCTGCTTGAACACTGCCTGTCTCACTTCCAGCCCCCTGCCAGCCCATCCTTCCCAGCAGCCACTGCAGACGCTCCTGAGGCTGGAGATGGGAAGCCCTTACCCAAATAAGCCCAGTGAGTCCATCCATCAGCACCCACCACCCTGCAGTGTGGCACAGGACTCCCCCAGGATCTTTGGTCCCTGCAGAGTGACCGCAGCAGCAACAGCCTCAGGGGGTGGAGAGCCCCACGTTTGAGAGCTCTCAGCTCAGCCCCGGCACAGACCCACCCGCTTTTGGGGGTCAAGGGAGCCAGAATGGGGCCTTCTGAGCCCAGCACCGGGAGCTCGGAGCAGGGAACGTTGCTGGCCTTGCCCTGGGCACGGGAGGGCAGGCTGGCACGGTACATGGGGCCAGCACCAAGCACCCTGACACGTTTGGGGGTGCCCCAGGGAGGGCTGGTCCCGCCTGGGCTCTGAGCTCTGGCTGAGCTCTGGCTGAGGGCGATTCCAGCTGGCTGAGTGCATTCTGGTGCAGATTACATCGATGTTCCCAGGAAGATGGGCTGTCACATCTCATCTCATTCCGCATTCCTGCTGTACTCTCCGCACACCCTGCCCTGCTGCTGCAGCACAAGGGGTGCCAGCACTGCCTGGCTGCACGGGTTGTGAGAAAGGTTTTAATCTTTGCAGGGAGGGAGGCACTCCAAAGCCATGCTCAGGGTCCCACCAAAGTCACCGTGGGGCTCAGGGTCCCACTAAAGCCACCACAGCACCCATGGTGCCAGCACCCAGGTTTGGCAGCCTGTCCCAGGTCTGGGAGCTGCCCCAGTCCCAGACTGTCAGGAGCAGCAAAAGAGACACAAAGTTCTCCCAAAGCAGAAGGTGAATGTGTGGTGTAGCTGGAGGTGCAGGGCAGGACCGGAGCAGTTCAGGGCACAGGCATATCAGGCACAGCCACTGGTCTCCAAACCTCCATGGCCTGGAAAGGTACAAGAGAGCTGGAGAAAGACTTTGGACAAGGTCCTGGAGTGACAGGACAAGCTTCACACTGTTAGAGGGCAGGGTTAGGTGGGATCTTGGGAAGAAATCCTCCCTGATGAGGGTGGTGAGGCCCTGGCACAGGTTGCCCGGAGAAGCTGTGGCTGCCCCTGGATCCCTGGAATTGTCCAAGCCCAGGCTGGATGGGGCTTGGAGCAAACTGGGATAGTGGGAAGTGTCCCTGCCCATGGCAGGGGGTGGGAGGGAGATGAGCTTTAAGGTCCCTTCCAACCCAAACCATTCTGGGATTCAGCAATTTATTCACCCAGAGAGCCACTCTGTACACAGTCCAGGGACAGTGACAGGGATCTGTCACTTCTTTCCCCTCTTACCCAAACCAGAGCACTGCTGATCCACAAAATACTCCCTTGCACCACCTGGAGCAGCTGACTCTGAAATGGGTCTATAATCAGTATCTGCCCTGTGCATCCGTTTGCATTTCCCTGGCTCAGATGAATTCTTACAACAACCAAAATACCTGGCTGGTCCCAGCCCTCGTGTCCCTGCATGTTACTCCAAGGAAATGTCTCCAAACTCCCCAGTCCCCCGGGACAGGACCTGCTCTCACTCAAACATGGGGCTGGCAGTGCAGGTAGAGAAGGGAGACAAATGGATGCACCTCCCCACTCTGCTCCCGGAGCGATTCCAAAACCCATCCTTTCCTGGCCGACTGTGCTCATGAATAAACACCACCACTAACAACCGCTTTACCTTGGCCCTGGGGAAGCATTTTTGCAATTTCTTGCTAGAATCCCTCTAAATGCATCACTTCCCTGATCCCCTGTGGAGATGTTTCCACAAGCAGAAACCACCAGGCTGCGGTACATGAGTGTCACCGAGTGAATTGGTTAAAAATTCCCTCTCGCTCACCTTCCCAGGGAGCGTGGCAGCTGCAGCGCCGGGCTCTGGGCGCCAGGCACCAGCTGTGCTGCAGCCTGCACAATGGCTCTGGCTCCCGGCGCCCGTCCTGGGAGAGGCCCTTGGCCTCAGCCCGTCAAAGGAGCAGCAGTGACAGGGAAAAGATGAAGAGACAAGCGGCATCGTTTCTGTGCTGTTGCCAGTGGGAAATAACCCCAAAATCTGAGCTGCTGCTCCTGCTCGGCAGCATCAGAAAGGTGCTGGGAAATATGGCTCAGCTTCCCAGCCCACAGGCTGGACAGCACTGCAAGGTGGTGGGACCCCCCACCACCCCAGCCTCATTGAGCCCCCAGCCCTTGCCCCATCACCACCGTGATGTGCTGGGTACTCCAGGCAGCACGGGCCAAAACCTGGTGTGAGCATTTTGTTGCCATCCCCTTGGCCAGGCCAGGCAGCCTGGCACACATGGCACACATCACACACAGCACACACCCCACACACCCCACACACACCACAGCCACCCCAGCACGGAGCTGCTCCCCATGCCCGGGCAGGATGTGCATTCAGGTTCCAGGATGTGCTCAGGAACCCCCATGCTTGGAAATCACACTGTGGCGAGGGAGGGTGGTGCAGAGTCCAGCCCCTGTGAAACCCTCCTTCCCCGTGGGTCAGGCTGGGGATCTGGGGGTCTGTGGGGTCCAGGCTGGGCAGTGGATGAACACCAGCAGTTCCCTCCCCACTCCCACAGCCAGCGTGTTTTCCACATGCTCCCTGGGTCTCTGGGTGTGCAGGAGCTTGGCTGCAGTGCGTTAAACAAGCAGCCTGGATCTGCGAATAACCAATCTGTCAGGCTTCTTCCCCAGCGCTTTTTGGAAAACCCTGCAGGCAGGTGCAGGTGCCACATCAATATGTCAGCACTCCGATGACGAGTTCATAATATTTTCTGCTTGCATTCCACTGTCTCTGTGTATTAGCAAACAGGCATCTCCCAGAGCTGCTCACTGGAGCCAGGGGTTGCGGATTTAATAACAAAATCATCGTGGTAAATCATTAGTTGGTGATTCAGCATGGAAATGCCTCATTAGCACTTCAGCATGTGCAGTGTGCGACTTATGAAAACCTCTGAATTATGACTAATTAGGTGCAGGCCAAAAAAATATCCTGGATCAGAACAACAGTCAGGATTAAACAAAATAAAATGGGGGAATCACATGTGTGAGGCCACCAGAACTGGTGCACACCAGGAGGGGAATCACCTGCACAAGATCAGAATGGAACAGTGCATGGAAAGAAGTTTCTCTGATTGCTCGGGAAGATTCCTCCATCCTGATGCACGGGGATACAAAGTAACATCAGACTCTAATTAACAGAAGTTTTAAAATCTGCAACGTGCTAATTAATTGCTATATTAATCACAAGAACTTTGAGCACTGGCACATTCAAATCCATTTTGCTTTGCAATGGCTGATCCCAAGAATCTGGTAACTGGGCACTCTGTGCCCACTTGGTTCCTCTTGGCACTGAGAAACAGGGGTCCCACTATGCCTCCTGCCCAGGACATCATCTCCTCACAGTCCCATGGTGCCTGGTGGGGTTCCCAGGCTGGTCTCAGTCTGTCACTGGGGACAGAGGCGGACCAAGTTGCTGCCAAGTGAGCCTCTCATGCTAAGAAATTCTCTAAAAATAAGCTTTTAATACACTCTTGCATCCTGTCAAGGCTTTAAATAGCTGTTTGGAGTTCAAATTTTAAAAACTGTTGAGCTCAAATCATTTATGACAACTTGGAAGCCAAAAATAAATGGGAATGAGGAAAGAGGAGGAGACCGTCCCCCACCAAAGCTACTGAGAAGTGCTCGTGGGCTGAGCCCACACGCAGCCAGAGTCCCTGGGGACCGGGGGACCAGGGGTGGAAGGGGACTGGTCCAACAGCCACCCCATCCTGGATGGCATTGCTGGCCAAACCCCATGCCCAGCTGGAGGGTCTGGCTGTGTTTACCCTGCTGGGCAGGGGGACGAGGGGGCTTTGACTGGGAAACGGAATCCAAGTGACACATGTGCCAAGGAGCATCTCTGACATGGGGAGTTACAGAGGAACTGTCTGATTGCACTGAGTTCTCAGGGTCTGGGTCCACTGCCAAGGTGTTCTTTTACTCTGTAGAATATTACACCCCACTTTAAACCAGTTTCTTATCAGAAAAGTGCACAGAGCCCTCACTCAGCTCCGCTCAAGAGAGACCTGCAGTGCGACTGCACGTTGGCTCTGCCTGTTAGAGACACGATGAGCTCTTGGGAGAGACAAAAACAGCTGATTATGTCCTGGAATCCTGGAATGGTTTAGATTGGAAGGGACCTTAAAGCTCATCTGCCTCCCACCCTGCCATGGGCAGGGACACCTTCCACCAGCCCAGGTTGCTCTAAGCCCCATCCAACCTGGCCTGGGACACTTCCAGGGATCCAGGGGCAGCCACGGCTTCTCTGGGCAACCCCTACCAGGAACTCACCATCCTCACCTGGAAGAATTCCTTCTTTTCTCCAGGTGAACACCCCCAGCTCTCCCAGCATTTCCAGAGCAGAGGGGCCACAGCCCTTGGAGCACCTCCATGGCCTCACTGGACCCGCTCCAGCAGGTCATTCCTCACTTTCCAAATGCCCACCTGAGGCCAGGGGTGACCCCTATGTGACCCAGAGCTGCCCCAACATGCACTGTCACCACTCAGGTCAGGTTCCCATCCCCGCTGTGGGGCAGCCCCACCGTCCCTCTACCAGGCTGTGCCCAGCCAGCTTTGGCCATGTGCGCCGGGCTGTGAGCAATCGCCGCTCCCAGCCCTTCCAGAAATACTCTGCTCTCCTGCTCACTGGCCTTTGATCTCATTCTTCTGGAAAGCCCAGAAATGCAGAGGATGCCCTGACACTCACGTCAGGGAGAAGGCTGGGATGGTGACGATGCTGCCTGCCCATGGCAAACACCGTGGGGCTGTGTTGGAAGGGAACTCTGAGCACAAAGCAGGTGTCTCCAAGTGCAGGGACAAGGCCCTGGATGCAGGAATGGGGCTCTGAGCACATGAACAAGACTCTGAGTACAGGGACAGGGCTCTGAGCACAGACCCCCTCATTTCTCTTTCACTGGATGTTTCCAGAGCCAGTCCTTCTGCAGCCACCATGCTCAGGCTGATGCAGGAGAGGAGCATCTCCCCCGGGGCAGGCTGAGCACTGGGCACACTGCAGCTCCTAACCTTCCTCCTGGAGCAGCTGGGTAGGAGGGTATGGAAAAAACATGTTTTCCCATATCCCAACACTTTCTGCTGCAGCACTTGGCTCTGGCTCTACCTGCATCTCAGTGCGCAGCTCAGCGCCAGCCCAGCTCCACTCTTCTCTCTCACACACAGTCTCCCAAGGAACTGGGTGCTGGCTTCACCTCCTTCCCTCACAAAGCATCTGCTGCCAAGAGCCTGGCAAGGGGCTCCCTGTGCCCCCAGGGCAGGTTCCTGGTGCTGTCTCTGTGCTGCCCCTCATGGCACTGCCAGCACCCAGCATCTCAAACCAAAGCCTCACACTGGCCACAGGAATCCCTGGCTGTGCTGACCCAGCATTTCCCCTGGTCATGCTGGAAATCCAGCAGGAACACACCTTTTCTCCTGCTTATTTCAGCTGAGCTTGGAAAAAGCAAGGAGCAGTGATGGTGTGCACATAGAGGGGTGCATTAGCTCTGCCCCTCCGGCTGGGGGGCACCAGATTGGGGTGATGCCAGGCTCAGACCCAATTGGGTATGGACAGGTTTGGGTTAGATCCTGGGAAGAAATTCTTCCGGCTGAGGGTAGTGAGGTTGCCCAGAGAAGCTGTGGCTGCCCCTGCATCCCTGCAAGTGTCCAAGGCCAGGTTAGATGGGGCTTGGAGCAACCTGAGATAGTGAAAGGTGTCCCTGCCCATGGCAGAGGGTGGGATGAGATGAGTTTTAAGCTCCCTTCCAACTCAAACCATTCCAGGATTCTGCAATTCTCTTGTAATTCCTAACTGCAAGTATTAAAAGGCCGCATCCTATCACAGCAGAACAATGTGGATGGGAAAATTAAACTTAATAAAGAATAATTTGCTCTCTAAGGAAAAAAAATGCCAAATGAAAGTGTTTTGTTTTATTCCCAACCCATTTCGTTGTGGAGTCGATGATGTTGTGGTTCTCACCCACCCCTCATGCAAACAGCCCCCTGAGCCTTGGGGCAGAGCCCTGGGGACCACAACCACCTGCCACTGGGGCTGGTAGAGGGTGTGGGAATCCCAAATGGCAAATTCCAAATGGGAAACCCCAAACGGGAAATCAAATGGAAGCATGTCAATGGGAGTAGAGAGGGAATTCCAAGCCAGGAGTAGCCGGGAAGTAGAATGTGAGGTGTCAAGAGCAGTGGGGAGGAGCAGCGGGGACAGGGATGGGCTGGGCAGCCCCCGAGCTGTTACGTGCTAGGTTTTCCCTTTTCTTTCTTTTTTCCCCTGCACAGCGGTCACCGCAGCTCGCTGGGCGTGTCGGAGGGCACGGGCGAGGCGGGGAATCAGCTCCAGCACCCAGAGCAGCTCGGGGGGGCCCTTGGCCAGCGCTGGTGGGCACTGCTGCGGGTCTCAGTGTGCAGTCAGAGGCTTCGGCAGCCCCGGGGGCAGGAGGGGATTTGCCAGCCCCGCGGGGTCAGCCCTGGGCAGGCGGTGTTTGTACCCTGAAAAGAGCCCCCGCAGAAGATACCCCTGCTGCGCTGTACCGGAGCTGTGCGGGGTCAGGGCTGTGCGGTGACTGACCTGTGCGGGGTCAGGGCTGTGCGGTGACTGACCTGTGCGGGGTCAGGGCTGTGCGGCACCGGCTGCGCACAGTCTATATTGCAGGTGACATCCAGTGGCTGCGGGGAGCAGTGCAGCCCCACTGCCACCACGGGCACCCGCAGCGCAGCCACCGACCACCAGCACCTCGCCAAGGCAGAAGCTCTGGCTGCCCCTTTCCTGGAAGTGTTCAAGGCCAGATTGGAGCAACCAGGTGTAGTGGAAGGTGGCCGGGGCTGGAATGAGGTGGTATGTGAGGTCACTTCCACCCAGTGGAGGACTGGAGCCTCGGGAAGCTCAGTCTGATGCCGGTCCTGGCACGTCGCCCCGAGGTGCCCACGGGGCATGAGGCGGCCGCCACCTCTGGAGCTGGTGGGACGTGCCGGGCCCCCACACACCCCCGGGGAAACCATCTGGCTGCTCTGAGAAGGGAGCGCTGGGAGAGGGATGTGTTCGGAGATATTTGCAATTTCCTCCCAACCCTGGGGAATTTCCCCGACCCCACCCCACTCCCACCCCCCGCCTTCCTACCCCTCTACTCTCCAGGGGCAGCGGAAGAACACTCACACTTTAATAACAAAGGTATGTGGGGAGACAGGCAGCACAAATAAAGCTGCTGATGGGAGCAGCACTGATAGGTGCTTGCTGAGACCTGATGGGACACCTCAGACCTGCAGAAACAGAACCCGATGGGACAATCCCAGCCCCACAGATCTGGGACCCAATGGCAGCCCCACCTGCTCAGCCTCCCAACCCTGTTTCTGCCCTCCTCTGGGGACAGCAGCCCCTTTGCCATCACGGGAACAAGCACCCTCTGCCAAGCAGCCCGTTTTGGGAGCAAGCCTTGTTTACTCTGAACTGAATGTTCACATCCCGGGAGCTGCTCAGCTACATAATCACCAAAACCAACACGAGACCCAGGGCTACACTGCCTTTTTGTGCTTGCCCAGTGGCCTCTCAGGGAGATCAAAGCCTTGGCTCTGGCCGCAGCCAGCCCCGCGGGCCCTGTCTGACTGCCGCGGTTCCCACCGCGCAGGGGAGGTGGCACCGGGCAGAACTCAGTGATGCTGGGGCAGGAGGGAGCACCCTGAGAGCTGCCAGCGGTGCTGCAGGACTGGGGCTCCTCTCTGGAACACGAGGCTCTTTCAAAACCACCTGAGAGCCGTCACAGCGAGGAGGAGAAGGGCTGTGGCCGTGCCCTGGCTTGAACAAGGGGTCCTTGGGCAGGGGGAAACTCAGGGACTCGCTGGGCACAGACCCTTTGTGATAGTGGCATGCTCTTACAGCCCTTTGACACTGCCCTGGTTTGTCTTACCCCCCTCTCTCCCACCATCCAAAGCAGAGGGGACACGATTGCCATTATCACCTCCTCTTCTCCACCCCATGGGGTGGTGGCTGTGTTGGGGCAGACCCCAGGTTGAAGGGTGAGGGGCAGGGTCCCAGCCCTGGGGGACATGGGAAGCCCAGTGCTGGCTGGCATCGGGACAGCTGCTCACACCCCTCTCTTTGTCCAGGAAACACCCTGGAGACACTGCAGGGACTGGGTGTCACCCCCAGCCTTTGTGCTCATGGGGACAGAGCTGCACCCCACACACAGACACCTGTGGAGGTGTCATTGATAAAGTTTAACCTCATCCAGAATAACAGGTCTTCCCATCCTGCTCTGCACTACAATGCCATCCCCACCGTGCTGAGCTGTGACAATCTGGTGGCACTGGGACAGCAGCAGGACACAGTTGTCACCCAGACACAGGCCACAGAGAGTGGTTGGGGTGTGCAGGCACACAGTGCTGCTCCCCAGCACCCCTGGTGTCCCTGGGCTCTGCAGGGAAACAGAGGCCTCCTCTCCCTTCTCCTCTCCTCAGAGAGGACACGCAGCATCAGCATCAGTGGCTACTTTATCACCTCCAGCCTTCCCTGCAGACCTTCCTCATCACTGCCACTAAACCTTGTGTACGTCCATGACCAAAGGAGAGGAGGACCCTGGTCATGGCGCAGTTGAGCCAGGAGAACCCTCCTGGCATCACCCCAGAGATGTCTTGGGGTTTATCTGCCACTGACTCACACTAGGAGAATCTCTGGCCCAACCCAAGCATCCCCTCACACACCCAGCCAGGACCATTCCCGGTGCTCACTAATGCCCCACGGAGACACCCGATGTCGTGACAAGCTCGCACACGCCCGAGCAGGGAGTGGAGATCCAGATTCCTCGGCTCCAGCCTTGGCTGCACTGGAGCTGAAAACAGCAGGGTTGGAGCACTCTAGGGTGGAGGTGCTGGTGGATGGGGCCGATCATGGCCCCCAGCCATCCTTGTCTCCAGTGGGCAGCAAGGAGTGCCCATGGCTGACCGGGACAGACCAGGCACAGCCACTCTCCTCGAGCTTGTGATGGGAGGAATCACTCAGGAGAAAAGTGGAGGACAGTGTGGGGACATGGTGAAAGAGGGGGAGGTGCCTTGGGGCACAGGATGGGATGTCACCACTGGCACAGAGGCCTCAAAGCACCTGGCACAGGCACAGGGGTACCAGGCCCTTCCTCGGCCATCCGCAATGGGGTTTTCCTGCCTTTCGGGAGCGGAGCACCCCCAGCCCCAGTCCCCCGGCACTGTGGCGGTGGGAGGCTGGGGATGGCGGCGGCTGTGGGTGCCTTTCTGCAGCGTCAGACGAATCCGCCCGGCTGCACCTCCGCGATTTATACAGCTTAATCCGGCGGCGGGCAGGTCCCACCCGGCCGGGTGCCGGCTCAGCCCCGCGGGCGCGCGGCCCAGGGGGACGGTCCCTCCCCGCAGGGAGGGGACTGAGTTATGAAAGTTGTGAATGGGGAGTGTCCGGGGGGCTGGAGCAGAGGGAGCCCAGGGGCGCGGGGCACTCGCTGCGGGCAGCACGGGCAGGCTGGGCTGCGGCACCCTGAGGTCCCCACGATGCCTCCCTCCACCGTCCTGCGCCCTGCAGACAACGACGACGGGGAGAAGAGACACCTGGTGATACCCCAGACTCTATTCCCTGTTTACCGCTCTGGCTGGCTTCCTACAGCTTATATCCCACAGTTCCTGGGGTGAACGTCTCCTGAGGCCACTCTCGTGTCCTTATCACTTTTCCAGCCCAGCTTCTTCACTGTAACTGTTGGACGGAGAACTGATAAGGGTATGCGAGTGACACGAGCGACCGAGCGACCGTTCCGACACGCCGGCCCCTGATGGCCCCTGGGCTACCCCAGCTCCAGCTGCAGCAGGCATCCGTGCCTGTGCAGCTCCAGATGTTGGCTCTGGATAAACCGACCACAAAGCAAACGCAGGGGATAAAGAAACATCTTTTTTCATTAAGAGCGGGTGGGTCCCGTCGTTCCGGGATTTTCCCTTTCAGCATCTGCAGCAGGTCTCCGGCAGGAAAACACATCTTTTGGAGCAGGTCTTGAGATGCTATTTAATACGTTACCGTTTGCTTGTGTTTCAGCGGACTCATCTTGGAATTCTTTGGAATCGGTGTAAAGAATAATTAAAAGTAAGAAATGAGTGTAAAACTGCTGTGCTTTCCTGTGCCTGGAATTGTTCCCATTGCATGTTCTTTATTCCCAATGTTTCCTTGATTTTCAAGGTGAGCGCTCGCCAGCTGTCTCCAGCTGCTTGAGATGAAGGGAACGACTGAGACCCTGGAGGGACGAGGGATTTAGGACAGCGAACCCCAGGTAAGGGAGTGTCCACTCAGCAGAGTCCCCCGCTCCCACCCTGCCCATGTCCTGCTGAGCCCAGGGACACCAAGGGTCCCACTGGGGCTGCTCCTGCATCACAAACTGCTGCTCTAAAACACCTGGGAATCCCTTCATGTGTCCAGCCTCTTCTTCCCAGTTTTCCAGCTATTCCTGTCAGTCAGATTTTCCCTGTCTCTACAAAAGTGTTTTGGAGGGTCTATGCCAGCAGACTGGTGTTCCTGGGTGCTTGCCCATGGATGTGGGTCTGGATGGAGAGGAAAGAGCCAGCACCAGCACCGGGAGGGGGTTTTTTTCCATGGGAAACACAGCATGGACTGGCCAAAATCCGTTGGCCGCATGGTCCATGCCCCAGGGCTGCCCTGGCCTCCCACACCCCTCCACTGCCTCTCTCCACTGCAGCCCCACAGGGCTCCCCAAAACATTGCCACCCCTGTGGGGACCCAGAGGTTCCCTGCCCACAGCCCCCTGCACACGCCTTGGCTTGACAGGGACTAGAGGGGGATCCCAGAGCCTCCCAGGGCTGGGTGCCCCAAATCACCTCCATTTCCAGGCACAGGGGACAGGGCAGGGACCGAGGTGCAGGAGCAGCTCCACATCAGGCACTGCATACACAGGCTGATCTGGGGAGGGGACACACACCCACACCCAGAGCCTCCCACTCCCAAGCGTGGGCCCCATCCTGACAGCTCATCTGTCCCCAGACACTGAGTAGGAGGCACAGCCCCACTGTGGGGGTCTTGTACCCCCAGGGCTCATCTGGTGACCGCACTGCCTTGTGCAGGGCACGGCTCTCTGATCCTGCTGCAGCTGGCTGGGGAGAGCTGCACTGCGCCCTGGGTGCTCCCCCCCTCCACAGGTAGCCCAACAGCAGCCCCCACTACAGCTGGGGGTCTGGGGCTCTGCCACAGGCAGCCCTCCCCATGAAACCTGAGCACCCTCTTGGAGCAGAGAAGGACGTGTCAGTATTTGAGACAGGCTCTGTCAGGGACCCCTTAGACAGGAACCCCTCACCAATGGCTTTTGCACCCACCACAGTGACTCCAGACTCAGGCCAAGGAGGGTAGGATGGACCTCCCCATACCACAGCTCTGGGCAGACAGGAGGCTGGCATCAGTGGGTTCAGAGCATTTGGGGGTCCCAGGATGTCCCCCTCCAGCCCACCTATTCCTCAGGAGGCAGGGAGGCAGAACACTGCTCTGCACACAGGCCACCCAGCCCCTCTGGCAGCTCCCATTGCCTAGGGAGGTGGGGAGGTGGTGGGGTACCCACAAAATGAAGTGAGGGGACAGGAGGGTCCTCCTTAGCATCCTGCCATTAGCTGGTCCAGGGATCGAACTGGGATGCTTATGGCATCCCTTGGCCTGGCTCAGCTGCCAGCAGCACTGGGGGATCTTCCCTGGTGAACACCTGGAGCCTCCAGGAGCCCCAAAAGCAAGTGCCTGCATTGTCACAGCCACTTCTGCATGAGGGGTTCAGCAGGGGGCCGGGACCTCATGTGATCCCTCTGCAAACAGCCGCCGGCGGATTGTCAGTGTGCATTTGGCTTTCCCCCGTGGCAGGTGGGGTGATCAGCCATGAAAAGGCAGCTTAGCACCACCAGAAAACTCCTGAGGCAGCCAAATTCCCCGCGCCGGCCCCAGCCCAGCCCCAGCCGAGGGGAGCCGGGCCAGGGCAGCGCGGCCGGGGGTGTCAGGGCCGAGGGGGGGCCGTGGCTGAGCCAGCACCGGTGCTGCTGCCGCACAACCCCTTCCCGCCCCGAGCACGTAGCCCTGATATCAAAGCCATGAGGAGGAAATTCCACTTCTTCAGAAAAAAACAGAATCCGGATATTTCATAAGTGTCCCGACGGACATGAAAGCCGCACCAGGAAATTTCACTCAGCAGAGATATTAAAGTTGCCGTAGCCCTTGGGGCAGCCGGGGCCGAGCTCCCGGGGCCCGGCACATGGCAAGGGACGGCTGCGGGGACACGCGAGTGCCACGGCCCCGGCACGTTCCACCGTCCCCCACGTCCCTGTCCCTGCCGGCCCCGCCACAGCCGCTGGTTGTTCCGCAGTAGGTAACCCCAGGTCTAGCAGAGCCCCCACAGGAGAGCACCTCTCCCACCTACAGCATTCCCAGTGCAAGAGCAAAGCCCCCTCCTTTGCAGGCACAGCCCTGGCACTGCCAGACTGACAGCACAGAGCCTGCTGTGGCCAGTGTGAGCACCACCCTCGTTGCCCACCTGCACCCTGATGACAGAGGTAACGGGCTGCAAGGGCAGGGACAAAAGTGGCCAAGTAAGTGTCTTTTCCTGACACAACCAAACTGGCACCAATGCCCTCATCCCCCCACAACCCTTTCCCAGCAAAGCCCACTGGTACAACTTGCTTTCTCCCAGGAGGGAGACAGGATGGGGAACTGGGATAATTGCCTGGACTATCTGGCGTGGAAGCACATCAGCAGACATTGTGGAAGCAGGGGGAGACATGACTGGAAAAAGCGGGCAGCTGCCCCGGCACTGCTGAGGCAGCAGTCTCTGCCTGTGGATCCAGGTGTTCGCTCCGTGCTCCATCCCACACGGAGCACGTGGAGCTGGGAGATCTGGGGACAGGCAGAACCTCACAGGGGTTCACTGTGGGGTCCTTTGCCCACCCACTGGACACAACATACCCCTTTGATCACCAAGAGGCCAGTGAACCCCTTGGAAAGCTCCTCAAAGGAGGGAGAGAGACAATGGCTATGCCAGCACCAACACCACTGCAGCAGCTGGGATGCAGGGGTGGGGGGCTCAGGGGTGACCCCACAGGCCTGAGACACAAAAAGGGCAGCAGCCAAGCCCCTGTTGGGGCACACGGCAGGCTGGGGTCCCACGGGGGACTGCACTGGGGTGGGGGTGGCAGGAATGGGGAGGGTCACCCACCCAGCCCGGGGCGCAGCGCGTCATCGCTCACCCCGGTGCTGCCGGGAGCGGCCGCCCCCGCAGGCACAGCGCGCAGCTAATTGCAGGTTATTGTTCTGCTCTGTCGTTAAATACGGATCAGTTCTCTTCCGACACACACTCCAAGCAGTGCAAACTCAGATCTCCTGCCTCCACTCAGCACCTCTCCTCACCTGCCAGCAGCCGTGGCACAGATCCCGCCAGGATCTGGTGATTTCTAGCCTGGCATCGAGGCCATTTCCTGCCTTTAGATCCAAGGGGTTATCCACTTCCCCTCTGGAGCACATCCAGGTGAAAAACCCACCTTGAAGGTGCAAGAGTGTGCAGATTACAAAGGGAAAAACATGGAGAAGTGCAGGGAGAGGGATGTGTCGTCAACACAACAGCATCTTCAGGACTGGGAGAGGGAAGGAGAGAGGAGTGGGGTACCCAGGGCTCCAGTGATGGACACAGTGGTCTGGGAAGCTGAGAGCGAGAGCAGGAGGACATGAGATACCCCCTACCCCTCAGCACAACAGGACAGATCTCAACACTGCTCCTAGTGAAAAAGGATGATTTTAGGCCCCACAGCATCCCCAGAGCCCATCCCCTGCATCCTGCCCAGTCCCAGAGCCCAGCTCCCCAGAGACCGGTGCTCAGGGTCCAAGGGATGGAAGCTGCCATTCTCCAAGGCCCAGCACACTGCACTAAGTGTGGAAATGCTGCTGGTGTCTCAAAGAGGAGCAGCTCTGGCTCACAGAACAGCACATTCCTATTTTCAGACCTTTCCACACCTTATTAGAGTCCAAGTCAGACCGACACCCCACACTGCGGAGCAGAGGCTGGAGAGACCCAAATCCCACCCAGCTCCAAACGCTCCTACTTAGAGAAAAGGTTGAAACTTTGTTCACACCTCAGGCGTGGATCAGAAGGAGATAGGCACTGAAGTCCTCAGCTCAGGGAGGGGCCAGCAGGCACACCCACCTGTGAGGTCTCTTTTAGCCAGTGCAGCTGCAGAGCTGCCAATCTTACACGGATCCAGCCTTGGATCCAAGTTCACCACCGTGGCAGTGAGGATGCAGCCATGACCAGCGCACAGGGCACCTTCAAACCCTGGTGTGCAAGTGCCCATCACCATCCCCTCAGCCCAGAGCCAGGACAGAGAGAGAGGACAGGCAGGGGGGAGGTGTAGAAGCAGCTGGAGGCTCTACACTGCTGTGCTCACCTCCTGAACCCCATGTCCTGAGCCCCACACCCTGAGCCTGATGCCCCATTCCCTCCTCCCCTCAGCTACTGAAGGCCCTGGAGCATCCCTGGCAGAGCAGCAGCTCCTGGCAGCATGGCGAGCCCTGCTCCCCTCTGAGCCTCTGCGCCCCACACACCCATCCCAGCAGCAATCCCTGCTGGGCCCTGATGGCTCCCTAAAGCTGCTGCACTATTTTTACCCCACGGTTGCTATAGAGACATCAGAGCCGCTCGCTGTGATGATGCAGCTGCTTTGGGTGATGCAGCTGCTTTCAGGTGATGCAGCCTCTTCCGGAAGCACTGCATCACCCACTGCATCACCTGCTGTCTCATCACCCACTGCATCACCCACTGCATCATCATCACCCAGTGCACCACCCGCTGCATCACCCACTGCATCATCTACTGCATCACCGACTCCATCATCACCCTCTGCATCATCCAGGTCCCTCTGGACACCCCCTTCAGCCCCAGAGAGCTGTGCCAGCCCCCCGTGCCCGTGGCAATGCCACAGGATGTAGGGTCACACGCAGCCATCTGCTCCATCCATCGCTCCCAGTGCCCCGGGTTGGGGTGAGCTGCTGCTCCACCAGCCTGGCCAAGGTGCTGCTGTGCTGGGCCATGTCCCACCACGGGCAGCTCAACCCTCTGGCCAAAGCCAGGGACAGCAGGGGACAAAAAGCAGCAGCACGCATGGCTCCGGGACGTGACAGTGGCAGGGATGTCACTGACATCACAGATTTTAGCTGATTAATCTCCAGCACACTGTGGGAAGCTGGTACTCCAGCAGGAGAAATCAGGGTCCCAATCAAAGCAGGGGCAAACCTGCCCCAGGCTCCAGCCCCGCTCGGGTCTGAGGGGAAAGCGAGATGCTGTGGGCACGGTTGGACACTTCTGTCCATGAAACCCCATGGAGGGGCACGGCCTGGGCTGGGACACCCGCGCCCAGGGCAGCCCCGCTGTGCCCCGCTGTGCCCCAGGCAATAGGAACACTGGCAGCAGAGCCCGTGGTCCCCTCGGCATGCTGAGCTCCCTGTCCCTGTGCTCAGCTCCCGGGAGATGGCTATAAACGGCGGAACGGCAGCCGTGTGGGGATGAGCTGGCAGGAATAGCTCACACAGCCCTCGGCAAAGAGCCCAAAATAGAACTCGTCAGTGCCGGCTGCCCCCGGGGAGACGGTGCCGGCTCAGCCCTTGCCAAGGCTGTGCTGGCATCCCACCTGTGCCTGAGCTGGGGGTCCAAAGGTTCCGGGACACAGTGCTTTGGGACAAACCCCTTTCCTGGGGGACAGATCCGGCTCTCCCCAGCCAGGGGCTGCAGCTCCTCCAGGGCTGTAGAGCACAGGGAGCCAATGGTCCCTTGCCATCCTGTCCCTGTTCCCATGGCCTCAGCCCTCCGAGGCATCACTGCAGCCTCCTTGAATGCCCTAGGGACATTCACCCCACAGACCAGACAGCCCCATTATAGTCCCAGAAAGCAGTTCCCCCTCCTCTGGGCTGGGTCAGACTCTAATCATAACCTCAGCAGGCTAATGAAGGGATGGGAACTGCCTGGCTTATCCAGGTGGTATGGTGCTGGGGTGGCCCCACGAAGCACTTGGCATCTCTGATATCACTGATGTGACATCCGTGCCACAGTTGTGTCCCCTCTGCCTCTGTCTGCCCTGCCAGGAGGAAGGAGCCTCTTGCCCAGGTGAGGATTCTGGGTACCAGTACCACCCCATGCCACAGGGTACTGGAATCACCAGCAGCACCTGCAGTCACTGCCCAGCCCTCCTTACCCTGCCAGGGCTGTTCTGTGTGCGCAGAGCACCCCAGGGTAGCACTCAAGCACCTCAAAGCCACCTCATCCCAGTCTTGTCCCAAACTGACCATGTGCAGATCCCATCTCACTGCCCTCGAGGCTGCAGACACTGCTCAGATCAAATCCAGGGCTCAGGGCCCTGCACAGAGCTGCAGCTTCTCCAGCAGCCATCCCTGCGGCCCCGTTGCCATGGCATCCTCTGGGATGGCAGGGATACTGGCAAGGAGGACAAGGAGGATGAAGATAGATGGACACATTGGCTCTGCAAAGCCAGGACAGGGCTGGGGCAGATCTGAGGCCCCCTGTCAGCAGACAGGGGCTGTTCCTGCTCCCCTCCATGGAGGTCCCAGCTGCCTGGGATGACTGGCATAATGGAGCTGGTATCACCATGCTCGACCCTCCCTGCTGGGGCATCTCCCTCCCCACAGACACCTAAAAGCTGGTGAGCCTAGGCTGGTGGAGGAGGAAAAGTCCTGGCTGCTCTCCAGCCAGAACCAGCCAGCCTAGGCTCCGGCACAGGGCTGACAACTCACGGGAGCAGCGAGGGGGGCAGAGGACAAAGGGGTGTTGGTGGGGGGGTGTCAGCTCCCCAGCACTTCCTTCCGACAATCTCCTACTTGCAATTGCTGAGGCCCCAGAACCTTCCATCTTCCCCACAGCCCCCTACCTCCTTCTGGCCCTCCTGGGCCAGCCCTGACCCATCCTGAGGTGCCCTGGGAGTGAGGCAGACCCTCCTCAACTTGGGGACTGCAGTGCCTTCCTCTGGTGCTGGAGTAGCAACCCCAATCACAGGCAGCCTGTGCTCCTCCTGCCACCACAGCTTGTCTTCTAGATTTGTGTTTTTCACCTTTTTTTAAGGTGTTTGTTTTATTAAGGTGTTTATATTATTGTGTTTTAAGAAGTTAAGGTGTTTATTTTCTACAAGTAACCTGTCGTCCTCACACATGGAAAATGGACAGATAGACACATTTTTGGGGCTTTCGTGGCCAGTTTAGGCAGGTACTGCAGAGCCTCTGCGTTAACAGTCAGGACAAAGCTGCCATAAGATTTTCCAAATGTTCCCCAATGTGATAAGACTGACTTAATATCTTTGTTGGCTCTGATTCTCATTGTCATCCTCATCTCTGACTGAAGAACACTGCAATACTAGATTATATTTTATTAATCGCAAGAGATAATTCCTCTAATGTTAACATGATCCAGATCCCTCATGTTAACATGATCCCTCGCAGCTGCAATGGCCTGTGGAACTACAGAGCTGTGGGGGCTATGGTGGTGGGTCAGAGGCGTCTATGACCATTTCCTCTTTCCTTCCAGTTCCCTCCTCCTGCTGGGACTGCTCCAAAAGAGCCACCGAGGAAAGTGGAGGAGGTTGCTGGGAAGCAGGTTCCTGCACAGATGAGAGATCTGGGGATGAAGGAGATCTGGGGATGAAGGAGGTCCGGAGGGACAGCAGACTGGTGCTAGTCCTGCTACATCCCACTGGCACTGAGGGAGCTCAGCCCGGGGAGCAGAGCAGGGACCCTGGCTTGCCCTGTACGGTACAGAGCACTCCAGTGCCCCAGGTGTGCTCTCAGGCGCCCCAGACGTGTGCTCGGTGTCCCCCAGATGTGGGCTCAGACCACAGGGTTACTACTGCCAGAGGGGTCTCAGGGGGTTCCTAATCTCCCCCGGCTCCAAGTGGGGAGCTGTGGGCTCAGACCAGTTTGCCCACGGCAGGGTCCCACTGGGTCCTGAGGCTCCGAAGGGCAGATACACTCACACCCCACCCCCGCACACAGGCACCCCCGCACGGGTGGGGGCGGACACTCCCCTCTCACACTCCCGCACACGGACACCCACACAGCCCCGCGCTCACGGCCCCCCCGCACACGATCACGCTCCCCGCACCCGGAGGCAGGGACACAGACCCCTCCAGCCCCCCAGGACGCGGACACCCCCGCCCCGCCGCTCCCCGCACCCACCCCCGGGCGGACGCGCCGCCCCCGCGCCCTCCTCCTCGCGCAGCGCCGGGCAGCGGCACCGGGCACCGGCACCGACAGCTGGACACCGGCACGGGCACCGGGCACCGGTACCGGGCACCGGCACCGACAGCTGGACACCGCCACAGGCAGCGGGCACCGGCACCAACAGCTGGACACCGGCACAGGCAGCGGGCACCGACACCGGCGGCAACCCCGGCACAGGCACCGGGCGTCGGCACCGGCAGCAGCCCCGGCACAGGGCACAGGGCAGCGGCACCGACACCGGCAGCTGGACACCGGCACAGGCACCAGGCACCGACACCGGCAGCAGCCCCGGCACAGGGCACAGGGCAGCGGCACCGACACCGGCACCGGGCAGTAGGCAGCGGGCCGGGGGTGGGGGACGCTCCCACCATCACCACCGCAGCCGGGGGTGGCGGCGGGAGCGGGACCGGGATGGCCCCGGGGTGGAGGGGCGCGGGGAGGCACCGGCCTGACGGGGGTGGGGAAGAACCGACGCCCGGGTCTCCCCGGGCTCGAGGGATCAGCATGAGAAGGGGCCGTGGGGAGCTCTCGGAGAGGGGGCTGCACCGCTGGCGCCTTTGGCGGTGCCGGGAGCGATGCCCCGGTGCGAGCACTGACCGCAGGTCCAGGGGCTGCAGGACACCCACGGAGGGCACGGGGGTGTGGGGAAGGGCTGGGCGGCTTGTGCCCACGCCGGGGGGATTCTGGGGGCACCGGCTGCCCAGGGCTCCAGGAACGGCCTCAGAAGTGGGACAGGGAGCAGAACGAAGAAGGAGCAGGGATTGGAGGGAAGCAGGAGAGAGAAGTCGGGGGCAGGAGGAGTGGGGGCCATTGAAAGCAGGGGGTGGGGGCAGCAGGAGCAGGGGGCAGTGGGGGCAGAAGAAGCAGGATGCAGTAGAAACACAGTAGACAGAATGACTGTGGCTGCTTCTCCTTCCCTCCAGCAGAGGGGAAGCAGAAACCCCAGCTCCAGCCCAAGAAGCCATGTGGGATGCTCATGCTGTCTCCAGTGGGCTTCACGCTGTGCCCTCCCAGACCTAGCAGGCCAGTGGAGACCATCGAGAGCCCTCTGATCTCTTTGGGGAACCAGTGCATCTGGGCAGCTGTCTGCAGGAGGTGGGTGGATGTGGCTAGAGGGGCAGTGGGGTGCAGGGCAGTGCCTGGAGCGTGGCATCCCGGGAAGGCGGGGATGAAGCAGCAGGGCTCACCTCTCCACGGTTCCTCCTGCAGCCACCAGCCACTGCTGCCATCACCCAGCAGCAAGCAGCAGCCAGTGCCATGGATGAGGGGACAGAGCTAGAGCTGGGGAGCAACTCCCTCCTGAAGGCCGTGTGGCTCGGCCGGCTCCGGCTGACCCGGCTGCTGCTGGAAGGGGGGGCTTACATCAACGAGAGCAACGAGAAGGGGGAGACTGCCCTGATGGTGGCCTGCATCACCACGCACATCGACCAGCAAAGCATTCACAAGGCCAAGATGGTGAAGTACCTGTTGGACAACAAAGCTGACCCCAACATCCAGGACAAGTCTGGGAAAACCGCCCTCATGCATGCCTGCATCCGTGGGGCTGGCGGGGAGGTGGTGTCCCTGCTGCTGGAGAGCGGGGCAGACCCCAGCCTAGAGGACCACTCAGGAGCCTCGGCACTGGTCCACGCCATCAATGCCGATGACAACGCTGTGCTGCAGCACCTCCTGAATGCCTGCAGAGCCAAGGGGAAGGAAGTGATCATCATCACCATGGACACATCAGCCTCTGGCACTAAGACCACCAAGCAGTATCTGAATGTTCCCCCTGTGCTGGAGTTCAAAGAGAGACCCCCCCTCGAGATGGGTGCAGCACCCTCCGATGCCCACCTGAAAAATTCCACCTCAGCTCCCTCACCTGAAGAGAAGGAGAGCAGCATTCTTACCCCACACACTTCACACTCTGGAGACACTGGGGACACCGAGCCACCCTCCCCAGGCCAGAGAGCTGGTACAGCCCGGAAAGCCCATCTGCGACGGCTGAAGCGGCTGCGGTCGGAGCCGTGGGGTCTGGTGGCACCCTCAGTGCTGGCGGCCTCTGTGCACCGCGATGACACGCACGTCTGTGCTGACGATGAGCTCATCATGGGCATTGGAGACCTCTCGCTCTCCAAAAAGACCCCCCTCACCCGGAGCAGCAGCAGCAAGGGCAGGGACCCCGCTCTCTTTCCTACAGTGGATGAGCAGGCACCGGGGAAGCTGGCATGGAAAGCCACCCACGAGAAGAGCCCGGCTGCACACCCGCGACTGCCCCGCAGCAGCACGGTCCCAGAGGAGCCAGAGAGCACCAGCTCAGCTGCCAGCTCGGCCACAGGGATGGACACTCTGCACTGGTGGAGGCCAGGCACCGAGCACAACGGAGACTCCCACCTCACCGAGATGGGGAAGGGGCCATCGGAGAGGAGGAAGCTGAGTGGGTCCCACCTGGCCTTGTTGGATGGCTCACGAGAGTCTCCCTCTGGCAGTGCCAGCACATCACCCAGCACTGTCCGGCGCCGACCGCCTGGCTTGCTGGAGAGGCGAGGGTCCGGGACCCTGCTGCTGGACCACATCTCCCACACGAGGCCGGGATATCTGCCCCCGCTGAATGTGAACCCCAACCCCCCGATCCCTGACATCGGCTCCAGCAAAGCTCCCTCCCCACTGGCTGCCGGGCTGAAGCCCCTGGTGCCCCTCACACCCAGCTCGCCCAGACGGGGTGACCTGAGAGCCCACAGGAAGCTCCTCCGCAGACACTCCATGCAGGCGGAGCAGATGCGGCACCTCTCCGACTTTGAGGAGGTTGTGGCCCAGTAGCTGCGTCACCATTTTCTTCCCAAATCCATGCTGTCCCTGCAGAAATGGAACAGTCCCACATGGGACTGGCTCCGGGGACACACTGGTGGCTGCAGGGGTCAGACCCGAGCCCAGGGGCTGAATCAGGAACGACCACCTGGGAGGCCAAACTCAGACCGTTTGAGATCACCAGGCTCCATGCCAAGCATCCCGTCTGCAGTTCCCTTATTCCTCACTAGTTAAAATCCACTTTTCATCCATCCCGCTCGTTCAGACACCAAATTCCCCCCGGAGCCCACAGCAGTAATCTTTGGGGCCGAACGTTCATGAAGTGCCTTCCAGGAGGGGAAGGGGCTCAGTGGTGCGGAGGCTGGAGAAGCGGGAACACTTCCCCCGGCAACGGACCGTGTTGGTGCCCCTGCGGAGCGGGAGAGGGAGACAATCCTCCACCTCCGAGATTCCCGAGAGCTTCGGAGCTCCAGCAGCTGAGCTCACCCGGCACCGCCCTTCTGGACCGGGATGGTCTCGTCTCTGAAGCGCCTGAGGTTCAGGGGGTTCCTTCCCCACCCCTCCGAATAGCTCTAAGCGCTGAATTCCCGGGCAGGATTCAGGTCCCAGCCTGGCTGAATGGGAATCCTCTGCCGGCGGCGGGGGAGCCGGGATGCCAAGTAACCGAGGATGGCACGGGCTGACCTAAGGGGTTCATCTACCGGGAAAGTCGCAGGCACCGCGCCACAGCCAGGACCCCGCTCTGCTGCCCACCCTGCGCAGGGAGCGCTCCTCACCCCACGCCTCATTCCACGCTCCGTGTGCCGTGGGCCGGCCGTGTGTTGTGGTTGCCGACAGATTCCATGATTCCATTAATGAATTTATTTACAGGAGTCCGTGTGTGTAGTGGTGCAGGGGCAGGTGCCGGGGTAACGCCGTGTCCCTGCGGGGACTTTTTCATGATCGCTGCGTTAATAAAGCCTCGCCGTTGGATGGAGAGACTCATGGCGCAGGCATCCATCACCAGCCGGCTCGGGGGGTCCCCGGGAGTGCCGAGGGGATCCCCGGGGGATTCCCGGAGTGGTCGGCACAGAGACACCGGGTGGTTCCCAGCGTGCCGGGGATGCCTGGGGTGGTCCGGGGGTACCGGTGGGTGCCCGCCCCGGTGCCGGAGGTGCCGCCCCCGCCCCGCCCCGCCCGCAGCGGAAGCGCCACGTCAGGGGGGCGGGTCTCGGTGGTGCTGCCGGTGGCGGTGCGGTACCGGTAGCTGTGCCGTGCCGGTGGCGGTGCGGTGCCGGTGGCGGTGCGGTGCCGGTAGCTGTGCGGTACCGGTGTGGTGCCGGTGCCGGTGCCGGTGGCGGTGCGGTACCGGTGCGTATCGCGGTGCCCGTGCGTGTCGCGATGCCGGGCGCGGTGCGTGTCGCGGTGCGTGTCGCGGTGCGGGCACTGTGCCTGGCCGCGCTCCTGGGCGCTCTGGGGGCCGGCGGGACGGAGCTGACGCTGGAACTGCCCGACAGCGACCGGCGCTGCTTCCACCAGGAGCTGGAGAGCGGCATCAAGTTCACCCTCGACTACCAGGTACTGCCCTGACTGTGCCCTGCTGATACCCCCTTGCCATGTACGTGCCCTTACCTGCTTGCAGCCCTGCATGCACCCTGCCTGCAGCCCCTGCCCACGCCCCTGCCAGCAACTCCCTGCCCATCTCTGCCTGCACCCCCCTTGTGCCCCATCCCAGTGCCCCTGCCTTTGTCTTGTCGATGCCGATGCCCCTGCCTGTGCCCCCTTGCCCGTGCCTCCCTGCCCACACCCCTGCCCATGTGTGTGCCTATTGCCCCTGTCCATACCCCTGCCCCGAGCCCTGCAGAGCCTCATGCAGGACTGCAGTTCCCCCCTCCCATGTGTATCCCAGTTCCCCTCATGCTGTGCCAGGAGCTGTTCTCAGCCCCAGCCCTGAGACCAGCAGTGTCCACCTGGGAGCCAGGGCTGGGATGTGCCTACAGCAGCCATGGGAGCCCCTGACCCTGGCCCTGGGAGCTGTCCCTGTGTTCAGCCACCCTACCTGAGCTGCTGGCACCGGGGGGCACAGCTTCCCCAAGGCTCCCCTGGCCTGGGCCCCATCCCATGGGCATGGTGCCCGCTGGCCTCTCAAACAGCTATGAGGCCGGGCAGGGGCGGGGGCCCTCGCCACGTCACAGGGCAGGTGCCACCTGTATCTCCCCGTGCAGGTGATCAGTGGGGGACACTATGACGTAGACTGCTATGTGGAGGACCCCAATGGCAAGACCATCTACCAGGAGACCAAGAAGCAGTATGACAGCTTCCCACACCGCACCGAGGTTAAGGGTGTCTACACCTTCTGCTTCAGCAATGAGTTTTCCACCTTCTCACACAAAATCGTCTACTTCGACTTCCAGGTGGGCGATGAGCCGCCCATCCTACCCGACATGAACAACCGCGTCACTGCCCTGACACAGGTAGGTCTCGGGAGGGAGGGAGGGACGGAGAAAGGTCCTGCTGCAGCCCTCAAATGGCCTCACAGAACGGCGGTTGGAGGCTCATCCCCCTCCCCCTCCACCAGATGCAGAAGTGCCAACTGTCAGCCAAGAACCCCACCACATCCTCTGCCTGGGACAGGGGTGCTCTGCTGGCTCTGGGCTCTCCCAGCTGCAGCACTCAGTGTCCCTCCTGCAAGAGGGAATTGCATCAGCCATTCCATCCCTGGGTGTGAGCCCTTGGGCTGGGCACCCTGGTGCCTCAGCAGGGCTCTCAGCTCTGCCCCAGTGCAGAACTGCTCTGGGTGAGGTCCAGTGGGGAACTGACGCCACGGGCACTGCTGTCCTGCTCCTGGGGCTCTGTCCTGCTCCCTCAGCCGTGCCGTGTCAGGAGCGACAGGGCACCTTTGTCCTTGTCCCCCAGATGGAATCCGCCTGCGTCACCATCCACGAGATGCTGAACTCAGTGATCGACTCACAGACCCATTACCGGCTGCGGGAGGCACAGGACCGGAGCAGAGCCGAGGAGCTCAATGGCCGTGTCTCATACTGGTCAGTGGGGGAAACCATCATCCTCTTCATGGTCAGCATCGGACAGGTGATGCTGCTCAAGAGCTTCTTCACTGAGAAGAGACCTGGCAGTGGTGGGACCAGCACCTAGAGCTGATGTGTCTGTGCCTGAGCAGAGCGGGGAGCGGGATGGCAGCGGCCCTGGGGTCGCGCTTTCCCTGCAGTCTGTGCTGGAGGCGGGAGCAGGGGGTGACGCTGCTGAGCCGGGGGGACAGGGTGGGCGTGGACACTCAAGTACAAACATCCTCCTGCATTGCCTTCCACTCCCCACTGCCCACCTTGCTGCCCTGTCCCCTCGCCTGGCCACCCTGTCCTCGCTCTCTGGCTCTGCTGAGAAGCAGGTGGGTGCCTTGGACCAGCATCAGCACTGACACTGGGGGACCCTCGGAGCCCGACATGACTGCAGTGGCCACGAGCTGCCCCTTGGAGCCCTGCCTGGCCAGCGAGGGGATGGGGCAGCTCCGGCCCACCTGGTGCCCACCTGGTGCCACCAGCCCAAGGAGAGCTGCCCAAGGGCTGGGAGTCTCTGTCTGCACCCCGATTGTCCCAGGGTGGATAGCGTACTCCCAGCAGCAGAGCCACAGCAGCAGCAGCATCCCAAGAGGGGAGATTTTTTGCTGGGTGGTCCTGTGGCTCTACCAGCCCCTCCCCTCGAAGCATTTCTCAGGCCAACAGTGTTTGGTTTGCCCCTACCAGATGGTATTTACATACTCACATGACTCCATACCTGAGACTCAGGCCCCCGCCCACACCCTGCAGATATGTACCAAGGAAACCCCATCCCTGCCCCAGCAGCATTGGGTACCCCCATACCCTTGGAACTGCAGCCCCCTATTCCCTGGAGCCCCACAAAATGGACACCCCCAGGAGAGCCCTGGGGTGAGCCCCCTGTGCAAGGACGCTGGTCTGTGCAAGACCCTTGGTGGCCTCCAGCCCTCGAGCAGGTGTGAGATCCCTCCCCAGAGCTGGAGCAACTCCACTGGCCTTTGCCACTTCCAAATAAATCCCTGCAAGCATGGCTAGCGCTTCTGTTACTGGGCACTGCTCCTGCCTGCCTTCCTGCTTGCCCTGCTGCCTGCCCCCTGCCTGCACCAGCCAAGCCTGCTCCTGGCCCGGGAGCAGAAGCTGGAGAAATCCCTCGGCAGGAGCAGCCCCACAAGCACTGCCCCAGCGTGAAGCCACCCTGTCAGTGGTTTGGAATCGGTGTCCCACTGGGCAGTGGGGACCAAGGGCCTGAGGGAGCCCAGTACCCCACTGCAATGGAGCAGGGACCCCCAGGCAGAGCTCAGCTCTGTGGTCCCTTCCTCAACACCAGGGGGATGCCAGGGCAGTTTCCATGGTCTGTCCCTCACCCAGGCATCACTCCTGGTGCCATGGGAAGGGCTCAGCTCAGGATGCAGGAAGGAGTAAGGGGCACAGGCACCCACAGCCAGCCCTGCAGGCCTCAGGAGCTGTGCCACCTCCACTGTCAGCGCTGGCCTTGGGGCAGCTGCTGCGGGCAGGAGCATCAGCCCTGTGTGCCTCCCAGCGGCCTTGGGCAGGAGCCAGGAGCTCCTGTTTGGAGCAGAGCCAATGGCAGCAGCACTCTGAGACTGCCACCAGCTCGATGTCACTGGCAAGGACCAGGCCCCCCACCCACCGGCACCAAGCGCCCTACAGGGACGAACAGGGAGGGCAGTCCCCAGGCCAACCTGCAAGTGCCCTTGAATCTGCTCCTTCCTGGGGGCCCTTGAGCCCTCCTTGGTGGAGTCAGGGGCACCAGTGGGACAAGGCTTTGGGGACCCCAGCTCAGCTCCCAGACAAGGAACACAGGAGGGACTCGAGGTGACCATGGGACACTTTATTGCTGTGTGGGGCACAGAGAGGGGAGAGGGAATGGGGGGCACCCCTGCCAGCCTTGAGCCCACAGAGATGCTTTGGGATGCATAAAGGAAGTGGCAGTGACCCCATCCCTGCTGGGCCTGTGCTGGTCTAGCCATCTGCTGCTGGATCCCCCCGCCCTGAGCACCCCAGGGGTTGTGTTGGTCTCACAGGGAGCTGCTGTGGCAGGGGGCATCCCCGGTGGCCCCCCGGGACCCCCGCGCCCCTGGGACTCCCCGCTTGGATGGCAAGGAGGAGGCTGAGCAATGGAAGGAGCCAGTGGCTGGAGAGGGGGGCTGGGCTGGGGGGCTGTGCCTGCAGGGACAGCCCCAGCCTCCCCGGAGGGGGATGGTGAAGAGCCCGTAGGTGATGGGGTCCAGGCACGCGTTGAAGAGGCCAAAGATGAAAAGGATGTGTGTGAGGGCAGATGAGACCCTTTTCTCCACAGCGTGGGGACAGAACCAGTGCCAGAGCCCCAGCAGGTAGTAGGGTGTCCAGCAGAGGATGAAGGAGGAGACGATGACCAGGCTCATCCGCAGCATCCGCAGCCGGGCCCGTGGGATGTTGTTCCTGGAGCACCGCAGTGACGCGTCTCGCGAGGAGACTGGGGGGGCACAGCCTGTGAAGGGGAAATGTGGGTGGGACAGGGACCCCATGAACTGGGAGAGGGTGGGGGCATCCCTACAGAGCCCCAGCCAGTGCTTCCCCGGGCGTGGGGCCACATCCTGTGGTGCCCAGAACTCACAAAGGCCGGAGCCCATCCGGCGGGAGATCTCGAGCAGGATGCGGATGTAGCAGCAGACCATGATGAGCAGCGGCAGCAGGAAGAGGCAGGCAAAGCCCACCATGTTGTAGAGGGTCTCGTGCCACGGCTGGGGGAAGCTGCCACGTGTGGTGCACTGGGTGAAGTTGTGTGGGGGGCGCAGGGTGACTGTGCGGAACAGGAACAGCTGGAGACAAGAGAGGTGGGCTGGGGATGATGGGGGTCTGCACCTCCCAAGGAAGGGAGAGCATCAGAGACCAAGGCAGGGACTCCCAGAGCCTGAGAGACAGACACAATCTGCCTGGTGGGACCCAACATCACCCCTGCGTTGGCTCTGCTCCCAACTGCTGGTGGTCCAGAGGGCACCTCAGGGAGGGGGCAGAGCTGGGGGTCACTGCCACAGCCCCTCTGTTGACACTCCTCCATCCCCACCACACAGAGCTCTCCAACCCCTCTCCATCCCCCTCCCACAGGGTTCTCCAGCCCCTCTCTACCCCCATCCTGCAGGTCACACAGTGGCACTGAGGCGCTGACTCTGGCTGGTGTCACCGGAGCCCCGGGAGGCAGCACAGGGGCCGGGGACGGCGGGGTCAGTACCTGTGGCACGGCCAGCCCCGCGCTGAGGACCCAGGCGACGTGCAGCATGGCGCGGTTGCGGGCGCGGGCGCGGGCGATGGCCAGCGGGCGCAGGATGGCAGCCTGCCGGTCCAGGCTGATGACCACGGTGACGAAGGCGGAGGCGTACATGGCCAGCAGCCGCAGGTACATGAGCAGGCGGCAGGCCAGGTCGCCCGCCCGCCACTGCAGCGTGATGTTCCAGATGGCGTCCAGCGGCATCACCGCCACCGTCACCAGCAGGTCGGCAGCAGCCAGGTGCTGCAGCAGCAGGCGGATGTGGGGGCGCCGGCCGCCCCCCCGGCCCCCCGCCACCCGCAGCACAGCCAGGTTGCAGCCGGCCGAGAGGGCAAAGAGGGTGAAGGTGATGGCCACGCGTGCCTGGGCGGCAGGGGAGAAGGTGGGCAGGCGCAGGGGCTCCTCGCCGTTCTCAGCCGGGGGGCTCCAGGCACAGCCCCGCTCGGAGGGCACGGTGCCGGGGGGCTCTGCGCTGGCGTTTCCCACTGTGGCATCTGGGTCTGCATGGCCCCTTCCTGCCACAACAGCAAAGGGGCAGTGGCAGCCCTGAGGTGGGAGCTCCAAGGGACAGGCCACACTCAGCACTGGGGGTCCCGTCCCCCAGAGCCCCTGGACAAAGGGCCACAGTTCCAACACCACATTCCTGAGCCCAGCTCCATGTGTTCCGTCCATAGCTGCTCACTGCATCCTACTGCTCCTCCAGAGGCCTCCCCACATCTCCAGGGTACAGGGGGTCCCTGGCACCAAGCAAGGCAGGGGGAGGCAGCCACAGCTGACCCCAGCACACTACCCACCCCGGGCCATTCCTGCTGTCCCCATCCCCTGCCCAGAGTACAGTCCTGCCTAGGATAAAGACCCCCGGCCCCCATGCTGACCCGTGGGGGACCAGACACGCCATTCTCCCCACCTCACCTCCATCTGGGGTGTCCTGTCCAGCATACCCCAGCCAGGCCATGGTAGGACCAGTGCTCATGTGCTGCCAGGGCTCTGCACTGAAGGCTCCCACATCTGCCCTGGGGCCCGAGGCGGAACGGGCTGAGGACCAGAGCGGGTACTGGTGCAAGTACTGCCAAGCACTGGCGCCTGCAGCTACTGCTGCCGTGAGGTGGGTGCCCTTGGCTGCTCAGAATGGTCCTTGACGTAGCCGGGAGCCTGGAACAGCACGGTCCTTCCCTGCCGCCCACAGTGCACAGATGTGTAAGTGTGCACGGTGCTCACACACAGGGACGGACAGCAGGACCTGCCCCACATCTGTGGGATGGAGACCCCCAGCCCAAGGGGGAACCTGCTCCAGACCCCAGTCCGAGGGGTGCTGCCTGTGCCCCCCAGGTCTGGCACTGCTGCTGCCAGGACCAGGCATTGGGTTGCACAGGGGCTCCTCGTGTTGAGGTAAAGCATTTGGGGGTGACCCAGAGGCCCAGACATCCACAGGTCCCTCCTCCCAGCCCTGCCACTGCCAGCTGCTCCCTCCAGCTGTGCCATCACCATGGCTGGAGTGTGTCCCAAGGTCCCTTCAGCCCTGGTTGGAGTGCATTGTGGTGGGGAGGGGGGGGGGATATGCAGCCTGGGAGAGGGTGGGGGGCCTGCTTTGCACCTCAAAGGTTTGCCCCCACATCCCCCTCCCCTCGGCAGAGGCATTTAACTTCATTATTGAGTCCTTTCACACTCCGTGGGGCTCATTAATACCCCGTCCCCCACCCCAGACCCTGGTGTGGGGAGAGCCCCCAACACATTAGCACCCGGCTGCTAGGTCCCACCACCGTCCTGCTAATGGGGATCCCAGACCTTGGGTAGCCATCAAGGGGCTGGGGACAGAGGGGCCCTGTTGCAGGCCCCCACATTCCCCTCCCAGTGGGGTCTCCAGCCCATGGGCTCAGGCTCAACCTCACACCACGCTGGACCCCAAATCCCCCCATTTCATGCTGCAATGGAGGGCTTCCAAAGGCCCAGAACCACTAGGTGGGAGGGCTGGATCTGGAGGGTGTTGGGCACCCTCACTCCTCCCTGGCCAGGCGTCAGACCCCAGGGCAGGGTGGGTCTGTCTTGAAAGCCCCCCCTCAATTGCTCTCCCAGATGGTGCCTGGCTGCCCTACAGCCCCCAGCCCTGCAGCCCAGCAAGGGCACCCTGGGCACACTAAACCCCATCCCGTGCCAGCTCCAGGGAACATCCACACGGACACACAGGTAGGGCACAAAGGTTTATTCACTTCCAGCCGTGGCCGCCCGGCGCATCCAGCACAGCTCTGGGCTCCAGTGCGGGCAGCTCGACCCGCAGCTGTCTGAGGGCTCACAGGTGCCCTCCAAGCAGCCGGGATCTGGATGGGCCCCGTGGGGCAGCGGGTGCTCCATCCTCAGGGGTGTGTCCAGGTCAGTGTCGGGGCTGCGGCGGGAGCAGAGCCTCCAGCAGTGAGAGCAGGTCTGCAGAGAGGTCCTGGGGAGCAGACGGGGAGAGGGTGAAGCGCCGGACAGGGGGCCAGGCAGGGCTAGAGATGTGGGGATGACAGCCCACCCCCTGGAAGGCCTCCCTGTCAGGGACAAGTAGGAGCACGACCTCCAGTCTGTCTCAGCTAATGGGATCCCACAAACAGGAGAGAGGGAAGCACCAGGAAGGATGGGACAGGCTGGGGGACCCACTTAATCCGCCACAGGGAGCAGGAGTCACCTCTCTGTTCCCTACCCCACACAAGGCTGTTGTTAACCCCAAAACCAGCTCCTGCACTGCCTCACACCAAGAGGAACCTGAGGCCACCCCAAGGGGTGTTGATCTCTGCCATGAACCAGCCCCATTCCCAGAGTCACCCCAACCCCTGCCAGCACATACCTGGGTGACTGTCCCTGCTCCCATGAACTCCGGCAGCACCAGCCCCGCATCCAGGAGTGGATCCCCAGGTAGATCCGGGGGCGCCTCAGCCCCTGCGCAGTGGGGAGGGGTCAGCCAGGGGGACTTGGTGGAGGCGACAGCCCTGTGCAACTCCAGAGAGGTCTCCACTGCAGGGATGTAGGGGGGCGACCCCCAGGTATCCATTGTGATGTGAGAGACCCCGAGCACCTCTGGGGGAGTCACTGTTGCAGGGGTGTAGGGAGGCGACCCCCAGGTCTCCATCCCTATGCTGGGACCCTCAAATACCTCTGGGAGGGTTCCTGTCACAGGGATATAGGGGGGTGACCCCCAGGTCTCTAACCCTGTATCCGAACCCCCAAACACCTCTGGGGGAGTCCCCGCAGCAGAGCCAAAAGGGGGCGACCCCCAAGGCTCTGTCCCCGTGCCGGGAGCCCCGCACAGCTCCGGCGGGGGGCCCGCCACGCGAGGTGACACCCAGCCCACAGTGCCGGGGGATGAAACATCACGGGGGGCCGTGTCCTGGCAGCACCCCAGGCCCCGGGGGCAGAGGGGGCAGTGTCGGGGGACCGGCGCCCCCCGGCCGAGTCCCAGCAGGGCGGAGAGGTGGGCGATGTAGCGGGTGGCGAGGCGCAGGGTCTCGATCTTGGTGAGGGTCTGCCCGGCGGGCGCCAGCGCGGGCGGCAGGTAGTGCCGCAGCCGCAGCAGGGCCTGCGCCAGCCGCCGCATCCGCAGCTTCTCCCGCTCGCTGGCGCTCTGCCGCGGGACCCCGGGGCCCCCCCCGCCCCGCGCCCCCTTCCTGCCCCGGGGGCGGAGGGCGGCGTGCCCGCGGCAGGGTCCCCGGGCGGCAGCGGGGGACGCGAGGCCGCAGGAGTCGGGCGATGCTGCGGGCGAGCTGCTGCTGTAGCCCGGGGTGTCCGGGGGTCCGCGGCAGCCCCAGTCCTGCAGCGGGGCCGCAGCGGGCAGTGCGTGGCGAGGCGCTGCGGAGTGGGCCATGGCGGGGCCGGGGCAGGGAGCCGTGTGCCGGGAGCTCCCGGCTGCCCCGGCTTTATGCCGGGCCAGAGGTGTGAAGTGTCACCTTCGTGGCTGCAGCACTTCAAAGGCCGGGGGACGGGTGGGGGAGTGGGCAGGGGGCCGAGGGACGCGGCTGTGAACGCGGGGTGACAGATTTCACCCCAGAGGTGCGAGGCTGCTCTGTGCTGCCCACCCTCGGCACCCCGTACCCCCAGCGCTGGGCTGGGGATGGGGCTGGGACCCACATGGGTCCCGCAGTCCTGTCCTGCACAGGGGCTGCCGCGGGGCTGCAGCAGGGTGGCAGTGGGTCTGCTGGGAGTGGCTGCAGTGGGGCAGCAGCAGGATCTGCAGTGGGGGTGCAGTGGGGTGTTCTGGGGCTCTGCTGTGGGGCTCTGCTGGGACTGCAATGGAGTTTTCAGTGGCTCTGCAGTGGGGTGTCCCTATGTCCCCCCACAGCATGACCCCAGCCGGGCATCCCTGCTGTCCCGGTGGCTTTGTGGGACTCCCCTACACCCGGCTTGGGGGTCCTGGTCCACCACCGCCCCCATCAGCCAGGACCCCGCGGGCCTGCCCGGTGATGGCAGTGGCGGGGCAGCGAGTGCCGAGGGCCGGGGCTGGGAGGGGCCCCCCCGCCGCGTTCCCAGGCCCCACAGGTGTTAGGGCCGGCGGGTGAGAAGGTTTCCTGGGAAACGGCCACACCGAGGGACGGAAAATCCATCAGAGGGCTAGGGACAGCGGCACGGCACGGGACCCCAGACTGGGTGTGCACTGCCTGGGGGTACAGCTAGGGGCACAGGACCCCACAGCTCAGGGTTTCGGAGGGGACAGGAGACACCCACCCCCCAAAACGGGGGGACACATCTGAGAAGTGCCCAGCGCTGCCCCAATACGGTCTGAGACAGTCCGTGTCGACCCCATTCAACACCCGTCCCGGGGTGGAGGTACAGCGGGGGTCCGGAGCAGCCTGACCCTGGAGCGTGGAAGGGGCTCTGGAGGAGCTCTGCACCCCACAGCCCAGCCTTGGCACGGCCCCTTCACGCTACCCGGCCTCGCTTTCCCCCGCGCCCCCCCCCACCAGGCTCCCTCCTGGGTCTCATTATCTGATGAGCTCCCAGATAATGAGTTCTGCACCCGCCGCAGCCGCTTCCCACCTCCCTGTTTGGACAAGTGCTGGAGTGCGGCTGGGCCAGGGCAGCGTCGGCCGCGGGGTCAGAGCCCCCGAGGGACACCCCGCAGTCCCTTGCTCTGTGGGGCAGGTGGGGCCCCCACATCCCTCCAGTCCCTATCAATGGAGCAAGGCTATCGGGGCAACGTGGCGAGGGCACCAGGACTGAGCTCGGCCAGTGCCCAGCTTGGACTGAACCCCCAGGAGCCCCCAGCCTCCCTGCTGAGGGATCCCCTGCCCTTCTGGGACCCTCCCAGGGCATGTCACTGCCCACCTGGGACCCTCCATCCCTGCTCCAACACCTCCCAGGTCAGACACTTGTGTGGCTCCTGGTGGCCACACTTGTCCCTCCACCTGGGATGGGGACACCTGGCACTGACAGTGCCCAGGGCTGTGGCTGGCACAGGGGTCAGTGCTGCAAAGCACGGAGCAAATAGTTCCCTCTCCCTCACTGCGCTCCCCCAGCCCACCTGCATGGGGGGGGCACTGCTGCCAGCACCCTCAAGAGCTTGGCACCCCTAGCAGTGCCCCCCACTGCTTTGGGGACCCCGACCCGGAGCAGCACAGGGAACCCCACCTCCAAGCAGGGGGCACGGCCCTGTGGGTCCCCAGATGCCTCAGCTTCTCTGGAGATGTCTGGGGCTGCATCCCATGGGACTGGGGAGACAGAAGCAGAAGGGCAGAGCAGGGATGTCTCTGGGAAGGGAGAACCCCGGCCTCTTTGCCCAAACGCCCTGCACTCCCTACACCCCCTGCCCCTTCAGGCCCTCCATCTAAGCCAGAGCCCACCCAGTACCGCCAGGGCTGGGAGCTGGGCAAAGGACAGGGAGCTGTGGGGACCCTGCTGTGTGCCAGGGCTGGCAGCTTGGGGTCCCAGCACTGGAAGGTCAAGTCCCAGATACCCGCTGTGGCCAGCGGGGTGACGTGGTGCGGGGTGACGTGGTGCAGGGATGCAGTGCAGTGCAGTGCGCGGCTGGCGGCACGTTAGCATCTCTCACGGCCGTGTGAATGGGTCCACACACACTTCCCAGCGCCGGCAGCGCCAATTAAGGACCAAAGGAGTCAGATCTGACACTTCTGCAAATGGGCCCGGCATTCCCAGGCTCCTGCCGCGGCCCGCCCGGCGCGGGGAGTTGGGGGGCTCGACACCTCCTCGTGGGCACAGAGGCATGGTCCCTATACCCGACCCAAATAAGGCCGGGGGTACCAGCACTACCTGCCACCCACGCTGGCACCCGCCAGGCAGACCCTCACCAAGATCAAGATGGAGCCCTGGGGGTCGCCCCCATTTGGCTGTGCTGCAGGGATCCCCCTAGAGTCGCAGAGGACCCCCAGCTACATCACAGGGTCCTGGTCATCACCGGTGTAGAGCCTTGGAGCAGTGAACCCCCTGGAGCCTCCTCTGAGACGTGCCACAGCCACAGAGACCGGGATGGCTTCCCAAGACAAGACTGATGGATACGGGGCACCCCAGGACCCCTACACCTGGCTCCCAGCTGCCTGCACACCAGCAGGTACCCACAGCCCCTTCCCCAGCCCAGCCCCTGCTACTGCAGCCCCGGGCTGGGGTGGGGGACAGTCCTCATGGGGTGCGAGGCGGGGGCCATGTGGTATCCCACAGCCACTCACCTCACACAGCTCTTCCCACACAGCTCAGCAGCCCCTCAGCCCCAGACAGGCTCATTTCCCCAGCTGCCACCCCCCAACCCTTCTCCTGCCCAACTGCACCCCAGGACAGCACAACTGACCAGGTACCCCTGGACAGAAACCACACAGGGATGGAAATGGGACAGTGGCTCGGCCATGGGTCGGTGGCACAGCCGTGCCACAGAGCTGTGCAGGACAGGACAGACACCAAGGTCCTCATTAGAGTTGCCATGCACCACTGCACCCCAACCCGTTACTGCTGCACCCACTGCCTGCACCCCAGCACGGGCAGGGTTGGGGGCACCCCTCAGCCTGGCACCCCACACACAGCCAGGTGCTCCCCCAGGCCAGCAGTTCAGTGCCCCCTCCCAGGCCACTCCCAGTCTGGATGTCTCCCAGGGCTGAAGTAGCAGAGGGACCCACCACCCGAGGTGTCTCCAGCCCCCCTGAGCTCCCAGCCCCCTGGGGGTCCTGTCCCTTCCCTGTGCCCAAAGAAAGCTCTGTCCTTTGGGGTCTGGGGTAGCCCCCAGGGGATAGTCCCTCCTGACTGTCACAGCCACTCTTGTGTCCCCTGCCCTGGCGCCACAGCACCTGCCCAGAGCAGGGGGCAGGCAGAGGGGTCCCGGCGCCAGCACGGAGGAGTGGACATGCAGCCCCCCGAGCGGGGCCCAGCAGGAGAGCTCACACACAACCGTCAGACGGGGGGCCTGGGGGCTGGCGTCAGCAAAGCCCCCAGAGCCACTTAGCACCAGGCTCCTAATGGCCCGGGGGGCTTATGGCCTCAGCCCCTGCCCTGTATCTGCCGCAGGGTCCCTGGCACTTCCTGCCCAGCCCCTCCAAGTCCCTGCAGCACAGCCCCCAGCACCCAGCCCAAGAAACTGGACAAGCCTTTTATTTACACACTCTCATGGCTGCACCAGCACGACATCCCTCCCACTGTGAGTCCTCCATGACCCTACTGCCCATCAGCCAGGCGTCAGGCCCCTCACTGGCAGTGGGGGACTGGGGGCACAGGGGGCTCGGGGCCACGGTGAAGGGAGGTGGGAGTGGGCGAGGGTCTGTCCCGGTGGCCGGGGAAAGGCAGGCACCGTTATCTGATCTCGCCCTCGAACCAGCTCAGCACTGTCGCCCGGTTCTCCTTCACCCAGTCGATGTTGGCGCGGGTCCGCTCCAGCGCCTGCTCCAGCGCCCGCGTCCCCGACCCAAATCCGATGTCCTGGTTGTCTTCCTTGAACTGCTCCAGCTGCCGGACAGAGACAGGGCTGGAGCAGGGTGGGGGCAGGCCTGGCAGCCCCTGGCAGCCCCCAGCAGCCCCCAGCACCACCCCAACACCACCCCACCAGGAGCACCCCAATAGCCTGTGACAACCCCTGTGAGCACCCCTGTGAGCACCCCAGCAGCCCCCAACACCATTCAACATCATCCTGAGAGCCCCAGTAGCACCCTGACAGCGCTTGGGAGGCCCCCAGCACCACCTCAGCAGCCTCCAGGAGCACTTCAACAGCCCCCAGCACTCCATGTCAGCACCCAACAGCCTCCAGAAGCACTTCAACAACCCTTGGGAGCCCCCAGCACCACCCCAGCAGCCTTCCAGCAGCACCATGGTGGGGACAGAAGCTGCCTGGAGCCTGGGCACATGAGGGACAGGAACCCCCCTCTCTGCTGTGGCTTGGGGTCCCCATGCCAAGGGTCCCCCCGTCAGGGTCCAGCCTCACCTGCTGCAGCTCAAACTCGGAGGAGAAACGCTGGGTCACAGATAAAATCAGGCGGGAGAAGGAGAAGGAGCCGCCCCCATACCTGGGAAAGCAGAGAGGTGCTGAGTCAGGGGTCCTGCTGAGCCACAGCGGAGAGGACAGAGGAAGGAACAGTGCCACCCCCGAGGGGTGTGGGCACACAGGGATGCCCCCAGCCCCCTGAAGTTCTCACTGGCTGAAGAGAGTCTTCCAGTTGCCACGGATGAAGTCCCAGGCCAGGGGCTGCCCTACCACATTGCTGGCAATGCTGTTGATGGTGGAGGTGGCATCCTGCTTTCTGATCTTTGTGGAGTCAAGGGCGTACTCCAGGTACCTGGGAGGACACAGTATTGGGTGAGGGGCTGGCAGGGGCAGCAGGCATGATGTGGGGTGAGGGGCTGGTGGGGGCACCACCATGACGTGCAGAGGACCCTGCACCCACCGGCTAAGGATCCAGGAGTGGGGGCTGCAGGCGAGGGCTGTGCGGAGCTTGTCAGCCTCAGACACAACGGTGGCCTCCTCGAACCTTTTCCAGAGGAAATCCCACGCCTCCTCCCCGCCCGTGGCCACCATGCTGCAGTAGATGGCTGAGCGCAGGTTCGGGGGAACTCTGTTGGAGTGAGAGCCGTCAGTGCTGGGACCCTCCCATGCCCAGCCCAGCCACACACACAGTGCCGAGGCTCGCTGGGGACTCACGGGTTGTTGCTGACGTTTTGCATCCACTTGCTCAGGTATTGGGTGGCCAGCTCCTGGCACTCGGTGATGCCGTACGAGCAGGCGGTGCTGATGGCATTGACCTCATTGTATCTGGGGAGAGAGGGGCCATGAGGGCTGGAGTCCAGCATGGGGCACCCACCGGCTGGCACGGCTGTGGGTGGGGCCGTGCCCTCTCCCCAGTGTAGTCGGGGAGACCCTGGGGATCCAGCCCAGCCCTGGGGCCACAGCACTCACTGGTCCATCAGGTCAGTTGGGATTGTGGCCCAGTTGCCAGTGATGTTCTTGTAGTGATTGAAGAGAGGAGTCACCTGCATCTGAATGTATTTCTGGGAGGCAGGAGCAAGTCAGAACCCGGTGGCACTGGCAGCAGCCCCCACCCTGCTGCAGGGGCAGCCCCGGCCCCTCACCCCTGGCACGTGGGGTGGCACCACTCACCGTCATGGCCCCAAAGACCTCACTGCGGTCGAACATCAGCTGGAAGTACTGGAGGTTGTTGAGCGCTGCCTCCCAGGGCATGTACTCTGTCTCCCGGCTCAGGAACCGCGTCGTGTTCAGGGCCAAGGTCACATTGACGTACTTGGCCCTGTTGGGGTGAGGGCAGGGTCAGCTCCCTGGTCCCACCACCACTGCCCACCTCGGGGTGCCCACCCCGCCTGGCCTCTCGCCCTTGTGGCACCCAGAGCATCCAGCACAGCTCACCGGGCCAGGTTAAAGGCATCATCGATGATCTGGGCACGGTTGATCACAGGGAAGACCTGGAGAAGGACAAAATTGGCATCTCAGGGCAGCCCTGAGCAGGGTGCAGGGTGCATGGGGGGTGTAGGGTGGGGTCCCATGCTGCAGCCCCAGCCGCCCTGCATACCGTGTGGTCAGTGCTGAGCTGGCTGAGGAGCTGGTCCCAGTTCTCCTGGTTGTAGTTGACACGGAAATACCCACTGACATTGAGGTTCAGCAGGAGCCAGTTGGGACTGTCGACCTTGAACATGTTGTTGGTGTCTGGAAGGGAACGGTAAGCTCAGCCCCCACCACCCAGGTGGTTGAGGTACCCCCCGAGGGACCCCAATCTGTGCCAGAGCAGGGGAGGTGGCAACAAAATGGCCATTCACAGCCTGGACACACCGTACCTGTAGCTCTGGTCAGCCAGTACCTGTCATTTGCAATGCCCTCACGTGTCATCCAGGTGATGGGGACGATCCAGGTGTAGCTGTGCCAGGGACAGACAGGTGATGAGACTGGCCCTTACCCCATAACCTCCCAGTCCCCTGTCCCCTGCTGCCAGCCCCTGCTCCACTCACTTGAAGACGGAGGGTCTGTCCACGTGGGAATTGGGGTCCAGAAGGAAGTGGGTCTGGTTGATGGTGCCAGTGCGGGTGTTGGCAGTTACCACAGGGAAGCCCATCTGCAGTGTCCAGCGGTCCATGATGTTGCTGATGGTGTCAGGCAGTGGGACCTTGTTCTTCTCTACCGCCTGAGGGGACAGCAACACCGCTGGTCACTGGGGCCAGGGGCACAGGGCCACAGGGCTCTGCCTGCACTGCACCCCTCACCCAGAACATGGGACCATGTCCCATCAGGCAGCCCCCAGAGCTGGGTCTGGGGGAGAGGCCCGAACACCGGCCCCTTCCTACCTCTTGCAGATGGACCCAGAGGTCAGCGTAGACGGTGTTGTTGTAGGCGAAGGTGTTGAGGTAGGACTGTGAGAGAGCACCGGGAGAGATGAGTGGGCAGGGGCAGGTCTGGGGTGTGGGACACCCCCAGAGTACCCAGGGATGTCCCTAAGATGGGATGCCCACCCTGCACTGGGCTTCCTGCCCCTTGGCACCAGCAGTGTCTCACCTTCAGCCCCTCCTTGAAGACGTCCTCGGTGAGGAAGTCCGAGAGCATACGCAGCACTGACGCTCCCTGCACAGACGGCAAGTCAGAGACCCCAGGGACACCCTGCAGCCCACCCCCCGCCCCAGGGTGCCCCCGTTCCCACCTTGCTGTAGGCGATGCTGTCAAAGACCTCGCTGATCTGGGCTGGGCTGTTGATCTCATCCTCGCGGAAGGAGAGCGGGTGGGAGGTGGCCAGGGCGTCTGTCGCCATCACGTCATGCACCTCATTCAGCACCATCAGGTCTTTCTGCAGGGGAGTGACAGCACCTCCTCAGTCCTGCCTGCACCCCTTGGCACCAGGGCAGTCCCTAGGGAGCCTGCTCCCCCTGCCCACACCCCTGCCCACTGTCCCCAGCACTCACGATGTTCCAGGATTGTTCAGCCGAGTCAGCGCCCAGGTACTCCACGTACGAGGCGAAGCCCTCGTTCAGCCACAAGTCGTTCCACCACCGCAGCGTCACCAGGTTCCCGAACCACTGTGGGGGGCACAGCACCCCATCAGCCACCAGCTGTCAGCCCTGGGGGTGGGCAGGGGGTGGGCAGGGGGCACAGTGGGTACCTGGTGTGCCAGCTCGTGGGCGATGACGGTCACCACCCGCTCCTTGTTGCCGATGGAGGAGTACTCGTCATCGAAGAGCAGCGAGTTCTCCCGGTAGGTCACCAATCCCCAGTTCTCCATCGCGCCTGCATTGAAGTCGGGGAGGCCGACCTGGTCTGGCGACAAAAGGGTCCCATCACTGCCCTGCTGACGAGGTGCAGGACCATCTGCACCCCTCTGCCGCAGGCACCTCAACCCAAGGCCCCGAGTGCCCCGAAGCACCCACCAGACTTCGGGAGCGGGTATGGCGTGCTGTAATGTTCTTCAAAGAAGTTGAGGATGGGGCCGGTGACGTTGAGTGCATAGTTGCCCTGGCCCTCGTCAATGGCTTTGGGGCGGCCCCAGATGCTAATCTGGAGAAGAGAGATGCAGGGCTCAGCAGCAGCCCGGGCTCAGCCCATGTGGGAAGAGGGTGCCCCACACCCCCGCATACCAGTACGTTCCCCGATTTGGACTCCACGTGGCTGAACTGGCTGACGATGAAGGCCAGCAGGTACGTGGACATCCTGGGGGTGGTTTCAAACTCTGTGACATTCCAGCTCTGATCGCCCCTCATCTCCTGCCGGCTGCCTGCAGGGAGCAAAGGGTCACCCTGCAGCCCTGCCAGGCCCCCAGCCCCCCACTGGGATCCCACCACCCCACTCACTCTTGACAGGCATGTTGGAAAGGGCTGTGTAGTTGGAGGGGTGGATCAGTGTCACTGTGAAGTTGGCTTTCATGGCCGGCTCATCGAAGCAGGGGAAGGCTTTGCGTGCGTCGGCCGCCTGCATCTGTGTTGTCGCCACCACATACCTGGAAGCCAACCCTGTCAGTGCCAGGGGTCCCTGCAGAAGCTACACCCCCCAGTTCCCCTGCTCCCATCCCTGCTGGGGCAGCATGGGGATAAGAGGAGCCCCAAAGCCAGTCTGTGCCTTCCCACCCTGTGCCCACCCTGTGCCTGCCCTGTACCATCTATTCCCCTTCCCAATGCCACCCCGGGCCAGCCTTGTGCCCCTCACACTGTCCCCTGCCCTCCACCTACTTGATGCCTGACTCGGTGTACTCGCTGCGGTAGAACCCAGCCAGGTCGTCAGCCAGCTCCCCAGTGAAGCTGCTGGACAGCCGGTACCTCTGGCCCTGCTGCAGGGGAGCGGTGAGCTCCACCACCAGGTACTGGGTGAGGGTCTCCAACCAGGTGCGGGAGATGGAGGGGGCTCTGCCGTCACCCTCTGCCTGCAGCGTGACGTGGAAGGAGCCCTGCATGGTGTAGTTCAGCTTGTTGCTGTGGATGAGGATGAGGTTGGTGGCTTCCACACAGACAAAGACCACACTGCTGTTGCCCTTGAAGATGTACATGTTGTTGTCATCGGGCGTCAGGAAGGGCTGCAGGGACACCTCATAGATCTCTGGCTTCAGCGTGGTTGGCAGCCTCCAGCGGTTCCAGGGTTTGCTGGGGTCGGGGGTGGTGGTGACGGTGGTGCCAGGGCCGGCCGTGCTGTTGGTGTCTGGATGTGGCGTCCCCTTGTTCTTCTCCTGGGCATACACCACTGAGAGCGCGATGATGGTGGCCACGGCCCCCAGGCCCAGCACGATGGCCACGATGCCCACGCTCTTGCTGATGAAGAAGCCGGCCGCCATGGCAGGCAGCAGGAGCAGAGCTGGTGGAGGCAACGCTGGCACAGGCGCGGCTTTTAGCCTCTTGCTCCCATGAGGTTTATTAGTCCAAGTTAATGGGTGAAGGATTAAATGGCCATGGGGCTCAGGGCGGCGGCAGCCCCTGGCATGATCTTTCCACCTGCCCACCCCCCAGCCTGGCAGGAGCACCAACACCCAGCGCTGCTGCAAGCAGGGGCAGAGCTGGTGGCATGGGGGGCGGGGGTCACACCATCGGGGAGCGGGTGTGAGCTGTGGGCCAGGACCCCCAGGGTCCCTCCCTAGCACTGGCCTGGCCCTGCAAAAGCAGCACAGAGTGGGTGGGCACAGCCACATCCCCACCACGATGCAGGGCACAGTGGGTGTCACCTTCAGCGGGCTCAGTGTCACCCCGTTTGCTCTCGAGTGACAGGTTGCAAACTGCTGTTGGGGGGTCCCAGGCTACCCGCTGCCAGCAAGGGGCACAGCTGATAGGCTGCTCCCCCACCAGAGAAAGTGGAGGCCATGGGGATCAGCGCAGAGGTCTGGCAGTGCACAGAGAGCCTGGGAGGAGCCCCCCCTGCCCACAGCCCTCTCAAAGTCCAGGGTCATGAACCTGGCAGCAGCAGGGTCAAACTCCATCCTGGTGAGCCCAGCCCCAGTGGGCACATGCAAGGTTCCCACTCAGGGCAGGGTGGGGATGTGACACGTCCTCTCATACAATGGGAATAGATCCTTTTCCCAAGATCCAGGCGATAGTGACATGGGTAGGTGCTGCCAGGAGCCACAGCTGAGGCAAAGGGCAAACTGGGACAGGGCAAGTGGTGTCCTCAGGGAGCCCTGCCCTGTCCTTTACAACACCCAACTACACCCACAGGGATCACTGTGCTTGGCACAAATCACTCCAGATGCTGCAGCATCCCTGGCATCCCCTGGTTGGCACAGCCAGGCCATCCCCTGGCCCAGTGGCCACCGCTGGCTAGCTCAGCCCGATCCCTGCCCTGGCTTTGGCCAAAGGCTATGGATATGGGGACAGGCCCCCAGGACCAGGGGCTACAGCTGGCTGGGAGGGTGCCAGGCACCCTGCACACGCTCCATCCTGCACTGATGGGCACACTGGCCCTCCCCACAGCCCCTCAGGAATGGCACCCAGGCACCCACTCCCGCTCGCCCCAGCGCTGATCCCTGTCACCTCCAGCCAGACCCCTCCTCAGGCTTCTGCACTGCCCTGCAGTACCTACAGCCACTCCCCCAGTGCCTGCAGGATCCTGCCCCCCCAAAAGCCCCCTCCACAGAGCACACAGCAGTGCACACACGTGTCCCATGTCCCATACACAGCACAGATGTTGGGCATCACCCATATGAGTCCTTTGAGGCTCTGGCCCCACAAGCCCCAAAGCCTGACACACCCCAGAGCCCCCACATCCTCATGCACTCCCCCAGACCCCTCAACCCTCCCCACTGAATACGGCTCCATAAACCCCATGTATGTGAACGCCTCTGCTCGCCCCACACCCCATAGCCCCTGCCGGCCCCCTTGCACCTCCACGGTCCCTTCCCCGACTCGGCCCGTTCCAACCCACCCCCCGGACCCCCCAGCTCGGGGTCTGCCCCCAGCCCCGGGGTCTGCGCGGCGGTAGAACCCCCACTCACCTCCTGCGCTCCGCCGTGGGCAGTGAGGAGCAGCGGGGTCCTGCCCGCCCTGCCCGCACTTCCTGCACCCTGCCTGCACCCCTCCGGTCCCCCTGCCTGCACCCCGCTCTGTCCGTCTCAGCTCCGTGCTTTCAGCTCCAGGAGGAGGAAAGTTTCCTCCAGAGCAGGAACACCGAGCTCTCGCCCCCTCAGCCCCACGGCTGCTGGCCGGCGGGGCGGGGGCACGGCTCGGGGCAGCGGGGTGGGGCACACATGGGCTGGACCAGGCTGAGGAGGCAGCTTCGTGTGGGGAGAAGGTGTCTCCGTCCCCGAGCAGAAGGCGACCCCCGGCACTAAGGGACTCTCACGGCTGCAACACGCCCGGGGCTGCGGGACCCCTGCGACGACCCTCAGGACTCCGGGGGCTGTGGGACCCCCACCGCCCCAGCCCGGAGGCGTTAGCCGGGCGTGCGCGTCCGGTGCCCTTCCTGCGTTGAACCACCCGCACCCATCCAGCCCCTACAGCCCGGAGCTCCCCGGGGTCCTGCTGGGGGTCCTCTCCGTCACACCAGTCCTGGCCAGGACGGTCATCACGGGGGTGGCAAGAAGGGGACAAACCATCACCTGGCAATCACTAAGCGGGCTGTGCCCCCTCCCCACAGCCCCTGCAGCACCCCGGCACCCCGCGAACGGTGTCCCTGCTCGGGATGCCCCCACTCAGCTCCCCGGCCCGCCCCCCTGTACTCCAGCCACACCTGGCAGCCCCTGCCCTGGCAGCAGGGGTTCAGCAACGCTCCCTGTGGACAGGCACGGGGCTGTGCTCGGGGTGCAGCACTCCCAGGTGCTGGAGAGGAGGCCTGAATTTGGGAACATGCTGTGGCAGGCAAACCCCGTCTGAGCCCAGCAAAGCCCGGCACCCCTGAGTGTCACAGCACAGCCCGACGGGGGCGGACAGTGGGCTTGGGGCCGGGAGTCATCCCCAGGATCCAGCCCCATCTCCCATCTCCGGACCACGCAGGCAGCTCTGAGAGGGAGCGCTGAGACCCCGGGCAGGCCCTGCCCTGCACACGCTGCGGCCCCCCAGCTCGCTCCGGGGTGAGGGAGGGGTCCGGTAACCCCCTGCAGCCCCTCGGAGCACGGGGTCGCCGCCAGCCCCGGGCTCTCACAGCTCCCGCACGAGCCACCGCCACCGAGGTCGGGGCGGCAGAGGGGCTCCCCCAGCACGGTCCCGGTCTCCAGCCTCCTGCAGAGCCGCGGGGCTGAGACACCGGCCAGACCGGGACTGGGCAAGAAGCCGCTACCGGAGCCGTGGAGGAAGCACGTGTGGCCGGACACATCCCCCACCGGCAGTGGGGTTCTGCAGTGCGGGACCAGACCCACGGCAGCCGCCCCCTGGCCCACCGTGCCCTCCGGCCTGGCACAGAGTGGGATACCAGCACCTCGCCCCGGGGCAAGCCAGAGCTTTCCCCTCCAACCATCCCAGTGCTGCGAGACCCTGAGTCCCAGACCCAGGACATGGTCCACACGCCACTCACCTGCACCCTTCACTGCCTGTCCTGGCAGGAGGAGGAGGAGGAGGAAGAGGAGAAGGAGGAGGGCCAGCAGAGAAGACTCAGCAGGTTGCCCAGCTCCTTGACCTCCAGGAGCACTGGTGTGGCTGGTGGCCAGCCGGGGAGGGGTTAAGCTGCAGGGAGGGGAAACAACAGGAAAATTCCTTCCAGGCAGAGTCACGGTTTCCCTGCCAGGGGAAGTGGATGCAGAGCCCAGAGCACAGCTGGGGAGCAGAGGAAGGGCCCTCAGCCAGCCTCGGGGGCTGGTGGCCAGATGGAGCTGCAGTGGAGCCAGGGGCGTGGGGCATGCAGCTGGAGGAGCCTGGAGGTCACTGTGGCCCCCAGGAGCAGACATGCTCACCCCTGGCCTCAGGGGACCCCAGTCCCACAGCCCCCCACATACCCACCAAGCCACCAGGGCTCATGGCTGCTCTGCCCAGATGTTCTGCAGCAGGGACAGGGCAGGAACACTGGCAGGGGGTGACATGCCACAAACGTCCAAAGCCAGGGATGTCAATGTCACTGTCACAGCCCAAACAGGGCCATCACCCTCCCTCCACCTGCTCCAGAAGCGGAGACTGCAGCCAGAGACCCTGCCCGAAGCCCCCCACCCTCCCCTGGGATGTTCTGGGCCCCCTTTTCCACCTCATAGGCTTCTCCCAGCCAAAAGCCCCCCAGGGCTGCAGCTGCCCAGAGCCCCCTGGCCTACTCCTGGCATTCCCCCTGGGGCCTGGGCAACAGCACCCACAGCAGACACAGACACAGGTTCAAGGGCAGTTTATTGAGACACAGGAACACACTCAAGCAGCTCCTGCCTGGCCTGACCCTGTGAGCTGCCACCTGCTCATCCCTCAGCTCACTCAGCTCCCATCCCTCTCGCTGCCATGTCCCCACTCTCGCTGTCCCCAGGGCTTGCAGCAGCTCCCAGGAGTGGCCCCCACCCAGCTGGGGCCCGTCCCAGTGAGCAGGACCAGGGCAGGGGACAGCCGTGGCCAGGAGGATAGAGGAGACAACCTGCAGCTCCTGAAGAAGCTGTCACTACAGGCATGCATTTACCACTGGGGACCCCAAGAATCCTGGGAGAGGCAGGAACCGGCTCTTCCCCACAGCGAGGAGAGGTTGCACTTCCGTGGGGAGAGAGGGGAAGAAAGGGCACCCTCCTTGCTGAGGGACCAGAGAGCAGAACTGAGCCCAGGTCCAGGGGGAGAGACCTTCCATGCCATTCTCCGAGCCCTGCCACTGCTCCCTGCCCTCGGCCAGCCCAGGCATCCTGGCAAAACTGGCCCCTGGGCACCACACGGGCAGTGCCCTGAGAGGAGCCAGGGACCCCAGCTCTGCTCGGCCCCTGCCGTGGGCCGCTCACATGAACTGCGACAGGTTGGGCACTTTGATGTTGATGTCCCCGATGTTGATGTTGCGGGGGATCTCGGGCAGGTTGATGTTCTTCACGGCTGACACAGCACGGGAAGGAGCCGCCGAGAGGCCTCCCTGGGGACAGAGAGACTGTGATCACTGGCCCCTGCCCCACAGCACCCCGGCAGCTGCAGCTTACCAGTGACAATGCAAACAGGGCAATAAACCTTTTATTGCCTCAGGTCATTAACCTTATGGGAAAAGCCACTTCCATGCTTGGGCAGCTCCTCCTGCTCCTGAACAGCATCACTGCTGATGTCCCCAGCCCCACCCCGAGGGCTCGGGCAGGCAGAGACTGGGGATAGCCCAGATATCTCCCCCATACGCCCACGCCAGGCCTCACAGGCCAGCTCCCCTCGCAGCCCAGGGTCCATCAGCCCCATGGGACAAAGCCACAGCATCACTGCTCACCTCTGCCTTCTCCAGCTTGCCCTGGGCCTCCACCTGTGCCACGATCTCGTTCATGTTGGTCTCCAGCACCATCCCACCAATCACCATCTCCTGCAGGATGTGGTGAACCTAACAGGGAGGGAGGAAGGGAAAAAAAGCCTGGCTTCTCCACTGTCTCTTAGGAAATACAGGACTGTGACACAGGCACAGAAAAAGCACAGAAAAAGCACAAAAAAGCCAAGGGAGTCTCCTCCTTCCCTGGGGTTCCTTAGGTCCGAGGATGAACAGCCAAGGGAGGCTGGTGGAATCATACAGCCATGGCAGGGAAAGGGCCACTCATGGTTTGCAATCTCAGAAATCCCAACCAGCCCCAGGGTGGCAGCCAGGCTGTGTTGGTGGCTGCAACTACCCTCAACTCCAGCATCCAGCTCAGCCAGGCATTCCCTGCAGAGTCAGCAGCTCCTGCTGAACTCCCAGCACAGATAATGGATTTATGGGTCCCAGTTACTTCCATGAAAGCTGTGCAGGAGCACGGTCAGGTTACGAGATTGTTTAATGGCTTCATGGGGCTGCACTTGTAAACACCAAGTGGCAAACACTGCCAGGGCAATGCTGGGGAGAATAAAGACAACGAGAGAACCTGCTCCGAGGGGGAATCCAAACTCTGTGCCAACGCTGAGTCGATGCATCCGAGGGCTCCTCAGGTGCCATCCTGTTCTGACAGTGCCCAGAGCAGCGAGGTGTGCGGGATCAGCACAGCACAGGGTGAGCCTCAGGTACCATGGCAGCTCCCGGGACTTCCAGAGGCCGGGGACCCCCATCCCACAGCCCACCCCCAGCACACACCGTGCTGGCCGGAGCGAGCGGCCCCCATGGCCCAGCAGCATCTGGGAGCATCAGGAAATGTTCCTTCAAGGTCTGGCTTCGGCCCAAGTTGGCCCAACACCAATGGGGCAGAAATCCTGAGCAAGCTTTGTTTTCCAGGCCAAAGCACAGCCCTTCCTGAGAAATCCGTGTCCCCTGTGGGACCCCACAGCTGCTGAGTGCAGCTCATACTCCTCTCCAAAGTGGGAAGCATGACTGGGAGGTGGGCAAAGCTCCCCCCTGAGCTCCTCCATGTGACAGGGAGGCCCTGCAGCTCGGAGGTTGGGGATCCCAAAGCTCAGCTAAAAGCACTGATGTCACTGGTGCCCAAACAATGTCCCCCTCCATCTGCCCACAGCAGGCACAGGGCTCCAGATCTGCAGCAGCTCTGGTGCCACAGCCCCTGTGCTGCAGGTAGTGCAAGGTGAATCTTAAGGCAAAGAGAGAAATCACAGGATGCAGCCAAATCTGCACCTGAACCCCTGCCAGCCCCTGTCTGGGGAGACACTCACAGCCAGCCCCTGCGCGGGGCCAGTACCTGCCTGGGCTCACAGCCCTGCCAGGGCATCCAAGGGGTGCAACCAGAGCCCAGTAGGACACATTGGCATGTTCCCAGCGCCCCAAACACTGTCCCTCTGTGACCAAGCTCCTGGAAGCACAGGAACATGAGCACATCCAAGAAATAAACATGTGCCAAATATAGAAAGAGACTGGAGGGCCAACTGACAGTGGCCAAGACTAAAGTCAAAGCTTGGAAGTGGCAGGAGCACAGGACAGGAAGAAAACAAGGCTGGGAGAGTCTGGGATGACTGAGTTGTAGGGTCTCCCCTATCAGAACCCCCTGATTCCTGCCTCCTGAACATTCTTCCAGGCAGAAGAGGTCAGAGGAAGGATGACCCCGCTCCTGCTGGCAAAGCTGACAGGCAATGGGGTGAGGTGCCCTGCCCTGGGGCTGCAGCCTGGCTGTAGGGCTCAGTGTGAACTGAGAGTAAAGGCTGAGGGAAAAGCTGCCAGGTCCTGGTCATGCCACAGGCTCAGACCCCATGAGCACATCCTCCCCCCACTGTGGGCAGGGGTGACCTGGGCAACTGCCACCACTTCTCCTGCAGCTGCTCCTCCCTCATTCCTCCTTTGATAAACACTTGATAAACGCTTTTGCTGACAACATAATCATGTGGCATTTCGGGAAGGTCACAGCCAGGCAAACGGTAAAACCAAAGCTTCAACTGGAAAGCAGCTGGGAACACAGAGACTCCCAAGACCTGCTCATTCCTCTTCCCTGTGACCCCTCAGACCTGCTCACTTCCTCTCCCTGTGACGCCCCAGACCTGCTCACTCCCTTCCTTGCCAGTTCCCAAGTTGGAATCACCAACAGAAAGGGGACATTTTACTCTTTTTTTTCCCACTGTTCTTTTTTGTGGACATGCTTTTGTCTTCAGCAAAGCAAGAAAATCTTGATCAACAGCAACACAAGGCCAGCACCCTCAGCCAAGCCTGTCCCTGCTCCAAGCCTATTCCCGGCTATCTATTCTTGGCTATCTTCAGCCTCATGACCCATGAGATGATCAAAGGGGATGGGTTTCCGCCCAGAAACTCAGTCCAGCTCAAGAGGAAGCATTGCAGGCTGTGGCTCAAACCAAAGTTTACCCAGCACTTCGAATTCCAAACACTCCCATTGTTCGTTCACTTTTTTTCCTGCAGCCATTGTTCCTTCCCTTTTTTTTCCCTGCAGCTGTAGTAAAATGTTAACTCCCAAGGGGTGTCACAGCTCAGGGCAGAGGCAGAACGCCCCAGCACCACACCAGAGCCTGCCCAGTTCCAGCAGCACAGCCCTGGAGAGCAGGTCCCTGTCACTTGGCTGTGGTCAGCTGGTGCCCGTGGCAGTCCCTGGGACACTCCCATGGCTGGGCACAGCTCACCCCTGGGCTCAGAACAGCCCAGCACTCGCACCTCGTGCTGCGAGAACACGATGAGGACAGCTTTTTAGACCTCAGGCTGAAATCTTCCTGCCCAGGATCACAATCCCTGGCCACACAGTGACCCCTGACGCTCCCACACTTTCCTGGCCAGCTCCTGTCTGTGGGACAGAGGCTCTGGAGCAGCATGGAGCCCACCACCCACCTTGTCCATGTGGAAGATGAGGTCCAGCTCACAGACATTCTCAAAGCACTTGTCCAGTGTCTCCACAAACACCTGGGGCAGCAGAAAGGACAGTCAGGATAGAGACCAGGCAAGATGGTCACACAGTCCCACAAAATGCTCCAGGTATGGGGCAGAGTGGCTGGAAAGATGGAAAAGGCCCTGGGGCTGCTGGTGACAGCAGCTGAACATTAGCCCAAGTGTGCCAGGTGGGCAAGGAGGCCAATGGCCCCTGGGCTGTGCTGGCACTGCTGAGAAACCCCTGTGTCCAGTCATGGGCCCCTCTGACACGAGACACATTGAGAGGCTGGAGTGTGTCCAGGGAAGGGAACGGAGCTGGGAAGGGGCTGGAGAACCAGAAGCAGCTGAGGGAACTGGGGGGGCTCAGCCTGGAGAAAAGAAGGCCCAGGGGGGACCTTCTCCCCATGTCCTGATGTTTAAAGGGCGGCTAAAAAGCTGAAAACTTCCTTCATACAAGGAGTCATATGGAAAGTCACAGGGTGATTGATACAAGTTCCTCTTGGGGAGATTCCAGTTAGACACGAGAGAAAAAAATTTTCCCAAACAAAACACTCAGCCATTGGAATAATCTTATAGAGGAAGTAATTGTATTCCCTGATGCTGGACACCTTCAGGTGCATCTGTCCAAGTTGCTGCGCCTTGTCTACGCTGTGCTTTGAACTGAAAGGTTGGACCAGACAATATCTGAGGTCCCTGCCAACCTGGGATTCTACGGTACGAGGACTAACTTTTGGACTTGATGCTCTTAAGGGTCTTTTCCACCGTTAAATGACTCTATGGTTGTTTTTTAAAGCCATCCATTTGGGTTGGCTTCACCCTGTGCCCCCAGGCGGAGCAGTTACGTACAGGCTCAGAGGGCAGGTGCAGCCTCCCCTTCCCCCTGCGGCCCCTGAGCGGCTCCTCAGGCCTCCCAGGGCTGGCACAGGGACACCACGGGCACGAAATGCACCTGAAAGGTGTCGGGGTGGTGCCCAGAGATGGGACCCTGCAGGGACACACCTGGATGAGATCCAGGATGCCCAGCTCGCTCTCTGAGGAGTCCACGCAGAAAACGAAGTAGAGCGTGGCATAGTGCCGGTAGATCAGTTTGTAGTCCGAGCCGCCGAACAGGCTGTAGGGACAGGGGGAGAGCTGAAGGGCTCTGGGGGGGCCGGCCGGGCGCTCCCCGGGCCAGCACAGCCCTCCCCGGCCGGTACCTGCCGCACTCCAGGAAGTTGCAGATGTGGTCATCGCGCTTCAGCACCAGGTGGAAGGTGTCGCGGATGATCTGCTGCTGGGCCTCCTCCGCCTGCCGGCACAACACAGCGGAGGACACCCGTGGGTGCCCGTCCCGCCCGCGGGGCCCGCGGCCCGCGCTGCCCCCGGGGCTCCGCGATCCGGCGGCTCCGGGCGGCAGGCTCCCCGAGCCAGCCCGGGCACCGCGAAGGGCACCCCGGGGCACGGGCAGGGCTCCGCCAGCCCGCAGCGACCGCCCCGGCGCGGGGCCCCCCAGCCCCCCAGCCCCACAACACCCCGAGCCCCGCACCGGTCCCGGCCCCGCACCAGGTGCTGGTAGAAGCGGACGAGCCGCGGCTTGCCGTGGTTGTTGAACACCAGGATGGCGTTGATCATCCCGGCGGCGAGTCGGGCCGGGCCGGGAGGAGGCCCGGCAGCAGCACCGGCAGCAGCACCGGGAGCAGCCCCGGAAGTGCGGCGGCGGCGCTGCGGCCCGGCCCGGTGGGCTGAGCCCCGCGGGGACCCTGCGGAGCCGCCGAGGCTCGGGACGGCCCGGGCTGCGGGGCTAGGCTCGGGGAGACCTCAGAGCCGCTCCTGGGCGGGGGCTCCCCGGGACCGCGCGGCTGCACTGGGGCCTGCCGATGGGCGGTTCCTCGCGGCCCGCGGCGGGGTAGGACGGGCAGGTCCGGAGACGAGAATCGGCCACCCCTGCCCGGACCGGGACACCCGGGACCGCCGGGACCACCGGGACCGCCGGGACACACCGGGACCACCGGGACACCGAACGCGCCGCCAGGGGGCGCACCAGCCCCGCCGCCACCGCAGCGGCCCCAGGGGGCGGTGCTTTGCGTTAGGCCACGCCCCCGCTTAAAGGGCCAGCAGCCCTGCCTGTCCGGAGGAGGCGTGCGCGGTGCACCGGCGGGGGCAGAGCTTACCGGCCCCTGCCCGGCCCCGCTCGAGTCCGGCGCGGCCACACACCGGCCAGAGCCCGCAGTAACGCCCCCTGTGCTGGGGAGTGTGAGAAAAGGGCGGGACAATATCTCACGGCGCCGGGAGCTGCCCACGGACACGGCTCTGCGGAACCGGCACGGGGAGGGAGAGAGCCAGGGACAGCGCGGGCATGGAGAGATAGGTCAGTGCACGCCCCGGTGGGCGCGGGGGAACCGGGAGAGGGAGCGGGAAGGGCCGTGGAGGGAGCGGGACAGGGCACCGCGCGTTCTGATTGGCTCGGGCCGCTGCAACCGCCAACCTCCACGGTCTGATTGGCTAAGGCATGTGGATTCGCAATCTGATTGGCTGAGGTGTCTGGATCCTCCTGAATCCGCTCCCTGATTGGCTGGGCCGGACGCGCAGCTGTTCCCTGACCGAGCCCTGGTCCCTGAGCCCGGACCCCTGAGCCCCGATCCCTGAGCCCCGATCCCTGAGCCAGGACCCCTGAGCCCCGATCTATGAGCCCCGATCCCTGAGCCAGGACCCCTGAGCCCCGATCTCTGAACCCCGATCCCTGAGCCAGGACCCCTGAGCCCTGATCTCTGAGCCCCGGGCCCTGAGTCCTGACTGGGGTCTCGCTCCCCGCCTGGCTCTGCCCGCGCCCTGCCTGTGTCCGGCGCTGTGCCCAGCTCCATGCCCCATCTCTATCCTGCTCCATGTCCCGCTCCGTGCCCCGCCAGCTGCCCGGTCCGGGTGCAGCCCCGGCTGGGGGCCCCGCGGGAATTCAGAGGAGCGAATCTCCCCGTGCCGCGTCTCTTTCCATCCGTATTTGTAAATATTTACGCAGGCAGAGCCGTTCGCGGGCCGCGTGGGGCGAGGCCGGGCTGGGAACTTGGGCAGGGAAGTGGCGGTTTGGGGAGCGGTGACGCCGCCGGGTCCGGACTCCGAAGGGCCCCGGCAGGGACGTGAAGGAGTGCTGGGCAGCCCTCCGACAGGCGCGGGGGATGTGAGCACCGGCAGCGGGGACGGAGCGGGGAGCTCGGTTATCACTGAGAATACAAAAGAATCAGAAAAGCAGAAGTGCGCCCAGACAAAGGGCTGCGTGTGGAGACAAACTCTGCTGCGATTAGTCTGGCCGGCGCCACCTGCTTCCATGGAGATGAGAACCTCCCGACGCACCAGTCGAATCCCGGCTGCCTCCGCGTGCTCCTTCCTCCATGGGGAGGAGACCCTCCTCCTCCTCCTCCTTCTCCTCCTCTTCCTCCTCCTCCTTCTCCTCACGATGGGAGCCGGAGCCTGCAGCCCGCAGACCCTTGGCCGTTGCCACTCACTCTCCTTCCCACGCCACATCCCATCCCCATCCCTCCCTTTGGGGATCGGCTGCCTCCCGCTACCACATCCCCACGGCCATGTAGGTCAACGTCTCCCTCCACGTTCTTGGGGGAGCCAACGGCACCACCAGTTCTTGGACCACCAGCTTCCCTTCGCGCACCACATCCCGTCCCCTTCCCTCCCTTTGGGGACTGGTCACCTCCTGTCACCCCACCCCTGCAGACCCCAGCCTCTCCCTCCACCTCCTTGTGGGGGTGAACAGCAACCCCCCAAAACCCTCCAATTCCTGTAACATCCCCAGTTCCATTAATCCCATTTTTGTGGGGAGGGAGTTCCTTACTATCAACCCCTCCAAGCTTTTTGGGGTGTACATGATCTTTCCCACCATCACAGCAGAGGAGAGCAATGCCCAACCAGGATATGGGTCCCTTGGGAAGGGCGTTCCCCACTCCCACTATCACTCTGTGGGGTGATAACCTCTCAAAAAGAAAAGAAGGGGGAAATAGAAAATGACCCCTGGGGTGCTGGAGGGGTTAGGGCATGGGGGTCCCCATCGACCACCCCCACCCCCAGTCCCCCTCTCTTTGTCGCCCCCTCTTTGTCCCCCCAGACCGGTACCGAGGGCGGCCCCGGCGCGGGTGGAGGATGCTGCTGCACGGGGGGGCGTTTGCGGTGGTCGGGCAAGTTGGGGAGGGGGAGGAAGATGAAGGGCGGGCGAGTTAGGAGGAGCTGCTTTGCATCCCTTCACGTCAGCCCTGCCTCATTCCCTCCTTCTTCCTTCCTGCGCACCCAGTGCCGGGCCCGGAGCCGCCGCCGCCGCCCCGTGGAGCCGCCGGTGAGTCTTCACCGGACCACCCCGTGCCCCTTAAACTCTCCCAACGAGGGGGACAACAGCGGGGGAGGGACAACAGCGGGGACACCGGGATGTGGCCGCCTTCCTCCCCTGCGCGACGGAGACGGGAGCGATGGCGGCGGGAGGTACCGGGAGGAGCGGGGAGGACGAGGGGGTTCCTCGCTCCGCGCGTGGGGCCACCCCTCCACATGAAAGCCCCCCGAGAACTTTCCCCGTGGCCGCTCGCAAACTTTCTCCTCCGGGAAAGTTGCGGGGAGGGCGCGGAGGGGGTCCTGACCTGTTGCGGGAGGGGGTAAGCAGTGCGGGGGGACCCCGCGGCGGAATCGCGCGTGGGAGAGATGCTCAGGAGGTCGCGGTCGGGCAGCACCCTGGGGTTTGGGGGGTCAGGGCGGCAGCCGGCCGGTCCCCGCGGGCCGCGCCCAAAGTTTGGGGACAGTTTCACGGTGTTTGGGACCAGCCAGCGGTGGGGGACCCGGGTAGGGCCTCCCGTGTTCACAGCGGCAAAGTGCCCCTGGGGGGGCGTGAAGTGCAGTGGGGAGGAGGGCTGTGACTCCATGGGCCAGTCCCATCCCAGGCAGGTCCCGTTTCGCCTCCCGCCCCAGAGTGCCCCAGCGTTTCCCAGTGTGGGACCCCCCGATGCTTCGTGGGAGCTGCGTGAGGGCTGGGGGGCTCTGTGCGCTGTGCCCTGGTGAGGGACCGTGGGGAGCTGCCTGCAAGCTCTCCAGAGCTCTAGTCATCAGCTGGGTGCGGCAGATAAATCAGATATAATTAATTAATCAATCAAGCATTAGGGGTTTCCTTGTGACCCGCCATGTGGGCAGAGGAGGGGGGGTGATGGGAGGGGATGGGGGCAGTCCACAACCTGACCTGCATCGGGATCCAGAACCTGACCCCCTCCCCCAGCTCCAGAGCCTCCCTAGTCCGGAGCCTGAAGCCTCCCCCCAGGTCCAAAGCCAGCGGCTCCCTCGGACTAAAACGTGCCATGCTGCACTGCTGCACCCCAGAGCAGGCTCACACACCCCACACTGTGCTCCTGCGCCCCACACCATGACCCTGCACCGGACACCACGCCCCCAGTACCCACACCATGTTCCCAGCCTCACCTTGGTGGCTTCTGTATCCCAGGTTTGAACCAGCCCTACCAAGCCATGGATCCAGGCGGATCCCACATGGTTGCAGCTGGATCATGTGGGTGATCAGGGCCAGCCACGGGATTGAACAAACATATCTTGGTTTGGAGGGAGAGCCCGAGCACAGTTTTCCCTGGGGACCCTGAAGAGTCACAGAGGAACTGGCCTCAGCATTCCCCCTGGAGCCCCAGGGGATGCCCAACCCCTGGCCAGCTGTGCAGAACAGCAGCTGGGGCAACACTGGCTGGCTGTGACCATCCCCTGCTCCCACCGCAGGTGACAGTGTCCTCACTGCAGGAGCAGCTGTGGAGCCAGTCACATCCCCCTCGGCTGGGCCCAGCTCCTCTTCTGCAAGCAGCCTTCCTTCCATCAGTGCCCTCTTTACGGGTCACACTGTATCTCTCCAAGATGAGAAACCGGAGCTGAAGCTCTGCTACACCCCAGGACACATTCCCACCCAAACCTGGGGAATGACTCGGAGGGTTGGACATCTCCTGCAGTGCTAGGTCACGGCTCATCATGCTGACGTTTTGGGTTTGGTTTGATGCCTGAGAAAGTATTTATTTCAGATGGTTTTATTAGGCTGTTTTAATTTATCAGCTAGTTTGGGAATCATAGTGTGGAGAGGGGCGAGCACAAGCCCTGTCCTGCTCTGCTCCACATCTGAGAATGCTGAGGAATCAGCGAAGTGGTGGGTTTGTACTGCCAGGAATGTGCCAGTATCACACCCTGTGGGAGAGGGGCTGCCCGCACTCCTTTATTTTAGTTATTCCTTGTGGAGGAGTCAGGTTCAGCTCAGCCTCTGCTAGAACCCGTCTCTGGGCACATCCCTGGAGTCTGCCAGGCCAGGGCCAGTGAGGGGATGATGGGGAGCCAAGTGCTGCCCCAACAGGCTGGGGGCTTCCTGCTGAATTTGTTGCCACTGCTGCCTCTTCCCAAGCTCCATCACATCCCTGACCCGCAGAGCTCACCTGCCTGGGCACAGGTGGCAGCATCTGGAATGACCCAAACACCTGCTGGAGGTGCCATGGTGGGGTGGGAAGGACACTGCGGATGGCTGGGATGGGATGTGCTGGGAGGACTGGAAGAACACTGTGGGATGGCTGGGATGGGATGTGCTGGTAGTGCCGCAGTCCCATCCTTTGTGCTGCCCATGGCCAGAGCCCTCCGGATGAGTCACAGTCCCTGCCGAGCTCTTCTTGCAGGGCGTGACCTTGGGGACAGGGACTGTGATCGGTGACAAATGTTTTCCCTTTGTCCCTCTGTCCCACATTTTCCTTCTCATCACTGTGAACACCTTCCATCTCTCACTCCCTCATCCTGGCAAGCAGCTGTGGGTTGCAGTGGGGTGGGGAGGGAGAGGATCCGGCACAGCCCCTGCCTAGCACAGCTTTCCCTAAATCTCAGTTTCTGTCCAAAGCAAGTGAAATGTGAGATGTCAGTCTGGAAGGAAGTGCTCCTGCTGGGGTGAGCCATGGAGGAGGATCTGTATTTCTCTATTTGGGGGATCTGTATTTCGACACCAGGGAGGCTGCCACTCCTCTCACCCAGCTGCAACAGAGGAACAGGGCTCTCCTCGCTGAGAGAACAAACAGTTATGGACTTTCTTTCCAAAACTTTAAATTAAGGGAGAGAAACATAGTTTTGATCTTTCATGGCCTTCCATCACAACTGTCCCTCTGTCACTTGAGTGACAGTCAAGTATTTCTACCAAAAATTAACAGGAACAACATGTCAGCACCTGCGTGAAACTCGTGGTGAAACAGGGAGCTCCACAGTGCCATCACCTCCTAGTTCTTGGAGCGTGTAGGCAATGTTCCCTGCAAAATGTCACAGTTTTTAGTAAAGAAGTGCCCAGTGCCCAAGTGTTCTGTTGTGCAGGGCAAAGATAAACTTGAAGAAGGTTCACAAGAATCCTCTCCAGATTGGATCCGGTGATAGCCCAGGGATAATGGGGGTGCTGGGGAGCACCATGGCTGTGCAGAGCAGGGAGCTGTGGCAGGACAAGATACATCTTGCAGCCCCAGAGCTTTAAGACCAGATTACCTATCCAACCTGGCCTTGAACACTTCCAGAAATGGGGCAGCCACAGCTTCTCTGGGCAACCTGTGCCAGGGCCTCCCCACCCACATGGGGAAGAATTCCTTCCCAATATCCCATCTAACCCTGCCGTCTGACAGTGGGAAGCCATTCCCTGTGTCCTGTTCCTCCAGGCCCTTGCCCAAAGTCTCTCTCCAGCTCTCGTGAAGCCCCTTTAGGCACTGGAAGGGGCTCCCGGGTCTCCCTGGAGCCTTCTGTTCTCCGGACACTGGCACAGCCCTGGGTTGGGCAGAGAGCGAGCCCAGCCAGGCCGTTCTGGGCGGTTTCTCTCCATGTCCGTTGGGGAAGAGCAGGCTGGGAGGAGGAAGCAGCACACAGACATGCTCATTGTTTTACTTCCACATCTCGTCCATAGGGACCGGTGCTCCTGCCTGTGCATGGTGCACCCCGACACACCGTGCTGGGCGGGTGGGAGCTGCGGCCGGGAACGGGAATTCTCTGGGGATTGCAGGTGGGAGCTGCGAACGGCGCTGGGATGGGATGGGAAGGGGCTGCTTTTGCTTTGCCTGGAGTCTTTGCTACCCATGGCAAGGCTGTGGTACCTCCCTGGCCAGCAGAGCCATACTGGGCTGGAGCTGTGTCCTGCCTGTGCTGGTGGGTGGCCCGGTGAGGGAGAGGAGGGGGAGGAAGGACAGGCAGAGCTGCCAGAGGAAGAGCATTCACTGCTGCCTCTAAATTTATCTTTCCTGTTTCTCGGCAGCAGCATTGTCTCATGCCCATTCTCTGTGGTGTTAGGCCATTCTCCCCTCTCTGCCTCCCTTCTGACATCCTGTCCCTCCCCATGTTATCCTTGTTTAACCAGCTCTGTCCCTCCCCTGCTTTTGCTTTCACAGTTTTAACTCTGACATGTTCCCTGGCTGGTGTTCCCTTCCCTCACCTCCAGTCTGGTCTCACACCCACCACCTTGGGGCCCTCCCCACAACCCTGCACAGCAGCCCCTGGCTGTGGGGAGTTAAATTGGGGGTCAGGGGCATTTCAGTGCCTGTGGGCTCAGGACTGGGAATCCAGGAGCAAGCTGGACAAGGGGTTGTGAGGTTTCCCTTGACGAACCCTTTGTCCAACCCATGATGGGTTGCTCTCAGGGGAGAACTTCTCTCTCCTCTTGGAACCATGGAATCATTTTGGTTGGAAAGGACCTTTGAAATCACAGAATCCCCAGGGTAGCTTGGCCCTGCTCCTCCTGACCTTCCTGGGAGATACGGCACATGGCTGGGCAGATCAGGGACATCCCGGACCAGCTGGACTGATCAGGGATGCCCAGGACTGCCCCAGCTGGTGGCTGCTGTTGGGAAGAGTTGTTGTTGCAGTAAGGATGAATTTTCCCAGGAGCTACTCCACTTCCCAACCAACCTACAAGGATTGTGAGGTTTTCCCTCATCGCAGAGGATTTTCCACTCTTAAGTCCTGACCCCTCTGCCATCCACAACGGGGGCACTGTAAACTCCCAACTCAAACACCTCCCTGCTCTGTGCCAATCCAGTCTTTGTTCATTTATTGAGCTGGCTGGCAGTTGCCATTCCCAGGCATTGCCCTTCTGGCTCTGCCCTTGGCTTTTCTCCAGAGCCATCAGTTTGTCATCGCCGTGACCATTCTGTGCTCACTGTGCACAGTCACCAATGTTCAAAAACTGTGTGGATGTGGCACTCTGGGGATGTGGGTTAGTGGTGGCCTTGGCAGTTCTGGGGAACAGTTGGACTCAGTGGTCTTAGAGGACTTTTCCAACCTGAGTGATTCCATGATTCCAGCCCTGCCTCACGTGTCCCCATGTCTTGGGGGGCACCAGCTCACTGGGGGTAATGCTGCCATTTGGAGGAGCTCTGATGCAGGGCCGAGGTGCCCTCTGGAGAAAAAACACTTTCTCAGGGGCAGAACTGTAGGCAGAGCTGGACAAGTCTCTTCCATCAGAGTGCTGAGCCTCTGTGCTGAATCCCTCCTCATCCATTCCCATCCACACCTTGGCTGCTCCACACACGCCAGCAGGGCCTGACTGGACCATCATCTGTTGAGAGCGAGCCCTGATTTATGGGGGCTCCAGTGGTTTGGTTTAGTTTTGTGATTATTAACAAGGGACACATAGAAAGAAATTATTTCAACAGCTGAATATTTTGTGTGTTTGTAGGACTTTCTGGCTGAGATAAGAAAGGGCACAAAGTGCAGGGATTGTGCAGACTGGGATGAAAACGGGGACGGGGGGTGGCACAGACCTCAGGGCTAGCCAGGGCTGCTGGAACCAAGGCAGAGACAACCCAGACTTTCTGAGACCTTGGGAAATATTAATTAGGATGAGTAAATAGTGCAAATATCCCCACCCTCCTGCTCACAGCTGGGATTTGCCCACTGCGTCTCCCTGTATTGTCTGATGAGCCCTGTCTGGGCAGGTGATCCATCCCCCAGTGCCCCTGGCTGTCCCCGGCCCAGATTCACCAACACCAGCTCCATTTTCAGGAGTGGGACAGCACTGAGCTGCAGGGCCCTGGGCATCGCTCCCTGGGCACAGCTCCTGCCGTGCCGGGCTGTGTCCTTGCCAGCAGTCCAGCTGGTGTGACACACTCCGGACAGCCGTGCCAGACCCTGTCCTCTGAACTCCATTTCAAAAGACAAGTGTGTGTGTTTCTGTGTAAAATCCCTCTGCCCAGAGCTGGGAGTGCTGTGGGAGCTGCCACAGCTTGATGACACACAGGAACACGTGTGCTGTAAACAGGAATCGTGTTTTACCCTGGCCCTGTGACCCAGCAGCAGAGTACAACCAGTGCAGTATCCCCAGCTCTACCTCCCCCTGGAAAAGCAGCAGGGTCCTCTGCTACCATGGATCTCAAAGACACTGGCCATGCAGGCAGGCTGGGGCAGTGGGGACTGGGGGAGAAGGGCTGGCTTTGGGCCGTACAGGAATAGTGTCTTTCACATCTGGCTCACCACAGTCACTCCCTTGGGTCAGTCCTGAGCTGGGAATTCATAAACTGCCCCCAGTGAGAACCTTTGTTTGATGCCTCCTGATCCATTCCCTCTGACCCAGCCTCCCAAACTCTTGTCCCTGACCTGCTCAGCTGTGCAGAAAAGGATCCGAAATGTTTCCTACCTTGAGGATCTGAAAGTAGAAGTGGCATTGGCAGCTGTGCAGCTGGTTAGTTCCTGAAATGGTGTGACATCTCCAAGAGCCTTGTTATCAGAAGACTGGGAGTGGGACATTCTGGGGGATCTGGTCCAGTGCCTGGTACAGGTGAAAGGGGGTCTAGTGCTCACCAGTTCCTGCCTGTACCTCATCCTGCCCCCAGTGGAAAGCTCTGATTCCCACTCCTCCCTTCAGCTCTGGGCTGTAGGAAATGGCACTCTCTGTGTTCAGGACTGGGCTGTGCGGGATGAGTTCTGCAGCAGGTCTGTGTGCTGTAGGTGATTCCCAAGCCATGGGACTGGAGGTCGGTGTCTCCCATGCTGGTTCAGCTGTGCTTTGCCTCGCACGGGCTCACCGGGACCTCTCCCTTTGGCAAACCGCAGTCACTGGTGCTGTGCTCAAGGACATTCTGGGAGGTGAAAGAGTCTCAAAATCTGAAGTTGAGAGAGCAGACACAGCATGAGGTGTCCCCTTGCCTGTCCCCAGCAAAGCCCCCACCCGGCTGCTGGAGCCAACTCTGCTGGGAGCAACTTCAGGACCGGCAGATTTACACGTGGAAGATTATCCAGTTGAGTATTAATTATCACACTCAAATTAGAACCCCTTGGCTATGATTAAGTTATTACCTGGCCTGGCAGTGGAGACAGCAGATGCAGTGCCAGCGGCAGAGCTCAGCACTGCCCAGCCACGGTTGGGCACAGCATCCCCGAGGGGAGCAGGCAGCCCCCAGCCCTGCAGGGCTCTGGGACTCCCTTGCCCCTGCCCAGGATAAGCTGTAGGAGAGCAGTGGGGAGCTGAGCGTGCCCCTACTGGTCTGTGACTCCTGCCCCTGTTGGCCTCGGGGACGGTGGTCACAGTGTGAGGGGCAATGTCTGCGTGGCTGTGGGGGCACAGGGCGGGTGTCCTGGTGCTCTGCACGTGGGAAAATTGAACCTGTCTGCAGAATCACCTTCCTCTCAGCCTTTAACTCTAGTTGAACATCCCTGGTGCCATGACTAGATCTAGGCCAGCCCTGTGTCCCTGTTGCTCCATCCTCTCAGCCCAGTGCGAGATGGAGCCCAGGGAGACAGGGACAGTCAGGCCTGGGAGCTGCTGTCCTGCAGGACAGGCTCCACACATGGCAATAACAAAACTGGACTAAAATTGTTCCCAAGGATAAGGGCAGCAATGCTCTTGAAAATAAAACCCTTAAGTGAGACCCTTCCCTCTGTGGGGATCTTCCCTCAGTCCTCACACATGAGCGGTTGTTTCACATCGCACAGGGCAGCCCCTGTTCCCTTCAAGGTGACACACATCTCCCATTCATACTCTTTCGTGCTGGTTTTCCCCTTTTGCAGCCATCTGGGTCACACACACCAGGGTGCCTGAGCTCCTGTGTATTGTCTCCTTGGACCTCTGGCCGTGTTTATGGCTCTGCCCCGAGGTCCTGGCGGTTTGTGATTAACCCTGGCTCCAAGGGGTGCTGAGTGTGAGCAGCCAAGCAGGAGCAATCCCACATGGGCTCAGGACATCACTCCTTGCCCCTGTGGCTCCCTCCCACAGCTGGGGTGGTGCTGAGGCTTGCAGACCCCAGTAAAAGCCCTGTTGGCCCTCTCTGGGCAGGGGTGGGCACTGGGGGCTTTGGGTTTTGCAGGGCGAGGGGGCTGCACCCACTGTTCTCTCCCTGCTCCCTGCAGGGCTCAGCCCAGGATCAGGCCCCTAGTTCTGCATCTGCCACAACCATCCCTCATCTTTCTCTGCAAGGCTCGGGGGTTGACATGAACCCACACTTTTTCCTACAGATTTGTTTGCTCTGGGTGTTTGCTCCCTGGTTTTGCAGCGGGATGGTGAGGTGGTGAAGACAGTCCTGCCCAGCACCGCTCAGTCCCGTTTCCTTTCTGTCGCCATCTGCGTGTGTGAGTGCTGGGAGCAGGTTTGTCAGAGCCTCAGCGCCTTTCAGGGACTTCGCAAAGAGCAGATTTATTTTCTGCTATGCTGAGAATTAACTCCCTTTTCTTCCTCTTCCCTCTGCCCCCGCTGGAAAGAGAGAGAATGCAGGGAAGAAGAAAGGATTTCCATCGCGGCGGTGATTGGCACAGCCCTGAATGAGAGGTCATTCCAGCCGGCTCTTTCTTTTCAGGGCCCTTTTTTCCTGCTCCCTGTATTCAGGCTGGCAGCATTCTTTCTTTTCAAAGCTCCTCTGTCTGTCTCTCTCTTCCCCCTCCTTTATTTTTCATCCCTTTTCTTTACTTTTGCTGTCTTTTCATTCTGTTTTTCTCCACCCCCTTGGGGCTCCATTTTTTCTTTCCCTTTTCCTCTATTCAGTTCCTTTTTTCTTCTTGCATCTCTTTTGAATAGCTTGGCTATTTTCGGAGAGGAAAGGGACTGTGCCGGGGAGAAGCCGTTGCAGCAAAGAGGAACTTGAAAGTCTTTTCTTTCCCTGTTTATTTCACTTAAAAGCAAAAATTGTTTTCCAAGGCAGAGCGAGGGTTCTGTGCGAAGCCTTTGAAGCCAGGCTGGGACGGCAGCAGGGCTGGGAGTCCTCCCTGCTCCTCTGGTGCCACACACACTGCTGGTCCCGACCTGCTGACACGGCCCCGTGCCCCCAAAGCACCAGGGGGTGTGGGGCTGGTGCTGCCTTGGCTGGGATGTGGGTGCTTGTGCTGCAGAGGGACAAGAGCAGCCCCTCTGCCTCGGCTCACCCCACACCAGTTACCTGATTTAAAGGCTCTTCCTGCTACTGGGGCTCCTGAGTGGCAGCATTTTTAGGGATGACGTGACCATAAGCTCTAAAGGCAGGTCCTGGGGCTCTCAGCACGTACCTGCACAGCGCATGGATGGGGATGGAGAGGCCATGTTTGTTCCAAAGAGGAATGAGGGGCTCGCACAAGGAGCCCGTGGGGAAAGGTGGGATGTGCCGGGATGGAACAGTGCCCAGGGTGGACATTGCCCATGGACACTCGCTGCACTCGGGGCTGAGGGACACAAGGGGCTGAGGCTTGGTCCTTTCCACAGAGGAATGGCAGAAAGGTCTCATCCCTATCCATAAAGCCATGGTGATTCCAGTGGGTCTAAGGAAGCCCCTCCTGCAGCAGCATGAGGCTGGTCCCCACGTCACTGCTGCAGGTGCTGCAGTACCAGCAGCTCGGCTTGCTGTCACAGTTGTCCTGGAAGCCCAGCACCGTGTTCTGGGAAAGGCTGTGAGGGCAAAAGGGTTGGAAAATCAGGGCTGAAGCAGGATGGATTTGGTCTGAAAGAGAGGAGATGTTGTTGTGCCACCTGGCACAGCAGCAGGAGCTCCTCAGGAAGGCAGCAGTGAGGGTGAGGAGAATCCTTCTCCCAAAATACGCCCAGCCTAGGTGCTGCTCCAGGCATGAACCCTCAGTGGCTTTGGTGTGGTTTTGGTGTGGTTTTGGTGCAGCTTTGGTGCAGTTTTGATGCACTTTTGGCTGCTCACGGAATGCAGGGTTTCCACTCCCTGTCTCCAGTGTTTGCTCTGGCTTGGCCCATCCCGAGCAGCCATTCCCTAAGGAGACCTCCCTGGAGCAGAGACAGCACTGGTGGCTGTGGACCTGCTCTGCTGAGCTCCCAGCTGTGCCACAACACGGGGGTCCCCTGGAAGTGACCCTGAGCCAGAGCCAGGCTCCTTGCTCCTTCCCACCAGCCTCAGAGCCTGGAGCAGCCCGTCCTTCACCCATCTTTCCATCACCCCCATGGCCGAACAGATGCAGGCAGGACTCTGGTTTTCAGGAAACAGCTTTTCCCCATGAGTTTTAGTCTCCTCTGGTTGTTTTTAAATAACATAGACATTGAGGCTGATCTGTGGCACAGGAGCTGCCAGCTTCTGTGCTGGCTGTGTTAGGATCACAGAGTCATGGAATCCCAGGTTTGGAGGGACCTCAAGGATCACCTGGTCCAACTTTTTTTGGGAAAAGCCTGATCTGAACAAGAGGGGGCTGGAGGCTGGGGCTCAGCAACTGGGTCCCGCAGTGGAGGTGGTGCAGGGCATTCCTAGGGTGCTCCTCTATCTTAAAATTGCAATTCTGGAGGGGGTGCAATGACCCCGCAAAGCAGGGACCCCTCACCTGCCCTCCAGGGCAGGGTGTGGTGGAAGGGTGCAGGCAGCTGGCAGGGTCAGAGTGCCTGGTCCTGAATTCTGCTCCCTGCTGTCAGGCAGGAGCTGGAGGAGGGGTGACAGGGCACAGCCACTCTGTTGTCCTCAGCCAAGGGGCACTTTGGGGTGCGGGCGGGGGTCCCGTGCTGGGCAGGAGTGGGGCTGGGGCCCAGTGGTTAATTAAATAGATCATTTATTTAAAGTGAGATTCAAATAATTGTAACCCCGAGATAGAGAAGGCATCAGAGGAGATGAAAAGGGAGAGAGAGAGAAAGGAAGCAAAGGACAGAGGTTCGAAATGGAGAGGGAGATTAGGAGAGAGATGAAAGAGAGAGGAGAAAGATAAGAGGGAGAGAGGGGACAGATCTCGGCGCGAGATGGGTGTTGCCAGGGAAACAGGAAGAATGAGGGAGCGATGGAGGGATGGAGGAGCAGAGGATGCTGGGGGTGGGGAGCAAGGGATTGAGGAGCAGAGGGATGGAGGTTTGCAGGATGGAGAGGTAGAGGGATGAAAGGGCAGAGGAATAGAGGAACAGAGGGATGGAGGAGTGAGGGATGGAGGGTTGGAGGCTGGAGGAGCGAAGGCTGGAGGAAAAGAGGGATGGAGGCTGACTGGATGGAGGAGCAGAGAGATGGAGTCTCAGTCTCAGAAGGAAGAAAAAATGGATTCCCAGCAAAATGGGAAGCAGGAGAGGGATGTCCCAGCTCAGCATGGGAGTCTTTGTGCTGGGAAGAGCATTTGGGATGGCAGCTCTATCCCTCTATAGTGAGCAGCCACAGCACCTGCTGCTGCCCCCAGCCTGACCCTCTCACCCCAGTTCCCATGGGTGGATCTCACATCCCTGGCTGGCAATGGGGGAACCAGGCAGCTCCATGCTCCACACACCTTTGTTCTGCAGCACTGGTAACCTCTGGCTATCTGAAAGCCATTCCCTTTTCCCTCTCAGTCAGAGTTTGCCAATAACCAAGTGGCTTCAAAGGGGTAAATATTTGCTTCTGACTGATGGACACAGTGGTCTGAGTGAGAATCCCCCAGTTCCATGGAATATGTTCAGAGGAAGCCCCCGTGGAGTGGCTGTGGAGGGTTTGACATGCTCTGACAACATGGGGCCACTCCTCCCCAAGCTTTTGTCTGTCCCGCGGACCCCAGGTCCTCACTTTGCCTGACTTGGTTTTCCACCTGGTCTTACTAAAAATATTATCAACATCCTGCTGCAAATCCCAGGTTCTGTCCTTTGTTTTGTGAAGCCAAAGCCCCTAAAGACGACACTTCCTCCACCCAGAACCGCTTCAGTGACACACGTGATGTCACGTCCATCACTCAGTCAGAGGCTGAAGGGAGTGGTTGCTCTCTGATCCGCTGACAGTCAGTCAGTAGAGGTTTCTTTTTTCTAGAGAAGCTTTCCTTAAAACAAAACTTTTCCTTTTAAAATGTCACTTAACAGTATCTGTCTGGACACACCAACTGAATTTAGGCATGTGTTTGGTTTCAGTGGCAGCAGTGCCTGGCCCTGAGCAGCTCCTGCCCATTTCGATGAGCTTTGACTCATTTTTACAGCAGTTCCTCTGTGCTGGGGGTCAGTTCTGGGGCAAGCAGGGCTGGTTTCACGTCCACCATGGCAGCCAGAGCTGCTCTGGACATGCCACCAGCACAGAGCCAGGGCTGGGCAGTGAAGCTGAGGTGAACCCCAAATCCTCGGACTGGTGCAGGACAGACACGCTAGGTCAGGTTTAGGAATAATTTTAGTTGCTGTGATTTTCAGGAAAACAACATTATTCTGTTTGGAATTGTGGGGGGTTGAGCAGCTTTATGTGAAATCCACAGGCAAGATGAAAGCCTGCTTTCCCCTTTATTAAATTTAAATGAAAGCTGCTTTTGAGAAAGGAAGGAAAATAAAATCAAAGGTTTTCTCACAAATATCAGATCAGCTATTTTCTGGTAAAAAGTGTTGAAAATTTTTAGCACCCCCTCCCCCAAAGAGACCCTCCTTACCCTGAGCCCCCGTTTGGCTGGGGCTCAACCCCAGTGCCCTGGGAGCTTCACCTGGGGCTTGTGCTGCTGCATCTGCCCCCCGGGAACCTCTCAGGGCCCCCCAGGCACCAGCAGCAGGGGGTCTGCAGAGGGTATCACGTCACTGCTGGGGTCAGCACTGGGACAGGAGTCTGTGCCGTGTCCAGGAGCTCTGCGTGCTCCAGCCCCAGGCATCGTCCTGCTTCACTGGACCAGCTGCTCCCAGTGGGACCAGCCATGGCCGGACTGTGCTCTGTCACAGCACCCAGCACTTGTGTTTTGGCAGCTCGAGCAAGGCTGGAAGCAGCTCCCTTGGAGCACAGAGGTGCCGTCAGTGCTCTGCACTCTGGAGTGCTGGGGGTTTCCTGGGGGAGCTGAAGTGTGTGACCCCACCTCACTTGCCAGCGTATTGGGAAACGGTGTTTCCCGAGGCATGAACAGGGAAGTGAGAGCGGGAAGTGAAACAGCTGCCTCTGCCCTGTTCCCCCTTCCCCGTGTGGTGTTTGTGCAGCTGCAGCCGCAGCCGTGGAGCGCTGCGGCCTCCGACAGCAGAGCTCCTACCCCGTGTCCCAGGGCTCATGTGTCCAATGGGGACAAGTGCACGAGCTTTCTGCAGCACAGGGCTCTAGTTTTCCCACTGAGGAGCAGAGCTCATCCTCTTTCCCCAGTGCCCGGCATAGGAATCCACATTTACTTTCCCCTAAAAGCCCCTGGCTTGGGGTGGTAAGACCCCCAGGTGCTGATCTGTGGGATGGATGAGTGTCAGTCTTGCAGCTCCCTCCTCTCGTGGTGCTCGTTTTGGGGAACAAAGAGCCTGCACTGTGCTGGGAGCCCGGTGTCCCTCTGCCGTGCCAGGGACATGGGGAGAGCAGTTGGGTCCCCTCTCCCATGTCCGTTCTCCCCTGTCTGCAATGGGCAGTGCAGGGCCCCCCATGGAGCCCCACGGGAAAGGGGGCCCCGTCTGGTGGGGTGGGGCCCCAGGGTTGTACTGTGCATGCTGCCTCTCCCTAGCTGCTCCCTCTTATTCCTCCCACCCCTCCTCTTCTTCCTGCCACCGCCCTCCCCCTCTCCTTGCTTTGTTTCGCTGCCTCAGCACTCATCCTCCCCTCCATCCTCTTCCTCTCCATCTCCTCCCTGCAGCCCGAAGCCACCTCTCGCCTCCATCCCTTTCTCTATCTCTTCCTGTTCTCTCACTGTTTTTTCCCCTTCCCCATCATCATCCCATCCCTTTCTCTGTCCCATCCTATGCGCTGTGGGTGGTGTTCAGATGGGCACACAGGGCCATGAAGGGATTGGCAGGAGAGGCCGATGTCCCTGGCCACACTCCATGTCCTGCAGCCAGCCTGGCTGTGGGGATGATATCCGGGCACTCCAGAGCTGCTGTTCATCCCAGAATTCCCTCACACTGGGCAGGTCCTCCTGGGACTGCGACAGGATCTGGCTCAGAGTTTTATCCCTGTTTTACCTCCCCCGCAGGATTTCTCTTTGTTGTAGCTGCAGAAATAATTGTAGTTAGGAGAACGCTCCTCAGTGGGAGGAAGCGGTGGCTCTCCAGGCACATCCCTGCCTGTCCTTGCTGGCTGCTGAGGGGGGTCAGGGGACCCTGTGGGCCCTGTGCTGCCCCCCATGCTGTGGTGGTGCAGAGACCCCTGGGGTGAGTGTGCCAGGCACCAGTGCTGAGCCCAGCGAGTCTCTTGCCTGCTGCTGGGC